>NW_023416335.1:16150221-18550221 GCF_014108235.1 Myotis myotis
AATTCATTAACTTGCATTGCCATATAGTAATCCATCTATGAAAATGTCACAATTTATTTTTCTTTTCTAATGTTGATAAACATTTGGGTTGTTTCCAGTTTTGGCTCTCGCCAGTAGAGCTGCTATATATGTCTTTTGGTGTCTATATAGTATAATTTTCTGTTGGATAGAAATATAGGAGTGGAATTGCTGTGCGTTAGGTTAAACATGTATTCTGTTTTCAGATATACTGCCTGGGAAGGGAAGATCTGACAGCAGTCCTGCAATCAATTTTCTCTCTTTATTGGGGATGCCTGGGAAAGAAAGAAAAATGACCCAGGTAAACCGTTTTATAAACATGCTAATGAAAGACCTGCTGGCAGATACACTAATGGTATTTACTATTGTGGGAGTTCTTATCTATGGAATGCTTTTTAGCAGCATATACTTGAAGAGTTTATGTTGCTCTTTGTAAACAAACCAAAAATGTATGCCTTATGGAATACGGCTTTCAGGAAATGTCATCTAAATTATTTAATTATCAGAATAGAAAATGTAGATGTTTCACACCTGAAAGAGCTCCCACTGGCATATGTGATGCCCATATGCATTGCTTATATCCTCCTCACAGGACAAAGAAGAATGTGGAGAGTGGCATTATGGGTCACCAATCTCTCCTTGCTTTGCCCGTGGGTCACAATTACCTTGTAATTATATGTTGGTATGGGATATGACCTTTGAATCTTCTGAGTCCGATTTGACAATCTGATTCTTTGTGTTATCTCACTACCAAATAATCGTTCACAGTGATTGTTCCAATTTATCCTTTCAACAGGAGCGTAGGAGAGTTGTAATTGCTTTCATTCTTGCTAACACTTGGCAATATTGATCTTTTTATTTTAGACATTCTGGCGTGTGTGTTAGTCCTTTGACTACTTTGTTTTTTCTTTTTAAAAATTGCCTTGTCTATTCTTGACTCTTTTATTTGCATCTTAATTATGGAATCAGTTTATCAATTTCCACAACTATGCCGGGCGACTGGGGCTGGGGTCTCCCTTCTCCACATCCTGCACGGAGGGGGAGACATGAACCGGTTCGTATAAGTTAGGAGGCACTTTTGGGATTAAAGAATAATGAAAGACAGGCACAAAATAGATTAAAAGCTTGGGCTGGGTGTGGTGTCTGCCCTCTGACTTGAGGAACAGACAGAGGGAGCCTGTCCTCTGATGGAGGGACAGACACAGAGAGAGCGCCAGCACCGAAAGCTGTTTATTATATACTTGAATTATAGGAAGTTACATCACATCTGGGTGGGCCTTGAGCTAGCTCGACATCATGAGATCCATCCCCCTTAACACTGGGCAGGGAAAGTCAGACTGAGTGGCATCCAAACTTTTGACTGGTCCTGCCCTCAGGGCGTGGCTCTGCCCTCGCTCTGAGTCCCAGCTGATGTATTTAAGCCAAGTGTTTTTGCCAATGGCCCTTAACACACAACAAATCTGCTTGGTTTTGATTAAGTTAGCATGTATACACAAATGTGCTAGAAAGGCCATATTTTCAATATTTTGTGTAGTGGGAGGAATTGTGTTCCCCAAAAGTTATGCTGAAGGTTAATCTTGATACCTATGAATAGGACCTTATTTGGATGAAACGGGGTCTTTGAAGTAGTAACCAACTTAAGATGAGGTCAGACTAGACAGGGTGGGCCCCAAGTCCAATTACTGGTATCTCTGTTAGGATAAGATAATTGATTTTCAGTCTTCTTTCCTTTTAGATATATTTTCTAAAGACTAAATTCCCTTCTAAATACAGGTTTAGTTGTACTGTCCTATTTTCAGTACGTTTATACCTTCATTTGCATTTAATTAAAAATATTTTTTTAAATTTTGTCATTTCTTCTTTGACTCATTGGTGATTAAAAATGTATTGTTTAATTGGAAAAATGTGGGTAATTTCTAGACATACTTCTGTTATTGAGTTCTAGTTTAATTTTATTATGATCAGTTAGGATATTCTGAATGATTTTGATCCTTTGAAATGTATTGAGACTTATTCTATGGCCCAATATATGGTTAATTTAAGTAAGTATTCCATATATACTTGAAAAGAATGTGTCTTCAGCAATTCCTAGGGGCAGTGTTCTGTATAAATAGATCAATGTCATGTTTTTAAATTTTTTCTAATCCGTAACTGCTTCTTTTTTTCTGCTTGTCCTGTCAACTCTTCATAAAGGTATGTTAGACTTTCTCAGTATGATTGTGAATTTGTCTACTTTTCCTTTAGTTCTAACAATGTTTCCTTTATTTGTTTTTAGGTTATATTATTATGTGTGTGCACATTTTAAATTATCATAGCTTCCTACTAAAATGGTACTTTTATCATTATAAAATATCCTTCCTCATCCTATATAATAAAAGGGTAATATGCAAATAGACCGAACAGCAGACCGACTGGTCGCTATGATGTGCACTGACCACCAGGGGGCAGATGCTCAACACAGGAGCTGCCCCCTGGTGGTCAGTGCACTCCCACAGGGGGAGGGCTGCTCAGCCAGAAGCCCTGAGCTGGGCTTACAGCTGGCGAGTGCAGAGGTGGAGGCGGGAGCCTTTCCCACCTCTGTGGTAGCATTAAAAATATCTGACTGCGGCTTAGGCCCGCTCCAGTCGGACATCCCCTGAGGGCTCCTGGACTGCTAAAGGGTGCAAGCAGTGCTGAGGGACCCCCCTGCCCCCCACCCCCCCTGCTCCCAGTGTACAAATGTTGTGCACCGGGCCTCTAGTCTGTAATAAGTCTTCTTGCCCAAAAGTCTATTCTGTGTGATGTTAGTATAGATACATAAACTCTCTTTTGGTTAGTGTTTGTATAGTGCATAGTGAATCTTTTTCCAATTTTTACTTTAGGCCTTTTGGTGTCTTTAGATTTAATGCATGTTTCTTATAAGGAATATAGAATTAAGTTATTTTTTCTTAAAAGCTACCAATGTTTTTCTCTTAGTTGGACTATTTATAAGGCTAAATTCATTGTAATTACCCAAATATTTGTTTTTAAACCTATCATATTACTGTTCTTTTTATATATGTTCAATATATTCTAAGTTCTCTCCTTCTCTGTTTTTCTCTTTCTGTTTTCCTCTTTTGTAGGTATGCTGCAAATGCTCACTTTTAAAAGGTATTTTTACAGTGTATATAAAGTATTTTAGGGTAAAATACTTTGAGGATATACTTTCTTCCAGTTGTTCAATCAAACGCGAATGTTGGTGCTACTTAGAGAGATTTCCCAAATCTAAGTAAAGTCCCAAATCAAACGACCTTAAAGCAGAGAGATTATTTGGGTAGACCTGACTTAATATCATGAGCTCTTTAAATCTGGGTCTAGATGTCAGAGGCAGAGAAAGTCAAAGATTGGAATCATGAGGGAAATTCAGTGGGAGAATGTCTCTGTTGCTGACTTGAAGATGCAAGGGACCACATGGCTAGGAATGCAGGTGGCCGCCAGGAGCTGAAAAAATAGTGTCTCATTGACATTCAACAAGGAAACAGGCACCTCAGTCTTAAAACCACAAGGGGCTGAATTTTGCCATAACCATGTGAGCTTGAAGGATGTATTGGACTTGCCAAGGCTGCCATAACAAGCCAGCAGAGACTGGGTGGTTAAAGAAGAGAAATTTAATTTCTCACAGTTCTGAACATCAAGATGTTGGCAGGATTAGTTTCTGGTGAGAACTCTTCCTGGCTTGGAGACAGTGGGCTTCTCACTGTGTTCTCATATGTCCTTTCCTCTGTGTGAACTTGGGGCAATGTGGATGTAGAGCATATGGAGAGAGAGAGGGAGAGAGAGAG
The DNA here is from genome assembly GCF_014108235.1 of Myotis myotis. NCBI lineage: Eukaryota > Metazoa > Chordata > Mammalia > Chiroptera > Vespertilionidae > Myotis > Myotis myotis. The sequence continues at coordinate 16,154,040 of NW_023416335.1, forward strand.
AGAGAGAGAAAGAAGAAGAAGAAGAAGAAGAAGAAGAAGAAGAAGAAGAAGAAGAAGAAGAAGAAGAAGAAGAAGAAGAAGAAGAAGAAAGGAGAGGAGAGGAGAGGAGAGAGATTTTGTTGTTTCTTCTTATTATGAGGACAGTAGTCCTCTCAGATAAGGGCCCCACCTTTATGACCTCATTTAACTTTAATTACCCCCTTAAAGGCACTATCTCTAAGTACAGTAGGTTAGGGCTTCAACATATGAATTGTGTGGAGACACAGTTCAGCGCAGGACAGGAGACCCTGGACTCTAGACTAGAACCACAGTCCAGGCCAACACTTGATTTCAGCTCGGTGAAACTTAGGACAGAGAATCCAGCCTTGCCAAGCCAGGCCTCTGGTCTCCAGAAACTGAGATAATAAACTCATGTTGTTTCACACTGCTACGTTTGTGGGAATTTGTTATGAAGTAATAGAAAACTAAGATGGGCACCTAGAAATTCTAAGCTAATATCATTTTCCTCATGAAGAAAATCATGCCCAGAGAAGTACAAAGAGTAAAGTGATTCGTTGAGGCACTCAGCAGCATGATGCCCAGTCTAGACCTCTTAGCTTTTACTTATTGACCTTCTGCTGTTGTTGCCAACGAGGTTTTATTCTGAACGGACATGTTTGGCCTCCAAATCCTCTTCCGTCTGCTTTTCAGAACGTTGCACAGGTCGTGAAGAAAGCAGGATCCTTGTTTAATCCCACCAGTATTTCACTCTGGAGATTTTACCACCCCACCCCCCTCCACACCCCCAACTTCTGGAGAGTTTTTCCTTCTGGTTCACTTCTGTGCAGGGCTTATGTAAATATGGCCCATAGACCACCTCTATGTGTATCGCCCATGGTGCTGGCTAATATGCAAATTATGTCACCCCTCCATCCCCCAAGAGATTCTGATTCAGTAGGCAATGCTGATACACAGCAAAGTTGCAGAAACACTGTGACATACTTTATGCTGCAGTGTGTGCCCTTTCCTACTTGTTGGCTCCTCAGAGATTGAAAACATCTGTTCATCATTCTATGCATAATAAGCACTAGCATAATTTTGATTACCTCATTCCCACAAGACTCCAGCAAGATGGGTTTATCTTATAACCATTGGAAGGTGTCCAATGTTAGGAAGCTTATAGTCATACCTCAGCACTTAGCCTGTTTTTCCCAGGCTGCCACCACCTCATCTTTCCCTTTATTCTCCTTGATCCAGTCAACCCCATTATTACCAAAGAAGAATGGTTATTAGGAAACACCTACATGATCTCCAATGATTAAGAGTCTGTTATTGAACATTTGGGGTTTATATAGAGGCTGATAGTTTTTTTTTTTTTTAGTGCTGTTAATGTCAAAAGACTTGTGTTTCAGACCATGTTCAAAGTTCTGGACGTCATCTCTTTCTTGGATGGTGGGGGGAAAACCCTGCACACTTGGTTAGAAATCAAAGTTACTACCACTTTCCCTCGTCAGCATTAAGGAGGCTGCTTTTCAGTTCTTGGATTGAATGATAGAAGTCTCTGCTTTCCTTTCCTAATTTGGCTCCCCACCCATCTATGTGTGATGGCTCAGCATTTATATTTGCTTTTGTCAAAGTGCTTGCTTTCTATTTGGGCACATGGTCACACAAAGTTCACTGGTCCTTTCTACATATTATGCAAGGAAGTTATAATTCTTGGGGGTCTGAATCCCATGTATGTTTTAGATCCAGTGAACTAGTCTTTTCCTAAAGATGTATGCATGTATGTATTTATTTATTTTCTTTTGGCCATTTTATTTTATTTATGGAATTTATTGGGGTGAGATTGGTTAATAAAACCATATAGGTCAGTGATGGCGAACCTTTTGAGCTTGGTGTGTCAGCATTTTGAAAAACCCTAACTTAACTGGTGCCGTGTCACATATAGAAATTTTTTGATATTTGCAACCATAGTAAAACAAAGATGTATATTTTTGATATTTACTTTATATATTTAAATGCCATTTAATAAAGAAAAATCAACCAAAAAAATGAGTTTGCGTGTCACCTCTGACACGCGTGTCATAGGTTCGCCATCACTGATATAGGTTTCAAGTGTACAACTATATAACACATCATCTGCATACTGCATCGTGTGTGCACCACCCAAAGTCAAGTCAGCCTCCACCACCATTTATCCCCTCTTTGCCGTCTTCTACCTCCTCACCCCCCTTTCCCTCTTGCAATCACCACACTGTTGCCTGTTTTATGTTTTTTTCCTTAATTCTTTTTCACCCTCTCCTTTGACAGCTGTCAGTCTTTTGTTCTTTGAATCTTCAAGTTTGTTTCTATTTTGTTTGCTAATTTTGTTCATCAGATTCCACATATAAGTGAAATCATATGATATTTATCTTTCTCTGACTAGCTTATTTCACTTAGCATAATACTTTTCAGGTCCATCCATGCTGTTGCAAAAGGTAAGATTTCCTTTTTTTTAATATATATATAGCTGAGTAGTATTTAATTGTGTAAATGTACCACAGCTTTTTTATCCACTTATCTACTGATGGGCACTTGGGCTGCTTACAAATCTTGGCTATTATAAATAGTGCTGCAATGAACATAGGGGTGCATATATTATTTGGAATTAGTGTTTTGGGTTTCTTCAGTTATATTCCCAAAAGTGGAATCACTGGGTCATAAGGCAGTTCCATTTTTAATTCTTTGAGGTAACTCCATACTGTTTTCCACAGTGGCTGCACCAGTCTTCATTCCCACCAACATGCCCAAGGGTTCCCTTTTTTCCACATCCTTGTCAACACTTGTTGTTTGTTGATTTGTTGATGATAGCCATTCTGACAGGTGTCGGGTGATATCTCATTGTGGTTTTAATTTGCATTGCTCTGATTATTAGTGACTTTGAGCATTCTTTCATATGTCCATTGGCCATCTGTATGTCTTCTTTGGAGAAGTATCTATTCAGGTCCTTTGCCCATTTTTAATTGGATTGTTTGTTTTCTTGTAAGTTGTATAAGCTCTTTAAAATTTTGGATATTAACCCATTATCAAATATATCATTGGAAAATGTGTTCTCCCATTCAGTGGGTTGCCTTTTCATTTTGTTGATGGCTTCTTTTGCTGTGCAAAAGCTTTTCAGTTTGATGTAGTCCCATTTGTTTATTTTTTCTTTTGTTTCCCTTGCCCGAGGAGACAGATCTGCAAAAATATTGCTATGAGAAATGTCTGAAATTTTACTGCCTATGTTTTCTTCTAGAATTTTTATGGTTTCATGACTTACATGTAAGTCTTTAATCCACTTTGAGCATATTCTTGTATATGGTGTAAAAGAGGTGTCTAGTTTAAATTTTTTTGCACATATCTGTCCAATTTTCCCAGCACTGTTTATTGAATAGGTTTTTACCCCAAAAGTCTTTTGTCTCCTTTGTCAAATATTAATTGACTCTAAAGGCATAGGTTTATTTCTGGGCTCTCTATTCTGTTCCATTGATCTATAAGCTTATTTTTATGTCAATATCATGCTGTTTTGATTACAATGCCTTTGTAGTATAGTTTTTCTTAAAATATATTTTATTGATTTTTTTACAGAGAGGAAGGGAGAGGGATAGAAAGTTAGAAACATCGATGAGAGAGAAACATCGATCAGCTGCCTCCTGCACACCTCCCACTGGGGATGTGCCTGGAACCAAGATACATGCCCTTGACCAGAGTCGAACCTGGGACCTTTCAGTCCACAGGCTGAAGCTCTATCCACTGAGCCAAACCAGTTAGGGCTGTAGTATAGTTTGATATCAAGTAACATGATACCTCCCAACTTTGTTCTCCTTTCTCAAGATTGCGGAGGCTACTTGGGTCATTTTGTGGTTCCATATAAATTTTTGGAATATTTGTTCTAGATCTGTGAAACACACCATTGAGATTTTGATAGAAATTGCATTAAATTTATAGATTGCTTTGGGTAGTATGGACATTTTAATGATGTTAATTCTTCCTATCCATGAACATGGCATATGCTTCCACTTGTTTGTATCTTCTTCAATTTCTTTCTTCAGTATCTTATAATTTTCCAAGTGCAGGTCTTTTACAGGTAAATTTATTCCTGGGTACCTTATTTTTGTTGCTGCAATTGTAAATGGGATTGTTTTCTTAGCTTCTCTTTTTGATAGTTTATTCTGGTATAAAGTGCCACTAATTTCTAAGATTAATTTTATATCCTCTGCTTTACTGAATTCATTAGTTTTTTTTTTTGGTGGAGTCTTTAGGGTTTTCTATATACAGAGTCATGACATCTGCAAATAATGACAGTTTCATTTCTTCCTTTCCTATTTGGGTGCCTTTTATTTCTTCTTCCAGTACTATGTTGAATAAGAGTGGTAAAAGTGGACATCCCTGTCTTGTTCCTGATCTTAAGGGCAATGCTTTTAGTTTTTGCCTGTTGCATATGATGTTGGCTGTGGGCTTATCATCTATGGCCTTTACTATGTTGAGGCATGTTCCCCCTATTCCCACTTTGCTGACATTCAGACAGTCATTGAGCTGTGTAGCTTTGGAATGGAGGCTGGTCTTGCCCCACACTTGCATGCAGTTGATACCAACTCCCTTCCAACCTTGTGAATCTCTTGGCCTGTCCTTTCGACTCCCAGTGACCCTTCCCTGCTGAGCTCAGTTGCATGAGGTACAGGGAGTGCTGCACAGAGCTGGGACCTTTGGAGCATATCTCCTCCAGTCCATGGGTCACTTCATTAGATGAACTTCAGTGCAACTACAGTATTATTCACAGGACAAATATTTGTTGAGGACCTACTAAGCACTGGGTACTGTGCTGGGTTTTAGGAATAATGGTAAATAAAATAGTGATAATTCTTGTCCCCTTCTGTATGGGGGGACACATAGTGAACACAATTATAGAAAAATAAAGCTGGGAAGGATCTTAGAAATCATATAACAAGAACCCCTCACTTGGCCAATGAAGCCCACAGAAATGAAATCACTCACTAAAAGCCACATGAGTTGGTGGCTAACCCCAGACTTCATTATGAGGGACTTAATCTCACCTTTGATGTTGTGTAATTGTGTTTATATGACCTCCAAGTTGCACAAAGTGATCTCCCTAGAACTCTTCCTTGCACTTACATTAGACATGAGCCAAAAATGTCTATGGTAGTAGCAGTAGTAGCAAATACAGACAAAGACATGTATTGAAAGTTTGCTACATTCTGAGCACTTTTAATACATTAATTCATTTATTCATCACAACTTTTCAAGCTGGATATTATTGTTCCTGCTTATACGCCACAAAACAGAGGTTCAGTGCCTCAAAGACAGTTCTCATAGCTTGTACTCAAACATGCTCAGGTCTTTTTTTATGACAAAATCAATGTTCAACCATTTCAATAACTTTAAAGCGAACAACCATAATTCCCTACAGCAACCATGACTTAGAAATTTAGGTGGTTAAGTAGAAATACTTACATGTCTGACTCTCATTAAACATAGAGACTTTTATACTAAGACATCAAATACACTTTCCTTGAATTTTAAGAGATGTTTGTCCTTATTTATAGTGCTGCTTTGGGCAACTGATTGTAAATATTTTTTTAAACATTTCATTCCTTATTTTAACTAAGAAAAGTAATGACCAGTTCAGGATTTTGGATTCCTAAATTGGCCATTACTTATAAAATACAATGCATTCATATATTTCCAAAAGTATAGCCACACTGAGAAATCAAGGCTTATAAATTCTTCTATATCTTGAACCTATCCTCTGCCTCCCATAGTCAAGTATTTCCCTGATCCTATTAAATTTCTTATGTTATGCATGTGTCCCTCTTTTCCATTTCCACTGCCAAGACTATTGTGATGATCTGCAAACAGGTCTTCTTTCTCCGTTATTCTCTCTCCAGTTGATGTTATATTCTGCTACCATATGTGCCTATGTTGCTGATCGTATTTGAAAGTCCCCACATTAATACCTAAATGTCATATTCTTGGTGTCAAATCCAGGGCCCGCAAATCTCTGGCTTATCTCCTAAAGATGACTCACCTAAATACATAGGACCCTTTCCCACTTCATGCCTTAACCATGCTTTCCTACTCACCTACAATGTCCTTGCCCACCACTCTTGCTTTATATCAAAGCCCTACTTGTCCTTTGAAGCCCAAGTCAAATGCTTTGCATGACATGGGTCTTCCATCAATGTTCTAGCTAACAGTTGTTTTAAATTCTAAAATCCTATAACATTTTTCTACCACTCTTTTGGCAGTTTTTAATGTTTTACTTTGTATTTTAGCTCTCTGTGTTACTTTTGCTCTTGTACACCCAATCTGTTTCTCATTACAGCTGACACACCACCACCACCACCACCTTGTAGGAAGTGCTCAATAACTGTGTGTATAACATGTATTATTTTGATTAAGTGAGTATAGGGGTCTAAAACAGGCCCCCCCAAAACATGGCACTTTGGCATGTGAATTATTTTGAGCTGAAGTCAATCAAGACCCTGCAGGCTCACAAGAAACTCTTATATCTCCCATGATAAGCATTATCACCAGAAATAACATTTTATGACCTCTCTATAGGGCAGCACAAACTACTAATTACTGAACAGCTGCTCTTCTTATTGTCCTGAATGACCTTCCTCCCCTCTGAAGCCCCAAGGTACCTTACCTCATCCTTAGCTCAGAATGTCATATACATCTCCTTCTAACTGGCTTTGAACCTCTCATGGATGTGGGGGTCTTTGATTCTCTCAGGTATTTGGGGTTACCATGCATACTTATGTAATTAAATTTGGTTATTTTCTCTGGCTAACGTCTCATGTAGATTTAATTATTAGATCAGCCAAGAGAAATCTGAGAGTAAAGTCTCTTCCTCCCCCACATGGGAAAAGTCACCATTATCATCTCCTCTAACCACCACCGTGGTCTGCTCCAGTCAGACCAGGGTCTCTGCCTAAGAATTTGATCCAGAACATATTTTTATAAAATTCAAATTTCATAGCTTCTGGCAGTTCTTTAAATCACTAAAGTTATCTCAAGGTTAATAATCAATTTAGTTAAATTTAGCATAGCACAGGAGTGAGTTTTTAGATATGTAAATGCTGGCTATTACTGAAAGAATTTTTACCTAAGGCTGATTTTTAATGGATCTCAGGTACTCAAAACATTTGTCTTATCTTTCACTGTTTTGAGGTCCAGCAGAATAACATTTTTCCAACCATCTAAGGTATTTAATTTCTGGACTTTATTCTCTTTGATATCTCCTTCCAAAGCAGCCAATTCTTTCCTGAGCTCATCTCTTACAGCATATTGCTAATAGCAGCCAGTAACAACCATTGCACACTCCTAAGATATTGCTTTAAAAAAAAAAACCCTCACCTGAGGATATTGATTTTAGAGAGAGAGAGAGAGACAGAGAGAGAGAGAAAGAGAGAGAGAGAGAGAGAGAGAGAGAGAGAGAGAGAGAGGTAGATGTGAGAGAGAAACATCGATCGGTTGCCTCTCATAGGCTTCCTGACCCAGGATTGAACTACAAACTAGGTATGTGCCCTGACCAGGAATCAAACCCGCCACATTTTGGTGAATGGAGAGCATATACTGGGCCCTTTGTCTTAAAGGTTTTTATCTGTATCCTTTAAAGAAAGTATTATAACTTTATTAAAATGGAGAGATACTATTCAAAATAATGCACTAAAACTGAGTAAAATCCTTTGTGTAATACTGTATACATAATGCAGAAATCAGCGCATTTTTCTAAAGCATGTTTTAATCTTCATTCAGTTCAGATTAAAATATAAGCTTTAAATAGTTTGAGTAATAATTCAGCAGTGTAAACAGCTTGTTTAACTGTTATGTGGGCATTGCAGTAAAGTACCTCTGTTAGTGAGCACCTTCTCTTTTTTGCCTAACCAGGCAAGATAAACACATCGAATCTATGACAATGTGTGAGCTGTGTGATGAGGGTCAGTTTCACCTTCAAAGAATGTCACCAAAGAGGGACCAGCACTCAGGTAGGTTTGCATCCCAGCAGGTCTGGAATGTGTACACCATTAGCTGTGAAGTGTCCTTGGTTAGGAAGATAGCCTGAACTATGTGGGGATTGTAGCAGTATCTTATCCTTCTACTGTTCCCGTGAACACAAGATAATCTGAGGTCTTTTGACTCCTGGAAAAGTAAGAGATGATTGGGCAGCCTCTTTACGTCCTATGCTGAGACATCCAAATGGGCCTTTGGAGAAGACTTCATTAGTAACTATGGCCCTCAGCTCCATATGTATCCCGAAGACATCAGATTTATCTTTTCCTCCCCTTAAGCCACGAGTGGGGAAGATGAAAACTAGTTGGTCCTTGCCAAATGCACAGCCCTTCAAGTTCTCAGAAAGTAAATGCTGTGTTCCCCAAATAAGAACTACCTGTGATAAAAGAAGAGAACTTGTTGCTTCCCCCCAGTTCCCCTCATCCCCACTCTAGATACATTCTTTCAATCATTCAGTCTTTTGGCATTCGTATGTAGTACCCATAAATGGGAGATATTATTAAAAGGACTGATTTGACCTCAACAAAGGGCAGTTAGCTGCGTACCAAAAAGAGAGGTTGACTCCCAGGTCTAGCACACCTCATGGAATAATCTAAAGTAAGGAAAAAATAGCCTATTGTGCATGTTGAGAATGATTTTAGTTGCAGGTAACGGAAACCCCAGTTAGAAGAAGCTACAGCCAGTAGAGTTGTGATTTGTTCTCAGGTTAGCTCACTGCTGGTGTAAGATCAGCAGCTCAATAGTCTCTGAGACCTCCTTGCCCTTTCACTGGGTTGCAAGGTAACTGCAGGTACCACCTCCATATTCAAAACAGGAAGAAGAGAAGTCAGCACCAATAGATTGGTGAACTGTCCCAGAAAGTTCTTGTTTTTCAAAACTGTGATGGTCAATCCTAGCTGCAAGGAGGCTGCAAAAATGAGTATTTCACTTTCTTGGACATTGTAATGGAAGATGATAGAAAAGATGGTTGGGAATCACGGTTTTGCCAATCAATCAACAATCTACCACATCTACTACCTTTTCCTCAACAGTCCAGCCATAAGAAGAATGCCCTATAATTTATCTTTCAGGATCCTTTTTAGAGTAGAAGAGGAAACTATGCATAACTATGCCAAGAAAACAGAAGCTAAATGGGACTGTCCTGGGCAAACGGGAATAAATGGTCACTCTAGTCATAGAACAAGTATTCTGAGAATTAAGCCTCTCTTCCTGGAACAGTTTGACCAGGGCACTGAATATCTGCTCTTCTAGTGAGTACAGTATCTCAGGCTGGCCCCAGGGTCTTCCAATGTAATCTTCTGTTTATGCTTCCGTCGGACTTCAGTTTTGGAGACGGGCAGACCCCTTTTCTATGGGAGCCTTTGTTAAGATCATTTGGCAAATAATGTTTGGAGGCCCTTCCTTCTCTTACTGCTATGCAGTTAAACCCTTTTAGAGCACATATTATCTCTGCCTCTCTCCTACCTGCCATCCCGCCCATGAGAATGAGGATGACATTGCCCCATGAAGCTAAGAGATTCCCAGAAGTTAGACATTTTTGTCCATGTACAGAGGTTGGGGGTTGGATCAGTCCCACCTGACTGATTTCTTAATAGTTTCCCCATGAAGATAAAAAAAGAAGTTTACCAATAGTATAAGTTGAAACCTCTCAGAGCATTTGATTTTTTCTATCCTGACTTTACACCTTTATTCATTCATAAAGACAAAATAATCTAGGAGTGGAATTTGTGCCTGTCGCCATGATTCTAAGAGGTATATGATTATTTCTAATCTTATAGCTAGAAATAGTTTCTGATGCCGAAGTATGTTGCTATAATACTAATAAATTTCTGCTTCTACTACCTTAAATCGTAGTTATTTTTATGACTTCTCTTTCCAACTTTATCAAGACTTTTTCTTCTCTCTAACATCTACCTTTGAAACTTTCGACTATAAATAAAATGCAATGTTACTTTTATTTTTAAATTTTTGAAGGAATACATACTTTTAGGAAAAAAATCAAATATCACAAAAATAAAAGAGCATAAAAAGTGAAAGTTCTCTGTAATCATAAACCCCACCACCATCTTTGCCAACTCTCAGAAAACAGCACACTGTTAACATTTTGCGTGCATAGTATATATATTTTATTCTATGTGTTAGTCACTTATAGATGTATAGGGGTGGGCAAAAACAGGTTTTCAGTTGTTTGTATGGAAAAAGAGGTACAGGTTATGATTATTACAATAGCCTTATTAACTCTGTTTTGTGTACACACAACTGAAAACCTACTCTTGCCAACACATATATCTAATTAGTGAGCATACATATAACTTAATTTTTCACCTAAGAGTCGATTACTTCATTCTACACCATTCTCTTTAATGATTGTATTGTGTGTCATTACCTCTAATGGGATGAGAAAAACTTAAGATATGGGAATCACTGTGGATTTTGGCAGTTCTTTTGGATAGAAAAAGTAGGAATTTTTTATATGGCTATACTGGAAAACAGTATTACAAAACTTCATTGTACTATGGAGCAAAGTATACAAATAGGCTACAGCATTCTCCCATAAAATATTATTATGAAATGAGATTTCTCCAAAAATATCTCCTATTTTCACAGTGCGGGTAGAGGTAACTTTGAATGAATGTCATACTCGATGGTTTGGGAAGTTCTAAAAATAAATTTAATTGACTGTTTTAATAGACTGGATGTCACTTCAAGGATCTTATATTTTTAAAAGACAAAAAAAAAAAGAGACCATTTCTGTAGTCTAGACACAATCACATTCATTAAAATAAGCATTCTTTTAAATAGAATGTTAACATTCTCCACATATTTGATATTTTTCTCTAATGAATACACTGTTGTGCTGACATTTTCTCATAATGTGTTATTTTAAATCCTGCCTTGCCACCATTGTGAATTTAACCAGCATGAGCTAATTAATGATCCTCTATTAATCTTCCTTTCCCTCCAAGTCTTAGCTGCCCATCCATATTTTTATAGTTCATTCTTAGGTTTTAAGACCTCTTTGAATTTAGAAATTTTTTCCCTTCAATGTACTTTGATTATTTGCCTACATGCTCTAATCATTTACTTTTTCTAGTAACACTTCTATGCTTCCCATTGTCTGTAATTTTGCAGCTCTTTTCTTCTAATCCCCCAAAGCATAAACTGCAGGCATCTGAAATTCATGCATTATAGTTGAGGCCAATTCTGTTTCTCTCACCGGGAAACGATCTTTCTCTTAAGTTTATTATACCATATTCCCTAGTCATGAAACACTTGACATAATATTGACTTAAAAATTACACAGTAGAGTTTAGGGAAGATTGAAGCATAAAATTCTCAAGGAAGTCTATTTAGCTATTTAGTATCTCTTAACTTTTCAATGATGTGCTTTTGAGAAAACAACAACAGAAGCAGTGTTTGCTTTTCAATCCCTTTACCTTTGTCATACAGCCCCCAATAGTTGAAAGTGTGATGCAAACACAAAAGCTAAGGACCAGTGTACAAAAAACTATACTTACCCTCTAGGGCAGCAGTTCTCAATGTGGCTCACAGCAACCTTTACCGGCCTCCGTCCCTTTCATTCACTCCATCCTTTACACCTAAAATTGCTTCAGTTTGATGCTATAGAGGCTTACCAAGGCAAAAGCAGCAGATACAAAAAGGTCTGTTGAGGACTTAAACATGATACCAAAGCTTTCCTACTGCACTCAGTAACACATCTGCCCTGTTGTGATGACAAGCGTCTCTCAGGTTCTCACACTTTGTTCTCGCTCCGCAGCAGAAACCACTCATGTCAAGTGTAAATCCATTTTCAGTCTGTGTTTGGTTCAAGGGCCTCTCTTCCCTGGACCAGCACTAGCCCAGCACCTGGCATGTAGTACATATAATACATATGTGTGGAATGTAAGAATTCAGTGTGTCACCCCATCTGACTTACCCTCGATCTTATTGAAACATTGAAGCTGAAGGTGAGATATGGTTATAAAGAAAAGGTATGGTACTAAAGAAGTTTTTTGTGTTTGTGAGCAGTTCTCAAAACTGGCATAAAACTATCAATTTTTAATTAAAAATTAAATTACTTTAATTCCCTAGAATTCAACATTGCTTCTTGGGAGGGCTACATTTTTGTGCAAATTTTATTTCCTCAGAAAAGAACATCAACTTTTCTCAAGCAAGAGATGTTTCAATGCATATAAAAGCCATCCAAGGCCCAGAGTTTCTAGGCAGTCCCAATTCCAAATAACCACATTCTTTACTATAAAGTCAATATGCTTAATATATAACCTAGTGTTAGTTAATTGTTGTCTTTTGTGGACCGTTATTTTAATTAAAAAATCAGAAAAAGAAGTATCCTTCAGACTCTGCATCTGTCACTTTATCCCCTTTCTCCTCCACAGTAACTAGCACAGAGATCTGCAGGAAACTGAGCTCACCATGTTTATGGATTATGTAATCAGTTAACCAATTAGTGGATGAATTCGTTATAAATGCGCTTCCCTAAAAACACATTCATGTCATGGAATACATAGAAATTCATTTTCTTTGCTTTCAAAATGTCCTCAAGGAAGATAATGTTGTAAAATGGCTAAGGAGATAAGCTTGAAATTTGAAAGACAGCATTTCTTCATTATGTGCTAATCTACCTACCTGCCATAAAAAACTCAGCACTTACTTTTCTATGCATAAGGGCCCAAAGTGGAAGGAAGTAGAATAAAACTTTGTCCTTAAAATCCTTACCATTGTTCACAAACTTATAGTTGGTAGGAAGGAAGGAGGGATGGAACAGAGAAAGGAAGATAGGAAAGGAGGAAGGGAGGGAGGGAGAACGATGTGGTAGATTTATGCTCTAAAATGGTTGTTAACATTCTTCCATGCAGTAATTCCCAAGTGTCCGCCAAAATACCTATAAAGACACACAAAAATAGTAAAACTTTCCCAAATCAAATGCTGAGGCTGACCATCAATCTATTGCCACCTATGGGAGGAGTTTTCCCATAGTCTAGGACAGTGGTCGGCAAACTGTGGCTCGTGAGCCACATGCGGCTCTTTGGCCCCTTGAGTGTGGCCACGAAGTTTCAATCTCACTGTACCTGCGAGCCCGCACGTGGTATTTTGTGGAAGAGCCATACTCAAGGGGCCGCGGTTTGCCGACCACACGTCTAGGAAGCTGATGGTGTTCCAGTTGACCCTGTAGCCTCCATGGCGCCCTTCCTAGTCAGAGAAAGCCACTCTAGACCGGCTTTGTCCCAAATTATAGCCATTAGTTACACATGCTATTTAAATGTAAAGTATGAAATAAAAATTTTAAATCAAATTCCTTAAACTCAATAGCCACAGTGACTTGTTCATAAACTGTGGCTGATAGACATACTCTGTACAACTTTTCTGGAAAGCAATTAGGAAATTCATATCAAGAACCTTAAAATGCTCCTACACTTTGACCTGATAATTCAATTCCACCTCTAGGACTCTATTCTAAGGAAATGTTCTCAAATACTGGCAAACGCTGAATCTCTTGAGATGTTCATTGCAAATAGGAAGAGAAAAGAGACATTTGTCATAAAACAAAAGAATTAATATGATGTAATACATCCATAAACAATATGCTATACTCTGCATCCATTAAAAATACAGTTTTCCAGAAATTTAAAAAGAAATGAGAAATTTCTCACCATACAATGTAAGTTAAAAACAAGCAGGGTGTGCCCAACCAGTGTGGCTCAGTGGTGGAGCATCAACCTATGAACCAGAAGGTCATGGTTCAATTCCTGGTCAGGGCACATGCTTGGGTTGCAGGCTTGATCCCCAGTAGGGGGCGTGCAGGAGCAGCTGATTAATTATTCTCTGTTCTCATTGATATTTCTATCTCTCTCCTTCTTCCTTCCTCTCTGAAATCAATAAAAATATATTTTAAAAAAACAAAACAAGCAGGGTATAAAAAGGCAGGATACATTGAGAATATGTACATTTTTTAATAATGGTTATCTCTAGAAATGAGTTTTGCAGTTGATTTGATTTTAAAAGTTTCTGGACTGTTCATATTTTCTACCATGTGTCTATATTGCTTGTAAAAACAGACAAAAATGTAAATACTTTTTATCTGATGTAAAACTAAAATTATTGGTTCAGCATCCAAATGGCTGCATCCTGTGACTGAGTCCATGTGAAATTCATTACGCGAATGTGACAGCTAATTTTTCATCAAGCTCACTTGTGAATAAGCCTCCAGGACTTCCTCCATTGTGTTCCACACAATTTAACACTTGATGATATGCTGTTTTGAGTGTTCTTGGATTTCTTTACTATTAATGCATATGTTTTAGCATTACTGAATTCGGTAAACATTTATGAAGCATCTGTTCTGTTCTAAGCTCTGTTATGCTACTATGTTACTTTGTTTTTTTTATTTAACTATCACAATAACCTTAAAATATTCTTAATAATAGCCAATGTTTAATGATGTTAAAAGGAGAAGTGAGCCATGGCCGGTGTGGCTCAGCAGTTAGAGCCTGCACACCAAAAGGTCTTTGGTATGATTCCCAGTCAAGGGCCTGTACCTGTGCTGCAGGTTCAATTCCCGACCCTGGTTGGGGGGCAACCAGGAGGCAACCAATGTGTCTCTCTCATCTCTCTCTCTCTCTCTCTCTCTCTCTCTCTCTCTCTCTCTCTCTCCCCCTCTCCCCCTTCTACTCTCTAAAAATCAATGGAAAAAATATCCTGGGGTGAGGGTTAACAACAAAAGGGAAAAGTGACTTACTCAAAGTCAGAGTGTCAGAACTGAAATTTAATCATAGGTCTCCTATTCCCAGCACTGCATGGGAGTTCCACTAAACAGAGTGTGTTACCTCTCTAACTTTGTCTTCTCACCTAAGGTGACCAGAACATTTAGCACCTACTCTGTAAGTTATTTCTTTTCCCGATGGAGGTTACCATATGAAGTAGGGCCACAATCCTCTGCTTTTCAATCTGCATCGGACACTGAGCTGTCCTTATTGAATTCTAGATTCGTGCTGGATTGTTTCTACACCCATTCAAGGTTTTGTCCTGAACATTTGCATCTGTGTTGAATGCATAGCAGATGCAGGGAAGTGTGACAGGATAGATGAAGGCAAACAGCACAACATTATGCAGTGCAGACGTGAAGATAAGTTTACTAGGGAAACTTACAAGCAGGAGGTGTGTAAGACAAGACGAGGCCCGCCATCCTCCAAGTTGTCAGCATCCCATGGAGGGTACATGGAGGCCAGGCCATGTTGTGTGTTGTGCTCCAGGAGGGGTTCCCTTCCACGCTGTAACTCCATCGTCTTACACAGGACAAGCAAGAAAGTGGCCTTTCCAATGGGGACATGAACTGAGCTCACACGCCAGCCACTCTTGGGAGTTGCATGCCTGTGCTCATATCACCTACAGGCCTTGAGAGATGAGAATATGTGCTGCCCCGCCCTGGTGGAGGGAGGAGCTGGGGCCACTGGTCCCATCGAGAGCTTTGCCAGGCCTTACCTAACAGGTATCTAGGATCTCCTAGAGCAGCGGTCGCCAGCCTTTTGGACCTCACAGACCACTAGTGGTCCTTGGACCACTAGTTGGCAACCACTGTCCTAGAGGACACTGTTCTTGCTGCAGAAGATGTTACGCCTTGAAGTTTTAGGTGACATAAAATAATTTACTTAATCTCTCTGTTCTTCTGCTGTAAGATGAGGTTATACTAGCTGAAAGCCCTTTACACACACACATACCCAGCCTAGATTAATTGGGTGACCCTCCAATTAATTGAGTGCCCCCTCCGATGGGTCTCTACAGCCTCTCTGATGCTCTTAGCACAGCTCCACGGGTAGCTGTGTATCTGTCTGACACTTCTCTCAAGAATCCAAGTCTTCCCTCAACTTGCTGTGATTTTCCACCATTGTATCCCCAGTACCCAACATAGGCAAGTAATAGAGAACCAACAAATATTTATTTATTCAAAATGAACATGTAGCCCTGGCTGGATGGCTCAGCTGGTGGAGCATCATCCCATGCACCAAAAGATTGTTGGTTTGATTGTTGATGGTTGGTCAGGACACTTGCCTGGTTTTTGGGCTAGATTCCAGGTAGGAGGTGTGCAGGAGGCAGCCCATCGATGTTCTACTCTCACATCTAGGTTTCTCTTTCTCTCTCCTCTCCCTTCTTCTCTCTTTAAAAAAAAAAAAATAAAAAATCAATAAAAATAATTAAAAAAAACCTGAATATGTAAACAAATGGACTCCTTCCAGCTCTTAATTTTATACTTCAATCAAATACTCTGGTGACATATTTCTGGTGGATGTAAGCAGCCTCGAAGGCAATTTAGTAAAATAGCACTTGAGCCCTTATGTTCCTGATCCCATGGACTTGTCTTTACTTTTCCTGCTCCTCCAAGTTCTCCCCAACTGAAGGCTCATCCAGTCTCAGGGTCCAGACCAACTGAACTTGAACTTGGTGGCCTCATGTTCTGTTCATCTATAGCACAAGTCTACCCACTTTGTACCCTAAGTCTTTTAAATAATTTTTTTTTATTGATTTCAGAAAGGAAGGGAGAGGGAGAGATAGATAGAAATATCAATGATGAGAATCATTGATCGGCTGCCTCCTGCATGCCCCCAAACTGGGGATCGAGCCTGCAACCCGAGCATGTGCCCCTAACCGGAATCGAACCCGGGACCCTTCAGTCTGCAGACTGACACTTTATCCAAAGAGCCAAACAGGCGAGGGCTGTACCCTAAGTCTTTATAGCATCTGGTCATATCCTATGTCAGCAGCCCCAGTGAATGTCACTGGGCTCCTAAGTGCTCCATTATGCCCATTCCATGAAAAAAAACTTGTATTAGGGTATTAATTTCTTCTTGCTTTTACTGGTTATTTCCTGCTATCAACCATGCCCTGTTATTCTACTGTCTGCCCTGCCCATGTTGAACAGCTGTCCACCTGGCTCAGACATCCTTCACCCAGGATCCTCGTCCTCTCACCTGGGCTTCATCCACACCTGCCAGGAAAGCAGCTACCATCTCTTAGAAATTCTGACTCATTGCTGTTTCCTGAATCATTGCTGGGTTTGGGATATGTCTTTAAGACACTGCCAGGCCTGAGATGCTGGTCCATGTTTTCTGCTTCTAGGTCCCTCCAGGACACTCACAGGCCAGCCCATCTCAGGCTGCCTACCGCCCGTCAACATGAAGATCCCTCATGGCCACAACCAGATATGCTGCCGGGGCTCCCTTTGACTTCCTTTGCCCCAAATCAAGTGTGGTTTTAGTAACTAACTGATAGTTTTCATTTCTATCCTCATCTTTAATTCAATTTCAAACATTATTATAAAATAAACAAACAGTGCTTTAACACAATGAAAATATCCATTTTGTTTATATTTAAGACTTATTTCAGGACTCAGTTTATTTTTCAGTAAAATATTCTCTTAAATGATTCAAGGGGCTCAAAACTTTGAACCTGATCAGCATGCTGGATCAAAAACATCTACAGTGAGAGGAAAAGTTTTCACAAATGTGGTAGCCATCTTCCTTTCAACAAATCAGCTTCCAGCCAGATTTTAATTCTGCAGTGACTTCAGCTCCTTTTCAACAAATTAGTTGCTAGGTGTAATAGAAACAAACTTTCTGCTATTATTTCTATAGTGAAGGAAAATATTTTTCAGTTCTGCACATATGGTTCCTTTCTGAGTAATCAACTTTCCTTCCCCTAAAGCTCTTTGGCTACTAAAACTTGGCCATGAGGCTAATTTATCACAGGTAGGGTGACCAACCATCCCAGTTTGTCTAGGACCAAGGGGTTTCCAAGGACATAGGACTTTCAGTTCCAAAATCAGGACAGTCCCAAGTGAAGCAGGATAATCAGTCACCTAAGCCTATAGGGCAGGGGTGGGGAACGTCAGGCCCACGGGCCGTATAAGGCCTGCAAAGTCACTTGGGTTGATCCTGACAAGGCATTAGGGGTGAGTTAATTAAATGTTTGACCAAATATAAGCAGGCTAATTTTTAAACTGATAATTTTGTATGGCCCATGAATGATGTCATAAATATCCAAAAGGCCCTTGGCAGGAAAAAGGTTCCCCACCCCTGCTAAAGGGTATGGGAGGGTAGGATCAATGAGAACAACGGTCTGTTGTGATGTGCAGAAGGCAGACATAGGACAGCCACTACCAGACAAGTGAGAAAAGTGGAAATCCCATAAGTAGGAAGAAGAGAGGTTACAGAGTGAGCATGAGTAGGACTGTGCCAGGGTCTTTCAAGGATCTGACCTCCCCAATCCTAGAGCCTTTGAACTAAGACCTGAATTAAGGAGACCTTTGAGAATACAGAAGCTCCAAAGAGGTCAGAGGAGGTAAAGTACAGGAAATGCTCCGCTTCCCATTTGGTTTCTTGGGGGAGAGCACCTTTCAAGAGGACTCTGGGCCAACACGGTGCAGTTGCAACAGGACAGAAATGGCAATTTGCTGTATAATGGCGAGGCCTAGAGACCACACCCCCATTTTGAGGCAGTGAGTCGAGGGCCTACATCAGAGGCTAGAGAGAGGACTTGGTTAGGACTTAGAGGCTCTATCCCAACAAGAACCAAGGTGGGCTCCTATCAGCAGTTGGGCAGAGAAGGTTGTCTCTAACCATATCCTATATAATAAAGAGGTAATATGCAAATTGACCCTCACACCCTCATGTCATCACAAGATGGCTGCCTCCACATAATCACAAAATGGCCATCCTCACGTTATCACAAGATGGCCACTACAAGATGGCCACCACCACACTGTCACAAGATGGCCACCCCCACGTTGTCACAATATGGCCTGCAGGGGAATGCAGTTGGGAGCAACCAGGCCTGCAGAGGAAGGCAGTTGGGGGCGATCAGGCTGGCAGGAGAGCAGTTAGGTGTCAATCAGGCCAGCAGGGGAGTGGTTAGGGCAGCCGTGGGCAAACTACGGCCCGCAGGCCGGATCCGGCCCGTTTGAAATGAATAAAACTAAAAAAAAAAAAAAGACCGTACCCTTTTATGTAATGATGTTTACTTTGAATTTATATTAGTTCACACAAACACTCCATCCATGCTTTTGTTCCGGCCCTCCAGTCCAGTTTAAGAACCCATTGTGGCCCTCGAGTCAAAAAGTTTGCCCACCCCTGGGTTAGGGGGTGATCAGGCTGGCAGGCAGAAGCAGTTAGGGGCAATCCGGCAGGCAGGCAGGCAAGTAGTTAGGAGCCAGCAGTCCTGGATTCTGAGAAGGATGTCCGACTGCAGGGATTGGTCCTAAATCGACAGTTGGACATCCCCTGAGGGGTCCCAGGTTGGAGAGGGTGCAGGCTGGGCTGAGGGACAACCCCTCCAGTGCATGAATTTCATGCACTGGGCCTCTAGTAGATAGTATAAACCTCAAGTAATGATAGCCACGTTTACTTTCATAGGGGATGAAATAAAGACAGACACCCAAACCCAGAGATTAGAGGTGAAGCAGATATCAGCAGGATGCCAAAGCTGTACCGAGGATGCCAAGAGGCTGCGAGGCTTCTCTGTGCCCCTGATGCCAACCTGGCATGAAAGGAAGATCAGGGGAGATTTTTGGAGAAAAGAAACAAACAGGCCTGAAAAGAAATCTGACTACTAAATTAATTTGAAACGGACTAAAGACCTTTAGGAATAACTTTATATTTTTTTCTATCAGCAGCAAAAATAAGGGTTCCAGTTGCCTTTTCCAGTTGCATTTGTCCCCAACTGTAGATAAAGGGCATTGTTACTTTTTATGCACACCTGAGCCATAATGTAAAAAATTATACTCTGACATACTTCCATGGTATTCAGTGACTATATACCGTTCTCTATATTAGCTCCAACTAGATCCTTCTTTTCAAAAGCGATTACTATTTCAATAACTCTGAATGACTGAGATTGGAAAGATGGTTCCATAAAAATAGTAACACCACAGACCTTGGGTTTCAGATTTTTCATGAAACTGGAAGTCTCCCCTCTTTCAAAAAGAATCTTGGCTTCTTTCTTGTTACTGATGTGCCTAATTCAGAGCCTTATTTTTATTCCCACACTTTCTCTGCTATAACTGGAAAAAAAAATCCTAAAACACCTTTTCCTATTTTCCTTTGTACTCTGTGCCTTTGTTTTGCATACTTGAGATAAGGTGCTTTATAGTTTTGGAAATCTCATGCAATTTAGTAAATTTTAGAGGAAGAAGTTTTTCAACAGGTGAGCCTGCATTGCTCAAATCTTGTAACATAGGAACTTATCGGTTTGGCTTACACTTGGGCCAGAATGTACGACTGTCTTGGCAGGAAACTAGAATTTCCCTCTGACTAGGAGTGGATTAAAGTTTCCTTTCTGGGAAGCATGCTGACAATGGTAGTCTGTTCCGAGTCAGGCCTGGGCAGGAGTGACTTGGCAGGATTTGGGAGGCATCATAGAAGGTATTGTTACAATTGGAGTCATTTCATTCCGATTGTGCAGGATGAGTTTCTAATCTACTCAAGCCATAAAGATTTAATAAACCACATAAACTCTTATTCTCAGGAGGCACTGATTGCTATGAAAAATATTGTATTTTTGAAGCTTATCAGTTATCACACTGTTAATTTCCTTCATCCTGTTGTCTCAGTTTAGTCAGACCGTGGGGCTTGCATTCCTCCTCGGCTAGACCTAATTTTATGCTCTGACAATTCTTCCAGAAGTTAGCTTCCAATGTAGCCAGATTGTGCACATGCATTTCGAGCCGTGCTACCTAAATACTTCCCTTGACAAAGCATCAGCTTTTACTCTAACACAACTTTCTTCCTTTTACAGCCTTTACCCTTGGGAAAGTACATTGTCCAACAGTCTTGGTGCAAGCATGATAGATTCTATAGTGTGTGAAGTGCCTACACAAAGATGAGAGTCTGGAGAGGGTGTGATAGCATCAGCAGAGGGCTAGCAACTCTGACTCAGGGACCTCTTGGTTAATCGTCTACAGAACCGAGGTCAGCAAATGACTGTCATGGGCTGAACCGGGCCTGCTGCCTGTTTTTGTAAGTGAAGTTTTATTGAAACTCAGTCATTATCAACTTTTCATTCTCATATTGTCTATGGACACTTTTGCACTATCATGACAGTGCTAAGTGGTTGCAACAGTGACTGTATGCCCTTGAAAGTCTAGAATATTTACTATATGGCCTTTTACAGATCAAGTTTCCCAACCTCTGGTCTAGAATTTGGATGATGGACACCTCACACATTGCCATTCCCCTTCCCTCCTGATATCACTAATCAATTAAGATCTTCCTTCCCAGTGATATGACCTCCGAATCCTTCCCTATACAGACAGACACCATTATTTGCTCCAAGTTGTGACCTTGGGCTCAGAAGAAAAAACGTTTAGGGTCATATAGGGCAAAAGAAAGGAAATCCGATTGCTCACGAACTATGTAACCTGATGATTAAACCCAAGTTGTCCACTGTGTACCCATTTTTCTAGAGCTCTATAAAGTTCACTACCTGGTTTTCTAAACTAGATCTGGGCTGGTAGAAACCACAAGGGATCATTTGTTCTCCTCTCTGTCTTCAAGATTTCCCTAGAACAGTGATGGCGAACCTATGACACGCGTGTCAGAGGTGACACGTGAACTCATTTTTTTGGTTGATTTTTTCTTTGTTAAATAGCATTTACATATATAAAATAAATATCAAAAATATACATCTTTGTCTTACCATGGTTGCAAATATCAAAAAATTTCTATATGTGACACGGCACCAGAGTTAAGTTAGGGTTTTTCAAAATGCTGACATGCCGAGCTCAAAAGGTTCGCCATCACTGTCCTAGAACTTGGTAACCATTCCATCAATAACTGAACTGGTCATTTCTATGAATTGCTAAGAATTCTTTCATCATTAGGGAAGGAAAAATATCACCTTTTATAGCAACCTGATAACGGTCTAATGACTGTTTAGTTTTCCTTTTTTTTTTTTTTTAACTGCAAACCAATTTCATTTGTCATTGTGGAAAGGTCATCATCCTCAGTACTTTCCTCTTAATCAATTTCCTTGCCACAAAGCTTTATTTTGTTGTTTGAGAATCAGACTTACAAGAAACTTGTCACACCGGTGCTTCCTAGCCAAGGAAGCAGAATACAATTGCATTTTTTTCCTTAACAACCCCCCTTTCCCTAAACATATGCACAGAAAAGCTACAGGGGAGCAATAATTTACAGCCAGATCTTAAGTGAAGATTCTTCAGCAGCTACTTCTGTTCTCTAACTAAATGAGAAAGCACTTAACAAAAGCACTTAAAAGTGCCACAGAATACCCATGGTACAGACAGAATTATTTATCCTCCACTTAAGTACCACATAAGGAGATATTATTAATAAATGAAAATTGATCTTCCTTGGAAACTACCAAACTCGAATCTCTTTCCCACTAATGCTGAGGTCTCTTTTTCAATGCCAGCCCACAAAGGAAAAACAATTTCATTTCCGATAGCCCCGAGATGTAAATCGAAGGTTTTATGGCTTCATTGTTGGATTCTCTAGTGATATACTTTGCTGGTATCAAATTATAAGCATGTAAATCAGTAAGCATCGGAGGTTATTAAAAGTCCTCATAGTTCCCAGCATACCTAAATGGTAAAATGGTTGGGGAACAGATGATGCGTCATTAAACTTGCTTTCACAAAATAATGTTAACAATAGTTATTAACACAAGTGTATCTTATTTCTTTATAGTCTTTATGTCTTTCTTCTTTAATCAACACTTCAAACTTCAAGCTTAAGAATACAAGGTGTGCTGCTAATATGCAGGAAATGGCACCAAAAACTGGTTAATGCTCAGGAACTTTGAGGCTCTGAGTTTTTGAGATGTTTATACTGGAAAGAGCATGGAAATTTAGATTTTTTTTTGAAAATTGCAAAATAGCTCTTTCTAAGGCATCTCCTGTATCATAGTCACTGAATAGCCACTCTTACATAACTGAGAGCTCAACTTGAAGTTATTTTTCATTTTCCTTCAGAGGAAAGGAAGAGAAAAAGCAAGAAATCCTCCACACCCACACAACTGCCCCGCTCCCCATCCACACACATACTTAAATAGTTGTTTAGCAAATAACCTAAACATAAAACATCCCACAACTAAATTCCTGCCAATTACAAGACAATGGTGTCCTAAGGAGGGCCAAGAGTTGAGCACCATTAGTATGGGAAACCAAACAGGGATGTGAAAGCTTGGGTAACTCAAGTCTAAGAGTGGACTTGAAGAATAGTTCAGCATGAAGGTTAAATGACTTGATGAAGGTCACGGAAGAGGCGACAAAGCAGGAACAATATTAGAGTATTTCAAGCATTTGTCTCCACTCTCTGACATTTTCTACAGAGTATCTATTCTATCTCTGGCTTCTGGTAACTGATGACCACAGAAACCACTAGCACTGAAGGTGAATTCTACATTTCAGCAAATTACGGTCCCACACTTAACCAGGCCCTTCCAAACCCCGCTAAAACATCAGGGGAGCAGACAGCCTCGTTATTTCCATGCTTTCTTTCTAGAATTGTATTGTAAATCACAAACTCCTTAACTTTTTAAAAAGCAGGTTTTCATGTTTAATCAAAGCTTGACTGTTAAAATCTGAAGTGCTTCGTCCATTATGTGCTGTCGGTTTCCACAGCCTTCTTTTTACTTCGGAATCACTTTTGCTCTATTATGCGCAGAGGTGCCGATTGGTGGCATTCCAACGTCTGTATCAGCCAGATAGGCCAAGGAGCAAATGCACTGCAAGGAGAAATGGCCGAAGGAAACAAGAGAGTAAAATTCATGATAGAAAAGGAAACTGAAGCAGGCATTGAAAACCCTCCTGCACCATCAGCTTTTCTCTCTACTGGACCTCCTAACCCTGGAGTGTCCCGGGCACTCTGTCACCTCTTCTCTATACTTTATTTATTTTTTATTGTGATGAAAAAGCATATAACATACAATTTCCCATATGCCCCCCTCCCCCAATTGTAGTTCACACTCAATATCTCTTCTCTGTATGTAATCACCCCTTGGCCATCTCAATCAGACAGCCAACTTGTAATGCAACAATGTGTATCAGGCCTTGCATGGATATCTCCAGCCCAAACCTCTGTCTTCAACTCCATGTAAAGTTTTAATGGGTAACACATGTTTAAGATAGCCAAAACCAAACTCTTGATCTTTCCCCAGCCCCCAAACCTGCTCTGCAGGTAGTCAGCACCATTTCTGTCCGTGGCAACATTCTTGCGCTGCTCAGACCTAAAACCTTGAAGTCATGCTTAACCTCTTTCTCTTGAGTCCTGCATCTCCCCCTGGTGACGCAACATCTTAACTGGTCTCTCTTCTTGCTCACGTGCTCCTTAGCAGTCTGTTCTCACCACAGGCACCCACTTAACTTAGAGTAAAAGCTCGTTTTATGTCAATGGTCTGCAAAATTCTGATTGTCTACCTTTGCCCCACCCTTGACTCTCCCACCACTTTCTGCCATTCACCGTCAGAATTCACCTTTTCCCACTTTTCCCGGTGCCCACTCCACCCCAGCCACTCTGGGCTCTTTGCTGTCCCTCAAGTGCACTAAGCATGCCCCCGCCCCAGGGCCTTTACACTGACTATTCTCTCTAGCTAGAGTGCAATTTCCATATGACAACCTGGCACACCCCCTTTCCTCCTCTAGTTTCTGCTCAGATGTCCCCTTCTTATGGAGGCCCAGCCTGAAAACCCTATTCAAAATTGCAGCCATCCCCTGTCAACAATCCAATGTCCCTTCCCTTATCCTGCTCTGTTCCCTGTCTCTACGTTATCTGTCTAATTTCAGAATTCCATTTAATTCACTTGTTCATGATGTTTATTGCCAGTTTCCCCCCATTGGAATCCAGGCTCTTGAAGACAAGGATTTTTGTTAGTTTTGTTCACTCATGTTCCATAAATCCCCAGAGGAGACGTGGCATGTAATTGGCACTCGATAAATGTGCTGGAAACTGAATGAATGATGAATCAGAATACTAGCTAGAATACAGAATTTGTGAATGGCAAAAATCACGTGATATAAAACAAAAAGAAAAATAGCCTATGTCCGATATGGACTATCAATCATGCAATACGATGTTTTTCTTCTTTCTCAAACTTCTCCATGACCTCATTGTACTTTCCCCTTGAAAATAACTAACCTTTTGCAGTATTCCTCCTGAGCATGCAGGTGACAACATACAACCTTATTCTCTGGAACTAATGACTCTCTGGGAGGCAGGGGATTTACTCTATTCCAAGGGCTTCGAGCAATAAAAGACAAGGCACTCCGGTGAACTGGAACTCTCTAAGTAAGGAAACCTAGAAACATTATTTCTTCTCATAGCTAAGTCAGAATTTTTTTGTTCTTGACAATAAAACTTAAGTGGCTGCCATGGTGTCAGGCTTGTGTCAAAATTTCAAGTGTTTGGGGAAAAGTGAACTGACTATTCATATACAGAGAATGACAAATGGTAGCATAGGAAACGAGGGTGTGTAGTAAAGGCCAGAGGCATGAATCTATAAACTAAGCCAACTCATTCTCTTAACCTAAGTCTATATTGTTAAAAATCAGCTCAAGATGTGCAATTATAAACTTGATGATTTTTAAATTAGGGGAATTGATCAATTTCTTCATTTTTCCCATTTAACTGACAAGCATGACTCATTTGCTGTTGAGATAATGGCAAAAATTAGGAATTTGACCCAAATAGTGTCTTGAAGGCATACTATACCATTAACAAAGAAAGCAAACCCACTTGAGACTTTCAAAAGTACGTTTTACTTACCAGTGCATCAAGCTAAGCAGTGGATGATAGAAATAAAGATGTCTAATGAAGAGTGAAATAAGGATGATGTTGTGCAAGAGTGAAAAATAAACTTATTTTTGAAAAAAGCTAAAGTCTCACACCCTTGCTTTCTCCTGAATCCTATTGTTATACATATCTCATGAGATTAAATTTTTTCATAGGTGTATTTTTACTGTTCTGTAAAATGGCTAGAGAAGCATTTTGTCCATTTTTCTACCATTTATCTTTTCTTACTGAATCATAGATCATATCTATATATTATGGATCTTAACAAATAGTTATATGTGCATACCTACAACAGTAACCTTAGCAAAGTTAAATATATTTTTCTGAACCTCAGTTTTCTCATTGTAAAATGGGAGAATATTACTAAGTGAAGAAATAAATATACACAGTATGAGCTTGTTGAAAGGGAAATGAGGTAATATAAGTAAAATATCTAGTACAGTTCTTTTTTTTTTTCTGATGCAAAAGCAAAGAGTCTTTATTTGAGCTAGCTCGAGCTTCCCATCCACCACACTCACCGACGCAGCGGCAGGAGGCAGAGCGTAGTACAGTTCTTAGAATATAGACTAGCCCCCAAATTGTCTGCTCCTATTATCTAGATGGCCCCATTCTAGATGTTTTAATTAACTAATCAAAGTTTATAGTTCAAGAGGCTTTAACACGTAAGAAAGGTGACATACAACATCAGAATTATTAAATAAAATCTGCAACATTAAAAGACAAAATGTTTTTTTTTTTAAAGCACCCAACTTTGTGTTGAACTCTAGCCAAACCAAATAATTCTATTCACGAGTAATATATTAGCATAGGATTCACTTGTGGCTTATCTCACAAGGCAAAACTACTGACTGCTGGGCAGTTCTCTCAGGCTCACCATCTGTCTAATGTTAATCCCTTTGAATAAGGGAGGCCCTGTCCACACTGTGTACCCTTTTTTTTTTATTTTGTTTTTTAGTTAAATGCCATAATTAGTAGAAAGACACCCTAAGTAGGTTCCACTCTGACACCTCTCCAGCCCTCTTGGCTACCATATGTTTTTCTGAGCTAAGAAATTACAGTATTAAACATAATTGTTCTCTCTGTGGTCAAAATAACAGTTTACTCCAAATGAGCTACCAACAATTATGCTACCTCATTTTCCCCAGAATTTTAAAAGTATTAGTTCTAAGAATTCAAATATTCAAAACATTTCAGAGCACACTCTATGAGGCAAGTCTTTGTTTTCCCTTAAAAAAACTGACCATCTAGTTGAATAGCCAGGTATAATTTAAAAATTTTATTTTATTTTGTGTTATTAATTTTAGAGAAAAAGGGGGAGAGAAAGAGAGATAGAAACACCAATGATGAGAGAGAATCATTGATTGGCTGCCTCCTGCATGCCCCTTACTGGTGATAGAGCCTACATCCAGGACATGTGCCCTGACCTGGAATCAAACCAGTGACCTCCTGGTTCATGACTCGATGCTCAACCACTGAGCAACACCAGCCAGGCCGGGTATAATTTTTTAAAATCAATAATATACAGAGGTGGGCAAACATAGGTTTATAGTTTTAATACAAATAAACAATACAATAATTAATAAATAATAACACAATAATAAACTCTTTTGTGTATTTATAGCTGCAAACCCATGTTTGCCCACCCCTGTATATATATAGCATAATACTGTATCTTATACATAAATGCAGACTTGGTATTCAAATAAAGTAAAATTCAAATAATATTGCTATTTGGTCATAAAGCTCCTATTATATTTAAGGAAAGCATTCATTGACAGTTTGACAGATTATCATATTTTACTCCCTAATAGTATCAGCTAAAAATTCAGAAGACTTATAGAGCAAGGGCACAGCTCTGTCAGAAACCAGAATTCAAACTGAGCCAAAATGGACTTCCTGATATCATAGGGTGAGTCTTGCAACACAGCCTCCCAATCACTAAGCATTAAGATGATTTTTAAATTTTCTAAAGAGAAGGTCAAAGCATTATTCTCAGGATGAAAATTATATTCTACCTTGGAAGAGTTAGTTTTTAAAATAATCCAGAAATAATTAACTTGGAGGTGATAATATCTTAACTAGATTTATTAAACTATGGGATCCAGTGTCATACAAAGAAAGTGATCACCCCTAGGAAATTTTATGGAAGTATCAAAGAATGATTAAGAACATTGTGTGGAATCTTCAAAGAGTTTTAACTCTATTCTGGCCTCCAGCTTCCTACTGATGTACTCTTCTGCTTTCATTTCTTGTTGATTCCATTTACTTTACTATGAATGGTAGTTTGTGAGGGCTCCATTCAGGTGTATACTATCATAATTGTGCTATGAAAAACACAATCTGTAAGTGAAGGAAACTGGTCTTGATGGAGCACAACACTTACCACTCATAAACTACTACTTTGCTTCTAATAGTTCTGTTTTTTAATTGAGGGTAGGGTGGGGTATACTTTCTGGAAAACTTAAAGGAGCCTCACAGAAACATTGGGAATTTCCAACACTGTAGATAAAACAACACACGTAAACTCTATAGCCAAAAGCAAATAGAGTAAGGAGGATAGAGAAGGCTGGCATGAAGGTTAGGAGGAGGGGAGAGATGATTGTTCCAGACAGAAAAAGTAGCAGAGATAAAAGGATGAGTGAGCACCACATGTGCAAGGACCTGGAAGAAGTGCAGGAAGGCCAAATGGTAAGATTGGAGAGAATGGCTTGTGTTGAGATGGAACCTTGCATGGCTTTTTAAGTTTTAGGCAAGAATGTAGACTTACTCCAGTGGCAAAGAAAACCACTGAGGATGTTAAGCAGGATATGACACAATTAGTTTCATTGTTATATTGTTGCTTAACATAAAAACAATATAAATTTAATATAGTTATACCCCACTATATCCATTTCCAATAGAAGAAATCAACTATCTCTGGAGTTTCATTTGAAATCCTACCTCAGATTAAGGAACATTTTCCCCCACATCTACTGGGAGTTTGGTCCTGCACCATCTCATCAGGAGAGGAGATCTGGGAAGCAGGTAACTTGACAGTGACAAAATTTGCCATTTTATTTTTTAATGCTTGTTTTGAAGTAGTTGTGTTTAGCTAATGTTAGCAGCACTGTTTATAAATGAAAATATAATTTCATTTTATTTTTCCCTTTGTGATGTCAATTTGCTTAGTGAATGTGATATTGTTTGCATTGATTTTATTTTCTTGGGATTTTAATTAAGTTTGATTACTAACCACTGAATATCATATATGCAGGTTCTAACAGTGAGCATATTCTTAAATGTAAAAAACAATAGTTATTAAAGAAATTAACAAGAGCAGGTACACAGCCACATTATAGAGAAATTAACGCAGAGAAAGTTGTCTACTAGTGTATGTTAAGACAATGTTTTCCTAATGTTAACCATTGAGGCAATAATTAATTATTGGAATAATTGGGTTTATTTGATACGATTTGTCATTTTAGTTTAAAATGGATGTCCATTTTGGGTTTCAGTACTGCGGAGAAATGTCACTTAAAAAATATGTTTATTTTTGAGATTACACAGACTGCTTTGGATAAATTTTATCAGGGGAAAAGGCAGATGGGAAGAGTGAATGTCCCTTTGCCAAGGTTTCTCAACAGCCATTTGAACCAGATAATTGACACTTTGAACCAGATAATTCTTTGTTGTGTCTGGGGACTCCCCTATGCATTGTAAAATGTTTAGCAGCATCCCAGGTTTCTACTTGCTAAATGCCAGTAGCACCCCGGCTCCAGTTGTGATCATCACAACTGTCGTCAGATAATGCCAAATGTGCCCTGGCTTCTGAGAACACTGCCTTGGACCAGAAAGTGATGAATGTAGTAGCTGTACTAGGTGGCTCAGCCAGATGGGTGGCAGCAGGAATGGAGAAGATTAGCGTAGGTTGAGAAATATTTGGGAGGGAAAAGCACGGGATAGGTGACAGATAGGAAGTGGGAGATGTTAGAGGAAAAAGGAAATGAGGTTGAGGACCAGATCTGTAACATGACCAACTGCATGGTGCCATCTATCGGGTTAAAGAATAAGAGGAGGTATAGGATTGCGGGTGTTGATGAAAAATTTAAAATTTTCATGTTGATTGCATTATAAATTTTGCAATGTTTCTTAAAAAGTTTCCAAAAACTTTTTAAAATTCAAAAATCCTTAGCATGGCTTCTAAAACTCTTCCCAATCTGATCCTCTGCCTTCTTTTCCTGGTGTGTTTCTATGTAGCCTTTAGGCTTTTTTTCTATGTACTGACATGTACCATGGGCTTCCTTAGAATGAGCCTTCGACCATTTCTTGAAAACATCACACACTTTAAAATATTTCTTTTTCTTATTCAAGCTAGTTCTGTGAACTAGAATTCCCTTTCTTCTCCCTTCCATGGAGTGAAATCCATTTATCTTCTTCAAATCCAATTCAAATGCCCAATCCTCTGTGAATTCCCTTATTCTGTCTTTCAGAAATTAGTAATTCTTTCCACCGTGCTTCCTTGGCCCTGACATAAACATTTTTATTGCAGCACTTAACACCGCCTGACCTAGATTAAACCAACTTTGTGTGTCATCCTAGTAAATTATGAGCATATTGAGGGATAGAAATTGACTGGTTCACCTTCTTAAGTATTCCATGAAACCTAGCAAATTCTCTGGATATATAGGCTTTTGGTAGATGTTGCAGAATTAAAATCAACATCTGAAGAAACAGAGAAGCCACTGGGATGGTCTCAACCAGAGACTTACAGGCATGCTCACTTGCTGAAGGGCACTAGTAGCTTTCTTGTTATAAGTTGCCTCCTCGGCCTCAGTCTCCTGTTTAGTTTTCACACGCCACTGTGACATCATATCAGCTTCGGCCCCACCCCATCCTCATTACAGTATTTTAATATTCTAATTATATCTTTAGGTATTCTTCATATAAGGTACCGCAAAACCTTTCTCAAATTACCTTTCTCCAGGTATTTGGCCACAGAGTTTGATTTCATTTGCGATCTCTGTTTAGTGTGGCTCACACAAGTGGATGGCAAATGGCGAGGTCCAAAGTTCTGCAAGCTACTTAGGGACTCAGACATGGGAACAGCCAGATATCATGTGCCTACTGATGTGGCCCGATCAGAAGCACACAGACCCACCTGTGTAGTATTCTTGCCCAAAAAGTTGAATTTGAATCAAATTGATCCTTTGGACAAACTAAGTCCTATTATAGAAAATACAGGGGACAACAGATCAAGTTAAATAACATTACAAAGAGAACAAAGGAAGAACAAAATGGGGTAAATTCTAGGACCATCGTTTTAATGTTTATAACAGCAATGGGAAAATGTGTGTGTGTGTTGGGGGGGAGTGTATTTTTTTAAATAGTGTAAGAAGTTAGAAAGCAGTGTCAAAGAAAGAGAAAACATGAGAGCCTCTAGCAGGACCCGCCTACAGGGAAATGGGTGGCTATAAGGTGCCCTGGAAATAAAACAAAACAAAGCACTGTGTACTGGTAACTCCTTGACTCAGTGACCCTGCTTTCCTGAGCTGTGACCTCTACCAGAGAAAAGTGACCAGATCACTAAATTTTCCCTGGCCTTGCCACGACCCTTGGGCAATTCTGCCAGACATTCTGTGCTTGGGTTTAGTTTCCTTCAAAATTGAGACTGTCACAATAGCTAGCAGAATAAGAGGAAATGGGCTTTTCGGTGCAGCCATCTGATTGAAATGACCTTCCTCCAAACAGGTGACACCTCTAGCAACAAGCACCGTTAGAGTAAATGAACTAGAGCCTAGCTCGCTGTTAAGAAGCCAAGAACAGCTCTCCTGACTTGCCTCATTGTCTCAGTGTGTGACTGAGGAGTTTAGAAAAAGAAACAAATAGAGTGGCCAAAGAGGGCTCCTCCCCAAAATGTCCCCCATTATGACATCCCCCATGTGATGTCTTCCTTATCATTGCCAGCTCCTTGCTTTTGTCATGATTTACCCAGGTGCCAATGCATCTAGTTACAGGAGAGCAATCACATTCTTTAAAAAAAAAGGTAAAAAAATAAAGAGCTGGCTTAGCCTGGCTCAATAAATCTATAATAATAAAAGCATAATATGCTAATTAGATCAGATGTCCTTCCAGATGACCTTCCAGACAAAGCTGGGGTTGCGAGGAAAGCCTGGGTCCCGGGTGCCAGAGGGAAGCTGGTGCCAGCAGCCGGGGAAAGGAAGGCCTACTCTTGCATGAATTTTGTGCATCAGGCCTCTAGTAAATTAAAAAAAAAAAAAAAAGTGAGGGAGCATTGCTCTTTGTTCTCCCTGCCTTCATCTTTCTACCTTCAGATGACACTGAGGGAAGAGGAAGTACCTTCCTTGTGCTTTCAAGTAAGCTCAGAAGAAATGCATTCAGCTAAAGCCACAGAATACTGTGATGTGGTAGAAAGAGCAGTCACCTCAGGGTTTTGCCATTAGAAGGACCCGGGGTGAGCAACTTTTCTGAAGTACAGCCATATGGGAAATCATGCAGCCTGTCTCACGTGGAAATGGGGTAATGGACATAATGGCACTTTGTAGACTCTCAAGCTCTCCCTGGATGTTAAAAATCACTACTATAAGGTTCGTTGCCTTCCAGAATATTAAATGGCAATCATGAAGTTGCATTTGAAAAAGAGACTCCTTTTCTTGATCATGTACTAGATAGAAAGTCAAATCCCTATCAGGCTAGCAGTCAAAATTCTTAAAATAGAGAACATTTCTGGTATGCAGATTTCACAAATTTGTCAACAATTGAGTAAAATAACCTATCATATTGGTGAGCAGAATGTATTTGCTGTTCTTTTGGAGTCTTTGTGGATTGTTGCTTCTCTGAAAGATAAAAGGTACAAACTCATTTTCTTAATCAAATGAAAAAATACTGAACCCTATTAAATATGCCAGCATTTTCACTCTTATCAGTAAATTAGGACCCTAATATTTTTATTGTAATAGCACCTGTTGCTAAGCGTCATCAATCAAGTGAAAATGAAAGTCATGCTATCCAATACATATGAAAACCCACTGTTTTTCTTCTATTATTCCTAATTGCATTCTCCTCTGACATCATCATCATCATCACCACCACCACCATCATCATAGTAATAGTAATACCTGGCATACATTAAGCACATATGTGTAGACACTATTCTGTTTTCCACACATTAAATTATTTGTATTATACATTAACTGTAAACAGTTTTCATATCTATTTGCATCAATTTGCGATAACTTTATCATTACCACCTTGTTTATCTACATCTCAATTCTGAGGGTGACTGTGAGATGTTCTTACCAACTATCAAAGTGGAGTTTTCTATTCTGTAAGATAAGCAATTAAATGCCCTGGAATCTCCAATAACTTTGAATGAATGTGGAAGGTAGAGATGTTTATGATTGTTCAATACAGAAGAAAACTTAATAAACACTAGATTGAAGGCATGAATTAGAATATAATAACCAACACATTCATTATTTACTATGTTCCAGATACTGAGATAAATGGTCTCCATGTGTTTATTTGACTTAGTCCTCACAGCTTTGAAACATATCCTGCAATTGCTTTCTTGTTGCAGGCGAGTAATTGAGACTTAGAGAGGTTAAGTAACTCAGCCAAGTTTCCGTCTATTAGGTGGAGCAATTAGGGGTTAAATCCAGGTTATCTAACTCTAAAGCAATGCCTTTAAATACTGCAGGGCCCTTTGGATTAGTCGTTTTGCTGTCATATTTCTTAACTAGTCACTTTTCTGAACTTTTTTTTTTTAGAGCAAACGTTCTTCACCGTGACTCCTGATAAAATCCAATTCCTAGCTCTGCGGGCAGCCATTCACTCCATTTCTGTTCCCGCTGGCATCTGTAAATTAGCCACCGGTAATTATCTGTGTAGGAAGCAGCAGGCAGTGTACAGAACAATGTAACTGTTGGTCAGATTCCAATGTGGGAATTGAGTGTTCTTGAGTCATAAATCAGCCGACCATGGCCCAACTTGAGGATGTATTTGCTCAAGCTTTAAAAAATAGGCTTAACTGCCATAGCTGTGGGCAAATACAACTTCATATACCTGAAACAGTAAATCTTCAATCTGCAGAGAGAACAGGTGTTCACACCTTGCCCTCAAAGACAACTGGTTCCCACTGTGTTTGACCAGATGGTGATACAATTTTAGGGCATCTGTCCTTGCTTGAGGATGTCTTGTCTTCAGTAACAAAAGTCATATACAGAGACTAGAGAAATAACTTTAATTCAAAAGTTAAGATTTAGATTCAGTAGCAGGAGAATAACTTCCTAAGAGGCCCAAAATTTCAGAGTTGTGTGTGTGTGTGTGTGTGTGTGTGTGTGTTTATATGCCAATACTGTGGGGCACTCATTATAATTTATTTTAATCAATGTTGTTCTTTAGGGGAACTGGAACACATGGGAGGAATGAAACTAAAATGACCCAAGAGAATAGATAGTCTTGGGCTTAAACCAGGGGTTGGCAAACTACAGCCTGTTGGCCAATTCCCCTGCCACCTGCTTTTTAAATAAAATGTTATTGGAACTCAGCCACTTCCATTTGTTTCCGTTTAGTCTATGGCTGCTTTTATGCTACCAGAGCAGAGCTGAGTAGTTGCAGCAGAAATCATATGACACGTAAAGCCTAATATACTTATTATTTGGCCCTTGCTAGAAAAAGTTTGCTGACCACTGGCTTAAGGCATGGCGAATCGAATATCTTAATGTACTTACTTCTTTGGAAGTTTCTTACAAGAACATATCTCTAAATGAAAAAGCAGATGTGCTCATCAGCTTACCTATTTTTTCTCATTTGAGAAACCACACCCTAGCAATCTAGTATCAGCTCCTCTAACATCACTTCCATTAGCAGATGGTTATTGTGATGTTCCTGTAACATCATACTCTACCATCAAAATGGCTCAGTCCTCCTGGTAGAGGGATCTCATGATAAGAAACTGTATTAATGAGATAATATGGAAAGGGAAAGTATGGGCACTGTGGACAACACGATTGAAGGCACTGAAGACATACTTTATTTCACAGCTATTCCTAAGCCTGGTCATGTTATTTTCTTACAAAGTGTGTCAAAAATAGAAGACCGTGTAAACAAAGCCTAGAGTTCTAAAAGTGAAGAACAGAAAACATTACAGCTGATCCTTTGGTCTAAATAGAGCTGGAGGACAGATTCAAAGAAATAGCTCTTAACAAAAGTAAATCAAAGAAGTAACTTTTAACATAAGTGAACCAGATACTGCGAGAAATGCTGGTTATAATTTTCTACCGAGGATCTAGTCTTCCTTTGGACTGGTGTATTTCAAAATACCTGTATCTCCTATTCCTGAATAATGTGGGGATTCCACTGAGAAAGCATCAACATTAATTAGAGTGATAGATCATTAAGGAAAACCTAATTAATGTTTTAACTTCAAAACAGTAAGACTCTTGAAATTCTAAAATTAAAAAGTCTCCTGAAGTACAAATTGGTATTGCACACTCTGTGAAGTTGGTGAACTGAGATGACTCATTTAAGTAATGAGTGAGCACAGCTGACAGTCCAGCTCCCACATCTCAAAATAGCGTTATATTTCTCTATTCACCTTCTAGATGAGCAACATTCATAAAGTGATTATAAAAATGGTGCCTTAAGGAAAACCACCTGCTAGTGATCATGATAGGAGAGAAAAAAACACACACACGAGGAAGGCTAAGAAAATGAAAGTCCTAAAGCCACAAAATTGAATGTTTATGGATACTTTATAGGTACATATAGTGGTAGTTGTGAATGTAAGCTTTTCAAAGTTCTACTAGCTATGCTCCATGTCAGGGAGGGAGCGGGGCAGGATGGGTATAAAGACCAGAAGAAATCTAGTCATGATATTGTACATCCTGGGACTTGCTGTGTGTCATTGGTTCAACACATTGAAGAAATAAGCAGTATGTTTTGGATGCCTTCATGGTAGAGGAAAGCATACACGGATACCTGTTAGATTTTAGAGGGGATTAACCATAAACCAAGTGCAGAGAGCGGGGGCAAGCGCTATCTCTATACACTGTATGGTGACATACAGTGAAATTGAAAGGATTCAGCACATTTGACAGCCAACAAATACTGGTAGAAAAAATAGCAGGAAAGCTCTGAGGGAAAAATAGCAAGGCAGTGAAATGAATTGTCCTTCTGAAAGATCAAATGAGCAAATATCTGGAAATTATTCAATAGCGAATCAAGCAAGAAACTCCAAAAAACTATTTGGCATCCTCAATAAAATATTTAAATTTTCCACTATAAAATAAGAGAGTCCTATTATTTTGAGAAAAAGGGTCAGAATTAAAAATAAATGTGATGAGATGGATATGAGTCCATGGGGGTTTAGGATCCACTCTCAGAATTCACTGGAACATATTATCTGCTCACCAATTTTCATAACTTATTTTTATTATTATTATTTTCAGATATTTTGATGAAAACATGTATGTATTTTGTGGGTGTAGACCAACTAATGGGTCATAGGCTATTTGTATATTCAATGTTAGTAGATTCTGTCAAACAATTTCCAAAGCAGTCATACCACCTTATACTTCCATCAGCAGTGTATGAGAATTCCAATTGCCTCCTATCCACCCACCCCATCCTTGACAACACTTACCCTCTACAGTCTTTTTCAATGTAGCCATTCTACTATATGTGTGTATATGTATATGTCACATCATGGTTTTAATTTGTATTTCCCTGATGGCTAGTAATTTGACCGCCATTTCCTATGTTTCTTACCATTTGATAAGCTCTTTTGGGTTCATATATTTTAGCTATTTTCTATTGGTAATTCTGCCTTTTTCTTATTAATTTGTAGGCATTCTTACATATTATGAATACAAGTCCCACCTGAGGCTTGCCCATTCAGTTTCTTAATCATTCTTTTGATGAACACATTCTTAATTTTAATATGGTCTAATTTACCAACTTTTCCTTTATGGTGGCCCTTTTTGTATACTATTATGCGTACCATTAAGAATCTATCCTAGATTCCCTCTTCCCAGATTATAAAAAGCCTCCTATTTTTTCTAAGCAATTTATTCTTTTACTTCTCATGGCAAGATCTGCGATTCATCTGAAATTTATTTCTGTGCAACAGGTTAGGTAAGTGTCAATATCTATTTTTCTCTATTGATATCCAATTAAACCAATGCCATATATTTGCACTTCAATGGGTACCTTTGCCTATCACAATGGTCAACAATATGTGGGTCACAATTGGATCTTTATGATGTTGAGTCTCCCTATCCACTAGTTCTGACCTAAGGCTAATCCTTGTAGACCCAGAGCACACTTAGTGCAATCTTCAAATCAGGGAGGGAGTTTATGAAAGCCATGTGGAAAATGGAGTTATGACCTAAGTCCCCACATGATTAGTCCAATGGAATGCTAAATCTATTCCGGGGATATTTTTCTAGTTTCTATGTATATGTTTGGAATAGATATATTCAGACAGAATATCCACATTTGGCTCCTTGACCCACTGAGTAAGAATAATTATGCTAAGGGCCAAGTTAAAGTCCCTGGATCGAACTTTCCCTACCAAAATAGGAAACCAAAAGTAATACTATATCCTTTTGGGAAATTCTGAGTTTAGTGCTTGCTTCAGCAGCACATTTACTAAAATTGGAAAATTCTGAGTTTAATGCTACAAAGAATAACTTGAAAGACACAGGGTTGGTGATTGTTTTAACTCACCATTTGGTCTAGTCCAGAAAACAACTGGATCTTGGAAGATAGAACTGAATCATTGCTTACTTTTATTGGAGCTGCTATTCCAGATGTAGTCTCTTCATTGTGATAGATCAACAAACCGCATTTTATCTAGTAGCTGATATTATTCTGAGAAATGCTTTTTATTTAACCCTCCAAGTAAAAATAAAATACCAGAAGCATTTTGCTTTCATTTGAATAACTTTTCAAAATTTTGACACAGTATTATTTCACCTCTCCACAGCTGATTGCTTTACCATCCCTAGTAACATTTCATTGGTTTACTATGTTGATATCATGCTGATGGAACCTAGAGAACAGGAAGTAAGCAGGTACCAGATACATGCTGGTCAGTAACTGGGAAATAAATCCAATTCAGATTTCAATAAAGTTTCTGGGAGTTTAGTGGTCTGAGCCAAACTAGGTTATCTCCTTCAACATGAAAAATAAGTTGCTGCACATTTATCTCACCAATGCAGATTAACCAATTTTTTTAATATATTTTTTATTGATTAAGATATTACATATGTGTCCTTGTCCCCACGTTACCCTCTACCCCCCCACCCCCCCCGGCTCATGCCCTCACCCCCCCCGTTGTCCATGTCCATTGATTAGGCCTATATGCTTGCATATAAGTTCTTTGGTTGATCTTTCCCCCTTACCCCCACCCTCCCCTACCTTCCCTCCAAGTCCCGACAGTCCAATCAATGCCTCTCTGTCTCTGGATCAGTCCTTGTTCATCAGCTTATGTTGTTCATTATATTCCACAAATGAGTGAGATCATGTGGTATTTATCCGCTCTCCAGTTCCATCCATGTTGTGGCAAATGGTAAGAGTTCCTTTTTCTTCTTCCTCTTCTTAAAGAATACCTTTCAGCATTTCATATAATGCTGGTTTGGTGGTGATGAACTCCTTTAGCTTTTTCTTATCCGTGAAGGTCTTTATCTGACCTTCTATTCTGAATGATAGCTTTGCTGGATAAAGTAATCTTGGTTGCAGGTTCTTGCTATTCATCACTTTGAATATTTCTTGCCACTCTCTTCTGGCCTGCATGGTTTCTGTTGAGAAATCAGCTGACAGTCGTATGGGTACTCCCTAGTAGGTAACTGACTGTCTTTCTCTTGCTGCTTTTAAGATTCTCTCTTTATCTTTTGCTCTTGGCATTTTAATTATGATGTGTCTTGGTGTGGTCCTCTTTGGATTCCTTTTGTTTGGGGTTCTCTGCGCTTCCTGGACTTGTAAGTCCATTTCTTTCACCAGGTAGGGGAAGTTTTCTGTCATTATTTCTTCAAAAAGGTTTTCAATATCTTGCCCTCTCTCTCCTTCTGGTACCCCTATAATTCTGATGTTGGTAGGCTTGAAGTTGTCCCAGAGGCTCCTTACACTATCTTCATATTTTTGGAATCTCTTTTCTTCTTTCTTTTTCGGTTGGGTATTTTTTGTTTCTTTGTATTTCAAATCTTTGACTTGATTCTTGGGATCCTTTTGTCTGCTGCTGGATCTCTGTAAATTATTCTTTATTTCAGTCAGTGTATGCTTAATTTCTAGTTGGTCCTTTTTCATGTCCTCCATGGTCTCACTATACTTATTGAGGGATTCATTAAATTTATCGGCGGTTTCCATAAAATTCTTGAAAAACCTTATAAACGTGGCCTTGAACTCTATATCCAATCGTTTGCTTTCCTCCATTTATGCCATTTGTGACCTGTTTCTTTGTCTCCGCATTTTGGCAGCTTCCCTGTGTTGATAGAGTGGCCCTGCGCGCCAGGTGTCCTGGAGGGCCCAGTAGCTCAGCCTCCCCAGTTACCTGGGGTGGACACTCTTGGTGCACTCTTGGTGCCTTGGTTGTTGTAGAATCACTGGGAGGAATTGACCTCCAGGCCAATTGGCTGTGAGAATCAGCTGTGTCTAAAGTGGGAGAACTTCTGTGCTGAAGACACCCTTCTGGGGCAAGACTTGCTTCAGTGGGGCTTTGGTGCTCACTGAGTCTGCTCCCTGAGTGTGTCCCTTATGGATCTGAGGAGTTGCAGTCTGGATGGTCCCCCTCTGACCACTGGGTACAGTGGCTCCTGGATCTAAGGAGGTGCTAATTCAGCCTCTGCCTGAGGCCACACAGCAGGAGCCACGAAGAGGCTCAGCTGTGAAGCAATGCAAGCCGCTGCGGGGCCTTGGGCCTTCTCTTGGAAGTTCCGGGTCTGCCTGGTTCGGCTGCAGTTAGGTACATTCACATGCAAAAGCCTCTGCCGCAGCCTGGGTGGGGCGGGGTCTCAGGGAATCCAAGGGTGGATCAAGGAGCTATGGCTGATTCTCCGCCCGGAGTCGCGGGTCTCAGTGACCCGCTAATTGCTGCAAGCACCTCTGAGGGAAAGCCGCCTTCAAGTTCGCCCGCTGCCGGACAGACCAGCTTCACCCCGTATGAGTCCTGGGTCCCCAGAGACTTCCCGGAACCTGAGTTCAGAGCAGTCGGGAGCTTGTGATTCAAAAAGACAGCCGCGTTCTCAGGTGCCACCCCCTTTCCTCGCGCGCGCAAGCTGCCATACCTTTGCACTTCACCTCCGCAGCGCCTCTGGCTCTCAGCTTGCTTTTCTTTCCTTCTAGTTGTAGAATTTACACTCAGCCAGCCTTTCTGTTGTTCTGGATGATGTTTGCTCAGTCCTTTGCAGTAATTTTCAATTGTTGTGTGAGGCGACAATTTCCCGGTGTTTACCTATGCCGCCATCTTAGTTTCTCGCAGATTAACCAATTTTTGTGATTCACTTAGATTTTATGGAAAACATACCTTACCTGGGTGGGCTACACTGGTTTATTTAGTGAGTGACTCAAAAGTCTATCAAACATGAGTGGGCGAGGAACAAGAGAAGGCTCTCTAACTGTCCAGATGCAGAGCAACTCTTTCACTTGAGCTTTGGACCCAACAAATTCAAGTTCTCAAATGTGCACAGTCAACCACTCTTCTGTGTGAAGATTGTAGCAAATCCCAGTGGGAAAACACAGCAAAATCCTATAGAGCTTTAATAAATATTCTTTTGATGAAAACTTTGAGGTGGCTGCTAGACCTTAGGAGAGAGTTCATGCTTGACCTTGAAACATCAAGTAAACATGCAACTGGAGTGACTCATCCTCGATTGGGTGGTATTATCAGATCCCCTAAGTCAGGGGTGGACAACCTTTTTGTGAGTGCGTGCCAAACCCAGCAAAATCTCTGACTCAAAATTCTTCTGCGTGCCAACCCTAATTTTTTGAGAACATGTTACACCTACTTGATATCTCTTAAGGTGTACGTATGTGAAGAACCTTGAAGAAATAATAAAATTCATTCGAGTTACAAAAACACAGTATATGATGATGAAAAATACATTTATTTTTTAATGTATACATGTACACTGATAGTCCGACAGAAAACTTTATGACTCTGTTTGATATTATCAGTGGGACTTTTGCTGCTGCATCACTGATGACAGAGATTTTACTTACATCAGGTTTATATTTCGTGACCTTCAGAGTTATGCACGAGCTACTACTTTCATCCGTCAGGCTACTCCTATTACGAGACTTAACAAAATTCATCACAGAGAACAAAGATTCACAAGCATATGTGGATGAAACCAAAACACTGGTCGGATCTAGGAAGGCAGGGAGAGTTAAGGCAGAGGCATAGAAATTGCTCTTCCCCTCTCTCGTCAATCCATGTCTATGGTCTTTAAGATAACTTGTTATGTAAAATTATTTATTTATCTAAGATGCACCTACACTGAATTTACCTGAAAGATAAAAAAGTCGATATTAAGAAAAAAATTGTAAATGGAAGATTATAAGAAAGGGTTTCGCGTGCCAGCAAAAGTTACTGGTGTGCCATGTTTGGCACGCGTGCCAGGGGTTGCCCACCCCTGCCCTAAGCCATAAAGACTAGAGTGCCCAAGAGTATTTTACAATCAAGTGAAAGAGGTCTAAATAGGATTGAATTCAAGACATTAAGGCACAAAATGTATGAGTTTGCTTTCTTTTCCCAGTGTGCTTACTCATACTGTTCTAACATGTTGCCATCAACACGTATTTATGATTTCATAAGGAGGTCTCTACATTAAGTTGATAGAGAAGGAACATATTTTTTCCTGGTTTACAAATAGCTCTGAATTATATGAGTAAGTCAGACCTTCCAAGAACATTGAGTTGCCAACTCTGTTGATTTGGAAAGATTGCCTGAGGTATGAATCTTTCTCAATTCATGAGAAATGGTTGATGGTTTTGGCCAGATGGTGAGGGACATCTAGTTGGGAAGTGTACATAAAAAGAAGGTTTGGAGAAAAGTTTGTGGGTACAGAGTGTAGATTATTTGTATCCCAATAAACTGCTAATCCAAAGGCCCCTTCTGTGGCTGTCTCTCTCAAAGAGGACCTTAATATAGAATAGTTATTATGAAAAGCTCAATAAGGAAAATAAAGTATAGAAAAAAGTAAATTGGACATAAAATTTTAAAAAATATTTAAGGAGTACATGATAAATATATAAGACAGATGAAATAAATTTTTCTCATATATAGTATATATATATTTATATATTTTATATAAATATTTTATATTTATAGTTTATATTATGTATATTTTATTTATATATATTTTGTATTATGTATATTTTATTTATATATATTCTATGTCTCTTAAATCAGACCCTCTCTATTTTTAAATCTCCGAGGTTTAAGTCTTACTTCTCACATGGGATTGGGGATGTGGTCAGACTATATAATATAGAAGCTTTAAGGTGACCTTCCCACCTGTTTCTAGCTCCCTGACTCAATTTCATCCTCCCGGTACCTGAGCTGTCAAATCCTGAAGAGGTCTAAATTCTCATCACAACACTTTGTTTCCATCTTCCTCTATTATGCGTTCAGTCTTCCAAAAATGCGTTGACATCTCCTATCCATTGTTACCTTCCTCCTATTCTATAAAACCTTATGGTTTTCCTTATTTTACCATCAATTCGGTGAGAACTGGGAATGACAGAAAGATAAATTAATGGCTTCAACCCATCATTTAACATCACTTCCATCCTTACCTTTTTAATCATATCCTTCTAGCAAAGGTACCATTTCTATACAGTTCTTTTCCAAGCTCCCCATATTCCTGCTTGTTCCCTTTCTAGTCCATGTGGTCCACTCCCATCTCCATTCTTCTCTCACCCTGCCAACCTTGATCTCCTATTAATCTTCTTCTGTGGAAAATGTTCTGGACTTCAGATTCTAATAAATAGATTAGACAAGGTAAAATTGAGTATGTTTTGAATTTGATGGTGGTTCTCTGAAAAACAAAAACAAAACCAGAGCCACCTGGCTCTTTCCCATGAAGAGAGGTTGCTTAGTCCTATGGAGAAAGTCTGCTTTGGTTGCCAGCCCATCTCTTGTATAGGGCTCCCAGGTCATAGTTAGGTCCAGTCAGCTTACTTGTCCTGGAATGTTGAAGTCTCCATAGTAACTATTTCCATGGTTTCTCACTTTTTGCACTTTAGCCATTTAATAGAATATTGAAGGCTGCAAACTGTTCTGTAATTCTCTCTGAAATTTCTTTCTGCTTCAGGACAGTATACTAATCCCATCAGACATTAAGCTTGAGTTTCTAAAAGGTTCTTTGGACATGCACACTGCCTAGTACCTACATATTTACATATATTCTCTATCTGAACTCAGTCCCCAGGTGTTCTCATCTAGTGTATGGCTTTAAATACCATCTCTATACTGCTGGCTTACATATTTATTTTAAAATTTTTGCCTCAAAATGTATATGTGCAACTGTCTACTCCACATCTCTACTTAGCTGTCTAGTAGGTAACGCTTAACATGACCAAAACCAAGCCCCCAATTTTAGTATACTCCCTCCAACCTATTTCCCTTATAATATTCCCATCTGAATAAAGGGCAACTTCATCTTTTCAATTGCCCAAGCCAAATATCTTAGTCTAATGAATAAAGACAATCTGACAGATACAGATAAGGACTTGGAGATGGATATGGAAATAGATAGATAGGTGACAGATAGATAGATAGATGGATAGATAGATAATGGAATACTATTCAGTCGAAAAAAGAAGAAAATCCTATCATGTGTGAGGGGCATTTTGATAAGTGAAATAAGTCAAAGAGAGAAAGACAAATATACTGTATGATCTCACTTACATGTAGAATAAAAACACTCAGATCAGATTTGTGGTTACCAGAGGTGGGGGCTGAAGGGTGGGGAAACTGGGTGAAGGTTTTAAAATATACAGACTTTCAGTTAAATGAAGGAAATTCTGAAGATGTAATGTACAACATGATGACTCACTTCCCAGGTGTGACTATAGTTAAGGATACTATGCTGTATATTTGAAAATTGCTAAGCAAGTAGATCTTAAAAGTTCTCATCAACAAGAAAAAGAAATGTAACTATGTGAGGTATTGGATGTTAACTAAATTTGTGGTAATCATTTCACAATATATACACATTAAACCACAATGTTATATGTGAAACATCTATATATATAAAAGTCTAAGCGACCATTATGACCAAACGGTTGGAATGACTGGTCAACCGGTCACTATGATGCTCACTGACCACCAGGGGCCAGACACTTAATGCAGGAGCTGCCCCCTGGTGGTCAGTGTGCTCCCGCAGCCAACCTCCTGTGGCCAGCCAACCTCCCAGGGTCCTTCCACCTGGCTGGCCGGCCATCTGATAGGCCTTGATCACCGGCCAGGCAAAGGGGCCCCACCCGTGCACAATTTCATGCACTGGACCTCTAGTATCTCAATAAAATGGAAAAAACCATTTAAATATAAAATACATATCTTGGAGTCAATCTATACTACTCTTTTTCTCTCACACAC
Organism: Myotis myotis; assembly: GCF_014108235.1. Lineage (NCBI taxonomy): Eukaryota > Metazoa > Chordata > Mammalia > Chiroptera > Vespertilionidae > Myotis > Myotis myotis. Next base: position 16,198,491 of record NW_023416335.1, read on the forward strand.
CATAATAAATGTATTAGCAAATTCTGTTGGTTTTATACTCAAAATATATCCACATCTGACTTCCTCCACCACTACTATTTCAAGTCGCTATCATCTCTCCCTCAAAATATGTTGAAAACCTCTTAACTGACCTCCTTGCTTCTATTCTTGCCTTGATGCAGTCTATTCTCAACGGAGTATCCAAAAAAATTCTTCTAAGATTTAAGTCATATCATGTCACTTCCCTACTCAAAGCTTTTATTGGCTCCCCATTTACTCAAGTCTACAAACCACAGTTAGCCTTGGCCACCCATTCCCTACTACTCTACCCTCTTTCCTACTCTCCTCCAGCCTGGCCTCCTTATTATTTCTTACCAAGTATAATGCTTCCTTTATACTTGCTACCCCCTCAATCTAGAGTGCTCTTCCCCAAGATATAGGACAATTTCTGAAGCTTCCACTTGGTCTTCCCTATATACTAGCTCTTAACCTATAAGACAAAAAACCAATGTCATAGTGCTACCAGCTTCCAAGTATGTTTATTCCAATGAGACCTTTCTTTCTTTCTTTCTTTCTTTCTTTCTTTCTTTCTTTCTTTCTTTCTTTCTTTCTTTCTTTCTTTCTTTCTTTCTTCCTTCCTTCCTTCCTTCCTTTCTTTCTTTCTTTCTTTCTTTCTTTCTTTCTTTCTTTCTTTCTTTCTTTCTTTCTTTCTTTTTTTTTCAAATAAAAGCATTTAGAGCTAGACATTTCCCTCAAACCATTGCTTTACTTGCATCTTACAATTTTGCTGTGTAGTGTTTTCATTATCATTCAATTTGAAATATTTCCTACATTCTATTGTTATTTAATATTTGACCCATGGATTACTTAGAAGTGTGTCCATTCTAATTAAGTATTTGAGAAATGGGGAAATGACCACTAAGTGATTTCAGGACCCTCTGTGAGCTAGACTTGTCCAGGACTCCATTCCAGAATGTCCCTTCCTGCTCTAGCGGTGTGACTCAGTTGATTGGAGCCTCTTCCTGTACACCCAAAAGTCGTGGGTTTGATTACTGATCAGGGGACACACCCAGGTTATGGGTTTGCTCCCCCGTTGGGGTGTGTATGAGAAGCAACCAATTGATGTTTCTCTCCCACATCAATGTTTCTCTCTCTCCCTTTTCCTTCCTCTCTCTCTAAGGAAAAAGAAATGTCCCTTCTCTGTTGCACCTAAACAGTACCACCCAGCACCCTTCCAAGTCCCAAACAACAAAAGCCTCTACAAAGTGGATTTTTATGACTTGGGCTTATGTCTTATGGTTTCTCTATACCTCTTTATAAAAAGGAAGGAGTGATGGTAACACCACAGAACAGGCATTGAGAATCAATCATTCTATTACAATTGAATCTTTGAGTATAAATACTACATCAAGGTCAATTATAATTAGTAGTATTTTTCAGATATGATTATGAGATTGGAAGTTAACGGTATTTGCATTTGAGAATATATTCATAAATATAACAACTTAATACTTGAAAACTTAAAACTGAAATGAAAGTTAACACACAAGAGTATTGGCAGTGTTTGATGGCAGAAGTACATTCCACACTTGGATGTAAGGTGAAGACTAGTGGGAAAGGACACTAAGCATAGGAAGTGGGAACAGGGAAGTGGTCAAGGGGAAGCTCAGAGTGGGCACTCAAAAGAACAGACTTCAGGCAGCAACAGAGGGAATGGTAGTCCTTGCCACTAGGGAATTACTTGAAATACTTGATATGGGCCTGGGCTCTCTGTGGTCACATAGGACAGGATCTTGAGTCTTTAAAAAAATGAATTTTAAAGTGCCGTTTTCAATGTTGCACTATTCACAAACATTTTTAAAAGGTATGTTGTTATTGATTTTAGAGACAAAGACAGAGGGAGAGAGAAATGTTGACGTAAGAGAGAAACATTGATTGGTTGCCTCCTGCACATACCCGCAACTGGGGTATGTGCCTTGACCATGAATTAAACTGGCAACCTTTTGGTTCATGGGACAACACTCAACCAACTGAGCCACGCTGGCCAGGACATGAGTCTTTTTTAATTTTTTAATAACAAAGTAGTCAGTGATCCCAAAATGCTGGAGAAGGTGAGATATATGAAACTATGCTTTCTGTCTATGACTTTTAATATAATAAATCTTCATTAATGGACCACTATCCTAGTTTGAATACTTACATTGCAAAGTAGGCATTAATATATCCATTTTATGATGAGAAAACTCTAAGAATCAAATGATTAAACTTATTTTAAAAAGGAAAGGAATTAACTGTGAGTTTAATTCTGTTTTGTCTGATGTCAATTCCTAAAATATTCTCATTACAATACACTGTTCTGATGGTGCAGCTCACCATGGAAAGGTCATAAACTACATCTAATTTCAATTTTTCAAGACCTAATGCTATTATCAGAAGTAATGACCAGTGATAAGATGGAAGATACCTAGCTCCAAGAAATGTCAGATAATATATTATTCTCGAGAGATTTTTTAAACAGAGCTTAAAACAGTTTTTCCTTATACACACCACTATTTTTTACAAAGGAATTATATTTAGTGTTAGCTATTTTACTTAGATTTTGTGCCCTTGCAGAAAACGTTTGGGGATAAAATTTAAAATGTGGAAAAGTTTTGATAATTTATGAATAAAAGAGAACAGAATATTTGAAAAAAGTTGCAAAGACTATGACTTTTTTTTCCTAATTTAAACAAAAATTTCATAAGCCAGTGTGAATAGACATATATACCCTCCCCCCATCATTAACATTTTTTCCTTTTCTTGAACATGAAAACCAAACTTAACTTAAAGTTCTGGGTTTGGGGTTTTGAGGCTGGTAGCCTCTTCCATGATGACTGCCTGACCAATCAAGCACAGAAATAATGGCCTCAATAATTAGTTAATTGCGACACACTCAGGGAATAGCAGGGCAATTGAAACGCTTTTCTCGCATTCTGAGGGTGAAGCATGCTGACTGCACTTCTAATTAGCCAATTAAAGGTGCATTCTCCTCATTGAGCATTTTACGCTCACTAGGAATTTTATTTCCAAATGCTGAATGAGAAATGAGTTCAACCAGTAGTTTCTGTATTCCTTAAGGTCAGTTTATTTTCTAAGTTCTCATTTAAATTCTAAAATGGGTAAAGAGTTAAATATTTTAAAAAATAAGTCATAAAAAAACAAAAGACAATACAAATAAATATTACACTTCTGGATGGCAAAGAAATAGTTTTGAACAGAAGAATATGTGTAAGAAAAGCCTGACTGATCTGACAAAACAAGCTTTATTTATTTTTTGCCCTTTTATCCCAACATATTAAAAACATATTCATGTACATTACAAGGTAGCTGGGGAATGAGATTCACATATATGAATGAATAGAAACATTTCAAGATAATCTATGACTAAATGTCTAACTAAGTATTGCTATCATACCGACTATGATTGTCAGGAAAGACAGGCCCGTAAGGAATGAAGGGTCAAAGAAAACCTTATAATGAAGATGGAAATTGAGTCCAGTCTTTGGAGTCGTATATAAGTTGGAAGAAGTGAATGCAAAAGGGGATTCCTATGAATGAAGGCAGTGTGAAAGGAGTATATAGCATGTATGGGGCACTGTAGTATAACAAGAACATAGGATGCATGTGGATATAGTATGGTCCAGTAGAAAGAGCAATGAGCTGAGTACCTCCTGAATTCAAACCCCATTCTACCTCAATTTCTTTGAGGGCAGTCACAGAGGTGGCTGATATGTGCTAGTAAGAGATCGTAAAGTATCTTGAGGCTAGCAGTAGTATAGAGCATTATCACTACTGCCTATGACGGAGCAAGGAAAGAGAATGGTTTTGAGAAACCAGAGAAAGCTGTGGTATGAGCTGTAACCATATTTCCTCTGTGCTTTTTGACAGGAAGCTGGGGTCTTCATTTCTGAACTTCAGTAGGGAAAACAGCTACTGTCAACCTGTGGGCAGGAAGGAAGCTTGGGAATAAGCCCCCCTCTTCTGCCCTGTAATTTCCTCTTTTTCTCCCCCATTGACTTAACACAACTGGGAGTTAGAGGACAAAGAAAATCAGTTTACATGGCCCATGGAGGCCAACTGCCCAGGATGCACAGAAAGGTGGACAAGGATGGAGAATGGATTTGGAGAGCAGTGGAAATATCCAGAACAACACTCATTAGTTAGATGACCTTTAGCAAAACACTTACCCACTTGGATATTTACTAGTATTCTTCCCGTCTATCCTATATAATAAAAGGCTAATAAGCAAATTGACCAAACGGTGGAATGACCGGTCGCTATGATGTGCACTGACCACCAGGGGGCAGACACTTAATGCAGAAGCTGCCCCCTGGTGGTCAGTGAGCTCCCACAGGGGGAGTGCTGCTCAGCCAGAAGCAAGGCTCATGGCTCGCAAGCGCAGCAGCGGTGGTGGCAGCGCTAAGGATGTCCAACTGCCCCCGGAATGCGAGAGGGCACAGGCTGGGCTGAGGGACCACCCCCCCTTCCCCCCCGCCCCCAAGCTCATGAATTTCATGCACCAGGCCCCTAGTATTATTATAAAATACGAGTATAACAGTTATATTGGGGAAAAGCAAGAGGCAAAGTTAAGGATAAAAAGTTTAACCATATACTATTTTTTAAGAACCTAAAACATCTGAAAGTTGTGGAGTAACTATTGCCATACAAAGAGCAGCTTCAATGATAGTTTAGATTTTATATCTCTGTTTCCTTTTGCCCTGTGAGATATTTTATGTGACAGCTTATTCCTTGAACTTAAGAATGGATCTGGAGAGTATTATGCTAAATGAAATAAGCCAGTTAGAGAAAGACAAGTATTATATAAGTTCATTTATATGTAGAATCTAATGAACAAAATAAACTAACAAATTGGAGACAGATTCCTGGACACAGAGAACAGATTGACAGCTGCCAGAGGAGAAGGGGTAGGTAGCTGGGTGAGAAGGTGAAGGGATTAAGCAAAAAGAAAAAAAAGAAAGACTCATGGACATAGACATCATGCCATGGAACTTGCTAGAAAGCTACTCATGAGGGTGGTGCACTGGGAAGTAACTTATCAGGGGGAAGTGCCCACAAGAAGTCCCACAGAAACTTACTACTGTTGAACACTGCCGAGTGTCCCACATGCTTCTGGCCAGTGCAGACTGCAAGTGCAAGACCAGAAGAGCCTAAATACTTCCCTCCCTCCCTCCCTCCCTCCCTCCCTCTCTCCCTCCCTCCCTCCCTCCCTCCCTCCTTCCCTCCCTCCCTCCCTCTCTCCCTCCCTCCCTCCCTCCTTCCTTCTCTCCCTCCCTCCCTTCCTCCTCCCTCCCTCCCTCCTTTCCTTCTCCTCTAACCCCATATCTCTACCATCTCTCCTCTCTCTCTTTTAACCTGGTGACTCTGTACTCCTTTATCCATAGGTAGTTTATTCAGAAGGCTCGGGACACTTCTGTGAGTCCATGGCAGTTTGTTTATCGCTTTCCTATAAAGATATTAAAACACCTATTTCAACTATGAAAAGCAGAGTTGTTTGTAGTTAGTCCTCGTACTATCAGCTGACAGCAAATAGGACTGAAAAATAGACAGCATAATGTATTGCATTAGGAGATTAGTTTGTCTCTCTCTGTGTACTTTGGATCTTGTTTTCTTATTTGAAGTTATACATAAAAAGCAGTATTTCTGCACTGACATTTCCATAAGTGAAAAGAACACAAAGCCAGGAGACACTGTACCTAGATTCTATCATCATTATTCAAATTGGAATTTATTAATTTTTTAATAAAATTTTTTGCGTGTTTACTTTGTGCCAGCCACTGTGCGAGGGCTGGATATTTGTATCCTACATAGGACATTATTTCCTCAGCTACCTCATGGTCCTGAAAATGAAACACAATGTCCCATTGTAAAGAGTCATAAAAATCAAATTAGATAATGGATTGTAAGCCTTTTGAAAAAGATAAGAAACCCGACTCTATACTAATATTGATATCACAGTCATCACAAAACCAGGATGGCAATTAACTTACTGTGTCTTTTATTCCTTGGCATCTGGGCTAAGGGGAAGATTGAAAGTGATTCAGGTAAGACGGGAGCATCTGCATTCCTAAAGCATGTTTCTCGTAAATTGACAAGCATTAAAATTAACCTGTGAAGTTAATTTCGGTGTCTGACAGGGATGGCTTTTGGCTGTATGCAGTTATGTTCTTGACCAGATGAGGTCTTCCTTTTATTAGTTTATGAGTCATAGGGCAAGCATGGGTGCTGCACCGTGAATACTAAATCAGGGTTAAGGAAGTGAAGTTGCTTCTGGCTTTGCAAAAAACATACCTTTGTGGTGTATCTTCTTTGGCTGTTTATTGTGAATGATGGCCGCTCAGGGGGCAGCCAATCTCTCAAATGCTTGGTCCCTGGCTCTGCTGTGACCGTCTCCCTTTCATTTCTGAGGCTTTGGCTTCCAGAGTTCTGACAGGGTGCCGGATCTCCTTCATTAGTTCTTGCTTCTCTTTTCTCTCCTCTCTCTCCCTCTCTCTCTTTTTTAATCACAATCTCACCAGCTCTCCAGGAGGATTGCGTCATCCACAGCTTTGGGTGCTGGGTAACTGCTCATGTCCTTCCCTCTGCCTTCCACCAAGGAGAAGGGTGACAGATTGCTGGCTGAGAGTGTCAGGATGGCTGTTGGCTAATGATTGCTATAAATTCTGATAATAATAGCAATCATAAATAATATAAAGCAATAGCACTACAGCAGCTGGTATTTATGCTGCTCAGACTTTTATTTACAAAATTTAAAAATTTTTCCGAGACTTGTAAGAATTTGGGGTCATAGGATGCCACTTGGCCACAGGAGTTGACACGTGGCAATGCGAGGGGTTCCTGGAAGGGCAGACAGAAAGACAGGGACCACTCCCCTGGAGAGGTGCCCATCCTACATCAGAACTGCATGAATGAGAAATAAATCTTGGTGGCGTTAGGTCCCTGAGATTTTGGATTTTGTTTGTTAATTAGTGTAGCATAAACTATCCGGACTAATATGTACCACTCATATGTCACTCATATCTCTGCTGTTAATATTTCTCATAAGCTAAGCACCAAAAACCCCATAGCCAAGTTAATTCTAATAAATAACAGTTGTCATTCATTGTGCTTTTATCAAGATAGTTGTGTTTTGAGATGTTTGTGTCAGTAACTTTTAGAAGCTTCAGGGTAATTACACAAATTTTAAATTCTAATTAAGATGTTGTTACACAGAAAATTGCAGCTGCCCAACTCCCATCCCAAGTTTATCCCTAAAAATTTTACGTAAGAGTAAATCTACATACAAAAATCTTGACAAATCATATTGATTGTGAAGCATGACTTAGAGGGTTCATAAGTTTAACAAGCATAAAACATACAGATATTAGTTGGTTATGTTACATATTATAAATGTTATACAGTATTTAAATCTAAATCAGGTTTTTGTATATATAGAAAAAACTAAACGTGTGTATTAATTTTTAGATCAACTATGAGCACAAAACCTATCTCTGCACCTATTGAGTGAACCCATGTCATCATGTGGTCACCAGGGATGGGAAAGAAGAGGACTCCTTCCTTTATCTTTCATTGAGGGGAGCATGGCACTGGGCCTTACCAATTCTGTATACAGTGAACTGGGAGAATTTCCTGAAAATGAGAGTAGAAGGTGCCTTCATAACAAAGCTAGCCAGTAAACAATAAAAAGTGCAAATAAATTATCATTTTGATTAGCAAACCAGAATACCTATGAAAAGCATAGATTCCCTAGCATAGCAAATGAAGGAACAACACTGCCTAATTGAGTATCATGCAGTGAATATATAAAGGTAGTATTACAATATAAGATAAATATATATATTTTTAAATTTAAGGTTAGCAGTGGAATTTTCTTTTCAAATGAAATCTTTTAGAGGTCTTTGATACATCAAATAGAATAGTTCTGGTGAAGCAGGTATGGGACCAGAACTCTGCTGTTTAATACCATCCTTTCCCAATTCTCAGTGGTTATGAGACTAGGACTCTTGGACCATGGTTTCAAAACTACTCATCAGGATGATGATTTTGAATCAGACCTTGAATTTCTGATGTGTTGCATCATTTAACTCTCTGTCTTCTTACCACCCTCCCCCACCCCACTTACACGGGATGAAACTAAAACAGAAAGAGAATAAAGCAAATGTCAAAAATCCCAAAACAAAAAACGAAAAACTGGCATTCTCTTCTATTCCATATGGCAGTGGACCAAAAAAACAAAAAACAAAAAAAGAACCCTAAGTAAAAGCAACTTTCCATTGAGGATGCAAGTAAGATAGGATCTTCTCTGTCGCATGTTAATTGCAATTTGTGTTTATAATATGTGATATGATGACAGATCAGGCTTCACTGCATTTTATAGAGAGCAGCAACTTCAGGTCCGGGTACTGGGCTTGACATCACCCAGTGATTACGTCATTTCTGGCAAACTCCACTCAGATGTGCTTTGAATGATTTCGTTGTTCTTCTCTTTGCTGAGCTGATGTGTACTCCACCTCAGGCACCAATCCCAATCAAGTTACTGACCCACTTAGAGATCAGCATCCTCTGCAGTCAGGGGAAGTTTAAGAGATATTTTCAGTCTCTTCATCCATCCTGACCCCGCTCTTCTAGAGGAAGAGTGAAAATGAGAAGCTGAGGAAAGGAGGCAAGGAGATGCTGATGCCGTGGAGCAGGAGAAGGTAGAAGGCCCTGGTAAGCTATTAGTCATCTCGAGATGGACAGCTACAAAGATGCATTTCGGATTCTCTTTCTGGCCAAGAATGTCCCTTTCAGCTGAAACAAGTACCAGGCAAATTTGCTGCAGGGTGACCCAGGAAACCTCTCCAGTATTGCCATTCAGCTGCTTCTCAGGTCACAGTGTGAGTTCTCTGATCAGAGACAGGGGATCAGGTACTTCTTAGACCCTATGGATCTTCCAGTCCAACCAAAGACAGCACACTACCAGGTTTCACCTGCCTCCTTTCTGCTCCTGAAAACTTGAGACCAGGACTTGGGTGCAGGTAGTTGAGTTGGGAGATGACCCCAGGAAACACAAGTGAGGAAATGGCAATGTGAGGAAGAGAAGGTGGCACCCAACATGGGTATATTAATAAATGGGTTACCACTGTGGGCCCTCAAGGAAGTGTGTGTCCCAGGACTGGGAGGCACTGATCCACAAACTTCTAGCCCCCATTGGGTGAAGGTTGCCTCCAGCTGTGTTAGTCCCACAGTTCTGGTTATAACTGAGTGCAGCAGGTCTAGGTCTCTTGGTGCCAGAGAAAGCCCTCTGGCTGAGAAGAGAGACCCAGGAGCTAAACAGAGGTAGGAAGTTGTCTGCGGGTCAGCAATTGTCTACCCTTATCAGTAGGTAAACTCAGTTGGGTCAGAGGATATGGTCTGAGGCATTAACAGTGACTACAGCCTTGTATTTAGAACAGTGCCTAGTATTATCCTCTCAATAATAGGGGATCAAGAAATATTTATAAAATGAAACATTATAAAATGTTTTGTTTTTTGTTTGTTTTGTTAACCCTCACCTGAGGATATTTTTCCATTGATTTTTAGAGAGAGTGGAAGGGAAAGGGAGAGATGGAAAGAGAAAAATCGTTGGTTGCCTCAGCACACAGTCCCTGGTTTCTGGGATTGAGCCTGAAAACGAGGTACATGCCCTTGACTGAAATCGAATCCAGGACCCTTCAGTCTGAGGGCCAATGCACTATCCACTGAGCCAAGCTGACTAGGGCAACAATATAAAATGTTTTAATCTAGAATGAAGAAGTTTAAAACTAAGTGATCAGTCCAAGTGGGCAGAAGTTGTTAAAGAGGAGAAATATAGAGAAAAACATAGACAAAGAGGGAAATACTAATAGAAAGTGAATTTCTATAGTATAAAAAAGATTTGATCATTCAGAACATGTTTATTGAGCACCCATTATATTCAAGGTATTGCTCTAAATTGCAGGGAACAGAACAGTGAATAAAAGTCACAAAATTCTATGCCCTTATGAAGTTTATATTCTAATGAGGAGATAGATTGTTAGGAAGATAAGTTTACAGTATTCTTAGTGATCATGAGTGCTAAGGAGAAATATATAGCAGAAGAGAGGACTAGGAAATGTGGGGTTGGGAAAGTATTATAATTTTAAATAGGCTGGGCACTAAGAAGGACATGAGGGAGCCTTGAAGGTATCTAGCAGGGAGCATTCCAGGTAGAGGAACAGCAGGTGCAAAATCATAATCCAGGAACATACTTTTATGGGGAAGAAAATTAGTTTACACTCTACCTTTCTGAGTTCTTGGCTGAGACCCCTTTAATATACAGATTAACAAGAGAAATATAAACAGAACCCAGGAAAAACGAGTAACCCAAAGAAGTGACTTTAGAATTCAGGCTTAAATACCATCTTACTAGTGAAAGGGCGGGGGGAGGGGGAATGTAGGCCTCTTAAGGGAGAGTAACTGATTTTTAGGGAAGATGAATGGGCTCTTGGAAGAATAGGTGGGAGGTATGATAGTTTGTGACAAAGTTTGTCTGGGTGTGGTGCTGACCTCTAGTCTCCTCTTCTGGGATGGAACCCCTTAGAAGGGGATCTGTGACACCTGAGTTCCTTTTGGAGGATCTTACTTTTAAGGCAGATAAGGGGAGTTCAGAGAAATTCTCTCCTTGTATTTGCTGTTTTTCAGTTGACTACAGCTCTAAATAATATACCAAAGCAGCATCTTTTGGGGTGGCGTATCCTGAACTCCTACATCATATTTTGGGGTGGCATATTCTGCTACTTCCACCTGGCAAATTGGGTGAGCAGCAAAGGAGACATGTGACTGACGCAGCTGAACAAGAGTAAGAATGGAAGGGTGTAGGGTGAGAGAGGAAAGCTCAGAATACATACAGTAAGCCAGGGGCATACTTACAGGGCCTTGCATGCCTATTTTTTTTTTTTTTAAGATTTACATTTCTACTCTGAGTACAATAGGAAGCCATTGGGAGGTTTTGAATAAAGATGTGATGAGATGAAATAAAGAAAAGGCAAAAATTATTGGGCCTTATAGGGGAATGGCAAATGATTATGTGAACCAAGTGGCATTTGTTAGTGTCACGTATCTTGTCTTCATTATAGCACTCTCCACAAAGGGGACATATAAAAAAATATATATTTTTATTGATTTCAGAGAGGAAGGGTGAGGGAGAGAGGGATAGAAACATCACTGATGAGAGAGAATCATTGATTGGCTGCCTCCTGCAAGCCCCACACTGGGGGTCGAGCCTGCAACCCAGGCATATGCCCTGACTGGGAATCAAACCTTGACTTGCTGATTCATAGGTCAACCCTTAACTACTGAGCCATGCCAGCCGGGCCAAAGTGAACATTTTATACAGGTGCCTGATTTATACCCATTTGCTGCTCAGCTAGAAGATCCAGAGGTACCTGGACATGGATCTCTCTCACCAACGTCTCTAAGCACTTTTATTTTAAGAGGTGTTTTTCACCCAGCTGGTATAGCTTCATGGTTGTGCATCTATCCATGAACCAGGAGGTCATGATTTGATTCCTGGTCAGGGTACATGCCTGGATTTTGGGCTCCATCCCCAATGTGGGGCATGCAGGAGGCAGCCGATCCACGATTCTCATCATTGATGTTATTCTCTCTCTCTCCCACTCCCTTACTCTCTGGTTTCAATAAAAAATATTTAAATAAAATAAAAAATATTTAAAAAAGAGGTATTTTTTATACTGAAAGACAAGATAAACATCTTTTTTAGGCATAGTTGAACAAATCTAGAGATTTCTTACCCTTGGAAGATCTGTGAAACTGTTCTTTGAAGTCACATGATCGTTGCTTTGAAACCAACAATATTTTGAAATTATGTTGTCATACATATTGGTTAGGCTTTGGGTTGTAAGCAAAAGGAGATAATTTAATTGACACGATGTAGGGTGGCCAATAGAAAAGCAATCGTTGAAGACCTTGCCTTCAGAAAAGGTGGGAACTGGGGAATTCCAGAAGCATTAGGGAGCAGGAGTGAATTAAGAGCCTCACAGACACCACCATAACTGGCTCGATTAGCTCCAGTCACTTTTGTTTTTCCCCATTCTTGCAAAACTCCCCTCCAAATCCGGTCCTGGCAGATGGTCTCTGGCCTCACCTGGGCCACATGCAGTGCGATAAAGCGGCTTCTGTGTTGGACAGCATATGTATAGAACAATCCTATTGCCATGGGAAGTTCTTTTGCACAGCACTGCTATATATGGTAGTAATAAAAATCTGCATAATTTCTTTAATTGCCCAAAACTTTATATCTGCTTTAAAAAAAAACACACTCTCACTTCCATGACAGTATTTAACTCCGGTTTCAGCCTTCTGATGGGAACAGAGAGTGTATTTTTATTTCCATTTTATAGCTGAGGAGACTGAGGCCACGATAGGAGGAGCACCTGGCAATGAATATCACCCAGCCAATGCCAGGTCACAGAGACAGAGTTCGGACGGGGGCACCTGCGCCCCAGTGCAGAGTCCCTCATACCAATCCTGATGCAGCCGCCCAGACAATGGGTGATTTGGTGTAAAGCTGCTTCTTGGGTTATTAAAACACAGGAACAATTGTATGGTTGTCACAGTTTGAGTTTTTACAAATTTCCCCATCAAGGCAGTAAGTATGCAATCCCAGCAGGTATCTTTCATGCAGCTTTTAAAAGCTCCTTTGTCAAAGGAAACTGTATGCCCATGACATAAATATGAAGATGGATTGACAGGTAGGAAATACTTTATGGCTGGCTGGAGGAAAATAGGGGTAAGAAGTGCTCTCAGCCTGCTCTCAGTTCTGTGGAGGCATGGATCTTGGAAGTAGGAGGTCCCAGACGGTGCACTGAGGCGTGTCACCCAGCACATGGGTCTTGTGACTGGTAGGAGCAGGCAGTTTCCCATGGGTGTATTTAAGGCGGAACTTGCAGGCTTATAACGCTCAAGCTCTTATCACCACACAGCAGAGCCTTGGTAATGCAGTTACAAACACATTGGACTTGTTTCCATGTGACATACATAAAATCAGGCCCACGGATTTGTGGCACCTGGAGCAAGACTGTAAGTGAAGTCTCATTTCCGATGTGTCTAAATGTTTCAAAGATGGGCCTATGGCTCAAACCACAGTCACCCTATGGCCCCCGTGGGTGGCTCCTCTCAGATCTCCTTGGAGATCCACAGGTCAAAGGAGACTCCCCCTCCAGGGCCAGCCCTGCTGCCTTCAGATGTGCTAGGTGAGGGCAGGTGGGAGTGGGCCTGAGCCGCGATCCTCAGTGGGACCGGACACTGGGACTGAGTGACTCAATCAAGTGCCCAGGAGCCAGGTGTGCTCCCCTTCTCCACACGCCACTTTTCTGGTCAGGACTTCCAGACAGTTCTAAGCTTTCGAACAACACACCTCTAGAGCAAGTGGAGGGAGGGGACTTAGTTATGTTAGAAACAGAGCTGTTCAGACACCCACTGCAGGGCGATTGGGAGTTGCTGTTCGTTTCCCTGGGCTTCCCTCTCCCCCAACACACACAGCTCGGCTCTCAGTCCTGCATCTCCAGCTGCGGGACCTAGTTCAGCCTGTGCCATGCTCCTCCCCCATAAGCTTATTTGCTCAGAAAATTACTGAACTTTCAAAAAAAAAGTTTAGAACACTAAAGAACAAAACAAACAACAGTGTCTAAAGCAGGGGGCCCTATGCTTGGTTCCTCTTGATACATGAATGTAGAACAGAGATTCACAAACCATGTGTGCTGCATTGCATTGCTGTATTATGATCCTTTGATTTATTTTTGCCACAACTGTGAATACACCCTGCAAGAATGCTGTCCATTGTGTCAGGCACTGAACTAAGCAGGTCCTCGAATGGGCTGTAGAGCAGAGCCCCATACTGGGAGTTAGGGGCATGAGTGGTAGCACCTTGTCAAGTTGGTGCCAAAGAAGAAGTAGGTGTTTAGCAGGACATGTGAGGACTTTGCCTGCCGACAGCGTGATCTGACTTAAAGAGGGCGTTTTAAAGTGACACAGTACTGAAGCAGTGCAATAACTAGATGCTTTCAAAGAGGGTGAGACATTTTCTCTCAGTAGTATTTGTGTTATAATCATTCCTGGCTTGGTTAGCATTGGTGTTTTTGAATGCCAACAGATTATAGCCTTCAGAAAATGTGCCACAAAAACAACAAAGTCAAGAACTACTGACTGGAACCTTTCTACTGTTACCAGTCAGAGACCATCACCAAGACTTCCCATTGCCTGGAAAAAGGGATAAGCAGAGAAAATATCCAACCAAAAGAGAAAAAAATATTGTACGGTTTCAGCTTTGCCAGCACACGAGTTAATTGATGCCAGTTGTTCTGGTCCCACCACCTTTAAACCCCACAGGGAGAGTTCTCCCATCAATAGGTGAATTGTGACACTCACATTTCCATATTTTGAAAAAAAGGTTCATTCACCACCATGCAAATTGCCTTCTCTCTCAGAGCTCCTGATGGGGAACGGCAAGCATCAGGACCTTCCTGAGCTTTTCCTTTTATTGACCACATCATATATTTACAATTTCCCAATTAACTTTTCCCATCTTCATTAATCCCTCTGTGTCAGATCCCCAATCTTCAGTTAATTGTGGGATCTCTCTAGGGACACAGATTTAACCCCTTGCGAGTGGCAGAGTGAGTGTCCCACATGTACCGTGACCTTGCATTTCCCAACTCTAAACTTTCTTCCTCTTTCTGTATGTCTTCAGACCAGCAAACTTGCAAGGTTTTCTTATCCCTGGTTTTGCACTTGGTGTGTCTCAAGAGCATGCCCTTGAGGGCCCTGTAAGAGGTGATATATCTTCTGTCGTACTTTCCAAATCATTGCCTTTCTAAAGTCACCAGACCCTGGATAAGGTCACTAGTCTGATGCTCTAGAATCTAAAACATCAGAATAGAATATTGGCCACTCACCAGTCCCAGACATTGTCAGGTAAAATACCTGCCCAATAAAACTCTGGACCCTGATATGCAGGCCTAACTAGTTCCGTAAGACCAGTCCCTGCTGGCCATACAAAGAAGTTGCCCATAGGCCTTACATCTGGCCTCTTTGGTTTCTAGGTGAATATGAGACTGGCAAGCCATAGATTCTACTTCTCAATTATTTTCATTGGTCAGAGAGCTGGTAAAAAAATTCCTTTTGCTTCTATAGTTTTAGAATCTCAACTGAGACTGCCTTGGCCCTAGCAATGAGTCTTCATGGTAATTTGGCTTTGATTTGCCTGTGGGAAAAATAAGTCATTTACCTAAGAGTTGCAGTTTCTTTATTTTTTACTATTTACATTATGCATAAAAATAGTTAACTATTTTTTTTTTTTTGTTGGTCTCTTTGCTTACTTAGATGCCTGTGCATAATTCTTCCTCAGAGTTTGGAATATTACTGTTTGATAGTATGAGTTTCCAATGTTCTTGTGATTTAGTGCTTTTCTTTTTTAACCTTCTTAGGCAACTTGTGAGCAGGAAGGTCAGAAACTATGAGTCACCTGCCTTCTTAATTTGACATCTGGTCTCATTGCTTTCAAGCTTCTCCACTTCAGAGCACTGTTACAAGTGATTCGCTGTTGTCAAATAGGCTTTGAAAGGCATTTAGACAACCAGGTTTAACACAACCAAGACATCCTTAACATGGGTGGCTCAGCAGAAAATTAACTGAAACAGCCCCCTTCAGTATAAGATTGTATTTTCCATAGCCAGGGTATTTTGGAGATAACTATATAACTTATTCTTCTACATAGTTTGATAACTACTCCATGAGGGCAAGTAATGTGAATAAACAAATAATAACCAGCTCCATTTAAAACCCTGTGTTCTCTAAAGATAATTCGAGAGATTATTCTCTTCTTCAGCCTTGGATCTGAAATCATTTTTACACTAAAGTGAAAATGAAGTCTAGTCAGATCAATAGCACAAGTAATTTCTCATCAAAGGGTAGCAGTCTACTTTCAATTACCCATGGTGAAATGAGAGAGGGCCAGTGAAACAGCAATAATTTAGATTCCTGTTCTAACCAGAAGTTGAAACCCCATTTCAGAACTATCTTCAAAGCTGTCTATTGCTTTGCAATGAATCTTTCTCCCACTTTCTCCTCTTCTGTTGGAACAGGAAAATAGACCAAATGTAAATAGCAAAAACTACCAAGAAGGCAAATAAAAAATAAAACAAATCTTGTCCCCCCCCCTCATTCTTTAAGATGCAGAGTAGTTTCTGGCATAGAATAGGTGCTCAATAAATGTTTGTCAAGCTAAACATATAATATGAATATTCAGAATAAGAATTTGGATACTTTTGTCTTTCCTGAACACAAGAGGTTTACTCTTAGAAAATTTGGTTGGCTAGAGGAGAAAAATTTAGGTGCCTTGAGGAAAACAGTAACTGGTGATATGTTGCTTCTAACTGGAGGCTGGCACCAGACCACCTGATAATAGGGCTAGAGAAGAGATATTGTTTGGAAGGGCCAGCTTGAATTAGCGATGGGTTAGGATAATGCAATAGTAACCAAACAGTAAGACAAACCAGGGGCCTCCCTGGCTGGAGCCAAGGCAAGAGTCAAGCAGATAGGTAGATGCAAAAAATGAACTCAAGCTTGACTTTAAACCAAAGTTAACTGGATCATAGATCCAGTTTTATATATCCTGTTTGTTTTATATATCCTGTCCAAGGATTTTTATTGTAATTTATGAGAGAGATAGGGTAGAGTATGCTTATTCCATCTCAGTGGAACTGAGATTATTGATTCTGCCTGCCCACTCTTTTTTTTAAACCTAAGAAGTCAATTTTATTTTGCTGGTGATTAAATTGAAATGGAAATAACACCAAGTTCTAGCCAATGATACATAGGGGCATCTGTTTAAGGCTCTGAGAGCGATATTTCTCCTTGATATAGAGAGATCTATGGAGAAATTCCACTCTTAAAAAATCCCCATCCAAGGATGCTGTTTTAATGGTTGAGAGAGAGAGAGAGAGAGTAGAGAGAGAAACATGGATCAGCTGCCTCCCGTAATTGTCCAGACCTGGGATTGAACCCGAAACCTAGGTATGTGCCCTGATCTGGAATTGAATTCACAACCTTTTGGTATACAGGATGATGCTCCAGCCAACTGAACCACCTAGTTAGGGTGAAATT
Organism: Myotis myotis; assembly: GCF_014108235.1. Classification (NCBI taxonomy): domain Eukaryota; kingdom Metazoa; phylum Chordata; class Mammalia; order Chiroptera; family Vespertilionidae; genus Myotis; species Myotis myotis. The sequence continues at coordinate 16,215,687 of NW_023416335.1, forward strand.
TTACCTTTCCTTCCTGCCATTGGATGCTGTACAATGGCATGATGCTTGGAACTGTGGTTGCCATCTTGCTCATGAAAGAAAAGCCAAAATTATACAGAAGCCAAATTGAGGCTCAGACATCACTGAAGGTTGAGTTAGCCAAATCTGGAACCACCTACCTTTAGACTTTTATTATATGGGCTCATCAATTCCTAAAGTGAAGCCATTTCCAGTGAGGTGTCTTTAAATTGCAGTCTAAGGGATTCTAAATGATAAACTAGATTATTCCATTTTCTGATTTAGGAATTCAGCCATCCACAAAAAGAACTGTGATAGAATTAATGGATATCCCTTGATAATCTTTAAATTACATTAAAAAATCCCTGAGTTGACAGTTTATTCACTGAGTAAACGATTTGACATAAGGGGAAAGATTAATGTTTTGATATTTTACAACTATAAAACTAAAAAGTAAATATGCAGCCTCAAAAGATGGTGATAGAATTATTTTTTATTCTTTTCTGGACTTGGAGATATGTTATAATACTATTCTTTAAGTTCCTTTATTCACCATTCAAAAATACATTCCGTGCCAGAAACTTGTTCTGGGTACTTGGAGCACTAAGATGAGCCACAAATGGGTGCTGCTCTTTTATGGTCAGGGAGTAGATATAGACTTATAAACAAATGCTGTGGTTAAAATGCAGAGTAAAATAGACTAATATATGGGTATATATCCACATTATTTAGAAATATAAAAGAAAAAAGGAGCTGCTTTTGAGGTATAGTTTTTCTATTCAATGCTAATCTATTTTTTGTCATATATGAATATAGTACATTTCTTTGATTCTAGATTATTGGGTAGTATAATATGCTTCATTTGCATAATGTGAGATTTTGAAAGGAATATTTTTTCTAGTTATAGAAATGGGTCCATCATTCAATTTGATTTTAATCCCTATTATGTTATTTTTCTTATTTGTTGAGCTTTTAAATATATGTTTTTGATTTCAAGGATTTTCATTTTTTATGTTTTTATAGAAGCATTTTCTCATATCTTTGAGGATATTAACTCTTCTTATTTGAAAACAGTTTTTTTCCTTTATGTTAGGCTGTTTGTTGAGTTTGCCTCCTCTCTTTCATGGGTATTGATTTTCCTCAAATGTTCATAGATTTCTGCTTGGTCACTCCTGTTTTTATTTGAAATTCTCCTTTTGCCTGCTGGTGGTTTTGTGTACAGAATCCTGTACTTAGGTGGCTTGGGGGGAGATGGGGTAGGTTGACAGGCAGGTTGTGTGAGGCCATAATCTTCTGGGTGTCGTCACTCAGGGTTTGTGAGTTATGTTGCAGATGGGGCGTACTCACTGACTGAATCCACCCAAAGTCGGGGCAACCAGACCTTCCACGGAAGACAGCTGTGCTCCCTGCTTTTACTTAGAGACTAAGGACAGAGCCATCTGCTTCCTTTCCTTTTTTCTTTCTTTTTTTTCTGTTGCTGTCTGCATGGAAATTTAGCATTATTTTGGTCTCTGCTCTTCTGTTTTCTGCTTCCACATTTCCCACCCCCCATCGATTTTTAGAGAAAGTGGAAGAGAGAGGAAAAGACAAGAGAGAAATATCGATGTGATGTGAGAGAAACATATCGATTGGTTGCCTCCTGCAGGTGCCCTGACCAGGACCCAGGGTTGGGGAGGGGTCTGCAACCAAGATACATGCCCTTGACTGGAATTGAACCAGGGACCCTTTGGTCTGCAGGCCAGCGCTCTATCCACTGAGCCAAAGCAGCTGGGGCTCTGTGCCCACATTGTTGCTCAGCTTGTAGTTCTCAGCCTTGTTTGCACAGTGGGATCTCCTGGGCAGCTGGCTTTAGGAGCTCCTGAAGAATTTGTCCTACCCCGGAGATCTTGGTTTACTTGATCTGGGGAGCAACCTGGGCAATGAGATTTTTTGAAGTTCCCAAGCTGATTATAATTTACAGCCACACTGCAAACCACAGTGCTAAGAAGCGGCCTCAGGAATATCGTTTATAAAAGTGTAGAGGAAATTCTTGGGGTTCATTTCAGGGCAGAAACTATTTTTATCTTCTGCTCACTGAAAGGAGTCTGCCTTTCTCCATTTTCTAACATAGTTCTAGAATGATCATCCTATTGTTTGTCCCATAGTCTTTCCTTCTTTTGTATCTGTTGACTTCAACTTAACCTGAAGTAGGTAGAATTGCTTTTATGTCCATAGTTGTTTTTACTTTTCTTACTTGTTTTGGTTTGAAATTCCTCTTTCTCCATTCTCTGTCATCAGCGATGTTTCACTTTCCAAGATTATTCAGAATTTTTGGTCTGACCCCCATACACGCAGTTTGATTGCTGTTGTGGACGCCGAACAAAAGTTCACCTGCCACGTTTGCTGCACTTTTTCTACATTAAGTGCATATCGCTCCTTTTCATCTCTGAAATCTAAGACCCTGCTTCCCCATTTTCCAAAACATCCTATATATCCAATATTGCTTCACTGTCTTTGGTAGTCATTTGTATGTGAATTCTCTTTTTGTATGTATTAAACTTTGACTATTTTTGGTTAATCGGATTATGTTAATTTTATTATTAGTCCAATTGTTAGAACTGATAAGTTATGAGGAAACTGATTAATTTCTTTTATCCCCCATAGAGAAAAATTTTTTTCTGGTCTCCTGATTAACACTATTATTTGTTTTTTAATACTGTTGTAAATTTATTTTAACTATTTATTTATTTATTTATTGTTATTTCAGTGGATTTGAAGAGGAATAGATGGACATATTTGTGCTCATTCTATCAAATTTATTCCATTTTCCAGTTTTATTCTCTATTTGTCTTCCCCCCTAATAGATCTATAAAATGTGGAAAGAGATATTTTACAATCTCTCGCAGCAATTCTATTTTTGTTTTATATGAATTGATGCTTTTATATGAAGCATAAATGTTCATGGCTATTACAAATTTATGTAGATTTTGCCATTTATGAGGATAAAATGACCCTTCTTTTTCCATGAGAAATTTTTTGTCTTATATTAAATTTTGTTTGAAATAAAAAGGGCCTCATTTCCTCTCTATTTTAATTTCATTTATCTGACAAGACTTTGCTTACCCTTTAAAAAACATTTGTCAATTTAATGTGTTTCTTTAAGCTTAAAGAGCATATGACTAGATTTTCAAAATCTTATTTTTAATGGGGAGTTGAAATAATTAAAATTTATTATCATAACTTGTATGCTTGGCCTGGCCTCTGTCATCTTATTTTATGATTTCAGAGCTTATGCCTCCTTGTTTTTCTTTGGATTTACAGCTTCTACTTTGTATGCTAGGCGTTGTTTTCATTCACTTTTTCCAATGTTTTGAAAGATAAACATCCCTCTTAAAATTTTTGTCTTTTGGTTTTTGGAAAATGATATTTAGTCTTTTGTTAATTCTTTTTTTTCCAATTGGAGTTCTTATTTGTAAACAATAGAAATGGACTCTGGTTCAATTAGGCAGAAAAGGAAGGATAAGGAGGTATTCACATAATTGATAGGAAGGAAGACAGGTACACAGAGAGAAGCCATTAGCATCCGTGTCACAGGGCAGGCCATGCCCAGGAAGAGCAACTCTCCGATGCCTCTGCTGCTGCTATGGTCTCTATGTCCCGTGGACACTGCACCAGACACTGCCTCAGTCACCTGGACTGCTCCTGCTCTGTCACTGGGTTCCACTGCTATCCCTTCTAGGTGGTTTCTGAATGGTCTCTGCTTTGGGGCATCATTTGCTTCACATTAACACCCCAAGCAGGACCACATAATGGACTAAGCTTACACTTCCAGCCTCTCACAGAGTTAAAAGGTATTTGGGAAGGCAAGTTTCTGGCCTATCTGCTTCTATAATGTGGCAAGGCCCTGCTGGCACCGCTCACCATGTCCCAGATCTCTGCATAATATTCAGATCTTCTCTAGTTTTATCACCATCCCTTTTCAATATTTTATTTATTTTAAATGTTTTTATTGATTTTTAGACAGAGAGGAAGGGAGAGAGAGAGAGAGAGAAACATAAGTGAATCATTGATCAGCTGCCTCCTGCACGCCCCGTACTGGGGATCGAGCCCACAACCTTGGCAGGTGTCCTGACCAGGAATCCAACCCTGGACCTCTTGGTCCATGGGGCAATGCTCAATCCACTGAGCCAACACCAGCCTGGCCCTTCTCAATATTTTATAAACAATGACTAATTACTATTCATAAACACTAAATACCATACAGTAGTAAAGAGAAAGGAAAGAAGAGGGAGTTTGGTTAAAATACAGAGTGGAGCAAAAGTAGGTTTACTGTTGTGAGTATGTGAAACAGAGTTTATTCCTGTATTAGTATTTATTAATTACTAGAGGCCTGGCGCATGAAATTTGTGCATGGGTATGGTCCCTAGGCCTGGCCTGTGATCAGGGCCATCTTCCCCAGCTACTCACAGCTGGCCCCGCCCCCCGCCACCACCCACCCCCGGTTCCCCATTTGCCATCGGGTGATCAGTGCCTGAAGGCCAGGGGAAGGGACCAAGAGGTCAGCTGTTCTCACACACTCACTGACCCCGCCCCTGATCGGAGCCTGCTGGCCAGGGAAAGGGACCAAGAGGTGGTTAGTGCACCTCATAGTGACTGGTCAAGCAGTTGTTCTGCTGTTAGGGTCAATTTGCATATTACCCTTTTATTATATAGGATAGAGGCCTGGTGCACAGGTGAGGCTGCTGGTCTGCCCTGAAGGGGGACCTGGATTGGGGTGGGGGGTCTTCACTGGGGGGCAGGGCCACCAGGGCAGGGGCCGCAGGATTTGCAGGCCAGCCCCACCCCCAATCAGGGTGGGGGTCCCAGCTGGGGCAGGGCTGGCCTGGGCAAGGGGCTGGGGCGGTTTGCAGGCAGGCTACACCCCCGGCTTTATCAGGAAGGATGTCTGGAAGATGTCCAGTCTAATTAGCATATTACCCTTTTATTAGTATAGATCATATTATTTTCCATACAAACAATTGTAAAACAACTTTTGCCCCACCCTGTATATTCACAGCGAGGAAGTGTGGATAGAGGTTATGATCCTTCTTTCTTCAACTGGTCATATGGCTGTGGGTCAGCACTGCCCAATAAAAGTTTCTGTAATAGTAGAAATGTTCAATACACAAGCCATTAGTCACCTGTGGTCAGAGAACCCTTGAAATGTGGCTAGTTAAAGGGGGGACCTAATATTTTCATTTTATTTTATTCTAATGAAATGTAGATTTAAAGAGTTATATGTGACAGATGGCTACACTATTGTACAACTGTAAATAAAACGATGTTGTTTCCATTGCCTTCAGCCATACTTTAGAGAATTGGGCTCTTTCCCAGTCCAATTTCATTACCCAATTTCAGGATAACCCTTAAACCTTGTCTATGTAGGGCTTCAGTAGTCATCTGCTTAAAACTGACTATGAAACTTGTTAGGAAAGGGTCCAGCTACATTCTCCTCTATTCTTATGGGAAAAAAACACACCCATCCTTATTTGTTTTTTATAAATAGTGTCAATTACCAGGAAATACTATAACACCTTAGTTTATATGTTCATCCTGTGGCATAGGAAGCACAAATAACCTGATGGCAACTCAACAGGATGGCTCGCTCCTTCCTTGTGAACGAAACTTCAACACGAGGGAATAATAGAATTATGAGATGAGAATGTCTGAAGTTTTTCAAGTATATTGTTAGGTTTAATTCTTGGAGGTATCACAATCACTTCCACCCATTGGTTCCTGGACCCACAATCTGGCTCTGGAAGAAGCAGAACATTCACAGTCTCCTTAAAGCCTGCAGTCTAGCCTGGCAAAATATTCTCTCCCACCTGGAGTGACTCAGTCTTCCACTGCCCCTTATAATGTTCTGTAAGTCCAGCTCCTTTCAGATGATGGGACACATGATAAAGTTATTTTAAGGCCTTTTCTTTCATTGTAAACTCAGTTCCTCGGTCAGAAACAACATCGTTTGGGACACCACACTTGTATATAAGGCTTGTATATTCAGTAATGGGGGTACTTGCGGCAGTAGGGTAAGGAGAAAAGCAAATCCAAATCTGAATAAGTGAGGTCAAAATGGCTACTTTTCCCAGGAAGGAAGGTTTCCAATACAGTTAACCTTCTACTAGGCATCTGGCTGGCCCATGAAGCTCTCTACATATAAAAGCCTAAGCGACTGTCCAGCTATTTGACCATCAGCTATAATGCGCAATGATCACTAGGGGGCAAATGTTCCGACCAGTAGCTATGATGTGCACTGTCCACCAGCAGATGCTCAACGCAGGAGTTGCTGAGCTGTGGTGACTTAGCAGCTGTGGTTCTCCAGGGACACACCCAGAACCAGAGAGGAGGAAGCCCGATTCTGGGGTGCCTCACCCGAGAACCACCTTCTCGCAATCTGGGACCCCTTTGTCAGAGAGTTGGTTTTGGTCCAATCCCTGCAGGCCAGGCCAAGAGACCCCATTGGTGCACAAATGTGTGCACTGGTCCTCTAGTTGTATTATATTGCTCTTTTAGTGGAAATATTGAGCAAATAGCAGTAGCTTGGAAGGCCTTTGTAATGGGACATCCATGTTGATAAACACATAGCGTCCTTCATACATAGCTGGGGAGGAGAGGTTCGCTGTCTACCTTATTATTAAAAGCTTCCTGACAGTGGGCATCCATGTTGGATACAAGGCCCTTTCTGGGCCTTTTCTGAGAGCCCTCTAGAATAGCTGCTGAAATTAGAGTACAATCTGCTCAAGTTTTAATAATCTATTTTAATTCTCTAAGTCCCACTTCTTCAACAGGGTCTTCCTTTCCAGTTCTTCTTTTCTTCTGCCCAGACCTCACTCAGGAGCAGAGGTTCTATCAGAGGCGATGCCCAGTGCAATGACAGAGCCCTGACTTCCTGGGTCTTGGCATGTAAGGCAGAGGTTTCATGCTAGGAGAGGTAAGCTGTGAAGACCTGAGTCTCTGCACAGTATGCACAGAGCATCTGCCTTGAGCCAATGGCCAGTCCAGTGTAGTTGAAGGCTAAGTTGAACATTAGAAAGTTGCCCCCCAGAAAATAGGTATCAATTTATGTTTCTACCAGGAGTGTATCTTCCTTTAGTACAAAATTTGGGAGTCATTACCATTTAAACTAGAAATTCCTTTCATTGGTTTTTCCTGCAGATTTTCTTTCCCTAACTACTTTATTTCTCAAGGTGACCTATCCTCATCTTTTTTCCTCCCCCAGAGAGTATCTACTAGAGTTCTGTATTTTTAACATACATTTTGAGTTTTAAGGGATTAGTCTATGAACTTGCCATGGGTTTTAGGTGTTTTTCTGAGACCTTGAGACCTCACTAAGCTTTTCACTTGACACGGCCTTTAATGAATGAGGTAATTGCTTAGATATCGTGGATGAAAATGCTATTAGAAATTAAAAATTGTTTCTGTATTAGAAACACTTAATTTGACAATTTACTCAGATCTCATTAACTAGTTTCCTGTTTTCTTCTTATTTTTCTTAAGCCTAGATATCCCAATGACATTTAAACTCATGTTCATAAAGAAAAGCAATTTAATAAGTCCAATATAATTTATATTATTATTATTAAAGTTAATAATATGGTTTAAGTTAAGAGATTTTTTACTGACATTTATTCTATTTTCACAGATATATTTCTATGTAAGTACTTCATACCAGGAGAGAAGTTGGCTCAACTAATAGATTTAAAGAGTAATACCCGTGATCATAATATTGGTTCTGACATAAACTAACAATTATCCACCAAACTATTTATGGATTACTTAAACAATATTTAATCTTTATCTTTAGCTATTAGAAAGCAAGATTGAGGGTAAAATAGAACCAACATAAATGAAGGTAACTATTCATTTTGCTTTTTTCCCTCCCTGTCTTTATAGATTTTCTTCACTGTTCTCTTATATTGCAAGGCACTCTCTCTATTTTTGCAAGGCACACTTTCTTACTGTAGGCCTCTCACTGTTTTGAAACATAAAAGGGGACATCAAAGACTTTCATCATATGAGTTTCGGGTCTAACTTTAAAATATTGAGAATATTGAGGGTCTCAAACTCATACCAAGTTGGTGAGTTTAGATCAACAGTGTCCTTCATTTGTACTAATCAAAAAAATTCGTTCCTGCTTGAATATATTAAAAAAAGTTTTTGTTGATTTTAGAGAGCGGAAGGGAGAGGGAGAGAGAAAGTAGAAACATCAATGATGATAGAGAATCATTGATAAGATTGCCTCCCACACACCCCCTACTGGGCGGGGGGGCGGGGGGGGGGATTGATCCTGCAACCCAGGCATGTATCCTGACTGGGAATCAAACCATTACCTTCTAGTTCATGGGTCAATGCTCAACCACTGAGCTACACCAGCCAGACCCTCCTTGAATCTTTGATGATGGTTATAGAGTGACTTTAGATCTATCTTTGGAGTCATAATCCTAGAAAACATCTTTTCTTGGGTTATTTTATTCTATTACTTGAAACATTCTGAAAAAATACATATAATTCCTAGAAATGTATATCAAACTGGGAAAATTGAAATTAATAGTAGAAAGATCCAGTCATGTTATCCTTTTGTACTATAACATTGTGTCTTTGGGTTATTTGCTTTTTAAGCTTAAAAAGTAAGCTGGTCAAAATACAGCTCTCTGTTTGTCCCAAATGATGGACTTTAAAAGTTGAAATACTCCAGTTTCAGATGATGTTGTTTACATTCTAGTCAATTCATCTCTTATTTATATTGTATGTTCTTAATAATTTTAGAAATAAAAATGAATTATAAGAATTTGTTTTTCACCCTAGATGGTTTGGCTCAGTGGATAGAGCATCGGCCTGCAGACTGAAGGGTCCCAGGTTAGATTCTGGTCAAGGTCACATGGTTGGGTTGCGGGATTGATCCCCAGTAGAGGGTGTGCAGGAGGCAGCTGATCAATGATTCTCTCTCAATATTGATGTTTCTATCTCTCTCCCTCTTCCTTCCTCTTAGAAATAAATAAAAAAAATTAAAAAAAAATTAAAAAAAGAATTTGTTTTCCAACATTAATTCAAAACTAGTCAAGGCTTGATATATATATTTATAAGATAAGTTATAAATTTAAAAAGTAAGAGGTTTATGTTTTTGGACTTCACCCAAGAGAGTATTCTCAGGTAATGGTATTCTTTTACTGTTTCTTATAAAGACTAAAAGTTTTATATGCAAATAATTTGTAGCTTGTATTTTCATACCTGCAGAATTAGGGAAGTAGTCCACAAAAGTACCCTCACTTTTGAAATCAACTGTAAGTTTGGGGGTCCCCCAGAACCCTCTCAGCTCTGATAATTTGCTAGAAGGACACACGGAATTTACTTAAAAGCTGCTATGTTCATGGTTATAGTTTATTTCAGCAAAAGAAAACATACTAAAGTCATCCAAGGGCGGACACAAAGGACAGAACACAGAATACAGAAAAGCTCAAAACATGGAGCTCTCAGTTGTCCTCCCAACAGTCATGGACGGCATTAATTTCACCTGTGATGATGTGAACACTACACACATAGTATTGCCAACTGTGTGAATAGTGTCACATGTTCCTATGTGACATCAGGCCTTGGTGCCCAGGGTTTTTATTGGGGCTTGGTTATGTGAACATGGTTGGTTAACCTCAGTGTCCAGCTCCCCTGGAAGTTGAGCTGATAACCACCAGTTGAATGACCCAAAGCCTCTACCATAAATCAGGATGGGGGAATATCTGACATGACCAAAGACACTCTTCTCAGACAGGACATTCCTTAGTGCTTACTTCTCAGGAGCTAAGGGCAAAAGCAAGACCACTCTTTGGGCAAGGTTAAATTCTTTACTACACAATACCAAATTTAGCACCTGCCTTTTGATGCCTGAGGACTATCCTATATAATAAAAGCCTAATATGCAAATCAACTGAAAAGCTGAATGATGGGTGGAACGACAGGTCGCTATGACATGCACTGACAACCAGGGGCCAGACGGTCAACACAGGAGCTGCCCCCAGCCTGCAGGCCCCAGGCCAGCCAAGGCGGATGCCAGTGGGGCCCCCCTGTCACCCATCGCCCCACCAGTCGCCCTGCAGAGGGAGGCGACCAGTGGTGGCAGCAGGGGGTGGGGCTGGTGAGAGATCCTGATTGCTGACCAGGCCTAGGGTCCCTACCTGTGCATGAATTTCATGCACCAGGCCTCTAGTTTTCTGTATTTTGGGAAGGAGTAGTGATGCATCATTTCCAGAAGGTCACAGGGGTGTGGAGTTGACTGCCAGTTAGGATGAGGCAGCTGCTGTTTAGACCTGTAGGTAGTTTGGTAGTTCTGCTGAGACCACCAGCAGGAAGCATTTGTCCTTTGGCCAATATCAGGGTGGTTACCACCAAGCATGTGCAGCATACAACATGCAAACATTCTCTAAAAGACAAAAAAAGAAAAGCTTTTCTGAGAGCATATTAGAGGAAACTAATTCTTTGGGTAGAGAAGTATATTTGCTTAAGGATTAAGAAAATGCAATATCAATTTGACATTCCACTTAAGTATATTTCCATTGGTTTGAGAAAACACATCTATTATTTAGTTAGGAACCAACTTTTTGAGTGAGCAATGGAGGAGCAGATAGACGAGTGCCTTTCTAAAAGCTTTATGGGTAGAATTCTACAATAGGCACTTCTTTGTTCCTCATTATCTCTTCCAGTTTTGTGAGGATTTTGTGTCATCTTTCCTAGAGTTGCCCCCATATCTCCCTATTGGTTGAGAAGATGTGTACCAATCCATCTTCTACATTATTCGCCCATCTTGGTTAATCACAGCTCTATCCTTCCCATTGCTCAGGCCAAAAACCTTATACTAGTAGATGTTCATATTAGTTATCATTACTGCATAACAAATTACCATGGGCTTAGTGACTTAAAACAAGACCCATCTATTTGTTCTATAGATTCGTTTTATAGATCAGAAGTGTGGGCATGGTATATTTGGGTTCTCTGCTCAATTTCGCAAGGCCAAAATCAAAGTGTCACCCAGCTGCATTCTCATCTGGAGCTTGAGGTTTTCTTCCAAGTTTATTCAGATAAGTGGCAGAATGTAGTTATTTGTGGTTGTACAACTGAAGTCCCCTTTTCTTGCTGGATGTCTGCCAGTTTACTCTTAGCTCCTAGAGGATTTTCCCAGGTCCTAGCCCTTTTACAACATGGCAGTTTATTTCTCTGAGCTGGCTGGATGATTTTTTTTTTTTTCAGACCGCTATGACGGACTCTTATATAATGTCACATAATCACTAGAGTGACTATCCCATTACCTTTGCCATTTAATGCAACCAAATCCAACAAGTTATTATTGAATCATATTCACAGGTTCTGCTCATACTCAGGAGGGCATTACCCAGGGCATATACACCAGGGATTGGGAAACTGGGGGTCATCTTAGAATTCTGATTACTATCACATCTTTGTGTTGTATCATATATTCAATAATAAAATAGTCATGTATTGCTCTTGTAATCTATAGAAAAACAGAATAAATTAATTTAGAAAGAAAAAAATAAATCAGGGATTTAACATTCAAATAAATGGGGGGAAGGAAATAAAAATTTCAATCTACCCCCAAATTTAGGAAAAGATAAAAAGAAAAACAAATAAATTACCCAGTTAAAAATAAGATGGTAAAATTAATCCAATTTTATTGATAATCTCACAAATGTTCACTATTAAATATGCTATCAATAGGAAGAGATTCTCTGGTTGGATTAAAAAATGCAATCTAACTTCATGCAGTTTATAGAGTGCCCCTGAAATATAGAGATACAGAAAGATTTACCCACTCATTCATTGAAGTAATGTTTAACATTTTTCCCCCCAATTACAGTTGACATTCAATATTGTATGAGCTTCAGGTATACAGCATAGTGGTTGGACATTTCTATAACTTAAGGAAGTGATGCCCCTGATAAGTCTAATAGTCCCTTGACATCCTACATAGTTATTGCAATCATTCAACTAATGTTTGTGCCAGATATTTAGTTTTCAAAGACTTTCAGTTAGCAAACCCAAGTCTCTGCCCACATGAAACTCACATTATGGTGGGGGTGTTCAATATAAAAAATAAGCTGTATAGTATGGAGAGTGATAAATGTGGCTAGGGATAAAGTAGGATAAAGAGATTGAGCAATTGGTGGGTGGGAGGGCATTGATTTCTTAGAGGGGCTGTTGAGGGGTGCCTCTCCGAGAAAAAGACATCTGAATGGTTGAGAGGAGCCACATGGTCTCTGCAAGCAGAGTAAGTGCAGTGACCCTGAGATGGGAGTGTGCTATGTGCCTGGCTACCAGCAGGCTGTGAATGTGGCTGAAGCAGAGAGGGCAGAGGAGGAGATGTTGGGGGAGAACGTGGCAGCAGACAGACCATGTCTTGCTTTAAGTTAAAAATAAATGGATGGGGAGACCTAGTTACCGAGCACCTAATTTGTACCACAGTTGGTACGTAGTTTTGAGAATACAAAATCCACAGGGCAGAGAGCTTGGTTCTTTCTCTCTTGAATCTCTTGCCAACTCTTCCATGAATTTTACCTACAGTCACATAAACATAAACAACTACAACGTATCCTCTTTGGAAATGATGGATTTGCTCAAGCTCACCAAACCAAGGGCCATGCAAACAATTAATTTTTATTATTTCTTTCCCTCTATCTTTTTTAAAAGCTATGGTCTTTGGTTTGTTCTTTTAGTAGTTAAATTTAGAATGCGATATGGCTGGGCAATTTTTGATCTGTCTTTTGGTGATGAATTACTGATCATTCAACCATACAGCTATTTCTGGCTGTGCTGTGTTACCCAGCAGCAAGTTTGCCAAACAACATTTTGCATGACGAGCCACATTTTATCTGTATGCATCTGAGCTTTCTAAACAATCTTTGCAAAGTATTTATTTATGCCTCAATTGTTGGGGGTGCGGGGGCGGGGGGATATTGGTTCCGAGGGCGGTAGAATTGGTTGCTTTCCCTATCCATTTTGCATGTGTTTCACCCCATTAAGTCTAAGATTGTGACATTTAGAAAAGGATTTATTTGTCACAGTTCAACTGCAAATGGGACATTCCCTTGTGAGTGTTTTTCAAAATGTGTGACAATCCCTTCAATGCTTCATCTGGCTGCGCAGCGATTGCCCACACCCGAAGCTTTCAGATTCTTGCTGAATGCAGTCAGGAGAACACCTACTTTTTATTACTGAGCATTAAAAACTCATGAGAAGAAAATGGGAATTCCTGGAGTGGATGTTCTATGCAGGTGTGGGGAGGAGCCCTAGACAGCAGCAAGATTAGACTTCCCAATTTCGGGTCAAAATGAATGACAACTAACAAGACCAAGAACATGTGGCTTGCTACCCTAATGTTTGGTCTGTCTCAATAGATATAGTGAATCATGTTTGCAAATATGCAGAGGAAATTCAAGCTGAGCATGCATGCGTGTGTTTATTTCTCTTGGAGGTAGGTTTTGTAGTAGGGTTTGTTTTTTCCTCATTCTTCCTATTAGTAATCAGTAGAGGGGAATGTTTCTTCTCTGATTTTGAAATTGTTTCCTGTAACGAGAGTTCAGTTAGGTTCACTGTGTCCTGGTGATACATAGAATAGCAACTGATTAGCCAATTAGATTAATTGGTATGAGTAATTAGATTAATTGTGTAGATTTTGTTTGGCTAGAATCAGTAAGTCAGATAATATGTGTTGGCAATGATGCCAATAAATTGGAACTCTTATACCTTGCTGGTGGGATTGTAAGATGGTGTAGTCTCTTTGTCAATACGGTGTGGCACTTCCTCAAATGATTAAACATAGAGTTACCATATGACCTGCCAATTCCATTCCTAGATATGTACATAAAAGAAATAAAAACATGTCCATACAAGATTTGTATGTGCATGTTTATAGCAGCATTATTCATAATAGCCAGTTTATCATATAAAAGGTGACCCCCCCCAAATATCCATCAATGGATGTATAGGTAAACAAAATGAGGTATATCTATGAAAGGGAATATTATTTGGTCACAAAAAGCAATGACATATTGATACACTTTACCACAATGAAGCCAGTCACAAAATTCCATATATTTGATTCCATCTATAAAATGTCCAGAAAGGGAAATGCACAGGGATAAAGTGGATGAGTAGTTGGGTCAGAAGGGGAGTCTGGAAGGATAGGAGAGTGACAGCTAAAGGTTATGGAGTTGTTTTTTTAAGGTGATGAAAATGTCCAAAAATTGACTGTGGTGATAGTTGCATAATCTGTGAGTATATTGAAAACTCTTCAGTTTTACACTTTAAATGGGTGAATTATAGAATATGTGAATTTTTATCTTAATAAGTTTTTTAAATTTTTAAATCAAAACCAGCAGTGTGTTGCTCTGTACCTTTGCCAACCTTTCTTATTGTCAGATTGAATTTTTTTCCCTCAGTAATGAGTATTAAATGTTATTCTTTTCATACATTCCTCATTAAGGTTGGACATCTTTTCATGTTTATTAGCTATGTGGGTTTTTCTCATCTGTACATTTCATTTTCATATATTTTAACTGTGTATGACTGTGGGTAGTGTGTCTTTTCCTAATAGTTTTTGGAATATTTGGAGAACCCAGTATGGACACCGGAGGGTCTCAGTTTTCCCTGGTTTTCCTTATTACTAGGTCTTTTCATGAACAAAACTAGAGTTTAAACTAGAGTTTATAGTGATGCTCCAAATTCAAATTCAGGGCTAGAGTTTTCACACAAATGTGTTAAACGTACATTTCCAACTCCTTTCCCTCATACACACAATAGTTCCAGAATAACGACACCAACAATATGTCCAGCCAACAATACAAGTGAAAATGATTTCAAAGCTTTTGTACTATACATTTAAAACACATTATTTTGGTAATTCTAAAGGAATCATTTAATATGGGAGTGCTCTAAAACAGAAAAATTATAAAGAAATAATTTATTTAATAACATATATTACCAATGTGAACATTTTGAAATATTTGCCATTCTTGAAATTTTTTTTTTTATTCCAGGAGCTCATATGTCATTATTTTAAATGAGGAAGTAATAATGTGTTCCTAGCCCATATAAAAACCCCAACCATTTCTTCAAATATTACTAAAAGATTCTTAAATATTTATAGAGAAATGGGACCAGAATTTTTTTTAAGGCTTTTAAAGCACCAACTACTTATCTAACATTTGATAATATCATAAGTGGATATATTTGTATGTTTTATGAAACAACACTCTATAGTGTTGGGTAGAAATTAGATATTTCTCCTTCATTGCAAAGAATATGTACTATAATGTAAATCAAACTGTTCAATATGTTAAGGATATATATGAACGTAAATAATATTTAGCAAAATGAAAACTAAAAAAGGCACTTTTTTTGAGGTTGTTACTCCTTACCCGGGGATATTTTTCCATTGATTTTTTTAATCTTTTTTTATTTATTTATTTTTTAGAGAGTGGAAGGAAGGGGGAGGGACACACAGAGAGAAACATCAGTGGGAGAGAAGCACATCAATCGGTTGCCTCCCACACTACTCTGACAAGGGTCGGGGGATCGAGCCTGCAACGAGGTACGTGCTTTTGACCAGAATTGAACCCAGGACCCTTCTGTCCAGGGCCGACGCGCTATCCTTTGAACCAAACTGGCTAGAGCAGCACTTTTTTTTATACAGAATATCTGTCAATTCAATAGCTATCTGAATGAGGTTCAATAGTAAAGAGAGGTGGAGGCCATAGTCCAGTGATGGAGAATCTTTTGAGCTCGGCGTGTCAGCATTTTGAAAAGCCCTAACTTAACTCTGGTGCCGTGTCACATATAGAATTTTTTTGATATTTGCAACCATAGTAAAACAAAGACTTATATTTTTGATATTTATTTTATATATTTAAATGCCATTTAACAAAGAAAAATCAACCAAAAAAATGGGTTCGCGTGTCACCTCTGACACGCGTGTCATAGTTTCTCCATCACTGTTTGCTGCTGGGGGTGAATGTCAAGGGTTGGTTGTGGTGGTTTAAAGGATGTGTGTGTAAACTGGAGTTGGGGTGAGGAAAAGAGTAAATAAATGAGTTTTCTTCTTATCTAAATTTAAAAAAAATTGTGTTCCGTCTTCTCTTGTTGCTCCCAAGGCATCAGAAGCTGGTCTTTTTTCCACAAGTCAGTGGAAAAGAATGCTGCAACCTTAGTCTTAGATTTGCAGTACCTTTATTCCAGAGAATTCTATTCCCTTGATTGAAACACACATTTACAATTTGTCCCTTGTTCAGTCTATGAAATTAGGGTCAGCCAGGTGGTCTGCATGGCTTATTTTACTCCTTATACAAGTGGCATTAATGGAAATAAATGGCAAGCCTTTCATTTTATGCAGTGCAGATGTTGGCTAGTTAAGCTTGCCTATAAACCATATTTTATCCATAAACTCCAGTGTATTCTATTTAGAATCACAGAGTCAGGAACTAATAAGTACAATTAAACTCTTAATGTACATTAAGTTCAGGGAGGCCCCAATGTTTGGCCTGATCAAAGTTTTATCTATAATCTTAATGGCTTGGTTGAAGCACGTAAAGATACCGAGAAATTATATGTGTTGTGTAAAAATGAGCATTCCCAAAGAGTCCTGATTTAATGAACACAAACAACATGAAGACTTGTACATTAGGTACCAGGCATCCCTTTTGAGCAATGCATATAGTATAGGGTACAAAATAAATGGTACATATCAGGCTGCCTGGGTTAACATTCTAATTCCTCCTTAACTCTTGGATTGGGGTCTTGTTGAGTTTTGAAGTGTTGGTGGGGAAATGGTATTGGTGTAGCTTAGAATGAATAGGTGCAGAAAAAGTTTTAATAGGATGTAAGTCTATCCCTATTTCAACAAAAACCTCCTCCCAGGAAAAGGGATCAGGGTCCATGAACCTAATCACCATTTCCACACTATGAGAAGAAAATAGGATATTATTTTTTTTAATCTTTTTGCAATGAAATGATTAGTTTAAGCTCTCACACTCTAGGTTTCTGAGATGCAATGTCTGTTTCCATGGGAACGGCAGTGGCAGGCAGCCCCTGAATTGTCAGGTGCTTCTAATAATCTGGCGGAGCTCCTGTCTGAGTCCAGGCTAAGTTCTTCCTCCAGCATCTCTGGTCATTTAGCCTCCCTTGCTTCTGAGTCCATAGAGATACCTTGAGGTATAGGTAGTTGAAATAAGTTATATTGAAATGATACACATATAATAGATATAACATATATAATTATACATATATACTTCTTATGGGACTAAACAATGATTAAAAAAAAGTGATTTAAGGAAGGCCCTATAGCAGCGATGGCGAACCTTTTGAGCTCGGCGTGTCAGCATTTTGAAAAACCCTAACTTAACTCTGGTGCTGTGTCACATATAGAAATTTTTTGATATTTGCAATCATAGTAAAACAAAGACTTATATTTTTGATATTTATTTTATTTATTTAAATGCCATATAACAAAGAAAAATCAACCAAAAAAATGAGTTCGCATGTCACCTCTGACACGCGTGTCATAGGTTCGCCATCACTGCCCTATAGTGTAAAACAGAGTTACTGCCCTCAAGAAACTTGTTTTATTTGGATGATAAATAAATAAATAAACTTAGTTGGATAAGTCAAATCTCCTATATTCCATGCTCAAAATGTAGGATCTTAACATACACAGGGGATGTTCCAACCAAGTGCAATTTCTTTATTCCTTACTTGAGCTTCTACCCTGAATCCTCGCCTCTTTCCCTGTATTGTGGCCTGGGATATACAAACTAAAAAGAAACTTCGCTATCTCTGCTTTTAAGTCCTTATGCGTCACAAGTCTGGGAAAATCCTTGGGTAGTTAGATCTGTAATTTATCTCCTCTGGTCCTAAACCTGGGCACTCTTGTTGCTAGGAAGGAAAGCTGTCTCCCTGAAAGGGCTCCTCAACCACATCTGTACCTCAGATAGCCTCTCAGAACTTCCCTTCACAGGCCCCACTAAGGCTGTGCTGCAAGGATCCCTTAGAACCTCACACATCCATCCATTTACTCAGCAAATGCTCAGGACCTACTATGTGCCAGGCCCTGTGCTAAAAGTACAGTACAGACAAACAAACTCTGCCTTCATGAAGCTTAGAGATTAGAGAGGAAAAGCTATTACAGAAGTAAACACACAACACATTATGCAGCAGCAGGCTACAATACTAGTAAGTGTTATATCTCTGTGGGGAAAAAAATAAGGGTGAGGCCTAATTTATATTGGGGATAGCATTTATAGGAGTTATTTTCGACACCCAAGATACAAATACTGCATCTGAACCGTGTGGGGAGGGGTCTGATAGAGAGGATGCCTTCTGGGTTGGGGCCTGTGCCCAGCTTCTCTCATCGCTTTCTGCCTTGGCTATCATCTCGGTTGAGCATCTTGATGGCGGCCCTTTAGTGTGCTTTCATTAATTGTCCTTAATTGCTTAATAGATTCCTCTTTGGAGAAGGCGAGGTGAGGGGAGAGGGTTTGGGAGCCATGATCTAAGCACTCAGCAGGAAAATAACAACCCAAACATCCACAAGTCAAGGGAGCCATACAGGCAGCAAGGGTGATGAGGTCACCGGGTAGAGGTGGCTAAGGGGGTCCTCATGCAGAGGGAAGGACGTGGGCTGCGCTAATACATTTCTTCTGCAACCAGCATCATGCTCTGAGCCAGCAGCTGCCAAGCCCAGAGCCTTTCTAGCTGGACTCCCTTCTCTCCCATGTGGCAGGGCAAGCGTGGTGGTGAGCAGGGCCCCGCTGCAGGTCAGTAACTCACAACTCGTCTGATGCCTGTGCAGCCTGGGAAATAGCCAGTGCCTTCCCACTTGTCGAGACTGATGGACAATTTATGCTCAGTGAGTAGAAATTAATTTTGACCTCATTCATTTTATTGTAATTATGGCAGTGACTGTGGGCTTTTTGTTTGAACATTTATATTGGTAGGTAGTTTTATGTTGCACAAAGCTGCATTAAATGAACAGGCATATTTCAAATGCTAACATAAAACTGTTAATAAATTAGTTATTCTATGTCTCTAAAAGCCAGATTTCTGAATTAGCTATATAAGGTGAAAGCCTAATGAATCCAGGCATTTAATATTGTAGCATTTCCACTGGCCTGAGGTCTAGAGTTGGAAGCAAGTCTTTCCTTACTCCTTCTACACATTCAACATCCTGTGCCCTATCAAATGCCAGGATATGTGAAGGACTTTGAGATCTCCTGACATATATTATATATAGGGTGTCCCAAAAACATATATACTGGTACACACTTTAATAGCTGATAGCTCAATTGATGTTTCTCTTTTTTTTTCAGCCAGACTAAGCTTTGAACAAAGGAAATTCATTCTAAAATGCTACTGGAAGTTTGAAAATGCAGTTAAAGTATAAGCACTGTCTTTATAATTATTCAAAGCGTATACAGATTTTTGGTGGGACACAGAGTATCCGAAAAATGTATACACACTTTAACAGCTGATTACTCACCTAATTTTCACTCTTTCTCAGCTTTAACTGATTTGAAATAATGGGTGAAGGCAGACTAAACTTTGAACAAAGAAAATTTATCCACTAGACTTTTTCATGGGGATACATAAAGTTTACAGTACAAAACCGGCAACAGTTTATGAATTGAGGGCGCCAAGTACCAAACGAAATGATTCTTGATGTTTGTGATTCCATCGCTTTGCGTTATCAGCAGTTTAAAAATAGGCATTGACAAAAAATTATTCATTTCCGTAGATTCTTTTACTAGTAAATTTTGAAAATGAGCTGTATGTTAGTAAACACTGACTTTATAATCATTCAAAGAGTGTATACATTTTTTGTGACTCCCTATATAATAATATGACATATAAAAGTATAATAATATGACTCCCTATCTATAATAATAAAAGCGTAATATGCAAATCGACCAAAACCACTGAACAGCAGAATGACCTTCCAGACGACCTTCCAGACGACCATGCTATGACACGCACTGGCGCCAGGCCAGCCAAGGCGGGTGCCATGCCATTGGTGGTGGTGGTGGTGGGGGGGGGGGGGGGGGGGGGGGGGGGGGAGGGGCTGCCTTGCCCGGTGATGGTCCCAAAGAGGGAGGCCCAGGCCGCCTGCCACAGCCTGCAGGAAGCGCTGGACTGCCACTCCTCCTGCTATGATGCCTGGGCAGATCCCAGGCCCTTCGTGATTGCAGTCTCTCTGCCAGGGCTCGGCCCCCTGACTGGACTCCCCAGCTCGGCCCTGACTTGCAGAGGAGCTGAAATACTCTGACATTGGCAACATTGGGGCCATGATCACCCCCTGGCACTTCCTGGAGGTGAAACTGGGCAAGAGGCCTCAACCTGTGAAAAGTGAGCTGGACGAGGAAGAGGAGTGGAGGAAAAGGCGCCGGGAAAAGAACAAAGTGGAAGTGGCGGCAGCCGGATGCTGGAACAAGAAGAGGGAGCAGACGGAGTTTCTGCAGCCGGAAGCGGCTGGAGCTCATGAACGTGGAGCTGAAAACCCAGATGGAGAAGCTGAAGCCGGAGCGGCAGCAGCTCTTCCTGATGCTCAGCTGGCATCGCCCCACCTGCATCGTCAGGACCGACAGCATTAAGACCAGGACTCAGAAGGCAACCCACTGCTGGAGCAGCTGGAGGAGAAGTGACCATGGGCTGGGAGGAGGAAGAGGAAGAAGAGGAGATGGGGAGAGGGAGGACGAGGAGGGTCCCAGAGCGCTCCTCCTTGCTGCATGAAAAACTTTTCAATGAGGCTCAGCACAGTCAGCATCGGCCCCGCTTTTTGTGTGAAACTCAGATCAGCTACACCAGGGGAAGAAACACAGGCTGATAAAACCCAGGACCAAGTGCTGAGACCAAAGTAGTCCTGAGGGGGGCCTGTTCTGCCTGGGGCCAGGTTTGCAGGAGGCAGGACAGAGGCTCTGGGCCAGAGAGACACCCAACCAGGCAGCTGTAGGCACTTCTCAGGCCTCTCCGCAGGGCACCCACCAAAGGATCTCCGAGCAGCCAGGAAAAGCCATGAGTTGCAACCAAAATTAGGCTGAGGATGGAACTCAGAGTGAAACTGCTATCTGCCCGACCCAGCCCTGACCATGACCCTGACCCTGATGCAAGGCTGGGGAAGGGCAGAGTGCCAGGCCCTGCTGTGCCCACCCACCATCACCCAGCTCAGTCCTGCCTGCAGTGGCAGCCGGGGTGCACCCTCGCTGGCCCTGCTGGAGTTGCTGTGGGCACGAGGTGCGAGCACCCTTCCAAAGCACATACTCACTGAATGTTTACAGACTGGCTGTCCTGGCAGGGCTTTCAACTGCACATGTTTTTTATACTTTCTTTTTTTAAAAAAATATTTTTTACAAAAACATTTTTTATACAAGTAATATATAAATGGATTTCTATAATCACTTGATGTGATACAGTATAAATATGCTATGGTTTGTTTGTTATGAACAGATATTCGGCGGTTATGGCTGTTGCGTGTAACTTCTAAGTACTGTAGTCTCTGGGTGTTGGGGGTGGCAGGAGTGGGGGGCGGTGCATTTCCATCCTGGTAAACCCTTCATGGTACTCAGTTCTGTACCACTCAGTAAACGTTACTCTTACGTAAAAAAAAAAAAAGAGAGGGAGGCCCAGGCTACCCCACTGCTGTGCTGTGGCGGGTGGGTGGGGTGGCCAGCCATCGCCCCACAGAGGGAGGCCCAGGCCACCAAGCGATCACACCCCATGTCTGTTGCCTGCAGAGGGAGGTGACTGGTGGCAGAGGAGGAGGGGGGCAGCGCTGCACAGATGGCGAGCAGTGGCAGCGGGGGGAGGGTGGGGGTGGGAGGGGGCAGCTGCCAGCATCTGCGGGGAGGAGAGCCCCAATAGGCCCTGATCGCTCAACAGGCCTAGGGACCCTGCCCAAGGGGTCCCTGATTGCGACAGGGCGCAGGCTGGGCTGAGGGATCCCCCAGTGCATGAATATTCATGTAGGGCCTCTACTTATTTTATATAATATATCTAAAATAGAGGAATATGCTAATTAACTGGGATGCCGCAACGGGTCGAGTGGACAGCAGGAGATTGTGCGCGCAGCATGGGTGGTGGGGTGGCAGGGGCCTCTGTGCATCTGCGCTGGGGGAGGACCTGATCAGCAGTGGCCGTGGCTGCTTCAAGGGCCAGAGAGGGACTGCGGCACCGTGCGATTTCAAATCGCGCACTGGGCTCCTAGTATCTATATATTCTAGAATATATTTCTATATCTACATAGATCTATATTTATTGCATATATATATATGTCATCTATTTATCTATCTCTATACTAACAAGTCAATAGGCAATTCAGTGTGGTAAGTGTTATGATGAGAGCACACACAGGGTGCTATGGAATATTAGGAAGAAAGGACTTCCTGAGAACGTGCCCTTGAAGCTGAATTCAAAGGTAAATGTAGGTATTAGCTGGCGAGCTCTGTGTAAGAGGAGGTTGGGGAATAGAGGCAGGTACGGTATTTGGGGTAGAGGGAGAATTATATGCTAAATATCAAAGACAAAGGAAAGTATACCTTCTTAGATAACTGCTTATCAGTTAGGGTTTAATGAGGAAACAGGCCATACTGTATATTTTAAGTAGAGGATACAGTGTCACCAAAAAGATCACCTTGAGGTAGCCCCAAATTAGAAATTGCAACCTCCACGGTTGGCATTAAAGACTGAAGGAGGCTACAGTCTAGAACATGCAGAGAGAGAGGACTGCAAGTGTGGAGTGCCCACTTGGTCCTGATGTATTACCATTTATCCATTGCTGGGTTCACTTTGATAATAATTTATAGAAGATTTTTCATTGATGTTCATGAGGGATATCAGCTTGTAATTTTTTTGTCTTGTCATATTTTTGTATCAGGTTAAGCTGGTTGCATAAGATGAATTGGGAGGTATTTCCTCCTCTGATTCTGGAAAGTGTGTGTAGGAATGGTAATATTTCTTCTTTAAATTTATGATAGAATTTATCAGGGATGACATCTGGGCCTGAAATTTCCTCTGAGGGAATGCTTTTGGTTATTAACTCAATTTTGTTAATAGATATTAAACAAATAGATTTCCTATTACCTCTTAGATAAGTTTTGGTAAATACTATTTTTTCAAAAAAATTCCTCATGTAATCTATGTTATCAAATTCATTAGCATGAGGTTGCTTCCAATATTCCATTATTGTACTTTTAATGTGTAAGATTTGTTACAAAGTCAGTCTCTTATTCCTAATATTGGTAATTTGTATTCATTCTCTCTCTCTTTCTCTATCTCTCTTTTCCCTAAATGATCTTACTAGCTATTGATGACTTCCGTTAATCTTTTCAAAGAACGAACTTTGGCTTTGTTAATTTTCTGTCTATGTCTCATTTCTGATTATTGATTTTTGCTCTTGTTTTTACTATAGGCTTCCCTCTACTTCCTTTAGGTTTAACATTGTTATTTTTTTTTAGATGGATTCTTGAGTTAGAAGCTTCGATCACTCATTCTCAACTTTCCCCCTAATATATCCATGTAAAGATAAAAAATTTCCCTAAGCACTGTTTTAGCTGCATGGCACATGCTATTTATTATTGCTTTTACTTCATTGTGATTTGCCGGGGTCCAGCCCCAGCGGGTCCAGGGGTCCCCAAAGGCGTAGACGAAGTTGGCGAAGAAGGAATGACAACGGAGACAGTGTTCAGTTGATCAGCAGCCTAACCAGGATCTCTAGCCAGGATCTCCAGCCAAGTTCTGGTCTGGATCTCCAGCGAAGTTCTGCTTCAGGATCTCCAGCCAAGTTCTGAGTCCATGTTCTCTTGCTAGGTTCTTCAGGTTCTCCAGCCAGGTTCTGTAGCCATGTTCCCTCACTAGGTTCTCCAGCCAGGTTCTGTCACCAGGTTCTAGTCAGGTTCTCTTGCCAATTTCTGCAGTCAGGTTCAGTCCAGGATCTTTTGCCATGTTCTCTCGCTAGGTTCTGTCTCTAGGTTCTGAGGCCAGTTTCTGTCCAGGATCTTTTGCCATGTTCTCTCCAGCGAAGTTCTTCTGTCTCTAGAGAACGTTCTGTGTAGGTTCTGTGCCTAGGTTCTGTCTCTCTTGGTTCTGTCTTCTAAGTTCTGTCTTCTAAGTTCTGAGTCTTGCTGTCTTGTTACAACTGTATTTATACCAGTTGATTCAATCCTACCAATCTCTATTACAAAGGTTAGGGCGTTTCTTATCTCCATTCCAGGGAGTAAAGATTATGTAGCTTAAGCATGATTGTTCATAGTTAAAGTGATTAATTACCCACCTGGCACTTAGTTGAGGGGTTTTATTCCCTCCCTAACTTCAGGGGAAAATCCCTACCTGGGGAAACAACCTTTCTCAGAGAGGAGACCTTGGTTAAAACACAGTGCCAAGAAGGTGAGCAAACATTTTAAGAACAGTATGCCATATATGCCAGGTCCCTTGAAACAGAAAGGATGGACCGGCTCCCGGCAGTGATTCATTGTCATTCCAATGTGATCAGAGGATATATTTTATTTGACTTCAGTTCTTTGAAATTACTTGAGACTACTTTTTGATTCTGTATCTATTTTGGTAGACGTTCATGTGCATTTGAAAAGTGTTCATTCATTTCTTCCAGCTTTATGGAGATATAATTGACAAATAACATTGTGTGAGTTTAAGGCATATAACTTATTGATTTGATACCCTTATGTATTACCACAAAATGATTACCACTATAGTGTTATCTTACACCTCCCTCATGTTACATAAGTATTTTCTTTTTGTTTTGAGAACATTTAAGATCTAGTCTCTTAGCAACTTTTCAGTCTGTAATTCAGTGTTATTTGTTATAATCACTATGCTGTACATTAGATCCCCAGAAAGTATACATTTTATAGCTGGAAGCTTATACCCTTTGCCCCCTTTGCTCTCCCCATGTCCAACCAACCCCCAGTTCCTGGTAAGCACAATTCTACTATCTGTGTTTTTAGATTTCATATACAGGATGGGGCAAATGTAGGTTTATAGTGGTGAGTACGCAAAATAGAGTTTATTCTTGTCTGATATTTATTAATTATTGTATTATTTTCTATTCAAACAACTGTCAACCTACTTTTGCCCAACCCCATATAAGTTATATCATAGAGTATTTGTCTTTATTTGTCTAACTTATTTCACTTAACAATGCCCTCAAGATCCACCCATGTTGTCAAAAACAGCAGGATTTAGTGATGCTGAGTATCTTTTTATGTACCTGGTGGCCATGTGTATGTCTTTTTTAGAACTCTATCTGTTCAATTTTTCTGCCTATTTTTAAATTGGATTCTTTTTTGTTATTGATTTACATGAATTCTTCATGTGTTTTGTATATTAATCTCTTATGAGATATAAATGGTTTGCAATATTTTCTCCCATTCTGTAGGTTACTTTTCTATTTTGTTGATTGTTTCATAAAAGTATTTTTAAGTGTTTATTTTGGTTAATCTCTGAATTATTTTCTTTTTTTCCCCTTTTGATTATTCATTAAATTTTTCTAACTCTTCATATATCTAGCTATTTTCTATTTTATGACAGGTAATGTGCATAAAAGAACCATGGAGATTGTAGATGATGCTATTTTCATTAAAGAAGGTTCTCACTGTATTCTGTTAAGGAAAAAGTTTGAAGGGCTCCCCACTTCAATCTAGTCATGAACTGGTCTGTGTTCAGACTGCGTTAGAGTATTTTTAAGTTACTTGTGGATCTCTATCTCCTTAGCATTGACATACTAAGAGGGTTCAATTTGGACCATTGCAGGTTTTGAATATAAATCTGCTTTTCCAGCTTGGTCTCCCCAGCTTCCCTCGCTGCCTCAGATCACAATGGACCTGTAGCAAAAACTGACCTCGTATCTGGGACTTCCCTAGTTCCTAATACATGTCAGCAGCTATGAAGC
Source organism: Myotis myotis (assembly GCF_014108235.1). Taxonomy (NCBI): domain Eukaryota; kingdom Metazoa; phylum Chordata; class Mammalia; order Chiroptera; family Vespertilionidae; genus Myotis; species Myotis myotis. The sequence goes on from NW_023416335.1 coordinate 16,241,650, forward strand.
CTCTGACTTCACAACTTCCTTCTCTTTGCCCATTCTAGTCCCTCTTTGAGAGCCAATCTCAATCCTTGTGCGGATTTCAATGTTGTTAAATGACCCCAGGAAAGACATTGGCTGGTGCTTGTCTACTCTTCCAGCAAAGGCTTGTTAGAATAGGAAATTGTAGTTCTAGTCCTCATTGACTCCACAGATTTCTGATATATTTAAACATATGATTTTTGTAATTTATGTGTGTTTTTTCCTAGTTGCCAGGAGGAACATTGACCTGCCACATCTTTTCTACAAGTGAAGTTCATTTCCTGTTAAAGAGAAAAGGAAGTGAATCCCTTGATCTGTAAACCAGTCTGTCAATTTTAGATACTAAGCAAAATTCTAAAACTTATTATTTAAAAGGTAGATGGAGAGTCATTGTAAAGGGGCACAGTAAAATAAATCTAATATGGGATCTTTGGGAATATACTATTAGTAAATAGCTCCATTTTTTATTTGTTAAGGTTATAGGAAAAAATATAGTCTATCTGAAATTTAGAAAGATATTTGATAAAGTTTTCCATGATATCCTTGTTGTCAAGATGAAGAAATGTGATGTTGTACTATCACATTTAGATGGATTTATAGAGTCAGAGGATCTGACCTTATGACTCGAATGACTTTTTGAAAATGTAAGTATGAGTTTGGAAAAAAAAAGTGTCTCTGAGTATAGCACAAAGCTCCTTCTCCAGACCACAGGGTAGATTTTAATCAATGAATTTGATGAAGACAAATATAGTGCACAGATTATGTAATGTCAGAGTGAATTCCAGTACATTGAAAGAATCAAGAACCAAAATATTTTCATCAGGCTGAAACAAATACAACTTAATGGGTACAAATGTAATGTCCTATAGTTGAATAAAATAAAAACTGTAAAAATGAAGGCTGAGAATGCCAGGGCTTAACAGGGATACAGGTAAAAGACACTTGAGAATTATTGTTGGCATGAGCCCAGAATGAGTCACCAGTGTGGAATGGCAGCCCAAAAACCCAGTATGATTTAGGGCAGCACTTGGTAGAGTATAAGGAACAGAATGAGGTAGCTGATGAGTCCATTGCAATGAGTGCTCCTTGGACATACGCTGTTGCAGTATGTTGTGAGCATCATACTGTCAGAGGGGGACCATATCTGAAGCTCACCCAGGGGAGACGAATAAATTAGAGTTATACCTACTGCTTAGTATATGGATGTTTAAAAAATGTGATATTGAGTGAAAATACTATTTGTAGAATGACATATACTATATATATTCCATCTCTGTAAATGTTTAACTGCAAAACAATATTAAATAATGTCTATATCTATAAATATGGAACAATATATAGAATCATTCATGATTGAGATTTATTCTTTGGAGGAAAGTAAAGAGAAGAATGGGGAAGGGTAAATGAGAAGGCTTAATTCTATCTGTAATATTTTTTTTTTGAAAAAGTAAATCTGAAGCAAAATTGGAATGTAAATATTTGATAAAACAGGGTAATAGGTACATAGGAATTCATTATATTGCTCTTTCTACCTGCATGTGTAATATATTTTGTAAAACTTTTTAAGAGGACTCTCTTTTCAATGTCCTTGCTCACTTTTTCTTGAAATGAAATGAGTATAAGACATTGGGGACTAAGATCATGGTTTGGCCTAAGAAAAGGAAAGTTTGTCTCTAGTTTAAGGCTCATAATTTAAGAAGCAAATGACATTCTCAAGTTTTCTATTTGGTTCAGCCCTTCACCAGGTTTGGTGATCATACAGAAAACTGAAATTAAAGTGTTAGCTAGCAATGGAAAGTATTCAAAAATCTCTTATAAGTTGAGTGTGTTTTGAAGTAGTACAATGAGATCATGTGCCCAAATGTTCAGAACCCCCGATACTGTTCACATAGAGAGATTGAACTAAAAGCAAGTTTCTGTCGGAAAGGGAAACAATAGGAAAACTCTGACCAGTGGGGTCAATGTGGAGCCCCTGTGCACCAAAGGATAAAGGTAGCATTAAAGAACGAGTTGTTGATAGCAGGCATGAAAGCCCAATTTAGCAACTTAATATTTTTGCTTGGGATAGTCTGGTAATAATCATCCCAGAAAATTCAACATCCAAACAAGAATGCTTGGAAGTGTGGCTTAATGATTAGCAAAGCTCATGCTACTTTGTTCAGTGGAAGAATTGTATTTGCATAGGTGTCCAGAGAGCAACTTGGTCCTTTCTCTCCAGGATCCTGTGGACAGAACACAGAGGGATGCTGCTCTGCCCCTTCGCGCAGTGGAGCGAATGAATTCCCAGCATGCCACAGGCTGAGGTTGTACTTCAAATCCTCCTTCTGACTTTTATTGAGCAGCCTTTATTCACCTCCTAGTGTCCTTAGAGAAGAATGTTCTGTATTCAGCAAGAAACTGACGTCTTTTAGATGTACTCAGTGTTTTTGTATTTGAGCAATGAAGGAAGTGGCCTTGAGGACTCATGACAAGTGTGTCTTGTCATTCAAGAGCGTCAAGGGCTCTTAAAAATGCTCTCTAAAGAGGAAACTTTGCCTTAAGTAATAATGGTAGAGAAAGAAGTTCAGGAATTTAATTAAGGCAGGACTGGGAAACTTTAAGATTTAGATGTTTTTCCAGTGTATATATATTATGTGTATTTTAATGTATAAGGAGGACTGGACAAGTTGGTAGGAGAAAGTGAAGAGTTACAGATGTGAGAGAGAGTTAAGATGTGTAGCAGATAATGATAGTATGGAGAAGGGTTTTTGTTCCCAACATGGAAGGAGGTTTATGCTATAAAGACTCTGCATCAGGTTATTCCTTTTTCACTTTAAAGACAATTTAGATTTCCGTTGTTTAGCCTGTACTGCCTTCTCCTGGTTGGTTTTGGATTAGCAACGAAGACAGAACATAAGTAAACCCTGTGTCAATGAACCCAAGTATAAGACAGATGATATGTGCAGATGTTTTTGCCTGCCCATTGTCCTTCAATAGAATGCTGGTTATATCCATATCTATCTATCTATCTATCTATCTATCTATCTATCTATCTATCTATCTATCATCTATCTATCTATCTATCTATCATCTATCTATCATCTATCTAGGTTCTGAGGGTCCTGAGGGCTGGCTTAGAACTGCAATGGTCTCATTTCAAGACCCTTGCTGTTGTGATCATACACATATATTAATAAAATGTCCAAGTAGAACAGTTAAGCTATTCCAAAACGGAGGCAGGCACATATGTGCAGACTGAAGTGTATGTGAGTTGCTTCCTTCTAAATGAGGGAGGTGTGTTAAGCTCTAGGAATAAGCTTGTGAGTTCTATGGTGAAGGGACATTTCTTGCAGGCCTCCAGAATTGACTTTAATCTTTCTTCTATGACCTGGCAAAAGTGAAGTAGGGAGATTAAAACTACAGTGTAGTCTTCAGAACCATAGACAAAACTCTGTTCAAAGAAAAGGTAATTGATCTTTTCTCAGTGAGAAGAATTCTCATGTATAATAGTCAGGAAGATTTTGACATTCTGAGAATTATACCTATAAAGTGAAAGAAATGGAAGAAACTATGATAAAAAGGAAGCAGAAATATAAAATCACTGATTTTAAACAGCAGGGAAAGCCAAAGCTTTACAAACACACATACACACAGTGCATGCATTTGTAAGTGCATGCAAAACCACATATATGTGCACATATGTGTATGCATGTATATGAACCACATCATACTTGGAAATTGTAGACTATAGGGAATCTACCAGCAATAAACTAAAGAATATAGTAAAGGACCAGGAAATGTTGATATAAAAGAAAAATGAGAAACAGGACTGGGGGGTCTGTCTCCAGCCTTCTATTAGAGCATCCATGTGTTTGCAAGTGCTGGAGAGAGAAGAGGTTCATGGCTGTAGCTGAATCATAAATAAAAGCCTATGACCAAATGGTGGAACTTTGGGAGACTAAACCAAGCCAAGGACTAAAAGCAGACTGTGGTCAGCTACCCGCACTGAGTAAGAATAAGAACTAAGTGAAAACCAGAAAACCAGAAGTGGGAGCCAGAAAGCCAAGACTGTCATATAGAGGAGAAGGCAGTGGAGCAGCAGGGAGGTCAATCTGGATTGCATCCCAAAGAACACGTAAAGTCACAATGGGAGCACATAGTGCATACGCGGGCCGAGTCAGAATTTAGCTCCGTAGTTCCCTGTATTCTCAAATGTTTTTCAATTCCTGGCCCCTCCATGCACAGAGGTTCTATCTGTGGAGAGCCTAAGGTAGCAAGTAGTTTCTGAGGAATGTTGCTGGAAAGATACCAGCTATCCTACTGAAAAGATTAGTGACCAATACGTGTGTCTTATAGTGTGTGTGTGTGTGTGTGTGTGTGTGTAAAATCAGTATGTGCAAGTGAAAGGTTGGATCACTGTTGTTTGTTTTGTTTCTTCTTAATGAGTTATTTTGTCCTTAAAGTCCTAGAAAAACCCCATTCCTGGACTTTCAAAGCAGAAATAAATGCTGACTGAGGTAAACTTGGAGAAAACAATACAGGCATAATCAGATAGAGTCCCCTGGATCCGAACTCCACTCTGCTGGTTCACCAGTTTCCAGTATCTTTGCTAACAAATTGATTTAGAATGAGGGACTATGTTCACCTAGTAAATGATAAGGACAAAAAAATCACAAAGACGCTATAAAGCGCCTTTTTTCTTTAAATTATGAAGCTGTGTGGGAGCCACCCTGTCTGTTGTTTGTTAGAACCTAGAATTCAATAAATATTAGCTGACAATGATAACATGAAAACCTTCTTGGCTGCTCCAGAGATAAGCCAAACCTCATAGCTTTTCCCAGAGATCCAATAAGAGCTAAAATAGCTAATTAAGTAAATGAATGAAAGCCAAGCCAAACCAAACTACAAGAAGATGATCCAAGTTAAAGTACATGACCAGGCAGGTGGCTTTCGTTCTAGGAGGAATATTTTGATAACTAGGAGCAAGATGAAAATGTCACGTTTGTAATCGTCATGTTCCTTCATAGTTAAGATATCAGAAACCATAGCCTGTGAAAGCACAGCCTCTGATTCTAAGAGGCAATTTATTTTACTCTAATTGGAGAGGCTGGAAAGACTTTTGAGATTGTTATTTTAAATGCCTTTGCTATTAAACTGTGGTTAGGAAATCGGCTCAGTCAAAACGATGCTGAAAGAACATTAAGTTTATGAATCAGGAAAGCTAGAATGATGCCAATTAGTTTACTGCACGTTAGCACAATCGAAGTCTTTAATATACAATGGACACTGCTTTAAAATTGATATAAGGCAGGGGATCAGAATCTTGGCTTTCCCCCACACCTTCCTTGATTACTGACCAATTTAAGGTTAGGAAAGCTATTGTGTGGATGCATACGAAAGACTCCTGTTCTGTAGAATGGAGTTAAAGATGGGCCCTTGGTTCTTGTGGGGCACAGAGCAGGTTATTGCTGTGTCTTTTCAGAGTGAAATCTCTTATACACACACAGCAGGAGTGGAAAGCACTTCAGGTCTGACTTCCTCTCAGGTCATTAGATGTAACTTTCTTCACACCCTTCCTTCCTCCTTTCCTCCCTTTCTTTCTTCCTCCCCTCTCTCCCCCCCTCCCCCCAATTTATTTTTCTTTTCTTTCTTTCTTCCTTTCCTTTTTTTTCATTTTTACCTTTCAAAAATCATCTGTAAATTTCAATTTAACCTAATTCCATCTGGTCTCAATATTCTGAGCAGGAAATGGCAAGGGAGGTGATGGAAGGCACATGCTATACAGGGATTAATGGGCACCAATATAATACCAGGAGGCATGGGTTTCTGGGAACCCTGGGGGTTCTTGACAGTCTGTATTCTCAAGGGTTGTCTCTCCACATACTATCCCAAGGGCTCAGAAATGCTTAATGAGATGTATCACTCAGATGTGGAGGAAGAGATCTGACTAATAGGACGAGTTTTACATGATTTTACTTTTAACAGAAAAATTTCAAGGGAAAGGCAAAAGACTTTCTCAGATCTTGGTCTTCAGAGTGGAGAAAAGAGATACCAATGCAATTTTTGATGTGCTTTTTGCCCCAACTATAAAAGCAATATATGCTCATTTTAGGAAACTTGTAAAAATGCAAAGCAGTAACAAAAAAGCAAAAAAGAAAACTTTAATCTCACAACCAAGGGAAAACAGGGCTTGGTTTTATGCTCTTTTCTTCCAGTCTTTTTAAAATGCATTTTTCTCTTTTAGATGGAACAGTATAGTACAAACTGTTTCATGTCTTGTTTTTGTCACTTAATATTATAACAAACATTTTCTGAGTTATTAGATTGATTACTTTTATTTCTTGTTTAGTTTTCTTGAGTTCCTTCTTTTTAATTTATTTCTATCTCTTTTAATCTTTTTGATTGCTTATTAAAAAACAGAATCCCGCCCTGGCCGGCTTGGCTCAGTGGATAGAGCATCAGCCTGCAGAATGAAGGGTCCCGGGTTTGATTCTGGTCAAGGGCACATACTTGGGTTGTGGGTTTGATCCCCAGTAGGGGACGTGCAGAAGGCAGATGATCAATAATTCTCTCTCATCATTGATGTTTCTATCTCTCTCCCTCTCCCTTCCTTTCTGAAATCAATAAAAATAGATTTAAAATAAATAAATAAATAAAACTCATAACTTTCTATTATAAACTTAAATATTTAAAAAACAAACAAACAAACAAAAAACCTAATCCCAGCATAACCTCATGTGCGAAATCCGCACAATTCTGTTCTCTTTAAAGAATTGTGTATAGTTTCCTGAAATTATCTTCTGAAAACTTCTGGAGATTTACTTTTGATTACTGGTTTGGAAGCATTTCTATTTAACTTACCCCTTTATAGTTCCTATTTGTTATCATTTTATATACTTTTCTCTCTATTTTTGGCAAGCAAGAGTTTTCTATACTTGTTTATTGTTCACATGGGTGAGTGTATGGACTTTGAAGCAAATGTTTCCCCTTTAATTTGCTGTGTTTCTTTCACATAAGCTTTTTACCTTTCTGGAGCCTGAGGGATAAGGTAGAGAATTCAGCTCAGGGTTGGACCACGGGAAGAAACTGAATTAGCAGGACAGAAAAAGGTCTCATGAGATGTCCTGGGAAGAACCAGTCTCTCCAGAGAGATTAAGACTATTAAGACTATTGGATACCACATGAATGAATACAGGTTTGAATAAAAACATATGCCTAGTATTTATTTCTTGTACTTCAAGATTCCAGGGCTTTGTGGTAAAAATAACACAGATGTACACACAGAAGGGGCAGGTTGGCAGGAGACTTCAAATGGCAAAAGTGGTAGATGGGAAATCAAGGATGCCTCTGGACTCTGTGTGCTCTGTTGTGTGTGTGCGTGTGCGTGTGTATGCGTGTGCGCGCATGTGTGCGTTATTGTCAAGCAGTGTTGGGAACCTAAGAAGAGAGCTCTATGTTTGTGGAGAGTGTTTATTTCATTCTACTCTATGTAGAAAGAAATATGGAGAAGACTAAAGGCCTGTTTTATCCTGTAGGTAATAACAATGTAATGCCCTGAGAATGATGTTGGGCCCAATGAGCACTTTTCTTAAAAACAGAAATCTTTAGTCTATTTGAACCCATAATCTAATGAGGACTAATTATACTATCATTATACATATGAACAATCATGTCATTAGAAGCTGTAATTGCCTAATTATGACTTGTACTGATGTGGTGATTCTTGTTAGATCTGAATTCCAGCTATGGGACTATTCTGCCAAATCTGGAGATAGAAATCAGGTCAATTTGAGTGAGGTTGGTGGTCCTTATTTTTTGGTAGCTTTGGGTAAATTCACTGGTACAATTTCTCCCTCCATTGTAGATCCTGAACCCTTGACCTTCCTCTGCTATACTCTGAGTGGCCAGATTATTATGACCGGCCAGATTATTATGACCACCCCATCAGTACTTCATTGACATTTCCAAAAATACTGAATATTGAAAACTTCCTAAGCAAATATTCTCAAGGTTTTATTATTATTTGCATAACTAATTCACTTCATTGTACTGATGGGGTGGTCATCAGTGTATATTTTACACCATCCATTCAAAATTTGCACAATTACTCTTTAATTTAAGTCATTCACATATGACTACTACCTGGATATGGCAATAAAGGTATTGATTTAGCGTGTGTGTTATTTTTTTAAATTAGCATGGAAATTACATTATTCTTCAAAATTCCTCGCAGACTGAAACCATTCCCTTCACCACTTCACTAAGATAAAAACAGGGTCAGGATATTCCTTAGGAGTCACATGCAAAACTAACAGGCTCCAAGCGTCCTGACAACTTTCCAGCAAGTTCTTCATTACTGGGCTGTTCTCCTCCAGACCTCCTTTATCCCACTGGTCTTTATTTTTATTTGTTTCCTGGAGGAAAGTCTTGCAAAACAGACTCCCCAGATCTTATTTGGAAGACCCATGTATGGGAACATTTACTCCTCAGCAAGTGAGCTGTCCAATGCTGCAAGCAGAGGGAATAGTTCATTTTTCTCTCTTTGGAAAACTTGATGGCTAGCAGTCGAAGTTTGCAGAGAGAAAACAAATGATGTGTAGAAAGTGCTGTTTGCAAGGCTATGTTTCCCCCATTTGGTGGTCTCTTCATAGTATTTTCGTGCTTCCACAATGGCCAAAATGAGGCTGGTTCTACAGGAGCCTTTCTGCTTGGAGGCATTCTCTCTTTCTGGTTTTAGGTGCATGAATGTTAAAAAGAAGTCAACAGGGCATCTTCGATAATAAGTCCAATTTGGATGAGAACAAGGATGAACCTGTACACCAAATTCTGAATTATAATGAATAGCATTATAGCAGAACCCCAGAGTATTTCTCTTCATGTCCTTGAACGTTAGATATTTTTGTCTGGCCGGCACATAGGCAAGACCCAATCTTGCTCTAGTCTGATAAAGCTATTCTTGCTGTTGATCACCATGCCAAATGTTTCCATTACTCCGCTCTCAGTTTCCCTTCTTTGCCTCTGTTTGTAAACTGCTGGGGAGGTGTGTTAACATTTGATTTCAGTGTCACAGGGAGTACAATTTATGATGGTGGGAGGAAGAGGTGTGGGGTGCTTTATGAATACACTTTTTTTTTTTAACTCCACTGTTTCCTTTTTAAAAATTCTTTTTAAAGAGGTGGATGAGCCATAATTGGTTTGGCTCCGTGGATAGAGTGTCGGCTTGCAGACTGAAGGATCCAGGGTTGGATTCCTGACAAGGGCACATGCCCGGATTGTGGGCTCAATCCCCAGTTGAGGGCCTACAGAAGGCAGCTGATCAATGATTCTCTCTCATCATTGATGTTTCTATCTCTCTCTCCCTCTCCCTTCCTCTCTGAAATCAATAATATATACATAAAATAAAGAGGTGAATGAGTGGATGAGTTTTTGTTCTAAGTTAAATGTAGTTCTTATCATCACAATTCTATGCTTATGTTTTATTGCTAATTAGTTTCCTAAGGCTGTTGCAATGAGGTGCAACAAATTGGGTAGCTTAAAACAACAAAAATTTATTCTCTCACAATCTGGAGGCCAGACATCTAAAATCAAGGTCAGCAGGGTCATGTTCTCCTCTAGAAGACAATCTCTCCTTGCCTCTGGAGTTTGCTAGAAATCCTTGGTGTTTCTTGGCTTATAGATGTATTACTGAATCTCTGCCTCTGTTGTCTTCACATGGCCACCTCCCCAGTGTCTCTGGTCAAAATTTCAATTTTCTTATAAGGAAAGCAGTCATTGGATTGAGGCTCAGATTGGGGCCTAATCCAGTATGACCCAATCTTAACTTGATTACATCTGCAAGGATTCTATTTCCAAATAAAGTCTCATTCTGAGATAGTGGGGGTTAGACTTTAATATATTTTGTGTGTGTGTGTGTGTGTGTGTGTGTGTGTGTGTGTGTGTGTCTATGGTGGGAAGAAACCATTCAAACTGTAACAAATGGTAAAAGGGGATGTTTTATTTTTGCATTTACTCACAGAAGGGTCCCTCTGGATAGTTACCCATCATATTTAGCAATTTTCCCTAGAAGCATCATAAGAGATATCAGGATGAATGGGCCTATTTTGCATATAAAGTAAGCAGCCACCCTTCAAGATCACCAAATGTAACACTTTATTGATGAAGAAATGTGTTAGCTCAGTCTCAAATAGGTTGCAAAGTTCACACAGCTGGGGATAAAGGGCTGAGAGTGTAATCCATTGTTGCTTAGGGCTCTTCCTGCTAACACGCCAGGCAGGTGGGCATTGGGCGAACAATGCGTCTAAGGCAGTGGTTCTCAACCTTCCTAATGCTGCGACCCTTTAATATAGTTCCTCATGTTGTGGTGACCCCCAATTTCATCGTTACAAATTGAACATAATTAAAGCATAGTGATTAATCACAAAAACAATATGTAATTATATATGTGTTTTCGATGGTCTTAGGTGACCCCTGTGAAAGGGTCGTTCGACCCCCAAAGGGGTCGCGACCCATAGGTTGAGAACCACTGGTCTAAGGTTACCCAGCAGGGCAGTGACAGACACCTGGGATGCTTCCCATCACACTGTGAATCCATGAAGTTTCTCAGTCCACCTTGTAGCACCTCAAACGATTCCATGTAAGAGTCGAGGTATAAACCAATCAAATGAATACAACAAAATCTTAAACTGTTACCTCTCCTTTGGAACATTTACATTTTCATGGAGCAGCCTGGGCCCCATCCCAGACTTGTTGAATCATAATCTCTAAGGCAAGTCCTGGGAAAATTCTCATTTTACAGAGCACACCAGGTGACTCACATGATAGGGCATGTTTAGGAAACACTGGAATTGAGGAATCTTGACTTCTGAAATAGTAAGGAGTAAATTTTTTTGAAGGGAATTTTAGGTCAGAATTAGGTAGAGGTGGGGGAGAGTGGGGAGGGCCAGGAAAGTGAAAATTAATTACTCAGTGTCTTCCAAGAAACACCAGAATCAGATGCATAATTTTCTACTCTCTGTGCCAAGTTTAAGGTCTGGTGTCTGCCTCGGGGGAGATCCAAAGGAAGCAGGTTTTCTGGGCTCAGAGTTCAATACCCCTCTTAGGAGAAGCTGAATAGATTTAGAATTGCTTATTAAATGCAGAGCCGGGGGCCCTTTGGAGATTGGAGGGCCAATTTTGTATTAAGGGAGTATATCGGAGAGAACTGTAGCTCAATTTTATTGCCTCCTTTGTTATATTGCATACAGACAGTGGTTACACACTCTTTATAAAGAGTTGCTCATTATTTGTTTTGCATCTGAAGTTATAATCTAGTGTCAGTGACAGCATATTTGATTGCTTTTAAATGAAAGTGATAGGAGAGGCAAAGAAATGGCTAGGGGAAAAACCTGGGGAACAGATGACAAGATAACAGTGTTTTCAATTCGCTCAAAATAAACATGGTATTGAAAAATTGTTTGCTTGAAAACCATACTACTTCTGAGTAATATTTCTGTGATATATTTTTAAGTTTATTTTTCTTTGAAGGCTGGTGCTCTGAAATTGAATTTGAAGGCCGTCTAGTACCAAAGTGTGACAACTTGTTGTTTCACTTATTTGTACATTCATCGGTTGTTTCTTGTATGTGCCCTGACCTGGAATGGAACCCGCAACCATGGTGTATTAGGACGATGCTTTAGCCAACTGAGCCACCCAGCTAGGGCCAAACCTCTTTGTTTTTTAATCCCAAACCTTTCCCTTTCCTGGTTTCCTCTCTTATTATGGTGCCTACATTCTCCCAGTTGCACAAACCAAAAAACATAGTATTCCTCGATACTTCTTTCTCACTTACACCTCTTAACCAACTTGAGGTAATCCTCATTAGTACTGCTTTCAAAGTGTATCCCAAATATGACTTTTCATCATATCCAAAGCAAGTTCAAGTCACCCTCATCTCCCCAGAGTACTAATATAGTCTTCTGAGTGCCATACTTCAGCTCTTCTCCTACAATCTAACAGCTCTACAGGGGGCAGCATATAAATTTGATCAAGTCATTCCACTGACGAAAACTATCAAATGGCTCCCACCTACCAATGTTTGCATTATACGGTAGGCAGATGGCTCATGAGAGAAAAGATGGGACAGGAGATCTTAAGGCAGGATAGGAAGCCCACCTTTAGGTTGATAAATGAGTATTCTTTTGATTATTTTCTTTACAATATTAGGTTTTCTGCTTCACATACTTACATGCTACTCTTTATTCTAAACTTTATATTTCTTTGTATACATGCTCAGGAAATGACAGAATTCATTTGCTTTGTAGTTTTACTCAGAACTTGAAAATCGGGTTTTGAGGTCACATTTATTTCAGCTAATAGTTCAGACTTTTGAACTCTGTCTCTTTCATATTTTTAAATATATTTTTTATTAAGGACTTTAATTGGTCATAGTTATTTTTTTTACTTTTATTAGCTTTGATTTTAATTTCTACAGAAATACATTATTGTGCAATATTTTCAAATGCTATTATCTATCTGTTTGGTACAAGAGTCAAAACATTACTCCAGCAAAACCTGGCAGTAGATTCTTCACTCATTAGCAAACTGAAAATGTAAATTTATTGGGCAAAATTAATAATTTCTTATCTGATCTTAAGTTTTGGCCCTGTTTACAAGATCCTTGTAGTCCAAACAGCTGGGATCTGAACAAGTACAGGAAAGAGGCCAATTTACTAATGGAGATTGCAATAATAAACAAGAAAGAAAAAAGCAGGATGCAAAGCAGAACACCCTAAGAGAACAGCATCTGATAGATTCATGATAGTGGAGGGAGGATAGGAATAGTAGCTTTTGAACATATCACAGAATGTTAACTGCATGCAAAACAATACATTGTTAAAAGCAGAGAAGTGTGAATGCTATAAATAACACGTTACTAGCTTTACTAATTTAATGGAGAAAAGAATTTAACTGGATAATTAATATATACCAAGTGCAATTTACGTATTACACATCATGCTACTTATGTATGTCACATAATCATTATCAAAATGTAATACATTGCCAAGGACTGGAAATAATCATGGAAGAAGAATAGTTTAATGAAAAGACTAGGATTGAGTCAGATTGGGTATTCAGAAAAGAAAATCTTCCTGGAGAATTTTAGCAGAAATTTAATGGAAGAAAATAAAATAGTTTTCCAAAGAGAAAATGTCAGAAAATACAGAATAAAGTAATTTAAAATGTGAGAAGCAGAGATTTTGCTTCAGTAGGAGAGAGTGAATGGATATGCATCTATAGATTATAGCTGGTGGAATGTAGACTGTGACCAGAGGAGTGATTCTCATGTCCTGTAAGAGTACAGTGCAGGTACTTTTCAAGGGCCTTGAAGGGATGCAGAAATACAAGTTATTTGTCAACTTTTTCTGGTCAAACAATACTTTTTTACATTATTTTTGTAAAATAACAAAAACTTCTTATGATTTACTCTTAAGCAAATTATGAAGGGTTAGTAAAAGTTGCTGTTCATTTAAAATTAGCCTATTGTGTAGTATAGTTTATTGAGGGTTTTGATTCAGTTTTCTACTGAGTTGCATGAGACTGCTGCTGATGTTGAAAAACTACAGTGCACATAGGCACATGCTTAGTGTTTGGATTCCCATAAAAATGTAAAATCATGATGAAAATTGAAAGATTGATTTAACGTTAAATGTATTATATCACTTAAAAATTAAAGAAGAAATGAAAGAAGAAAAGTAATACTATAATCTTAGTAGATAGAGAAAAACTTGTGTATCAATGATAAAAATTCTTAGAAAGTTCAAAGCAGAAGGAAACTTAACCTGAAAGTTAACCTGAAGAAGAGTTTTTACTAAAATCATACCGCAAATAGTACATTTACAAGATTAAGTGGTAAATAGGTCCTTTTAAAATCAAATCAAGACACAGATGCCAAACACATGTGTTTTTTCCTTTTATTTTCTCCTCACTCTCCTAGTCTCTCTCTCTTTTTCCCAGTATTATATTAGTGGCCTGAGACTGCCCAGGAAGATAAGGAAACAAGAAAAGATTTGGAATATGAAAGAAAAATATATTTAAACTAGAGGCCTGGCGCACAAAATTCCTGCATGGGGAGGGGGTGTCCCTCATCCTAGCCTGCACCCTCTCTAATCTGGAACATCCCTCTCACAATCCAGGACCATTGGCTCCAAACCACTTGCCTGCCTGCCTGATTGCCCCTAACCGCCTCTGCCTGCCGGCCTGATCGCCCCCTAACTGCTTGCTCCCCTGCTGGTCTGATAGCCTCTAACTGCCTCTGCCTCTGGCCCTGCCACCATGGCTTTGTCTGGAAGGAAGTCAGACATCCGGAAAATGTCCGGTTGACCCAGTCTAATTAGCATATTACCCTTTTATTAGTATAGGTAATTAGTTAATTATTTAAATGTGTGTGGAAGAACACAGGCCAAGAATAGTCAGGCTCTACCTAAAGAAAGAAAACATAAGGGTTTATTATAACCCTATAGTAAGAAAAATGGATGGATATAGGTCCATGGGACAGAACAGCAAGTTTAGAACCTGACCCATTCCTTCAGAGGAATGTAGCATTTGGGGAGGTGGCAGTGCAGATTAGTAAGAAAATAACTATTTTATTAAGTTACCTTGTCTGGCTGAGTAAAGGTTGGTAGTAGGTCCTTGTAGGTACAGAAGGAAAGCAGAGAGGCATTAGATAATTCCCCTGGGAATTAATGACTCCAGTCACTCTTTGCTTCCCTCTCTACCCAGGGACCCTGCTGCTTCACGTTCCAAGAAACTAGATAAAAAGAAAAAAAAAAGGAAAAGCATCTCAACTCATTAAAAAAAATTAAATAACTCACACACAAAAAGCACACTTCAAGAGTATGTTAATAAGTACAGTTTGTATTAAACCAGTTGGCATATTTAGACACACAAAAAGACCTTATTAGAAATGAGTTTACTTTAAGAAAACCATGAGTGATTTATTTAAATAACTAAATCAGTGAAGGGTGAAATTAAAATAAATGTTTTCAAACAAAGATATACAGTATAAGTGAAGAGAAATATGCTTCAAATTCTGAGTTTTATAAAAATTACATTTATCTATAATGCAACTATCAAAATAATCTCAATCAGGCTATTATTTTTGTTGCCTAAGGTGTTATTGTCTCAGGACAAAGAGCAACAAAACAAATGAAGACTCTTTGATTTAGATGTGCAGAGGAAATCCAAGCTATGGGAAGTAGAGTGCAACCTTCACTGTACATCCGTACCTGGGCTGGAATTCAGCTATTGCCTAAATTTCAGTCCCACCATCATATCCTTTGTCTGTGTGCACGGCCTGGGACACTGTAAATCACATTTCTCTTTTGCCAGCTGGCTCCCTATCAGGTTCTGCTAATTAGAGGATCTGGAGGCTGCCTGGAAGGTTGAAGGAGGAGGAAGGGACACATTTCTTCCTGTTTGCTTCCTGCTCCTTCCCAGCAATTGTTAACCTTCCCAGCAGGGATGGTTTGTTCCAACAGCAAGAGTTGGTTCCAGTTTGTAGGTTTTTAAAAGTATATGTATTTTTATTGATTTCAGAGAGGCAGGGAGAGGGAGAGAGAGATAGAAACATCAGTGATGGGAAAGAATCATTGAGCGAGCCCGCAGCCCCAGCACGTGTCCTTGACCAGAATTGAACCCAGGCCCCTGCAGTCCGCAGGCTGACACTTTATCCACTGAGCTAAACCAGTCAAGGCCAGTTTGTAGTTTTGACAACAATCCTAGACCTAGGATCACTATGTTCCTTGTAGAGACACCAGCTCCAGCCAATAAGCGCCCCATCCTGAGCTGTGTGGCCCCAGCTCTGAGAAGTCACTCACTCAAGCTTCTAACTTGTATTAATTCAAACCTCTTTCCTTTGTTCTCAGCCCTAGGGGTGATACCTGCTTCCTACAGTTACCTGTTCCATGACATTTTAGTATTCCCTTTTGCCTTTTTGACTTTTCAATATCTGGCTGATTAACAATACTTTGTATTAAATTATCTCTGGAAAAAATAACTGCTGTGGTTTCAATTCTGTATCTCAGTGGCCCTTTCTGAATGACTCATTCAGTTTCTCAGAGCATAGAGCAGTATTATTATTTTAATACACTTTGGTATCGAGTTAGCTAAGGTAGAAATCATGTTTATATGCTTATCAGTGCAAATGACCCATCATTGCCTTTCCTGCTACTGTCTTTTCCTGGTTTTTATATCAGTGCTATGTTATAGCACTAATAACACAGGAGTGGGCTAGGAAGCTTATTATGTTTTTCAATTAATTAATTAATTAATTAATTTTTATTAAGACATTATTTTTTTAGATAGTATTTCAGGTTTATAGAAAAGTTGAGGGGATGGTGCAGAGATTCCCCATATACTCATAGCCTCCTCTATTACCAACATCTCCTACATGAACACACGGTGATCCCTCAAAGCCCATAGTTTACATTAGGGTTCCCTTTTGGTGCTGTACATTCTATGGGTTTAGACACGTGTATAATAACATATATCCACATTATGATATCATACCAAGTATGTTCACTGTCCTAAAAATTCCCTGTGCTCCCCCTGTTCAGCCCTCTTCTTCCCTTACTTCAACTGCTGGCACTTACTGATCTTTTCATAGTCTCCATAGTTTTGCCTTTTCCACAATGTCATATAGTTGGAATAGTACAGACAGCATTTGGAAGTGGTAAATAATGTCAATATTTCTCTCTCTGTAACTTCCGTAAGTTGGAAATTCTGTATTTATTCATCTGGTTAGTTTTTATTTCCATAGCCAAAACTTCAATCTCCTTAATGTTTTATTGATTGTATTTAAGAATAATATATGCTTGTCTATTTCGGGAAACAGTGTTAGAGTAGGCAATTAGAAAGGTATAAACTGGGAAAGGCAGTTGGGGTCTTGGGGGGAATACATGTGAGATGTGACAAATAAAACATAGACAATGGAGGCAATGGAACCCTATGTGAGGAGGAAAGATTTAGAGCCCCCTCCCCACCCCCCACCCCCGCAGGATGTGGTCTAACCAGAGGCATAACACCTGGGTGAAGGAACCTTTTAGCTTAAGAATATATATTTTTTTTGAGAAATAAGGGAGGAGAAGACTTACTGAGGGGACTCCAGCCTGAGGGTATAAGTATCTCAAATCCCACCAAACATGGCACTTGGTTTGATTTTGGCTGGCCAAGTTGCCCAGTCAGGTTCTATCTGAGTGTATTTCTTTCCCATAAATAAATCCTTGCCTGCTTTTGCTGCTATTTGTTGTGTCTTGTTTGAATTCATTCCTACAAGAAGACACGAGCTGGGGATGAAGAGCACTGTCTCTGGCCAGAGACCACCCCAACCACCACTGACAATAGTATCTGCAATGATCAAAAAAGTCCTGTCCTACTCACTTTAAATTTCCTTTCTTTGCATGTAAACGTCGTTTCTTGCTGAATTTCTTATTGCTTTTTCATGGCTTTGGCTTTCTTTAAATATTTGATGAATCTTGCACATCTTTGAAACTGAAATTCTCTTTTAGACTCAGAAAGGACTGCATCTGTTTTCCTTGATGCATCGGTTTTTGAGTGGGATAAGAGGGAGATAGAACTCTGTGTCCAGAGCTCACCATTGTCCTGGGGGTTGCCAGTTGCCAGAAACACCACCGTGTCTGTCCACCCAGTCTTGTGCCGCTCTTACTCACCTAGAGGAAGATGTTCTTGTTTCTTTTGCCTGGGCCTTGGGCAGACAGAAGAGGGCAGGGTGGGGTAGGAACACTGTGTGCTGGACTCTCTCCTGCTTCTAGTGTCTTCCACCTTCAGACGGGGGACACCAGTGCTTTTCCTGTCTCTTGTAGCTTCCCTCTCTTAGTAGCATCTTGGGCTGCAGTTTCTTCCTTCAATCCAATCCTGTTTTCTGCCTTTTATGGAGTCCTCATAGTGTCTCCCTTCTTTGTTTTCCACAGTTGAAATGAATTCATTTATTTCATTTTCTGTATTTTCTGGCCTATAAAGGAATTTATGCTAAAAGGGGAGGTAGTACTGTATCCTCAGCCCACCTTCCTGAACAGGGACCATCCTCGCTTCTTAAGATAATATTCCTTATGCAAAAACAGCAAAATTCAGTAGTCTGTTCATCCTATGTGTGTTGTTTGGTTTTGATTTTTAACTGCAACTCACAAAGCATAAGGTTGGTAGCTAGAATGACAATCAGTTAAGAGCTACTTAGGGCTATAGGTTTTAGTTATGTGTACACATTCTGTATTTTCATCCTATGTCCCCACATTCTAGAAAATATAAGATAAATCTAGAGCTATACACTGAGTGGCCAGATTATTATGACCACCTGACGTTTGTAGGCAAATTAGCTATAATTTCGCGCTGAAGTTGCTAGAGGGCTAGACCATTATAAATAGGGAAGCAGGTTGTTTACCACGACAGTAGAAGTGATGTTTTTCTGAAGATATGGGTAAACAAAGAAATTTAACAGCCTTTGAACATGGGATATATTTGAACATGAGTGGCCAGATTATTATGACCACCCCATCAGTACTTCGTTGGGCCACCTTTTGCCTTTAATACTGTAGTGATTCTTCTTGGCATTGACTCCACGAGATGTTGAAAGATGATGTGAGGAATCTGACTCCATGCCTGATGAATAGCACTGTCCAGTTCTGTGAGATTTGATGGTTGTGGAACCAGCTGCCTAATGGCTCTTTTAACTTTGTCCCACAAATGCTCAATTGGATTGAGATCTGGTGATTGTGGGGGCCACCTAAGCAAGGTAAAATCTCCCTCATGTTCTTGAAACCACTCCTGCACCATATGAGCACCGCGGCCTGGCGCATTGTCTTGTTGGAAGAAGCCATCTCCATTGGGATACGCCATCAACATGATAGGATGAACTTGATCAGCAACAATATGTAGATATGTTGTGCTATTCAGACATTGTTCCACACAAATTAAAGGGCCCAAATCACGCCAGGAAAACATGCCCAAACCATAACACTGCCCCGACCAGCTTGAAGGGTTGTACTCATGCATGTGGGGTGCATGCTTTCATGCTGTTTCTGCCAAATCCTCACTCTGCCATCTGCATGATGCAACTGGAAACGTGATTCATCGGACCACATGACTTTTTTCCAATGCTCAACTTTCCAATTCTTGTGTTCCTGTGTGAATTGGAGACGTTTTATCTTGGTAACTGCAGACAGCAAAGGTGTTCAAACAGGCCTTCAGCTTCCATTCCCATACGATGCAGTGTATGACTAATTTGTCTGCAAATGTCAGGTGGTCATAATAATCTGGCCACTCAGTGTATATGTGTATTTTTAGTCTCAGAGAATATTAACATTCTTTCATTTGTCAATTGGAATGTTTTCTTTCTGTCATTCAACCAAATGAAGATGCAAAACAACAAAAATATTTTTGCAGGGAAGGTAGACATATCCAAACAGTGTTTTTAAAGTATGAGATGTAAATTGTTTGTGTTCTGTTGTATTCTGATTATCCCCGTAAATGACATTGAAATTGATGAGAGAATTCACTAACCATTCCAAAGGAACTTTGCGGATGAGGCTCAACTACAAAGCCTCTGTGTGAGGATTGCTAATTAAAAAAAGCGGCAATATTGACTACTTTGTTGGTGTGGACTTTACAGAGAGCATTCCTGGAATTTAATGGGGGAATTTTTATTGTATTCAATGGTCTAGTAAGAAAAATTAACAAAACTTTTCCTGGCCTGATCCTCTGACGTATCAACATTAAAATGATCTGTGAAGTGTCTGTGGGTTTGTGCTTTTATTCTAGGAACCTTAATAGATTGTTAAGTGGGTGTTTGCCTCCACACACACCCACCTCAGATCCTCATTGTCACATGTGACTCTTTTCTTTCCCAATTTTGAAAATGCTTCAGAGAAAGATATTAGATAATATTCATTTCAAAGCCTAATATTCCATGTGGCTGGCATTATGTCTAGTGCCTCATCTCAATATTTTGTGCTGCAGGATAAACTTAGTTCTTCTCTTCTTTCCTTACTGGCTGTAATAATAATCACTACTACTTTTGGGCATTGGTTCTTCAAAATATAATAATGCACTTAAAAGTTATTTGTAAACCATGAAGAGCTATATAAAAATATTACCTAATGCTAATATCATTAGTATAATATGTTATCAGCATCATTGATGTTAAATGAAGACCTTTTAAAATTAAGTTTTAAATTAAAGAATTTAAATTAGACCCTGGGTTTCTGTCACAGGATTCCCCAGAATGCAGAATCTCAGGCAGAAATTAGCACGTGGGAGGTCTGTTAAGGAATGTTTTAGGGGTCAACACTATGGAAAAGAAGAAACAGGATTTGTCAGAGAGAAATGATTTACAATGCAATTTCAGTGGAGTTCTTCAACTGATGCTGCAAAGAAGATGGAATGACCTTCAACTTGTCATGAGTTGGAATGAGAGAAAGAGGCCTTTAAACTTCCATGCCTGTGGGTTATTGACTAATGCAGGGGTCTGGGGAAGGGGACATGGCATTGGGTGAAGCAGCTCTCTTTGGCTGAGGCAATTCCCAAGTGGGAGTGACATCTGTTTGCAGGTGGCACTGCCAGTGGCCAAAGGGTAGAATTCCTTTATTTCTGAGAGAGAGTCTGGGTGGATAATAATAGCATCCTCTGCAAATGATATGCTTTAGAATTTGCTTTTCAATTTGGGCGAGAAAACTTTCTGCTGCCTTTGATATTAGGATTGTGTTGTTGTTATTGATACATTTCCGGAGAAAAGATATATTAATAACCATGAATCCTCTTTCTCATTAATAGGTTATTTAGCTCTTTAATTTTCATTAGTAACATTTTGTAGTTTTCAGTGTGCAAACCTTAAATACATCTCGACACATTTGTCCTTAAGTAGTTCTTGTGTTTTTTGATGCTATTTTAAATAGTGTACTTAACTTTTCATTGAAAAATATTTATTGCTAGTATATAGAAGTACAATTATTGATTTCTGTATGTTGGTCTTATATTCTGATACTTTGTTAAAGTCACTTATTAGTCACAGTGGTTTTTTTCATTAAGTTCTACAGAATTTCTATGTTTATGATCACATTATCTATGAATAAAAATAGTTTTACTTCTTTATTTCCTTTGTTGCCATATTGCAATGGCCGGGAGCTGCAGTACCATGTTGAACAGAGTGCTGAGAGAGGACATCCTTCCCCTGTTCCCAATCTGGTGGGACAGCACTGTCTTTCCTTAAGGAAGATGTTAACAAATTATAGCAGGTGAATTAAATTTCTAGAGCGGCAACATGGAAAATATCCATTAAGAGTCCATTGCTTAAAGTCTTATGTTCACTTTAACTGCATCAATACTAGATTTGACAAGTTGAAACAAGCTTAAATGATTGCCTACATCCTAACTTTGAAAGAGAGCATGTTTCCCATCCTTATGGAAACCTTTTCTCTACAGTGATGATGGACTAACTAATTTTTAGTATTTAGAAGAAGCATAGTGTCCTGCGAAAATAATTGGAGAGAGGAACATTGAGTAACTCTATCAGATAAACACCATCACTAATGTTCACGAGAGGGTTCATGCTTCAGACAAGCTTGTCTGGGATAAATCTTTTTGCCTCGCTCACTTTGGAGGGCTGTTGACATTTTAACATTAAATTTATGGACATATTTCATATTTATATACTATCCAAAAGCCAGCCACTGGTGCAAGAAGAGGCATGAGCATACTGATGGGCTGAATT
The DNA here is from genome assembly GCF_014108235.1 of Myotis myotis. Classification (NCBI taxonomy): domain Eukaryota; kingdom Metazoa; phylum Chordata; class Mammalia; order Chiroptera; family Vespertilionidae; genus Myotis; species Myotis myotis. The sequence goes on from NW_023416335.1 coordinate 16,263,401, forward strand.
TTTCACCACCTCCTCCCAACCCAGCCCAACCCTGCTTTTAGAGGAAATCAGCTTTCTCTTACAATCTCCCTCAGTTAATTCTCACATTTTTCAGGACAGTTTCTCAACTGTGTCCAGAAACAATGCTGCTCACAGTATACTACTTCTTCCTTCTTTCTTGTATACATCTCGCTTGCTTTGGCTGGTGCTGCCCTCTGTGAAAATGTCAATGTTTCTGCAGTGGATGCAGTACACTGAGGTTCCCGAAGAGCTGTCCAGTAGGTGCCCAAATCCGTGAAGGGCTTTGACGTTTATGCCCTGAAGCATCAGTGGTCATGATCATAATCTTACCTTAAGTCAGCTCCTTTAGGCTTGTCACCGTCACCTTTCCCTCCACAGGGGTCACATGAGGAGGCGGGGGGGTGTTTCTTGTCCTCTCTGTGATCTTCGCCATGTCTCTGATCTTCTCCAACCAGTCATACCACAAACAAGCAAGCAAAAGCAAACATTTTCTTCCTTTAGTCAAAACAGTAAACCACTATGTATACTAATCCACCTTCTAACCAGTGACAAAGAAACAAGTTTGACCTCAGTTGGAAACCTGGCTCCTCAACAATGCCTCCATTGACTAGAGCAGTGGTCGGCAAACTCATTAGTCAACAGAGCCAAATATCAGAAGTACAACGATTGAAATTTCTTTTGAGAGCCAAATTTTTTAAACTTAACCCTACCAGACCGCTGTACCGATTTTTCGGTCATTTCCACACAAAGGTGGACTATTGGCGCTAGATGAAAGGTAGATGAAAGGTAGACCTATTTTTTACAATGTCTCCAAGTTCCATCTTATTCTAACCACTTGTTTGCATGTAAGTAACATTTTTCTATATTATGTTGGTTTTTTCTCTTTAATGCTCAGGAGCCCAGGTATAGGGGACAGTTAGGTTCAGGGCCTCAGGTCTGGTAGGATTAAACTATATAGGTAGGTACATTGTTATTAACTTAATTAATAATTTTGGATTGAGTACTTAGTATTAACAACATGAGTTCAAACACTATTTATGGAATACCTATTATGTGTCTGAGGCTGGAGATAATATGACATCCTTCTGGAACTTACATTCTAGTGAAGAAGAGCAACTTTAAATAAATAAATAGTCACATCAAATAATTGCAGTTGTCATGAGTGCTAAGGAAGGAAGTAAACAGTAAGCGAGAGAAGTTATTTAGCAAGGTTAGGCATTTAAACCCCTCTAAGCACATAAGTTTCATTTTATAATAATAAAGCCACCAACACAAAATAATTACAATTCTTAAATTGATGACAAAAATACCTGTAGGATTTGCAGCTGGTTGGAAAAATACAGGTAACTTTATGCTTCGAGTAGGTACCTTTGTCACCTGCGCGCGATTTGCAGACGCGACTAGCACTAACCACTGCATAATGAGACTGCTGACTGACTGGCTCACTCAACTCGTGCATGAATCGCCCGCGCCTCCCCCGCGCTGCGTATCCCGTGGCCCCGTCTGCGTCTCCCTTTGCCCGACCAACACCCCCCACTTCTTCTAATGCCACTTCTTCAAAATAGACTCGCCCAGGCCGAAAACCGACTTCTGCACATGGGCCACGAAGTTTCAATCGCACTGTCGTGTGCCCGCACGTGGTATTTTGTGGAAGAGCCACACGCAAGGGGCCAAAGAGCTGCATGTGGCTCGCTAGCCGCAGTTTGCCGACCACTGGACTAGGGTCAGCCGGTTCAGTGTTTCAGTTTGCAAAATCACTCCAGCAACCAATTACTGAAGACTCGTAGAGCATTAATGGTGGTGGGGAGTGGGGGGGGAGATATTGAAATGAATATAGATGGGGAAAAAAGTAATCTTCTCAATGCCTTGTATTTAGAACAGCTTCTACTTCACATGGCCTTTTGTCTTGTCATTATTTTTTCAAATTAACAACAATCCAGCTCCTTATTTTCCAGGCACAAATATTTGTTCATTATATTTAAATGCATAAATATTTGACAGCTGGCAATTAGCAGTGGACATTTGACTGCAAATAGAGTAGAGCTGATTGTGACATTCTATGCAAATGAGGGGTGCTGAGTCTAGTCATGTATTGAGATTCCTAGTCAGCTAAAAATTACATCTTCTAAAAACCCAAAGCTGTACATACAAAGGTACAAAGGTGTCACTGGATGTTACCACTTGTACTCATTTAATGATGAGCATCCTACAAATATTAACATGTTTCTGAATCCTTTACTTTCAAACATAGTCAAACATTTTCTTTTTAAAAAAATATATTTTATCGATTTTTTTACAGAGAGAAAGGGAGAGGGATAGAGAGTTAGAAACATCAATGAGAGAGAAATATCAATCAGCTGCCCCCTGCACACTCCCTACTGGGGATGTGCCCACAACCAAGGTACATGCCCTTGACCGGAATCAAACCTTGGACCCTTGAGTCTGCAGGCCAATGCTCTATCCACTGAGCCAAACCGGTTAGGGCAGTCAAACATTTTCTTGAGTCTCATTTTTACTAAATTGGAAAAGCAAAAGCTGGACTAAACAAAGACACCATCTCATTATTTTATCATCACTTCTTAAATAAATATAATAGTTATTACTCTTATTTATAATAGCCAGGAGTATAATAAAGCCCCCTAAAGAGACAGAGTTTCATGCGTAAGACAATTTTCTGAAGTTCTCTGCTCATTGATCTAACTGGAAGTTCTGATATAAGCAACAGTTAAAATTTTTTAAAAAAATTTAGTTTGTTTCAACTCTCTGAAAATTGAATGAGCTGATCTGGCTCATAACATATAACAAGACTGTATATATTCCATTCTTCCATAAAACTTTGGCAGGCATACAGATATAAATGGTTTAATTCCCTATTTCTTTGTTGCCTTAATTAGAGGTTTTAAGCCTATTTCTTCAAGCTACCACTTCATGAGTCATATCCAAAAATATGAGGAATCAACATCCTGAAATAACTGGCATTGGGGTTTGTTTAATAGTAGGATGGAGCGGTAGCTCACAAAATGAAAGCTTTTTATTAGTTCTGAAAAAATAAAACCATCATCGGGCTAGACGCCTTTAATGGAGCTTGAGAAGGATAACTTCCCCAGTTTGGTTGTAGATGTTTTTATGCTGAGAAAAACAGGCTTTGCCCAAATCAGATGGCAGTGACCTGCTCATTTCCTGCATTGGCTATCATCAACATTTCAGCCTCTGTTTCGTATCTGCTCATTGGTTTCATATCCTCCTCCCTCTTCTCTTCCTGTTAAAATTGGAGCCATTTTTCAAGGACTAGCTCAGGTCCTTCCTCTGAAGCCTTTTGTGGTCCTTCAAGAGCGATTACATCTCTTCTTCTTTTTACCTGCCACCAGCATTTCTAATCTGTCCTAGTCATTTGACCCTTAATCATATGCTACTTTATGTAGTTCATTGCATTTTCAAGACTATTTGTCTGATCTCCTTAGCCAGATTAAAAAGCCTTTCAGGGCAGGGCTGTTTGTTTTAGGCTTACATGGCTCAGTAGCTTATACAGGGGAAACTATTATGTGTTGATGATCTGAAACCACAGGCCATAATCCCTTTGCTCCAGGAGCCCTGGTTTCATTGGGATGTAAAGGCATGTATGCGGTCTATTCTAATTTGTGTTACCATAGATATCGTCCTGGAGTCAGATAAACCCACGTTCAAATCCTAGATTCACTACTTTATTATATACTAGAGGCCCAGTGCGGTCCCTCGGCCTGGCTGGCGATTGAGGCTGATAGGGAGAGCGGGGGAGGGACCGCAGTAGGTTGGCCAACCATGGGAGGTTGGCTGTGGAAGCACACTGACCACCAGAGGGCAGCTCCTGCATTGAGCGTCTGCCCCCTGGTGGTCAGTGTGTGTCATAGTGACTGGTCGACTGGTTGTTCAGTCACTTAGGTTTTTATATATATACTAGGGGCCCGGTGCACGAAATTCGTGCACTGGGTGTGTTGTGTGTGGGGGGGAGTGTCCCTCAGCCCAGCCTGCCCCCTCTCACATACTGGGAGCCCTCAGGCTTTGACCCCCATCACCCTCCAATCGCAGGATCGGCACCTTGCCCAGGCCTGACGCCTCTGACAGAGGCGTCAGGCCTGGGCAGGGGACCCCCAGTTCCCCACGGTTGCAGGCTCTGCCCCTGCCCAGGCCTAACGCCTCTGGCTGAGGCGTCCGGCTGGGCAGCGGGGACCCACAGCTGCAGTGGCCCCGCGATCGTGGGCTCCGCTTTAGGCCCAGGCAAGGGACCCCTAGCTCCTGGGACTGCCAGCTTCGACCGTGCCCAGCTCCCATCACTGGCTCCACCCCTACTTCCTGCTATCACTGGCCAGGGCGGAAAAGGCACTTGATTCTCCGATCATGGCTGGGGGGCAGGGCAAAGGTGGCCCCAGGGCTGCCTTTGCCCTGCCCCCCAGCTCTTAGCTCCCCCCTGGGTTTCCAATCACTGTCAGTGGCAGGGGGCTTCTTCCTGCTTTCCCTTTTGCCTCCCTGCATTGTGCCTACATATGCAAATTAACCGCCATCTTGTTGGCAGTTAACTGCCAATCTTAGTTGGCAGTTAACTGCCAATCTTAGTTGGCAGTTAATTTGCATATAGCCCTGATTAGCCAATGAAAAGGGTAGCGCCGTACGCCAATTACCATTTTTCTCTTTTATTAGTGTAGACTAGAGGCCCAGTGGTCCCTCAGCCCGGCCTGTGCCCTCTCGCAGTCTGTGACCCCTTGGGAGATAACGCCCTGCTGGCTTAGGCCTGCTCCCGGGTGGCAGAGGGCAGGCCCAATCTCTAGGTGCAGCCCCTGGTCTGGCTCAGAGCAGGGCCGATTGGGGAGTTGGGGCACCGCCCCCTGTCATGCACAGAGCAGGGCGGATTGGGAGGTTGCGATGCCACCCTCAGTCACGCTCAGGGTAGGGCCGATTGGAGGCTCGGGGCACCGCCCCCTGTCACACTCAAGGCAGGGTCGATGGGGAGGTTGCGGTGCCACCCCATGTCACACACAGAGCAGGGCCAATCAGGGGGTTGGGGCACTGCCCCCTGTCATGCACAGAGCAGGGCCCATCAGGGGGGGTTGGGGCTCCTTACCCTGTCACGCACAGAGCAGAGCCCACCAGGGGGTTGGGGAGCTCCCCCCTGTCACTCACAGAGTAGGGCCGATAGGGGAGTTGGGGCACCACCCCCTGTCACACACAGAGCTGCAGGGTGATCAGGGGGTTGGGGAGCTCCCCCGTATCAGGCACAGAGCAGGGCTGGTCAGGAGGTTGGGGTGCCTTCCCCTGTCATGAACAGAGCAGGGCGGATAGGGAGGTTGTGGCCCCGCCCCCTGTCACACACAGAGCCGCAGGGCAATCAGGGGGTTTGGGCGCTGCCCTCTGTCACGCTGATCCTGGTGCTGGGAGGCATATTACCCTTTTACTATATAGGATAGAGGCCTGGTGCATGGGTGGAGCTGGCTGGTTTGCCCTGAAGGGTGTCCTGGATCAGGGTGGGGGTCCCCACTGGGGTGCCTGGCCAGCCTGGGTGAGGGGATGATGGCTGTTTGCAGCTGGTCACACACCCTTCAGGGTGGGGGTCCCCACTGGGGTGCCTGGCCAGTCTGGGTGAGGGGCTGAGGGCTGTTTTCAGCTGGCAGGTGACTGAAGCTCCCAACCGCTCCTTTCTTTCTTTCTTTTTTTTTATTTTTATTCTGGGCCAGCTTTAGCTCTGGCTCCAGCTCTGAGGCCTCTGCTGCTGAAAGCAGGTATCTGGTTTGTTTGGGTTCTATAATCGAAACAATGTGTAACTCCAGCTCTGAAATCCCGGCTCACTGAAAGCAGGTTTCTGGGGTTTTGTTTAGCTTCTATATTTGTTACAATGTTTCAAACTGCCAGCTCAGAGGCCGGCAAGGCAGGCGGGGAAAGTTGGTTTCCTCCATCACTGAAGCAAGCAAGCCTCATGTTAGTTTCAAGCTGCCTGGCTGCCGGCCGCCATCTTGGCTGGCAGTTAATTTGCATATCGCCCTGATTAGCCAATGGGAAGGGTAGCGGTCATACGCTAATTACCATGTTTCTCTTTTATTAGATAGGATGATGATAGTAAATGAACTGGGCATCATTTGCATTATGGAAACTAATAGGCATATTGATGATAATCCCAACATCAGTGGAGCTTATACCAGTACTATTTATAGTACTCCTACTTGAAATACTACAATAAACTTTATATTTCTTAAAATAGCAGTTGCATATAATTTAGAGAGTCCAAGAATGCTACAAAGCTTATAATAAAAATGCCAGGCAGAGTACCATGTACTGATTATCAATCTCAAGGGCATAGAGTACCGTGAACCAGTTACTGATCTCAGGGGAGGTCTCTAGATACTTCTTCCCACTGCATGTGGTATTGGAGTTGCCAAGGTAAACACAAGGTAAACACTGGATGGAACAATGCTTTACTCACATAGAACAATGCTTTACTCACATACAAAGCCAGATCAGCTTCAATAGTGGGCTGTGTGGACTCTATCTCCTGGTGATAAACTCAACCCTCCCAAATCCATCTATCCATCTTTTCACTTCCCAGAGGCAACCACTTTCAACTGTTTTAGTTATTTCTTCAACTATTGCCTCTACATCTATATTATAAAAAGCCAGTGACCATAATGCCATAACGACCAAAAAACTGGTCACCAGGAGGTGCACTGATGGGTCTTGTGGTGCGGCAGGTCTCGGTCTCATGGCGTGGTGGGTCTCTGAGTCATGCTGGGATGGTGGGTCTGGGTCTTGCGTGATTTTGCGCGCTGGGCCTCTAGTATTTGAATAAAATGCTTATACTGTGAATTCTTGATTTTAACTGTAGGTATTATTTTTTGACTTCTTGTTTGAAGGGGTTTGCTTTCTTATATCACTTTTGCTTGCTCCCTGCCCTTCCATTAGCACCCTCTCCACCCTCCTAATACATCTCTATTTAAAATTATGTTGGTGGCTCTAGTTTCAAAATGGACCCAGTGTTCTGAACCATGAGAAACTTAATTTTTAAGTTTTATTTTAGTGGGGTATAGGGAGGGAGAAGAGATAAATCTGCCCTGTAAACAGGGCTGACCATTTCCTGTTTAACTAGAATTGTATAATAAATTATTTAATCCAAAGTACTTGTACATATTCTTGAATATATTAAATGGATTTTTCTCTTTGGGAATGAGTGGCCTTGTTCATTTTTTATGGGTCCTTCAAAATAATTTAGTGACTAAGAAAGTAGACATATTTCCTTAATATTTCATAGGCCTCTTAGTTAAATGCTAAAGTTATATACAAGGTGTCCCCAAAAAATGCATGTACACTTTAACAGTTGCTAGCTCAATTTTGAAAATGAAATATATTTTAATAAACACTGTCGTTATAATTAGTAAAAGTGTGTATATACGTTTTTGAGGATACCCTATATTAATACTTATTTTTTATAATCATATTTAAATTGATTCATTAAGTTTTATTTTAGTATTCTAAGTAATTTGGTTTTATCTTATTAGAAAGTGTTTTGAATTTTAAAACATAAGGTATTTTTAAGATGTGACTTCTAGGTCTAACATTAAAAAATAACAACACTGTCTTAGCCAATGTCATCAGAATTAGTCAAAGATCAAAACTTTATAAGCATCTACTCTGAGCCTATTTGATTTCTTGGTCCATAACATATTGGAAAGATCACTTCATATGAAGTCAGTAAACATGGAATTTAATGCCAATTTTACTACTGGCTTTATGACCTTGAAAAAACCAAACATTTTTGACCCTCCAGTTCTTAATTTATAAAAATAGAGCTTAAACTAGTCGACCTAACACTAATAGTGAGTGACTTTTTGATAATTACAAATATATAAAAATGAAAGGTCCGGTGCACAAAATTCATGCACTCGGGTAGGGGGTCCCTCAGCCCAGCCTGCGCCCTCTCACAGTCCAGGAGCTCTCAGGGGATGACCAACTGATGGCTTAGGCCCACTCCCCGCAGGGAGTCAGAAATCTCTAGTGCTGCCGCGGAGGTGGAAGAGGCTCCTGCCACCGCTGCTGTGCTCACCAGCTGTGAGCCTGGCATCGGCTGAGTGGTGCTCCTGCTGTGGGAGAACACTGACCACCAGGGGGTAGCTCCTGCATTGAGCATCTGCCCCCTGGTGGTCAGTGCGTGTCATAGCGACTGGTCATTCTGCTATCCGGCTGAAACCAGCTCTCTGACATCCCCCAAGGGGTCCTGGATTGCAAGAGGACACAGGCCAGGCCGAGGGACCCCACCAGTGCATGATCAGGGCTGGGGAGGGACACGGGAGGTTGGTCAGCCAGGGAGGGACTGCAGGAGGGCTCCAGGGCATGTCCGGCCCGTCTCTCTCAGTCCAGATCAGCTGGACCCCAGCTGCAAGCCAACCTACCAGTCGGGGCATCTGCCCCCTGGTGGTCAGTGCACATCATAGTGAGTGGTTGAGTGGCCTTGGCATATCATTAGCATATTATGCTTTGATTGGTTGAATGGCGACCGAACACTTAGCATATTTGGCTTTTATTAAACAGGATAGACTAGGTATATGTGCAGAGATATTATGAATGTCATGGTCCTTGTTCATAAAAACCTGGAAAACTGCAAAGGCAGCATTAATATCAAACAAAAGAAAAGAACTCTTAGTTTGTCTCCTGTTCTTTATATCTTTTTCAAATTTATCATTTTTAATAATCTTACTAAAATGAGGCTGGACTCATGTCATTTTGTACTTGAAGAATCCCTCCATGGTCCACAGGATGAGTGTCATCACTCCTTTTCCTCTTACTCTGTGATCCATGCCCCATGTAACAGCCATTGCCAATTGATTTCATTTCAAAAACCTTATGCCTAACAAGTGCTCAATAAATAGTCACTGATGTGAATAGCAATGTGGACAGACTAAGATGGTATGAATACCTTCTCATGTGCATAGTGATGTTAGTCCTGAAACCTTATTTTCCTGGTCTATTTATATATTCTGTGCTGGCAGTAATATGGCTTAGATTTATATGAAAACATTTCTTTTTTTTCCTGTTAAAAAAGACAGGTATTTGTGTGTGTGTGTGTGTGTGTGTGTGTGTGTGTGTGTGTGTGTGAGAGAGAGAGAGAGAGAGAGAGAGAGAGAGAGAGAGAGAGAGAGATTATGGAAATCAGTGGGAAGAAAGATTTTACTAGTAAAATGACTCTTGAATAGTTGAAATCTGAGCTGCTCTACTGCTAAGTCACAAGTGTTTTCCCAATGCTTAGAGGAATAAAGTTCACAAATAGATTTTGCTGAATGTTGAATGTTTTTCTCAGATAGTCTTTCATATCCTTTTGATGCTTACTTGTCTATACTGAGATTAAACTAAATGATGATTCCTAATTTATTACAAAATCATGTTTTTGTTTTTTTATGGTTTTAAATCTGTCATTATTTCATGCTGCTTTCTGCGTGATTACTCTAGGAGCTAGCTATGCATAGAAGCAAGGAAGGCATGGAAGGAAAGTATCATGGCACCTACATTAGGAAGAGTCTAAGCAGAGGAAAGAGGAAAGAAAAATGAGAACTGGTGGGAAATCCAAAGAGGAAAGGGATAGAGTGGGAAAAGGAGACTCCTAACCTGGAAAAGGCAAGTTACCACACAACAAAATCTGGCTCCTGAGAACAATTTATATGCTTCCTATTGCTGCTTTGTTAACACAGGAATACTTGGCTTTTCACTGTTACTATGGAGGCATAATAGAAAATATAAACTTACTGCTACAAAACAAGAAATAACCTATATAAATGGTGCAAAGACTAGAAAAATCACATTTATTTTGTTCTTTTTATTACAAGCTCCAATTCTTCATGATACTTCTCTATTCACAGAATATTTATTAAAAAAATATTTGGTGGTAATATTATAGTGACACATCAGCATTTGAAATTCAATGATTAATAGGTAATATAAAAAAGGCCAGCAGAGAGTCAATTTTGCAATATTTTAAGTTACACTGATGAAACACTTGATAAGATTGGGATTTGCTTTTGTACTGGCATCCTCGTTTGTTTTGAAGAAAGCTAGAAAACAAATAACATAATTTGCATAATGAAACCACTGAGAATAAATCGCTGCCGTTCATCAGAGGTATCTGTACCATTTTGACTTACAGGTTAAATTCATTTAAGTTTATTTCTCCCCTTACCCTAACTAAACAGTGCTTTTGATTTATTCTTGCCATTTAGTGTCATATAAAATAAAGTGTTCCACTAGGAAGAGAAACAATTTGTCGAGTAGAAACTATATTAAGTGAAACATTCCCCCTGATATGTTTTTAATTTGTTTTATTCTCATTTTTGCTATTGTAATCTTCCCACCTGCCAGTAGAGATAAGGGGCCATTTCATTCTTAGCCCTTTGGCTCACTAGAGCTCCAGGCTTATTTTATCAAGGGGCGTCCACTGTCCACTGATCTCCAGCTGGAGGAATGGAAGTCCCCTCAGGAAGGGGCCCTGCAGGGGACTCAGTCAAGAGGTCTGACCATCCTCGAGTCAGTTAACAAGCGCCCCTAAGCACCTATCTCCTATTTATCAAACATTGTTCTAGGCATCTCGGGGCTGTGGGGAACTGTAAGAGAGACAAGATCCTGTTCGTATGCAGGTTGATGAAAGCTAGAACTAATTCAAGCTACTCTGAATACTTCATGTGCTTTCTGAACATCCCTACCATTTCCTTCCTTCTATGGCAGGAGTTTTTTTTTTTTAATATTTTTTTATTGATTTCAGAGAGAGAAAGGAAGAGAGAGAGAGAGAGAGAGAGAGAGAGAGAGAGAGAGAGAGAAACGTCAATGATGAGAATCATTGATTGGCTGCCTCCTGCATACGCCCTACTGGGGATCAAGCTGGCAACCGGGGCCTGTGCCTGACTGGGAATTGAACTGTGACCTCCTGGTTCATGGGTTGACACTCAGCCACTGAGCTATACAGGCCAGGCTGTAGGAGTTTTTAATACAGAGCCCACAAGAATCCCTTGGAGAGAACTCAAGTGGTCTGTAAAAATTCCACCTTTTAAATTATTAATCGCTAACAGAAATTTAACAATTCCTTCAGTTATATAGGTAGGCACAACCCACAGTAGTATTAAGAGTACCAGTGATCTTGTCACCAATGGAAAGTACAGGTATTTGCATATCACATTACAGTTGTTGCAGATATCTGGAAATGCCATTTATACTTTTTCACTATTTTAACATTAGAGTAGTTACTAGACCTGAAACTAGAGTTTTTACTTTAGTTAATGCAGAAGAAACACATATACCAGCAAATCACAATTTTTTCTTTTGATATTTTTATAATTGTATTTCAATTTAATTGTTTTTTGTAATCCTGCATATTTTCTTCTGTACAGGGAGGGGCAAAAGTAGGTCTATAGTTGTGAACACAGAAAACGCAGAGTTTATTTCTGTATTATTTTTTATTAATGACTGCATGATTCTTCATAGGGACAACTGTAAACCTACTTTTGCCCTACTCTGTATATTAAAAACATTAATCTAAGTGGTCCATAGACTGCACCAAATAGTCAAAGGGGTCAGTGACATAAAAAGGGTAAGAAACCTTGTTGATGGTGATCAGACTTGGTGATTTCTTTATTCACACTTCCAATGAAAAAAGAAGAGAAAATGGGAAGAAGTTAAATTTGAAGGTTTTAAGCAGTCATCTGTATTGAGCCTCTGAGTTATCAAGGCTTTACATTTTTCATTTATATTTTCATTATTGATCATTGAGAGTTATCTATGAACTATCTTGGCAAATCTTTCTGCCTATAGCTTACTAAACTTTTTCTCTAATCTGTTGTGACCTTGGGATATTCACATCCCAACCTTACATATCATCATTTGCTGGATAGAGATAATTGGACCTAGTTTGTTCGTGTTTTATGTTCATGTGTGAAGGTTATGTTTCTGGTTCATTATAAGATCTTAAGAATATTGAATAAATTTGATCAAATAAGAATATTATTTACAGGGAATTAGAAAACTCTAAAGCATAATAAAAGTTTACAAATGCCATGAATTACTATTATGGATGATATGTCATAGAATGCTGGGTAGTCAACAAATTCTTTTTTTTTTTTAATTTTTTTTAAAAAATATATTTTATTGATTTTTCACAGAGAGGAAGGGAGAGAGATAGAGAGTCAGAAACATCGATGAGAGAGAAACACCGATCAGCCGCCTCCTGCACATCTCCCAGTGGGGATGTGCCCGCAACCCAGGTACATGCCCCTGACCGGAATCGAACCTGGGACCCCCCAGTCCGCAGGCCGATGCTCCATCCACTGAGCCAAACCGGTTTCGGCAACAAATTCTTCAAAGAAAATTCTTGTCATGCCCTGGCCAGTGTCGTTCAATGGTTAGAGAGTTGGCCCATGCACTGATGGGTTGCAGGTTCGATCCGATCTGTGGCCCTGATCAGGGGTCATGAGGAGGCAGCTGATTGATGTGTCTCTTTCACATTGATGTTTCTTGCTCACTCTCTCTAAAAAAAGCAATGGGAAAAAATATCCTCTGGTGAAGATTAACCAAAAAAAGAAAGAAAAAAATTTGTCTATGAACTAAAAAGTGCTATATCACGGTTGATTAAGGCAGGAAGCCTAAATAATATCAGAAGTGGTACCCTGTGGTCATGGGATATGGTGCTCAGAAATGTTGTAGTTCTCCATATTCTGGGTTATGATGTACTGATGTCAATTCCTGTTAAACACAGCTCTCACGTGGTGAATAGCATTGTGCATTTCCACAGTTAGAGTGGACGGTGGAGTGAAGGGGGCTTTAGCATCGATTGGTGCATCCCTGATGCTGCTCCTGTGACCATACTTTCTTCTCAGTAGTTGAAGGAATTGCTGCCGTTTACCCTCGCAGAGCTGAGAACATGTTACACGGGCAGAGTGAAAGAACATGCTGGTCCATCTGTTATGGGTGGGGTGCCCTCTGTGTCCCACCTGTTACTGGTGGAAATGGAGCTCTTGGGGTGCCACAAGGAAAATAATTTTTTGAGGTCCCCGTGGGAGAATGAAGTATCGTGGAAAGCTTGATTGACGATGGAACAACAAAGGATTTCCCCTCCAAGGTCCCCTCTCCCTCCGTTTCACCAGCCTTGTCTTCAGCAGAGTTAGAATGAAGGCAACTGCCTGTAGTCTCCACTCTACATGAAAGCACAGTCCAGTCTGGCATCTGGCTAGCTTAGCTTGTGTTCCCAGCAGCAGTCCATGGACCATGTGGAGGGAGGACTGGCGAGTGCAGATCACAGAGTAAGCGAGAAACAGGAGCGTAACAGCAATCAAGCAAAAGAGCAAGCCAGAGCAAGCTAGAAAGTGAGAATTCTTTGGGGATTTTAAGCTAGAAGCTCAACCAATTACGCCTTCAGAATCTCACAGGCTTGCAGTGGCTCCACCCCTCTAGCCAGGTACCTTTTTCCGGGTTAGACTAACAGGCAAGCACTTTCCCTCCGTCACTGTGACTTCACTGCCCATGTGTCCATCTTCCTCTTGGTAGGACCCCTCCTCTCAGTGATCTGCAGAGAATGGGTCGGTGGTTCCCTGAGTAGTGTGGAGTTGCTGCTTCCTGGTGAAGCTGCCCAGATGACCATGCTTAATAATGTTTGGTCTCCCCTTTGTTCTATTTCTATTATTAATATTAACTAGCTAGTTATGACAGTAACACATCCATCATCTTCGTTCTTGCAGACATTATATTTTTCAATATGGCTGAGAGACCAAATATTTCAATAAATAACAAATGCAAACTTTTCTAGCACCTAATAGTGTGTACTGTGACTGAAATACATGGAAGAAATTGAGTTTGAATTTCAAATAGATGGTGGTAATGCAACACCTCTCTTGTCACTTAAATCAACATTGCAGCCAATATATTTTAAACTTTAGGTTGATGGTGATTAACCCTACATCCCCATGTGCAAGGCATTTTATACTCTTTTTGTTAGTGTCCCTTGGTGGCACTGCTGTCCCCATTTTGAGCTGCTCTGAGAGCCACGACTATTTGACACAGATCTCCAAGCCTATCGCTCTCACTGTGCAAGGTTAACAGACAAGGAGAGTAGTATTTTAGAGAAAAAAGGCTTTGAGGCAGACAGTAGATATTTCCTTCTCTTCAGGAGGCTTCATACCCAGCGTTCTTATTTCTCCTAGCACCTACTGTGGCATTAATGTTGCCTCCCAACTTCACGTTAGTGAGATCTGCCAAGCAACAGGATGTGTGAATAGGTTGTGAACTTGTGTCAATAAGCTCCTGAGCCCCATTGTTGCTTAATCAAAAGCATTTGATCAATGTCAATCTTTGGTGACATCATTATAGCCTTTGCAATTATAAGCTACTCTTTAAAGCAGAAAAAGAAAAATAAGTCTGCAATAAACAATGAATTAGTTCATTGACCCTATGAGATAATAAGAGGCAAATTCTTTCATCTTAAAACAAAGGCATTGAGCCTTAGCTGGTTTGGCTCAGTGGATAGAGTGAAGAGAATGTGCCTGGGTTGCAGGCTCGATCGCTAGTGGTTTACAGGAGGCAGCCAATCAATGATTCTCTCTTACCATTGATGTTTCTATCTTTCTCTCTTTTTCTCTCTGAAATAAAATTTTTAAAAAACCTAAAAAACCCCTACGGCATTGAGAATAGGGTAACTAGGACAACTTTGGCATTTAGAGAGGTTCAGAGCAAGAATACGCAAAATTATGATATTTTAGTTTAAAGGAAGTGGGTTATTATTCTCTTACTAATTCAATGCCATTGAATATTTGAAAAGATAAAAACTACCCTTGACATTCATTGAACAATAAGGAATAAACAAATTTCCAGGAAAGAAACAAGCTACAGGAGCATCTGGGAGACATTAACATAGTAACCCCACCATTTCTTACTCCCCCTTCCCTCCCCTCTACCGTGAAGTCACTGTTTCACATAGCTTGGCGTTTGTGAACCATGCCAATATATATTTATTTTAATCATGGTTCATTTTAAAGTACAGTATTGGTTTGGGGAGATGAGATTAAGAGGAGGAGGCATACTTTTATTGTCTGATTTAGAAGATTTTCACTGTAACTTTGTTACAGGTGAGCACCATGCCCTTCATTTCATGGACTCTGTTGGCTGTCAGTCAGGACATGAGTAAAGATCTTCCTTTAGAGAGTAACCACTTTCTGACATTAACTGTGTCTTGATGGAGAGCCCAGCGTGTGAGTTATACGGTTTGGCCTGTGAGCTGTGAAAGATGACTCAGAAAATACAGCCTTGGAGAACTGACTGAGGAAATGCCGCTGGCAGCCGTAAGCCCGGAACAGACTCAGCTCACTTCTATTTTTGGCTCCTCTTCAGATGTCCAGACTGGCACAAGCCAGACACCAACCTCATTTCTTATTGCTCCTATTGCAATGGACTTGACATCTCTTTTCTTCATGAGAATGTGTGGGGCCAGTTAGGTGAGAGCAGAGATAGAAAAGGGAAAGGAGTTGTTTTAGGCAATCTCTACAGTAGTGCCCAGAAAGAGGTAAAAATGAAATAAAATGGAACAGGAAGGTAGTAGAGAAAGGGGGTTAGGGGACATAAAAAGCATTTGGCGAAACTTGAAAATACTTCTGAAGAACTTTAGTAGTAAACGCTTTATGGATATTGAATAAGAGGAGCAAGGTAAAAAAAAAAAAATCCATATGATACAATAGATGCTATAAAGAAAGGGGAAAGAACATGAAGTATCTTCAACTAAGCTTTATATTAGTTGTATGCCAACACTGAATACTTATTTTGCTCCTCTATCATTTGTCCAAAGTCTCCTAGGGATGGGAGAGAAAAGTACATGCCAAAAGTGGATTTAAAACAGGTCAATAAGGAAGACACAAAGGGATGAGAAAGAATGAAGTAATGGGACTTAAAAAAGATTCTTGGCAAGGACCTTATTTTTTTTTCCATAAGAACTTAAATTTTTTTTTTCTTGGCGATGAATTTATTGATAAAATTGAAAATGCCATCTTAAATGCTATGTTACCGGGGTAATGACTGTGGGATTTATATATTTAGATGATAGGCTACTAGAGCTCTAAAGGGCACTAAAGATCATTTGGTCTACCGTTCATTTTAGAGATGGGACCAGAAGCTTGGAGTGATTTCCCCAAGGTCACAAAACCAATTAACAGCCACCCAGGAACTGAAATTCTGGTTCTTAGTCTAGGACTAAAGACCACGGTAATTCCTTTCCCTTCTTATACTAAAGTGATGAGGAAAATAAAGGTTATATGGTTTATTGATTTGCTTGAGGTCAATTAACACATTAGAAGCAAACATGTGCCTGGAACCAGTCTCTTGATTTCTCATCCAGAGCATGAGGTTACCCGCTGTGACACCATCCTTGTTTCAGAGGTTGGGTTCTCTGAGATAACCTGGAGATGAGTGGGCAGGAAGCTTATTAGGGGATTGTCTTGGAAACAACAACTATGGAACGGAAAGGAAGGAAACAGAATTGGGCACTGGGGAAAATTGAACTGTGACACGTCTAATGAATGTCATAGGTGACCCAGGGAAAGTCTGAGGCTGAGATGGCCCATGAGTTGAGACAAAGGGACTAGGCCTTTATAACCCCAATGACCACATTTTATTTGCGGCACGCAGGGAGGATCCATGACCTGGAGCAAGGACACTCTCCTCGGCCAAGGACCGTCACAAAAAGGGCTGAAAGCTAAGGACTGGCATCTGGCAGCAGTTCCAAGAGCTGGTAGAATATAGAATAAGATCTTCATTCCTAAAGGGGCATCTTGGCAGCATGTAAGTGAACTGCTTGTACTTCTTGGATTCACTTCTTCATATAAATACTAGGAACCAATCTTCCAGAATTCCAGTGGGTTTCTTTTTCCTGGAGGAATGGTATAAGAATAAGACTGGTACAATAAATGGGCACCCTTGCTGATACAGCTAGTTTAAGATCTCAAGTGATATTTACCATCTGCTTCCTCTACTATCCACTCTTAAATTTCCCGCACACTCGCTGGTCTTGGTGGCTTTCCTAGTGACATGACCCTGACCATCCTGAGCTTGTGCTCACCATGCCCTATTCCAGCCTTAGTTATACTTGTGCATTTATCATCAAACTTAGGCAAGTGGATCACATGGGTGCCAACCATATTTCTTCTTGTCCCCATTGTATATAAGCCCTACTTTCTCTCAATGATCAGTGTTAATTAACACTGCTAAGATGGTGGCTTTTTTTTATTATAAGATTGTCACCTGGCCTGAGGAGCCTGAAATGACCAGGTGCCATCCAAAACTATAGCGCAATTATAACATTAGAACATTTCTGTTTGGTCCTTGGTGAAAACATTTCCCCTTTGGGAAATGAGACCTCAAGTTATGTAGTTCCCAGAGTTGTAGGAATGGGAAACACAAATTATCCAAGTGGGTTACTGGGAATGGTGATAAATGGGGCCACTCTTGCTTGCATATCTCTTCATGGACCCAGGTATTCAACCAACTGGCACCATATGCAGATCATAGCATTAGAGTATACTATGCATTTTGGAGGATAAAGTTCGATATTGACAGTATTACTTCAGCTATACCTTCAAAAGGCCACTCCATTACTCCATCGGGCCAGCAGCTTTTGTTTGGTGTGGCAGGTGATATGACCAATGAACTTATGGTCAGGTATCAGGTGCCCATTCCTTCATCTCCTTTCTTTAAAGTAGATCCCTTTGGTCTGATGCTATATTATATAGAATGATACTGGTAAATCAAACATGGTAAGTCTTAAGTAGTGTTGCTAACTGACCTGCTGTGGGCAGTAAAACCAAATCCAAATCCAGAATATGTGTCTGTTCCTGTCAAAAAGCATTCAAGCCTCTGTCAAGTTGAAAGATCCAATGTATTCAACTAGCCACCAAATGGCTCTTTGTTCTATTATAGGAATAGTGCCATTCTGGGGAACTAATCTTGTTTTTTGTTTCTAGTAGATCAAGCATTCAATCAGATCAATAGCTTGGTCAGCCTTGGTAAGTGGAGGCCATGCTGTTGAGCCCATACATAGCGTCTATCCTTCACACTATAGCTAATTTATTCATATGTCCATTGTGGTATCACTGGAGAGTTTAACGACAGACACTGGCGGATGTCAATTGACTAAGTCATATTGTTTACTGAGTATTTAGTACCTCTTCCATGATGGACACTTCCTCATTAGTGTTAACATTTGGTACAAAGATCTTCATTCTTCATGCCCATTCCCATAGGTCTGTCCAAATCCCTCTACCCCAGACCTTCTTTTCTTGCCCTTGCAGTTTTTGTTCTTCTTAACCACTGGCATCCTAGTTAAGCCACATACCCCTACTTATGAGTCTATGCACCTTATAAGCTCAGGAATTTCCCTTTCTACACAAAGAACATGACCACATGCACTGTCTGAAGGTTTGCCTATTGGGAGGATTTCTTCTTGCTCTGCTGTTAAGAGCCACCTCTAAGTCAGACTGTACTATAGCCCCAATCATTTTCAGTTTTCACCCACATACCAAGCCAACCTGTTTGCATACCAAACTTGCATATTTTTATCTTCTCTAAATTGGCCAAATGATTCCCTTTATGGTGATAGGTATGAGTTACCAGTCAAGTGCTACAGCAGCAATAGTATGTGACTTCAGGATCTAAGCCATCTGCTCAAGTAGCTTTCGTGTGCCTCTTGGTCCTATTAACGTTTGACCTTGGGTGTACCACGTTCACTTCATGATGTATTGATCTTGGACCCACTGAACCTGATGACACTGCCATGGTCTGATGATACCTAGCTCCTAATAAACAGTTAAGGCCTCATGGTGATTTGTTGTCCACAGTAAGGCACTGTATTTCTACCTGGATTCACCAGTATCATGCCAACACCTACTTTTCAGAAGATGTATAAATATCTATTGTAGATGGGATGGCCTTACTCCAAAACCTAGACATCTGTGTTGTGATTCTTCCATTTGGACTTGATATAAACACCACAGGACACCTTTTCCTACACACAGATATCACTAATGCTGTACCATACTGGTGAGTTATATTACTCAAGTGACAGGGATACTTGCACCACAGTCTGGATTGCTATATATTCTTTTCTGCTTTGGTCTTTACTCGAAGCTAGAAGCTTTTTATGCCTCCTGGCTTATGATTTGTTGCTTTATTACCACCATCTATGGAATATGCTGCCTCCAGAATATGGAAGCACTTACCCAATGAGGTACTTCCTTCCTTGGGCAGAAAGTGCAAACTGCAATAATCGGTCTTTTCTTTGGAGGAGATGTCCTCAAATGCCCAAGCTCAATAGACTTCTAAACATTCTACTGATATGACAGAATCTGAATCTTCACAGGGTTTATCTCCTAATTGGGAGGGGTGTGTTTTACCTCTGCTTACAATGTATGTGCTACTTCTTTTTTATCTTGTCCAATTTGCATTGTATCTTAGATATAGTGGACCAATGAGATTTTCTGTGGTATGTCAAGTGAATCAAGATCTTTAAAAACTATATTATGACAGAGAAGATGAGTTAACATAGTCTTGGGCAATATTGCAGATGCATACTTTTACCCAACCTAAGTAAATGTGAGCTCTTTCTGGCCTTTTCTATTACGGTTAGAAAATAATTTCTTTTGGTCACATACCACTTGCCTGAGGTCATAGTAATATGGACAGCAGATATGCCACATTTGGCAGTAGCTGCAGTTGGGCGATTACTACTTAGTTGAGATTTCAGTAGCCCATTGTTATCCCGCAGAATTCACCTGGTTTTTAAGGTGGGTGACTAATAAATTAAATGGAGATATGATGGGAGCTCATCACCTTTGTATTCTTTAAGTCTTAATGGAAGCCATTAAATTTATGCCAATTCCCCTGGAATGTGACAGCTTATTAGAGAGTGCTCTGGAAAAAAATACCTATAGAAGGAAAGAAGTAAGATTGGGCCAAAGAAAAATTGGGGCTGAGATACAATCTCAATGAGTGCCACTGCTGATCCATGAGGAGCTTTTGGTGTGGACTGGCCTTGCAGTGTTGTCCTGAGTTAAGGCAAGGAGGCTGGGCCTTTATACTCCTGTGTTGAGAAATCACTGAATGCATGATGTCCAGGGAAGGGGCATAACTTTGGAAAAGGCAGCTCTCTTCAACCAAGGCACTTCTCAAAAGAGGGCTGATAGCTGAGGATTGTCTGCTGGTAGCACTTCCAGCAGCTGAGAGAATAGGTCCTTCATTCTTGAATGTGAACTGGGGCAGCACATCATGAATCATCTACCAAACGAAATATGGGAATCCTTCTATAATGTAGTATGACCCTGAAAAGTATAATAATATCCTTTATAATAAAAGGGTAATATGCAAATAGACTGAACTGCAGAACAACCAATCAAAGTGTAATATGCTAATTATATGCTAAGGCAGCTCAACCACTTGCTAAGATGTGCACTGACCACCAGGGGGAAGACAATCAACTGGTTGACCAGTCACTATGACCAGTGCACTGACCACAAGGGGGCAGATGCTCTGATCAGAAGGATAGCTTGCTGCTGGGGTCCAGCAGTTTGGGACTGAGCGAGATGGGCCGGATACCCCTGGAGCCCTTGCACGATCTCTTCCCAGCCCAATTGTGCACCAGTGGGGTCCCTCAGCCTGGCCTGCACCCTCTCACAATCTGGGACTCCTCAGGGGGTGTCAGAGAGCCAGTTCCAACTGATTCCGCAGGCCACTCCCCTTGGGAGAGCACCAATTGCAGGGCTCATGGCTGGTGAGCGCTGCTGTGGCAGTGCGAGTCTCTCCTGATCGATGAGGACTGATTGGGCGCAAGTTCACAGCAGGCACAGTGGGGCTGGGATGAGTGGGAGCAGCAGGTAGGAGCTGCAAGCAGCGTTAGACTGCAGGTTTCAGCCTGATCCCTGCAGGCCACCCAGAGGGACCCCACCCATGCACAAATTTGTGCACTGGGCCTCTAGTATTTTATATATTTTTGAAAAGAAAGGTAGAGGTTTTAGGGATTTATAGCATATTTGAAGTGAAGGATAACAAAAAATGTTGGAGTGGGGGAGAAAAGGAAATGTGGACAGTATACCTGAGCATGTACTGGAATATACTCCAACTGCTTTTAGTTCCATGATGTGAAGTGCCACTTGTTTTTCAGTAAAATGAAAGCCAGCCTGGAGCAACAAGTTTCTGCTAGCCTGAGCCCCATTTAGGCAATTTATGGGAAGTAGTTTATTCCAGACTCATTTATCAGTCTACAAATACCATTCTCTTCTGAGTTCTGAGTCTGTTCAGTATGCTCATGATTAGTGGTACTCTTCAGTAGAGTTTGGCAGTGGACTTGGGGTGGTGAACACGCAATAAAATGTACAAATGATATGTTTTAGAACTCTATACCTGAAACCTGTATCATTTATTAGCTAATGTCACCCCAATATATTCAATAAAATTAAAAATTAAAAAGGATATGAATTTGGTTTGTTGTTAGGCCTTATTCTTATGTTATTTAAAATACAAAAGGATGAATTTAATTAGGAATTTAAAAAGTGATAACTTATTTGAGAGGCCTTCTCTGACTTCCCAATTTAAGCAGCATCTTTCTCATTATTCCTTGTCTCATTACCCTTTTTGTTTTTGTATTCATCACTATCTGACATATAATATTTTTGGGAGGAATGACTGTATCTTCCACCTCCTTTTGAAATGTGAGTTTCATGGAAGCAGAGAATTTATCCACTGTTTATTGCAACGTCACTAACATCTAGAAGAGTACTTTATACATGGTGGATGCTCAGTAAATGTTGGCTAAAAGATAAACCAATGAATGCGAGTCATACTCTATTTGGTTAATAGACTTCTCTGCTTTGGGGACACATTGTTAAAGTTAAGGTCATAAATTCGATTAAGAATTAATGATTGCTTTTGAAGAATTTGGACTAAAATTGCTGTAACTTTTCATCTATGAGAGTTTCTGGAGTTGCAGTCAGAAGAATTAACTATGGTTAATACCTCATTAAACAATTTAATATTAGTAACCAGAGATATTCATATTTCATCAATTGTCCTGATTTTGTGACTCTTAACAGCTACTGTAGCATTGATGATGATGATTGTGATGATGATGAAGCAGGTAATATTCATTGAACATGATTTTTGCTAGTCATATTATTAAGAGTTTGGCATTCTTCAACTTATATGAGGTTCACTACAACCATATGAAGAATAGTTGATGATTTTACTAATGTGAAAGCTGAGGTGTACAGAAGTAAATGTCTAAAGCCATACACCTGACCAATGGTGGAACCAGCTTTTGAACTGGGATGGGACTTCCACCAAAGTCTGTGATCTTACCTACTATGTATTCTGAGGCAGTGGTGAGGCAAGAGAAGGGAGAAGGAGGAGATATAATTTGAAGGAATAAATCCCATACTTCCCTTTCAAAATAGGGAGGTAGGGAGGGGATATTTGAAGGTATTTAAGAAACATCATGTGCAAATGGCAATTTCAGAACACTATTTGGAGGCTGGATATCCAGAATTTTGGGTAGAATCAGAGAGGAGATTCTATTTCAATTGAGATTGGGAAGTAGACAAAGGATATATCAGAAAGAAGGGACAACAATGCTCACATATTATCAGAAGTAAGGTCTGTAAATAATGTGTCCAATCAATGTAGTAAAAAAGCGTAGTGGTTAATCAAACTTCACTCTCTATGTAGGATATTGCAATAAATTGGAAAATTAATAAAACTTATGTACCTAAAAAGAAACAATTTATTTCAAGAGTTTTGTTAAACTAAATGTGGTGGAACAATAGTGGCACTTTATTCCCTCAACAATTCACATTCCTCATTCCTATATACTCTTTACCCACATTCCCTAATTGTTTACACTTTCCACATTTGTTTTATCTCTTACATATACATATACATTATACATATACATATACATATACATATGCATAGTCATTATTATTGGTATAGCTAAAGAACTAAATAATTTGAGAGTGAATTTCAGGCTTAATAATGCTACCACAAAATATTTCAACATGTATTTTCTAAGAACAAGGAGATTATTTTACCTACCCACAATATAATGATCAAATTAATAAAAGTTAGCATTGATGAAATTTTACCATCTAACATATGATCAATATTTAAATTTTACCAATTATCCCATTGGAGAAATGGCTGATTTATAACATTCCCTCCCCCCCATTCTAGTATCCAATTCCAGTATCACACATTGCATTTAATTGTCATACTGTTTTGCCTTCTTTAATTTGGGTTTCCTTAGTCATTTTTGCTTTTATATTACTAACATTTTTTTGATAAGTTGTTGTTGACATACAATATTATATTAGTTTCAGATGTGCAAGGTAGTGATTCAACATTTATATAGCTTATGAAGTAACCACCATGATAAGTCTAGTAACCATCTGTCACTGCACTGCTATAATGATATTATTGACTATATTCCCTGTGGTGTACATTATATCCATGTGATTTATTTATTTTATAATTGGAAGTTTGTACCTATAGATGAATGGCTATATATAATGGAATATTACTCAGCCATAAAAAAGAATAAAATCTTGCCATTTGCAAAAACATGAATAGACCTAGAGGGTATTATGATAAGTGAAATAAATCAGACAGAAAAAGACAAATACCATATGATTTTACTTATATGTGAAATCTAAACAAAACAAAATAGCAAACAAACAAATAAACAAAAAACACAGAAACAGACTCATGGAATCAGAGAACCAACTGATAGTTTCCAGAGGGATGGGTGAAAACATTAACATTTTTAAAGTAGGCAGGCCAGTTGTTTTGTAGAATGAGTCTCAGTTTGGGTTTATCTGTTTCCTCATGCAGATTCTCGTGTTGTACATTTTTGACATAAACTGTATTATGTGATGCTGTGCACTTCTGTGTGTATCACCTTAGGGCTGTCAACTTGTACCAATATTGGTGAAGTTGACTTTAATCACTTGATTAAGGTGTTATCTGTCAAGATTATCCATTGTAAACATATAATTTTTCCTCTGAAACTAAATAAACTGTGGAGAAAAACAGTGTTTAAATATCCCAACAAATTTTTACACAATGATTTAGGTATCCATTAATGATTCAATTATTATTATATATTTGTAAAATTTTCTAACTCCTCTTTTATTCCTTCTAGATCTATTAGTTGGCATTTCCTCCATCACTTTTTTGAGCAACTACTTTCTGGCACAATCAAGTATTTCAGGCTCATCTTGTACTTTTTGTCTTCTAACTTTGGAATCAGCCATTTCTCCAAGTATTCCTAGTTATTTTTTTTGTGGGGGTAATGGTATTTTGAAACCAAGATTTGGGTGATAGGTGAGCTCATTGCTAATGAGGTTGATTGCACATCCATACAGTTTAATGTTACTATAATGGGACATTTGTTATGAATACTAACCAAGTGAACATTAAGGTTACATAATTTGGGAGTAACCACCAGTTACAAGGAGTTAAAATCTAGTTGAAATCATAATCATAAAAATTCTTATTAGTTTAACAAGCAATTATAATGATAAAAGATTGCATAAGTCACCTGGAGAGAAACAACCAAGTCTCATTTGCCAACTAAAGATCAATTGGTTGGTTACTCAGATTCTATAATGCTAGATTTATGAGATTGTGTTCTTTATCCTGTTGTATTGGTAAGAATCTATAACTCTGGGATAGCATCAAAGGTAGAATTTCCATGACACTAACAATATGTAAGGAAATAAAGAAATAAAGAAAGCATAGGTTGTTAATGTTCTAGAACAAATTTTAGTGTAAGTATAATAATACATTTGAAAGCATTGCATTTCTCTACATTTTTCTTTACTGATTAAGGTGTTTGAGGTTCTAAAGAATCAGCCAGGCTAAATTTGTCTGTTCCAAATTGTTTAAAGACACTTAAGTTTATAATAAAAATGAACATATTTTTAAAAAATCAACTTATAAAAATTATTGTAAATGCTTTAATAAATTGAACATTCAAGAAATGTAACTAGGAGTTAGTGTTATACATGCACAGAAGCCCCTTGATACAGAAAAAATATTGAGAAATGAATCAGTGTACCCTGAGCTGTGATCTGGGCAGAGCATTGCAGTATCCACCCCTATTGATATTTTTGTTTTCCTTTATATGATTGAGTAAAATGTCAGAATACACACAGATTCATAGATTATCAACCCTGAGAAGGACCTTAAATGTCACACATTTAATTATTTGGACCCTTAGCACAAATGAAGAAATTGAAACACTAGCTAAGTATTCATCAAGGTACCAAAACATAGGTGAAGATACTTCCCTATGTTTCAGCTCCTCATACTCTCTATCTCCTCATAGTTTGATAATAAAGATTAAGGGACTATCTCATGGCAACTGTGTACTGAATTCTCAGACACAGCCTTTGAGAAGACTTAGGAGAAGCAATGAATTACATATAGATGCTTGTTCTGCTGTTTCTTTCTGCCAAGGTGAAAAAAAGAGAGAGAATTAGTTTAATTGTTGAAACTAAAACTATAATAAAGCTATTGCACAGAAACTAGGGTATACAATGGGAACATCACAGTTATTACTCAGGATAGTTGAAATTAAGTACAGCCTGGAGGCAGGGAATTAAACCAACTGATCCAGCAAGGTCCCATCAGCCCTTTGGCTGTGAAACTAAATTGAGAAAGTATTATTGTTTTTAATTGGTTCCCATTTGACCTTATTAAAAGTTAAACGTGCTTTTACTCTAACTTTTTATCCTCTTGACATTTCTCTCCTTGTATTTTATAGGTCCTTTTGTCTTCCTTCATCATAATTTTCTTCTTTTATCGTACTGTTTCCTTCTGGAAAAATATGGTGTGTCTCCTTGCCACTTATTATAGGAAATAACAGCAAAATATTCTTGAGTATCTAAATTGACTTTATTAGCTGTGTTCCTGAAAGAATTATATGAGGTAATTATTTCCCACTTCTAGAGACCTTGGCCATGTATTTTAATAATTGCTTGCAAGTATGTTTGCCTTTATAATGTAATGTAACATTTCTTTTCATCCTTGGTTCTCCAATAGCCTGACACAGAACAAGCTTTTAATAAATGTTTGTTGAATGAATTGATCATTGGTAATATATTATAGTTGTTTATTCAAGTACTCATCTCTTTTGCTAGATTGAATTAAAAATAGGGATAAAATCTTATTCATCTTTATTCTACTAGTTTTCCCACATATGGTTATGTAGTAGATATTTAAAATTTTGCAGTGAATAAAGGAATTAAAAAGGAATGAGAGTAGAAGGGACTCTCCTTATTACTTAAGGGGTGTGGGAAACCTCCCTCCAAAATTACCTTTCTTCCTCACTGTCAATGATGTGGGCAATTCCACTGTAGGTTTATTCACTGTCTGCTGCTAAGGGGGGTCCTTCATAAAGTAAGTCCAGAATTTGGTAAGAACTCAAGGTCATTTTTAGAAATGCAATTACTTCTTCATAGAATGTGATCACTGGTGATCCAAAGGGAAAGAAAATCATTAATATGGGCAAAAGACACTGAAAGAGGAAGCTTTGCTACTTTGTAATGTTGCTGTAGGTCAATGTGGAAGTAAGATGAAAAGACTTTGAGATAGTCTAGTCTAGTGTGTAAATATTAAAACAGAAAGGAAATTCATATGTAGCAGTATTTCTATGGGACTAATGAGGAGAGTAATTTTAATTACAAGGCAAACATATAAATGATAAGCTTCATTTGTTCATAAACAAAAATAACAATAATTTTTGAGTGCCTGCTGTGTCCTAAGAACTGTGATAGGTACTGTGAATATAGAAGTAAACAGCAAAAATATTTATTATGCTAAGAGTTTACCAGCTTGTAGGCAAGATTTATATTGAATAAATGTCACCAAAAACACCTATATGTTAACAGTTGAAAAAGCAAATGTGGGGAAAATGGCTGGTATTGTGATACATATAACAATGAAACCAGGAGTTGATTCTTCGTGCACTCAGGGGGTGGGTCTCTCAGTCCGGCCTGCTCCCTCTCCCAGTCTGGGAGCCCTCGGGGGATGTCTGGCTGATTGCTTAGGCCCAATCAATCAGTTGGACAACCTTAGCGCTGCTGTGGAGGTGAGAGAGAGTCCTGCCACCACTGCTGTGCTCACCAGCTGTGAGCCCGGCTTCTGGCTAAGCAGTGCTCCCCTGTGGGAATGCAGTGACCACCAGGGGGCAGCTCCTGCATTAAGCAGGATTGGGCCGAAACCTCCTCTCCTACATCCCTTGAGGGGTCCCAGATTGCGAGAGGGTGCAGGCCAGGCCAAGGGACCCCACATGTGCACGATCAGGACTGAGGAGGGACTGTGGGAGGTTGGTCAGCCGGGGAGGGACCACAGGAGGGCTCCAGTGTGTGTCCAGCCCATTTCGCCCAGTCCCAATCAGCCGGACCCCAGCAACAAGCTAACCTACCTGTCGGAGTATCTGCCCCCTGGTGGTCAGTACACGTCATAGTGACTGGTCAACTGCCCCCTGGTGGTCAGTGAATGTCATAGCGAGTGGTTGAGCAGTCTTAGCATATCATTAGCATATTATGCTTTGATTGGTTGAATGGACTACTGGACGACCAGACACTTAGCATATTAGGCTTTTATTATATAGAACTAGAGGCCCGGTGTGCAAAAATTTGTGCACTCGGGGGTAGGGGGCCCCTCAGCCCAGCCTGTGCCCTTTCGCAGTCTGGGACCCCTCAGGGGTGACCACTTGCTGGCTTAGGCCTGCTCCCCAGGTGATTGGGCCAGGATGGCAATCAGACATCCCTCTGGCAGCCCGGCAGCCCTCAGGGGATGTCCACTTGCCAGCTGGGAGTAGACCGAAGCTGCAGTCAGACATCCTTAGCGCTGCTGAGGAGGCAGGAGAGGCTCCCACCACCACTGCTGTACTGGCAGCTGTCAGTCTGGCTTGTGGCTGAGCAGAACTCCTCCATGTGAGAGCTCACTGACCACCAGAGGGCAGCTCCTGCATTGAGCGTCTGCCCCCTGGTGGTCAGTGTGTGTCATAGTGACCTGTCATTCCCAGTCTTTCTGCTGTTAGGGTCACTTTGCATATTACCCTTTTACTATATAGGATAATATTTGCTCCACAATATTCTATGTATTATTCATCGGCAATTGAATCAGTGGATTGCCCACATCATTTTGTGTCTTCTACTTTCCTAGGAAATGGACTTTATTTCCTCATTTTTTCAAATGATATAATTAGAGTACAGAGACTTACAAGTCACCGAGGTCACACAAATAAATGGTGGTATTGAGACTTACAGCCAGGTCTTTCTTCCTCAGAGCCCGTGTTCTCTATATTATCTGCTGATGTAGGTAAACCTTGGAAAAAATTAAATGTCTGGGGGAAAATGTAGCTCATTTCCTGTTTCTCCATCTATTTTCATGGAATTTGTTGTTGCTTGTAACTAGTCTTCCACATATTTTTATTGGCCCTTGCTCTGTGACTCTTCAAAACTTAAAAAATAGAATGTTGGTTTTTTTCAAACTAATTTCAGTAATTTAGAACTGAGATTATCAGCTTTGCCAGAATGTTATATACATGCATGTTTATTTCATTTCTGCAGCTTTTTCCTCTCTTCTTCCCCCTTCCCTGGTTCTCCTGCACCCAGATTCAAATATAGCTCAAGGCATTAATATCTACTCTGCCTTCTTATGACTGGTTATTTGTACCAAACTGAGAAAACAAGGGTAAAAAGGGTTTTGCAAACTATTATGAGTTATATATGTCAAAGAGATCTAGAAATATATATTTCAATCTGAAGAGTTAAGGTCACTCTTACTTATGTGCGGATTACCAGTGATGTCAATGAACAAGAAAAGAGATACATTTTCCCCACGTTTCATTAATTCCTTGAAAACTTATGGTCATTATGTTGATCTCTGTAAATAAAGGGGAAAGAATGAGAGTATATACAATGGTTTCATTTACATGTAGAACTGAAGAACCCAAGGAAATGCTACAACCATGCACTTGCATTTCGGTAGGCTGTTTTAGTCACCTGCAATTTAAAATTGGTGATTTTTATTGTAGGTAAATTTATTTTAATAAAGTTGACTTTAGAAAGTTTTGAATGTAAAGTAAAACAAAGGACACTGCCATTGTACAACCCTTTAAGATGTAGGTACTGGGCATTGATGGCTGTTAACATCTCCAAAAGAGAGACAACTAGACATTATGTGCCTTCTGCTGAAAGAATGCACCACTACCTAGAGCAGTGATGACGAACCTTTTGAGCTCGGTGTGTCAGCATTTTGAAAAACCCTAACTTAACTCTGGTGCCGTGTCACATATAGAAATTTTTTGATATTTGCAACCATAGTAAAAAAAAGACTTATATTTTTGATATTTATTTTATATATTTAAATGCCATTTAACAAAGAAAAATCAACCAAAAAAATGAGTTCACGTGTCACCTCTGACACGCGTGTCATAGGTTCGCCATCACTGACCTAGAGTGTTATCAAACGCCAGGATCTGGTAAAGTACCTGGATCCCACATCCAATTTACAAATAATCTAGCAGCGAGAGGATATGTTGAACTACTCTGTGAGGATCCAATCACCAATATCCAAACTGTGAGAATCTTTATAGAGAAAAAACCTTTTAAGGACAAAATAAAAAACAGGCCAGGCAGGAGCCTGTGACCAAGGTACATGCCCTTCATCAGAATCAAACCCAGGACCTTTCGGTCTGCAGGCCGACACTCTATCCACTGAGCCAAACTGGATAGGGCTTCAGTTATTCTTAAACCTATTTTTATTTCAGCTTCTTATTTAATATTTATAGTGATTGTGTAGAATACATGCAAAGGATCAAAACTTTTTAAACTCCTATTTTTATTCAGTTTGCATTCAAGTACTTTAAAAATGGACATTTCATCAGAGATAATGTTATGTCTCTTCACCTTATTATATCCATGACTGTGTGAGTCTTTACACTGTTATCCTCTCTTTCCTAGTAATACAGAATTAGACTATGGCTCTTAAGTTGGCAGTTTTGAGAAAGAAAATTCTAAATTCTAGCTGCTGCTCTTTAGGGATAAATTGATAATCACACCACAGTGTTAGACCCAAACAAACCTACATATACATCTGGTTTAAATCAACATCTTTCTCTGATCTGTGGATAGCAATGCAATGTGTATTCTCTGCAAGGCTCGCTAAAGAACGACTCCTCCCATTTCAAGGATCTAATGGTTTTAGGGCCCTTGAGGAATCTGGATTAATAGAGGCTACTCAGAGAATTGCAGAACATAGAAAAGCCAGCTAGTGAGTGTATAACACTTGGATCCAAAAGCTAAAATGCAATCTCATGAGGCAAAGCAAACAAAGAAATATCCACAGATTTAGTAAAATAATGATGATGTAAGATTTTCCTATTGTGTTTTTAGCTTTGCAGATGCAGCATGAGTTTATATATAACTACATCAATTATATTAGCTTAAAGTATAGATTATGGAGAAGCCTATGTTAATTGTCATCATTCAATGGTTTCCGTGTTTCCTCATGAGCCTGCTACCTATAATCATCAAAATACTAAGCTGGGGCTTCCATCTGTGGAAAGTCATTCCTGAAAGTAGTTATTTTCCTTTTTAGCATTTAAATCACATGCATTGACCTGAAACCTAGAATTAAAATTCTATCAAAACAATTGCTGCAATTTTATAAGGTAAACCTCAGTTCACATCCTCTTGGGAGGAGGGTCAGGGTTAGTTGTGTGGCCTCCATTGAAAGGCAGAAGAATCTGAGGTGTAGGAAAGTGATGAGATGCCCGATGTCACCAGTAATAAGTGGAAGGATTGTTATGGGGACCAGTGATTCTCCTAGGAAATTGAGGTCTTTGTGCCTGAATCAAGTTCTGCCAACCCAACTGAATATATTTCTTCTAACTCTACTGATAGATACTGGTTTGGGAGTTCCCAAGATGAAATTTATCTTTCTAATACCCGTTGTCCTATGTAATAAAAGGCTAATATGCAAATCGACCAAACAGCAGAAGGACCGGTCACTATGACGTGCACTGACCACCAGGAGGCAGACGCTCAATGCAGGAGCTACCTCCTGTGGTCAGTGCGCTCCCACAGGGGGAGCGCTGCTTAGCCAGAAGCCTGCCTCACAACTGGCGAGCACAGCAGCAGTGGCATGAGCCTCTCCTGCCTCCACAGCAGGACTAAGGATGTCCTACTGCTTGCTTAGGCCCACAGGGAGTGGGCCTAAGCCATTAGTTGGACATCCCTCGAGGGCTCCCACACTGCCAGAGGGCGCAGGCCAGGCTGAGGAACCTCCATGCCTCTCCCCACCCCCCCACCTCCGAGTTCATGAATTTCATGCACCAGGTCTCTAGTTTATTATATTTTTATTTTTATTTTTATTTATTTATTTATTTATTTATTTATTTATTTATTTATTTATTTATTAAAAAATATATTTTATTGATTTTTTACAGAGAGGAAGGGAGAGGGATAGAGAGTTAGAAACATCGATGAGAGAGAAACATTGACCAGCTGCCTCCTGCACATTCCCTACTGGGGATGTGCCCGCAACCAAGGTACATGCCCTTACCAGAATCGAACCTGGGACCCTTGAGTCTGCAGGCCGAAACTCTATCCACTGAGCCAAACCGGTTAGGGCCTCTAGTCTACACCAATAAAAGACAAAGATGTTAATTGACCGTACCTTCGCTACGCCCATCAGCCAATCAGAAGAGTATGCAAATTAACCCAACAAAGATGGCCGTTAAATTTGCATACTGCAGGCCGGGCGGCACAGTGCGATCTGCCCGCCCTGCCACCAGCCGCCGCCTACCCTGCCACCTGCCGGGCCTGCCGTCCTTGCACGCGGCCTGGAGACTGGTAGGGCGGGGCGTGGTGGATTGTGATCCGCCAGCCCCGCCCCACCACGCGCTGGGCTAGCTGTGTGCGGCGGGCAGCGGGTCGGGGCGGCGCAGCAGAGGGCCTGCCATCTACAACCCAGCACGGAATCTGGGCCTTCCATCTGCCACCCGGGGAGCGGGCCTAAGCCAGCAGGTGGTTATCTCCCGAGGGGTCCCAGACTGTGAGAGGGCACAGGTTGGGCTGAGGGACAACCCCCCACCCCCTGACCAGTGCACAAATTTTTGTGCACCGGGCCTCTAGTTTATTATAAAAGTTTGATGAGCAAACTAATAGAAAACACAAGATTTTAGAAACAAAAATAAAGGGTGATTATTTTGAGTAACTTGAACAAAGTTTTAAAATAAGAAAATGAATAATCATATAATATTTGGTTGAGTATTGTAAATTTAAGCAATTCCTATCTGAACGTTAATGCGAAAGTTTCCTTACTGGAGCATGGAAGACATCTGGCACCACTTATTCATTGTTTCTTCGGTTGTGACACCCTAGAGAGTCAAGGGACTGCTTGTTTTAGATTAGATCAGATTTTTAAACTTCATATACCAGCAGAAGTTCACAGAATTCTGGAATTTATACAGAATTTTTATTGTACCAAATAGGACCCTTAAAAACAATTACCATTTAAAATCACTTTCATTTCAATAAAGAAAGCATTTTAACCACACACAAAAAAATGGTAAGATAGATAATAGTATGATGATTATCAGAGGGAAAGTGGGTTAGGGGGAGGTAGGAGAGGTTAAAGGGGAAATAAATGGTGATGGAAGGAGACTTGACTTGGGATGGTGAACACACAATAGAATATACAGATGATGTATTATAGAATTTTACCCCTGAAACTTACATAATTTTATTAACAAATGTCATCCCAATAAGTTAATTTAAGAAATTGAAAGACGTATTGTCAGACTCAAGCTCAGTTCCCCAAATTGAATAAATTCAGCAGTATAAAAATTTGTGTTTTCCTTCCTTGGTTATTTTAGTTGTTATTTTGTTTTGGTTTATTACTTTGTAAAAGAGCAATGTTAATTTTGTCATGGGCTGTCATTGGCTTGAAGACCAGTGTCTAAGGCTCTCTGTGACTAAATTTTTAAGTGATCTGACCAGGATATTTTTACATGGCTTCAGTGAAGTGTGATGATATATAGCATCTCTTCAAGATAACCTAGAAGGAACCAAAAGAACCTCTCTAGTTGGCCAACATTAGAACAGATGGAGAAAAAAACACATTTATTCCCTCTGATCTATGGTTCTATTTACCCTCCAAAAATATTAAATGGAAAATCTCTGAAATAAGCAACATTCTGAGTAGCATGATGAAATCTCGCTCAGTCATGCGCTGGATGTGACTCATCCCTTTGTCCATGGTCTCCATGCTGTAGTCCCTCCCCACCCGTTAGTCACTTAGTAGCCGTCTTGGTTATCAGATCAACTGTTGTGGTATCGCATTGCTTGTGTTCAAGTAACCCTTATTTTATTCAATAAGGCCAAGGAGAAGCTATGCAGTGTGCTGCCTATAAGTAAAAAGGTGGGTAAAGTACAATAAAATACTTTGACAGAGAGAACCATTCAAATAACTTTTATTACAATTATTGTTATAGTTCTATTTAATTATGTTATTGTTGTTAATCTCTTATTGTGACACATTTATAAATTTTACTTTATCACGGGTATATCACAGGTATAAGAAAAAAATCATAGTATATATAGCATTTCATTCCAACAAAGAAAGAATTTTAATATTGTTTCGGGGGGGGCCCACTTGGGGTCCAAACATATCCTCTGTGAGTAAGGGGGGACTAGTTTATATTTATGAGGAGAAACTGGCTGAAAAGTAAAACACCAGAGCTTTATGAAAGCAGTGATTGAGACAAGCACATTTCAATCTTAACTAAGACATAAAAAAAGAATAGCAGATCAGTTCAATGTTTAATGAGAAATAACAATTCTCAATGAGACAGGGGCTAATTTTAAAAAATAAATAGTTCTATTTTTGATAGGCTCTACAAGGTTTACACTAAAAACAAATTATTTTTGAAAAGTCGTGTGTTTGGAAGGTCAGTTGATCCCCACAGTCATCTCTGCATGAATTCACTTATATGCGAAATTTCAAAAACAAAGCACACAACAAAACAAAACAAAAACTAGACTCATAAATGCAGAGAACAGAATGGTGGTTGCCAGACGGTGGGGGTGAAAGGGGGAGAGAAGAAATGGGCTAAGGGCATCAAGAGGCACAAGCTTCCAATTATAAGATAAGTAAGTCATGGAGATGGACTATATAGCCTGGGGAGTACAGCCAATATTATTGTACTTTGGTGATCATTTTTCAATGCATCCAAATGTCGAATCACTAATGCTATATAATAAAGAGCTAATATGCTAATTAGACCGGATGGCAGAACGACCTTCCAGAACGACCTTCCAGAAAGACCTTCCAAAACGACCAGTAGGCGGGGTGGGTGGGTGGGGCGGTTGTGGGGCCAGGAAGCAGCCAGGGCTGTGAAGGCCTTCTCTTGCACGAATTCATGCACTAGGCCTCTAGTATACATATGAAGCTAATATATCAGTGTATGCCAGTTATATTTCAATAAAAAAGTAGATAAATAAGATTAAAAAATTTTGAAGAATGTGTCAGCTGTTTGCATCATGAGAGCTCTACTTTCTGCCTTGTTGTAGCTGCTTTAAACAGCACTTTGTTGTCAGTTGCAGGAATACTAATATAAAAAGCAGAGTTTGTTGGTCCACATAGATCATCACTGAGGGCCATGAGCAATGTGCAGCTGTTCTTTCATTGCACCAGGAAAGCAAATGTGTTGCTGTGTTACATGTGTGTGTGTGCTTAGACCTCCCAAACTTGCTTCTTTCAGAATAATTTCCCCAGAGTCAAATCCTAGCCAAGAGCAGCCTTTACATACCGAGGCGGGCATGCATGCTAGCTGGAGGCTTTTTCTGAAGTTGTAAAGGTTCCTGGGTACTTCACTGGCTGGCTCAAGTATGAAATTGTGCAGGTTTCCATATTAAAAAAGTGGTCCTTAAATTTTTCGTCCAAAACACCTCCCCTTTTATTCAAAATCAGGGATAATTAGAAAAGTAACTTCATAAGAGTCCAGCGTTTTAAGAGAAAATGAAATTTTTTAAAGGCATGCAAATTACGGTGTTTATTTTTACTTTTCTTTCATAGCAGTAGTTGTGCATTCTTTCACGCTCTGCTTGGCTGTTTATGTTTGGTATCTACATCTGTTTATTTTCAGCTCTAAGATGCTCTTTTACTTCAGTAAGAACAAATTCTTCCCTTATTTACTCTACCAGAGATGACACGGGGAACCCTCATTATCTATGCACTTGGGTGAAACTACAGCAAAATAAAATGGATTTTCATGGATAAAATTTACATCATTGAAAACAGAACATTTTATCTCTAAGGTAAGCAGTACCACCTTTTTTTTTTTTTTGACTGCAGCTTTGCAATTCTTATGGAAAACAAAATAGAAATGAATCAAAAAGAAAAATCAACTCTGTCCCTTTACAAAGTGGTAAATATATGTGTCAAATTTCCTAAGAACTGTAAATGGCTTTTATTAGCAAATTGTTTTATCCTGATATAATTACATTAAGTAATTTGGTTTCCAGAGGAGTTTGAATAATTAAAAAGCACCTGCTGATGTTCTCCAGTAGAGTGAAAGAGTATTTCAATGATATACTAACAGCAGAAACTGAAAAGGAAAAGACTCATGTTAGCCATTAGTTACAGATAGATGACATTAGTGAGAAATCAGATATATTGTTGTTTTTTTTAATATAACAATGATAGATGCTTTTCCTCCCCTCTTGATCTGGCTGTTCAATATCCATATGGGAGACATGAATTCCAATTGACTTTCTGGGTCACCTATGGAATTGGATGAAGGCTAGCATGGATCAATGATATTCACAGATAAGCTCAGAACATTTTAACTTTTATCTCTCCAACCCCCGCCCCGCCCCCCCCTCCAAATTATTTCAGAGTCATTGAGATTCAGCAAAACGTGCTGCGTGTGTTTTTTTCCATTTCCAACTGTGGCTGGTTACCTTACAGTGGTTCTCAGCCTGTGGGTTGCCACCCCTTTGGGGGTCGAACAACCCTTTCACAGGGGTTGCCTAAGACCATCGGAAAACACATATATAATTACATATTGTTTTTGTGATTAAGCACTATGCTTTAATTATGTTCAATTTGTAACAATGAAATTGGGGTCACCACAATATGAGGAACTATATTAAAGGGTCGCGGCATTAGGAAGGTTGAGAACCACTGCCTTAACAGAAGTCTAGGGAAGATAGGCATAAGGAAAGAGACATTGAATTTAGCACCTCATCATTACCGGTAAGTAAGCATGGCTGAATTTGCCATGCTCTTTCCCTTGCAAACCATGCCTTTCAGCCTTGACAAATAACTGCCTACCTTCTGCTGAACTTGGGCTTAACCCTTCTCCATGCTGAATAACTGCTCAGAACTTGACTGAGATAAAGGGTCCAGCTGCTGCAGAAGCCAGCTTGCAGGGCACAAGCAGGGTTAGCATCTATCCTCAAAGGTTGATTACCTAAGCTTGGGGACAGCTGTCCTGTCCATCATCATAACCACTTTGGACCCGCGGATTATTCTCACCTCATTCTGTGGTAGAGCTGAGGCTGGAGGAGGCTGTGCTGAGAATGACAACATGACAAAACACCTGAAAATGTGGCATCTGGCCACAGAGTGACTTTAATGAGACAGGCCCTCATTTCTCTTTGGGGTCTGTCGTGATGACAAGACCATATTTGTTAGTTTTTTATGCACTGCTCAGTTCTTTCAATAAAAAGCACTCTATGTGGGGTTAGGGGTGGCTGGATGGCTAAAAAGAAACTCTCTGTTAACAAAATTCCAGTGTCACAGGAATGCGAAGTACAGTGTAGGGATATAGTCAATAGTATTGTAATAACTATGCATGGTGTCAGGTGGGTACACCTGAAACTAACCCGAAGTAATATTGAATGCAAACTGTGACTGAAGGATAAAAAAGAGCCTAAAATATTAGGAAGAATAACTAAGGCATCTTTTAAGAAATGAAAAAAAAACACAAAATCTCAATGTACTCTGGCTATGTTTTCTAAAGTTTGGACTATCCTGAAAGTAGATATTTTTTTCTATTTATTTTGGAAATCAAGTAGCAGATTCACACCAAGACCCCCCTCAGTTTACTTCCTTGTAAATAATTTGTAAATCCACTTATTGTATTGTCTTACTTTTCACAAAAAAAGAATCATTCTGATTTCTCTGATTTTGGGGAAAAATAAAGACTTGGCCATCTTTAAACCTTTAATATCTAAACACTAGGAGGTGCTATTAGATAACATTAAAGAACTCGTTCCCCCATCTCCCCCTCCCTCCCACAGATCTACAGGTTTGTAATTCTAGTTACACAAAATTTATTAACAAAACTGTTTCCTCTGAAAGGTCCTCAAAGTCCAGATTCTAAGATATCCAGAATCGCAGACCATCCCTAGGTCGATCAAGGGTGGACAATAGCCTTGTCAAGACTTCAGGGCTATTAGTCAAGATTTGTGGAGAGACAGTTTCCACATGGCTATAACCAGAAACTATTTGTGGAAGGGTAGTAACTAAAGAATATCAATATCGTTTTTTGTCTTGTGCAACACTGTTTAAAATGCAATCAGAAAGCCAGATGA
Source organism: Myotis myotis (assembly GCF_014108235.1). NCBI lineage: Eukaryota > Metazoa > Chordata > Mammalia > Chiroptera > Vespertilionidae > Myotis > Myotis myotis. The sequence goes on from NW_023416335.1 coordinate 16,301,092, forward strand.
GACTGTCAAGTGAATTCTAGAGTCTGTGTATTACCTCTTTCTTGCATGGATATTCGCTCTTCCATCTACATATCAGGTAAGATTATGAAGACCATCAGGTACATAGTTAAAGAGAAATTCGTTTGTATTTTTACAGTGAACTAACAGGGAAAGCATACCAATAAACAATAAAATGGATTTTCATGGATAAAATTTACATCATTGAAAACAGAACATTTTATCTCTAAGGTAAGTAGTACCACCTTTTTTTTTTTTGACTGCAGCTTTGCAATTCTTATGGAAACAAAATAGAAATGAATTTCTATTTTCATTTCTATTTTTTTTAAATTGTCAGCTTCAATGAGAAGTAATTTACTTAAAATGAAACTGGGATTTGAAATGTGCAATTTGATGAATTTTGACAAATATGTATAGTCATGTAACCACCACTAAAATCATGATATAGAACATTTGTATCACCCCCAAAAAGTTTCTTCATGCCCCCTTTAAATTAATATTATCACACCACATCCTGGGCCCTGGCAACCAGTGATCTGCCTTTTCTATAACTGTACTTTTAATCGTCTAGAATTTTATATTGTATTTCATGCCCAATTTTTTTTTAACTTCTCATAGTGCTTTTAAGATTCATCTTTGTTGCATCTATTAGTAGTTTATTCATTTTCATTACAGAGTGATGTTTTGGTACATGGACTTATCTCAATTTGACTTATATTCACCACTTGAACATTTGTGTTCTTTCCAGTGTGGAGATGTGATGAATAAAGGGCAATGAAGCTTCTTGTTCCAGGCTTTATATGGACATATGCTTTTCCTTTTCACCTGAGCATCTGAAATTGGAATGGATAGAGCATATAGTCGTATATGCTAACCTATTAAAGCAAAGGCTGCGCTATTTTCCAAAATGTTTGTATCACCTTACATTACCACCAATAGGGTATGAAAGTTCCAAACCCTCTATACTTCACCGACACTTGATATAGTCAGTCTTTTTAATTTCAGCCATTCATATGATTTTAATTTGCAACTCTTTAATAGTAAGGATACTGAGTATCTCTTCATGTGCTTACTTGACATATTATATCTTCTTTGGAATTTTTCATTCAGATATTTTGCCAGTTTATAATTGGGTTGTGTTTTTCTATTACTGAGTTGTGCGAATTTTTTTATACATAAAAATATACATCCTTGATCAGATTAATGCTTTACAAATATTTTCTTCCAGTTGCTGGCTTGTGTTCTCATTCATTTGTTTCAAAGAGAAGTTTTTAGTTTTCATGAAGTCTTCTATATATATATTAATGGATCATCTTTTTGTAATGTTGCTAAGAAATCTTTGTCTGACCCAAGGATAAAGTATTTCTCTGAAGTTTTCTCCTAAAAGTTTTATAGTTTTCAGGTTTAGTTTACACCTGGAGTTATTTGTGCTAATGTTGCATATCTGTGAAGTTGGATCAAAGTTCATTTCTTTTTGCATATATTTTTGCACTTTTCTAGCATTCTTGATTTAAAAAGACTACCCTTTTCCCACTGACTTGCTTTCACACCTTTATCAAAAATCAATTGTGTATGTGGGTTTATTTCTATATTTATCTAATGACCCAATTTTCTATCTTTGCACCAATACGACAGTGTCTTGATTCCTGTACCAAGGTCAGCTACATAATTTGTGGGGTCCAGTATTAAAAGAAAATATGGGTTCTTTTGTTCAAAAATTATTGAGAATTTCAATGCAGTGACAGCAAAGTATTGTTCCAAGCATAGGGCCCTTCTAGAGAGCTGGCCCTGAGTGTAGAGTTATAATATTAATTGTGTGTGTGTGTGTGTGTGTGTGTGTGTGTATGTGAATACTCACACAAGGATATTTTGATCCATTAACCTGTTGAGAGAATGGAAGGGAAGAACTGTTCTCTCTCTGTTCAGCATTTTCTTCTCCAATAATTTCCTGAAAATTCCAAGCCACCTTAATATCCCCAGATTCTCAGTTCCATCTATACCTAGCTGGTCCACCAGGCTCTACTTGGGTTCCTTGCATTAGTTCTGTGGACTAGAAATTCCCTCAAGGCAATATACTTAGGACAATTGTATGGATGACATAGTTTGTTTCTTTTCTCTCTGGGATCACTCTCCTTCATTGAATAATGTCCAGTATTTTGAAAGCCATTGTTACATATATTTTGTCAGTTTTGTATTGCTTTTGTTATTTCAAGCTGGAGGTTGGATAGTAAATCTAGTCTCTTACACTTTAATTTTTTTATATCTTCCCAGCCTCTGGCTTAAGTTTCTCTATATATTTATTTTTCTCTCTCACTAAAGGTCATGTAGTCTATATTGTCCACTTTTTGGTAAACACAGTGAATGAAAAATTAAATGAAAGGTATAATCTAAAGGAGATGTTGACAATGAATATGGAAATCTTAAAGCTTTCTATATGAACTATCAAGTTCTCTCGACTTAGGATTGTTCCATATTAATAATGCGTAGCTCTTTTTTAAAGATCTTGAAGCTTTTATACTAATAACTTTCCACTGTTTTTGTAGTACTTGAAGGGTCCCTTCTCCTTAGATTGTAGAAGAGAAAGTAGAACATTTAAAAAAAATTTTTTGGAATGCCAAGAAAAGTTTGTTTGCATTATCAGATCAATGAAAATATTGAAGCTCTTCAATTCTGGAAAATACCCAATATGCATATTGGAGTGCAAATTTTAATTTGTTCTGGGTAGGTTAGTAATAATTATAATTTAAATATAAGCTCTTGACATTTCTTTCTTTTAAAATCAGTTCTAAAAGGGCTCTACTTTAGTGTTAATTATACACCTTCTCTTTGAGAATAACTGAACCAATAGTATTAAAAGAATATCCAACTGTGCATTACTCTTAGTCTAGTATGAAAAGTCTCTTTTGATTTATGGTGTAACAATATCTATAGCCATTATAGTTCAGTTCTGATAAGTGTTTATTTTACTTAAAAATATTGGTTCAAGCTTCCGCGCTACCCAGGGAGGGCTCCATACGGCGTTGTTCTGGGCTCCCACGTAACTTAAAGGGAACCTTGTCACAATGTCCGGAGCCCTTGATGTCCTGCAAATGGAGGAAGAGGATGTCGTCCGATTCCTTGCAGCAGGAACCCACTTAGGTGGCACCACCTTGACTTCCAAATGGAACAGCACATCTACAAAGGAACAGTGATGGCATCTACATCGCCAATCTGAGGAGAACCTGGGAGAAGCGTCTGCTGGCAGCTCGTGCCATTGTTGCCATCGAAAACCCAGCTGACGTCAGTGTCACATTGTCCAGGAATCCTGGCCAGCGAGCTGTGCTGAATGAAGTTCGCTGCAGCCACTGGAGCCACTCCTATTGCCGGCAGCTTCACTCCTGGAACCTTCACCAGCCAGATGCAGGCAGCCTTCCGGGAGCCAAGACTTCTGGTGGCTACTGGCCCCACGGCTGACCACCAGCCTCTCACAGAGGCGTCTTACGTTACCCTGCCCACCATCGCTCTGTGCAACACAGACTCTCCTCTGCGCCATGTGGACATCGCCATCCCTTGCAACAACAAGGGGGCTCACTCAGTGGGTCTGATGTGGTGGATGCTGGCCCGGGAAGTGCTACGCATGCGTGGCACCATCTCCCGTGCCCACCCGTGGGAAGTCATGCCCGATCTTTACTTCTACAGAGAACCTGAAGAGACCGAAAAGGAAGAGCAGGCCGCTGCTGAAAAGGCTGTGACCCAGGAGGAATTTCAGGGTGAATGGACTGCCCCCGCTCCTGAGGTCGCAGGCTGGTGCCCTCTGTGCCCATTCACAGTTTCCTCCTGCAGCCTGGAGCGCTCGGCCTGCCCCTGAAGCCTGGTCTGCAGCCCCCACTGCAGCAGGTTACTGAGTGTGTAGGAACAGCCACGGACTGGTCCTAAGCTGTTCTTCCACAAACTCTTAACAGAATGGAAATAAGGTTGATGGGAAATAAACAGTTTCTATATATAATGTTCAAGGTAAATTTTAAGTTTTGTAAAATTCTCCCTTTCACTTTATCTAGCTTTGGCAAGTTTATGTGAGAGTAGTACACCCACTGTTTTAAACTTGCTTTTTTCATTAACATGTCTTGGATGATGTTTCTCTATTAGCATTTCTATTTATAAATATTTTGCAAAATGTTTCTTTATGTGCATGTATTATAATTTATGTAATCAGTCTCCTTTTTCAGTATTTTTTAAAATATATTTTGATTGATTTCACAGAGGAAGGAAGAGGGAAAGAGAGATAGAAACATCCATGATGAGAGAGAATCATTGATTGGCTGCCTCATGCAACCCCCCTGCTGGGGATTGAGTCCACAACTCCGGCATGTTCCCCGACCAGGAATCGAACCATAACCTCCTGGTTCATAGGTCAGTGCTCAGCTTCTGAGCCACTCTGACTGGGCCCCTTTTAAAGTTTTAAATATAATTTCTTATCCAGTTAACATATTAACATCAGCTACATTTATATTATTTTCAGTATTAAACATCTAGAAACTTTTCAGCGTTTGTATTTTATTTACGGATTTTTCCAGAATTTTTTGGCCACTTCAGTTGGCACATTTCGATTAGAATTTTTGACTAAGATAAAGTAAAAAGGCTTTAAAAAATCCACAAAAGCAGCCTCTACAGCAGCTTCTCTTGGCAAAGCACAGCCCAGAACTAAGCCAATAGGTCATTTCAACTTTACTGCATTGCCTTAGGGGCCATGAGTTGTCAGCATCTTTTCTGTAAATGTTTCAGAAGAATGCCTCAATTCACATTTGGCTGGTGGGATTCAGTCGTTTGGCATAAATGGATACTACAAATAGGTTTTAGTTTGGTGGTCATGCATTACAATTTTTTTTTTAAATTTATATGTACCCATTTTTGTAAATTTCAGGTTTTAAAAAATATTGACATTCTTTCTGCAAAATGAGGCATAATGTTTTCTAAAGCAAGGTTTAAGATTACTAAGAAATTTCTGATACTGTTTTTCAATGGGCTTTATAATGGAATATTTTGGAAAGAAAAACACAAAGAAGAAAGGAAGATGACCTTGTAAATAAAATAAATGTGCCATCCATTTAATACTTTTTTCCCTAAAAGCTGCTTCCTTAGATATTAACAAATTAAATGGCATTAGAGCCATGGAAAAAAGGTTAGTGATGAAATCACAGGCATCTATAATTTTGCTCCAGGAGAAAAGGAGGGACAACTAAAATTTATTGCTCAAATCCCGTAGGAAAATTGCATTATTCATTGTCTCTTATAATTCTCAAAATAGTAGTGTGAGGGAGGTGTTATTAGACCCGAGATTCAGGGATTCAATTAGAAGTTTGAACAACTTCATATAGCTAGCAAGTGACAAAGTTAGACTTGAACCCAGATCTATCTTTTACCAAATTCGGTGCTTTATTTTCTTTTTTTTCTCCAGAAGAAAGATTCTCCCACTTTAGGATACCTCCTGCACATGTGCATGCCTGTTGTGTGTGTGTGTGTGTGTGTGTGTGTGTGTGTGTGTAAATTTGCTCTGGAATTCTCAGTCATTATTATACCCAATGAAAGAAAAAACAATTCACATAACCTGTATTTATTTTTGAAGAGGAAAGAAAGTAAATTTTAATGCGAGTGTGAGCCCTCACTACTTTGATATCTCCACTGTCCTATATGCAAAAATTGATGGGGGATGGAGGCCTGACTATGAAATTTGATCCTTGACAATTTAGAGAGAACCACATTTTAAAAATGTGTGTTTTTTCTTTGGTTGTCACTAGAACTGGAAAAAAGAGAGGAGACTCCTACCAAAATGGAAGCAAAGTCTAAACAAGGATGGACTTGTTAGTAAAAGATTTCCTGTGGCCAGGACTGGAAGTGACTTTTTGGAACAGTAAAGTCCTACATAAAATTCAAAGTGGTTCCAGTTCTATATTATAATGATTTGTATTTTATCATTAACTATTCTGTTAATTTTGTTGTTGTTCCTGTTAATCCTGACCCCAGTATATTTTTTCCATTGATTTTTAGAGAGAGTGGAAGGAAGGGAGGTGGAAAGAGATGGAGGGAGAGAGAGAAACATTCATGTGAGAGAGACACATCAATAGGTGCCTCCCGCACACACCACAGGGAGTGCCCCACGCCTCATCCCCACCCCCGACGACCGGGCTTAGGGGTGGAACCTGGAACCCAGGTGTTGCAACCCAGGTATGTGTCCTTGACTGGGAATTGAACCCACAATCCTTCAGTGCTTGGACCAATGCTCTCCAGGGGTGGGCAAACTTTTTGACTCGAGGGCCACAATGGGTTCTTAAACTGGACCGGAGGGCCGGAACAAAAGCATGGATGGAGTGTTTGTGTGAACTAATATAAATTCAAAGTAAACATCATTACATAAAAGGGTACGGTCTTTTTTTTTTTTTTTTAGTTTTATTCATTTCAAATGGGCCGGATCCGGCCCGTGGGCCATAGTTTGCCCACGGCTGCTCTAACCACTGAGCACACCAGCCAGGGCCAGTTAAAATTTTTACACATAACAACTTTGTGTTGCTTTTATTTTGGGTAATGAGGAAGGGGATGATCTCCAAGGGGTGGGCGTAAAGAACATGAAAAGGAGATAGCAGCTACAGGGGGCTAGACAGGGAGTAGCAATCACAAATAAGGCAGGGCAGAGATTTAAAGGGAGAGGTAGGGGTTTTAATTCTCTTTCAGATCCCCATTCTGCACTGCTCTGAGACTCTGAGCATGGTAGGTGGTAAAGGAATTGGGGATCCATGGAGCAGGCTGGACGATTTGGGGGACAATGGTTTAAATTACTCTCATCAATTTCTAGTTTCACCATTTGGGTAGTTATCCAATGCTTCACAAATTATTCCTGTAGTTGACCCTCAATAGCTTGGAAGTGATAACTTATTGTCAAGTTGACAATTGGGGCTTTATAAGATATAGAAAATGCTGGATTGCTTTCTTTCTTTCCCCCTTTCCTCCTTTATTCTTTCCTTTTTATATGTTGGGGGTTATGAGTACAGATGGGTAGAATATTTACACATAGAAAGTGGCTTTCTTACAAGGTATTGAAAATTCATAATAAATATGTTGTAGGTTTTCAAAAACAATCTCATTGATGTAAGAAGACTGAGAAATCAGAGAACAAGCGAGCAACTTATTGCAGCAGAATACAGAATGTATGCATGACGGCCTGAAGTAAGATGACCTGTGGTGTTTCTAGGTTGTGTAAGCTGTCATTGCCATTGCCTCCTTGGTATTGTGTGTGTATTTTTCTGTTGAAATTATGGATCAACATAACAAGATTAAAGAAAATCTCAAGTTTACTTTAAGTTAAATTCAAATAACTCCGTTTTTAAAAATGTCATTTAAAATGCTATTTTAAAAATGTTAATGCTCTAGCTATCTATTTCTCTGAGCCTCTCTAAATTGTCTCTGTATTAAAAATTCTTAAGTAGATTATTATCCTTTTTTTTTTTTTTTTTTTGGCGTGGTAGGATTTTCTTCTTTTCCTAAGAGCAAAGTGGTTTTAGTCATTATTTTTTCCTTAATAAAGTCTCCTCTGGACTGCCATTTATGAATCTCAGTTTTAACAACCTTTTCTTAATGCCTACAAATAAAGTGTATAATACTTTATATTATTTTTCTGGCTTACTTAATTAAATTACTGCAGGTGTTTCCTGGTCCACCCACTCATTAGAAACTAAATTGATAATACAAAACCATTTGAATATTGAGAGCATCTTTATCTTCCCAATGTAAGCCATATATTAATAAATTCTTACACAACCCCATTAAGAGAGACGGCTATGTCATGGCTCAGAGCCTGGACTTTGAAATGAGATGTCTGGGTTTGAATTCAAGCTCCACCACTTACCAGCTGTGTGAAATTGGGAAGATCCCTTAATCTCTTGGTACATGGTTACCTCATCTGGAAAATGGCAATTAAGTAGCATGTCCTTTATCTAGTTGTTGTAAGGATTAAATGAGCTGATACATATAAAGCAATTAGAATAGTGCATGGGATGCAGTTATTACTTAAGGTTGGCAAATATTGTTTTAAAACCAAACTCAAGCTAAATTTATCCCATAGTACTTAATATTTTTAACATTAAAAAGGACAGTGAAATAAAAGGACAGTGTAAAGCAATGTAGTTTAATATTTTTTAATTGATTTTTAGAGAGAGAGGAAGGGAGAGGGAGAGATAAAAAGGGAGAGGGAGAGACAGAAACATCAATAGGCTGCATGCCCCCTACTGGGGATCAAGCCTGCAACTAGGCATGTGCCCTGACTAGGAATCAAACTGGTGACCTTATGGTTCATGGGACGAAGGTTAACCAACTGAGCCACTCTGTCTGGGCAGCAATGCAGTTTAATAGTTAATAGCAAAATCCCATGCTGAAGTCATCTCCATTTAATGCAGTGGTATGTAGATTTAAATTATCCTTGATGTTACCTGCATTATCCCAATTGTTGTAGAAAATTGTTTAATTAAACATTTTTCCTCAGGCAGCATAAAGAGCCATGAATAATGAAACACTGAAAGCATATTGGCATCATTGTCATAACATATATTTTATCACTCATAATTTTATTAGTAGTAATCATATTTAAAAAACACAATTCTAAGATAATTATAAAATATTTTTTTCTTTTTGCCAATCTTAAGATTTTTCTCTTCAATTGAATTCATTTTGAAATAAGGAAAACCAATAGGGTACTTTTGCATATTCTTGTCCTTCGCCATTTTTTTTTTATACCTACTTCATCCTGGCAAGTTTCTTCCCCATTTGCAGCGGCTCAAATGTCTGAATTAATATCTGTGACTTTTTAGTCGTTTTTTTATTTCCAAAATATTATCACATTTTTTACTCCTCTTATCACCCTCTTTGATGTACCCGTGAGGTGAAAATGGGAAGATTCATTTTACAAACATGGAATCTGATTTGGGAAACTTTAAATAACATGCTAAACCCCAAAAGGAGTGTTGGGAAGAAATGGAGAGTAATTCTGGTTAACGCTTCATTGCTTCATAGGGGGTAACCTTGTACTGGGATGTAGAGGACGCATTCTAGAATCATTCCATGAGAATACCAAGTCTCCTCCCCTTGTGTGTGGGTACAGCCTGTGACTTGTTTCTCACCTGTGAAATATGGTAAAGGTGATGGTGTACGTGTGATTATGTACATGTGCTCACATTATATAAGATTCTAGTGCCTGTCTTGTGGGTAGACTCACTCTCTCTCTCGTTAACTTTGAAGAATCAAGCTGGTATGTTGTAAAAAGTCCACATGACAAGAAACCTGGCCCACAGTCTGACAACCCACAACTACTGAATACCACTAATAGCCATGTGAGAGAAGAAATGGGTGCTTCTCCATGTACACTTCAGATGAGACTACCTGCCTGACACTTTTTGTTGTTGTTAATCCTCACCAGAGGATATTGTCTCCTTTGCTTTTCAGAGAGAGTAGAAAGCAGGGAGGGAGGGAGGGAGAGAGAAACATGTGGAGGGCAGCCATCCTTCTGGGTACCATTGTCAAAGACATAATGACAAGCTGCCGAAGTGGTGGTGCAACACCATGTGGCATTTGTTATGTTCTAAACCTCAGGTATGAAAGGCCGGGCTGTTCGCAGACCAAAAGTAAGTAGGTCACCCTTCTTTACAATCCCCAAGCTTTCAAAAAAGACACCTCATTTTTTTTGATGTCCAGATGTTATATACAATTTCTCAGTGGTAGGAAGCTTTGAAAACATCTGTGCACATAATAGATGACATGAGTGTCTAAACTAGGACACATAGTTTGGGAAACATAAGTCAACTTCAGTGTGAAAAAATTAACTGGCAAAATGGGGTAGCTAATGCTTTTTGAGTAATTACTATGTGCTAAGCACTGCTCTAACTGCTTTATATGTATGAATACACTTACTCCTTATAATAATCCTATGAGGTAGGGATCATTATGATCATCTCCATTTGTTATATCAAGAGCCGGAGGCACAGCAAGTTAGATAAATGGACTCATGGTCACTCAACGAGGAAGTGGTGAAGTCAAGATTTGAACTCAGAGAATCTGGCTCTGGAGCCTGTGTTCTGAACCCAGATGCTGCGTCATCCTCTTTCATAATTATGCAGAGTAACTTTTTCTATATCTAAGATATACCTGGATGATTAATGCCTTATCTCAATTATTTACTGTAATAAAATCTTTGAGGTTTTCTTATTTTTTATTGAGCATTTGTAATCAGTGAGAACATCTAATGATGTTTAATACTATTAACTATTTTGAGAAGCAACTATTTTGTAACTTTAAAAACAAACAAGCAGAAATAACTTTCTGTTTAGTGTATCTTAACCAAAAATGCCTCCTCTAGTCATGATTGTTATTCTTACTTTTACTTATTCTGTCTCAGGGTTTGTTGTTGACGAATGTGCCTGGTTGAGAGTCAAGGACAACTTTTGAGATGTTCTTCCTCTGAGGAGTCCACACTGCACTAGAACTACTTTGTCCTGGGTAATCCCAGGATTCGATAAAAGAATTATTCATTAGACATGAAACATAGTAAGAAAAGTACCTTTCTATATTTAATAGATTTTTTAGAACCTTGCTTCAAATGAAATATTTTAATATTTATGCATAAGTATTTTAATGGCAAAATTAATTTTGATAGAGGAAGCATTTGCATTATAAAAAGACATAATATATGCTTTTTATAAACCAAGATGAGATGGAAATCTAGCAACTGATACCACAAATGAACAAAAGTGTGGATTAGATCTAGGAGGCATTGCACCTGGGAGGGGAGTTTGCAGAAAACTTTGCTTTAATACGTCCACATTTATACATAAAATAAGATTGCTGAGGGGGAGATTTATAAATTATTTCAGAAAACCAAATTTTTTAATACCCTTCAGCTGGAGAAGAAGCAACTGTTTACCTGCAAATAATCAATATGCTAATTTTAGATAATTCTTTTCTAGACATTAATCTAATCACATGTAAGAACCACTATTATGGTAGTTTTTTGATTAGTTTGCATTGTCTTAGGCAACTTACAGTTTTTTCAAAGATTGAATTTCTTTTAAAATAGTCTATAATTTAACATTTCTGTTCGTCCTGCTGTTCTTTCTTTGCTTTCTCCAAGTGGTTGCTCTCAAGTGCTCCTCTAATTTACAGGCTGCATATTTTCTATTCCTGTCCATAATCCTTGGAAAATAAAGTAATTGTTCAATGGGTAGTAATACGAATGCATAAATGTGTCCCCACTGAAGGATTAACATAATTTAATGTGCATGCAACAAAATTAAAATGGCCAATACGGAATATAATTCTTATTTACATTTTGAAATGATGGTAACAAAGGGCTCTGTTACCTGTTTGGTAAATGCAAACTCCACATTAATTTAAGCTCTTTGAAAATTCTACAGACAATATAAACTATATCTTAAGTTTTCATTGCTGAATTAAAACTTCTTTGGTTAGGTGTAGAATAGGAATAAATATCTTCAAAGGACTGAATATCTGTGCCCTCCCCCCAATTCTATTTTGAAACACTATTACCAATGTAATATTTGAAGACTGGGACTTTGGGAGGTAATTAGGTCATGAGGATGGAGCCCTCATGATGGAATTAGTGACCTTTTATGTTTATTTTAAAAAATATATCTTTATTGTTGAAAGTATTACAGATGTCCCCTTCCCTCACCCCCACCTCCCATTGACTCCCTCAATCCCACTCCCAACCCCTTCCCCAGGCCTTCATGGCACTATGATGGGTTATGCATATATGCATATACGTTCTTGGTTAATATCTTCCTGCCGCTCCCTCCACCCTTCCCATGAAATTCACCAGTCTGTCCCATGCTTCCAGGTCTCTGGATCTATTTAGAAGAGACAGAGCTTGGTTGCTCTCTCTCTGCCACATGAGGATCCACGGGGAAGATGGTCATCTGTAAATCAGGAGAAGGGTTCCCACTAAAACCCAACCATGCTGGCACCCCAATCTTGAACTTCCAGCCTTCAAAACTGTGAGAAATAAATTTATGTTGTTTAGTTTATGGTATTTCTTATAATGTCCTGAGCAGCCTAAGATAATCCATAAAGAATAAAACATAATAATCTAATTTCTCCTGAACTTTATATAAAATTAGCCATTAATCTACATTAATATGTAGCAAAGATATGCAAGCAGAATGTGCACTGCATAAGGTGTGCACATATCAAGGTAGACTAGGTAATAATGCTTATCTTAAATTATATAGATCCATTTAGGTTCTTTGGGTTTCATCATTTGACTTTATTTATTTATTTATTTTGGGCTTGAACTGCTTATTTATTTCAAATTTTACAACATATACTTATCTTTTGAGGAAATGTAGACAGCTGATATTAGGATAGAGCTTAAATTGCAAGAAATACTCAATTGTAATAAAAGACATACAACAGAAACAATATTTGGCTCATTTTAAATTTTACTGGAATTATGTGTCAAGTTAAGATGTGCAAGAGAGAGGATGGGTTATGAATTAAATTTTATGTCCTACTCATCATTTTTAGAAAGCAAAATCAATTTAAGACATCGGTTTTCAACAGTATTCTTTTTAAAAATATATATTTTATTGATCTTTTACAGAGAGGAAGGGAGAAGGGTAGAGAGTTAGAAACATTGATGGGAGAGAAACATTGATCAGCTGCCTCCTGCATACCTCCTACTGTGGATGTGCCCACAACCAAGGTACATGCCCTTGACCAGAATCGAACCTGGGACCCTTCAGTCTGCAGGCCAATGCTCTATCCACCCAGACAAACCGGTTAGGGCTCAAAAGTATTCTTATGTATAACTAAAACACGAGATATGTAATATTTGATACAATAAAGATTCATGCTTTCCAGCCTCTTGAGACATCTGTCTTCATGACAGAGATGAAAAATACCAACTCATGAATTATGTAACCTTGAGAAGATTTCCAATTTCTTCTTATAAGCATGAACAAATGTCATAATAAAGACCAACTATCATTTGTTACATACAAAATCTGTGGGGTTAAATTTTTTTTCTGGATCTCAACAACCATAGGTGATATTTATGAGAAATGACATGTACTGAGTTCAGTTGAGAAAGTAAAAGATTCTATATCTCCATCAACTTGTGAGAAGTTTCATCATTTCAATTCCCTGCAGACAGCCCAGTGACCTTTACTTTCCCTGAACTCATATGGTATATGACAGTCATTTGGCCATCAGTTGTGCACTGAGTTAATTCATCTTCTGTATGTTTCAGTACACATGTAGGAATATATAGAGAGATATGTATTGTTGTTCTGGTTCAGTGGAAATTTACACGAAGGAAGTTCATTGAGAATGCTTTGGGTAACAGTGGGAGGAAAGAAGGGAAGGGGCAAGTTAAACTTCAATTGCAATGTAAATGCAGGTGCAACATTCTCTGCTAGTCCTTCAGGGAGAAGCCTAACTTGGGGAGACATTAAAATTTTTTTTAACTGATTTTTTCTTTCTTTCTTTTTCAAAGAGAAAGAGGAAGAAAGTGGGGGGGGGGGGGGAGAGAGAGAGAGAGAGAGAGAGAGAGAGAGAGAGAGAGAGAGAGAGAGAGAGAAACATCCATGAGAGAATGAAACATCCATTGGTTGCCTCCTGCATGCCCCCATCCTGGACCAACTCCACAACCTGGGCATGTTCCCTAAACTGGGAATTGAACCTGCAACACCTCAGTACATGGAGGAGGCCCAACCAACTGAGCCACATAGGCCAGGGCTGGCTGAGGCATTTCTTTTTGTTTGAAGGAGATTCCCAGGGAGGGACTTTCTTTTGAGCAGCCCATTGGTAGTCAAAGCTTCTGACACATGATGAAATGAGAGCCTTGGTCCTGCAACAGGGACCTGGGAGCTGCACCAGGAAGTAGTGGATGCAGGATGAATAGCATAGCCTCAAGAATCAGAGGGGCTGGTTTAAAACTGGTTTCTACTACATACTGGCTGTGTAACCTTGGCCAAGTTGCTGAACTTTTCTGTCCCTACCAAGTGGGGATAAGAATTCTGTAGGTAACTCATTGGGTTATTGTGGAAATTGATGAATTAACATGTGTAAAGTGCATAGCAGGTCTTAGAATATTGTGAACACTCTACAATTGTTAGCTGTTATTATTAGAGGTTCTATAAAAACAGTGAAACCATTTCTAAAACTAAATTACCCTATACAGGAATATTTGTTCCTGTATAGGCCAGCAGGGGCCAGTAATGAGTAACCCCCCCCCCCCCCCCCCCCCCCCCTCCCCCAAATCTCCAGCCAGGGCTCTAGTTGCTTAAAACACTGAGAATTTATTCCTTGCTGGTGCTACATATACGTCATGGGTGGCTGGTGTTTTTCTCACTCTAGGAACCAAGTTGAAAGTAGACACTACCTGGATCATTGCCATTGCTATGGCTTAAAAAAAGAGATAGTATTTTATTTCATTTTAAAGAGATAGTATTTAAATGCATGTTGACTCTTAAAACTTCCACCTGGAAATGATATATGTCATTTCCACTCACATGTCATTGGACAAAACATATCACATGGGTACAAATAACTCTAAGGGGTGGAGATGGAAATTCAATCCGACTCTTTTCTGGAAGAAAAGCCAGAATGACTTCATAACAGCACTAATAGCTGTTACAGTTTAATTTTTAAAAATAGTGATAGCTAACTTTTCTTAAGTACTTATTATGTAACAGGTACTGTGCTAAACAGCAATACTATGAAATAGATCCTATTAATCTCCTAATATTGTATATTAAAATAACAAAATAAAACTGAGACTTAGAGAAAGTTGATCAGCATCTAGTTAGTGGTAAGTCAAACTCAGGACTATTCGATCTCGAAACTCACATTCAATAACTACTATTCTATATCCTCCCAAGAAATTCAGTGGCACCTGCATGACTCAAAATATTTCCAAAACACATGCTCAATTTTTTTAATCCTCATCTGCGAATATGTTTTTATTGAGTTTTAGAGAAAGAG
Source organism: Myotis myotis (assembly GCF_014108235.1). Classification (NCBI taxonomy): domain Eukaryota; kingdom Metazoa; phylum Chordata; class Mammalia; order Chiroptera; family Vespertilionidae; genus Myotis; species Myotis myotis. The sequence continues at coordinate 16,316,107 of NW_023416335.1, forward strand.
GAAGGGGATGAGAGAAACACTGATGTGAGAGAGAAACATCAATTGGTTGCCTTCCATACACACCCCAAAGGGGATCAAACTAGCAACCTAGGTATGTGCCCTGACTGGAAATTGAATTAGTGACCTTTTGGTGTGTGGGAGGATGTTATAACCAAGCCACCTGGCCAGGTCTCTATTTTTTAACTTTAAAAAATGGCTGTTGGAGTCTATAATTTGTAGGAACTTGCCTCCCAACATGTTGTGAAGTCTCAACTGTAGAAGTTTCTTATGCTCATGATGGTGTTGGATGGATAAATAGATGAATAGAGTAGCCTTCTCCCATTGGGAAACTCAGTCAGACGAATAAAGGCTCCACCTTTTTCAGCACAAGAAGCTGAAGAGCCCTGGGGTCATCCTCCTTCCAGACAGCCCGACTGTGGACAAGGCCTGGAGTGATGCACATAACTTCTGCTCACATTCTATTGGTCGGAAAGTCAGTCACAGGACTCCTCCTGTCAGCTACAAGGAAGGCTGGGAAATGAGGATAGCCGTATGCCTAGTCAGTAAGTCTTGCTCATGATACATGACTATGCTTTATGTTTTCCTGGGATGGAAGAGACCTTAAGGTGGAGTAAATACACTCGAGGTTAGCAAGGTGTATCTCAAAGTCACCTCTTTGTTTCGCCTGCATTCCCCTCCCTTTTCAGTACTCCAGAATAATAGTCTGATTTGGGTTTATCCCACTCTCTAACATTTAGTATCTTGCATTTCTTAACATGTTTTATACTTTGCCTTTGTGCTAATGGAAGGTTATAGTTAGACATTTTTTTGAAGCTTCATGAATATTCACCTTTAAATAGTAACACAAAAATGTGTTCATCTTGGCTAATTAAATCATTGTCCACCTTTTAACAAGCATTTAACTTGCTAAACAGGATTTTTTACCTTTTTAAATTGTAATGTGAGTTTTTGTAACCTCTTTTAGCGTAGTAATGCAGGACAATGTAACTTGTTTACTGCAGGAATGCAAGCAGTAAACAAGTCTATAGTCTGACCCAGAGAAGGGTTTCACATGCTCCTGGGCCAGCAGTGTGTGTTTGGGGTCCCACCAGACCACCAGATCACGCTGAGGTCTGATAAGAAAGCAGCACCTTCTGGTATATCCTTCAGATAGGCCCTTTCAGACCATGATAAGAGTTTTCATGGAGTCCCACCAGGGATGTAAAGAGTGGGAGGGGCCGGGGAGCAGATTGCTGAACTAGAAGGAAATTTTGAAAGCTGTTGAAGTGAATTGGGAGGTTTAGCTCTTAGTAATTTTTAGGTGCTTTCTCCTTTAGGCTGGGCAGCTGCTGCTGTGTTGCCTACTCCCGTGATTAATCTTGAAGTTAATAAAGAGTCTTAAGATTGGGTTCTGGATTGTCCCATGATTTTGGGGTGGCCTTCGTTACTGGGAGCATGAAAAAAAATTTAAATGCTTTCACAGGCATAATATTATTTTGATTCTGTCACCTAGGGAGGTAAGGGGCTATGTTCTTCCTACTCAACTTTGAGTTTCTAGCTCAGTCCAGGGTTTGTGTATTTGTTGCATGAAGCATGTATTATCAACAGTTTTAAAAGTTAGCAGGTCAGATACCTGCATCACCATTTTATAGAAGAAAAAATAGGTTCAGTGATATTATGACTTACCTTAGGTCATATAGTTGATAATAACACTTTGAATTTTGAAGCAAGTTCTTCTGATTCACTTTTCATTGGTCTTTCTACCCAACCATGCTGCTTATCACATTCCTTTGAATGTACTCAGGAGTAGCAAATATTCATTTTTTGAGGATACATTCCAGTTTTTGGAAATAGCCAAAAGTAGGCCAGTCTTAAGTGTGGTGAATAAAGTTGGTGACTAAGTTAGATAATGCTATTTTGTATTTTAAAAAACGAGGTATAGCTATAAACAAACACATTTTTTGGGGGTCATAAACTGGCACACAATATATGTTCCTTAAATATTTGTTAGCTTTATTTTAGAAAGTGCAAGTTATGGGGTGGGGCCACAACATTAGTAACAAAGAAACAGAAGTTCAGGAGGATGAGGCCCAGAAATCAGGATTTTAAAAAGATTCCCAGGTGATTCTAATGTGCAGCCAAGGTTGAGAACCATTGATTTACAGAAATACTTTTATTGACATGGAATTAAATGTAGTGACACTATAATTTGTGAAAAAGTAGCATTATCCCATATTTGTAAATAATATAAATGCATACATATTTATATATACACATGTGTATGTTTACATATATACATATACATATTTTATGTATAATTATTTTCTCTTGAGATGGGAATATACACAGGAAGAGGAATTAGAATGGCTTCAGATTTCATAGAAACAATATTGGGGAAGAACAATGGAGCCCTATTTTCTACCTCCTAAGGGTAAACAGTTTTCAACCTAGAAATCTGTACTGGGCCAAATTGCTACTGAGGTGTATGGACAGATTAATTGTCACTGGAGTGTAAGGACCGTCTTAAAACATTTACTCTTATGTACCCTTTCTCAGGAGGCTATTGAAGGGTGGACTCCACTAAAACAAGGAGGTAAGTTATAGTCTTTTATGTAAGTGTCCTTGCTTATTAAACCTGCTTCTTTCTGGGGTCTCTCTTTGCACTGCTGTGTAGGGGGCCAATTTTGGATTTCACCCAGGGAACTCCAGAGCTTGGGAACCAACACTAGTGCATTCCAGAAAAAGATGGGAAAGCCCTTAACTCTTTCATGTCCCAACTTGAGTTAATTTCTTACGCCAGGCAAGATCTTAGCTATGGACCAATGGCATACCCTACACAGGGACAACCAGTAGGAAGCTGGTGCTTTGTTAATTTGGGGGAACAGTGGCAGGGAGGCTGCTCAGCCTGCTTAGTGGCTGACACCAGGATCCTTTCCTGGTCTAACATTTGATGTGTTTTTCTATGATCCAAAGCATAACCTAATGGGGGACAGTTTATATGACGTTCTAACATGAAACCCCAGGTTAGGGAGTGCATAATAAAATATTTATTTATAGCACTCTTTCCTGAATAGATATAGTAAAAATGATGCAAAACCTACCAGCAGGGCAGAAAGTTAATGATTTTTTTGCTTTGATCTTTTTTACTACGTCTTTGTTTTTCAGACTCCTACACTTCCTTGCCCTCCTCTCCCCCTCAACCTAGTAACAAAGTTGCTACTGTGTTGAGACTTTTACTATAACTGCAGAGGAGAAATCATTAGGGTTTCTGTGGACTTATGTTTATGTTGAGGAGTGCATATGTCATTCTGTCTGCACGTGTGAACTGTCTAAAGCAGAACAATCTGTAAATCCAAAAGAAAACAAACAAAATTGGAAGTATTCTATTCTCACGGAGAGAGATGCACAAAGTAAGGTGAATTGCCATTCCACCTGAGTTCTGAACGTCTATTCGCTTCCTGCCTGGGTGACTGAAGGTGCCATCTGTTTCCCAAACTTTCAAGGGAAGGATGGCGATGAGAGCTTCCATGTGAAATGATAGCACTTGTCAAAAATGAAGCACCAGGATTGTATCTCTGAGTCTCACGATTCATAAGTTGCTTTTTCCTTCCTCCTTTCTTTGACTCAGTTGGAGTGTATGGTACTGTAAGGCTTGGAAAAATAGTCTATCACAAATGCAACCATTTCATTTCCTACATGTTTTTCTAAAGTTTCCTCCAGGGTTGTATGCATCCCTACGGAAAATCTCTCAGAAATTTTAAGAATAGCCAATGAATCCTTTTGAAATAATTGGGGGAAAAGCAAAAATGCTGTTTACTTTTACTACTGAGAAAGATGCAACTCAAAACAAACTTAACCATTAAACCTCTTTTTTTTTTTTTCTTAAAATTTGGCATACATGTAAAAGCAACAATAAGCTCCCAAAAAAGTGTTCCTAGAAATGTAAATAAAATCATGTTCATTACTCCTAAATGTCAGTGTACAATATAATTTTCAAGTCAATTTTGAGGGGATTTATATATAATGTACTTAGGATCTTAAGTAGCATATTCCTGTTGGATGGTTTATATGTTATGTATTGATAATGCTACACTACTAATAAGGCACAAGAGAGAAACTTGTGCTCAAGGAAATGTGATAAAAATACAAGTAGTATTTTATCCCCTAGCCTCAATAATCTGCAAAATGATGATAACAATGATTTCTTCTCTACCTTACAGTATGTTTTACACTATTAGTTAATAATGCTAATCTTAACACGGCTATTTATCACCTCATTGTCCTTAAGGAGGGTACCAAGGAAATCATATAAACATTGATATCTGTATTTCTAGCTCATTAGCTTACATGGGCATAATTACAGGATTTTAGCCTGATATCCACCTTCCCCCACCACCTCTTCCAAAGTGTGCCTTGGTAGTGCCGTTGGATTCCCATGGGGCGGGGGGGGGGGGGGGGGGGGGGCGGCGGGGGCCTGCCCCACATGTGTGGGAACGAAATCTGCTATTCTTCTGTTCTATCTTCTTTCTTAAGAGGCACGTCCATGAGAACACCCCTCTCCCACTTCTCCGACAAGTGAGGTGACATTCCCACTGCTGTCTTGTTCCCCCTTAGTTCCTGCAGGACACATCCACAGTGGTCCTTCTTCCCAGAAATGGAAAGCATGTTCGCATTGCTTTTTAACTTTTCACCTGCATCTTAAAGCAACATGCATGGTGTGTGCTTTTAAATTATATAACGTTCTTCATAAAACGGCCACTTCAGCTTTTACTTGTGGTTCTGCCCCTAGAAGCACAAGCCTTTGTTCTGAGCCAGCCTGGGGAGCACATCCCATTCCGCCCTGATTTCCATCCTCCTTCCTCTTCTGTTTCTTCCTTAATCATCACCTCTCTCCTTTAGAAAGCAATGCACACACACATACAGGAACACCCCCCACCACCTCCACCACCAACAAAAACATCAATAATCCCCTTTCAAAAAATTATTAACTCATGCAAACAGATGAGAGAGATGAGGGGAGAGACAAGATTGCCAGCCCCAGATCAGCAATCATAGCTGACTCAGTCTAAACAAATAATGATATGGCATTGATGAGCACACTAGAGAATCACTAATTGAATTTTATGACCAGGTCTAAAATAAATATCTTAAAGCCTGTTATATAAAAACACTTTTTAAAGAACTTTATTGTTGAAAGTATTTCAGATGTCACCCCTTCTCCCCTCATTGATCCCCCCGCCCCCCTTTACACTGATGGAATAAAGTATCCCTGGGAAATAATGAGATTCTGACAATAAGGTTATTTAAGTAGATGTATGACCAACCTTAAGGCGATTTTCAAAATATGCTGCCTTCATTACTGGGTTGGATGATTCTTGAGGGCAAGCTATCATTTATTCACTTTGTATATTATATAACAATGGAATTTCTAGAGAATTTTCATATATAAATCCATTCTACTCTTTGCAAGTGTCTCGTGAAATAAAGTGGGAACTATGCTTATTTAAAGGGGTTATAGCGCTAATAAATAGCAGAATTGGAATCTGACACCAGGCCAATTACATCCCTCAATTTTACATATATTGCCCAATGCAAATGTTCAATGAATGTTCATCTTTTGGTTGGCTGGTGAGGTCTGTTGCTTGGTGGGTTAAGAAAGTGAACCTAAAGGAGGCTTTTTGATCATCCATATTTGCCACAAGGTTCAAAGATGTCTTGGATCACACACACACACTCACACACACACTCACACATACCCCAGAAAATTCTTTTGGTTTCATTATTTTTTCTCCCTCTCAACTGAGCTCAAATATGTGAAATCTATAGGATTTCATGTCACACCAAAGTGTGCAAACTAGTAGTACTTAGGGTCTGATAATTTTCAGGGCAGGAGCCTTTCATCTCTGTATTTCTGCCTGATGCTACACAGTACTACCATTTTTATTATATAATTAAAGAAAGAATGGATGGATGGATGGGTAGATGGAAGTATGAGTGGGTAGATGTGTGGATGGGTGGATGGAAGTAACCAGGGCCTCCAGTGTCTGTGACTCAAAGGGCTTGGCCCAGGTTTTGAAGATTCATATTGTGGCCATTATTTAATGAATTCTCCTTAACTTTCTGGTAAAAAAATCTTTCTTTCAACCGAGACATTTTGCCACATTGCTTCTGATGAGTGGCTTCTATGGGACTATAATTCACCAGTTCTTTTGTGGCTCTTCTCTCAAGCCCAGCTTATTGTTAATTCTCTGTGTCTAAATTGTTCTGGGTCCTGTGTCTGCTCCAAGATAGGCTGCTAAGGAAGCAAGGCTTCTTTTAGCAACTGCAAATTCAGGACACCAGGACCAAGAGCACAGTTGTTATATGATTTATGGCTGGAGGTGTGCACTCTGTGTGCTATTGGTCAATGATGATAAAGTAGATACCAGCACTTCTGGGGATTTCCTGCTGTCCCTTCAACAACCATCACTTAGAAGCATTTAATCAGATATAAATTCCGGGGATGGGAAAACCTTGTCAGATTGCCATTGCACTGAGGACTTCCTCTTTAGATTTTTCTCAACGAGTAAAAGTAGTATTTCACATTTACCTGCATAAAATTTTGTCTGTTCTTTCCCTGCTTGAGCAGATGAAATGTCACCAGGTAACATGACAACTGCTCTGATCCCTAGTTTTCATTTTGGTTCCAAGTGGCCACAGAGACAAGTTCTCCAGGAAGCTTTCACCGTTACTACCAACAGGTAGTCATCCATGTCTCCTTACCTAGTCGGACTAAGTCTTCTAATTTTAATCTCCTTCTAATAACCAAACAGGCAACCCACATTTCCCCCAAAAAATTGGAATGTGAAAAATTCATGAGGAAGGGGACATTGAATATTTGAATGTAGTGTCAAAGTATGTTTACACATGTTTATAGTGTTACTGTGCTATGTAGACTGGAGTTTATAAATCTGAAGGTTTGGCAATAGTTCCCAAAGTGTGGTTCTCCACCAGCAGCCGTATCAGTATCGCTTGGGAACTGTTAGAATGCAGATTCGTGAGCCCTACCCTAGACCTCTGCATCAGAGGCTCTGGGACGGGCCAGCAAGCTGAGCTTTTTGATCCACAGATGCTTCAGATGCACACTGAAGTTTAAGAAGCCTGGTTTTAGGATGCGCACAAGAATGAACCTTTTTGTCTTTTTAGAACAATAGTGTGGACAAATTAAATTGTCTCTTTCTTTGAAGAGCATTTAATCACACTGAACAATTATTCATACCTATCTCTCAAACATATGTCAATCCTATTAGAAATGCTATTTCCCCTTCACTTAAGAGGGCCAAAAAGGGTAACATCCCTCCAATGTATGGGTGTCCTCGAGAATGAGGACTCCAAGAATTGAAATGAAACATATGTGCAAATAGTTCTTAGTACTGAATTGTTGTAACAAGGCCTACCTTTGCACAGGAAATATCAACAAGAATTACCCCTTACCCCTTTGCTGAGAGAGGAGTAGGAGAAGATGTGGGAGTAAAGTAAGGGCATAAAACAATACATTAAAAACGGCATTACAATATGAAAAGCAGCTTATGTTTAATCATAGATAAAAAGAGGGAGTATGTATGCATTTAATGACTCTCTAAGCCAGTACTTTAAACTTTTATTGTTGTTTTTATTGCCTGGAATTCCATCTCTCTGTGACAGTGTTAGCAGTAATGTAGTAACCTGTGGTGAATACATTACACACCAGTCCATAAGTAATCAGCTGACATTCACTGAGTGCTTGACATGTGCCCCAAACTGGGTTCAAACAAGGGAACACTGAAAATATGGTGTCTGCTTTTCAACAAGCTTACAATCTAGTTGGAGAGATTGGAGTAAAATAAAAATCTTTGGGCTCAATAAAATAACACGATCAATACTGAGCTGGTATGACACAGACTGCAAATGCAGGAGGTGTGCGCCATGGATGTGCTCATTCTGAGTGTCTAGTATTTAAGAAAGATGGCTTCAGGGGGTATGTGGACCTCAAAGGATGCTTTCCCTTGGTGGTGGATAATTTGCAGAATTGGCCTCAATTCTCCCCCTTCCTATGTCTCTGTCCTTTGACAATGCAAGTTTTTAGCTACCCACTTTAAGAGTCTACTCCTCCACCCCTGGAATTTGACTGGCTTTGGAATGATGGCAGTGACAAAGTGCCAGTTGTGAGCTTACCAGGGGTGGGCAAACTTTTTGACTCAAGGGCCACAATGGGTTCTTAAACTGGACCAGAGGGCCGGAACAAAAGCATGGATGGAGTGTTTGTGTGAACTAATATAAATTCAAAGTAAACATCATTACATAAAAGGGTACGGTCTTTTTTTTTTTTTTTTTTAGTTTTATTCATTTCAAACGGGCCGTAGTTTGCCCACAGCTGGCTTAGGCATTAAGGTGCCTTGTTTGTTTCTGACCATGCTCTTGGAATATGCCCAGGTGCCATAAATAAGCCCAGGCTAAGCCAGATGAAGGGAAAGAGACCCGATTTTTCAAGAGATAAACTGTCTCAGCTGAGGCCACTGAGACTAGTCAGCCCCCAGCAGAGCCATCAGTGAGCCTGGCTCAGAACAGAAGAACCTGCTAGCTGAGCCCAGTCAGAATTGCCAACCCACAGAATCCTGGGCTCAATAAATGGATATTGTTTTAGGCCATCACATTTTGGACTGGTTTGGCATACAGCAGTAGATAACTGGTACAAGGTCTGAAAGGTGGAGAGAAAGTAGAAAGTGTTCTAGCTAGAGTTGCAATTCCAAAAAGGTTAAGAGTCAGAAATGTGTGAGATCAGGTTAAAGAAGTGAAGACACCTGTAGGATTGGATGTTTGACCACTTTCTTTCAATGAATCGCTAGGAGCACCAATGTTCAAGAGAACATAACTGAAGGCCAGACCTGTACCACTGTGCTGCTCTGGGGTGATATTCTCTTGAAAGCACGTCATCTGGGCATCAGAAATAGGAATCTCTGAATGTTGGAACACAGTGCGCTTCAGGACCCATCCCTCCAAGCTGGACTTGGAGAGAGTGGGACATTGTTTTCTATCCACCTATTTCATGCCAAGAACACAATAAAAGATGTTTGTGGCTTCTATTCTGCATTTATTTTTTATATAAACAATCTAAATCCCATGTGGCATACTTTCAAGAGACTGCTAGAGGTGACTTGTAGAATCTCAGTGTAAAGAATATTATGAACCTCATTCATTTCCACAGGTCTGTAGGTGAGCAGCTCAGGCTCCTGTCCCCACTGCCCCTCCACCCCTGCCACCCCAGCAAGGCTTAGCTGTCACCAAAACCACCTCCAATGACTACTTGTAGGGATTCTTTCCACTTGGTTCACTGCCAGCTGCAAGCATTTGACACCACGTCAGGATATTTGAGTTGCTGAGACCTTGGTTAGATCCACGGTTTAGTGCACCTTGATTTGGAGGAAGTAGGGCAGGGCCTCTATCAGGAAATAAATTTGGAAACCCTGGGAAGAAACTAGTTAAAAGGAAGTGGAATCTTGATGAGCTGCCCAAATTTGAGAAGAATTTTAATCAAGAACACCCTGATTTGGCTAGGTGCACAGCACAAGAGGTGGAGACCTACAGAAACAAGGAAATTACAGTTAGAGGTCACACTGCCCCAAGCCAGTTCTGAATTTTTATGAAGCAAACTTCCCTGCAAAATGTCATGGACGTGATTGCAAGACAGACCTTTACTGAAGTCCTGCTATTCAAGCTCAGGGATGGCCAGTTGCTCTACGTCAGTGGTTCTCAACCTTCCTAATGCCGCAACCCTTTAATACAGTTCCTCATATTGTGGTGACCCCCAATTTCATTGTTACAAATTGAACATAATTAAAGCATAGTGATTCATCACAAAACAATACGTAATTATATATGTGTTTTCCGATAGCCTTAGGCAACCCCTGCAAAAGGGTCATTCGACCCCTAAAGTCTAAGTGGTCTGGATATGGTTGGAATAGCACAGACTGGATCTGGGAAAACATTGTCTTATTTCCAGTGTGCACACCAATCATGAGCCATTCCTAGAGAGAGGTGATGGGCCTATTTGCTTGGTGCTGGCACCGACTTGGGAACTGGCCTAACAGGTGCAACAAGTAGTTGCTGGATTCTCATGCCCATTGATGTCTACTTGCATCTATGGTGGTGCTCCCAAGGGACCACAAATACGTGATTTGAAGACAGGTGTGGAAATCTGTATTGCAACACCTGGAAGACTGATTGACTTTTTGGAGTGTAGGAAAACAAATCTGAGAAGAACCACCTACCTTGTCCTTGATGAAGCACATAGAATGCTTGATATGGACTGTGAACTCAAATAAGGAAAATTGTGGATCATATTAAGACCTGACAGGCAAACCCTAAGGTGGAGTGCAACTTGGCCAAAAGAAGACAGCTTGCTGGAGATTTCCTGGAAGACTGTATTCATATAAACATTGGTGGGCTGGAACTGGGTGCAAACCACAACATTCTCAGATTGTGGATGTGCGTCATGACGTAGAGGAGAATGAAAAACTTATTCATCTGATGGAAGAGACCATGAGTGAGGGGAAGAAAACCATTGGTTTTGTTGAAACCAAAAGGTGAACTTATAGAAAAATGAGGAGAGATGGGGTAGCCTGCCATTGGTATCCATGGTGACAAGAGTCAACAGGAATGTGACTAGGTTCTAAATGAATTCAAACATGAAAAACTCCTATTATGATTTCTAGAGATGTGGCTTCCAGAGGGCTACTTTTTTTTTTAAATACTTTTTTTTTTTTTAAGTCTTTGTGGCAAGGCCTAGGCATGGCAATTGGAGGACTTGAGGGGGGGTGCAGGGCGAGTGATCTGCTGCTTCCAGGCGATTAGAGAGGTGAAAAGCTGAAAGTGGGCAGTCATCTTCAAAAGCTGAACATGCCAACTCTCCCACATACACTGTTCTCTCCAGAGGAGCAAAAAGGACGTTATCCTCACAGTTCACAGTGGTATCCCTCTGTCCCACGCTTTGCATGGCTGCCACGTTGTTTCACACTGTTTACTGTGATCTGTTAGTCTTTGAGTTTCAGTGAGTTTGCTGAAATATTGAAGAAATATTTCCAAACTTCAATATTCAATGACATTTTTTTGTTCAAGCTTGAAGTGGAGAGAGTAGCTTTAAAGGGTACCACGCCTTTTAGAAATCGGTAAGTACCCGCACCTGAGCTCAGAGCAGGAGCAATTTCCCACACTTAGCGGAAAAAGAAAGCAACGTTTTGGAAGTTCCTCCCCCACCTACACAGTGGTGGTCAGGTGGAGCCCTGACAGAGAGAGACGCGTTCTCAAGTGAACCATAGCGTCTTGTATACACTTGCTCAGAGGAGACCCAGTGCATAGAAACAACTTTTAGAGGACAGTATGTTTTTCTTGCAGCTGCAATTGTAAGGTCTGGGCAAGACAAGCAGTGTGGCCAGAATTTTGAACTTCTGATGAGTGTGTAATGCAAAGGACTGAGTACATTTTTGTTTAAAGTTCCTCAAAATGAGCACAGGAAGAGGTTGCTGTGAACCTTGAAGTGGCCCTACTGCACAGAAGTGTTCAGATGTCACCTGATGCTCTGTGAGGGGACTTGCTGACTTGGGAATGCGTTAGGGAATACACATCCTTCTGAAAGCTCTATCCCTGGGTGGGTAAGGTGCAATATATGAAACAACAGGCATAGCAGATCCAGCTACTGCAGCTGCGCCTATGATTAGTTACCCAATGCCAACAGGATATTCTCAATGAGACTTTAGAAGTCTATGAAAATGTCCGTTTTTCACAATTACTCTTTTTATTGTGTGTTAGCAGACAGGATAGTTATTTAAGAAACATGGGAAATGCAAAATGACTTTTTTTTTGCTATTTAAGTTTGATATTTCTCTATATTTCTGAAACAATCTTTAGGGCTTTTTTCTTTTGTACTTGAAAATGCAGGCTGTGTTTTCACAAAAGTAAATGTACAGTGCTTTTTTCTTCTTTTTTTATTACCATTTATCCCCCTATATCAGCGGTTCTCAACCTGTGGGTTGCGATCCCTTTGGGTGTCCAACGACCCTTTCACAGGGTTCGCCTAAGACCATCGGAAAACACATATATAGTTACATATTGTTTTTGTGATTAATCACTATGCTTTAATTATGTTCAATTTGTAACAATAAAATTGGGGGTCACCACAACATGAGGAATTGTATTAAAGGGTCGCGGCATTAGGAAGGTTGAGAACCACTGCCCTATACCATCTTCCTTCTCCCCCCACTTTCCCCCCCCCGACCACATCACCAGGCTGTTATCAGTGTTTTCATGAGCTCTTTCTTTTTTGCTCGTCCCCTCTGGTCCCCCACCCCTACCCCCTCAGCTGTCAGCCTCCTCTCAGTGGCCACTGAACAACAACTTCAACCAGTTTTATTAGGCCGTTGAATATATTTTTCACCATAAAAAAGCCTGAGAGAAATATTTTCCTTTAAATGCTAAAAATGTGTTCTCTTTTAAAAAAACAACAAAAAACCCACGTACTGTTGACAGTATTACAGAGGTCCCCCACTCCACCCCTCTTTGCCCCCCTCCACCCAAGTGTGCTCTCTTTCTGTTGACTGGTACTTGCTTGAAAAGAACATGCCCGGGAGAAGATGGATTCTTGCTTTAAAAGTAGCTCCTGAAATTTTGCAGAACAGGTAGTGGAGAGAGGGACAGGGGACCACTGGAGCAGGGGTGTAGTTAGGATGGGGGGCTGGCATTCAGAACAACATTAACCCACAGCTCTTCATGTCTGGGACCTTTGGTTCCAGTGGCCACAGAAACCTCTTTCATTTCTTTTCATATATTTTAAAAAATGACGAGTTGACAAAGTACCATCAACTTTACACGAAACGGCCTTGTTGAGCAACAATGCTCATGGCAGCAGCACCGCACGTCATAAACCCTCGGCGAGAAGGGATTTCACCGGGAGGAAAGGCGAGGGATTTCACCCGGAGGAAAGGCGAGGGTAATTGTCTCCGGAGAACGGAGTGAGAGCGCGTCAGGCCCGAGGTGCTCGCTGCGCGTGCGTTCGTCTGCAGGCGAGCGAGCGTGACACAAAGTTGCTTAATTGCTGCTCGTCTCCCGTGAACATGTGGCTCCCTTTGACTTTCAAGTAACCACTTCTCCCCAAACTTTTCTGCAGCGACGACCTGCATCGCCGGTGCCTCCCCTTCCGCGTCGGCTACCCCCCTCCCCCGCGCGGTCGGCCGGCTAACAGGTGCCGCTCGCTGAAGCGTCGCCGCTCGCTCCCCGGGACGTCGGCGCGGCCCACTCGGACTGCAGCCGGCCCGCCGCCCGGCCGCCCATTGCAGCAATCGGGGCGGCGGCGGGGGCGGCGGCGCGCGGGGCCGGGAGGCCCGCGGGGGCCCGGCTCCGGCCGCGGCAGGGGGACGGCGGGCGCGGGGCGCGCGGGCCGCGCAGGTACAGCGGCTGGCGGCTCCCCGGCACGCAACTCCGCCTCCCGGGCGCTCTCCCTCGCGCGCTCGCCCGGCCGCTCGCTCGCAGCCTCAGCCGCCGCCGCAGCATCACTTCACACAAAGGACTGGTGCCCGCCGAGCGGCGCCTCCACCTCCACGTCCTCCTCCTGTGACAGCAGCCCCGACAGCAGGGCTCGGGCGCGGCGGCGGCGGCGGCGCGGGGAGGACCTGTCACTCCCAGCAACCCAGGCGGTGGCAGCGGCTTTTTTTTTCTTTCTTTCTATTTTGCTTTATTTTTATTTATCTTTTTATTTTTTTTTGCCCTTCTTCCTCTTCGCCTTTCTGTGGTGCCACCCACCTCCTCCGCCTTCCCTCCTCCTCCTCCTCCTCCAGCTCCCATAAACAACTCTCCTGCACCCCCACCCCCCAATAAATAAATAAAAGGAGGAGGGTAAGGGCGGGAGGAGAGAGCAAAAGGGAGGCAGCGGGAGAGAGCCAGGCACCATCCGAACCGACAGCCCGGAGCCCGCACGCACCTCACACCATGAGATGGCGACGCGCCCCGCACCGCGCCGGGGGTGCTGGCCCTTGGGCCCCGCGCCCAGGCCCCGCCACCCGCTCGCCGCCGCCGCCGCTTCTGCTGCTGCTGCTGCTGCTGCTGCGGACCGCGGCCCTGGCGCCGGGGGCGGCCGCCGGCGACGAGGCGGCTCCCGCGGGGGCCTCGGGGTGCGACTGGTCCCCGCCCAGCGTGGGCTCGGTGCAGGAGCTGGCTCGGCGCGCCGCGGTGGTGATCGAGGGAAAGGTGCACTCGCCGCGGCGGCAGCAGGGGGCACTCGACAGGCAGGCGGCGGCGGGCGAGGCAGGGGCGTGGGGCGGCGAGCGTCCGCCGCCAGCCGCCGGCCGGGGAGCGCGGGGGCCGCCCGCCCAGGACGCGCGGACCACCGCCAACGGGACCGCGCCCGCCTGGCCCACCGCCCCGGCGCCCGGCGGCGGAGACCCGGGGGCCGAGGCGCCGTATCTGGTGAAGGTGCACCAGGTCTGGGCGGTGAAAGCCGGGGGCTTGAAGAAGGACTCGCTGCTCACCGTGCGCCTGGGCGCCTGGGGCCACCCCGCCTTCCCCGCCTGCGGGAGTCTCAAGGAGGACGGCAGGTACATCTTCTTCATGGAGCCCGACGCCAACAGCAGCAGCCGGCCGCCGGCCGCCTTCCGAGCATCGTTCCCCCCGCTGGAGACCGGCCGGAACCTCAAGAAGGAGGTCAGCAGGGTGCTGTGCAAGCGGTGCGGTAAGTCCTGCGCCCCCGGGGCGTGCTCCGGCCCGGCCTCGCGGGGAGGTTGGCAGCGGGGCGCGGCGGGCGCACTCCCGGGGTTCGACGGCTGCGAAGCAGAGGCGGTCTGGCAAGTTCAGTTTCGGGGCTGCAGACTTATCGAAGCGAACCTCAGGCAGCCCCTTCTCCGGTTTCCTGTTTTCTAGGTTTTGCCTTTGGGGGGAAGTCCCAAGTTTGGTCCTCGGTTGGGGCCACCTGAAACTTTTTAAGCCCTTGGTTTCCTTCGCCAAGCAGAATGGAAAGGACTCTGCTTTCTCCTGAGTGCAGTATTGAACTTGGCTTTGGTTAGGAACTGCTGCTCGTGGGCTGCCTTTGTGGTGCGTTTCCTTTGAGGGAGGAAGGGTGAGTCCAATAGATCTTAACACCTTGCCTTCCCTTGGAGTCCTGAGGGGCAGGCAGGGGCGTGTGTCTGCGGAGAGCCCCGCAAGGAAAGGACAGCGCCCTGAGATTCCTGTAGACGTGGCAGCTTGTGGTGAACGCAGTGTCCAACAGATAGTCTGTATCTTTTGAATGTGTGTAGGTGAGAAGTATAATAAAAGTTGGATTTTTTTTTTCCTGAAAGCATTTCAAGCATTTTTGTTTTCACAATATTTTGGTTTGGAGTATATTTTGGCACTTGAGTGAATCAGAACAGATGAATGTAATTATGGAGCTACACGTATAGGCCCTGAAGAATTTTGGAAGACAAGTTTCGCAGACTATGTCCCAGACCTTTTGAGGCCACCAGGAAGCGTTCTTTCCAGGGCTCCTTAATATGATCAGGTGTGAGAAATTAGCTGATAATGTAATTAGATTTCTGAGGTAGCATTGCATTTATAAAGTAATTTCTAGGTTCTATATATCTGTATGATTTCCCGATGATCACATCATTACTAAAACATAACAGGACTTCTTCTAAAAAATTTTACACGATTACACATCACACATTCTAATACGCATAATAGCTTTCTCCCGGGTCTTTCTGTGTCTGTCTAAGGGGTGGTTGGGTTCATTGACTTTTTACAAAACTCAGCATTAAGCCATGGTCAGTCTGCCTGCGAGATGCAAAGTGTGCCAGTTCCTTCACATTTTTGTACCTGGGATGGGCAAATATTTAAATTTCTGGTTGGCATTTGTGGTGCTTCTATCCTGCAGTTAATTAATGTCTAATGATTTGGTTTTAAAGATGGGAAAGGGTATTGCTCACCCACCGTTTCCTTACCTTAACAGCGCGTGTTGGGTGCCACAGACCTGTTAGGATTGCACCACTGTGTGGACAGAAGCTGTTCTCAGACGGTGGTGCTGAAGGAAGCTGAGTTTATGTTGGGATTCCCTGGGTCTGGCTGGTAGATGTCACTGTAAAACATGGGAAATGCTCTGCTGGAGTTTCTTATTAGGGAACACAAAAGCTCCACATCCTTGTACCGCAGCATATGTTATTCTGTTATGGAATCTGAAACAAACCTTTTTGAAGCCATGTCATTGTCCGATTTTGACGTTTTGTTGTATGTAGTACAGGAAGGATTTTGCCTTTACCCCAAGCCATATGAGCTGTGAATCATTTACTATTTGTGGTGGGACGTTAATGTGAAGGGGATTATAGTTGGTGATGATGCTGAGGGTTGAGGGTCTTACTAGGTTAGCAACAGTGTTGGTTTGTTTGCCTTTTTACTGGAAATACGTGTCAGGCTTCAGGGGTAAAGTTCTTTAAGTGTCTAGAGGATGTTTGGAAATGGAAAGATCATGTTGTCTGAAGAAATACTATCCTGTTTGTGTGCTTCTAAGGCGAAAAAGCATCACTGAAGGGAATTTTGCCCTTTTATCTGCCAGTCAAATGAAACACAGTTCTAAGTTGTGGCATGCTACGTAGCAGGTGTATGTGTGTGTGTGTGTGTGTGTGTACGTGTGTGCATGTATGTACGTGTGTGCGTGTGTGTGTGTTTAAATGAACTGGTAATTGAGTAGATTAGGAAATCATGAGGTCACTGCTCTAGGTTTGTGTAATTATTGTGTATGTTTGTTGATTTTAGCGTTATGTACTTTAAAGTAGGATATTGCTTGAAACATTAACTCATAGATATAGCTAAGGACTAACTGAAATCATGCTAAAAGTTTCTCTTGAATTTTTATGGCCATAGTAGTTATTGTAACATTATAAGATAAAAGTAAATAGTGTAAGCTATTGTATATCATGTAAACTCAGTAAATCCATACTCGAAATGTTGGGTTTAAAAGTGTGTGAAAACTTGTAAATTCATCCAGCTGTGTGGTCACAGTTAACAATGTCATTCAGAACCTAGCAGGCAAAGGAACACAAACAAGTGGTATGTGTGGGGGGCATATACAGAGAGAATAAGGGCTGATTTGTCCTGGCCCAGCTGCTCCCGTGTACACAGGATTTCAAGGACAGTGATGGGGCAGAGGGTTCTTATCTAACAACATGAGGCTGCCCTGGGGGCGTGATGGTTTTGTTCCTGCCTGAGCCACGATGTTGGGCAAAGTCATCCTGTGATCTCATGCCCAGGGGAACAGTTTCCAGCTCTTGTGCAGTCAGCTGCAGTGTTGTTCCCTACAAGTTGCTCACTAGTGTAGAAACCACACATGCAACAGATTAGCTTTAGCATTCAGTTCATAGAAATCTTCCCCGAGTTTTTTTTTTTTTCCACTTTCTAAGCTAAATAGTGTCTGTAAAAAAGAAGCTCTTCTCTGAATAAAAAAGGGGGGGGGGTGGATCTTTTGAAACAGAAACTGTTTAGTATATTTTAGAAGACAACACAGAATTGCATAGCTTGTTTGCTTTATAGTTGAAGTTTGTGTAAATAACATTTACTTTACAGTTATTTAAATTCCTGCCAGCCTTTGGTTTTTTATTTTTTTGCTATTCACTGAACAAGCTAAGAAATGTTTCTAGGTTTTATATGCATCATACTGCAAAATAACTTACTGTTCAATTAAATTTCTATTACTCAAATCATTGTTTGAAGTGCTGTGTTTTTAGTTTTCAAAGCATTGCTGTTATACTAGACAGAAGCTCATTTCCAAAAAGAAGTAAAAATACTAATGTTGAATAACATCTATAATTGGGCTATGCAAGATTTGTATATCAATTATGTTTTTATAAGGCAATCTAAATATTTGGTATATCTTATAATATTGAGTGTATTGATAATGTAAACATGTTTATCAAATATTTATGATACATAGCACTGCTTTTTCTAATATCCCCAAAAACTATTTAATCAAAAGTGCTGACCTGATGGTGTTATGAAAATGAGAAAAATGCTGTAGGGATTTCCCAGCCAGCATTAAAGAAAATTATTTTTAATAAAAGCGATGTTAAGGAAGAAGCAATAGGAACAGATGCAGCTTGACTGGTTATATTTCATAAATACACATGTAAATTTAATTTCCCAAGTGTTTGTGACTGCTCTCTTTAAACTGTATAAATATTACTTTAAAAAGCTTATACTATATTTAAAACACTTCTTTCTGTTGAGGAGAGGAACTGTATTTTTTTTAATACTTATGTTTAAAATATGAAACCCAGATCGATCATTTGGGGAAACAACCCCTTAAAATAAAAACATTTTAAAAGGAGAACGTAAGTATCTGAATTAGACTGTTTGACAAGCACCAGGGGATAGTTCTCATCCATTGTGGGAGATCTATAAATCCTATGAATCCAGGAGTGCTTTTCCATATGTCTTAATGTACTAGGTAAGACTGGGAAGCTTACACAGCATGGAGGGTCAAAACAATGAGCTGTGTTCCTGCTGGCCTGTGTATTTATAGCAAATGAGAGCAAAAGACGTGATTGGACGGGTTAATGCCCTTGTCAAATGTAATCTATTCATTGTCCAGGAAATCTTTTTCTTCAATGCCCCTTTTTTTTTCCCTGTTATTTTTTTCTCAATTATAAACGTTATATCTTTTAAAACCTAATTTTTAAAATTTTGGTGGCAATATATGAACTGGCTAGATGTCCAAAGATCCTCAAACTCTCATCTGCCCTTAGTACTTTGTAATACTTGGTGTTTTTGTTTGGTTGTTTTAGATATGCTCAAATGACACGAAAAAAATGATCTCTATAGATAGCTCTGATTGAGTGGGTATTTTGATTAGCCTTATAACAATAAGTGATAATGAAAACAAAAAGTATATAATGAGTAATAGTGGGAGGATTCATTGATTGCTATACTCAGTGGAAGTGTGTAATGGAAACAGAAGGTAAAAATTTAGGGATCTTACTGACTCATGCAATTTGTTAGCAATAATAATAGTGTGACATGCTCTACTCAAAATTTTCAAAAGAAAAGAAACTTTTAATGTTCTTATTTTTAAATAACAGAATGGCTGTGGTGGACAGTTTTCTATTTATATATGAATGCTCTAAATTTGTGCATGTACTTGTGGCGTTGTGCTCTTATGTTATCATAAAATAACTGAACAATAAAGTAACATTATGAATGACTTATGACCTAGCTACCTGCCCAAATATCGGTCACTTTATAATACTTGAACAACTGAGTAGTGATACGTATATCCTGTCATACTTTTAAATCTAAAGCTGTATTATTTGAGAATTTACAGACTACAGACATAAGTCTTACTGAGAGAGAGCTTGTGTTTTCATTTTGTTTAGTGCATGTGAGGCAGGCGTGTTTCTGCAGTTTGCCTCCTGGTTCTCCATCCCCAAATGGCCCATACAGATTGAAGTAGATAAAATAGAAGACATTTTGGTGAGGTTGGGCATAGATCCCATTGATACAAAACAATTTCCCCCAGTATAGACTGCCATCCAGGAATCCTTGAGATACATGTGTAAGTGGTAATTGATGTTATTACTATTATTATTATTTTTTTAAAAGAGAACCAGGATATGTTTTCTATGGCAAATAGTTTCCTTGGAAACTACGTCCTAACCTTGGTTCACCCCAGTAGGACCTAGTAACATTTGTGTCTTGTTTTTCATAATAACTAAAACAAAACAAAGAGATGAGATTTCATTTCACCACTTGGATGGTATATGGGAGGTAGTTCTTTCAGTTCCTAACTCAGGTGTTTGCCTTTCATATTTCCCTGTGAGAGGTTACATGAGTGGATCTTAGTTTGCGAGAGAGCAAAGTGTAGGATTGCCGTTCATCATCACACTAACTAGCCCTTCTCTTGACCCCTTGGGATTCAGCTGTCTGTCTAAATATGTCAGAACATGGTCCTAACCGGTTTGGCTGAGTGGATAGAGCATCAGCTTGTGGACTCAAGGGTCCCAGGGCATGTACCCTTGAGTCCACAGGGCATGTACCTTGGTTGCAAGCACATACCCAGTAGGGAGTGTGCAGGAGGCAGCTGATTGATGTTTCTCTTTCATCGATGTTTCTAACTCTCTATCCCTCTCTCTTCCTCTCTGTAAAAAATAAATAAAATATATTTAAAAAAATATGTCAGAAAATGGAGGTCTTAGATCCACAGACAGTGAATGTGGATGATCTCTCTATTCCTGATAGAATCTTTGCCTGATCCATAAGGACAGCGATGGTAACCTGCTCTTCATCTCCACTTCAGGTTTCCCCTCTAAAGCCCAAGACCCTGGCCTTGATATCTGCCCCAGTGTGCTGGGACCTGTAAGAAAACAGCTCTGAGTGGCACATGATTCCAGAGCTGGTAGTCAGATTTCGGAGGAAATGCCGGGCCCAGAGAATCTAGAGCAGTGGTTCTCAACCTTCTGGCCCTTTAAATACAGTTCCTCATGTTGTGACCCAACCATAAAATTATTTCCGTTGCTACTTCAGAACTGTAATGTTGCTACTGTTATAAATCGTAATGTAAATATCTGATATGCACAATGGTCTTAGGTGACCCCTGTGAAAGGGTCGTTCGACCGCCAAAGGGGTCGCGACCCACAGGTTGAGAACCGCTAATCTAGAGGATGGACTTGATTTCTTTCTTTTTGCTCTGCTTTGCCAGAATATATGAGCTGAACTGAGCCCAGCACCAGGAACCATGCCTGGTGAGGGCACTAGAGTCTAGGTCAGTGATGGCGAACCTTTTGAGCTCGGCGTGTCAGCATTTTGAAAAACCCTAACTTAACTCTGGTGCCGTGTCACATATAGAAATTTTCTGATATTTGCAACCATAGTAAAACAAAGACTTATATTTTTGATATTTATTTTATATATTTAAATGCCATTTAACAAAGAAAAATCAACCAACAAAACGAGTTCGCGTGTCACCTCTGACATGTGTGTCATAGGTTCACCATCACTGGTCTAGGTAGTGGGGACCAGACCTGAGAGAGGTGCACCATCGTCTGCTTTGCTAAATGTGGAAAGCCCATGGCAGTAATGCTGTCATTCCATATGTTGTCTCTAACTTGGGAATTCCTAGTAACGTAAATGAAACTAAAACATAGAGGGGCTAACTAAAACCACGTGGTTATAACTACGCGACCCACAGGTTGAGAACCGGTGTTTTAAATGCATATAGAAAAGTACTTATCCCTAAAAAAGTAATAAAACAGGATTTTGGATGAGTTACTTTTGCCTTTTTTCTCCTTTGTTTTTAACATCTTGTCAGCTCTTGGTTAAACTGCAGGTGGGATGGCACACGCCCATTCGGGCTTGGATGAGTAATGAGATCCTCTCCTTCACTTTCCAATGGCCCTGGAGACACCACAGGCAAAGATGTGTTATCGGTGGCAGCACTTTATCTTCCTGTGGGGAGTGTCCTGGCTGCACCTCTGTAGAGAACCTGGCAGTTTTCTACTGAGGGGGAGAAGGATGGCTGTGTTTGCTTCAAACAGAATTTGTCTCTAGATTTCGCCCTTTGGAGGTGACTCTGGTGAAGCGGGCTCGTTGGTGACTGCCAGGGAGAGTGTGTGCATCATTGTCTGTCATCAGCACCAAAAGGTCACCGCTTTGAAATTGCCCAGGCTCTCTACTTCTTTGCCAGCCAGGGCACTGCTGAGATGCTCTTCCTTCATTGTCTTCTCTCCCATCCACCGAGATTGCGCACATCTGGTCCTCAGAAGCACTAGGAACTTTTCTTTCATAGGATTGAAGATTTTAATAAAAACGAGAGCATTTTGGAAGGTAGTCTTATTCTGGTGAGCAGATTTCCCCCCAAATTGTGGTAACGTAACATTGACCAATTTAACCATTTTTAAGTATGCAGTTCAATGCCATTAAATATTCACATTGTTGGGCAGCCATCATCATCATTCCTTTCCAGAACGTTTTTATCTTTAAAGTGAAACTCTATACCCACCAAAGAAGTCCTCATTCTCTCCTTCTCCCAGCCCCTGGCAACTACCATTCTACTTTTGTCTCCATGAATTTGACTACTCTAAGGACTTCACATAAGTGGCAAAATGCAGTAGTTGCCTTTTTGTGACTGGCTTATTTCATTTTGCATAATGTCCAAGATTCATCCATGTTTTCGCATGCGTCAGAGTTTCCTTTTCAAGACTGATCAATATTCCGTTGTATGTACAAGCCACATTCTATTTATCCATTCATCTGTCAATGGACATTCGGGTTGCTTTCACCTTTTGGCTAGTGTGAATAATACTGCTATGGAGATGGGTATCCAAATATCTATTCAAGAGACTGCTTTCCTACTGGCCCATATTGCTGCATGGTTAGAACATAGGCCAGCCTGTGCACTGAAAGCTCTTGGATTTGATTCCCAGTCAAGGGCACATACCTGGGTTGCAGGTTCAATCCCTGGCCCAGATCAGGGTACGTGCAGGAGGCAACCAATTGATGTGTCTTTCTCACATTGATGTCTCTCTCTCATTCTCTCTCTTCCTCTCTCTCTGCCTCCCCCCTTCCACTCTCTCTAAAAAGTCAATGGAAAGCCCTGACCGGTTTGGCTCATTGGATAGAGCGTTGGCCTGTGTACTCAAGGGTCCTGGGTTCAATTCCGGTCAGGGGCATGTATGTTGGTTGCGGACACATCCCCAATGGGGGGTGTGCAGGAGGCAGCTGATTGATGTTTCCCTCTCATCTGTGTTTCTTTTCTTTCTTTTTTTTTTTTTTTAATATATTTTATTGATTTTTTACAGAGAGGAAGGGAGAGAGATAGAGAGTTAGAAACATCGATGAGAGAGAAACATCGATCAGCTGCCTCCTGCACATCTCCTACTGGGGATGTGCCCACAACCAAGGTACATGCCCTTGACCGGAATCGAACCTGGGACCTTTCAGTCCGCAGGCCAACGCTCTATCCACGGAGCCAAACCAGTTTCGGCTCTCATCTGTGTTTCTAACTCTCTCTTCCTCTCTGTAGAAAATCAATAAAATATATTTTAAAAAAAAGTTAATGGAAAAAATATCCTTGGGTGAGGATTAACAACAACAACAACAACAACAACAACAACAACAAATCCTGCTTTCAGTTATTTTGTATATAAACCCAGAAGTGGAATTGCTGGACCAGATTGTAATTCTATGTTTACTCTTTTGAGGGACCACCATACTGTTTTTCACAGCAACTGAACCATTTTACATTCCCACCAGCAAATCATAAAGGTTCCAATTCCTCCACATCCTCACCAATGTGTTTTATTTTCTATTGTTTTGAGAATAGCCATCCTAATGGGTATGAAGTGGTGGTGAGCAGTTTCATGTTGTTGTTTTCTATTCAAATTTAGTGCCTCTAATTACACAGTCATTAATAAGAGACCAAAGTTCTTGGAATAATACAGAGGTGTTTATCTATTCAGCATTTAGGCTCCTGAATCTGAATTCACCAAGTGACAAAATTACAACAAATAATAGCATAGTAAAACCAGTAAAAGGTTTAAAGAGTAAACTTGCATATACATAAGAATATGTTTCTACTCATATTGCTGTCGATGTGTTCCAGAAAGGCACCTTATCACACTTGTATTAGTATCTGAATCTTTTAATTGATTTTACTTATTCATTAATGTTTCATTTTTGAAAAACAAAAACAAAAACATTTCCCTGTCTCTATTCTGTCCACTGCTCCAAATCACCTTCCTTTAAACACTGCACTGGGGTATGAGTCATTCTAAAATACTAAATTTCATTAGATTTCTTTCCTGGCTTAGAAACTTTCAATGGATATGTCACAGTTAACTCTAGATCCTGACATTCAATGTCCTTCTGAGTATAAATTAAATCTTTCTCATTTTTACTATAAGAATGGTTTCATCCAGTCCATCTCAGTTGCTCCATGAATGGCCAGGCTTCATGTTTGTACCTATGCCATTGCCTCTGCCTGGATCTCTTTCCTCCTTATTTCTGTCCCTGGAAATTCCAATCTTCTTCAGGGTCAGCTCAAATCCCATTGCTTCCATGGCAGACCTGGTAATGACCCTGCCGGAAATACTCACACTAGCCCTTGAACACAGAGTGAAGCATCCATTGGCTACCTCCTCATGCCACCTACTAGGGATTGAGCCTGCAACCCGGGCATGTGCTCTGACCTGGAATCAAACAGGCGACCTCTCCATGCTTGGTGCGATGCTTTTCTCTCTGCCTCTCCCATTCTCTCTCTCTAAAATCAATAAAAATATTTTAAAAAACCACACAAGATAACATAGGGAAAATTTGTAATAGCACCAACTGAGTCACACTGGCCAGGGCTTGTTCTTTTGTGTTGTTTTTTTTTTTAATTGAAGTATTTTTAAATTTTCTGAATGTGAATGTATCTTGCCTCACCCAGAAGGCCACAGAAGGCCACAGTATCTTTGTGGGCAGACACTTGGAGTTCCTCAGCTTACGCACAAATGAAAAATGCCCCATCTTCAGAGTCAGAACTCCTTTCCACTCCCAGGATTGTAGTTTAGTACCTGTGTGGTTTGGGGTACATAACCTCACTTCTTTAGGTCTCAGTTCCCTAATAAGCAAACTGAGAAGGTAGAACTAAAATGCTTTTCATGGCCCCTTCAAAAGCATTTGGTCCTCATCTCAGAAATGACCCGAGTTACAAACCGCTTCTGCTCCTGCTCCTGCTCCTGGAGCTTGTCTTTTCTTTCCTCTCATTTTATTTAGTGTTGTTCTAAGGAGAATAATCCTGGAAAGTCAATTGTGAAATGTTCAGACAATCTGAAAGAGGAGTAAGAAAGCTTAATGAGAGGGAGGAGAGAGTTTCTCTCCCTCAAATCTTTTTACTTCCATTGCCTTTTTGGGTCGTTTCATTCTACTGTCTAAATACTAATTTATTTGTATTCATGGGCATCATCAAGAAGCAAATACCTTTGTTTCTGCAGGCCTGTCTTTGAAATTATAAAGTATGAGTAATCGATTAATCACCGACTGAAAATTTATAAAGCAAGAAAAGTTTAGTCATTTGTTTGAATAAAATGATAAAGAAGATTTTTACTGTGAATTTTTATTAATTTAAAAAATGTAAATCTGGGCCTGGTTTGGTTCTAATAATCTCACTGTTGTGGAAAGAGATGAGGCCAGCACAGAGAGCAGAGCATGGCTTCCAGCTGGATGGCACTAGTCCTGCTGGGGGCAGGGGGAGGGCTCTAGCGTTGGTGCCGGATTGGGACACCACACCTTCTTTTCCAGCTCATGATTCTCGTGGTTTGGGCAAGAAGATGATATATTTTTGTCCTTTCATTAGTAGAATGAGCAATGCAGAAACAAGTTCTCAAATGAAGAATACTTTGATCTGACTTTGTAAATTACTGTATGAAGAGGCCCAGACCAAGTTAGTCTCATCCAGGAGATTCAGTGCTGCTTATAAATTGTGGTTCTTACTAGTAAACCCATACCTAGCCCAACCCAATATTTTGGCTACAGATTCATATATCCAACTACTTATCAGATAATCCATCTAAGTGTATAACAAACATTTCCTCTCTTTTAAAAAAATATTTTAATTGATTTCAGAGAGGAAGGGAGAGGAAGAGAGAAATAGAAACATCAGTGATGAGAGAGAATCATTGATCTGCTGTCTCCTGCACGCCCCTACCGGGGATTGAGCCCTTAATCTGGTCATGTGCCCTGACTGGAAATTGAACCTTGACCTCCTGGTTCATGGGTCAATACTCAACCACTGAGTCACACCAGCGGGGCCAAACACTTTCTAGTAAACATTTTAAAAAGTGTCTCATCGTCTCCCCTGTCACTTTATCTGTAAATAATGAAATTACTACCTCTATTGCTATTATGGTCACTACTATTATTACTAGTTGTTTTCTTGATTGGCAGCTTATTGTGTTCCAGACAGAGTGATAGGTGCTGATATGTATTCAGTTATTCCCTCATCATATAATAACATCAATGTCTTCTCAGTCACTTCAAACCAGAAACTTCTCTTTTGCCCCAGATCAGTTTGGTGACCAAATCCCGTTGATTCTACTTCCTTTACATGTCTCAAATTCCTCCTTTCTGCCCCAATTCCATTGTTTCTGTAGTACATCTTCTTACTGTAATTGTCTTTACACGGGTATTCTCCTTTTCTTTTTTAATTTCATTCTCTATTCTGTTTCTCACGTGATCTTTCTGAAACAGTAAAGATCATACTATGCCCTGTGTAAAGCTCTTCAGTTGCCATCAGGATAAAATCCAGACTCCTTACAATGGCATATAAGGTCTTTCAACTTTTGTCCAAGTGCTCTGATACAGTTCTTTTTTTTTTTTTTTTAAATATATTTTATTGATTTTTTACAGAGAGGAAGGGAGAGAGAGAGAGAGTTAGAAACATCGATGCGAGAGAAACATCGATCAGCTGCCTCCTGCACATCTCCTACTGGGGATTGCCCACAACCCAGGTACATGCCCTTGACCGGAATCGAACCTGGGACCTTTCAGTCCGCAGGCCGACGCTCTATCCACTGAGCCAAACCGGTTTCGGCAACTGATACAGTTCTTTCTCTAACTTGGAACCCTGTGCCACACTGATGCCATTGATCCACATGTACTAAGTGGCTTTAGGGTTCTATGCACTTGTACATATTGTTCCCTTTTCTCAGAAGAATGGTTAAATACGGCTGTATAGATAGATAACAGATTATTCTACAATCTTAAAAAATCTTGAGGTAGAGGAAGTATAAAGACTTAGGGATATATACATAGTATGTTGTCAACTGAAAAAGAGGATTTATACAATATGTGTATGATTACTGTTATCTACATGTCAATCATTTACTTCCCACATCTATGTATCTGTCAATCTAAAGAGAAATAAAAGGCGGGAAAGCTACATAACAATGTTAACAGTAGGCCATTAGAATTATTAATGCTTAGAATTTTCTTCATTTTGTTTGTTTTTCTAATGAATGTGTAATATATTTTTAGCAAGGAAAAGCAAAAATGCTATTTTTTATAAAAACAGTGATTTTTAACAAGCACTGAGTCTTGCTTAAGTGACTTTGCCCACTTGGAATGCTGCCTTCCTAATAGTAGATGTGTTAGGGTAGACTAACGGCCATAACAAGTGGTACCCCAAATACATAACAGCTCAACTGCAATGGTTTATTTCTGCCCAGTGAATGGAGAGAGCAGGAGATGTTCTAGTCTTTACTTTTCTCTGAAAGAGACTTGTGCTAACACCTGAGACACAGCTGAATCTTACTTCGAACCAGATTGGTTAAAACATGCAGGGTTCCTTTTTGAGGTAGTCATTTTATTTTTAATGGCAGAGCTATCCTCTGGAAAGTGGACAGATTTTCCTTCTGCTGCCTCACAGCAGTGGGAGAGCCCAACAGCTATGTGCAGAGCAGATAGCAACAGCCATCTATGTTTACTGTAGATAAATAGCACATTAACAACATGCTCACTCTTGTGCTCAAATGAGCATTTTATGGATTAACTTTGCAGTAAGTATTTAAAGTTTAATGCTTACTGTATCTGGTTTCGTTTGATATCATTGAAAATGTAGAGGGTCAGACCACATTCATGTTGTCTTTTTGAGCTCCCTGTTGAGCAAATCATTTTGATGTGGGGACTGTGGGGACTGTGGAGAAATACTCTCAGGTTTCATCACTGCTGACTTAATTGGGTTTCATGATGTACATTTCTTCTTAGTAGGATCAATTAAACTGGCTGATAAAGCTGCCTGTAAAAGCCAAATTGTTAGGTTAAACCTGCCTGGTATATTAAATATATTGATGAGTAATCTTTCCACTGTTTTTTTAAATCATCTTTATTTACTTTCCAGTAGTTTTATTTCTAGTTACTTGCTAAATAATGGTCAATATATACTTAGTAAAATATTTCTCTTTAAAATGCTATTGAAAAGTCCATGAAAATGATTAAGGTGCCATATCATCCACCTACTTCCTGTTGGTAAGAATTGCTGGTGATTTTATGATTAGCTAGGTATATGTTGGGCTTCCTTATGCAATCCAACGGAAAGGGAACCAATTTATAATAGGTGAATAGAGACAATGAATGAATGGTTTTGAAACTGTGTAAAACAGTCCTTTGTGCACCCACATTATGCATGTTATTGTAGTATTTTGTTAAGTATTGATAAGATAAAGAGGACACTTTAGAATTGTGTGTACATTATAAAGAATGATACATTTGCTGTGCTCTTCTTGAGTCTCCTCTTTGTCATGGGTCATTTGCTTTGTAAGGTCTTGAGTTCCAGGTGGTTAAGGAATAGCTTAAGGCATTGTCTTACCTGCAGGTCATTTGGAGACATATCTATTAATTAATTAAAATGGATTAGAAATTCATCATTAATTTGCCTCTTATTTTTAAAATTAATTGGTGTAGCTCCCCAAATCCCATTTCTTTCCTTTTAAATGTAGGCATTCCTGACATGTGAGAGAAATTATAGGGGCCATTCTGAAGCTGTGGCTTAAAAAATTATGAGAATCATAGAATGCTAAACAAATGTAGGTAACCAACAGAAAAAGAGCAGTGAGCGCCCTTTGTCAATTTCTTTATTCAATAAATATTTATTAGGCATCTATTATTTGCTAGTCTTTGTACTGGTTCCTGGGATCATAGTGATGAAGAAATTAGACATGGTTCTTTCTGAGCTAATAGTGTAGAAAGGCAGGACAGTTACACAAAGCAATGTATGATATATGCATATTTACGAATGTGCTCAACTTTATAAGGGACTAGTACAAGGTATACTATGAGAACATGTGCAGAAGAATCTAAGTTTGAATGGTATAGGAAGTTCTCATTGAGAAGGAGACATTTCTGATGGGGTGGAGTGGGAGAGAGGAGGAGGGAAGGACATTTCCAGCCCTGAGGCAGGGATGAGGCACAGCAGAGAGGAGAGTCAGTGTGGAGGCAAGAATGAGATCTGAGAGGTAAGGAAAAAAAATCAGACCACTCTGGAATTTTTAGGACGCTGCTCTTTGTGTCCTAAAAGCACGGAAACACTGCAGGGTTCTAAGTGTGGGAGTTACAAGATTTCCATTTTAGAAACATCACAACTTGCTGCTGTGCAGAGAATGGACTGAAAGGGGCCTAGCGAGCATGCAGGGGGGTGCTCCAGGTGAGATGGGATGTGGGCTTGCACTACAGGGGAGCAGGAGGGATGAAAAAGCATAAGGATGTGAGGTTATTTTGGAGGCATCTTTCAGTCTTGGTTATGAAGGGAGAATGCTTGTGTGTGTGTGTGTGTGTGTGGGGGGGGGGGGGGATGGCTCCTGGGTCTGGCCTGAGCAATTGTATGACTGGTAGGGAATGAGCTGGAGGGTACTGCAGGAGAAGAAGGGTTAAGTTCAGTGTGTTTTTGATCTGTCCTAATAGAAATGCCAAGTAAGTACTTGAATGGATGGAGCTCAGAAGAGAAGTCTGGGTTGGGTTTATGAATGTGGGAGTTTTAGACAAGCACATGCTATTTCTTTCTCTATGGAGTAGTTGCAGTTGCTTAGGAAAAGTGGGGGGAGGGGGAGGAAAAGTGAGTAGAGAATGAAGTGTGAGGAACTGCAGTCTTAAAGATGAGGCAGAGCAGGAGCCAGAGGTGACGGGAAGGAGCAGGGAGAGAAGTAAGAGGGAAACCTAAAAAGGATTCAGGATCGTAGAAGTGGTCAGCTGTGTCTGAATCCCCAGAGAATCCTTCTGGAAGATGGGGAAGGGAAAGCCCAAAGCAGCATTGCCCACTACTACTGCCAAACACTTTGCATTTAAAAGTACTCGTCGTTGGCAGCAACAGGGAGGCCTCATGAAGCAGTTCTGGACTAGCGCGCTGCAGGGGGAGGCCAGAGAGGGTGGGTTGAAGTACTAAGAAGGCTAATGTGTGGATTATTAACAGTGGATTTAGTAATATTTAGATTTATTAAATATAAGTAGCAGGAAGCTGTTTTAAGAATTTTGAACCTTTTTTGGGACATGGAGTTGGGAAGAATGACTCTACTTGAGGGATCTAATGGGTAGTTTGTATAAAAACATTGTTATCAGGGGGTGTGGGGTATTCCTTTCCCCACTGAGTGCTGGGGATCGGGTCCTTGTGATATCTCAAGAAAAAGAATTTTCTGAGACTTGTACAGGAGGATGAGTGATTTTTTATTTGCATGGAATTGCATCCTTGGGGTTTTAAAGTCCCATTCCCTTCATCCAGGCCTAGAAGAAGTGCAGCTGGGAATTCAGTAGAGCTAGAAGCAGAGCCGGTGCCCAGAGCTTCCGTGCCATGGTGGAGTTGGGTCTGGTGCAGCATCAGGCTAGTTGCAGTCCATAATCCATTGTGTGCGGGGTCCACATGGCTGTGGGCCATGTGAGCGAATGCAGGGAGCCAAGAGAGCAAGAGAGTGGACTTTTTTTTATTTAGGGAATTAAATATTCTAAATCTTCCCACACTTGCAGTGGCCATGCCTCCCCTGGCCAATGACCTATTCCCAGGTGTATGACTGACAAGCAAGTACCTTCCCTATGACACCCAGACTTTACTGGGCATGTGTCTACTCTCCCCCTGTCCAGGCCCTCCCCCCAGCAGTCTGTGGGGAATAGACTGGTGGCTTCCTGGGGAGTGTTGAACTGCAGCTTCCTGGCAAAGCTGCACAAATAACTATAATATTTGGCCTTCCCCTTGCTTCTTTCCTGTTATTTATAACTAGTTAAATTACAATGGCACCAATAGGATTTTTTTAAAAAAAATCATTAACTTGATTAAGTTATAGATAGTCTTACTAAATGTTGCCGAAGGTCACTCTTTTATTAGTGTTTTTCCCCTTGGCTAAAAATTCTTTCCTATGTACCATGCAAGCCACTTTAGTGACAAATTATTGTTCAAATTTTTCTTGACACACCAACTTGAGAACTAACTACTCTCTCTATAGTTGGTACCCAGGCCCTAAGGGAATTTTATGGGTCACATCAATACTTGTGAAGTGACATCTATCAATCTAATGTAGACAAATGTTTGAGTCAAAAGGTCCTTGGACTGTGTATTTGGTTGACACAGAGCTGCCTTTATTTGAAACGATGACTGAGCATTTTAACGCGCACCAGTCAAGAAATGCAGTTATTATTCTGACAGTAACTGAATGCATTTTCCTGCTGCCTATATAAAGTCTTTTTATTGTCTAGTAAGCTGCTGAATTGATGCATTCATTGTTAGTATTTGCATAAGGAGTTTGAACCACCATGGGAAGAATGGTTTTGAATTTCCTGTTTTCATTTGTTTACTTTCTGTGTAATAATAGTTTTTGTGTAAGGATTTTTTTTAATCCTGGGTTTTCCTAATTTTAATACAGTGTAAATAAACTAGGAGTCATATTTATGAAAATTGCACCTTATAAATCAAAGGAAATGGGGAAAGGGATGAAAAGAAAATCTTTAAAACTTAGTCCTCCAGCTTCAGCAGCGGGCGCCTCAGCCAATTCACCTTGGAGAACCACGGTTGGGTTTTTGGACCTGATGTTTTCTGATCTGGGACAGACCAGTGGTTTGCAAAAATGGTTTGCAGAGTAGAATATGAAGATCCCTGGCCTAGACTCCTGGGGAGGATAATTGTTTGGGTTCAGGGTACTTCCCGAGAATCTGCATTTTTAGAAACCTCTCCAGGTGATTTTGGTGTGCTCTTAGGTTTGGGAGCCCTTGGACTCTGTGGCCACTAAGGTTTTCTCAACTAGTCAGAAGATGGATAAGAAAAGAGAGAATTAGAATTTACTGAGTTTCTATTACATGCCGAATATTACATACTTTGCCTCCTTTATTCCTTCACACCATCTTTCGAGTTGTATCATTTTCTTCCAATTTTAACCCAAGATTCAAAAAGGTTTACAGAACTCTAAAGGTCACACAGCTGCTGAGAAGAGGAACCTTTATTTGCATTCAGGTCATTTGATTTGCTCTGTTAGAATCATGACGAGGTTTGGAACAGAGCAGCCTGATAGGATTCTAGTTGCTCCATCCTGAGTGAAGGGTCCTGTGCTCTGTCGTAGTGGATACTCATTGGGAATGGTACACCTTCCTATTTATCATCAAAGAAGGTGCATGCGGGTGATTGCATATGGGGGACTGGATGTGTTTTGAGAATACTGAAGTCAGATCCACATGGACAAAACTATGTCTTCAACAGTGCAATGAATAAGTCAGGTTACTGTGTCCAGAGATGACATTGATTCTCTAAAAGGTCTGTGCTAACAAGTTTGTTGTCTGAATGAATAAACACCACACATCAACATTAATATTTTTCCAGGAAGGTAATGAGACATGGTGGGGTCCAGTAGAGGAAGACCTGGAGGCTGGAGTGGACTTAGCACATGGCTTAAGGGTTAGGCCTTGGCTCCTAGACCTACCTGTGTCACTTGTGACCTTGGAAATGTTGCTTGATGTTTCTAAACTTGCTGCAAAATGAGAATAATGTGTCTCTCTGAGTGAGGAGTGAGTGTGGGCTGAGATAAGGATAATGTATGTTAGCACCTAGGTTAAAGTAAGTGCCCTGTTCATGCTAATTGGAGGGCTTAAGAGTTGTCTCCATGGAGCCCACTAGAGGCAGGGAGGCTGCAGTGGAGCTGGGAACATGGAAGGGAGTAGCACTGGAGGCAGAAATAAAGATGAGTATCACCTGCTTGAGCTCGGTGCTCTCCAGTCCCTGTGAATGCATACTCTCTGAATCTGTGGTTCAAAGGTCCTTGAACAGAAAGATTAATACAAACAAGTAAGACAATTATTTTCCTACCTGTTTATTCTAGGGCCAGGTCACAGATGGTGGGTAGCCCACGCCTGTTCCTACAGCTCAGGGTGTAAGACAGGACCTACTGCTAGACAGGATGCCCTTCCATCATAGGTGCACTCACACACGTGTGCACACTCACTTGGCGGGGACAGTGTAGGCACCTCGCTTCACCCAATGCACACAGCTTTGGGGTGTGGGAGGAAACTGGAGTCCCCAGAGAAAACCCACGCAGACGTGGGGAGAGCAGCTCAACTCCACACACACAGTGGTCCTGGCTGGGAATCAGTTACTTTTCCTCATCAACGTTATCATGACACAATGTTATTGGAGGACCCAATTAGGATTGCAGATCCCTGAGTCCTCTCCAGACCCATTGCTCTCCAGGGCTTCCTGATGCTCTGTGAGGTGTGAGCAGCACTGCTTCAGCAGGCAGCGCCTGAGGGCGTGGTAATGCTGTCTGGGGAGGGTGTTTGGTAGAGAGGAGCATCTGTCCAGGTTCAGCCTGAGCTGGCTCTGCAGTGACAGTTCTTTTTTTTTTTTTTTAATCTCCTTTTTATTTATTTATTTATTTTATTTTTATTTTATTGCTTAAAGTATTACAAAGGGTATTACATATGTGTCTGCAGTGACAGTTCTTTCTGTAGAACTCTGTATGTGGTGATGGGCAGAAGCAGGTGAGCGAGAGCGAGAGTGAGCGAGCAAGAGAGAAAGAGACTTTTCTAGAAAAAGTTAAGTGATAAATGATGTTAATGTAAAAAGAAAAAAAACCCCACATTAAAACTTGTAAAGAATTTTTGTGAGTTTATTTGAGCCATACTGTTGCCGGGAAGCAGAATCTCAATGTATTAAGATAGTGCTCTGGAGAATGGCAGTGTTTTTACCTTGTTTTATACGTTACACTCAAAGGAGGAGACATAAGTGGGTTACTTGAAATCCATTGGTGATAGATTAGGGAGGCAGGAGAAAGCAAAGGGGGCGGGGAACCTCTGGGATTGTATAAAAAGTAAAATGATTGATACATACTTTTACTTAGGTTGGCACAGAATAGTTAACAATGAACAATTAACATGATACCAGTAACAATGAGGAAACTTGTGGTCTCCTTCCTGGCACATAGGAGCATCTGGTTACGATGAGGTCCAGAAAAAGGGAAGTTACAAGTTCCCCTGACATTCCACATGTGTGTTATCTTAGATGCAAAAAGACAAATAGGTTCAGTAAAGATCAAAGTTGATCTTTGTCGGAGAAAATACTGGCTTAGGACATGACTACCCACTTAAAAACCGCTTTTTAATTAAAGATTTTAATGGCAGACCATCCTTTGTGGTTACTTTAGGTCTCTTGAGTTTGCAAGGCTGTCACGCAGGCCTTTCCTGAGTTAGTCAGGTTAGCATGTGGCCTCTTCTTGTCCACAATGATAACACGTCCTTTCTGGGCTCCAGGACATAGCACCAAGAATGAGCAGCAGTGAAACACTAAGTAAGGATACTCCCTTTCTGATCCTCACACTGAAGCAGTAACAGATTGGAGTAGCTGCCCCCGGGGAGGGGAATTGAAATGATCTCATTCCCAGAATTTCTGAGGGAACCTTGCAGCACAATATAGCTAAAAATGAAAATCTGCCAGACTCCATTTGCCTCACTGGAGTGCAGAGTGGTCCTCAAATGTTTTGAGCTCAGGGCTTTGGGAAGATTTCTCACTGTGCCGTGTGGTCTGTGGAAGCAGCCTGAGAGCAGAGTTTTTACACTAAGAGTATCTTCTGGGAATTGAGTGAGACGAAAACCAATGTTTTGTAGCTACAAAAAATGGACGTATGCCACTATCTTCTCCCTACCAATGATTTGAGCTTATTCTGTGTACTGCTCTGTGCTAAGCCCTTCCCATTTGTTATCTCACTAAATCCTGATACTAACCCAGAGGTTAACATCATTATACCCATTTTATAGATGAAACTACCTCAAAGCAGGTATGGTATAAATGAATGGAGAAACCAGGATTCAGAACTAAGACAGGCTTTTTAGAAAGTTTCCTTATATACTAAATGCGGGCTTTCTCTACCTGGCTTTTAGGAAAAAAAAAATCAAAGGCAACATAGGTGACAACCATGATAATGGAAATAGTAAAAGCCATAGTATTTACTTCTTTCACTCCCTAACTCAACAAGTACTTATTTATCACTTACTACTCCTGATAGGCTACAATTACTGTTCTAGAGATATGGAGAAGTTTGAGGAATTTATAACCCAGTCGTGGAAAAAGGATATATGCATGCTTAGCCAGAGTAGCGACATCATGTCACAGTGTTTAGACATGTGAACTGCTGTGAAGGAGAGGGCACCTCTGCTAGGTATAAAAAAAAAATCATGTCTAGGGAGGATATTGATTTAACATGGCACTTTTTGGCTAAATTGGGTTGCGTTTCATATTATATTTGCTGAGGGTGTTGGGAAACATTTGCAGAAGCATGTCGCAGTGTTTGTCGCGAGTTGGAAAATTTAGAATAGGGAGAGTCTTATCCATACTAGAAATTTGCCCCTTTTTGGATAACTTCTGTATTAACAAACACAGGCCCACGTGCCACTGTAGATAATAAAATTCTCACAAAAGAATATTGCCAAATGGGACAAATATTTGGATGTAAAAATATATCTTAACTCCTTTCCTTGGAAGAAATGTAATTTCTGTTGTAGTAGGAGAAACTAGATTAACACCCTGGGTTAAATTTTGTTATCAGAAAACATACCTTTGTTTTTATTTTGAGGTAAGGTTTTTTTCATATATGGTTGGGTGTCTGTAGTAATATAACCATTTTATATGATATTGTTTGGCCCTCATTCATTCTTTTCAGTTCATGTCTCTTGTCTCATTTATAATTGTTTCTACATTTTTTATTGCTAGCATTTAATAGCGACCACCCATTAAAATGATTGCAGTACCTGAGTATATTATAAATTTATCTGACATGTTATTACTTCTGGATTATAAGCTGGAAAATAATTACAGTTCTTGTTGTAATGCTGTTATTATGATGATTTAATACTTCCCCAGTTTATGCAATTTGGTTCTTTTCTTCATTTGTATGTTTCTTTATTTGCTGAACAGGATATTTTCATAGTTATATTTAAAAGGAGTAAACTCTAGAAGCTGTTTATTTGAGAAATCCTTTTACAATGCTATATTAATTCAGCTCTCAGACGTTTCTTAGCAAATCAAAGGAAATTCCTGGCCACTCCAGTGGACTGATTGGACTTTTATCTGTCATAATGAAGGTAAATTAGGTTCCTCAGCTTATCAGGGTCTGGTCTGGCCCTAACTGGATTAGTCCCCACCAGAATCTTGGAAGAGGAGTATAGGTAGTGCATTGATTTCTATATTTTTAACCTTATATTTCCGTAGGTCCAGGCGAAGGTAGTTCCTGCAGCGTGAGGGCAAATTAGGTTTACATAACCTACAGTTGGGTCTTTATTTTTCAAACTCTAATGATTATTTGATTCCTGTGTCGTTCATTTCAAATGCATCTGCAAAACTGTGGGTATATAGGAATGAAGCAAATGCTTTTTCAACCAACCCAGCAAACAACCAGCATTTCACTGCATTGTTGATTTACCATATGATTTTATACAAAGTTATTAATTAAATGATATGTCTGACCTTTTCTAAGCAGTGGCCTCTGGGTGTCCACAGTTTTAAATCCTCAACAAAATGTTAAAAGTCAACAAAAATGTCTTCAGCCTAGCACTGTTTACCATCTCCATATTTATAGCCATTAATTCCGTAAGCATGCTTGAGCACTTATTAAGCACCAGGGATACTATGCTACAGGTGCAATACTGTATAAGGACCTTGCCCTTCTGGTGCATATTGGTATTTGACAATCTGTCTGCTCAGCCTCCCTCAGGAAGGACATCTTTTCCTGATGTAGTTTCTGAAATTAGAAGGAAAGGGAGTCATATTAGGATGTAAACAGAGTTCTACTCTTTGTCTTTTCCTGACCACACAATGGGCCTTAGGACAGTGGTTCTCAACCTTCCTAATGCCGCGACCCTTTAATACAGTTCCTCATGTGGTGACTCCAAATTTCACTGTTACAAATTGAACATAATTAAAGCATAGTGATTAATCACAAAAACCAATATGTAATTATATATGTGTTTTCCGATGGTCTTAGGTGACCCCTGTGAAAGGGTCATTCGACCCCCAAAGGGGTTGCGACCCACAGGTTGAGAACCGCTGCCTTAGGAGAAGAGGGAGCAACAAGAGAATACCTTCCTAGAGCAAATGACTTTCTAATAAAGGACACAGGCGGGCACTTCCAGAAAAAAGAGGCCATAAAGTTATAGTTGTGTCGTTGGTGGGCTGGCCTGGAGGCAGGTAATTTGTAGGCATAAGGGAGGTTTCCAAATTTTCACAAGATCAGAGCTCTAAGTGGCATTTAAGTACTTTTGTTCATAGGTTTAACATTTGAATTATTTTAAATTTTAATATACTGGTTGATATTGTGCAGCTAACTGAAAATGAGCTGTCCTTCAACAAAAGCATTTATCTACATGAATGGAATTGTTATGAAAAGGCTACAGTGGGCTTTAGCCCATGTGGTTTATGACATTGCTTCAAAAAGACAAAACAAATGTTGAAGCCTTTTCATTTTCAATGTCTATCATTCCACCTGACATCCCTGCATTCCTAGGTTCCACTTTGTCCATTTCTAGCTCACATTTGGTTTACACATGTTTGATTGCTTCAAGGTGCCAGGTCCTGGTGATGCAGTACTAATGCCATGATA
This sequence comes from Myotis myotis, assembly GCF_014108235.1. Lineage (NCBI taxonomy): Eukaryota > Metazoa > Chordata > Mammalia > Chiroptera > Vespertilionidae > Myotis > Myotis myotis. The sequence goes on from NW_023416335.1 coordinate 16,353,693, forward strand.
ACTAAGTCCAGGTCTCCATCTTTTAGGGCCTCGTCTAGCTACCGACTTCTTACATGTCTAAAAGCCCAAGATAAATTCAAGTGAAGGTTCTCCTTATTTAGGCTGTGTCATAATTACTGGTCTGGAATGGACTTATGAATGTTAGAAACACTTGGAGGTCAGAGAATGAAAACCTACCAATAATTTGTTGTTGGGATGTGGGAAGAGAAAATAAGGGAATTCTTTGGGTCCCTCATCCCACCATCCCCCTTACAAGCTCCTCCCATGTTAGGAGGAACTGGTCATATAATTGATTCAGGTTGTCATTCCTTGGGCCATGTCTCAGTTTGGGCCTTCTTTCCCAGCCTATGGTCAAGTATGGAAGAGCTTGTGTTTGCAGGGATGGCTCCACACACTCCTTGCCTGCTATGCATATAGCAGCCAAGCCCTTGCCTTCCCCGCTCATGGTGTGGATGGGACGCCAGGCAGTGCTAAGGGGTCTGTGTCAGTGCTGCATGAGGCTGGTTTGTGAGAGCGGCTGTTGGTCCACTTCACAGACCCAGGGTAGATTGGATTGGAGAAAGTAGGCACCTCCATCAGTCTTTGTGGCTGAGCTTTGTACCCACGCACTGTTTATCAAGGGGTTTCTGCTTTGAAAGTAGGCAGGTATTTAAAGCTTGTCCAACTATTTATAAAAATGATGCAGATTATTCTGTGTTTACTAGTATTTCACTCAATAGGGAAATCCAGAGAGGAGGGAGGTGAGGGGTAAGAATCAGGATCAATGTTTTTTACTCCCCCTTACCACCCCCCCCACCATGCCCCATTCAAGACCAGCACAGTCCAAGAGGGTCAAGTACTATAACCTTTACAGTTTGTTTGGTGCCCATTAGCTGCAGATGATGGTGTGTATGTGCTTATTTTCCCTGTTCAGTTATAGGTGGGAGATTGGAGGTCACACTTATTTGGATCTCTGACAGCACCTACATAAAGCATGACATTTTTTCAACTATGAAAGATTTTTATGTAACATCTTATTGATTGAAGATGGCAGCTTTCACGAGGCAGAGGGCAGGGTTGTGTCCTATTATTGAGCAGGCCTGTAGGTTGTATCACACTTTTGAGTAGGTGATAAACTCACAGTACTGGTCTGCTTCCTCTGATGGGTAATTTTCTTCTCCCATTTTCCTATTCTTTTCTATTTTTTTGGGATTGGAAATCAGGGGAGGAGGGTGTTGCAGGTTGAGATGATGGGGAAAAAATAGAAAGCAGAGAGAATAGGTTGATGTACTTGACTTTATTTCATTTATAGCTCTAGGCCTGAGTAGGAGCATGGAGCCTTTCTCTATGAAATAATTAGTAAGATTCTCTGGTTGATCAGCTGAGAGAACAGAGAGACAGGGAGAAATGTTTACTCTTATGCAATGTGGTAGATAGTTGTCCTTTTTGACTGTTCAGCACCTAACTTCTTCCTAACCACCCCCTTTACTCAGAGTCTCCTTCCTTCCTTCTCCCACTGAGAGAAGCAGACACCAGTAATTTCCATGCAGTCAAGACTTCCCACCATTGGGCATTCCCCTTAAAGGAAGACACAGCCAATTAACTAATTATGGTTTTCTACTCCAAAAGTGGTTGGGCATCTTTGAAAAAGAGATTATTTAAATGAGTAGTGGAGGGGTGAACTGGGTATAGGGAAGCAGCGGGTACACTTGCAGAGAGTGGGGAAAGGTGGAAAATGTGAGGGAGAGAAAGCAGAATTGATAAGGAAAAGTTGCTAAGAAGATGATGGGGAGTTATTCAGAGCCAGGATTGTTCTAGCAGTTCTTTAACATTTCTTTTTGCAAGAGTTTTCATTATCTGCTTCTGTAACTTTTCCCCTTTAAACCCTAAAGCATTAGTTAGTAATGTTATATTTTAATTCAAGTTAACAGAATAGTGGGAAAAAATTGTTTTTACTCAGTTCTGTGTGCCACGTGGAGACACTCCAAAGGGGGATTGCAACCATGTGGAGAGGGGCATAGTGATCCATCCGCAAAATAAAGTATGGCAATTGCTAACTTCTTCAGAAGAGGAAAAAAGAACAAGTCACAACCAAGTAGCAAAGCTTAACTGATTGTGAGTTGATTAAGGCCCCAGACTCTGCTTGGGACTGTGGTGGATGAAGAGATATAGAAAGCAGGGTCAATGACAGATGGGCTTACATCATAGTGTGAAGGTATCTGGGCCTTGGAAAGAGCTACCCTACAGCATCATTTTTGCAAAATGTCAAAGGAGCATGTTACAGATAAATGACAAATATTCAGAGGAGGGAGAGCTCATTTCTACCTGGAAGGGTCAGAAGAACCATTTCTGAGTGGGGCTAGGCTGGCGGTAGACCTTAAATCAGGGGTGGGCAAACTTTTTGACTTGAGGGCCACTCGAGGGCCACAATGGGTTCTTAAACTGGACCGGAGGGCCAGAACAAAAGCATGGATGGAGTGTTTGTGTGAACTAATATAAATTCAAAGTAAACATCATTACATAAAATATATAAAAGGGTACGGTCTTTTTTTTTTTTTTTTTTTTATTCATTTCAAATGGGCCGGATCCAGCCCGCGGGCCGTAGTTTGCCCACAGCTGCCTTAAATGGTGGATGTTGTAAAAGAAAACCCAGAGCTGGACAGTAATTAAACAGTAAAAGGAAATTTTATCTAGGACAATTGCAACAGGGAGAGGAGACCTCAGTATAGAGCCAGGATCAATTTTGAATATGGCATGAGCAAGTGGGGCTTGGAGCCAAGGAGTAGGATGGGGGGCAGTGGATGGAAAATTACTAAGAGGAAATATCAGGGGTGAGGGTGGGGGAGTTCTGCTATCTTGACCTAACAGAATTCTTGCTGAAGTCAGGCTGGGCTAATCACATATCACTGTGTGTGTGTGTGTGCGCGCGCACGCAGAATGGGGGCGGGGGGAAGAAGGGGTGATGGAGGATGAGGAACCTGATCGATATTGGGGAGACCAGGGTGTTGGTTAAAATGACTTAGCAAGGGTCTTACTAAAGCTGGATTTTTACAAAGAACTTCACAGATGGTCCTAGGAGAAAGCCCAGGAGCCTGCCTAAAGTTTGGTCAAGCAAAGACTCTTCTTAGGTGGGATAGAGGGAGGAACAGACTCAAGTGGTTGACACTGGGTTGGGCACAGTGGTACTGATCCTTCCAACAGTTCTGGGAAAAAGCTCTATTACTCCCATTTTATAGTAAGAAAACACAGGCTTAGAAAGTATAAATATGTGACCTACCCTTCCGTACCTTCCGTTTATGGTAAAAGCCAGAGCTGGATTTTAAACCCAGGGCCTCTTCCAGTACCAGCTTGCCTGCAGGACATTTTCTACAAAGATGTGGTTTGGGAGCAAGAAAGTGAACATTGTGAACCAGGATGGAAACCAGATCATCTTGGTGAAGATGCAGAGTCATTTTGGAAGAAGTGGGTGGCGAGTTCGGCAAGGTGGGCTGGGGCGGGTGGCAGTGGGTCAGGGCAGAGGCTGTGCATCTCACACAAGAAGGGAACCACTGAAGGAGCCAGGCAGAGGGTCAGCCAGGCTGTATTTCGATGCTCTCAGAGAGAGGGCCTGTGGAATAAATGACTTTGTGGACATGGCAAAACGTTTATTTTATTGGCAGCATTTCCAATTTACTTTTAGTTTCGACCTGCATCTGAAAATCAATTATTAATATAGCCAATCTTTATTAAATCTTTCCAGTTATCAATATAGAAAAGCACAGGCTTTAAACAAACACACAACCTTTTTAATTCTCCTGATGGTGTTTTGCTGTATTGCCTTCATCCTGGATGCTTTAATGAAGTGGCGTGACATGACCCAGGGCTTCCATCTGCTGAATTTTGCTAATTTGCTCCATTTTGAAATGGGTTTCTTGGGCTGCAGGAGCAGCAGCCAAGCATGAACACCTCGAGTGGCACCTCGGGCCCCCAGGATGATTCTCTGAACTTCTCTTTGCCATTTGGGAACACAGCCACATTGTTTGCAATTGAAATATAGTTTTTAAGCGTGCCTCCTCCTGTGTTTTTATAGGAAGAGAGCCTCTTCTCCTAGCAAACAAAACACCACTGATTGAACAGAGGGCCCCTTGAAAGGGCTTTAATTACTATATTAATTGCGAATTTTAGGACACACCAGGCCCAGTAGCAGCAAGCTATTGGGCAGATTCCTGGGCTACTTTAAAGAAAATGTTAAAGGCTTTTGGCTAGAAGAGGCCAGGCTGGCATGTGGAGGGCACTACTTTCCTTCAGGCTGTGAGCTTTGCATGTTGCAAAAAGCCCCTTCCCTCTGTAATTTGCATTTCCTGGGAATCTAAGGATTCCCCGCTCCAAGGCCTTTATGCTTCCTACTTTGATGTGGACCAGAGGCAAGTGGGGAGGGGATCTCAATTGTGAAGGTTAGGACTTCTCTGAAAAGTAGGTGGCTGGGAAGAAAGAAAAACACTCAGGATAGTCCTTTCGGAAGGTAATCTTTGAAATGATCATTTTTTATTCTGAAGGAGAAAATAGGGCAAGTGAATTTTTTCCCTGTCAGAACTCCTCCTGAAGGGTTTCCTTCACATCCAGTTTCTGGTGGTTGGCTTCTGGGAAAATTACCACAATGTGAGTGCAGTTTGGGAACCACTGGGAGGTTTTATTAGTCCATTTTTATGGCATTTAACCTGGTCTCTTTCCTAAGGAAAAGAACTGATTAAATGTGGGGGTGACTAGGTGGAATTGAATTCCGTGCCTCAGTAATGCATTCAGAATGGTGTCTTCCTTCTAACATGTTTTCGATGGGAAATTCTCATACGTATCCTTTTTGGCAGGACTAGGGCTGGCGGCCATCATGTCTTCCTGACTTACAGTACTTTAGCGCTTACTATGTGTCCGACGTGCCTCCAGGACGTTGAATGTAGATCCTCACAACAAACCTGCCAGGTTTGGGGCTATCAATAACTCTATTTGGCACAGGAAGAAACTGATCCTGAGAGTTCATGATGTAGAGAGCAGGCTGTGTGGCTCCAGTGTCAATTTATTCTAACCCAGGACGTACGTTAGAAGACATTCATCTCACTTAATGTCACCTTGAATATTCATTGCCAGCTGATGATTGTTATTATCTCCCCCCTTTACTGTCTACCTATTTATCTCTGTACCTATCTATGTACCTAGCTACCTATCCAACACATTGTATTGAACAGTGTTCTGGAAACAAGATTAGGCATGATAATATGAGAAAACTCCCCACAGGGACATCGAGGAGCTCCTAAGCTAGTATGGAGGCCAGATAAGCAAATAGGGTGCTAGAGGGTGGACCATCAGTCCTGGGCTTGGGAGGGCTCACTCATCACTTCATTATTTTAACAAAGTATAGTGCCAGTATATGCCAAGCACTGTAGACAAGAAGGAGACACTCCTCATCTTTGACAGTTGCAGTCTAGTTAGAGGAGATGGACAAGTAAACAGCACATTGCTGTTTGGTGTGATAAATGCCGTAGCTATGCCCAAGTGTCAACAGGGTTAGAGCATTTGTAAATGTATAAGGCACAGGTCCAAGAGAGGTAATGGGCTGTTCAGGGAGCTGACTGCTAATTTAGTGTGACTGGAGAGTAGGGTATAGATGGAGAAGAAGTAAGAGGTGAGGCTGGAGAGGTGGTCAGAAGGGCTGAGAGTCAAGGGCATTGCTTGACTCTAGGGATCCTAGACCTCTCAAGACAATGAGAATGCTTTGTGCCCAGCACTACGCTCTCGGGTCTCTTTAATTGCAAAGTAGGAAAGTGGAACTGCAGAGTAACCTAAAATCAAGCAGTGATAGGATACTGCAAATTTCAGAAGATTGGAAACCACTGCTGTTATTTATAGCTTGTAGCTATTTTCTTACCAGAGACAGACTGAAGGAGAGGAATCCGTATCCTGTGTCTGGTGCGGTGTTGGTTCAGCAACAAAGATGTTAGAAAAGAAAGAAAAGGAGGGGCTTAAAAATGAATGCCTTTTCAATTAATTCTTCTTCTATTGCGAGAAAAATCACATTTCAAGGTCATAATATGGGGCAATGAGACTTACAGAGATAATTCATGGTGGATCTTTGAAATTTCAATATAAGAAAGTAATGAGAACATTTCAAAGCAACCAGATTTTATACTTTTCAGAATTAAAAAGGAATTGAGTGGAATTGGATAATGGGAATTGGATAATAAGAGTGGAACCTGTTATCCTTGGATCATTGGTTTAGCTAGATCCCAGACTGGCAGTAACTAAAAGTTATTTCAATTTTATGTTTGCTCAGTGGCTAAAATGAAGTGGGTTAATAAATGCAATTTTGCTTTTTTTTTTTTTTTTTTTTTTTTGTGGAGGAATGCCCCAGTCACAGAAATCCCTAAGCTAACTGGTCTTCTTTATATCTCCCCAGACATTTCCCCAGGATGAATAGCCAGGGAGAGAGGCACCTCTGTCTTAGATTGCCTTCTCACTGATTCAGAATGGACAGTGCACCAAGAGTACGATTTAGAAGCACGAGTCTAATTTTAGTTTATTGGGAAGTTCAGTGGATCAGAAAGCACTGAGTCCCCAACCAGAAATAGATGATCAGAAAAATTTAGACTGGATATTTGGAACGAAGGGCTGGAGAAAGGTATGATAAGGTGTGGAGGCATATATATCTGAAGTCCTTTTATCTTTTGCCTCAGTGCTTCTATAGTAGGTATGGACCGTAATCTATTGTGAAAACTATTTGTTTTATACAACTTTATATACACGATCCCTGATATAATGTGTGGCTCATGGAAGTAGTTCAGTAATTGTTACTGAATGAATGAATGAATGAGTGATGTCATCAGCATGAAACAGTTTGGCTGTACCGTGTATAACAAAGCTACTATAGGAATGAGGAATCTTAGCGTAACATGTGCATTACAGAGAGGGAAATTTTAGGTATCAAATAGCTTTAGACTTAGGGAATTCAGGACTAAGACATTGCATGCAGTTCATTTTTATTTTTTTCTACCATTGCCCTAAGCCAGCCTTCAGCTTTTTCTCTTAAAGTTCTATGGGTCATTGAAAAAAAAAATTCCATGTTATTTTTAGGACAGAAATATCTTAAAAAGAATCCACCCAGCATTGAGTCCTTCCTACTCACTGAGGTTACATTGCTTTAACTCCTTTTCCTAGCCATTTATTTATTTATTTATTTATTTATTTATTTATTTATTTATTTATTTATTTTTATTTACTGGCCCATTCTGACAAATCCCTGTTCTCTTGAGCTCCTAAGCTGCAGTTCTTTTCGCTCTTTTTACACTGTCCAAACCAGACTTTATCTCTTCATTAGTGAATCTTGCATTGCCTCATTATAAAATACTTATTTAATCTATTACAATATATGTATAACTGAAATCAGGAAGATAGCAAAAGGTGATAAATAGGAAATGTTCCGCTGAACAAGCTTGGAACTGCCATTCCATTTCATAGAAGATGTGGCTTCTGGCAGAGATAGGCTGATCAGGAGATTCTCAAGTGTGGGTTTCATGAGTGTCCACCAAGCTCGATCCAGGTTCCTCTTGTCACTTGGTATTCAGTTAGAATCTCCTGGTCCTGACAGGTGGTGGTAGCGGGGTGGGGAAGGGGGACAGTGAGGACATTCACAAAAATCAGGAGGACCAGGGTCTTAAATTCCTTTCATTCTAACTTGAATTTTGAAAGGTATTTTCTACTGTAACACTTTCCTTTGAGCTTTTTATATGACTTCCTGGGGATAAAGAATGTTATGGAGGCTCACAATTCTATTGCAACAAGAAGAGATGACAGGCTACTAGGGAATAATATGAGATCAAAAACCTTCTTGTCTTTTTTAAATGTGTGTTTCCACATACATGCTATTGTCCCCTTGCCTCCCCCCCGCCACCCCCCCCCCCAAAAAAAAAAGAAAAAGAAAAAATCAGGTGGGGAAAGTGGACTTTGAAGATTCTGGCAGTCTTACCAGGAAAAGAGAATCATTATGAGCAAGAACATTTCAGCAGCAATTTGTTAAACAGATTTTGTTTCTAAAGGACATTAGAAACTAAATCACTTCACTCTTAATTTCACTATTAATTTAATTAATCTGCTCTCCCCCACGCAGGGCAGAAGCAAACACAAGTCAAGCTTTTGTTCTAACTAGTATAGACTTCAAATTAGTGGCGTTTTGCTGATGTAAACAAGATGTTTTATGAAAAATTCTTAGAATGCAGTGATTGCATCATGAGAGGAGCAAAGGGGACAACAAGCTGCTGACATACTTGTGGAAGAGAAGCAAGATTTTCATGAGATGGAGGAGTTATCAGCCCACCATTTATTTTACCAGAGGATAAAAATGGTGTCAGCAGCCAAGAGCTGTGTACCAGAATATACCTTCCTGATTTGAGGAACAGTTCTCGACAGCAGAAAATAGAGTTGTTCTCAAGACATATGTTAGGTCTCTCACAATCTATCAGAAATAAGAAAAAGATAGCTGTATAGAGATGAAAGAGAGGAAGAAAGAAAAAAAGATTTGAGATTGACTGTCAAAAGGTGGCATACACGAAGGTATTGGATGTCACTATTATAAGAGGTCTTACTGTAATTACATTTCCTATTTGGATTTACTTGTCCTAACATCTTTCCAGTTGTCAGTTTGGCAACTATCTCCTATCTAGGTGTTTTTTCTCCCTTGTTCAATATCAGCACAGCATCATTCACTACAGTTCAGTAGGGTAGTACTGGGAATGTTTCCTACCTCGGCAAGCCCAATAGATCATTGATGTTGGCAGATTTTCTTTTTTCTGTTTCTACCATAAGAAAATGTCAGACACCAGCCGAGTAGTAGACAGGCCATTAGATCAATATTCCAAGGTCGAGAGAGTTCCAATATTGGCTTACATTATTTTCCCCATTTTTAAAAAATGACAAAATCGTTCAACAAAGATGGAATGCAGGTAATTTTACTGAAGCTGTGAGTGGGATAAAGGCTACGGGCAAAAGATTTCTGTGAAGCAACAATCTGGACTGGTCAAAGCATTTGGATTTCCAAGTTTCTGTATAGGAGCTGTACTTGCTATATGATTTAGGACCCGCACACGGGAGATTTGAGGCTGGATTAATGTAAAATTATGATTGTAGCATTAGCGATGCTTCTTCAGAGCAAATGATGACTTGATTTTTTTTTTATTTTTTTTTTTGTCAAACAAATATGTGCTTTCTCAAGGAATGTAGGTTTGGGGAAATAGTGCAATAATTAAACTGAACATACCAGCAAGTAAAAATAATTTAAGTATTATGATGACTCATTTAGTTGGCACCTTTAGGTAATGAGGTGTTCTGGATTAATTTTCCTGAGAGCAGAACCATATCTCTTTAAGTGGCTGAGCATTTTATCTTCATCAATCTTTGAAGAAAATATTTCCAAGGTACATTATATGTTCCCTCATGTCTGTAAATATGCTTGACAATTTATAAGACTCGAGTTTTTTAAGAGCTTAAAGAAATATTTGGGGATCTTGGAAAAGAATGTTACCTTGTGGTTCTACATGGTCTTGTCTACAATATATGAGGTTTGGATTAGATGGTGATCAAGGTTCCTTCTATCCCTAATATTCTCTAAAAATGGATCTCTTTTGTTTCAAACTTCAGTGTCCATGAGAATCAACTGGGGTGCGTGTTAAAAATGCTGATACTCAGGCATCATTCCTAGAGGTTCTAGAGTGAGGTCGAGAATCTGTATCATAAATAAGCAGTGCAGCTTTTCTGATGCCCTCATTTTGAGAAACACTGTCGATCTTTCTGCCTCCTATAAAGATGCCATTGTCCCGTTGGCCTCACGGTCTGGGAAAAGTCACTGCTGGCCTGCCTCAGTGGTATTCTGTTTGAGGGGCTGATCAGCCCCTGATGGATGTGCTTTGATAGTCTTTGCTTCTGATCCTTTCTTCCCTACTAACTGTCACTTTGGTAATGTTAGCTGCTGAGGGAAACCTAATCAAGCTTATTAAACCAGGTGCCTTGTATTTGTACGTAAAATAAGTCATGAAGTTCTAATCTCAGTCCTGGGTAGGGGCGAGGGGAGGACTTCCCATTTTTTCTTGTAGTCTAAAGTACATACACTCAGGAATGGCCATCTTATTCCCTGTTGGGGGGTGTTTTAGTCCTTTGTCATGCTCCTTGTCCTAAGAGTCAAGCTTCCTATGATATAAAAGCTCCAAGTAAAAATCAGGCACTCCCAGAGCAGGACTTGATAACATTTCCCCAAGTGTGAACTCAGTGCAAAAAAAAAAATCTAGAACTAAAAGAGAATATATACTGTGGATATATTCTATATTCACTTTTTAGGGTTTATTTCCTTCTTAAGCCTCTATTTCTGGCTACAATGTGAAATGTTTTATTTCCTGGTAAAGGGATTCTAGGTAGTGGATGTTAGGTAGGGAAGATTTGTGGGACAAATGACACATTACTGTATACCTATCATAACATTTAACTTGTTATATCACAAGTTAAAATGACACATTACTGTATACCTATCTTAACATTTCATAGTGAGATTTGTAGTCAGAGCTATCCATGACTTCTCTTAAAAATGTCTTCAATTTTTAGGCTGTTTTAATGAGATATAATTCACATACCATAAAATTCACCCTTTTAAAGTATACAATTCAGTGAGTAAAGTACAATTTGTGAATTTATAGGGTTGTGTACAATTACCACATCTCCTAATTTTGCAACATTTCCATCCTCCTCCCAAAAGAAATCTGGTGCCAGTTCGCAGTCACTTCTGTTCCCACCTCCAGACCCATTCACCAAGAATTCACTTCTGATGTCTGTAGAGTTGCCTGTTATCGACATGTCACATACATGGGGTCATACAGTATGTGGTCTTTTGAATCTGGCTTCTTTCACTTACTGTTTTTGAGTTTCAGCCACATTGTAGCATGTATCATATTGCCAAAGAATATCCTATGGTATGGATGTACTACGTTTTATTTATCTATTCACCAGTCAATTGGACATTGGATTGCTTCCACTTTTTGGCTATTATGGCTAATGTATACACGAAGTTTTAATTTCATTGGGTAAGTTACCTAGCAGTAGAGTTGCTGGGTCATCTGGTGAACCGATGTTTCAAAGTGGCAGTTTCAAATATTGCAGTTCTACCAGCAATGAGGGTTCTAGTTTCTCCACATCCTTGCCAGCACTAGTTAGTATTGGATAAAGCCCCTTACTGGACATATGATTTTCAAATATTTTCTCCTAGCATGTGGCTTGTTTTTTACTTTTAAAGTGATGTATTTTGAAATGCAATGTTTTTCATTTTGATGAAGCCCGATTAATTTTTTTTCTTTTATAGTGTACTTTTGGAGTGTCTAAGAAGTTTTTGCCTAACCCAACATCCGTGGCTTTGTGAGGCTTACCTAAAATGTTGTAGGTTTGGTTTAGTGTGGAATGACCAGTGATACCTACTACACAGTGCCTTGTTTAAACAGATTAAAGGTTAATTTTCAAGTTTGTGACCTGAACTTCAATGAAAACCTGCCAAGAATTACCCTCAAGTCTTGAGGATAGCCAAAGCCATGCCATCACACCATGCCATGTCCTTCTTAGCATTCTTTCCTCATCGTGGCCTCTGCCATCAGTCGATGAAGGAGAATGTAGGTGTTTACCTTGTTGCATTGGGAGGTAGCACACTCCCATCCTTAGTCTAGTTTCAGAGCCTTGTGTGCAGGACCCTCCCCTGACGCTCCATAGCTGTAGGAACACAGCCCTTATCTTTTACAGGTTTCACAGGGAGATGTCAGGACAGTAGCTCACAATCAGTCAAGTCTCCACTAAAAGAAAAAAAAATACTACCTTAGAGTTTTGTCAAGAGAACAAACTGGTTGCAGCCTCTGTAGGCTCACTGAGGAGCTGATTGACTTGACACTTGTCCTCTCAGTCCTGTTTCTAGCCCCTTTGTCTAAAACACTAAACAGTATATATTCTCTTTTAGTTCTAGATTTTTTTTTTGCACTGAGTTCACACTTGGGGAAATGTTATCAAGTCCTGCTCTGGGAGTGCCTGATTTTTACTTGGAGCTTTTATATCATAAACAAATAAAATGCACATCTAGTAACAGCTTGTATAAAATGTATTATTCCCCAAAGTAGTAATAGCAATCCTTACAAGTTAAAAAAAAAGTCTAATAGTTGGCTCTATGCTTTCACAAATATGATCACATTTGATCCTCACATTGCTGTGAAGAAATAGTCCTTTCTTAAAGGTGAAGAACATGACTCATCAGAACACATTTATTTCCAAATATAGGACTTCTGAAACCAAATTTGATTCCTTTTATATAGCACCATGCTTCCTCTCCAAAGTAATAAAAGAGAATTTTTATAGTTTTAAGAAAATTAGATATGCCATATTATGTTAGACCTATGGCTAATTTATGAACAAGCTTTTGCATGTTGAATGAAACCTATAGAAAATGATATATTCTATATTCCCTTTTTAGGGTTTATTTCCTTCTTAAGCCTCTATTTCTGGCTACAATGTGAAATGTTTTATTTCCTGGTAAAGGAATTCTAGGTGGTGGATGTTAGGTAGGGAAGATTTGTGGTGGCAGCTAGAGTAGGGAGTTCCTGAACGTGGAAACATCCTTTAGCCACTAAATTTACACAGTGCTCAAGGCTGGTCTGAATAGTATTAGGCTGTTTGAAGTCCCAGGAGGACATTAAAAAAATCCTCACTGGAGGATATATATATATATATTTTATTGATTTTTTACAGAGAGGAAGAGAGAGGGATAGAGAGTCAGAAACATTGATAAGAGAGAAACATTGATCAACTGCCTCTTGCACACCTCCCACTGGGATGTGCCCGCAACCAAGGTACGTGCCCTTGACCGGAATCAAACCCAGGACCCTTCAGTCCATAGCCCGATGCTCTATCCACTGAGCCAAACCGGTCAGGGCTATATATATATATATATATATATATATATATATATATATATATATAATATTTTTTTATAATTGATTTGAGAGAGAGAGAAGTGTGATGGGGATGGGATGTGGGGGAGAGAGAGAGAGAGAGAGAGAGAGAGAGAGAGAGAGAGAGAGAGAGAGAGAGAGAATAGAGAGGATAGAAACATCTATCTGTTAGGCGCCTTGACTGGGATTCAGTCTGCAAACTAAGTATGTGCCCTGACCAGGAATTGAACCCGCAGCCTTTTGGTGTATGGGATGATGCTCCAACCAAGTCACCCAGCTAGGGCCCAAGAAGACTTTTTGCTTTCCAAGGGAGCAAAAGGCCCAAGTGTATTTCCATGTGATTTTAGCTTGACCGCTATTACTGGATGTTTCATTCCCCCCCCCCCCCCCAACCCCTTAATTCCATCTTTCCATACCAACATTTACCCCTTTTACCATTTGGCTTAGGACAGTTGTTATTAAAGTGTGGTCCCTTGAGCAGCAGCAGCATCGTGTTTGAAATATAAACACGAAATCTACTTACTCAGAATCTCTGGGGCTTGGGCCCAGCCATCTGTGTTTGACACGCCTTCTGGGATGGTGATGCATGTTCCAATCTGAGAACCATTGGCGCAGGAGTTCAAAGTAAGGACTCTGGGGTCAGTTGCCAAGTTTCAAATTTTAACTCTCCCATTTAGTAGCTACTATAACTGCCACACACTGACCTAAATGATCTTTGGGGAAGTTACTTCCCACGCTAAGCTTTAATTGTCTAGTGTGTAAATGTGTGGGCTAAAATGGTAATTACTTCTGTAGGAAGTTGCGAAGACTAAACAAAGTAATGCGTGTACAGTGCATTACACGGCCCGGCATTCCTGAAGGGGAGCTGTCATGGTTGATGCTGGCTCTGTCTCATCATTACCCAGACTGTGCTGGGTAACCCTCCATCACTTATCCCTGGCAGCTGGAAATTTCACTACTTATTTCTAATCCCGACATTTGCTGGGTGTTCCATTTTCAATAATATGAAAATGAGAGTAGTTTTCACACTAAAATCCCTAGATGAACTATAATTGAAATTTTGCTTATGCCTTCTTTTGTTTTCTGCCAACAAGGCAGTTTCCTATCTGGGGAGAATACCTCTTTGATAATAATTTAAAGCCTTTGTTTTAGAATGTTGGTCTAAGACATTTTGAAAGTCTAAGTAAACATTGTTTCTTGCCTCAATTTATTTACCACTTCAGAGATTTCAGGTGTTTTATATCTATATCTATTTATAGATACTGAGTCTACCCGTAGATATAGAGAATCTATTGATGCAGAGATAGATAGCAATAGATTCTATATTTGTATTTATGGCTTTTCTTCTATTAGATTATTCTTGTTTCAGTGTCAGAGTCTATTCTTTATTAGAAATTCCACCAACATACCCTATACTTCCAAAAAACCCAGGGTGAATTTTAGTTTATTGGAGCATTTTTCAGAGCCTTTGCAGGAAACAATTCTTGGGTTATTTGTATGACTTGACCTAACTTTGCCTACACATTTATAGTTGTTTCCAAGATCACCCAGAATTCTGGTTGTACATCATTCTATCCTGGTGATTTATTTTTCTCTTAGTCCCAGTACAACCTTTGTATTTTCTGATTTAGCAATTTGAACTGCTTACTTCAGAAGAGAATTTGTATCCAAAATATCCTCTTCAGTAACACCTGTCAGAATTCTGGTTCATTTTCTTTTGTACCTTTTATTCATCTATGTATTCATGTTCTTAGGTCCCATTGATTATTTTTTAAAAAATTTATTTTATTGTTTAAAGTATTACAAATAGTAGTACATATGTCTCCTTTTCCCCCCTATTGACCTTCCCCCAGGCGACTGTCAAAGCATTGATTCTTTGGCTGGGTTTCTGCCAATAATAATCAACAAGGGCAAAACAACCCAGCAACCATAAAATTCTTTTAAATGTTTTTTTTTTAAACTCTTCAAAGTATTTTATGAATTTCATCTGACCGTATCCCCCTTTAGGACAGCATTTATTTAACAGTGCTTTGTTTTTGCCAGAAATAAAGGGTTCCATGGTCAAGCTGGTATGGGAAAGGCTACATACTTATACATACTTATTCCATGCCCCACAATCCTACTCCTGGGAATAGTTTAGTGGTTCATAATTCACAGTGGCATTTTAAAAGATTTTGAGATGTCCTGCATAAACAATCCATATTAGCTTTAACCTGTATTTCCCCCCTAAATAAATACCTGTTAACCTCCCATGAAATAATGTGTTCCATAGAACACCTTTGTAACCTTTGAATTTATGAGTTTTCTTATTTTCTTTTGGACAATCTTTATGTTTTTAGATGTATTTTTTTTCACTTTACCTGTTTATTTTTTTTCCTAGTTCAACATGCTGGGTCTTCTTTTCTTTTTTAACATTCATTTGAAAATTTTGTGCCCATATTTGCCTTGAACTTGCTCTAACATATCTGCAACTATTCCTTTTCTTTTCGTGTAATGTGGTCTTTGAGTGACTCCTATTTTTGTCATCTTTATTTAGAGTGTTAGTTCTGGATTGGGTCAGATTATAATGAGTCAAATGAGTTTTAGGTCCTGTACTTGTGAATATATTTTTTTATTCACTTATCTTTTTTTGTGTGTTCATTTTTTGACAGGTTTGTGTGACCAAAGTTGAACTTTTCTAATGACATTTACTTTGAACAAAATAATAAGTTTTGTTCATTACTTATCTTTCTGTGTTTTATGTTGAAATGGTTATTTAGTATTTTAAATAAGAATATTAGTTTGGTTCTACTGGTGGTTATAGTGTTGTTGTTTTTTTTTTTTTGCCGTTTTTGTTATTTGCTTAATAGTTCATGTGAGATTTTTAAGCTTCATTGCTTGTGACAGGCAATATGTAACTAAAATAGTACATTAACATTTGTATTTCCCTACTAACCTACCCAGATATTAAATTTTTCTCTTTCAAATTTGTACCAGAAGTTGATATTGCCTTACAATACTTACTCAGACTATCTTTGCACTTGCTCTTTCTTCTGCTGGAAGACTCTTGTCAAATGTCTTTTCCTCAAGAAAACCCTTACCACTACCTTTAAAGTTGCAGAACCCCTTTCCCAATGCTACCTATTCCCTTTTGTACTTCATCTTTGTCTTTTGTACTGATCAATAGGTAACATACTATGCTTTTAATGTATGCATTATTTTTGCTCTCCCTTAATAGAAGATAAATTCCTGAGGGCAAGCAGTTTCATCTGTTTCGTCCCTGCTTTACCTGTACTGTCTAAAACAGTGTGACACATTATAGGTGCTTAATACATTTGTGGTTGAATGAGAAAATATAACCTCAGTAGGTGTAGAAAGTGCATTCCATAAAATTCGATATTTATTCATGATACAAAATCAACAAACTATAATTAGAAGGTACATTCAGCAAACATGATATTTAATGGTGAAACATTGAAAGCATTCCTTTTAAATATTGGAAACAAGATACATACACTCTTAGCAAGGCAAGACAGTACTTCTATGTAGTATTATGTAGGAAGTCCTAACTAAAATAATACAGGAAGTAAAAGAAGTAAGATTTCTAAGCATTGGAGAGGAAGAAGCAGTGGACCACTAGTCATTGAGGATATTTTGTTTGTGTAGAAAAACCAAAAGAATCTACAGATACAGTATTAGAATGAGTGAAGGAGGTTAGGCAGTAGGCTGTAAACAAAATCAATACTATATAAAACTGATTGCATTTTTGTATTCCAACTATTTAGAAAAGGCAATGAAATACTATACTTACCAGCATTTGGTGTTGTCATTGTTTGGATTTTCATTTTTGTAATAGGTAGGACCATTGTTTTTAATTGCAGGAAATAAAACAAATAAAGGAAATAATCCAGGTGTTCATTAATAGCATAGAAAAATTGAGAGTTAAGTATGTAATAAGTTGGCATAAAACTGTACACACACTATATCAAAGCCAATTTGCTGGTTTTGATATTGAACTATAAATAGGTAAGATGTAACCATTGGAGGAAATTTGGTGATGGGCACACAAGACTTCTCTGTACTATTTTTTCAAACCCCTGTACACCTATCATGTTTTTCAAAATGATAAGTTAAAAAATATTGAGAGTTTTTTTCTTGTAGTGAAATGCTCTCCAGCTATAAAAGCAATGAACGATTGATAAAAACCACACGGCTACCTCTCAAAAACTTCATACTGAGTAAAAAACTAATTTGTGTAAAAATATATTGTATAAAGCTTGGAAAGCACCACCTAAACAATATATTATTTCGAGAAACAACTGTGATAAAACTACCAAGAAAAGCAAGTGAAAGATAACAAACAAAATTGAAGATAATGTTTATCTCAGGGGTTAGGGAGGATATATGAACAAGAAAAAGGACTCAGGGATCCTCAGAGGTGATTATAATGTTCTTTTAAAAATTTTATCAATCGCCATCTTAAAACAACTCTTTGCAGAAGTCTAAAAAATGCATAAACCTCTGTACTGGGAGGGAAGGCTGGGGAGAGTGCGTGGGTGGGAGGTAGTCAACCAAAGACCTTGTATGCATATATACATAACCCATGGACACAGACAATAGGGTGGTGAAGGCCTGGAGGCGGAGTGCTGGTGGGAGTGGGCTACAGGGGGACTATGGGGAAAAAAAGGAAACATATGTCATACATTCAACAATAAAGATTAAAAACACACCAAAAAAATGCATAAACCTGATTTTTAGCATTTAATAATAACTTTTTTGGGTAAAGAACAAGATTAAGTGAAAGTTAAATAGATTTAGCAACATTAAACATTTTTGATGGAGCATGTAATTTTAGAGCATCTAAATGAAAATTGGGTTGTATAGCCACACTGCAATCAATTTTATAACACTAGAAAAAACAACTCAGTACCTATTAGCAGTCACTTCCCAACAACACGCCCCCCGCCCCCCAGCACTCTGTGAATATACTCAAAACAACTAAATTGTACTAAAGGAAAATATTATGTGATTCCACTTATGTAAGGTACCTGGAGTAGTCAAATTCATAGAGACAGAAAGTAGAATGGAGGTTCCCAGAGGCTCGGGGAGGGGGGAAATGGGCAGCTATTATTTAATGGGTACAGAGTTTCTGTTTGGAAAGATGAAAACATTTCTGGCAATGGATGGTGGTGATGGTTGCACAGTAATGTGAATGTACTTAGTTCTACAGAACTCCACCCTTAAAAGCATTAAAATGGTCACAATTCCAAACAAAAAACCCGCACAATTGAATTGTATACTTTAAGTGAGTAAATTATATGGTATGTGAATTATATCTCAATGAAACTGTTAAAAAAAAAAAAGAGGAAAATTGGGTTCTTGTTTAAATTCTGGTCTGACTCTAACTTTGGGTAAGTTGGTTCTGGTCAATGGTTCTTGAAGGGTGGTTCCTGAGCCAGCAGCATCAGTAACACTTGGGTATTTGTTACAATATAAATTCTCAGACCTCATTCCAGGCCTAGTCCCCTGGAAACAGGGCCCAGTAATCTGCATTTTAACACAAGCCCTCCAGGGGATTCTGATGTGCACAGACTTTTGGGAGCCATTAGTAAGTTCAACTTTCTTATCCATAGAATTAGAATATAAAACTAGATCAGTGTTTTCCCCCTGTCTGGTGTATATACTACTGATGGTGTGCAAGATGTTTTTAGGTGATACACATATCAGCATTTTAATTTTACTATGCATTTATTTTAATGTTTGTTAGAATAATATAAACACACTTATCTGAGATTCAGAATTTAACCAAGGCTAATGGACAGGGTGGATTTATTTTCATTCAGATTATGAAAATTAAATATATTAAGGAGAAATCTGTTTTGAAAATAACATTTAATTTTAGAAGCAATTTCTTCTTTTCACTTCTTGTAGTATTTTTAGTGGGGTAGGCAGATGTTTTTATATAAGGAAATCATATGAGACTTGGGGACAGTAAAAAACATTTTGATAATTAGGGGTTTATATTTTATAAAAGTCTACATACATTATAAATAGCTACAACATAACTGGCCTTTTGGACTAGCATTTTAAAAATCTTTATAGAGTTATAATTCACATAGCATTCAGTTCACCCACTTAACGTGTACAACTCAGTGGTTTTGTATACTATTCACAGAGGTGTGCATTGATTGCCATGTACAATTTTAGAACATTTCGTCACCTCCCCAAAGAAATCCCATATATTTTAGCAGTTACTCCCACCCCCTGTACACCCCAACCATAGGCAGCTACTTATCTACTTTCTGTCTCTATGGATTTGCCTGCTCTGGATATCTGTCTATCTATCTATCTATCTATCTATCTATCTATCTATCTATCTATCTATCTAAAAGCCTAGTATGCAAAGTGTCTCCTTGGGAGTTCGACTGACCAGGAGTTCGATCGCATGCTATGACATGAGCTGACCACCAGGGGCAGCGTGGAACAAAGGGAGGCCCCAGCTGGCAGCCAGCAGTTGCTAGGGACCCTACCCATGCACGAATTTCATGCACTGGGCCTCTAGTTTTATATAATTAGGATTATACCATTTGTGGTCTTTTGTGACTAGCTTCCTTGACTTAGTATAATATTTTCAAGGTTTTTCTACATTACAGTATGTACCAGTACTTTATTTCTTTCTACTGCTGAATAATATTCCATTGTATTAATATATTGTTTTGTATATCCATTCATCAGTTGATGGATGTTTGGATTTTTCCCTATTTGGTTATTATGAGTAATGCTGCTATGTGCTTTCATGTGCAAGTTTTTGTGTGAACGTATGTTTCTATTTCTCTTGGGTTTATACCTAGGAGTGGAATTGCTGGGTCAGATAATAACTATATTTAACATTTTAAGGAACTGACTGGATCTAAAAAGCATTCTCATTCCAAGTAAAATTATAATTTTATTTAAAACTAAATATATTTCTACTCTAATTTTTACTGTGACCAATTTCGTTTGACATTGGTGTTACACAAAATGTCTCTCCAAAATGATGTTTGGCAAAAATCATTATTAAAATACATGTTTTTGAAAATGGCAGCTTAGACACTGCTGTTCAACACCACCATTTATCATCATTTATCAAAATTGTCACATCCTTCTGTGACATGTCTCTTTCCCTGCATATTTTATTGCTGCCTGTGCCATTTAGCATTTAGAAAAAAAAAGCATGGGATCTGCTGCCTGCACTGATGATATAATTCATGGTTTTTGGGGCGTTGATTTTTACAAATAAATTATATGTTGTTAAGAAATGAATGGTATTTTTGTTTTCTTTTATAATTGTCATTTCAACAACAATAAAAAACATGTTTCTAAAATAAAAACATAACATTTTGGGGCCTAGCTGCATCTGACACATATATTTTGCTGTGCTAGCCTAATAGTATTTAGGAAGTTTTAAGAAGAGATCCTTTTTTAATATAATGAGAGCTTGCATCCAGTAAATTGTTAATATTTGACTTTGTCACCATGGTTTCTTGAAGCTTTTTGTGCCAAATTAGCTACCTTAAGATTCCCTTTTTTAGAAAAGGTTTTCAGGATGTTTCCTTTTTACCTGCTTATGAAATTAGGTTTTAGTACCTTGCTGTTATTAAGAAATATTTGTGGGGGAAGAAAGGAAACGACTAAATGCAGGGAGTAGATGGAGAAATAGAAAGAGAAGGGACAGCATAGAAAAAAGATGCGCCTCGGGGAAGAGAAAGACAAAATACCAATTAGACTTGAGCGGATCAGATTTGTTTATTGACAAAGGAAGCTAAGCCTTTCATTGCTACCCTAAAGAAAGACAAGAATAGTCAGACAGCATGAGGCATTCAGTGTCCTTAATCTCTGAATATAGGCCTATATGATTCTACATTGATAAACTGAAGTCATTTTTGATTGTGTTTCTGGTAGGGATAACCAATCCTATGCATAACAGAGTAGAGTAAGGGATGTTTATAATGAAGGCTCTAAGCTTCACAGTTTGGGTCCTCTGGGAAGGAGACTCTGAGACAGGGTTTAATGTGTAGGGTATTTGTTTGTCAGCAGGCGTCCTTGGGAATAACTTGATGGAAGGGAGACAGAGGAGTGAGGATTGGGCAGGGCAGAGGTGTCCCCTTGGCCAACCACATAGGGAGATTTAGAGCTGAAATGTTTATTAGTGGAGTCCCATGTTTTGCTAACAATGACCAAAAATTTATACTTTACCTTCATTAGTCAATGAGTGAAGCTGTCTTCCATTCCCCAAAGGTGTGATCTTGAGTGAGGCAGTCTGAGGCTCAGGTAATTCTATTCCTAAAGAGGCTCATGGTGGGAACAAGAGGTTCTGCCTTAAAGACTGGTCTCAGAACTATTTCTCCCATATCCACCAGCCCATATCAGTCACTACCCCCTTAATCTTTACAAAAGCTTTTAAAAATATGTATTGCTTTCTGTTTATGAAAGTAGTACAGTTAAATACATCTTAAATGTGTGTTTAATGTGGGAATGACTAAATCTAAATTTTGCAGCTTTACAATTAGAGATTAGGCGGCATTAAAATAGTGAAGTACATCCATGCATACTGACAAGAAAATATGCTGTAATATCGTAGAAGGAAAATAACAGGTTATATAACTACACAGGCATATGCACCATGATTCTATTTTCATTTACAAAAAGCTATGAAGTGCATACAACACATAGACACACATGCATTCACCAACGTTTTCACCTTCTGAAGATTGGATTGGGGTGAGCAAGAAGAGAGGAATCGTCGTTTCACTCCCCCCCCCCCCCCGTATTTTTGAAATTGTAATGCATTTGGTATAGTTGTGTGCTCAGTAGATGTCCTAGTATGCTTCCTATTGCTGATGTAAGAACTTATTGCAACTTTGGCTTAAAAACTATATGTATTTATTCCTTACAGTACTGGAGGTCAGACTTCTAAAACTGGTCTCACTGGGCTAAAATTGGGATGTCAACCAGGTTGGGTTTCTTTCTAGAGCCTCTAGGGAAGAACCCCTTTTCTTGCTTTCTCAGCTTCTAAAGGCTGCCTGCATTCCTTAGTTGTAGCCCCCTTCTTCCTTCTTTAAAGCCAGCAGCGTAGCATCTTTAAACCTGACTCTCTTCTGCCTCCTTTTTCCACATATAAGGATGCTTGTGATTACATTAGGCACACCCAGATCATACAGGATAACATATTGATCTTAAGGTCAGGTGATGAGGAACCCTAATTCCACCTGCGATCTTACTTCCCACACACCCTGTAGCATAACATATTCACGGGTTCCAGGAGTAGATATTTGGAGGTCCATTATTCTGTCTACCACAATAAACTAGTTAAGCAATGGCATACTCTCAACCTGTATGTTAGCTCTCTCTGCTTCTTATTCAGATAATGTCAGGTAAGTAAGAGAAAAATAGATGGGCAAATATATAATCAGTACATAATTACTCTTTAGTTTATAGAGTATTTTTAATAAAGCTTAGTAAGAGATCATATAGTCAAAGCCATCTTGGTTAGAAAAATATAAATCTTATATTCTTGCATTTTTTTTTAAAAAATTCTCGCTTCTATTCTAGTCTGTCCCTACTATTAAAATGTAATAATTCCTTTTCTTGTCTCCCACTTTTCTGGGAGATAATTGAAGGTGGGGGCTGTGTTCTTAATTTCAATTTACCTTCTAATGAAGCACCTTCTATGTCCAAGTATTTTTTGAACCTTTTGATATATCTGTAGACAAAACCCAACAAAATTTTAGTGCTCTGTTGGGGGGAAGTCAGTCTAATGAGATGAGTGGAAAAATAACTAGAACAGGTCAAGAAGTTTTGTGGGTGCCAGGGTCGGGATGGTTTGAATTCTAAATAGATGATCAGAGTAGGCCTTGTTAGGAGAAGGCTATCTGAGTTAAGACTTTAAGGAATTATTCATGTGGCTAACTGGGGAAATTGTGTTGGACATAGAGGAAATAGCCAATGTAAAGTCCCTGGGGTAGGAGCATTCCGGGAATGTTTAAGGAACACAAGTAGTTCACATATCTTTAAAAATAATCTTTATTGTTGAAAGTATTACATATGTCCTCTATTTCCCCCCATTGACCCCTTCTAGCCCATCCCACCCCCCTGCCCCAGGCCTTCACCATCCTATTGTCTGTGTCCATGGGTTATGCATATATGCATACAAGTCCTTTGATCTCTTTCCACGCCCCCCTCTCCCCACCCCGCCTTCCTCTGAGATTCAACAGTCTGTTCCATGCTTTCATATGAGTTCACATATCTTTTAACATGAATTAAGTTGGGGTTGCATTGGACCTGACCTGCGAAGTAGTAGATGGTTCAGTGTGGGATGGTGTGTGAGCTTTCTCTAGACAGAAGAGAGCCATACGTAGGTGACCTAAGTAAGTAGTGAAACTTATGTTGAGGGTTGATATGTGACTAGGAACCAGCAATTTAACAATGCTCATTTATAACTTTAAGCCTTTTCTTGAACCAGAAACCTCAGTGTTTTATGATAATTTTAGATTCCCTGAAGATGTAACCTGGGTTTGACAATTATCCAAGATCTACCATCTATTTTACCTCAGGAAAGTTATGTGAACTGTGTTACTGCTTCTTGTTATTTTTGGTACAACTTTTCAGAAAGGCCTTTGCTGAACTGTAGGACAAATCTTGTGGTGACCATCATTGCTGATCCATGCTACCATCCCCTCTCTGTGTTTCTTTGCTTTTTTTTTTCAGGGATTTTGTTGT
Source organism: Myotis myotis (assembly GCF_014108235.1). Classification (NCBI taxonomy): domain Eukaryota; kingdom Metazoa; phylum Chordata; class Mammalia; order Chiroptera; family Vespertilionidae; genus Myotis; species Myotis myotis. Next base: position 16,377,398 of record NW_023416335.1, read on the forward strand.
CATATCTCCTCTCTCACTGGGTTATGTGATGTGTGTGTGTGTGTGTGTGTGTGGGGGGTGTCCTTGATTTAGCATATGTAAATTCTGTAATCTTTGGACCTTGGATGGAGATAGGAAAAACAGAAATCTTCCTCACAAGCTATTTTGAGAAAACACACAAGGCATTAAAATTTACATTTTCAATTAAAGCATAGGGAAACCACTCACAACACGAGTGCAGAAGTTGGTGATGTTGCTTATTCTGTTATATCAGGTTATATAGACCCTCATTTTACAGTTATTTCTGTGAAAATGCAGTAAAAAAGGAAAGCCTAGCACCATAGCAACCCCCGTGAAATGAGGCATATGCTGTTTCTAAGACTCACAATATGTTTTTCTGATACTGTGATTGCTCATAAACATGTTTGTTGTAGGTGCTGTCTGAAGCAGGGGCTGCTTTCCTATGGAAATTCTTTCGTGAACATAACTAGTTTCTGGTTCCCCTTGAGGAAGAATGAAGCTTTTTTTTGGCTGCCTTAGAGAATTTGATACTTTAAGTTTTGAGAACATTATCTATGGCTGATATGTGTCTTTCTGCCCTCTGACTGTTCTGCCACCTTAGCTTTAGAGGACACTGGGACATTAGTCTCTGTTTTGAGGTGGAGTGGAGGTGAGTTGTAGTGAAGCAGATATTCTGTCTACCACACTTAAGCCTTACTGATAAATCATCTTGCTCTCTCTTAAACAGCATTAGATGTGAAGTCTGACCTGGGGTCACACTGTGGGTTTGTCATTATAAGCTTTATGACTTTGGTCTGAACACATCTCCGAATCTAGAGAATTGTTCAATTGCGAAGTTAAAACAAATATATGAGATCCTTTGATGTAGCTGAGTGCAGTATCTGCTGAGAGCCCAAATACGCATTCATTCTTTCAGTGGAGTGGGAAGGGCCAGGCTGCTTTTGAAGAAGAGTGAGATTAGATGGTAAGTTTGGGAATATGGCTTATAAGCAAGGCCTATGAGGAGGCAATCATTCTGTGATCTGGTTTGTTAGTATAGGAGGTCTATGTGAGGCATTTGTAATTGGGAGTGTGTGAAAATAGTGACTCAAAGTCAGTGGAACCTAGTGACTCTTGCTGCATCTAACCAAGTGTGGGTTTTTTTTGGTAACAAATGCCTTGTTTCTTACTATTTGACCCTATTACATATATCCCCATCTCCCTACCCTCTTTGTCCACCTCTATCCAGCTCCTGCCCCCTCTTCCCTCTGGCTATCACCATACTGTTGTCTGGTTCTGTGGGTTATGCATATATATCATTTGGCTAATCCCTTCACCTTCTATCATCCAGTCCTCTCTCCCCCTTCCCTCTGACAGCTGTCAGTCTTTTCCATATATCCATGTCTCTGTTTCTATTTTGTTCATCAGTTTATTTTGTTCATTCGATTCCACATATAAGTGAGATCCTATGGTAGTTGTCTTTCTCTGTCTGGCTTATTTCACTTAACATAATACCCTCAAGGTCCCTTCATGCCGTCATTTTTTTCTTTCAGGATCCCAGAATAGGGGACTGCAGTTGTCTTCTGAAAGATACGAGGCATGATTATCTTGCTGTCCTTAAAATGAAATAGTCCAAATTTTGTTGAAGAAATTGTTTAGGGAAATAAACCATGCCTCCATGTTTTAAACATTTCTCTTGACTGTTTGGATTCTTATTTGGGGAAAAGTGATTGGACATTTAGGTTGGGGAAATTACTTGGGAGAATTTCTTAGGAATAACCTAATTTAGATAGTTTGTGTGTAGATATGAGAATTAAGTTTCCTTATAAACAAGCCATTCTGTTTGTTTAAGTTCAAAAGATAGGAGAATACAAAGTAGATTTTATAGTTTGAGGAGCTTGTTATTATTTAACCAATAAATGTGAATAAGTAGCAATTATTTAGAAAAAAATGATAAAGTATCAGAAAATATAAGAATCTTAATATTATGGCAGTAGAAGTAACTGATCACTTGATTTTATATACAGAATGTATCGCATTATTCAGTCCCCTAACTGTAAAATGGTAGAAATATTAGTTATTTTAAGGATTAAAAGATAATTCATTCATTCAAAAAATATGTATTAACTGCTTACTATGTACTGAGGCATATGCAGGCTCAGAGGATGCATCTATGAACTAGAAAGGAGAAACTTCTAGACTTATTGGATTTTATAGACTAGGAGGGAAGAGGTGTTACCCCAGTGATGACAAATACGATGAGAAATTCTGAGGCCCTCGCAATAGTGGGTATCATACCTAACGCATTTCCCAATAGTCGGGGTGGAAGAGGAATAGAACCAATGTGTGTTGGATGCAGATACACCCATTATCTCACTGAATTCTAACACCCATTATATAAACTGGGTCTAATTCTCCCCTTTTTACAGCTGGGAAAAGTTGTGTTCTTCTAGGTCTGTATTCAAATAATGTTTATTAAAGAAGTTAATGCATAAACTTAAACCTAGAGCGGTCTTGTAGTTTGCCCAGGGTCTTCTGCGAGGTAGTGACAGATTTGGGTCTAGAACTGTTCCTGACTCTAGCCCAGGGCTCCTTCCATTATACCACACTGCCCCTCAGAGTGTGGTAGGCATGTACAGTTGTCCCTCCATGTATGCAGGGGATTTGTTTCTCAGTGGATGCCAAAATCTAAGGATGCCCAAGTTCCTTATATAAAATGGCATAGTGTTTGCAGATGAGCTACATGTGTGCTCCTGTATACTTTGTTTATTTATTTTTATTGATTTGAGAGGAAGGGTGAAGGAGAGAGAGATAGAAACATCAATGATGAGAGAGAATCACTGATCAGCTGCCTCCTGCACACGCCACACTGGGGATGAAGCCCAAAACCCCAGGCATGTGCCCTGACTGGGAATTGAACTGTGACCTCCTGGTTCATAGGTTGACACTCAACCACTGAGCAACACTGGCCTGGCTGCTCCTGTATGCTTTAAATTATCACTAGATTTCTTATAATACCTAATACAATGTAAAAGTTGTTATGCTATATTGTTTAGGGATTGAAAAGTCTGTACATGTTTAGTACAGACACAACCATGCCAGTCACAACATAACATTTCCCCCCTGAATATTTTCTACCTGCAGTTGATTGAGTCTGTGCTTGTGGAACAGTAGATGTGAGGGCTGACTGCATGTGTATGGTAGATAGGAAAGGTGCAGTTTTATATATTCCACACTTGCCAATATAAAATCATTTCACACATTGCAGATACTTTAATAATGATGAAGTCAGGACTCATAGCATAATCAGTTTTAATTCCCATTACTAGCTATTGATATATTCAATTACCCAGATAGATTGACTTTGAGCTGTGGATTTAGTGTATTAAAAAATAGGATCCAATTCTGGGACATTTTCTCTTGCAAGTTAATGGCAGTGAGGTAAATTCAAGCCAGAATTCAAGGTCATACATCCAAAAATTAAGGGTGTCTGAGAGAGAAGGTATATATGTCATCTTGTCTGATGTGTGGGTCATGTGGGAGATTTTTTCTTTGCAAATTGAGTTGGTGGAAACCAATGCTCCTATCACTACAGTTGAAATCCTCCAGCTGGTAAACCTTTGGTAGTTTCAATTTCTTTCTTAAAGAAAACATCTGTTCTAGGTATTTGTAATCTAGTTTTGTGTGGGTTACACATCTTAATTAGTAAAGCTATAATAACTATCTTGGGATTTTATAGAAACTCCAGAAATTAAAAATGAACATTTCTGAACCTTTTTCAGTGATTCCTATAATCATTTCCAGGTCAGTTTTTACCTTATTTCATGAATCCACCAATTCCCAATTGTCTTTTTTTTTTTAAATTAAATCTTTATTGTTGAAAGTATTATATATGTTTCCTTTTTCCCCCCCATTGACCCTTTTAGCCTGCCCCGCCCCATGCCTCAGGCCTTTGCCACCTTATTGTCTGTGTCCATGGGTTATGCATATATGCATACAATTATAATGTTTTGGTTGATTTCTTCCTGCTCACTCACCCACCTCTGCCTTCCCTCTGAGGTTCCACAGTCTGTTCCATGCTTCTATGTCTCTGGATCTATTTTGTTCATCAGTTTATTTTGTTCATTAGATTCCACATATGAATGAGATTATGTGATACTTGTCTTTCTCTGACTGGCTTATTTCGCTTAGCATGATACTCTCCAGGTCCCTCCATGCCCAGTTGTCTTGAAAGTATTTTTATCTCAATATTGTTGATAAGGAATTACTGTGAATGGATGGGTTTCTATCTTTTGGGTCAGGAGAGCAGAAAAGTTCACGTCTCTCCTTCTGTGCAGCACCTACCCTCAGTGCTTGGCAATGTCTCTAGTCCCAAAGAAATGACATGGGCTCCCAACATCTAGGAAGTTTTATAAGACAGGAGAGGTATTAACAGTACCTGTGTACCTTTTGTAATTTATTTGGTCTTCTAAAACTGCTGTAGTATATCTAACAAGACATATGCCTGATTTATTAAAAGTCAACTGCAACTTCATGTCTCTCCAATCTGCCACTGATATACCCAATAATTAGTATTCTAAGACTTTTAAATGGTTAGTAGTCCTTTGTAAAATGGAGATGCTACCCAAAATAATACATATGTTGGCATTACCACTACAGCGCTTTGGGCTAGTATTTTCCTCATGCAAAACTGAACTATCTGAAATGAGTGATAAAACAGATCAATCTCATTCTGATTTCTGGTCAGGAGTCTATTGCTATAAAAGGTGAAATGTGCTTATAATCTCTATCCCTAATACTTCTTTACTTCTGTATAGGATTGTTTCCTTCCCAAGCACTTAAATATATGTTAGATTTTACAATTGCAGCTGTTATAAGACAGACAAGCTCAAGTTGACACCTATAGTTTCTCTCATGACAAGGACCAATTGTGATTTACGACCTTTTACAGGATGCCAGTGATGTGGGGAAATGTACATTTTTAGCCAACAAGGATATATATATATATATATATATATATATATATATATATATATATATATCTCCTGTATCTTGGTAGTAGAAAACATGGTAAAAACCTGTTCCAGGACCAAGAAGAGTATCCTATCCTTCACTACAATTCTCTTTTTAGTAAAGAACCCTTAGGCTAACTTTCTATAATGTTCGGCTAATGTGTTTGTATGTTCAAATCACCTTGACAAATATTTATTGAATGCCTGCCTCCTGCACCATATTATGCTGGCTGAAATGAAAGGCTTTGTGAGAATCCTGATGTGTAGAATTGAAAAGTTAAAAAAAAAATGGTGTGTTAGTATGTATAGGTCTTTAGTGCTTTAGTTGACTAGAAAGTGTTATGAAGCAACTCATTTTTTTTCTTAACAATTTTGGCTTATTTAGTGAGCATCAAATTAAAGATGAAAAGTAGGTAGAAAAACATGTATTCACTTTTAATATTAATGAAAGCTCATATTTTCATCAGAAATTCCTAAAGGCCTTGATTATACTATATAGTAAATTATACCCTGAATTTGGCTTTTGGGACCAGGGATACAAGATTTGTGGAAATTATAGATTCTATGAAAGCACAGACTCCTGGTAAAATAAACCCTGTGTGGCCTATAGACCTCCAAATACCAGTCTTCAAAGTGGAACAACCTGTCTTCTGGTTGATTCCAACCCAGTGACCTACATCATTGTAACTACTGGGATATAACCTATAGACTATGACTGAATATTGCTGGCAAGCTTATTTGTTGATTGTTTTGAACATTTGCAAGCAGTTCTTTGTTTCCTACGATATTGCTTGCATTATAATAGTTTACTGAAATGGGGTACTGAGTTAAGACTTCTTTCCCTCTTACTAGAGTTCTCAGAATAAGTCAAGGTCTAATTAGGTATCTTCATTAAGTTGGACTTTTTACAGAGCCTGTTAGAAGCTAGCATAACACTTGTTCATAGAAATCATTGGCCCAAATACAGTCACATGACTATACTACCAGGCAAGAAAGACTGGGAATTGTAGTTTTTAAGCCACGCTTTTGAATAAAAAAAAATCAGGGTTCTGGTATTAAGAAAATGTCTACTGCTTAGCTGCCCAAGTAATTTTCCCTCCACTCCCACCCCTTAATTTATTTCTAAAACTCAGATGGATGATCTGGCTATATTCTTTTTCCTGACCTCAATATGGCGTGATTTTGCACTTCATGCCTAAGCCTTTCTACCTGAGAGGAGGATCCTTCAAGTCTTTTGAAGTTTTAAATTCCATTAGTTCTGTAGGAGTATCCTTGAGGCAAAATAAAAAAAAAGGAGCTGTTTTGTGTTTTCTATTTTTTTAAAATTTAATATTCACTTGTAGTTACCTGTACAAACTGATTCATGCAGAACAAATAGTTCTTAGAGGAAAAGGAACCCTGGGGCTGGAGACTCAGCCCGTTGACTGAGAGTGGCAGAGGGGCTTTGCAGATAAAAACCATGGCTGTGACCAGAAGAGGGGACATGGAGACTGAGAAAGCCAAGGACAGATATCCATTTCTGTAAGTCTTTTTTCTACTTCTTTTCCTTTAAAGGGTTTTCTTTCTTCTTCTTCTTTTTTTTTAATAAACAAAACATTTTCTGCTCTTAATCTTTCCTTTAATAAACACATCATCTAGAATAGTTGACATAGGTGCTTCTTTTAATACACCACCTCTGTGGTCACCAAAGAACAAGGCCCCATGCAGGTACTCTCATAGATGTTTACACATTGAAATTACCCCAGGAGTCTTCAAAAGAAAGAGTGTTTGATTTGCCTCTGAAGGAAATTTGCAGGATATGATGGGCATGAGTGTGGGTAAGACCTTCAATTTAGGGCACTGCAGACTTTTAAGAAGCAGCTTTAATCCTCTGGGTCATATTTTAATCCCTTACACCTATAGATGGAAATCCTGATTTCAACGTGTGGGTGGTATTCACAAAAGACTTTTGGTTGAATAGATTTGGAAGGAGGCTCACATGAATACATCGTATTAGCTGTCCCAGTTTCTGGGCAGCCCAAAGTGCTGAGTTCTGGTTTGGAATTAGGATACTTCGGGTGGGGCTAGTGGAGCTGCAGCTCCTGTTTCAATCAAAATCACTGTTTTCCATTTTCTGCTGACCAGCTGTCTCTCTGGCTTTCCAGTAGCTTGGATACCCAGCATAATCAGAGATGCCTAGAGATGAAAGTATCTTAATGACAATGCAGTCTTGTTTTGAAACAAACAAAGGTGTGGCCCAGTGATTTTCCCAAGGTATTTTGAATGGTAGAAAAACTGGCAGTAGAACCTTGGTTCAGTGCTCTCGGTGCAGTGCTGTGTTTCAGAGCATGAAATTTCTCAGAGAAAATGAGGCTAAACTTGGTGATTTCCTGTGTCCTCCTTCTTTGCTCCTGGTACTTAACAGACCGGAAATCTGCTTGTGTATGTGTCAAATTCTAGATTTGTAAGAGGCTATTGATAATGGGAATATTAAGGAAATAAGGTCTGTGTGACAGTTTTAAGTAAGCAAAGCAAGGAGAGATGGGTTATAGGGTGGGATGGGAGCAGTTTGCTAGCTCAGATCACATTTCTTGGACTTAGGGCTCTCTGTTGTCTCTAGCTTATCAACAGACACACTGTTTTGATGCTGGAGCTGCTGAATCTATAGTAGCTTGAATCAGCAAGGAGGAAGTGTTAGTCATGTGAATTCAGGCATTTCTCATTATCAAAGCTTGATAGTTGCACATCTTCTATTTTATCCCCTATGTAGAGGCTCATTGCATGTAATGATAGCATATTTAGGTTCTTGTGTGGCTCAATAGGGGATACACTTGGTCTAGTCTATATAATTACAAGTAACACAAAATGATACAGAACACAATCAATCAGCCAAGAGGCTGCCTTTCTTTCCCCCTGTCTCTGAGACCTAGGGTGACTGGAGAAGGCCATTCTGTTGACATTTCTTACCCTTGTTGCGATTATGTTTCTAAATCCCAGATCAATCCAATAAAGGATTATTTTTCTGTGAATTTCTTTTTAAATATATATTTTATTGATTTTTTTTTTTTTTTACAGAGAGGAAGGGAGAGAGAGAGTTTGAAACTTCGATGAGAGAGAAACACCGATCAGCTGCCTCCTACACACCCGCTACTGGGGATGTGCCCGCAACCAAGGTACATGCCCTTGACCGGAATTGAACCTGGGACCCTTCAGTCCGCAGGCTGACGCTCTATCCACTGAGCCAAACTGGTTAGGGCTGTGAATTTCTTTCTCTTTATATGAAAAGTTTTATAAACATATGTAATTCAAACTCAATTCTTTGTTTATTGTCAATATAATTTTTGTTGAATAGAGTAAAATTCTAAGAATCTAGATTTTCCCAGGAAACCTACAACACTCAGACCTGGAGTCCAAATGAAAGCTTGGCCTCCTGGTGAGCCCTAGGTAAAATAAAGTAAGAATGGAGAGGTGAATCCAGAAAGGAGAGAGGGATGATACATTGAGGAAGGTGAGCAAAGTGGCAAACAGGTTTATTTCATGGCAAAGAGTAGAATTTAAACACTAGGTTTGGTTTCTTGAAAAAATATGTGCCTTTTTGCCCATTCCCTATCCTGATATCACCAGAGGAAAGAAAAAAAATCAACATTAACTCATTCATTCCCTAGAGTAGTGCTTGTCAAGCTTTAATGCAGATGTGATTCAATGTGCTGGAAATTTTGTAAAATGCAGATTCTGATTTAGTAGTAGTAGGCAGCAATTCTCAAAGTGTGTTCCTCAGAGCAGTGGCATTGGCATCAGCAGCAGTGTTAGAACTCCAGATTTCTGGGCCTCACCTGACCTACTGACATAGAATCCCAGAAATTGTTTTAACCTGTTCATATGTGATTCTTGTGTACATTAAGGTTTGAGAGTTACTAGCATTGAGGCTATTTTCTAGGATTTATCCCAGGACTGTGGGATTCACTAGTCTGTGATTGGGCCTTGCATCATTCAGTTGATATGTAGAAACTGAAAAAGTTGGTCAGAGATCTTACTTTAGGCTCCTGACTGGCTGTTAGTGTCCAGCCAGTTAACTAGTTCTGTTACAGTACACACTTCTTGGTCTTCCCCACTTTCTATTACAATCCTGATACCTTCTGAAGCAAATATACCATTTTGTGGAATCATGAATAGCAGTAGTATTCCACCTTTACATGGCAATTATGTAATACTTTAAAAGGTAGACTGAAGAAGAAACTAAATATAACACCCCATAAGAAAATATTCTTGCAGATTTAATGGGATATCAATATTATCTGGGTTTTACATCTTTTTATGAGCTTAGTCCCAATTTATAGATACTTTCAATCATATTAATAATGGTCAGTGGCCAGCCAGTGATCCAGATTGTATGACAGCATAGTTCTCATGGAGACAAACATGTTTAGTGTGCCTTCTTGAATGTCACTATCACTGTTGAAGGAAGAAAAAATATTTATAATGGGGATCTGATTCTATCAGAATTCAGTTTTCTTAAGTATTTGCAAAAAAATGAATGCTACCTGTTATAATGTCTCAACAGCTATAATGTTTAAAAATATTTTAATTAAAAAATTTTAATGTTGACATAATTGCAGGTGTCCCCCTTTGAACTTTTAATCTCTGAAAGTTTTATTAATTTCCACCAAAGTGTATAGACAGAGAAATACACACTAGATATTATGATTTTTCAAGTTGTTTACAAGGCCTCCAATATGGATGGGCTGACACTGTGTTTATGTTTTTCTGCTGGGAGGTTTTCTTTTTGTAAAAAGGTCCATTTGTTTTATGAATCTCTATAAAGCAATGAAGAAGAGTTAAAAATTTATAAAGGTATTCAACAAGTGTTCCGAAGATAGATATTTTGGCACACCATTTAGATGCTAATACATTATGTTCTTTCCATCAAAACATAGCTAAAATACAAATATATATACGAACTCAAGTGAAGATTTAAGGATGATGCCTATCATGCTATAAGATCTCTAATAAAGAATTCACATCATGTCTGCTGCAATTTGTAACTTTTCCAAAAGCAATATAGTGTGTTTTCAGCCCTCATTTACAACTTATAGAAATTTACCCATCTTAGGCAGAAAATTGGAAAGAAGCAGATGTTTATTTCTGAGCTAGAATTTTGAAGGCCAACAATTAAACACGCTTCTGCCAAAAACTTGAGCTAAATTAAAAATTTAGCATATAAATTAAAGATTACTTAAAACTAAATTTATCAAGGAGCTACATTGCTTTGCATTACTGGTTTTAATTATTCTGAAAAGGCTTTTATTTTTATAGAACACTGAAGATTTTAAAAAGTTCCAAACAATTTATTGGACAATTATGCCATTTAGAATGAGTTATGAATATTTTGCTTAAAGGTATGAACTATTAGAACATAATTGATGAGCTTATAGATGTTAAAGCAACCATTTCCCTCCAGTTTCATATCCATACTCCCAGGAGGCTACAAAAACCTGGTCTTCAGACTTTAAATAAATAAAGCTGTGGGCTGCGATAAATGTAGCATTCTCTTCTTTCCTACTCATTTGTTCCTTTTGTTGGGAATCTGAATTTTGGCACATCTTCTATTCTCAGTGAAATGTTTGTACTCTTAGGTTATTGCCATGGAAGAAAAAGGTGATAATTTTTATTTTTTTTAGTTTTGTCCACTCTCATCCTATTTGTACAGGGTTGCCTAATTAATGTTTCTTAAACAACCCCACCCATAATTTTTTTATGCATTTAATAAATACTTTAGTTCTTCCCCCGAAGTGTAGAATGTGATTTGATAAAAACATATGTTGTAAAATATTTACTGCAATCAAGTTAACACATCTTTCACCTCACATTTTTTTTTTTTTAGTGGTGAGAACACTTAAGGTCTCTCAGCAAATTTCAAGTATAAAATACAGCACTATTAACTATAGTCACCATGCTGTACATTAGATCCTTAAAAATTATTTATATCATCTTATAACTGAAAGTGTGTAACCTTTGATCAACATTTCCCAATTTCCTCTGTACCCCAGATCCTGGCAAACACCATGCGATTGTTACTATGAGTTTGAATTTTTTTATTTTAAGAATCCACATAAGAGTGATATCATACGGTATTTGTCTTTCTGGGCCTTGCTTATTTGATTTAGCTTAATATTCTTCAGTTTTATCCATGTTGCAAATGGCAGGATTTCCTTTCTTATGAATGAATAATATTCCATTATGTGTGTATATCTATATCTCTATATCATCTACCTAGTATATATCTCTACCTCTATCTATATCTCTATATCATCTATATCTATATCTGTATCATCTATGTCTATATCTATCTTTTCTATTGGTGGGTGGGCACTTAGGTTGTTTTCACATCTGGGATATTGCACTTACTTTTGAATTATTATTTATTATCTGGCTACTACAGAATATTATAAAATAACCTCCAAATAAGTGGACCATTTCTGTTTTTGAATGATAAGGGTATGGTAAGCTGTGTGATGAATTGATATTTTCAAGTGAAACCTACTCAAATGGTGATTTATTGGCCTTGTAACCAAAGTTCCCATCAAACTTGAAAGCTCATTAGCATTCATGACTCTTTTTGATTGGTTAGAAAAATTAATATGATTCCATCTCTTAAATAAGATTCTGGTTATTTTCCCCTGACTAACCATTAAGTAGATACATATTTATGATTCATTGTTTTAAGATAACTCCTGAGGTATTTTAAAATAAAATTCCGTGTATATTTCACAGAACATGTAGCTACATGAGGAGAGCAGTTTTCAAAAGAAAAGTCTCAACTCTGAAAATGTCTCTTTTGCTCTTGTATCCTCCATCTTCTACCCCCACCACCCCTCCACTTCTTACCCACTATAGAACAAGAGATGTGATGAAAGATGGAAAATAGTAATTTATGGAGAAAGCCTGTGTTCCATGCTTTATGAAAGTAAATTATAGAAAATTAATGTTGTGACAAGATGATTCTATTTTGATGAATAAAATCACTGAAAAGCTATCAAGCTGCACTGTTTCTCTGCTCAGAGAATTTTTCTTCTGTATTCTACATTTGTATTCTTGGCTTTCTTCACAATTAGTCTTTACCAAAGAGTATAATTAGTGAGATAGGATTTGGAACTACCTAGTGAACAATAAAAATACCACCCATTTTTTCAGTTGCTAATTCTCTGTGTACTAACACTCTGTGCTTTCAGAAAGAAAATCCCACACTTCTGTGATTTTCACCTAATAAAGGGGGTAATCAAATATCAAAATAAAAACAATTTCAAAACAGCTTTATGAGCTCCAAGGAACAATGTCCAAAAGAAGTACAATTGCTTGTTTCCTGTCTGATCACTGAGTTCTCATACATCTCATAGGCTAAATTAGATTGATAATTTCTTATATCCTGTCAACTTCTTTAGAACAAGAACAGTAAATTAAAATTAATTTTTTTTACTTCTAATTTAATGAGTGTTTTGCATAGGTGATAATTTTACATGTTTCAAAAATCTGACAGAGAAAATGAATATATAGTAAAATATTTCCTTCCTATGTCCCATTTTTTCAATTCCTTTTTGCTGGGGTCCAACACCAGCAGGTCCAGGGGTCCCCAAAGGTGTGGACGGAGTCGGCGAAGAAGGAATGACACGGAGACAGCGTTCAGTTGATCAGCAGCCTAGCCAGGATCTCTAGCCAAGTTCTGGTCAGGATCTCCAGCGAAGTTCTGGTTAGGATCTCCAGCCAGGTTCTGTGTCCATGTTCTCTTGTTAGGTTCTCCAGCCAGGTTCTGTCCGGGTTCTCCAGACTGGTTCAGTCACCAGGTTCTAGTCAGGTTCTCTTGCCAGTTTCTGTAGTCAGGTTCAGTCCAGGATCTTTTGCCATGTTCTGTCTCTAGGTTCTGTGGCCAGTTTCTGTCCAGGATCTTTTGCCATGTTCTCTCCAGCGAAGTTCTTCTGTCTCTAGGTTCTGTGTAGGTTCTGTGTCTAGGTTCTGTGTCCTGTTGTCTTGTTACATCTGTATTTATACCAGTTGATTCCAATCCTATCAATCTCTATTCCAAAGGTTAGGGCGTTTCTTATCTCCATTCCAGGGAGTAAAGATTATGTAGCTTAAGCATGATTGTTCATAGTTAAAGTGATTAATTACCCGCCTGGCACTTAGTTAAGGGGTTTTATTCCCTCCCTAACTTCAGGGGAAAATCCCTACCTGGGGAAACAACCTTTCTCAGAGAGGTGACCTTGGTTAAAACACATAGTGCCAAGAAGGTGAGCAAACATATTAAGAACAGTATGCCATAAATGCCAGGTCCCTTGAAACAGCAAGGATGGACCGGCTCCCGGCACCTTTTACACTCCTTCCCCTCCCCACAAAAGCAGAGAAAGACAAATATCGTGTGATCTCATTTAGGTGTGGAATATAAAAAAACACACACACCTAAATACAACACTCCCCCCCCCCCCCAAATCTATAATAAAAATCCAAAACTCATAGTTACAGAGAAGAGATTGATGGTTCCCAGAGGCAGGGGTGAGGGCAGGCAGAATGGTTGAAGGTGGTCAAAGGTACACACTTACAGTTATAAAATAAGTAAGTCATGTTGATATAATGTGCAGCATGGTGAATGATTATAGTTAACAATACTGTACTGTATATTTGAAAGTTGCTAAGAGGGAAGATCTTAAAAGTTCTCATCACAAGAAAAAACATTTTCTTAGCTCTTAGTTCCCTTTGCTTTTCATATATTTGTATACCCTAAGGTAATTTTCTGTTTATCATTACTTCTGAGATCCCCCTCCCTCCTATTTTTCTTGGGCCCTGACAGCTCATATTGGAGCTCTTCTTGTTGACTTCCCATTTTTTTTCCTTCATGGTCTTCCTTTTTAAGGACTTTTGCTCCATTCATTTTATACAATTAATGACACATTTTGGTCCATTTTTTTGTCTTTTCTATAGCAGAAAAAACTTCCTGTGTTTCTTATCTGTTGGTAAGTTTTACTGCTCTTGCTCCAGTATTTTCCTCATAGTAACTTTGCGACAGTGCCATTTCCCCTCCTTGTGTAATACTCAATATCGAATGAATAGGGCCTTCTTGTCTGAGCCACATATAAAGCAGAGGTGTGAGTGGAAGGATCCAGGTAGCTTTGTAAGCTCTACAACTTAAAGGCTTTCTCTTCAGTTGCTTCCACAGAGGCAAAGTGCTTGCTTCTAATGCGACTCCTTTATTTGTTCATTTGATTTGACTGTGTGTGTGTGTGTGTGTCTCCACCTGTTCTACTTCTCTGCTTCAAACTCTGTCCAGGAGGGCACCAACCCTACTCATTACCATACTCTCTCATTTTAACACATGGTGAGGTCTAGGGATGGCGATATCTTCTACTTTTTCTGTGAGTTTGTCTGCATGATGGTGTATTTTTCCTGGTATTTTCCAAGAACTGTCACTCTTCACTTTATTTCCTCTTCACGAGTTTCTTCTTGCTTTTGCCAGACCTCTACTCTATTGACAAGAAAATTCTGCATATAGTTTTAGCACTTCAGGGTACTACACAAGTCGAGAAAATATTTAAGCTGATATCAGAAACCTACTATGGAAAGGCCAACTTACTGTTTGCTGAGTTTCTTTACAATTGTTTCTATGTAAGATTGCTATCTAATCTCAGTTGTTTTAGGGAGCTTACGCAATTTTGTGAAGATTATATCCTTCCAAGTTTGCTGAAAACAGAGTTTGTTTTAATTTTTTCCTTTTTATCCTGGTCCTTTGGTATAATATCCAGGAAGTAAAATGTTCTCTTTTCTGATCACATGTTCAAGCTACAAGATTAACACTGGCATTTTATTAATTTTGTTTATTTTAGTTTTAAAAAAATTGATGGCCATGTAGTCCAAAATGAGCTGTGCATATTGTGGAGTATAAAATTAGCCGGTGTTTAGAATGGTAGGGAATGCTGCTGATTGTTATCTATTTCTCATTTTCAGTAAGTTTATTTACATTTATGGACTGTTTTGTTACTGTGTGATCATATATTGCTTGAACTTAGAGTTCTGTGAAAATGGTCCTTGTTCTGCCCTCATTATGACTAAGCATTTCATGCACTATGGTTTGAAAAAATAAAGCACTTTGCATCCTGAGATAAATTATATATATACTAGTGGCCTGTTGCACAAAGATTTGCTCAATAGGCCTTCCTTCCCCTGGCTGCCAGCACCGGTTTTCCTCTGGCACCCGGGACCCAGGCCTTTGGTCCGGCCACAGCATCGAGGCTTGGCTTCTTTGCTCCAGCTGCTCCAAGCCCCTCCTTTTTTTTTTTTTTTTCCAGCTCCTCGAGTAGAGGTCAGGGCTGGCTGGAAGCCTGGGTCACCTCTGGCGACCCAGGCCCCCAGCAACTCCTTGAGCAGAGCCCAGGCCCCCAAACCCTCCTTGAGTGGAGCCCAGGGTGGGATGGAAGCCTGGGTTCCCCCTGGCGACCCAGGCCCCCAGCCACTCCCTGAGCAGAGTGCAGGGCCAGCAGGAAGCTTGGCTTCCTCCGTCACCGGGAGCACCCTAAGCCTCCTGCTCGCTCCAGCTCCGTGGCCGCCACCATCTTCAGTCATCTTCAGTTTTTGCTCCACACCTGCGTATGCAAATTAACTGCCATCTTTGTTGGGTTAATTTGCATAGTTGCTCTGATTGGCTGGTGGGTGTAGCAGAGTGGCGGAGTGACAGAGTGATGGCTAATTTGCATGTTTCTCTTTTATTAGTGTGTATATGTGTGTGTATATATTTGTATACATATATAAAATATATACATATATATACATACATATATATATATATATATAAAATAAACAATTCATTCACTGAATTTTGCAGAACTAATGTTTGCAGACATGTGAAGTTCCTTGCAGAGATGATGAACCAATGAGGAAACTGCTGGTTCCACCATGAATAGAATAATTGTTACCTTGGTAGCCTTGTGGACTTTTTTCTCTCACTACCTGTTGTTAAGGATCCTTACAAGTTAAAATTTTATAAGTCAAGATACATTTTTGGGTGGTTTTGTCTCTGCATTTTCCTTTGACACCTGACATTTTGCTTATTACAGAAACAAAACCAAAAATGTACTCCTGCTTTGTTTATGTATAGGTGAATATATAAGAATTAATTAAGGAGACTCATTTAATATAAAGCGTAAGATTAGGACCCTGATAAAGTCTTGAATTATAAATTCTTACTGTATTTATCAAGGATGATAAAATATAAAAATATAGAAACAAGGTGAGGCTCATGGACAAAAAGGTGGATGTATACAGATCTAGGCCAGAAATTGACTAGTGCTAAAAAAGTGAATCAATTGATATAAATGATCCATGATTAATTTTAAAATGTCTAGCTATTCAATTCAGATTTCAGTTGGTCACTTGGACTACTGTCCCATTCTAGAGAGATTGAAAGGGAGAGACACACACACACTCAGATGTTGATCCACTTATTTATGTATTCATTTGTTGCTTCTTGTATGTGCCCTGACGGGATTGAACCCCAGCCTTGGTGTATTGGAATGATGCTCTAAGCAAATGAGGTGCCCAGCTAGGACCTACTGTCACGTTCTTTGTAAAAGTGCAGAGTAGCTTCCTAACCGAGATGTGGGTAATGGTGAGCATATATAAATCTCTAAAATAATCCTATATAATAAAAAGCTAATAGGCAAATTGTCCCCATGGGTGGGAGTTTGACCAACCAGGAGTTAGACATGCGCTGACCACCAGGGAGTGGCGCAGAACATGGCGGGCATCAGTGATTCTGCGCTGGCAGCGGGTGGCAGTGGAGGCACTGCCAGCCCCGATGGGCCCCGATGAGGGCGGGACCATGATGGGATGGTGGAGCAGGTGAGCGGGCAGCTCCAGGCCAATGTATGTGTGAAGGGAGGCCCCGGCTGGCAGCCGGCAACCTGCAGCCGCTAGAAACCCTACCCATGCACTAATTTCATGCACAGGGCCTCTAGTTGTAATATAATTGAATTATGGAAATGATTAAAGTGTATAATAGGCTTCTATTTAAATTTGTTCTCAATAGTGCAGGGTTTTTTTTGTTGACTTTTGTGTTATGAACTTAATTATTTTTGTCAAGATATTAAAACATCATTATTGTAACCATCTGGCACCATAATTACTTTTAGGGAAGGAACTGTGTTTTGGGGAAAAAGGCTTGATAAGCCATTGGGATGAAATTGAGAACTGTTGGAAATAGTAGCTGCTGCAAAAGATTAAGTTGTTCAGTCTGAGAGTTTGAGAAGATGGGAAATGTTTCTTTTGAACTGTAAGGCATGGGATTAAGGGTTTAAGGTAATCCTCCAGATTTTTTATATATCAAAAAAGATAGGGAGGTTTTAGAGGACATATAAGTTATTGTTTTATGTAAATATAGTTTCAAAATTATAAATATTTAGAATTTTCCTTTAAAATTTACTGAGCAATAATTTACAAATATATATAGTCTTAAGACAGTGATTTCATTTTCTCAGAAAATATGTGCCATTTATTTTCCCCAAAGGTATTGGAAGTTCACTGTAACCTTATGTCAGCAGATATTTACAGTTAAAATTTAGTAACCTGACAGATAACTTCATAAATACCCAATGGCTAATGACAGGTGTGGCTTCTGCATCCAATCTGTATTTTCAAGAGAGCTTCTACTCAGGGCATATATCCATGACAGATAGCTACTTAAAATTTTTTTCTCCATTTATTTTAGAGAGAGGAAAGGAGAGGGAGATAGAGATAGAAACATTGATGAGCAAGAAATATCAATCAGTTGGCTCCTGCACACCCTCTTCTGGGAATCAAGACCACAACCTGGGCATGTGCCCTGACCAGGAATGGAACCAGTGATCTCTTGGTGCATGGGTCGATGCCCAACCACTAAGCAACACAGGCTGGGCCAGAGAGCTATTTTTGAGAACCACTTACTAATCTCCTCGGTGGTTGTTTATTTTTTATATTTTGGTTACTTTCTAGTGGTCTTAATTTTTATGTTGCTTTTTGTTTCTTTTTTAGTTGTAAAATGCTAACCAAGTCACAGACACATATCACATGTTAATTTCTACATTGCTCTTATTTCACTTCCATTTTTCTTATTTTAAAAATACGTTTTTATTTGATTTTGGAGAGAGAGGAGAGGAGAGGGAGAGAGAGAGAGAGAAATGTTGATTTGAGAAAGAAACATTGATTGGCTGCCTCCTGCATGTCCCCTACTGCGAATGGAGCCTGAAACCCAGGCATGTGCCCTGACTGGGAATCAGACCTGCAATCTTCTGATGCATGGGATGATGTTCAACAACCTGAGTCACACTGGCCAGGGTATCACTTCCATTTTTTTTAAATTAATGGTTATAAAATATGGTTACTCCCCACCCCCCAGAAATGCAACTTGATTTTCTGTTAGCTTGATGTTCAATAATATGTGCTTAATTGCAATTACTACCTTATTTCTAAAGATTTCAAAGTTGCTTTGTCACATTGACTCAGCATCTTTCAAACATTCCTTTTCAGAGAAAAAGACTGCAAAGAATGAGATTTATACTGTAGAGTTTTCCTCCACTTAACAAATTCTTTATCAACTATTCCTGAACAACACATATTACCCCCTTGTTAAAATAAATATTGTCTTCCTCAGATCTACCTTTTTCTCTCTATACTTTTATGTAAGTTTAAAGAGTTTTCATTGAAATATTGAAGAGGCTACTGCCTAATCACATAACATTTTAAAATGCATACTCTTTTGGGTGATATACTAAGATGTGGCAACCTTAATCAAATAGGAACACTGTCAAGTGAAGATAATACATCAAAGCAATATCAATTCTATAATCTAAAGTAAGGTATGCCTGCCACATGTATTTGGAAAATGTTAGAGCTGGAGCATTTAGTTCTGTTTCTTTATTTTGTGGATTAAAGAAAATGAAGCTCAAAAGTGAAATTACTCGCAGTAATATTTATCATTTGTGGCTGAACTTGTAGTAAGAGTTGCAACTGTCTTTTTTCTCTCTATTTTCTTATCTTTTTGTTCTATTATTCTAGGTCTTTAAACAATGGGCATGGAGAAAAATAGGTGTTCTTGGTAGGGAAGACAAGGAATTGGGTTAACATGGGGGCCTGGGAGGGAAGAAAAATTTCATAGGAGAGCATGTAGGGACACCAATGGTCAGTGTCGGCCACTCCAAATATCCCTGCTTTCATCTTACAAAGCGGGAACATCCTTTGAGTTCCTTAGGTGTGTTCACTACCATGAGAACAAGCCAAAGCATCCAGTGCTATTTGAAAAGAATCCACAGCTTCATGTTTATTTCCCTGAAATATGTGATTTATAATCTTTGAAAGTTCAAAACAATTAATTTGATTTTTAGTGCCTCTGCCATTTTAATGTCCCCTCCAAAGTGCTGCAACACAGCATAATGAAAATTACGTGACACTTTTGTTGTTATTGTTGTTGATTATGACATTTTTATGGCAATCCTTGAGATCTGGGGAATACCCTAAATTGTTGAAAAACTGTGTTTGGGAAGTACCTCTTTGGAAACAGATTGCCATGGTTACTGTGATAAATGCTTCTTTGAGTTGTGTGTGTGCTGGTGTAGATTTAGACATCCTTTTATATTCTAGTTTTGTTAACATGCTAGATTTTTTTTCTATCAACCAGAGAAATAAAAAAATTCTCCAGAGTCTTAAAAACAAGATTGCTCATATAATTTAATCTAATGAATATTTGCTGCACAGAATTTTTTTTTTTTTTTTTTGAGGAGTAAAATACTCAGAAAATTAAACTGGTTATAGAAGGTAACTGCTGGTTCTACATTTCTTATCTGAAATTGTGTTTGCATTTATTTTTTAAAATGTTTTTATTGATTTTAGACAGAGAGGACAGGAGAGGGAGAGAGAGAAAGACACACTGATCAGAGAATCATCAATCGGCTACCTCCTGCACTGTCCCTACCACGGATCAAGCCTGCAACCTGGGCATTGTGCCCCTACCAGGAATCGAATCTGCAGTCTCTCAGTGCATGGGACTAAGCTCAACCAACTAAGCCACACTGGCCAGGGCTGCATTTACTTTCTTTCAGTTAGTATGGAGAGAACATGCATATAGTATAAATGAAAGTTTTATATTCTGTCTTTTTCTTAAGTACATGCTTCAGATGGCGACTATGTATGGTGTGTAGAATGTGGCTTTATTCATGTCAGGCATGCTTCTTATTCTAATCCTTTAATGCACTCTCAGTCACTGAGAGCCGTTAAAGGCCTAAGCTCCTTTATGCTTTCAGAGAAAACAGTCACTCCCACAAATACTGAGTGCTCCCAAGTAAATCCAGCATGTTTGCAACGAGATTTGTGCACCATCTCCAACTCTCCCTTTTTCCTGTGATAAAGCCTTTGTTTTCACAGTGCCAGTGGCAAAACAAACTTAATAAATACCCAGCTGAAATCCTTTATATAAAGAGAACCATAAAATGTCAAGAATTGGAAACTGTCTTATCAAGGCGATATGCATTTAGAATATTCTGGAATGGTTAGCCTAGATCAAGAAAAAGAGTTAATGAGAAACAGCAAAAGCAACATCATCTCCAACATGGTAAAATATTTCCACAATGAGATATGAGATAGTGTGTATGTGTGTGTGTGTGTGTGTGTGTGTGTGTGTGTGTGTGTGTGTATGGTGTGTATGTGTGTGGGGGGGAGTGCAGATGGAGGGAAGAGGGCAGAAGAGAGAGAGAGATTGGTTATTGGGGTAAAAAATGCTACATATGTGTATATGTCTATGAATATTATTTGGATTCCTATCAGTGGTACCTTATGCCCTTGCTTAAGGCACGATTGCCCTAAAAATAAATATGTATGGGAATGAGGTCTGGCTAAAACTATGATCTCACGATTGATCACCTGGGTTTGATTCCTTTCCCCTGATTGGTAGGTGGCCACTTCTGTCCCCTTTTAAAGCTGGAACTTGGTCAAATGTGTTTGTCTACTGAGACCTGTCCTTTAGATAGTTTTGGATGTGTATTCTTTTCATGTTATGATTTGGTTAACATGTCAGGCCTTTTTCTTAGAGAAATAAAAATGTCTCCAGTGTCTTAAAACAAGATTGTTTGCATTCTTTAATCTTATAGTTACTTGCTGAAAAAGATCATTTAAGCGAGGAGAGAAATACACAGAAAATTAAACTAGGTATAGGAGGCAATTGTTTGTTCTACATTTCATATCTGAAATTGTGTTTCCATTTGTTTTCTTTTATCATGTAGAAGCTACATGACCCCCAAAGAACTTCTCAAGGTTGAGATATGGAAACGAAATAATTAAGTCCTTAAGTTAGGGGTGAGAGAGAGAGAATAGTGTGTTTTTGGTTAACTCTAATATAACTCCTAAACACAGGTTTTGAAAGTATAAAAGTGCCACAGTTCCTATTTATAGTGTTTTCACTCCCCCCACCTTTTAAGGTAAATTGAGGTTTAAGTAAGTGTTGATATAAGAGAGGGCATACACCTTCTTTTGGGGCATGAACACTTGAAGATGAGCTGTAGTCCTGCATGATGTGTGTAAAGTTAAAGTGAAATAAGCCAGTCAGAGAAAGACAAGTATCGCATGATCTCACTCGTATGTGGAATCTAATGAACAAAATAAACTGACAAACAAAATAGATCCAGAGACATGGGAGCATGCAACAGATTGATGAATTTCAGAGGGAAACATGGGGTCAGGGGCGGGAAGAGATTAACCAAAGAACTTACATGCATATATGCATAACCCATGGACAGACAATAGTGCAGTGAAGGCCTTGAGGAGGGGGCAGGAGTGGGGTGGAGGGTGACAGTGGGGGGAGAAAAAAGGTGGCATCTGTAATGCTTTCAACAAAAAAGATACATTAAAAAAAGGTGTGGCTATTTATCTGCAGAGACTATCATATGGGGTGTGTGTGTGTGTGTGTGTGTGTGTGTGTGAATTTCCAGTTCCTGCAGTTGTGATTTTTAAATTAATACGATTTTTTGTTGTTAATTGGGTCCTGATTTTTGGCATGATTTAGTAGGAGAAGAGGAACTTAGAACAGACTTATCTTTTTTTAAATCCTGTGCAAAATTATAAGTTGTGGGGAGAGTAGACATCGCATATGGAAAGGCCATCTGCAATGTCCTTGCTTCTGTGTGTGTAATGGAAAAAGGGGCTTTAAAAAAATACACTTGTTTAACAGAATACTAACATTTTTAGTTTCTTCTGGATTTTTCTTTAACCTCTTTTTCCTATTTCTATTTTAGCGCCTATCAAATTACATTTTAAAGATATAGCCCATAACCATCTTTTCATATTAGAATGCTCCTACTAGCTTTAGAACATGACTTGTTTATTTTTCGATTGATAGTGTGCACCTAGAAGCACATTTGAGTGGATATGTGAATGATTCATTGATGACCTCCCTGAGACAGTTTATTTTGGAAAAGAAAGACAATGCTGTGAAAATGATCTCAGTCCTAATTTAAAACATGAAAGGAAGGGAGAGATCGAGGGAGGAGGAAGGATGCAGAGCGTATGGAAGTTAAAGGCAGGGATGCTTCTCTTCTCATCACCCTTATTCAGCCGGTGCTGCTCCCAAATTTGTAAATTAACATATTCCTTTCCTTTTGAACAGAGGTAAAGGAAGGCTTTGATGGATAAAGAGAGGCAATACCTGGGCTAATCTTTGTGAGCCATTATGTTTATTTTGACGGATGGAGCTATGGATGCAGAACTGATAGAAGAAAGCCAGGGGGCTTTCTCTGCTCCATCAAATCACATATGACTAGAAATTGCAACCAGACAGCAATCTGTGAAGCAAGCAATAGGAGCTTCGCCGTCTGTGCCTGCTGTGGATGTCTGGCACCCAATAGTACCAGATCTGGTATAAGTGGGGCTTCTGTTTAGGAAACTTTGCCAGTTTTTTTTCTTCTTCTTGAAAAGTGTATTCTGGCTTTGTTTCTGCATATTTATATGAAGTATCTCATAATTGCAAATATGTTTATTATACCAAAAGCATTAGATCTAAGCTTTTCTTTCTGTAGGATACTGGAATGTTGTGTGTGAACAGTCGCTGCTGCTTTTGACAAAAGTAAAGTCATGCTGCCATTTTTCATTTTGATAGCTTTTAGATCTAAATGTAGGCGTATTTTGTAAACTATCTGCCTTCCCCCTGATACATACATCTAAGTAATTAAATCTTGGTAGTTTCCATAAAATCTTTTAAAAAAATTATTACCTTTGGTCTTTTTCATCCTTTGAAATATTTTCTTGTGTGAGAGTACCACCTCTTATCAAATCATTCGGTTCCTTTGACCTGCTCTCCCTGACAAGTTACATGTCTTTCTTCCAGGAGTCGTATTCAACATTCCTAACTCTTGTTCATTTTGGTCTGGACATTGAAACTCAAGCATTGAATTTTCGTATTTTTTTTGCTCACTTTTCCCACAACCCATGATGCTGTATATTCTGCTTGGGCATATACGACAATTTATCTCAACTCCCTCTCTCCCTATCTTTTCTGTGTTTATTGTATAATAGTTTTGCTCTTTAGAACTTTTGAAAGTTAATTAAAGAAGAAATCTTCCTGGTGAATGAAATTCTTTATCTGTAATAAATAAATACCAAAAATAAAAATGTGATCAATAGTATATCTCCAATCTCCCCTCTTATAGTGAATAGTGTCACAGTCCATGCACTCATCCAACTCATACATCTAGGAGTTGTCCTAGCTTTCCATTCACTCTATTTATGACAAAGCAGCAAATCTTACTAAATATTTCTTGTTGTATCACTGGCCTTTCCCCAGGATTTCTTCTACATGCGCTCACAGTTTACTCTCTGCATTACTGCAATAGACTCCTAAATTGTGTACCTTCCTTTATTTTGTGCCCCTTCAACACTCACACCTATATCTTTCCCAACTTTTGTTTACATTTTTCTTAATGTCAAAACCGATTAGTCATCCTCCTGCTTAAAATCCTCCACTGGGTTCCCAGAGCTTTCAGGTTGAAGTTCAAGATCATTAGCATGATTTACATGGCTCTTCATAACCTGGCATTTTCATCTCTGGCCACTTTCCCAAAATACAGCATACTCAGACCCATGACTAACTACTTGTAGACCCCTGTACAGTGAAATACCGCCATGATTTTCCATGTGCACTTATTTTACCTTGGAGTCTCTCTTTTCTTTCTCACCCCCTCTACCCCCCACTCTTCCTCCACCCAATTCTCTTCCGGCTCTGCAACACTGGGCATTTTTGTCATCTTCCTAACTTCTAATCTGAATGCCTCTCATCTTTATTCCCATAGACATGGGCACATCTTCTTCTCAGCAGTTACCATCCTCTATTAATAATCTTAGTCCACTGTCCTTGATAGTGGACATCGAGTCTCCAGGGTTTATGATATTATCAATTGCAAATGCCTATTACAAATAAATGAAAAAATGAACCTAAGAAACATTTTAATTGTTCTTATGTACTCCCTGTATTTTCATTCACTTTTAATCAAGCCTTGGTCTCACTCAATTATATTTATATTAACATCTATATGAGAGCATCATATTCAAACAATTGTAGCCTTAATGGTTGAATCTTAGGACATTGCCAAGATTTTATTGTTGACCCTACATTCAGACAAATAATCAGACACACAGAGTAAAAGTTTTAACCCAGAAATTCTGTGAACTCATGGAAAGAGATTGAAAAAGAACCAAGGAGCACTTGCTCAAAATCAGGTACTTCTGCTATTTATCCCAATTTCTTCTTTTTATTATTGGTTAAGAAATGTTAACATTTTAAACTGCAGCGGGAAGGCCGGGGAGGGTTAGGGGGCAGGAGGTAGGGGGGTAAGAGATCAACCAAAGGACTTGTATGCATGCATATAAGCATAACCAATGGACATAAGACACTGGGGGATAGGGGGGCTAGGGGACTATCTAGGGCGGGGGGGGGAATGGACACATATGTAATACCCTTTGTATTACTTTAAGCAATAAAACAAAAAGAAAAAAAAGAAATGTTAACATTTTAAAGGTTAATGTGTTGGTGTTAAGCCCTCTCTGGGGGTGATTGATCATTTAAATGTAAACTCCTTTGTGACTGTGATGTATAAAGTTATAGTGTTGAAAAATTCAATAATAGTTATGATCTTCCAAGAAAACTATTGAAATGTGAAAATATTTTCAATGATTGAGAAATCATACATTGATGACCTTTGAGATTACAAAATAGTCCTCAACTTTGAGATTATAAATTTTGGTCTTGAGACCGAGCTTGTTTTAGTGAAAGTGCTTAACATATCTTAAGTTTATAAAATAAGGTAAAATAGAAGAGGATATTTTAAGTTGTCCAGTGAGATTCCTTGCTGGGATCTCTCACTGTGAAGTGTGGTTGTGGATCTGAGTGTCTTTGTGATTCTTTTCCATATGGAAGAACCACAGTTCAGACTCTTGGTCTGTGCTAACCAAGGATGAGTAAAGAGTATGGTCATCTGGCAAAGGCTTGGGTATTCTGCCTCATGTAAGCAGGGTGCAAATAGTCTTTGTATCAAGAGAAGGTTTGTCATGGATTTCACTAACTTTCCAAAGGAAGAAGCATCTTTTTCACTTTGTGGGGTTGCTCCTACTACCTAGCCTCTTCTCTAACTGCTTATCATGTTTGAAATGATCTACAAACACAAAGTATGCTGTTATCATCTTTGGAGCACTATGTGCCACATCCTTTTTTTAAAAAAATATTTTTTACAGAGAGGAAAGGAGGGGGATAGAGAGCTAGAAACATCGATGAGAGAGAAACATCGATCAGCTGCCTCCTGCACACTCCCTACTGGGGATGTGCCCGTAACCAAGGCACATGCCTTTGACCGGAATCAAACCTGGGACCCTTCAGTCTGCAGGCCGACGCTCTATCCACTGAGCCAAACCGGTTAGGGCACCACATTCGTTCAGTACATTTTCTCAGTTTAATTAATCACCTATCTCATAGGTCTTATCTCTAATTTAGAGATGAGTAATCTGAAACTTGGATTAAATGAACATTCAGCAAATATTCAGAAGTAGAAATACTTTTAAATAAGAATGGCCCATAGAGTTGATGTGGTCTCTTTTAGGTGGGGTACTAGACCTAGAGGGAGGGTCAAGAAATTTTCCCGAAGTCACATAATTATTTGTCACGCAGGGACTAGATCTTTTTCTTCCTGGATTTTAGTTCACTATTTGCTTGGTCATTATTCTTAATAGAACTTTATCTACATCTAATTAGTGAATTGGTAATCATTATATATCTCCCCTCTATATGTATCAGAGGAAAGGTATAACAGTTAAAAATATATATTCCGTAGATACTCAAGTATAAAATGTAGAGAGAAAATAGTGGAAGAGAAGTGTTTTTTCTGATTGAATACTAGTAGTATCTTTAGGCCAAGGCCAATGGCATGTGTAGAGAGAATGCACAAAATTGCTTTAGTAACTCAATTTCAGAAGAGTCTGACCTTGTCAGAAAGATCTGTTATATCTGCATGAGAAATATTAAGAGTCTAAGAGAAAGATGACATGTTCAGGATTCTTCACTGCATTCGAGTATCTGAGGAGCCAAAGGGAGAAACTTCTGTTTGTTCTTTGAGTGACAAGTTTGTTAGTTAAGATTTTCAGGCAGAATATGCTTTCCAAGAGTTTGATCTTTGGCCCTTCACCACACAGAATACTCTAAGTACCAGGTTGTTAAACAAATTACTTTTGATTACGGTATTGAGAAATTAAAAGATGCCAACATTTTTATAAACCAAATACTAATTGGGATGGAAAAAATTTCCATGGAAATGGAAAACAAAAAAGAGCTGAGGTAACAATACTCATATCTGACAAAATAGATTTCAAAATGAAGGCCATTACAAAGACAATAAAGGTCACTACATAATACTAAAGGGATCGCTCCAACAAGAGAATATATTCTTGGTAAACATATATGCACCCAATATAGGAGTACCTAAATACATATAAAAAAATTTCTGGAGGACTTTAAGGGAGAGATTGACAGCAATATAGTCATAGTAGGGGACTTTATTACTCCACTGACTTCCCTGGATAGATTTTTCCAGACAAAAAAATTAACAAGGAAACAGTAACTCTAAATATCACAATGGAGCAGATGGATTTAATTGACATTTATAGGACATTTCACCCCAAAGCTGCAGAATATATATTTTCTCAAGTGTACATGGGTCATTATCAAAGAAAGACCACATGTTAGGACACAAAACAAGTCTCTGTAAGTTCAAGAAGATTAAAACCATATTAAGCATCTTCTCAGATCACAATGGAATGAAATTAGAAACTGACTACAGTAAAAACACTCAAAAACATTCAGACACATGGAGGCTAAATAGCATGTTATTAAACAATGAATGGGTTACCAAAGAGGTCAAGAGAGAAATGAAAAAAAACTTCCTGGAAACAAATGAAAATGAACACCCAAAATCTATGAGACACAGTGAAAGCAGTCCTGAGAGGGGAGTTCATAGCACTACAAGCATACCTCAAAAAAAAAAAAAAAAAAAAAAAAAAGAAAAGAAAAGAAAAATCAGCAATAAACTATTTAACCCTACAACTTAAAGAATAGAAAAAGAGTAAGAAAAGCCAAGAGTAAGTAGAAGAAAGGGAATAATAAAGGTTAGAGCAAAAATGAATGACATAGGGAGTAAAAGAAAAATACACACGCACAAAAATCAATGAAACCAAGAGCTGGTTCTTTGAAAAGATAAACAAGATTGATGAACCGTTAGCCAGACTAATCAAGAAACAAAGAGAGAGGACCCAAATAAATAAAAGCAGAAACGAAAGTAGTGAAGTAACAATTGACACCAGAGATGTACAAAGGATTGTAAGAAAATACTATGAATAAATATAAATCAAATGCTAAATTAGCACGACCAAAGATGCATATCAAACAGCCTTGTAAATTGCTGTGCTCTAGGTCAGGGGTTGGCAATTTTTTTTTTTTAAAAGGTCAGATAGTAAAAACTTAAGCTTTGTGGAACAGAGGTCTCTGCTGCCACTACTCAGCTCTGCCATTGTAGCCCTAGAGTCTAGGGCAGCCGTGGGCAAACTACCGCCCATGGGCCAGATCCGGCCCGTTTGAAATGAATAAAACTATTGAAAAAAAAGACCGTACCCTTTTATGTAATGATGTTTACTTTGAATTTATATTAGTTCACACAAACACTCCATCCATGCTTTTGTTCCGGCCCTCCGGTCCAGTTTAAGAACCCATTGTGGCCCTTGAGTCAAAAAGTCTGCCCACCCCTGGTAGGGTCTACACTTTATAAATTAATGTGATTGTATCCCAATAAAATATTATTTATGGACTCAGAAATGGAATTTCATATAATATTCACATTAGATGAAGTGTTATTCTTCTTTAGATATTTTCCCAACAACCATTTGAAAATGTAAAAATCACTCTTAACCCAGAGTGTGTATAAAAACATGGATTTGGTCTGAGACCTGTACTTTGCCAGCCTTTTTTCAGGTGGTTGCCCAGTGAGAAAACTGCTCCAAGTGTGGAGGGATTACAGTGGGGTGATGGTACTGGGTGATTACATTTACTGGCCTTTTTGATGATTTATACCCATCTTTTCTCATGATACTGAGAACAAACCTTAGCACCAGCTAATGTATGAGGATACTTAGAGTTGGAGAAACAGTTTTCTGTGTGGTTTGCCTGCCTTGGAGTTAGAACATCTTAAGGAATGAAAGTAGCACACTGCACCCACACAACTCAGGGGGTTGAATTGATACAAATAAGTGGTGTCAGCATTTCTGTTCTAAAACAAATTTCTCAATGTTCTGAGGTCTCAGCACTTTTCCAGGCACAGCAGATTGAATCTTGGCACACAAACTCCAGGTTTCATTTTTCTTTTCTTTTTGCTAGTTATGTTCCAGAGCCAGCCTCTGTATATTATAGCTAGGGAGTGAAAATGGAAAGATCATTGAAATGAAAGAATAAAAAGATGCCCATTGAAATTTTTTGGCAACTGTTGGCCCAGTAGGCTTATTTTAAAAGAATTTTTGCATATTTCAAATGCTTTCCTTTGGACTTGTGTTTTATATAGTTATTATAATTGGAATGAAGAGATTTTCATCACAGGGATGCTTCTTCTTTTTTTAAAAACATATTTTATTGATTTTTTACAGAGAGGAAGAGAGAGGGATAGAGTTAGAAACATTGATGAGAGAGAAACATCGATCAGCTGCCTCCTGCACACCCCCCACTGGGAATGTGCCAGCAACCAAGGTACATGCCCTTGACCAGAATCAAACCCGGGACCTGCCCTTGACTGGAATCGAACCTGGGACCCCTCAGTCTGCAGGCCGATGCTCTATCCACTGAGCCAAACTGGCCAGGGCGTGATGCTTCTTTAAGATGTCTTATCACACAGGTGGAAAGTGTGGTCACCACAGTTTTTATTTCAGAGAAGAACAGGCTAAGGTGTATCACAAAATTGCAATAGTGATGATCAGACCCTTATTTGAAAGATATTAGTGATAAAGTCTGAAAAAACAGGGTTTGGGGATTACTACATATTTAAAACTGATACAATCTGCATCCCCTTCATTGTAGGCCATAGCATATTGTCTATATCTATACTGAATTTCTTTTCTAATAGTTCTTAAGAAATTATTTTGCCCTAAAAGGGATCTGGTTGGTACAAATTAGAAGTACAGCTTTGTAACCACCTATTAATAGATGCAGGCTAAGTAAACATAAGAAATAAAATGTAAGTACTCTATTTAGATGAGAGATACTCAAAGAAGCCATTAGCTGAGAAGTGTTAGACTAGAAGATATAGATTTTTTTTTTAAAGGTCAGGTAGCAACTAGTCTTGAGACCTAGAGGTTCATGGGAAGCAGAAGAACTGATTGCTATTTTTATGGAAAAAGAAACTTTTAAAGGCAAACTTCTGGCACATGAATTATAAAACTGAAAATATTCACATGCTTTAGATTTTCTATTTTTTATTTTAGTAGATCTAGAATGAGGCCTGGAAATCTACATTTTTATACAGCTCCGCTGATGTCTCATGTTAAGTTCCGTGGAATGGAGTTTGAGGCAGATATTATGTAGGATGTTTATCAGGGAGTGCTCTGGGGGATACTACCAGTTGGGGAGAGATGCATGCTTGGAGAAGAGGATAAGGGGAACTTCAAAGCAGTTGTAATTGAAATGCCTCCTGATCCTAAGGAGCCCTGGAGATGGGGTGGGTGGTCATTGCGGAGGAGGACTTTGTACCATTGCATTGACCAACCATTGGATGCAGGGAAGGCGGTGGTGTGTGTGTGTGTGTGTGTGTGTGTGTGTGTGTGTGCGTGTGTGTGTGTGAAAACTTGAAAGAGGCAGTTCTCTTCAATACAGGGTAGTTCCCAGAGAGGGTCTAGCTATGCATAGTCACTAGTCAACACTCCTGGTCCCTAAGTTTGAGCATGTCAGTTCAAAAGGTGTTTCTGGACAGCACACCACAGAATTCACTACAACAGATGATTCTTTTGATTGAAAATGATTGCTAAGGGGTTTCTGGGAATAAGTGTTTGGACTGCAGGGCAGGCAAGGGAACATTCATTTCTACATATACTAAGTGCCTATTATGTACTTGAGATATAAACATGAAGAGAGAAGTTCTGTACATTCAAGGAGTTTCCCATCTAGCTGGAAGGAGGCATGTAATGAAACAGTTAAAACGTAATTATAAAATAAGGGGTATATACAGGTTTCAAGATTTGTACAAAGCATTTGTTCTCAAAACAATGTTCTATCCATGCTGCTTATTTTGATTTGGTAGATTACAGCTTCCAAATCTAAGAGTTAATTGAATTTTCTTTCTCTTCACAGATGTTTTCATGTCCTCTAATTTTTTATCACACTGTGATGAGGCAACCAGCATCTTTACAAAACAAATACTCGGCTCTTCTGCAATAAAAAAAAATTCTGAAAATTAAACCATCATTATGAAGTGCCAAATAGGATAAACTCTTGGCATATACATATATATTTTGATACCCTCTCCCAATTCTTCCAAATGAATGACCACAATCACACCATATATATTTCTTTTATAAAATACATTAAATTATAGCTAAAACATTTACTACTCTTTTAGACCCTTTAAGAGCCTATAATTAAAGTGATTAGTGTTCCTACTATATGCATAAAATATTAATTTATTTTATCACAATATATTTCGTTTGCACATTTGTCTCGACTATTATTAATTTTCAGGGAACTTTCCTGCAGAAGCATATGAACATGATAACAAGCAAAAAACAAACAAACAAACAAACAAACAAACAAACAAACAAAAAGGTGCACACCAATGTTAAGAAAGTTGAGAATTTTTGTCATCGATTAAGGGATTACTGCTGCATGCTAAATTCATAGCTCACCCAATTCAAATTTATGCCTCGAAAATATTACAAAAAAATTACAAGTCATGGCCTTTAGGATTGCTTACTAAGTTGTCAAAATGGTGAGAGGTAAATGTCAATGCACTGTTCTATACACAAATTATTCACAAATTCCATTGATTGGTTTTTATGAACCTTATTTCATGACACCCTAGAATCATAAAACAGTGGGTTCTTTAAAAGCCTGTTAGGATATTTCAAGGTCTCAGAAAACATCTTGGAATTTTTTTGTGAGCAAGAGACAAATAGCAGAGATGATTATATTTTGTTTTACTTTTAAATTCCATAGAGACTCATTGATTTAGAGGAGACTCGAGGATTTATCTGCTCCTGGGCTTTTTAGTTTTGTGGTAATGAAGTTTTCACTTAAAAGAGAAACATGGGTGAAGTGGGAAAGGTTTAAATTTGTGTCTATACTTATTTATACACATATATACATTGACAAATGATGTTGGTGGAGTTTGCTTTCAGCAGTCTATTTTAGGCAAAGGTCAGCAATAACAGTATTGACATAAGTAAATACTGAGGTAGAAGTTGGTAATGAAAAATTTTAAAACAAACAAACAGTGTTCTTTTTCTACTTTGTGCTACTTTGCTGAAAGGTCATATTAAAAATAAGTGTATTATGCTTCTACCTTTAGGAAATAACATGTATTATACAAATTCACATGTAGGTCTTATTTGCTTTGGCGAATACTGACAAATGAGAGTGTAATTTCAAAAGAGAAGAACATGATGATATTGGACAAAATACCTTAGCATTATAAAAATATAACATTGGAAAGTAATTGGTAATTTTATAGAATTTATTTAGAGTCTATTTAGAGAGTCTTCTCTCTAAATTTACCACTGAATGTAATCAGGCTTTTGCTGGTCTTCAGTGTAGATCGATTTGGAGAACTTGGCCTTCTCCAATACTCTCTTCTTATCAATGAGGTAGAAGGTCCACAAAATGTGTTTTGTTTTGTTTTTCTAGAGAGTTTTCTTTTTTGTGTATATTTATGCCCAATCTTTTTCTAAAATATATTTAAGGCACTCTATCAAAATTTATACCATATAAAAAAATAATATAAATACAGACATCGGGACAAACAGAAAGTAAGCTTTGAAAATGAAGAAAGAGGTTGGAGTGAAGTTAGTATAAAATTTTTTGAAACTCTGTTTATTTGCTGAACAAAGGCCACAAATTTGCCTAAATATTCTCATATTTTATTCTAAGAAAAACACAGCTATGTTTTCTGTGTTAAAGTAAAATCAAACCAGTCACGCTATGGGAGCCCAACTCTTCCTCTAAGTGACCAGAGACAATTTTCTCTTTTGTCATCAGAAAGAAGCCCCCTGGAGTAATGAAGCTGTATCTTTTAATGTCTCTTGAGTTCTTAGATGTTTTCAGGTGGAAGAGAGCAATACAGTGAAAACCAGTTTTACTAGAAGAATAAAAGCAATCAATCCAGGAACAACATTCCTGTGGTTAGATTAATCCTAAACTGAATTTCAGATTATTCAGGAATGGAGATCTGCATAGACTTTAGGCAAGTATCAGTAATTCCAATTTCTTTAAGACTGATCATTGTTGAGGAAGCAGTGAAATCAAGTTTATGTCCTCTGTGCTTCCTGACAAATGCCTGTAGCACATCACTTCTGTGTTGTCTGCAGGTTTGGACCCACATATCTTCGTTATTTCATAAATTGGGGACAACAATGACATACAGAGATGGAAAGTTTAATGAGGACCACTCACTCTTTCAGTCACATACACACACACTTATACAGATGATTATATTGATATGCATGTACACATCCATACATCCATGTACTTAAGAATTTGTGGTTTAATATGGTGTTTCAAATCAGTGGGGAAAGATAAGTTGAGTAACAAATGGACTTGAAGCAATTTGCTATCAATTTGTCTAGAGATAGTTATATTCCTATCTTATAAAATATACAAAATATAGATGGGCTAAGTATTCATGTAATACAATTATAAAAGTTTAGATTAAAGTATAGAATATTTTTATAATTTTGCAAAGGGAAAAGAATCTCGAGCAACCATGAAATCCATGAAAAATGTGGAATATTAATGTAAAAACAATAAGAAGTAATGAAACAAACTTTGGTAAGGCACAAACTATAGTAAACACTTAAAAGTCATTATAAATAAAGTTAAAAGATGTGACAGACTTGAAAATTATACTTTAAACACATTAGACAAAAAGTTTCTGTGATTTTTAAAGAATGTCAACATATTAACATGGGGAAAATAAAATGGAAAAATCAATAAAAACCATTTTCTTTCCTCTTTGAATTCAAAGAATCTGTACCCATTATTTTTCTCTTTCAAGGGGTAGCACTTTTCACAAACTTTAATGAATTCTACTAACTGCTAGGAAAGATATAGAGAAACAGGACTCATATTTCTGGAATGCAATTAGGCAATATCTTGAAACTTTAACATTACATATGTGCAGACCTAGCAACTGTTCATACAGAAATCACACCTAAAAATATACTATAGATTAAAACAAGGATATATATATTAAGAGGGTATTTACTGAGGCATTATTCTTATACCAACTTTCTGGGGAAAGCCCACAAGTCCAACAATAGAGCAATGTTTAAGTAATGATTTTAGTAATTCATTATTAAGAAGATATTGTAAGATTGTGTTTTTAAAGGCTAATGACAGGAAAATTCATGCCATAAAGTAAGATGAAAAAAGTAAGATACAAAATTACATAATATATATACATTTTGCAAATATATATATATATATATGTTATGTATATTTTATACATGCAAACTATAACCAGAGAGAAGTAAATGTCTCTATCATAAATATAAATTAATAGTATTTGGATTCATACAGGATATCTCTATTTTTTGAAATATATTTTTCAACTATTTTGGAATTTTCATCAATAAGCATGTATCAATAGTATAATTTGAAAAATATTGAAACAAAAAATAACCCAATCAACTTACATATAGTGAATAAACATATTTTCCAATGGGAGAAAAGCACAAGAATGTTTAAGAAAATTCTTACCTTAAATGTAGTTTGAAACTTTTAAGGCTCATCATCAAAATACAACTGCAATATTAAATACAATGAAGGTTTTTAACAACCAGCATAATAGCCATGGTCCTGTTTGAACTAGAATTTTATCACATTTTTAAGACATGCACCTATCTTATCCTGCGGCTATGATACCTCTCTTATAGAACTGCTTAAAGACTCAGTCTGTACTCAGTCATCTAGAACTTGGTAGGTGCTCAGTGATTTCAGTTCTTTACCTTCTTTATCCTTTTCCTCTAAACAGGGACCAGATATAAAAAGTTCTTTATTGTTTTTCCCCCTCATACTTTTAAGTTTTCCTACACAAAACTAATGCTCTGGTGATGGGAGCAGAGTGAGACAGCCAGAGTAACCCACTCAGGAACCCTTTCTCACTCCTCTCCAGGATGAAGTTCAGGAGATCATTTCAGTTCATGGACTGGCTGTTCACAGCTGTCACTGTTGTGACTGGCCAATAACCTTGTCATACCAGTTACTTGACATAGCCCTTGCTTGTAACTCTGTTTGGATACTTCACTCATTTAAATTCAATCGTATTAACAGAGGCAAATCAACACACATTCCCACAGCTTCAACACCTAAAATCCTGGACTAGTTATCCTAACATCCACCCCAGATTCTGAAAACCCAAACAAATGGAGAATAGGTTATCAGTTGCCTCTATTTTAATCTTCTTTAAACAGTCTATGTATCCTTATGAAATCCAGTGACTGCAGGCATAAAACAGTATATCATGTGGATGTAATGTACAGCATAGGAAATATATTACTAATAGCATGTTAACTTTGTATTGTGGCAGGTGCTTACTAGACTTATCATGGTGATCACTGCATAGGGTGCACAAATGTCAAGTTGCTATGTTGTACACATGAAATGAATATAACATATGTCAACTATAATTTAAAAAATAAATTAATTAAAACCAAACAAAAACAGTATCCTGCCTCACCTAGAATAAGATCGAAGCATCATACAGACATGTGCTTTGAAATCTGGCCACATTCTTTTCTCAGAGGCTGATGTTCTGGGTAGTAAACTGGTTGTGCCTCTGAAGATTGGACTTTCTGCAATTTGATTCCTGACCCTTGGGAAGATTTTGAGGCATCGCAACCCTTGCCCACTTCCTTCCTACTCCCATCTCCAGAAAAGCCTCGGCTAATCTCTGGGGCAGGGATACAGCCAATGAAAGGATGGATGTGAAGTCTTGCCTGGTTGCATGGTAAACCCAGTTGCCACCTCCCCAAGCCCTATTGTAAGAGTGCACCCACTTGACTCCCCTGCCAGCCTTCCAGATAATGAGAACTTTCCTAAGGGAGAACAGGCTGGCTTTGGTAGATGTGAGCTTTTTCCTTCAGATGTGATTTTTGTAGCCTGTACAGAAATATACTTGTTTGTGTTGCTGGATGACTTTTGTGTTGGGCCAGGTGACTTTCAAGATCTTCTTACACAACGAGAATCTAACATTTCCTCTTTCTCTAGCCTTTTTCCAACCTTAGCATCACTTTAAATAAAATGAAGATGATGTGAAAATTTTGCTTGGGGTTTACCAGTCTTGTGCTATGGAGTCATGAAATAGTTGACTGACGCCGCTTACTTGGAGTTAGGCCCTTTTGAAGAACTCAAGAAACAAGAAACTTTTGCTATTCCCCTGAGGCTAGACTGTCTAAAAGATGTTCTGTGACAATAGGAAAGAGAAAAGTACAGCATCGATGTACTGATCTGCTGCTGGAGAAAGACTTTAAATTAAAAGTACTGAAGCATAGTTCATACTCAGTCACAGGAGTGAGTCAGTATCCCACCCTCTCTTGGTTGTCTGAGATAAAGTAATGATCACATTTACTGTAATTCATTTAAGTTTTTTGAAGTCAATGACCCATACATAGAAAATAATTATATGCTAAAGGATTTGATTACTAGAATTGTTAGATAATAGATTTCATTTCTTTTTAAAAATGGCAGCTTTACTTTCCAAAACTGTATTATATATCTTAGGAATTAAAAAATTCTTCTTCAATCTATAACTTCAAAACCTGCTGAAATAATGATTACATATTCAAAATACTGTTCTATCCAGTTTTCTATGAAAGTTACTGCAATTATGATGATAGAGGTTGATAAGTGTGTCTATTCACAGATGCTGATTAGGCCTAGTTTTGTGGTGTGGGAATAAAAATCCTGCCTCAGATACACACCCTCCTCTTCTTTCCTTTCATTTTAAGGATCCCTGACCCCATTTCCATTTCTTTCTGTTGCTCTTCCTCTTTCCTGCTCCTAGCCAATCTTATTTTTGCTGGAAGGATCCAATGAATGTTTACAAATCTGTGATGCCAGTGGAGGTTTCTTGAGAAAGTTGACAATGGCCTTCCAGAGACAATGCACTGAACCAATCTATTTCTACATTTTTGTGGGGAAATTGTTCAGGTCAATGTTCAGGGACTGAGAATGGTGTAGGACAGTGATGGCGAACCTTTTGAGCTCGGCGTGTCAGCATTTTGAAAAACCCTAACTTAACTCTGGTGCCGCGTCACATATAGAAATTTTTTGATATTTGCAACCATAGTAAAACAAAGATTTATATTTTTTTATATTTATTTTATGTATTTAAATGCCATTTAACAAAGAAAAATCAACCAAAAAAATGAGTTCGCGTGTTACCTCTGACACACGTGTCATAGGTTCACCATCACTGGTGTAGGACAATAGTGTTTACATAAACTTTAAACTCACAGTGTATAATGTGCTTTGTCCACCCAGCCTTCACACACCCACTGCTTATTCCTAAAAATTTTTTTTCTAAGCCCATAGTGGTTTATGACAAATTGTATGTTTGCAGGTTTGGAGTCTAAAGAAGAGGAGGTTTATTTAAGGGGCGTATTTATTGCTGGTGAAAGCTATACTTACTATGCTAATTGAAACTTAAATTAGAGCTTTACCTTTATAACAAAAATCCACTGGCTTCCCTTGGTATCAAATGGTCAGAATTTAGAGTATATACATTTCTATTTTTGTATCTGGACAATATGATTACACATGATTACACAGATGACAAAAATGTTATACTTTAATCTGTAAATGGGACATCAGTAAAATCAGGAGTGGTCCTTTGTTTTTTGTTGAGTGCTTTTGTATGTTTAGTTTTTTTGTGGTACACCCTGTAGTTATAATTAGGTGATGTAAATCTGTTCATTTGTGTATAAATTATTTTCCTTTTAATTCTGTAACTTAGCATTATGAAGGAACTGGCCTCCCTCCCATCCATTACCCTTCCATTCCCCAAAATGGCACCTCTAATTTTCCAGTTGGTCAGGCTCAAAACTTTGGAGCCATTTAACTTTTCTTCTCTCACATTTCACATCTAATTCACAAGGAACTAACTGAATTCAGCCACTTCTGATCTGAATTGCTACCATCTACCAACTTTTGCCTAGATTGTTAGAATAGTCAGATATCTGACCCTTTGGCGCCTTTACACACTATACTCATTAGCCAGAGTGAGCCTTCTAAACTATATTCAAATTATGTAACTCTACTGAAACCTTCCAGTGACTTCCGACTTCACTCAGTGTAAATTTCCAAGGTTCTCACCATGACCTCATCTGGCCTCTTGTTACCTTCCGGCCTCATTTCCTACCACTCTTCCCAGCTGACTCTGCTGCAAACACCAGGTCTTCTTTCCTTGTTTTAAGTGCCCCAGGGCCTTTTCTCTAACTTCTTTCTGTGCCAGGAATGAAGTTCTTTTGGCTACTGCAAGGCTTAACCCCTTACTTTATGTATATTTCTGTTCAAACAGCACCTCTCAGTGGGGCCTTCCTTGACTACTCTGCATGAGCTAGAATCCACATGGCACCCCTGCCAGTCCCGATTCCCCTAACCTGCTCTATCCTGTGAGCTCCATCATAGTAAGGATGTTCTGATCCCCGATACCTAGAACAGTGACTGCTGCATTGTCGCTGTTTCACAATTATTTTTTGAATGAATTAATGTTTCATTTTTTTTTTTTTGTCATTGGGTAGTAGACCAAACCTTGTACAGGTAGCCAAAAAAGCCTACTTCCCATTTAGAACTGTCACGACTAGATATATTTCCCATTACAGGTGCTTAACTTCTCTGAGTCTCAGATTCCTCAAGAATTGAAAATAGTAGGTTGATTAGATCACGTCAAAGGCTCCCCTTGCTCTTAAAAAAACATTCTATAAGAAGTAAACACTTATAATCCCATTTATAGATTTATCATACATTTTTCATGCAAGGCCAGTTCTCATTAATATAAGACTCATGCAGATGAACAATGGTAGCCACTTGTGTGACCTATAAGCTCCTCCTCCCACAATATCACTCCGTTATACTATCCCTAGTTCTACTTTCTGTTAATTCTTTACCTCTTAGCTCATTGTGAATAAAATGTGAAACATTTACACTAGTTTGGACAGATACTTAATTTTGGTCCTGCCTCTTCCTATGGCCAAAGTAGCTGATTATAAAACTCTTCCCCTCCAAGCTAGGATTGGTCCAAAGAATCCTCTCAGTCTTCTAGGGAAGACAAACCACATTGGAAAACAGAGGTATAGTAATCCGTTTTTAACTTCAATTTTAGGGTATCTGTGAGTTTAGAAATGGGATAGGGCAAAGGGGACTCAATACACTTTCTCCAACTTTTTTTCTTGGTTCCCTCTTATTCATCCTTCTGAGCTCAGTGTAGATGCCACTTCTGGAGGATTTCCTCTTAATTCAAGGCTGTGTTAGGTGCCTTTTCTTGTGCTATTACATAGGCCCCTCTTTTTTTTCTCAATGATTGCATTCATATGGTAGTTTATTTTATTTTAACTTATCTGCATTACCCACCAGACTATGTTCTCTAGAGGTTCAGACCATGTCTCTCCTGTTCACCATTGTACACCTAGAACTGAGAACTGGGCCTGACAATAGGGACACAATAAATATTTGCTTAATGAATAATTGAATAAATGAATAAATGACTCCTATGACATAATTCTTGGCACTACTGGCCTACCTGTTTCTCTTGGGTAAGATTACCATTCATATATGCTAAAAATGTGTCTTTTTCTTGGTTAAATCACTTACTGGAGAATTTTTAGGTTAAATCACTTTAAAAAAAGAATAATTGGAATAGCAGGAAGCTATGTGATTTAAACCAATTTGATAGATTACTTCCTAGTGCCTTGGGGAAATATTCCCTTAAAGTTGGTTTTATGGAATCTAGTACCCTGAGACCCTGAGATTGGATTAAAATGGGTTCCATGGTTCAATTTGTTTGGAAAACACTGCTCACTGGCCTTTCCTTTTGGAATTTTGTCTCAGACTTCAGCCTTTAGATATATTGAGTCATTCAGCAAAGAATTCTGTTTAATTTTTAAAGCCATATTTCTCAATTCTTTCCATCCTAAGAATAAATATTCAACATTGTATGTAAACATCCTACTGAACTACTGTTCCCTGGGACATGGTTTAGGAAATCAAGATGTATGCACATAGGGGTCACTGAATAACTTTAAATTTAAGAGTGGCAGACATGTGGCAGTGAGCAGGGAGGATTTGAAAGGGGTGAAACCAGGGGAGAGGCTGTTGCAGAAATCTTGGTGGAAGAGGATGATGTCTATACCAACGATCTTGTAGTGCCTATGAGGAGTAAAAGTATTTGTACACAAAATTGTTCTTAATATGGAGTATTCTCTTATGAGAGTAACTGAGGTGGTTAGGGAATCAGGGCTCTGCAATGCCTTTTTAAAATTTCATTTTCAAGCTAGCATGGTTCTTTAAATAGCTGTGTCCATCACTACTTGATGCATGTATAATGCCTTGCTCTATGTATAATCATGTTACAAATCAAGGTATTTACAGCCAACTCTAATTTATTATTCTCAAAACATATTGATTTTTTGAACTAGGTTTTTTTGAACTGTTTATAATAACATACAAATGCCTCTATTTGTATAGGTCTTTTCCTGATAAATGTGTGTGTTATGCACGTGTATTTTCTTGAGATGCCTAACAAAGTACCACACACTGAGTGGCTTAAAACAACAAAAATGTACTCCCTCACAGTTCAGGAGGCTAGAAGTCTGAAATGGAGGTGTTAGCAGAGCCATGCTCCCTCTGAGACTCTGAATAGAGTCCTTGCTTGCCTCTACCTAGCTTCTCAGCTGGGCGATCAACGCTTGGTATTCCTTCACTTGCAGCTACATCACTCCTCTCTACCTGTCATCAGGCGGCGTTCTCCCCGTGTCTCTCTGTATCTAAATTTCCCTCTTTTTATAAGGACACTTGTCTCATTGGATTAAGTGTCCCCTATACTCTAGTATGACCTCATCTTAACTAATTACATCTGCAGTGTCTATTTCCCCAATAAGGTCAGATCACATTCTGAGGTACTAGGTGTTAGGACTTCAACATATTCCTTTTGGGGACAAAACTCAACACATGAAAATGTGTGTGTGTGTGTGTGTGAGATATGACAACATATATACAAAGAAATTTGTCTTCCCAATTTTACTGGTGCCTGGTTTCATGAAATTACCTTCCTCTATAAAAATGGATAATAAAGCCAGTTCTGATAAGGCATTAGAATTGGTCATGGCTGCTCTTCACGCTATAAACCAATTACTTGTTACCCAGATCTTTTCATACATAACATATTATCTCACA
Organism: Myotis myotis; assembly: GCF_014108235.1. Classification (NCBI taxonomy): domain Eukaryota; kingdom Metazoa; phylum Chordata; class Mammalia; order Chiroptera; family Vespertilionidae; genus Myotis; species Myotis myotis. The sequence goes on from NW_023416335.1 coordinate 16,418,597, forward strand.
TTGGAGTTTGGAATGTGAAACTGATTTTTTAAAAAGGTGAGTCTGATTAATGTATTCTTCTTGGTCTAGCATTCCTTTATATTTTATACTTTAGCTCCCCTCCCTTTTCTTGATCTAAATATATTTTCTCTCAGGTTATTTCACTAAACTCTTCTAAACTAATTTTGTTGCTTTTTTGTTGGTGGGAGGCTAGGCAGGGTGGCCTTTTTGAGAGCCAAGCTGTACTGACTTTTCCAGGTTCATAAATATTAATAATGTGTTACTGTGCCTCTGTATGCAAAAATATTGTGGAGATAGTACAAAAAAAGTCATTTTATGATTTCAGGCAAACCTGAAATAGCAAAAAAGGAGGGGGAAAGGCATTTGGGGGAGCATAATATCTAAATCTTAATATTCTACACTGCTTACTAAGAAATAAGAATTTCTCTTCTTCTGATAATAATATTGCCAGTGGCATGAGTGTTTCCTTTTTTAATTTGCACTTTACTTCTGATAACTATTTTTTTTTCTTTATAAGACAGTTATAAAAGAACAGAAGCTAGCTGGTACTTTGAATAAAAGAGTTGGGATTGTGTAGGGCAGAGTTGTTGCTCAGCTTGCCTGAGTCTTTTGATGAAAATTTCAATTTAGAAGAAAAGGACTTGGACACTTGCTTTCTAAGAGACTCACTGGGTCCAGGCTATCATTCTTAAGAAATGGATTGAACCTTCTTAGTAGCATCTCATAAAAAATTTAGTTAGCTATAAATGTTTAAGGCTGTTGCAGCTGAAATCATTTGCCTTCTGGGGAAAAATGAGGCTGTTTCCTTGTGTTTTGTTTTCTCTTCTATTTTTTTATATATTAGGCATGTACACCTTCTTACCTAACTATTCCACTAAAGGGTTTAGAAGATAAGACCCCCACATATGGCTAGATTGAAGTGTCTGAGATGCCTGTTTTTTATTTAAGGGTATGTCTTATTGTTATTATTATTTTTTTTTTGGTTTATCCTCATCCAATGATATTTTTCCGCTAATTTTTTGGGTGGAAGGGAGAGGGAGAAACATTGATGTGAGAGACACACATTGATTGGTTGCCTCCTGCATGCACCCCAGCCAGGGCCGGGGAACCTTTAACCAAGGTATGTGCTCTTGACTGGAATCGAACCTGGGACCCTTCAGTCTGGGGGCCAATGCTCTATCCACTGAGCAAAACTGGCTAGGGCTATTGTAATTTTTGATTATACATATTTTACTTTACTTTGGAATGCTAATTTTAATTTTATGTGCTTCTTTTATGTATATATTTTATTGATTTCAAAGAGGAAGGGAAAGGCAGAGAGAGAGAGATAGAAACATCAATGATGAGAGAGAATCATTGATTGGCTGCCTCCTGCACACCCCCTACTGGAGATCAAGACTGAAACCAAGGCATGTTCCCTTACCTGGAACTAAACCTCCTGGTTCAACCGCTGAGCCACATTATTCAGATTGTAGTTTTTATTTTCTAAAGGGAATCATTAAGCAAAACGTTTGTTGTCTTGTATTACAAGTAATTAGAGAAATATCTTGGTTGATACTCAGGCAAGAACTAAAAATAGAGTTCAGTGTTATTCTCTGTAATATTTATTGTTCTTAAGTAGAAAAAATATAGTAGGCAAGCAATAAAGTCAACTGCCAGAGACTTCTTTCAGTACTAACAAAAACTGCCAAGGTTGCCAATCTGAAAATAATTCTTCCCTCTCAAGTGGGTAATTTATAATTGGGTATGTGTGTATGCATGTGTGTGTATGCATTTGTGTTTGTATGTCTATGCATGCATGTGTGTGTATGAGAGAGAGCGAGGGAGAGAGAGAGAGAGAGAGAGAGAGAGAGAGAGAGAGAGAGAGAGAGAGAGAGCGCCTTGAAGTTAGCAAGTGTAAGAGGGAGAATAGTAGATGAGGTCAGAGGCAGAGGACTGAAAACCACTTAGAAACCTGTTGCAGAAGTTCAGTTGGCTGATACTGACTTGGACGACAGCGATGGCAGTGGAGGGGATGAAAATAGTCATATTCCAGTTGGTTGAGGAATGAGAGGAAAAAGGAGGTGTCATGGATGACTTCAAGGATTCTGGCTTGAGAAACTGGAAGACTTTTATTTTACAGAGATGGGAAGTCTGGAGGAAGATCAAGTTTGGAAGAATTTCCTACAACTCTTTCCCTTGCCTATTTTTCTCTGACCATACTATTTTTTTCTAGTTTTGTAGAGCACAGTAGTTATGCTCCCACCTCTCACAATCTTTGCATTTTCTCTTCCTTAGGCCTGGAAGGTTCTTGTCTCAGATATGTACTTGGGTCTCTTTCTCAATTCCATCAGAACTCTGTTCAGATGTGACTTTCTCAGAGAGGCTATCCAACCATACTTTAAATCACCTGCCTCCACTTTCCACTACCACCTTCTATTGCTCATGTGGGAGATTTCATGGTTGAAGCCTGTACTTCCACCTAAGTGCCAGTGACCAGAACTCAGTAACTCTCTTAACTGGGAATGAGTATGGCAAATGTTATCAGGCTGTGTGTACAAAATAACAAGGGGCAAGTTTTACATAGCTAGCCCGTCAGTCTCTGCTGCATTTCATTTGTCTAGTTAAGTCATCTGTTTACATTTTCCTCCTGCACATGGAACCCACTCACCAAGGGAGACAACCCCAAATCCCATCATTGCACTGAGTTAAAGAACAGTCTCTCCAGGTAATACCCTCCCCATCAGCATTATATGTGACTTCTTATATTCTCGCAGTTTCTGCTTTAAAAAGACTGTCTAATTGTCTCCCTCCCACATCTCTTACCTTAATATACAGTGGGAATAGAGTGATAGAGTAACTACAATAAAAATGCCCATTTGGAAAAGGAAGAGTGCTATTCATTGGTACATGGCAAGAATAATAGCCTGCTGGAGGGCGGGGGTCTCTTTCATCATTTTTCTTCTTGGTTACACACTCTCTATCCCTAGTGCACAGAATCATGCCTATTGTCTGATTGTATGACATCCTAGAGTTAAATGAATTAATGTATGCACTATGCCCTGTGCATAGTAAAAGCTACATAATAGTTAGCTGCTATTATTATTATTACTACTACTAGAGGCCTGGAGCACAAAATTCATGCACCGGGGGGGGGGGGGTCCCTCAGCCTGGCCTGCACCCTCTTGCAGTCCGGGACCACTTGGGGAATATTCTAAGCCAGCAGTCAGACATTTCTCTCGAAATTTGGGATCCCTTCACTCCTTCCTGCCTGCCTGCTTGCTCCTTACCACTTAACTTGCTGCTCCTTAGCTCTGCCAGAGGTGGGGAGGCTCCTGCCACTGCCGCTGCACTCTCCAGCTGAGCGATGCTCCCCCAGTGGGAGCGCACTGACCACCAGGGTGCAGCTCCTGCATTGAGTGTCTCCCCCTGGTGGTCAGTGCACATCATAGCGACCCGTTGTTCCAGTCATTCTGTCATAAGGGTTGCTTAGGCTTTTATTATACAGATTTTTATTATATCACAACAAACGTAAGTGCCAAACTTCTTTGGGTTTGGCTGAAATTATATAGACTTAGTGTGTTAAGACTAGTTATTATTGTGATCACAAGTTTTAAGTGGTGGTTTTTTCTATCTATTTGATATATATCCATGTGTGTGCATGAAGGAAATATTATTGCTTAATAAATGCATTTTTGTAAACAAAAATTTATAGGGCAAATATGGGACGTCTTGCTTTAAAGCACCAGCAGACACTTTCTGTAACTACAGCACAAAAAATCTACAGTTTTTCATCGTCCACAAATGATAAAATTTTTAGCAAAACTAACTGAGAATTATTCTTTATGTGACTTCTAAACTTTATGCTTTCATAGAAGCATCATAATCTTTGTAAAACTGGTGCACCTTGGACAAAGGTTTTTTTCAGAGCCAAGGAATAGTATTAAAGAAGACTGCCACTGCCCTAGACAGTTTGGCTCAGTGGCTAGAGCATTGGCCTATGGCCTTAAGGGTTCTGGGTTCGATTCTGGTCAAGGGCACATGCCTGGGTTGTGGGCTCAATCCCCAGTAGGGGGTGTACAAAAGGAAGCCAATCAATGATTCCCTGTCAGCATTGATGTTTCTATCTCTCTCTCTCCCTTCTTCTCTGAAGTCAATAAAAATATATTTAAAAAGAAGACTGCTACCTACTTAGCATTAAATTCATGCATTCACTATGTAAACATGCAAATTTAGTAGAAGAGACAGATTTCAGCTTAGACATTTTAAAAAATGTTTTTATGTTCTGACCGGGAATTGAACCAGTGACCTCTTGGTTCCTGGGTCAACACTCAACTACTGAGCCACACTGGCTGGGCACAGTTTAGAAATTTTTAAAAGATTTTGCCAAGATTTCTTTAAGCTTTGGTTATTTATTGTTGGTAATCCCAGTTATTCACAGGGATTACTGTGCAGGTGTTATCAAAGGTTCTGTAATGACATTCTGAGCCTCTGTCCTGAGCTCTATCTTCATATGAAGAATGCGCAGCCCGCTACATGTTGCTTGTCCTGATCCTGTTCTAGAATTAATGGAGAGATCCTCAATCTATAGCCCAGCGTCTATGGCTAGTGACAAAAACATCGAATGTCTTTTCTTTGCCAAACACTGTGCCAGTCACTTTCATAAGCGTTTTGTGGAATTTATTTCTCCCTCTAAAATATCTTGGCCACCTTCTCAATCTTTTGGCTTCCTTTGGGTTCTCTATCCTCACTAGTATAGTTGGTCACAATGTCATTGACCTGCACCCACCTAGATAACAGGTTTACTTTCAGCTTGTTCTGATTGGCTCAATTTCCTGGGGGTTTATCCCTGTTTCTGTTGTTCCTGGAGGTGGGCTTACCATGAAGTTAATGACGTTGAAGCTTCAGGGTCCCTTACTCCCATGGACCGCTTCCAAGCTCTTGGATTTTGAATATTGTATAAAGTGGTCCCCACTTAGCTTGGTACTGTGGTAACCAAAACTCACACATGTCGAACTGTGTCCTTGCTTTGCACAGCGGTGTTATGCCACACTGAATATGTCACAGTCATTTTTAAAATTTTCTGAAGTCCTTTTCCTTGTAAAACAAAAGAAGAAAAAAAAACCCACAACAAATATTGAACCTAACTGTTTTTATTCATTGAGTAAGTAGTGTTCTAAACCAAATTGCCTTTCTGGCTCTGTGACATCATGGCTTCGCAACTATTCTTTGGAATTTTCCAAGTTCCAAAAAAAAAAAATGGAAACCTAACACAACATATCTGAAATACAAATTTGGTGTTTTATAGTCAGAATGAAAGGGAAAGGATGGGTTATGGCATCACTAACTTGATGAAATCTTAATGAATTGAATAAATGTTATGGCAGAGTTGCTATTTATCATACTTACCTGGAAACTGGGAAAAATGATAAAGAAAACTTTACCTGCAAGTAGTTTAAAGTTGAGAGAAAGGAGGCGTTAAAACCACATACTTTTATGTGATGACTTCAGGGATGTTTGAAAGCTGCTGAGCAGCTGGGGGTTGAGCCTGGAAGGATGAATAGAAGAATGGACATGCTTTTTTCCAAGGAACATTCTGAGCCAGCATATTTGATTTGAGGAAACCTGATGAGTTCAAAGCACTTTATGTACTTAACATGCTGAAGGGCAGGATGTAGGTGGTGGCAGGGTGTGAAACTCAGTGTTCAGATGTGGGTGATGTGATTTGCAAATCTAATTACAAAGCTGTATAAACCATTATGTCAGACAAGTTTAAGTGATGGCAGGACTTAGAGGAGACATCCCACTGTTTCCTGTGCTGAGCCTGAGTAGAACAGACCACCTTATCCAAAAAATGTGAGACTGTTTAACATGATGGAAACATCATCGTCTTGAACCTGAGACACATCCAGGCTGGAATCCTGGCTCTGTCATTCACTAGCTGAGATCTTTTGGAGAACTAACTCACTGTTTCTTTATGCATAAATTGAGACTGTGATGAGATCTACCTCACATGCTTGCTGTAAGCATGGGTTTACTCATACTTACCTAGCATATGGTAGGTACTTAGTAAATGGCATTATTATTATCCTGTATAATAAAAGGCTAATATGCAAATAGACTGAACGATAGAGGGACCAGTTGCTATGATGTGCACTGACCACCAGGGGACAGATGCTCAATGCAGGAGCTGCCCCCTCGTGGTCAGTGAGCTCCCACAGGGGGAGCGCTGCTCAGCTAGAAGCCTCCTTGGAAGCACTAAGGATGTCTGACTGTCGGACATCCCCTGAGGGCTCCAAACTGCAAAAGGGCACAGGCCTAGCTGAGGGGCCCCCCCTACCCCTACCCCTCCAGTTCCAATTTCATACATCGGGCCACTAGTTACCAGATAAAGGGGAAGAAGTCTAAAGAAAAGAGAAGGGTTTTAAATCATCATGGGAGCTGGAGGTTATTTGAAAGGTAAATTTCCATTAGTTGACATAGCATCAGGGGATTACAAGAGATCACCAGAGAGGGGAGAGGACCACGCTAGGACACTGTGTCCGCCTCTCTGGACAATAATCGTTTTGGTTGCAGTTCTGTATTCTGTGTACTTTGACAAATCAGTGTAAATTTGGTTAAACCCTACAGGAGAATTTTCCCCCCTTAAACTAACTCTTTTTAGTTGGCACAATAGCTAAATGTGTAGGAGGAAAAGCGGAGAACAGAAAATGCAATTTTTTTTTCCAGTTTAGGGAGAACAAAAACAGCCCTAGGAAAGTGTTTAAATGCATGTCCACCAAGTAGAACCAATCAGTGCAAACTTCTGTGGGAAAACACTGAAGTGGCTGAAGAAGCCTAGGCATGCTTGCAGTGCACATCCTGGTTTTCATTGAGAATCTGTGAGCAACCCAATTTTCTTAGTAACATTTATTAAAAATGAATGGATGGGATGAAATTGGCCAAGCAGACAAAAGAGTTCAAATTTAGGGGGGCTATTCATGCATTCAGTTCTTCTTTAGTGTCTGCTACATGCAAGAGGCTGAAAGCGATGCAAAGTAGACGTTCCCTACCATTGGTTTCTCAGAAGATACGCCTTACAAATGCATTCTCTTGTAGAACAGGTAGGCTTGACCAAATAAATGTCTAAGTGCTGTGGGATTTCAGAAAAGAACTTTTTTGGGCTTGTATATCAGCTCTGCTCACTGACAACACACTTGTCAGATGAGTGAGTGATCACAGTCTCATATGGACTGCCAAATTGGGAAATGGAAAGTTTTTCATTTTTTCCTTCTCCTCCAACTCCTTCTCAACCAATATTTCCTAAGGTACCTGTTCTGTGTAATGTGGACACACAGTCTCCTTTCTTCTTCTGTCCTTCCCATTAATATTTTTTTCCTCTGATGTTTAGGAACTTATGCCAGATAGAGGTATGTAAATAGTCACAAAAATATTTTTCTTCTTTTTTTTTTGGGGGGGAGGGGGGGTGAGGGGATTCATCTTGGCGATGTCAGTTACCCTTAATTAGGGCTCCATTTCACAAGCTGGAAACTGGATCAGTACAGACCTCACCTGGTTGTTTTGTTTAAGATGAACCTAGGAATATACTTGTTTCAAAACCACATGTAATCTTGAAATGAAGTTGTCTGGGTTTTTAGGGTTGAAGTATATCCCAGGCTTCTAGCTGCAAGTGCGTAGTTATTATGTTAACTATAGATACCTTGTTAGTCTAAGGATGACCGGATTCTTGGGGTAATCAAGACAAAGATTAGCCAGTCTTCCTTTGTTAAATTTATTGTCTTGACTTTAATTCCACTTACCAGAAATTCTTTGAAAAACCAGTTTTCACCCTATTTTTGTTGTTGTTTGCTTGCATAAAATAGGCTATCCTTCTACCATAGTTAGCACTATTGTAAAACATTAAATTGCTTTCCTACTATCCTGTTTTTTCTCTGTTAATATTCTTTTCATACTACCAAAAAGGTTTCTCTCAGCTTTTATTATTTTCTCAACTTCATAATGATAATAATAAGTATTTTTATAGTGCTTAGTATGTGCCAGGTACTGTTCTAAATACTTTTCTACTATTAACTCTTTCAGTCCTCACAGCAACTTTATGGGTTACTTGTTCCCATATCATAGATGAGGACATTGAGGCATAGAGACATTAGATATCTTGTTTAAGGTCACCCAGAAAGTGGTGGAACCAATATTTGAACTCATCCATCTACTGACTTTCTGGAATCTATGCCTTTAACTATTTCACATTTTTTCCTCCTCAAGTTGGCTTCTAGTTCCATGTTCTGAATTTGGAATCTGCATAACCATACAAGCAAACACAAATTTTTGTTTTTTAACTTATAATATTATAACTGACCTTGAGCAGTAACATTTTTAGCCCAAGACCTAGATCCTGGATACAGAGATCATATGAAAAGAAAATAGAATAAAGGCTCTTTTATCTTATGCAGAACCAGCCCAAGGCCCACTTGTGTAATAGGTGAAGTATATCTTTGGCATCTTTTTACCTTTCTTTCTCTCTTTCTTTTTTGCTTTCATGATATTTTTTTGCTACACTTTCAGTAACCCTAGCCTGTCTAATTCTCAAGAATGTCCCAAACTGTTAGTGTAGCTCACCTCAAGTACATGTCTAGCAGAAAGTAATCTACCCTCCTTCTGACCCTGTAATTCCTCTTCTCAGAATCCATCCTAAAATAATATTCTGAAATGAAAATATTTTTGCATAAAGATATTAATCACAGTTTTCATTTCAGTAATAAAAAATTGGAAACTGCTTAAATGCACCACATTGGATGAATGCTTAAGTAAATTATGGTAAATGCATGCAATGCAGCAGTTATCTGAATTTCATGCCTCAGTATAATACACAAACACTGAAGAGATGAGCTTTCAGTGGGCTTACTCCTTGGGACATTAGGTTCTCCCCTTCACTTCCTGGAAGCTAGGGTGGCTGATTGCACCAGGAAAAGCCACTTTCTTTCCTGAAAGAGAATTTACAGCCACAGAGTAGAAGGAGGATCTGGTCACATTGATTTCAAATCAAGTTCCCCAAGGGATGAAATTCCATCTCCTGAACATCAATTGATTACAGGAAGAGGAGAAAGAATGTAATTGGTAGGGTTGGGAGATACTTTTCCTAATCCGATCCCTGGATCAACCTCCTATGTGAGTTGCTTCTGCATAGGGCAGTGTTAGCAGAGAGGGTTAAGCAAGAAGCACCACAATGTCAATGGAATTGTTGTTACTTTTATATCACAGGATACCTTATAGGCATGTGTATGTTATTGCATTACAAATATGCAAATGCAAAATTGAATGTCTAACTCTAATGTCAGACACTGTTATGTGCACCCACACTCTCTACTTTTCTATTAAAGATGGTGATTTGTAAAAAAAGAGGTGACACATAAGAACTAAATGATCAGAAAATAAATTATAAACCTCAAATACATTTAAAAATGGAACTGATTAGTAGAGAAAACTATGCCCCTTGAGGGCTAAGGCTGCCATCACCTGTAAGTAAACTGAGAATTGTGTTTTCTCTTATCAAGAATGTGCTGCTGCATAGATCAGGACTTTTAACAAATCACAAGTGATTTTCTAAAATTTCATGCTAAAATGAATGCTACTGTACCAAATGAACATTGCTTAATATTGTGTTTTTGCTTGATCATATCGTGATATGTGCAGACAGGGGGTTTGACCTCTCCTAGCTTTCTTATAGTCTAGTGTCTTGGTCGGCAAACTGCGGCTCGCGAGCCACATTCGGCTCTGTGGCCCCTTGAGTGTGGCTCTTCATAAGCCTTAGGAGTACCCTAATTAAGCTAATAACAATGTACCTACCTATATAGTTTAAGTTTAAAATATTTGGCTCTCAAAAGAAATTTCAATCATTGTACTGTTGATATTTGGCTCTTTTGACTAATGAGGTTGCCAACCACTGGTCTAGTGGTATTTCCTGCTCTCTCCCTCCCCTGTTCCCTGTGTGCTTACCTAATTTGACAATGTCTCTTGTAGAAATTTTAAAATATGAACCTCACATCATTGGAATTTATGTGTTCTACTAGAAACAGACATAATAATTCAGAAGTGGAATTTATGGAAAAATCATGGCCACCCAATTACTAATCAAATTATTTCCCCGTAGAGGTGGAAAGAAGGGGCTGTTCTCTTTTTATTTCAATTCCCAAAGCATAGTTTACAGCATCAATGTCCTAGGTCCTGAGCAATCATGGGGGCAGGGCGGTTGCAGGAGAGGAGACAATAAAATCTGTTGAATGCTCACGATAGACATTTTCAAAACAATTTATTTTACTCTGCTTTATACCCCTTAGCCAGTTGTTTCTCTATAAATGTTGCACTTGAAAAAACTGAAATTCATAAAATTTTAAATAATTAGCCAAAATGCCTAGGTGCGGGGTGGGATGTGGAGGAGCAAAGGAACATTTCATTAAAGAAATGCACTGGTTACTAATTAAAAGATGGATATAAGTTACCTGAGTAAAGAGAGGGAGGGAACATTTGCAAAGAATCTGCAATGGGCTGATACTTAAAAATAAGAAAAGTGTGGCTAAAGGACAGTGTGAGGCAGCACTCAAGAGCTAAGACTGAGGATGCAAGGGGGGGCTAGACCAGACAATGCTTTTATAACCTTTTTTTTTTTTTAAAGGAATTTAGCTTCATCCTAATATAAATGGGAAAGCCATGGGGAAGCTTTAATCGGGGGCTTTAATATGAACAGATGTGCTTTTTCAATACAATATTGAAAAGATGGCCAGTCAGTAATCTGGGTGAAATGCAATAGTAGTGTAGATGGAGTGGTTCTGGAAGAAATGGAGACATGTAGACACTTTAGGGGTGAGAGGTGGAAATAATAGAATTTAATTGATGGGAAGATATGAGGAGGTGGGGAAGAGAAACTTGTTTAAGGTGACGCAGAGCTCTGCATGATATAACAAGAAGGTGGTGCCATTGACAGAGGTAGAGGACATCAAAGACTATCTGACTTTAAAAAATTGGATGCTTTGTTGCTTCATTTATTTTTATTAGTGCTGGATTAGGAGTATGGATCGTGTCTTTGGTTTTGGACCTGTTGTATTTGCCACACCTGTAAAATGTAAAAAAATAAATGTGAGAAGGCAATTGGACATGTGAATCTGGACTCTAGAAGAGAAATATAGGTTCACAAGTTTGGGGAGGGCCTGGTGAGACCACCTAGGGTGAAGAACTGGATGTTTAATAGCTACAGGAAGAAGAGTGAACCTGCAAGGAGAACCAGATAGGAGGGAAATGAGAAGGTTGTGCTTTTTAGAAGGCAAGGAAATTGAGGTTTCAAAATATCAAAAGACGTAAGTAGTATCAAATGCTATAAGAGGTCATCAGGAATGAAGAAGATATTTTTCCTGGTTTTTAGTTATATGGAGGTTATAGGAGGTCCTAGAAAGAGTCAATTCAGAGGTGGAGGCAAGATGAGAAGGGATTGAAGAGTAAAGGTTGAATTAGAATATAGAGAAGTACAGACAACTCTTTTTAGCTATGAATAGAAGGAGGGAAGGGGGAGGGAGGGAGGGAGGGGGGAGAGAGAGAGAGAGAGAGAGAGAGAGAGAGAGAGAGAGAGAGAGAGAGAGAGAGAGAGAGAGTCAGGGCTGGAGGAAAGCTAAATGAAGGAAGGAAGGGAAGAATAGAAGAATGTTCTGGGTAGAGAACAATGGGTGAAAGAGCTTTGGAGCCTTGAGGCAAGAGAATGCTTGGGATGCTTGAAGAAGAGCAAGAAGGACAGAATGACTGGAGCTGAGTGAGCAAGATCATTAGATTTTACATGAGAATGCTTTGGGAACTTTTAAGCAAAGATGTAACTTTACCTGATTTTCACTGGACTATACCATTGACCAAGCATGTCAAACTCATGGTCTGCAACGAATATTTTTGCGGCCCAGCCAATATAACAGTATGTAAGAAACGTTTTAATAAAAATTTTGTAACTTAATTTTTTTTAAAATATATTTTATTGATTTTTTACAGAGAGGAAGGGAGAGAGATAGAGAGTTAGAAACATCGATGAGAGAGAAACATCGATCAGCCGCCTCCTGCACATCTCCCACTGGGGATGTGCCCACAACCCAGGTACATGCCCTTGACCGGAATCGAACCTGGGACCTTTCAGTCCGCAGGCTGACGCTCTATCCACTGAGCCAAACCAGTTTCGGCTGTAACTTAATTTTTACAATACCGTTATACATAATTATTAATAACAAACTACAGCGTTTGCTAATTATTTATTACTATAATCGTGTTGCATTCATTTCCCTTACGTACCTTATGCGCAGGCGCACCATTTCTCTCCACTAATACTAGCAGTCAATATTTTAGCAGCTGATTGCCACATCATTAGTCTTGTATTGACTTGTTAGGTGTGTGCAACAGGAAATATTTTGCTTTCAGAGAACAAGAAAAATAGGTTTATTTGTGTTATTCTTATTTGTGCAGTTATTCAGTGTCTGGTAAGTTAATGTTCAAGAAAAAGTATTAATTTTTATTAAAATGTTCTATTTTACATTAACAATTACTCATTTACTTCAGCCCTTTGTATTCAGCATGTCTCTACTGAAATAAACCTACGTTTCTATGAAAATTGAAGCTTTTGTTTTTTTGCGGTCCACATAAACTTAAACCTTGTTTATTTGGCCCGAGTTAGCCTTTGAGATAACATGCTTGATCTAGACTGTCTTACAGAAAATAGACTATAAAGGAGGCAAGTATGGAAGGGCTGGGGGATGGGATCAATTAGAAAGCTGTTTAGTTAATATTAAGCTCTTTATTTAACACCTATATGCCAGACAGTTTTAGTCCAGGCTAGAGAAGTTGGTTCCTTGACCATGGACAAGAAAGAAGTGGTTAGACTTGAAATATTATTTGCTGTTGGATTGCATGTGGGTATGGGAGGAAAAGATGAGTCAAGGGTGACTTAAAGATTTTTGGCTTGAACAAGAAGGTGGTGGGGTTGGGCTTGAGAGCACTAAAGAAGGAGCAGACTTGAAGTGGGGAGCAGCAAGAATTCAGTTCTGGAGTTGTTAAGGGAATGATAATTTTTATTTATAGGATTTTTATGAGAAGAAATGAAGTAATGAATGTTAAGGCTTTGCAAAGAACAATAAAGACTTATCAAATGCTTGTTGTTGTTGTTGACAATACTGAAAAGCAGTATCTTGATTTGGTGGGCACATAACTGTGTCTTATTCTTGGCTTTGTCACTAACTTGGTCGGTGACTCTGATCAATTTATTTATTCAATCTCAGTCTCTTCCTGTCTGAAGTTTTTCAAGATGAGTGTCAGATGAGGAATTGACGAGATTGAAGCTTTGTAAGATCCCAATCAGTTGTAACAACCTAGGATTCTATGAAATGACTGGTTAGTAATACCGTAATGCTTTTTACTTTATTGATATTGATATTTCCTTTTATAAACAAGTCATTTTTAAAGCAGATATAATTTATTTTTTACAAGCATTGTGAATGATCTTATTTTAGGCTATTGTAAGGCATTAATTAAAATATATAAAGAAATTAGCAAAAATTCTCATTGTAAAATAAGTCATTCCTTTAAAAAAACAAAGCACCTTCCTAGTGGTGAGGATACACATCAATTCTCCCCTTTCCCCATACGTACTCAGCTATTCTGAAATTAAATCTTTGGTCTCCATTGTAAGATTTTAGGAAATTAGACACAAACTTGGAGATCTGACGAGAGGAGAGCCTAGGGAGTTTGAGATTTAATTACTTCTTTTAAAAAGTAAACTTCAGTCAATTAAGGAGCCATGAGTTGTCTCCTATTATTAAATTAAGTGAATCATGCAATACAATATCAGTGAAGACTGCAATGCTCACTTGGACAGGCACGGCTGTTTTAATTATTCATGATGCCAAATCTATCCAAACAATCACTGCTATAGATTCAATAGATGGAAAAAACTCAAAAACTATCCCTACTTTTCCTGGTATATCAGGATTTTTAAAAATTGTTTGCTCTTGTGACCACCCTATCTCAGCTTTCATCTGTAGATCGATGCAGCAATATCTATATACCTGTTACTGATTCTTAGGATATAAATTATTAGTACATCAACTGGTTCTGGTGACCAAGTATGAATGATGTGGAGGGTCGGAGAGCACTTGTTCCAAAGAGTTTACACTGAAACCCATCCCTCTGCTGTTGCAGCTGTGCCTGTCACCTATGCTGGAAGGCACTGAGGATGACTCCTGCGGCATCACTGTGGCACGCTGTTGATGCATGGACATGCTTTCCCTCCTGATCCCTGGAAAGATAATCTTTCTATTCCCATCCATCTCTTCCCAGTGGCTGAGGCCAGTCCACACAGAGGATCTCAGTGCCCTCTAACCAGCACGACAACCACAGGGACAAGTGCAGCTTCTCTTATCTACTCAGATGGAGAAATGAGGCACAATGTAGTTATAAAAGTAGCCCTTTTAGTGCAAGGTTGCCTAATAATGGGCCTAGCTATCTTGACTGAATACCTGCTATTTTACAGACATGGGGATGGGCTGATTTGGTTTCCCCTCACCCACCTGCACAGGTATTTAGGTGGGAGGCAAGGTCCTTATAGAGCATCAGCTCTCACCATGAACCCAGCAGGCACTGCCATGTTTGTAGTTCTGCCATCACACTCTGCCTATTTTCCTCACTACCTGTAACTATTTCCCCAGCTCCTGCCCTGGGCAGGTCAGGACTGCTGTGAGCATTCTGTCAACTAATGCTGGTGATTAGCTCACTTCCTCCAAAGTCTCAGCAGGGAAGACTGACCTATGTGGCCTCCTCTGAACCATAGCTTCTCTTTCTTGCATTGAGCTGCAGCTCTGACTTTTCTAAAGATATCTATACCTGTGATCCCTGTCTTAACATCCCAACACATCACTTCCTGCTAATCACCCTCACATAACCCTGGAAGGAAGTATTTTCTAGCTGAGCAACTTGACAGTGAGAGAGTAGCTTCCTTGCTCAAGGACACAGAACTGGTGTTTGAGTGTGAATTTTGATCCACATTCTGTTGACTTTGCTGTACTGTGTTCGTCCCATTACACTTGACTCATTCTGAATTCCAGCTGCTCTTGTATGAATGACTAGCAAGTGTTCAAATTTCACTCACATGTTCTACTCTTAGAGCAAGTGAATAACAAGATCTTGACTATTTTTAGTATGTGCTTTACTTAACCTTGCTTCTGGCTTAATGAGATCTTGCTCTGCTCCTAGGGGTTTATGTATAAGAAGCCCATATACCTGAATGTCTATTTAAAAGTTGGCCAGATACCATATCTAGGGTGTGGGGTTCCATTACACTGCAGCCATAGGTATCCCGCTTCTCTGAGAGGTGCTTGCTGTTATGACAGAGAGGGGATTCATACCCTGAGTTCTCCCCCACCACACCAACTCTAGTCCTAGCCACAATCATCTCCTCGATTCCTGAAGCATTTGTTCCAAAAGAATCATCCCAGTTGTTTATTTGATGCCGACACAACATTTCCCCATAGGATCCACGCTGTATGTGGTGGTTAAGAAGGCTAAAAGGAGAAGGAAGACTCATGAGGACAAAGCCAACTCAAGGGGAAAGCTTAAATTATTTACATCACCACTTTATTTGTAAATAGCCCTCTGTTTGGATAGCTAGGAATCAAAATCCCTGCCAGCCATTGTTTATGTCACACAATCTGCAAGATCCTTGCAGGCATGTCTTCATCTCCCTGCCTCCCCCCAGGTTTACCAGACTGAGACAAGGCAACTGAAGCCTCGATTCAAGTCTCACATTTTGTATGACGAGTCTTTTATAGCATTTATTCATTACAAACATACTATAGATTATCCTAGAAAAAATTAGGTATTTCTGAAGATTCACACATAATACTCTAGAAGTTATTTACACATCTTTGTGAAATCAATTATGAGATTCTTCTCAGGTAGAAAGCAGGTGTATTAATGATGAAGGAGGTAGAGGAGGAGGCAGTGAAAAGTAGATGTTGGATGAAAGAGGAGGGGAGAAGCTATTGGAACAACCACCTGGGTACAGCTGTTAATCCTAAGCAGATCTTACTGACCGAGGAGTGGTGGACCCTGGCTGCCCAGAGTGGAGAGCTTAGCTACACATGTGTGGGGAGTTTCAGTGAACTACTCAAAGGCAAATTTCCAAACTGAGATGAAAGAATACCAATGTCTGTAATCCTTAAAGCATCTCTACTTCTTGGCCCCTCCAGATTAACTTTATGATTTGTCTTATTTCCTCTCTGTATCTATTAGAAACAAACTGTCAGAAGATTAATTAAAATTGTGCTTCAAAAAGTAATAAAACTGTTACCTGTTTGGTTTGTGCCATGTAAGTACAAGAGTTTATGAAGGAAGAACTGTCATGCTTAGTAATAGATTTGATGAGCCCACTGAGCCTGGCTGCTTTCTTTTGGTTTGCTTGTTAATTGATTTCCATGTCAGTGTTTTAGCAGCGATCTCCTTATAGTAAATACTGGGGTTTCAGTAGGGCCAGGGTCTCAATAATGCATTTGCTGAACCCTTGCAGGCAAGGGGACCAGGCTAAGTGTGTGATCACCATTAAATATCACTATTCTCTTGAATTTTTAAAGTTATAAAGCATCATTTGAATTTTTTGCAGCACTTCTTTTATAAGAAAAGGAAGGAATAAAGCCATGTGCCTGGGACATAACATACTTTGAAAAGTTTTCAATTTGGTAGCATTTTCAGGCTATCTCAATACTGGACATTTGTCTTCACTTTTCTTAAATGGTTTCTGACTATTTTACTACTTCTTACCAAAAAGTAAGTAATTTGTATAAATAATACATATATAATAAATAATACCTATAATATAATGAATTTACAGATTGGGTAAAAAATAACTACCTCATATATTTACATATGTAGATGATTTGATAGAGGAAATGCTTTATCAATATAATTGATTTATAGATATTAAATAAGTAATTAACATTAGGCTATCTTCTCCAGTACTTGATAGTCTTCCTCTGCCATTTGTTGCTTTGCCATACTAAGTTATTTGGCAGAGAGGGAAAAATAAGTTCCCTTACAGAACCCACCAACATCAGAACATACTAAGCCCATTTTCCTCATCTGGGAACAGGCAAGAGGCAAGTGTACATCTAGCAGCCCCAAGGACAATTTAAAACAGATTATGGCACCTAAGGAAACTGTCATGGAGACTCTGAGACATTTTCTGGGACTTGATAATGTAGTATTTAGGTGGGAGAAGAGAAGGTAGATGGCAGTTCTACCTCTTCTGTTAAAGAAGTTCGCCTCAGTTATATCCTGAGATATCGTAGATACATTTCTTTATCCCACTTTACTAGACTGTGTCCAGAAAGATTGTAATGATAAAAGAATGATAAGTGCTTTGCAAATAGAAAAGTGTGTGTGTTTCTGGGATGGGCTTATGAGATACTGAGGAGCCAAAGATTTTTACAGAGAATTGGGACTTACCCAGAACCTTTTTTAGGGAAAGGACAACAAGCCTCTGTGCAGTCCTAACAAATCCCAGTAGAGTAAATTTATGAAGCACAGAAAAACTCATTGGTAGACTAAGTCAAAGAATGATGTTGGCACACTCAGTTTTTCCAGGTTATTTTTTTATTAAAAATATATATTTTATTTTATTTTTTAAAGAGAGGAAGGGAGAGGGTTAGAGAGTTAGAAACATCGATGAGAGAGAAACATTGATCAGCTGCCAATCTGATGATTGATCAGCAACCAAGGTACATGCCCTTGACCAGAATCGAACCTGGGACCCTTCAGTCCGCAGACCGACGCTCTATCCACTGAGCCAAACCGGTTAGGGCCAGGACATTATTTTTGATCAAAACAGTCCGACTCAGTGTTGGATCACATCTTCATTTTTAATTCAGAGAACATGGACACTATACATGACTTTTGTGTTTAATGATTTTTCTACCTTGAATAATACTCTGGACTTCCTCTAGTTGAGTTTCTTTCTGTTCATTAAATAATTCAAATAAGTTCTTATTTGAAGGGAGCATGATTGGTCACTAGTTTATCAGTTGGAGTAGAATATGGAATCTCATAGGCTCTTACTACCCTTGTCAAAAGCATCTGTCTTTAGCATTAGGGTACTTGATAGTCTTCCTCTGCCATTTGTTGCTTTGCCATACTAAGTCATTTGACAGAGGGGGAAAAATAAGTTCCCTTACAGAATGCCGGGGTCCAGCCCCAGCAGGTCCAGGGGTCCCCAAAGGCGTGGACGGAGTCGGCGAAGAAGGAATGACGTGGAGACAGCGTTCAGTTGATCAGCAGCCTCGCCAGGATCTCTAGCCAGGATCTCCATCCAAGTTCTGGTCTGGATCTCCAGCAAAGTTCTGGTTAGGATCTCCAGCCAGGTTCTGTGTCCATGTTCTCTTGCTAGGTTCTCCAGTTTCTCCAGCCAGGTTCAGTTACCAGGTTCTAGTCAGGTTCTCTTGCCAATTTCTGTAGTCAGGTTCAGTCCAGGATCTTTTGCCATGTTCTCTCCAGCGAAGTTCTTCTGTCTGTAGGTTCTGTGTAGGTTCTGTCTTCTCAGTCCTGTCTTCTAAGTTCTGTGTGTAGGTTCTGAGTCTAGGTTCTGTGTGTAGGTTCTGTCTTCTTTCTGTCTTGCTACATCTGTATTTATACCAGTTGATTCAATCCTATCAATCTCTATTACAAAGGTTAGGGCGTTTCTTATCTCTATTCCAGAGCGTAAAGATTATGTAGCTTAAGCATGATTGTTCGTAGTTAAAGTGATTAATTACCCGCCTGGCACTTAGTTAAGAGGTTTTATTCCCTCCCTAACTTCAGGGGAAAATCCCTACCTGGGGAAACAACCTTTCTCAGAGACCTTGGTTAAAACACATAGTGCCAAGAAGGTGAGCAAGCATATTAAGAACAGTATGCCATATATGCCAGGTCCCTTGAAACAGCAAGCATGGACCGGCTCCCGGCAACAGAACCCACCAACATCAGAACACACTTAACCCATTGGTCATCTGACACCCAACAGAACGTATCTAACCTTCCAGGAAGCTTTATTCTTTTTCATGAATCAAGAAGGACTGTTCCACAAATGTTTTCAAGCACTCATTAGATTTGTTTCCTAATGGGAGAAAGCAACAAGTCATTCTTTTGATTTAAGGGACTTACTATAAGTTGGCCTTTTAAGATGAAAAAAAAAAGAGAGAGAAGTTCTCAGGGGCCTTCAAAGCCTTCATAGCAGGCTTTGCGACCTGGCTTAGTTAGAGGCACGAGGAACAGACTGTTGATCAAAGTCAGTGGATTTGTTTAACTACCTGTTAATTTATTTGTTAAAATTTGTGGCAGAACAGTTAGTTTTCAAGTACCCATTCTGAGTAAACTAGAATCCTATGCTTTTTTTTTTTTTTTCCTGTGGAAAGTTTAGCTTAAAAAAAATTTTTTTTTGATGAACCGGTGTTGCATCTATGTTGACTTGTTTGTGGTTTAACAAGAAAACATTGTTTTGTTTAACAGAAAACATTGAATATTCCCCACTTTGGATATATTAAATTTTATATATTGAATATATAAAATTATTTTACAGAGTGCCACTTAGCAGGATGAAACTGCACAAATATATAAATATTTCATGTGTGTGCAGCCTCATCCTAGTAAGTGGCAATATATAAAAGAATACTTACAAATGAAAAAAAGTCTTAATTAATCTTAATAGAATATGTATCAAGAAAACAGAAACACCAATCAGAAAGGATATATGCACCTCTATGTTCATAGCCGCACAATTTATAATAGCTAAGATTTGGAAACAGCCTAAGTGCCCATCTGCAGATGAGTAGATTAGAAAACTGTGGTATATCTATACAATGGAATACTATGCTCCTATAAAAAAAAAAGAAGGAACTCCTACCATTTGCAACAGCATGGATGGAGCTGGAGAGCATTATGCTAAGCAAAATAAGCCAGTCAGAGAAAGATAAATATCACACGATTTCACTCATTTGTGGAGTATAATGAACAACATAAACTGATGTGAACAAAAATAGAACCAGAGGCATAGAAGCATCTAACAGACTGTCCAGTCCAATCTATGAGGGAAGGTGGGGGGTAAGGGAGTAAGAGATCAACCAAAGAACTTGTATGCATGCAAATGAGCATAACCAATGGACACAGACAGTAGGGGGGTTAGGGCATGTGCTGGAGGGTGGAAGCGGCCGGGGAGAGGTCAATGGCGGAAAAAGGAGACTCATGTAATACTTTAAACAATAAAGGATTTAAATTAAAAAAATAAAGTAGTAAAAAAATTAAATATTTTTAGTGCAGATTAAACAAATATAGCAAAAGTATTATAACTGCTTAATTTAGATGATGGTATACATGAGTGTTGATTGAACTATTTATTCTATGTCCCTGTATATTTGAAATTTTTCAAAATAAAAATGTTTTAAAAAAGTAAATGATATAAGCTTAAATACAAATCATTATACTTAGAAATTTTCTATATTTGTCTGACATGGACCAAATTTCCCAATTTTTAGCAACATAAAAAAACAACAGCAACTAAAATTTCTCTTGTACTTAAGATCTGGCAGGGCTAGAGCACATCTTCCTGAAATACATTCCCACCAGATCAAGCAACCCATTGCATCAGATATTCATGGCAGTAGAGGAGGAGAAGGAAGGAGTTACTTCTTTACCCCATCTGACATCTTCATCTCAATGAACAGGTGGGGGATTTTGCACTTGAAATTGTGCATCTTGCAAATAATTCACTTTAATAATCACTTTAGGCAGCTAGCTTTCTCCTTGCAGAAGATGATAATTCAGCTTATTTATATCTTGAAAGAACCATATTTATAAACTTGCTTAGAGTGAAATAGACCTACAGTTTACATAAGTTTTGAAAAATTTATTTTTTAAAAAAATACTTGGCCGAAACTGGTTTGGCTCAGTGGATAGAGCGTCGGCCTGTGGACTGAAAGGTCCCGGGTTCGATTCCGGTCAAGGGCATGTACCTTGGTTGCGGGCACATCCCCAGTGGGAGATGTGCAAGAGGCAGCTGGTCGATGTTTCTCTCTCATCGATGTTTCTAACTCTCTATCTCTCTCTCTTCCTCTCTGTGAAAAATCAATAAAATATATTTTTTTAAAAAAATACTCACCTGAGGATATTTTTCCATTGATTTTTAAAGAGAGTGAAAAAGAGAGGGAAAGACAGAGAGAAATATGGATGTGAGAGAAGCATATTGATTGGTTGCCTCCTCTATGAGCCCTGACCAGGGCTCAGGCCAGGGAGGAGCCTGCAACCCAGGTATGTGCCCTTGACCTGAATGGAACCTAGGGTCCTTTGGTTTGCAGGCTGATACTCTATCCACTGAGCCAAACCAGCTAGGGCTAAATAATTTTTATCCAGCTCTTCAAGTGAATAGAAAAAATACACCTTGTCTTGAGTTGCTGTAGTGGTCACCTGCATTATTTTATTGGTTTATTTGCTTATTGAATTATTCCTCCTCTCTGGAAAGCTCTTGGAGCATCATTTTAATACCACTGGAATGTTAGCCCACTGCAGTTGTGACTTGCTGAACCTTGTTCAAGTGGCCAAGAAGAGCAAATAAATGGTCCACTGGCGCTCAGCTTTCAGGGAGGAGTTCATACTTTTGAAAAATCTGATTGAACACACATTAACCATAGATTCTCATGTTATGCTTTCTGATGGGATTCCTTTTGGGTTAGTCTTGTTCTTCAAGATATTGCCTTATTGGAAACCTATGACAATTTCTTCTTACATAGAGCCTTGATGTCTAGTCTGGTGCTAAATGATAGTGAACTTGTGTTCTTCTGCAGAGTCAGCTCTCTTTGTGAGGATAGGTGGTATCTCAGCAAAGAGAAAGACACTGGCATAAGAAGACTCAACATTTATTGAATATCATGGAATGCACATTGGTACCCATAGACCCTCTGTTCCACTTCCTTCTGACATCAGCCACCTTCAATAACTTCAAATGGAGAACTTTGGGTCAACGCCTACCCACAGGGTATTCCACAGTTGGACTAGGACAGTGGTCAGCAAACCGCGGCTCATGAGCCACATGCGGCTCTTTGGCCCCTTGAGTGTGGCTCTTCCACAAAATACCATGTGTGGGCTCCCACGTACAGTGCGATTGAAACTTCGTGGTCCATGCGCAGAAAAGTTGGTTTTCAGTCTGGGCGAGTCTACTTTGAAGAAGTGGCGTTAGAAGAAGTGGGGGGTGTTGGTCGGTCGGGCGAAGGGAGATGGGGCGCATGCGGGCCGTGGGATATCCAGCGTGGGGGAAGCGCGATTCATGCACAAGTTGAGTGAGCCAGTCAGTCAGCAGTCTCATTGCGCAGTGGTTAGTGCTAGTCGCGTCCGCAAATCGTGCGCGGGTGACAAAAGTACTTACTCGAAGCATAAAGTTACCTGTATTTTTCCAACCAGCTGCAAATCCTACAGGTATTTTTGTCATCAATTTAAGAATTGTAATTCTTTTGTGTTGGTGGCTTTATTATTATAAAATGAAACATTTTTTTAGGTGCCCTGTTTGAGATGGCTACAAAGAACAAGCAAAGAAAAACAGAAGACGAAAACCGTGAATTTAAAGTTGAATTTAAAGTTGAATATACCTACCTATCTACTTTAAAAAATTTGGCTCTCAAAAGAAATTTCAATAGTCATACTGTTGATATTTGTCTCTGTTGACTAATGAGTTTGCCGACCACTGGACTAGGAGACGGCAGATGCAATTGCTTGAGATTTTGAAACTTCATATTATAATATAAAATACTTCAAATATGCCCAAACTAGAGAGAACAAGTACTCATCACTCCTTTTCAATTTTTGATACTTTACCAATTTCATTTCATCTTCTCTTTCGTTTATAATACTATTTGCTAACATTTTAAAGCAAATTCCTTATATCAGGTTATTTCACCTATGAGTATTTCAAGAATTTACATGAGTTCTTAAATTACAAGTCTTTTATTTTGAAAGACTTTAGTGTTCTCTAGTGTCTTTACCCGCTGTGGCAGCTTACCTCTTGTTATAGGTACTGTGTCTCCCTATTTTCTTCTTAAAGAGACTGCATCTTGGATAACATTCTGTAACAGCCATCATCTCTCTGGTCTGGATTGACTTACTCATGAAACTGTAACCATTTAGTTTGAAAGTGTGTTTCAACCAAATCTGCTAATTTATTGAGAGAAAGTTGAGGTTCAGAGGTAAAATGTCTGCCAAATAAAAGAAAACTGGCAGAACCAAGGAATTGAACGAAGAGTTCATGACCTCAATGTTTGCCTCTTGTGCTGTGCTGTGTATCTACACTTCTGAAGGTGTTTGCCTACAAATGCGGTCTCCACTGTGAGGAAGGCTGTCTTAAAATATGCATTGTTACCCTGAAGTGGCCCTTTATAGCTTTCCCATATGTGTCGGTGAGCAGACTAGTTTAATAAGTTGATACCTTTGATCAGGTAAAGAGAATAACACTGTAAAGATGGTAAAGAAACAGGTGTCGAGAATATGAATTTTATTAGAGAAAGGAGAATGATGGGTCTAGGGAGATTAGCATTGGGAATGAGAGAGGAGGGACAGATGAGTAGCAGTATTTAAGTGGCTTTGGGTTCCAGAAAGAGAGAGCATATCGAAGACATATTTTTAAACCTCTCACTTTTCTCTGTGATCAGCATCTTCAAAATAAATTGTGTTTTGAAGGTTGGCCTTGCCTCAGAGGGATCTTTTGAGAGAGCTGCATAGTAGGATGTAATACTTTTTGGGGAGTTGAACAAGTGTTTTCCCATGGAGTGGCTTTCTTTGCTGTTCTAATGACTGATGGGTGAAGGGAGAGATAGGGGCATTTTTGACCTGGTTAACCCTCTCTCTGGAGCAGATCTGATCCAGGCACAGGCTTGGGAGGCAGCAGGGATGTTATATGTGGATCAGCTGTAGAAAGGCATGACAGGGGTAGCATACACCTACATATCAGATTGCAATTTTTCATATCAAGATTCTGACACACATATTAGTTCTTCTGCAAGAGTGACTTTTTCTTTTGCAATTTAAAAACAATTAAATGACTATATTCATTCTGGTGTGCACATTTCTGATAGCTAAATTATTTCTTCAAGGGTGTGCTATTGTCAGATGAAAACATTAATGCTTTTCAACTTTGAACATGTTAGAATTACTTGGGGAGCTTCTAAAGATGTTGCTATTGCCCTAGCTGATTTGGCTCAGTGGATAGAGCATCAGCCTGTGGACTGAAGGGCCCCAGGTTCGATTCTGGTCAAGGGCACATGCCCGAGTTGTGGGCTCAATCCCTAGTAGGAGGTGTGCAGGAAGCAGCTGATCAATGATTCTCATCATTGATGTTTCTATCTCTCTCTCCTTCTCCCTTCCTCTCTGAAATCAATAAAAATATATTAAAACAACAACAAAATAAAGATGTTGGTATTGAGGGATGTTACTTTTAAAATATCACCCCAATCTAGGTAATGATCATCACTGGCTACAACCATTTGGTGGACTATTGACAGTGGAATTTATATGAATGGGGCCAGGCTGGGCACCCTGAACTAACTGGTTGAGGAACTTTACATCTCCTTATGAGTCACATTCTGTCACAACAAGAACTAAAAAGCTGCATCCATGAAACATGCCTGCCAGAAAAATAGCACTTGAAACTAACTGGGCTTCTAGTGGTTTTCAGGAAATACTGAGGATAGAGGAACACTATAAACAACATTACAGAAAATAACCAGACATGTCAGAATGTGGGTCACTATACCGGAAATATGTCCTGGTTTATCCAGCAAGTCATAACACAGGGGACCAAAAGAAAGAGACTATTGTAGAATAATGGGAATGCAGTGACATAATGACCAAAAGCAACTTATAAACCTTTTTTTGGATAATTGAAACAAACTAAAAAAATAATAGCTTTGAAACAATTTGGGGACATTTGAATAGGGAATGGCTATTACATCATATTAAGGAGCTTTTAAAATGTTTCTTAAGGCTTTTAAATTTTGTTAAGACTGGTAATTATAACTAAAAAAATAGAATTTTATACAGAAGTACTTATGAATGAAATAACATGATGAGTAGGATTTTATTTAAAATACTCAAACCAAAAAACAAAATCAGGGGCATTGATAAAGCAAGAATGTCAAATATGATAATTTTTGAAACTGTGTGATAATGTCATACTCTATATAGGTTTAAACATTTCCAAAATATAGCCTTATATATATATAAAAAGAATAAACCACAGTCCAAAAAAATTAGAACTTTTTTGGAACGGAACCCAGGCATTAGTTTCTGTTATACAGTCAAGGTTGGGAACTAATGGTAACTATTTCTTGAGTGAAATCATTGAGATCTATGACAAAATGATTTTTCTAATAAGATCATAAAGTTCAGAAATATTTCTAGTCTTTTTTCCAAGATTATAAATATCAGTACATTTTTTGAAACTAAATTGTGTACTCTCAAGAGAGTCCTCATTAATATAAACTTTGCAATTTTATCTATAATATACATATTAATTTATATAATTAAAATACCCTATTTATGTATATGTTTATATATAAATATGTGTATATATTGCTGTTATATAAGTATAAATATAATAATATTCAATACATAGTATATTATATATAATACTAGAGGCCTGGTGCACGAATTCATTCATGGGTGGGGTCCAGCCAGCCCACCCCAAAGTGGGCTGATCAGGCGGGGCTGATCGGGGGGAGGGGCTGTGGGCGGTTGGTGGGCTGGCCCTGCCCCCAGTTGGGGTGGGGGTGGGGGGCTGATCAGGGGCAGGACCGGTGGGGAGGAGGGGCCAGGGGCAGTTGGCCAGCTGGCCCACCCCCTGGTTGAACTCCTGGTCGAACTCCCGGTCAAGGGGACAATTTGCATATTAGCCTTTTATTATATAGGATATATTTTATATCTTCATAATAATACATCATAAAACCTTCAGAAGGAGAATGATTTGTGGACCATTTTTTTGTATGTGACAGTTTTAAGTTACTAGTTTTTAAAAAACTACTTTTATTGAAAACAACTTGACTAAAAGACTGTTACAGAATTTTGAGACCCATTAAAATAAGGTATCAGAGAATAAACAAGTAAATAGTATTATTATTATTATGTATTTTACATAATAAACACATGGCCCATTTTTTTTTGTTCAGAAAAGACTTGTCATTATAGTTAACACTTATGTACAGAACTTTTTGCTTTCTAACATGGTGCCATGTTGATTATATGGGCCCTTCTTACAGGAATGGTTTTTGGGGTATGCATTATACAGTCCCTCCACATTCATTCTGAAGTTTATTGAGTGTCTGTTTTGTGCAAAACATTGGGCATGATTTTGAGTTGATGATCATTTGATTGTATTACCTTCTTTTTCGTAGCTCTGTGGTGTTAGCATTTGTCTGGTTTTTGGGATCTGGCCTTTAATTTTAAAAGGAAGAAAACATAAACTCAAATTGGAAAGTAAAAGGGAGGAGACACCGGAGAAATTTTGATTTAAAGAGAAACTTAAATCAAAACTGAATGGAAGGAATCCCAGGACTCCATCATGGCTGAGTCCAGTTTTTCATGACACTGGAAAAAAGGAAATTGCCTAGCCACTTGAACTTGAGCTCTTTTATGAGTAAGAGTTCACAGCTAGCAAGGATACCTGCTTTCATAGCAAGACATCTCTAGCTGAAGCTGATCACTTGTTTTATGAACCATGCATCCACCTATTCTGAATTGCTAAAAGGTCACTTTCCAAGAGGGCATGGGTTCCAGGCCTTTGCCACAGCTGGTCCACTTTCTTTGGCTTGTCAGCTATCAGTACCAAGGCTGCCACACTGAGGTACAATTTTATTGGAGTCAGAAAAAAAGAGGGCAGCATTAGACAGAGTCAAGAGTTAAAGGTAAGGAAGTGGGAAATAGGCCACCAGAGCACATTTAAGGGTAAGGGAAGGGAGGTGCCAATGTTCAGGATGAGTGGTCCTTGAAGCAAGGGTGTGCAGAGATGGGAATCTCCTCATTTGTAAATTACTAAGGGCCCCAATGGTAAAATAAGTTTTAACAGGCTTCTTCTGTGACCAGACGGTTGAGGTTAGGGATCATTACTAAGAATGGAGTTTGGCGGTATCAATATTTTATGGATATTTAGAAAGGGAAACAAGAAAACAGACCGATGACAACTATACTGAAATATTTATGAAGTACTCAGGATCGTTATAACTTCTCTTTAGTGAGAAGCCACCAGGCCCTTGAGGAAAAGCTCTGGTGTGTTTATTTCCAGGGCACCAAAGCTCCACGGAGATGTGCCTTTGTCAGGTATACTCAGGAGCAATGGGGAGAGAGAATCCCCAAGACACAAGTTGGCATCTGTTTAAAGGAGAGGAAGGCAAACTGTATTCTAGAGTCTTAAGGATAAAAATAAAATGGAATATGTGAGATCACCTTGGGAATAGAGAACAGCCCTTGGGGCTTGGCAGGAAGGTGGGGGTTACCTAGGTCAAGTTCCTAGGGGAAATTGTACTGTCTCTTTGACATGATCCTTCTCTCTGCCTTGAGTTTGAATGTTACATAGAAAAAAACCTTTTTTTTAAGCCAAAACAACTCTCAATACAAAATTATTTGTAGTTAAAAGTCTAGTAAAAACCTGAATTCAAAATATTTATAGCAGAAATATTCTTTCTGTTTTGTTACTTATCTTGGTAAAAGTCAAATTTCTGCAACTTTATAACTTGCTTGCTATTAAAATGTCCTGAAAAAAAGGGGATTCATTAAGTTATATGTTTTTAAAAACATAAAATATAGTTTTAGACTCAGGAGCTGTAATGTTCAGAGTTTTTCTTGTACCTTTACCCATCTTCTCTCAATGGAATCTTATGTAATCAAACTACAATGATCAAAACCAGTAAGTTAACACTGACAAATTACTATTAATTAAACTAGATATGATACTCAGTTTTCACCAGTTTTTACATCCACCTTTGTTTTGGGGAGGGGTTATAGTTTAATGTCATTTTATCACATGATTAGATTTCTATCACCACCACCACATTCAGGCTACAGAACTCTTCAATTACATCAATGACACTTCCACCAGCTACTACTTCATAATCATGTCTCCCCCCAACTCTAATGCATGGCAACTGTTAATCTACATCACTATACATTTATCATTTGAAGGAGGTGATATAAGTACAAAGATACATGTACAACTTTGGGGATTGGCTTTTTTCACTCAGCATACATCCTGAGATCCACCCAAGTTGTCTGTTTCTGGGTTGAGTAGTATTTTATGGTATACTAGAGGCCTGTTGCACGAAGATTCGTGCAATAGACCTTCCTTCCCCTGGCTGCCGGCACCAGTTTTCCTCCGGCACCTGGGACCCAGGCCTTTGGTCTGGCTGCAGTGGAGAAGCCTAGCCTAGGTCGCAGCGAGGCTTGGCTTCTTCACTCCAACCACAGCGGAGAAGCCAAGCCTCTTCAGTCTTCAGTCGTCTTCAGTCTTTGCTCGTGCCTGCATATGCAAATTAACCTGCCATCTTTGGTGGGTTAATTTGCATACTCATCCTGATTGGCTGGTGGATGTAGCGGAGTGATGACCAATTTACATATTTCTCTTTTATTAGTTTAGATATGTAACACAGTTCTTTCATCCATTCACTCCTTGAAAGTCATTGGTTTTTGTCTCCCCTGGGCCCCCAAGTTTTAGCTGTTACTGAGGTTACATGTTTTTCTACTTGTATTCTGACTATATATCTATATCATTTAGGTCTTAATCCACGTGGGATGAGTTACAAGAAGGATAAATAGCATATTGTCAGCTTTCCAAAGATCACTAGGATGATTAGCTTTTAGATGAATAAAATATTATATAAATTTATTTTTGAATATGTAAGACTATGCTAAGAATTACAGGAAAATAGGCGATAATCATTATAAAAAAATGAGGAATCCTTAGGTTCTAAAAAACGTACAAAGTCTTTAAAAGAATGTTCCATGGCTACAGTTTCTTATCCCTTTTCCAGGTGGATCCTGAGAGTAGATCTGAAATCACTTGATACTCAGACTTTCTCTAAATACTTGGCCTTCCTCCATCAAAGTTCCTCCCTCAGCACATTGGACAGAAAAATGCAAGCACAGTGCAAAAATAGGTGTGAACAATGCATTAATTTAGGTGTTTGTGTGTTCTAGTAGTTACTCTGCTTTTGTAGGGATATTTAGGTTGGATGATAACCATTGTTAATGTAAAAAACATTCAAACCTGTAAAGAATTTTTGTGAGTTTATTTGAGCCAAACTGTGGACAATTGCTGGGAAGCAGAATCTCAATGTATTGGGATAATGCACCAGAGAATGGCAGTTTTTCACCTTTTTTAAAATATTACAATCAAAGGAGGAGACTTAAGTGGGTTACATGAAATCCATTGGTGGTAGATTAGGGAGGCTGGAGAAAGCCAAGGGGGAAAACATCTGGGATTGGATAAAAAGTAAACTGATGGATACATATGTCTTTTACTTAGGTGGGTACAGGATAGTGAACAGTCAACAATTAACATGATAACAATAACAATGAAGGAATTTGTGGTCTCCTTCCTGGCACCCACAGCATTTGGTTGTGGCCTGAGGGGTCCGGAAAAGGAAAGTTACAAGTTGCTCAGACATTTCAAGGATATGTTATCTTAGATGCAAAAAGATAATAGGCTCAGTTAAGGTAAAGATTGACCTTTGTCAGAGAAGGTAAGGGCCTAGGATGTGATGACCCACAATAACTGCTTGTAGTTAAAGTTTTAGTTTCAGATCATCCTTTGAGGTTACTTTAGGTCTTTGAGTTTGTAAGACCACCATTCAGGCCTTCCCTGAGCTTGTTCAGGTTAGCATGTGGCCCCTTTTTCATCTACATCATCTCAAGCCTGTCTAACAGTTACCCAATGGAATTATTCATGATTATACTACGTGGTTTACAGATCATTCATATTTTATTTAATTTCCTGAGTTGTTATCCTATTTGTGAATGTTGCTACACATAATTCACTATATTTGGGTTAATTTTATCTTCAACATTGGGGAAACAATACACAGTGTTATATATTATATATAATAAATATATTATTACTAGAAGCCTGGTGCACGAAAGTCATGCACGGATACGGTCCCTAGGCCTGGCCCCACCCCCCACTGCCACCCACCCCTGGTTCCCCATTCACAGGTGGTCGGTGTCTGATGGCTGGGGAAGGGACTGAGAGATTGGCTGTTCCCACCCACTCGCTGTCCCTGCCCCTGCCGCAGGTCACCCTCCATGTGGGGGGAGACTGAGGGGATGGGGCCTTGACCTGGCACTGCCCACATACCCTGCCACCCAACCCCAGTTCCCCATTCGCCATCAAGTGATTGGAGCCTGCCAGCTAGGTACAGGGACCGAAAGGTGGTCACTGCGTTTTATAGTGACTGGTCCAATGGATGTTCTGATCATTCTGCTCTATTAGGGTCAATTTACATATCACCTTTTATAATATAGGATATCTCTCTATATAAAAGCCTAAGCGACTGGCTGACTGTTTGACTGTCTGACCGGCAGCTATGACAAGCAATGACCACCAGGGGGCAGACGCTCAATGCAAGAGCTGCCGAGCTGCGGTGACTTGGCAGCTGCGGTTCTTGGGTGACTCACCTGGAACCAGAGAGGAGGGAGCCCGATTCTGGGATGTGTCATCTGAGAACTGCCCTCTCGCAATCCCGGACCCCGAGGGGGATGTCAGAGAGCTGGTTTCGGCCCGATCCCTGCAGGCCAGGCCAAGGGATTCGTGCACTGGGCTTCTAGTATTATCCTATATAATAAAAGGCTAATATGCAAATCGACCAAACAGCAGAATGACTGGCCACTATGATGCGTACTGACCACCAGGGGGCAGATGCTCAACACAGGAGCTGCCCTCTGGTGATCAGTGCTCTCCCACATGGGGAGCACTGCTCATCCAGAAGCCAGGCTCACAGCAGTTGGATATCCCCTGAGGGGTCCCGGACTGCAAGAGGGTGCAACCCAGGCTGAGGGACCGCCTCCCCTACCCTCCCCCGCCAGTGCATGAATGTTGTGCACCGGGCCTGTAGTATAATATAATATGCAGTACAGTGGAACCTCATTTCTCAAACTTAATTCATTCCAGAAGGCTGTTCGAGATGTGATTTGTTCGAAAATGGAATAATTTTTGCCCATTAGAAATAATGTAAATTGAATTAATCTGTTCTAGTTCCCCAAATGATTCCATTTCAACCCTTCTTATATACAGCACATATCTAATATACTGTTTAATGTATAAATAAACACTTCCTTTCTTAAATTTATAGCATCATCCCATACTAGCCTTAAAGGAATTTTTCATAGATCACTGCCTAGAAAATGCTATCACCAGTTAATTGCTTTTTGTTTCTCCAATCAACAACAGTTTTTCTACCTATTCAGTTGCCTGTGATTGCTGTTTTGTGAGCATACTCACACCCTTAGCAACATTAGCACTCTTATGGCCTCTTTATGTTTTAAAATTGGGCTAATCCTCGATTTTGCAAGCAACAAAAGCATTCTCTCCTTTGCTTGTTGACTGAGAGATGCTTTGGTTGTCAGGTTGAAAAAGGAAGTTTTGGTCAACAACCAAGACATTTTTTTTCCTATGAACAACTTGGAGAACTGAATTGTTCAAGATGGGAGACATTTGAGAAAAGAGGTTTGACTGTATATTAGAGTAACAGCAGCTCTAAGTCCTGAATTTTTGCATGAACTCAATTTCAATGGTTCCATTCTATTTTTATGGCACATGGCTCAGTTTTTGGTTCAGAAAAGGCTTGTTATTGTAGTTAATACTTATTTACAGAAGTTTTCTCTAAAGATTCAGTTGTTTCTCTTCATATTTTATACATACACCTTTGTTCTTCTGTTGTGTGCTTGTTTGTTTGTTCATCCTGCCTCTCCCATAGTAAGTCATCTCCACTATTTCTTCATAATCAGGACTCTTTTTCTTCATAGTCACGACTCTACATCAGCGATTTTCAACTGGTGTGCTGCAAGAATTTTTAAAACATGCAATACCTGATTATGCAGTCAGGGGCACTGACTTCTTTCCCCTTAGATTGTCACATAAAGAATGGCAACAACCAACACAACAATAGCCATCCAGTGTGAATGACTCAAGAATATACCTATTTTTTTTTGTCATATCAGCCAAAAATATATATGTTTTGGTGTGCTGGATAATTATAATAATTAGTTTATGTGTGCCATGAGATGGAAAAAGTAGAAAATTGCTGCTCAACACAATAAGGGCTTGAGCTATTGAATTTGACCCATCAAACCCCAGGTTTAACATGGACTTAAAAAGTTAGCCCCGGCTTATTTTCCCTGAGTTTTTCTTAACAGTTGTTGCACCTGCTAATAGTATCTATTCTTTTAAAAAATTATTTTATTGATTTTAGAGAGAGAGGAAGGGAGAGGAAGAGAGAGATAGAAACATCTATGAGAGTGAAACATCATGGATCATTGCCTCTTGCATGCCCCCCTGTTGGGAATCCAGCCTGCAAACTGGCATGTGTCCTGACTGGAAATCAAACCAGTGACCTCTTGGTGTATGGGTTGATGCTCAACCACTGAGCTCCACCAGCTGGGAGGTATCTATTCATTAATAGCAGCTTTTTAAAAGAATAGAATTGTTTTGGGTTTTCTGACGCTCTGGAAAACCAGGGTTCAGGTTGGAAAGTAGGTTGGTCTGATCAAGCAAGCCCTGATCTGGAGGTGAGAAGTTCTGTGATTCAGTCCTGGATTTGTGTCTAACCCCCTGCATGTTCACATGGTGATTTCTGCTTCCTCCTCAGCAAAATCTGGTGGATGCAAAAGCCTATGTAGCTGAAAAAAGGAGATCATATAAAAAATTCTAGACTGTATGTGGAATCACATTGTGCATTGCAGATATACCAATAAGCTATGTTAGGTTTATAGCACAAAGTTGTAAGTATGGTGACACTGTTCAACAACATATTTTCAACCTCTCCAAAATTATAGCTTTTAATATGAAAATAGGTAGTACCAATAGCACTTGGGCACTTCAAAGAGAGTTTGAGAGAAGGAACAGATTTATTGAATGATATGCCCAGCTATGAATGTCCTGGCTCAGGCTGAGCTGACTGGAGAATCCTCCTCCACTGCAAAAATGTGGGAAACCTATGATTCTTTAAAAGTTTAGAATTTCATAACCTATTTGTAGCAAAATAAAATTGCTCTGAAACCGGCTGATGGATGGGTAAAAGGAAAGTGAGCTCTTTCATCTTTTCTAAAGCTTAAAGTGACATTGTCAGTATAGCCCAGTGTTCACTGTTGTCGAATACTGGATTACATGCTTGATACATTGTCACATGGGTGATAACATCACGTCTAAGTCATGGCTGTGACAGACTGAAGGTGTCCCATTAGTCTTGGTTTCAAGACTTCTCAAACTGTGTTTACAAAGGATTCTCATAAAAGAATTCCTTTAGGACTACCCTGATTCCATACTAGGAAGAATACCTTGAAAATATGTCATG
Organism: Myotis myotis; assembly: GCF_014108235.1. NCBI lineage: Eukaryota > Metazoa > Chordata > Mammalia > Chiroptera > Vespertilionidae > Myotis > Myotis myotis. The sequence continues at coordinate 16,452,202 of NW_023416335.1, forward strand.
AGTTCAGTTACAAACCTAGACCTAGCTGTCATAATCTCTTATTCATACTACTCAGTTGGCTTCCTAACTAGCCCCCCTGCATTAACTTTTTGTTCCCCGGTAGTCAGGTCCTCACACAGCAGTCAGAGAGATCTAAAAATATAATTCTTTTGAGAATATAACTCCCAGTGCAAAACCCTCCAGTGGTTTTCTGTTACATTCAAATGCAACACAAATGCCTTGCCTACCGGAATGAGGCATGATCAGCCCAAATCAGTCTCCTCAACCTCATCTCCTACCACGGTCCCTTTGTTTGCTTCACTGTAATCACACTGGCTTTCTTGCCTCAGGATCTGTACACTTTCTGTCACCTCTGTTGTACACTTCTCCTCCTCCCTAGATCTTTGCCTGACTGACTCGCTCACTTCATTTAAGTGTCTCCTCAAATGCCATCTCCCCAGAGGGGCCCCTGATTCCTCACTCTCTATCCCCTAATCATGCTTCATTTGTTTTCTTCCCCTGAGATAATATTATATTTATTGGTTTGTTTTCTGTCTTTCTTTCTAGAATGTAATTTAAACTACCTAAAATCAGGGACATTGTCCTTTTCTTGCTGTATCCCCATGCCTATATCAACATCCAGCATTAAGTAGGCTTTTGATGAGCATTTGTTGAATGAATGAACACAGCAAAGAGTTGTAGTGAGGGACAAATATGCCTGATGTCAAATCAAAACCTTATTAGTGGCCAAACTTTGGAATATAAAGCATTCTCTTCAAGTTGCTAGGCCCTAGTTTGCATGCTTTAAAATGTATCAGATGCTCCCTCCTCCATAGGTTGCTAGGAGAAATTATAAATGAAGTAATAGATGGTAAAGCCTGCCACAGAGTGGGCGATCCACAAACATTCCCTCCATCTGAATCTGTGCAGCTGTTTGTGGGCACTGCTCCTAAAGTGGACTGCTTCTAGCTCAGCGTTTATTTTCTTTTTCTTTATCTTTTGGTGACAGGATGATGTGGAACTCAAGGGGCTGGTCCAGGCCCTCAGAGGGTTGTAGGCTGTGAGTATGAGAACCACTGGGCTGTGTCCATGCAACATGAAAAAATAGTTAAATGGAAAACACATGTCCTTGTGCCTCCTAATTCCCAGCTGGAGATCTTGCCTGCAGTCTGAGAAGGCTCTTGTGTGTTTCATGAGGGACGTTGTGGATGGCACCCAGGATGTCCTGTTTGCATTTTGATGCCCAGGCATCTGTGTTGGAAAGGATGGGGAAACAATCCTAACTCCCCTGCTTAAGGGAACATTCGACCAAGGGAAGAAATGGAGAACATGTCTCCCTCACACTCCTGTTCTGTCAGGCTTGTTTTCCAAGCCCAGATCCCACTCCCCGCCTTTGTTTCCTTTCATGTCTGTTTGGAGACCACTTCTAAAGTCCCTGGGATCCTGCCAAATGAATGCAGTACTCAAGGTTCGTCTACTGGGTGTCTGGTCTCGACAAAGTAGTCAGAGCTAGAGCAAGACAGAGAACAGCTTCCATACAATAGCGCTCATTATGAGAATGTAAACACTTACATAATGCTTATGAGGTGCCAAGACTCTTTCAAGAACTTTTCATCTATTAATTCATTGTCTTCAAAGCAGCCCTGCTAGGCAAATAGCTATGATTAGCCACACTTACTGGTGAGGAAACCCAGAGGCCCAGGGAGCCATATCCAAGCTCACAGAGTCAGGCAGTGGCAGAGTCCAGCCCCACGCTCAGGCATTCTGGATCCCAGGCACCTGTGGCCTGTGCTGGTGGTGGGGAGTGGTGTACCATCGCTCTTGTCCCCAAACATCCTAGCTCTCTTGCTCTCTGTATTTGGTGAAACTCCTGGAGAAACATCATGTAGGTCTCAGTCATGTGAAGTGTGAATGGGAGACTGGTTAAAACTTTATCAGAACCATCCGCATTGAAAATCATAACATCTAAGACATGAGCACTTCTGTTGTTTACAGAGCACTTTATCTGCTTTATCTATTCCTGTTCCCAGAAATCGTCTCACTCTCCTTGTCCAGAGCTACCACCGGGCCTTTGCACTGCTCCTCCATATGTCCCAATGTCATTGTTCTTGCTCTCTGCTATGACACGGTCCTCTATGGTCCAGGGCAGCCCTGCTGGCTCTGTGAAATGAAGTCGGCCAGCCTCTGTGTAGTCACCACCAGCACACTGGTCATTATGCACCATTTGTGGAAAGGCTTTTGTGAGTTAAATTTTGCTTTTGTTCTCATCTGCATTTATCTTCTTTGAGCAAATCACCAGGCTGTGTAGGATGCGGAGCAGACCTGTTTTGCCTTTCATTACTCCTTCCTCAGTTCCTGTCGTAAATCTCGACTTCTAGTCAATGCTAAATAATTGCTATGAAGCTGAATGACCAGCCTAAGGTATAGACATTAATAATGTTGTCTGGCTCATTACTTTTGTAAAGATAGGGATAATAAGAGTAGTATCAACTAACATTTACAGAGAGTTTACTACATGGCATGGGTCAGGGCTATACAAATAGTAACTCATTCAGTTCTCCCAACAAGCACTATTCTTATGAACTTCATTTGACACACGGGGAAACTATTTTGGGTGGCCAGGGTGCAGAGGGCCTAGGTCACGGCTCTGAACACAGTGCATGTGCAGGAGCAGTTGCATTGCTGTGCTCTGGAAGAGCAGTGGCTGAGGACAGGGGATTGCATCTCTATGGATTGGAGGTTGACCTTTGTAACTGAAGAATGACTCTTATTAGATTTATCAATATTTTATTTCACTTATTCATTTTATTTTACATACCTGAAGAAGGCAACCTCCACTGGAAAATGGGAGGTTGCCCTGTTGATGCTCTTATGGAACCTTTTAGAACAGGGGTACGTCCACTGTTGACCTTCCTATTTACTATCTATTTCATCTTGGAAGAATTTTAAGGATCTCTGCACCTGACTTTGCTCATCTGTTTAGTTGGGTTCATTATAACCACCTTTGAAGGGTGTGATGAAGGTTAAATGATATGCTATGTGTACAAAGGACCTGGTAGTGAGAATGCCTTGGGGTGGTCACTCAATAAACTTTGGCCGCAATTGGGTTCTGGCATTATCTTAAAATCCTATATAAGCCATAGGTCTGAGGTGAGAGTGGAATCTTGGGGTGGTGAGGCAGTCCCCTGCTACAGGTTGCAGGCTTCATCCTGTATCACACAGCTTTGGAAATGCTTGTTCAAAGACAGCCCAGAAAGGCTTAAAAAAAACAAACATTCTGGAAAACTGGCGTTTTATACAACATTGTGAGTAAGATATTTATGGTCATTGAGCCAAAATTTCCACTGTAATTGGAAAAGCAGTTGCTTTTAAACTTCGGATCCAATTTAATTATGGATAAGTTAAAATGTAGGCCATTTGAATTGGATTTGGAGGATAAAGTAAGAGTCTGTCCTACAGTGAAGGGTGAGTAACAGAGGAGTAGTTTGACATAGTGGAAACAGCAGCTGACAAGGAGCCAGGAGACCTGAGTTCCCAGCCTGGATTTGCATGAAGAAGCTGTAATAGTCTTGGGGCAAATCATTAAAATCTCAGTTTTCTAGTCTGTAAAATGATTACTGAAAAAGGCATATTTGCCTGAGAATATGTTATCTATGGTCTTTAGGAAACAAAGTATTCTTGCTAGTGCAACACTTTTTTAAAAAATTGATTTTAGAGAGAGAGAGAGAAATATCAAACACCAATGTGATAGAGAAACATCGATCAGTTGCCTCTAATACCTGTACGTGCCCTGACCGGGAATCAAACCTGCAACCTAGGTATGTGCCCTGACTGGGAATCAAACCCGCAACCTTTTGCTGTATGGGACAATGCTCCAACCAGCTGAGCAACCCAGCCAGGGCAGTGCAATACTCTTGTTTGAAGTGGATTACCAATATGAACCAGAACCCAAGAAAATACATCAGTGCCAGAGTGATTAAGACAAACTAGATATATCCTAGGAACCTCTAACTATTCTAGGGTCAGTGCTATGTCCTGGGAAGGGATAACCAGCTAGTTACAAGAGCTTTCTGATGATGAGTCATTATAAGCAGGGGATTAAGTGGGATCCATCGGTGAGATTTTTAAAGGGTTATACTGTTATGGATGTCCTCTCTTTATGCACTGACAAATCTTGAAAAATAATGTATTGGTTGGCAAAAATCTTTGAACCCAAGTGTGCAAGTATCAAAACCGATTTGGGTTAGCTAGCCTGTGGGCTTTGTCTTGGTACCTTTGTTCCTTCATATCATTTCAGTTGCAGGTGTGAAGCCACATTGTGTGCTATCTTTATAAAAGGCATAAAGTTTTACAAAGTCAGATTTTGAGTGGCATCATTTTCCACTCTCTATCACCACCTGCCTGCAAAAGATAGGTCAAGTATGAACAGATGGATTGGACGAGTCCTCGGAATCATTTACATGAGAAGGGTGCTTCCTGTGGTACAACACATGTGTTCCTGAGAGTTGTGAACATTACGTTCTTGAAAATCAAATCCAGTTTTTCCAGTGACTTGCATTAGAATCTCAGAGATGCTTTATCTTCATTTCTGATTGACTTTGAATTAGCAATGCTTCCTGCCATTTTAAGTCTAAATTCCAATGTTGCCTCCCCACCCCCAAGTGGGTAAACAAATTGGAGTAAATTGGAGTAAATCGGAGGACTTTCGATACCCTGTACCTTGTACCTGGTAGGTGGGTGGGTGGGGAAGCAGTGGGCTGTCCCAGAGGTGGAGGACCTTAGTTTTGGTGCTTTCTCTGCTACCACAGAGCTGCTCATCTCTGAGCAAGATCTTTGTCTCCTTCAGGCACCATTTTCTCATCTGTATATGATGACCTCCATGGGTCCTACCTGGGACCTGGCTCTGATATTCTACAGATGATTGAATGGGGAAAGGAAACTTTCTGTAAAAAATAATCCCTCAAATTTTCATCTCACAAATGAATTTCTTAAAGCAGATCATACATTTATAAGTGAATAGTGGCCTCTATTCATTATTCTTATTTTAATTTAGTTTTTTTTTTCTGACTTGTACATTCCATTTCAGCTGGGTTAGATTGGGAATCCTTGGGAGGCTTATTCATCATAGACAGATTTACTCTTTATTCTGGATGAAGAAGAGGAAATATTTTAAGATAGAGCTGACATGGAACATTAATTTGATTGAAGCTTTTCTGTGGGGAGTGATCGCAGCATCTTCGTTGCCAAAACGGAGAGAGATTAGCATGGATTAGATTATCCCATGTATAAAGGTTGTACAAATTGATAGTTGTTATTTGTAGGCTGGGCTGATCTTTACAGTTGCTGGCATGGCTTCTTAGGCAATATAGTCATGATTTCTTTCATGTGGTTTACATGTGGCCACGAGGGGAGCACATATCCCTTGTTACCAAAACCTTGTGAGTCCCAACAGGATCTTGGCAGAGATTCAAAAACACAAGATGTGTAGCACAATTTTAAGGAGATGGCACTGGTCACCGGGCGTGCTGTCTGCAGAGACAGCAGCACACATTGGCCAAAGGCGGAGGAGTTCCTGAAACAGATGTTCAGACAAGATGGCTAGAATACTGTCAAAACGTGGCCTAGAATAATTATGAACATAATCCTTAAAAGGTAGCCAAGATATGGTTCTGAATTATAGCCAGTCACGGGATTATTATTTAATTCCAGTTCAGTATGTTTCCTGCCAAATATGTGCCAGACCCTCTGAAACAAATCTGGTTTTTGCCAGAGGTACTTAGCAACTATATTTTAAGCTTAAATTAAAAAAAAAAAAGGAGAATGAATTGCTTTCTGATGGGAGTAAGTTGTATTTCAAGCAGCCTCTGAAACCCACCTTTTCTAGGAGTGCCTGTCCCTGACTGGGTGGGAGAGAGGGGGCAGTCTTTTCCACTGAACCTACCTGGTCTTGTCCCACCAGGTCTCTCTCCTAATGTTTTTACAGTAAATTGTTACCTGTGCTCAGTGAGGAAATGGTAGACAGCATTCATCAGATTCTCAAAGGGACGGTAACTCAAACAAAGGTAATGACCATTGTTTGTGGATGATGATGTTCAACAAAAGAAACTTTATGTAACAATCCACAATACATCATAACCACATTGTTATGATGGCGAAAAAATCAACGCAGACGTTTGCAAATCCTTTGTGAGATCCTGCTTTTACTGCAACAGTGTTTTACTAAACAAACAACTAACTTTTTAAGTTAAGGTTTACCAGGGATGGTATTTTCCTGGGGAAATATTAGGAGAAAACATTTGCAAACTGCTTGGAACCCAACAATCCCAAGACAAATATTTGTTTTCCCCTAGCCACTGGAAACGGACCTTAGCTGGAAACATTGGCTAGAAATGAGTATTTGGAAACTCTGAGGCCCTCTATAAATGCCATTGCAGTAGCTCATTTGTACCTCTAAGCTGAGGCCGTAATACCCTCAAAGGGGCACTGGTATAGAAAAGTTGTTTTCAGGCACAAAGCAAACAACAGCCCATGAAGTGCTGCCTAGCTTTTCAGTCCGGCAACTTCCCCCCAGGTGCATTTTTCTCAGCAAAGGAATTCGGGCAATTTAGTTTCTCAAGTAATAATCCCCTGAAAGAACAAGAGGAGACATTTGGAAAGACTGAAATGTTTATTATTAAATGGCTCTACTATATAGACATTGACTGCAGGGCTTAGTCCAGGGTGTTAATTTTTAGACTCCCTTGCATGATTATGGCATCATTGCCACCATAATTGCTAATAATGCTGTTCATAATCATAGTGGATAATGACTATTCAGTGTTTAATATATGCTAGTCAGTGTGCTAAGCACCTTCCATACATTTGTTGCTTTTATCCCTCTGCTTACAGACATTATTGGATTGGGTTGACTGCATACACCACACACCTAGTATCAGATTTCTGTTGTCTTTTAATTAATTTCGTACCTAATCCCCACAAATATTTTGTTTAGTCTAAGAGAAGAGTGTGGCAAACCTAGAGAAATATGTAAAGAATTATCTATACATATATGATAAACAAAGGATAAATCCAGGAAACTATAATGTTTGTTTAACAATTCTAACATTGTTAAAATTGTCATAGACTTATTTTCCTAAATAGAGAATAGTCAATTTAGACTCGGTATATGTTTGGCAGATATACTAATATTATATATGTACCTCTCTTGTTGGGGAAGTATTTTGTCTTTTTTTTTTTCATTCAGAATCTTTTATTATTTAAAATTTAACTTCTGATTTACAATTGACATTCAATATTATATTGGTTTCAGTTATTTGTTTCTAATATAATAACATCTTTATCTTGACTAAAATATGAATATCTTAGGTTTTTACAGTAGAGCTATTGGTTGAATGAATATTCTCCAGTAATATATTAGTAACATCATTTATTGAGTCCTGACAGTGTGTCAGACATTGTGTAATCACTACACGTGTATTAACTCATGTAATTTTCAGAATGGATCTGCTATGTAGAAACATAGGTCCTCCTGTTTTACATCTGAGGACAGCGAGACACAGAGATTGTAAGGAACTTTGGCAAATTTACACAGCTTGTAAGTGATAGAGTCAGATTTTGAATCCAGGTAGGTAGATTGTAATATTCAAACTCTTGACTTTGATTCTATCCAACTTTTTAAGAATAGTTAAGAGAGTCAATTTTTCTTAGAGCATATTTTTAGATTATAAAAATTAGTAAAAAGAAGAAAAGAAGTGGGAAGACAAATATTGCCTACACTGAATAAGAGCTCTGTTAGCATTTTGAGCCATATGCATTTTTCCCCTCTTTCAGCCATGCAAAAAATTTGGTTCATGTTATAATGTTCTCTTTAACAGTTTTCAAGTTTATATGTTTTGAAGTTTTCCATTGTATTATTTAGTATGACTTTTAATGGCTGCATTAAGATATGGACGTTTGATATTTTTACGTACCCCCTATTGTTGAATATTTAGATTATTTTCTACCTCTTGCTTTTAGAAAGCAGGGTTTTTAATAAAATCATAAAAAAATAGTAGGGAGTGGTATCAAACATGTCTAATTTATTAAAAACAAAAATATAACTTCAACTCCAATTGATTAATTTATGTTTTCTCTTTTAGACTTGTTTGTTTTACTTTGAGCACATCTACTCATATGCTCCTTCAAACTGTAATTTAGATTCGGGAAGGTTGACATAAAGGAGGATCTTTCACTCTGAGGTTCCATCCATTGTTCTGAGACAGATTCAAAGGATGATTGGCCTTTGAAAAATTCCTCAGGTTGCTCAGCTGAAGCCCCAAGACCTCATCATTCAACATATATCTAGTCATCTAGGAAAACATTGGACATACTATTCTGTGTTGTGTTAAGATTTGGATCTACAGTGTTTTCACTAAGAAATGCTATTCCCTTTTCTATTTTTACTGTCTTTATTTATAGAGTCTATAATTTTTTAATTAAAGTTTACTTTCAATATTATTTTGTATTGGTTTCAGGTGTGCAGCAGAGCGTTTAGACATACTTTACAAAGTGTACCCCCTCCCCCCTGATATTTCCACTAATTTCCACTACCCACCTGGTACCTTGCGTAGTTATTAATATTACTGACCATGCTGAGAAATGCTATTCTTTTTAATATATATTTTTATTGATTTTATTACAGAGAGGAAGGGAGAGGGATAGAGAGTTAGAAACATCGATGAGAGAGAAACATCGATAGGCTGCCTCCTCCACGCCCCCTACTGGGGATGTGCCTGCAACCAAGGTACATGCCCTTGAACAGAATCGAACCTGGGACCCTTCAGTCTGCAGGCAGACGCTCTATCCACTGAGCCAAACCGGTTAGGGCAGAAATGCTATTCTTGAGCAGAATCTTCCCCCAGGTTTTCATTAGAGATGTGTTATCTTTGTGAAAACTTGATACCGTAAAACATTTACTATCCAGGCTTTCAGTACTAACGCCCCATGACCAGTTATTCTGGATATCTCCACAATAATGAGTATTCTTCTTGATGGTGAGTTACAGTGGCATGTTCATGAAGTCTTTAGTGGAAGATTACATGGTGGGAAATATAGAATTCTAGTTAAGAACATGCATTTTGGAGTCACACGGACCTGAAATGCCAGCTTGGAGCTGCTACTTTCAAGTTCTGTAATTTGGTACAAGTGACTTAACCTCTCCCTAAGCCTCAGTTTCTTACCTCTAAAATGGGGCTGTTATAGGATTACAAGAATTAAGTCATATATAGTATCTGAGGTCTAGCAAGTTTTCTATTAATATTACTTCGTATTAACATCATCATTAAGGGCATTTCACTCTTCCAACAAGTGTGGGATATTGGGTTTTATGTGCAGAATCTAAGTAACTCTCTTTGAATTAAGTAGCTAATTAATCAAAATACAGGATATATTGACAGGGGGTTGATGACAGGATACTTACTACATACAGAATTATGATAAACCATCTGGAGTTTGTGTTCATGTTAACAACAGCAAAATAATGAAACTCCCTTGTTTCTTTCATGTAACATAGATAGTTATTTTATAACTATTTAGCTTGCCCAGAATTTTTCAAGAACATTTCATATTGTTTACTTTATGTGTGATTAATGCAGGGATGGGATCTACTACTAGCAATTACTCAACTTTATTCATTTTGATAATATAAGCTCAAAAGGGAGCAAAAGCATAGTCCATGTACTATTTCAGAGATTCTACTGAGAAAACAGTTTCTCCAATGCCAGCGTCATGATTCGACTCCAGAATTATATTCTCTATTGATCTGAAATGAAACGTTTATATCTCTAGTTTGACACAAAAACAAAAATATTATTCCTTCTCCCTGGCCTGACCCCAGTATTGCTAAGCTGATTTTTTTCTGTAGTAACTTATTAATAGTTGGGCTAGTTCCTAGGAGGATGTTTTTTTGGGATCCGTATGTGAAGACAAAGCTGTCAGCACCTTACCGAGGTGAAATAGAGCTGTTGCCCGTCTTTCTTTCTGTGGATCTTGGATAGACAGACTATTTGTAGAAATCAGAGCTCAAACTATTGGGAAAAGCATGCATAGAGTTATAGAAATTTTTGTAATGAGGAAGAGGAAAAGAATGTATAATCTGTCTGAGACCATTGTTTCTTAGCACTTGCCAATGCTAGGGACAGAGTACAATTAAATGATGTTTCAAAAAAATAATGAAAGAAGAAACTCATTTAAAAAGCTATTATAATTTAACAAAAGTAAGATAAAACATTAACAGATATGGAGAACTCTTTTAGACTAGGCACACTCAGAGGTAATTTCTTTTACAGTAAGCCCGAGTCTTGCTAACCCTGCCTCTAATGAAAAATCAGACCCATGGCTCCCAGGAGGCAGAAGTCTAGTGGTGTGCATTCTCTTCTGGCCCAGTCTGAGCCTCTTTTATGCTTTCTACTTTCAGCAAAACAAAAACAAAACTAAATGGTATAACCTTTCAGGCTTCAGTTTCTCATCTATAAAATGGAGAGCTTGTACTGGGGGGTGGGGGTTGGGGGGCAGTCTTAAAGGCGGCTCCATGGTGGTTGAACTTGCAAATGGAAATCTCCCTGCAAATGTGTGATGCAGTTGTTCTCAGTTGTGGATTGAAAACTGGCGATAGTCGAATATATTAAAACCCGGAGAAGCTTTCTGTGGAGGTGGGACTTTGAGATAGATATGTGAAATAGTCTGATCTTATGTCGGGTGGTACCTCTTGCAGCTGATACGTATTTTTTTGTAACAAATGTACACCTGTGTCAGTTTGGATTGCTATGTTTAGATTAATGTTCTCAGAAATGATTTCTACATTATCATCAAGAAGTGGTACATTGGAAACCTATCCTGTACCATCTTGAGTTAAAAAAAAATAATACTCTTTTCCCCCCATTACTTTGAAATAAACAAGTTTAAACCTACTACCTTCTCAAATCCCCAGTCATGTTTCCGTGCAGGATGGATCTAGGTGTCCCGGAAGTAAAGACAGTATCCTCCAGGACCTTTGTAGGAAATGGTCTTCTCTGAGAGTCCTCGGGATTCCTAGTGCAGCTGAGGATCGAACCCCAAGGATGCACTGTGGTATTAGGCCACATTGAAGAGACACTTTAATGGAATTTAGAAAGAAGTCACTTTCTAGACTCCAAAAAAATCTTGGTGTCGCTAATCATAATATGGGTATGCAGATTACCTTCCTGATTTTATGCAAATCAGTTAACCTCTCTGAACATCAAATTCCTCATCTGTGAAGAAGTTGGATTAGAATATAGTTCTTGGCTTAAATAATTACTGGTGGGGAAAGAATCTTATAATTAGTATCTGCAGCTCTGTCAGGAGGAAAAAAAAATGATGATGTTTTATAACTTCAGTGAGTAATTTTGTTTCTTAGAGTTATGTGATAGGCTTGCTTTTTTTCAGTCATTCACAGATACTCCCCATTGTTTAAGATGATAAACATCTAGGGCTAGGACACATAAAGGAAATGTAGGCATAGTCCACGCCTGCTTACAAAGGGTGAAGAGGCCCAGAGTAGCAAAGCAACTTGCCTATCTGGTTAATGATGGAACCCACAGGAAGGGCAGATCCTCATGGGACTCAGCACAGAGTTCTTTTCTCCTGTACAAAAGATGGTGAATATGTTTTATTTCTCAAGCCAATTCAGATTAATAGGTAGGGTCTGGCTTCTGAGAAATATTGTGGAGCTAAGACCGCAACCAAAAAAAGATTACTGTTATTGATTAGTGCTGTATTTTTTGTGAACAGCATAGGGATAGAGTATATATGTTACCTCTTCTCAAGGCTATTCTCTGTACACATTCCTTGAGGCTGAACTTTCAATTTTTTTTTCTGCCTTGCTTAAAACTCATCATTCACAATATTACCTAATGTTGCATAGGTATTCTAATCTAAGAGAAGTAATGTGTCTCAGTGGACCAAACCTAGATTTGATCATTGGGAAATATGTAATTCTCAGTGTTTGGATCCCCATTGTTTTTTCTCAAATTTTATTTATTGATTTGAGACAGAGAGAGAGAGAGAGAGAGAGAGAGAGAGAGAGAGAGATCAGTTTTGCTGTTTCACTTCTTTATGCTTTCATTGGTTGATTCTCATATGTGCCCTGACCACGGATCAAACACACAACCTTGTCATATTGGGACAATGCTCTAACCAACTGAACTACCTGGTCAGGGCCAACCCATTATATTTTTGTTCATTTTTTTGTTTTGTTTTTAGTTATATTTTTATACCTAATGTTAAATGTTTTAGGCTTCTTCATTAAAATCATGTGGCCTCTCTGACGAAGATCTCAAAGCTGCCAGGGCAGGGCCACAACTCTGAGTACAGGATGGCTCTAATTTTGCCTCTCATTATGGGATCATGGAATATGATAGGAGAGGAAAGGCAAATATCCTGTCTTTTATGGTTCTAACTGCTTAAATCCAATTCCCGGGAGCCTATTTTATACACTGATGTGGGCTTTCTGATGTATGATGAGGAAGGAAGCTCTCTCCCATTGCTGATATGTTCTGGCTCCTTGGGCTGCTCAAAGAGGTAATGAAATAATTATACCTCCAACCACCTGCAGCTGCGTTGGCTTCTGCCCTCCCCTTCCTATAGTTTTGCATGAGTTTGAAATAAAAATGTTGTATGCTTTGGGACTGGCTGTATACTTCTTTTCATTGATTTGGGTCCTTGTGTTCATCCCCATCATCCAAACACCAGGTGGGACTGATTCCCAGTGGAATAGCAAACCTGACAAATTGAAAAGGGGCCTCACTCAGAAACACTTACTTTTCTAAAAGGAGTACCCCAAACCCTTAATAACTATTTTTAACACTAGATAATTTTATGCAAAATACATTTTATATAAGAATAAAAATTGACATCATATCAGAATTTGGTAAGATAAAACACATATCCCCCAAGCCAGACCCTACCGATTTAAAAAAAAAAAATTATTGATCAGAGAGGAAGAGAGAGGGAGAGAGAGATAGAAACATCAATGATGAGAGAGAATCACCCATTAGCTGCCTCCTTCATACTCCCTACTTGGAATGGAGCCTGCAACTGGGCATGTGCTGTGACCAGAATTAAACTGTCACCTCCTGGTTCATAGGTTGACGCTCAACCACTGACCCACACCTGGTAGGCTGGGATTATTTATTTATTTATTTATTTATTTATTTATTTATTTATTTTTGAGAGAAAAATGTACATTGCTCTTTTAAGAAACTAGAGTTTAAATTCTGAAACATAGAATACATTTATTAAGTACACAAAATGTTCTCTCTTTTTAGAACTGTTCAAATACAGGCCAGATTTGAGTTCAAATGGAATACAGTGGCTATTTCTGGAAATAAGTTTAGTTATTTTCTAGTGAAAATTCTCTGTTTTACAGACAAGGAAATTGAAGCCCAGAGCCTAGGAAGGTTAAGTGATTTGTTCAATGTCAAAAGAAACAGAATAGGAAAAAGAATCCAGAACTTGCCAATTGTTTTTTTGTCTATATCTAGTGCATTTTATCTCATACTACACTACTACCACTGGCTTTAAAATATGGTTTATTTTTAAACTTATTACTTAGGTTTTAAAAAATGGTTTGATTCATAGATTAGTAAAAATATAATACTGATGTTCATTTTGGGGTTTAGCACATCAGTAATCTGGATTTTTAGGTTTTCCTTTCTTTAAACCTCTATTGGACATTAACATCTCTCTATGGCCTCTGGACTTATTTCCTGGCTTTGAAGATTATACTATCCCAACTCCATCTCAAATTCTGCATTATTCTCAGCTATAGGGGAGTTTGGAACAAGCCAAACATTCATGGTGAGGCTGTTACAACTTCCAGCCTCGTCTGAAACCTGGACTGGGAAGCCACCTTCACACTGACTTCTGGTTTTGGAGAAAGCAGGTGTTCCAAGAGAGAAATAAGACCATTTTTTAAAACCTAAGGTAAGGCAACGAGATGTTAAACAGTTCTGCTCATGTTTCAGATTCTCATCCCCTTCTGATTTACAGGCTTCTGTTTGTCCACAGGTAATTTGAGGATCTGTGTATATTAAATTTAAAAATTCAATGAACAGCCTATAAGTAATCATATTTGTATAAGAAAGGCACGTGTTAACAAGCAGTGTCACTAACTAGTACAGAGGAGTACTCTAGCTATTATAATGCGGCTCCTGGCAACAAAAACACTCAAGTTCTATTTCTTAAAATGTAAGGATTAGGTGTTCTTGAGGTAGAAAAGAAAAATGAAACTCTTCGCAGATGGAGGGGGGAAATGCAGTGGTTTCACCAGCAGAGTCACTGTTACGGAAATGTGGATGTGTGCTGCACAACTTAGTGTTTAATCATGAGCAGCGGCCAAGTAGGATGTTTTTTAAAATGCTGGATTAGAAGCACCAGATGGAACTGATTCCCAGTGGAATAGCAAACCTGATAAATTGAAAAGGGGCCTCACTCAGAAACACTTTTCTAAAAGGAGTACCCCAAACCCTTAATAACTATTTTTAACACTAGATAATTTTATGCAAAATACATTTTATATAAGAATAAAAATTGACATCATATCAGAATTTGGTAAGATAAAACACATAATGTGAATTTCCCTTGGAAAACTGTAGCAGTTACTGAGATTAAGTGGCAAGTTAACTTAAATGAACCCTCTCAAAGCATTTCATGGAAGAATTTACCCAAGAAGTAGTTCTAAAAACAAAACAACAAAACAAATTTATACCCACCATACCTCCATTTCGTGTAACACAATCCATGGGCTGAGAAGAAAACGCTTATGTTCTATGTGCACAATTTTTGGGTGGTGCTGCTTTTTTATAAACCTTTTCACCATCTCTCAAGTATAACTTTTATTACTTTTCAGTAGCACCTTTTAACATCATCTTTTTTCTTGTTCCTTCTTTCCTTCCTTCCTTCCTTCTCTTCTTCCCTCTTTTTCTTTCTTTTTCCTTATCTCCTTTTTCTTTCTTTAATGGGAATCTCTCCTTTTAACCTTACATTTTTCCCAGGATGTCAGTTGTTTTTATATTTCTCTGGTTCTTCATACTGCAGTCTTTGGAGATTTAAAAACACAACATAAATAGAATCCCTGGTCATTTTTCAGCAATAAGGTATGGTTTGTATTACTTTCCTCATAGGATTATTTATGGGGTAAATATTTCCAGATGTCCCAAATCTCTTTGTTATATCTACTATCAAAAACAACAGTTCTTCCTTTTACTCTACAGTAACCCGATTATGGTCTGGGATGGATCCCATTCATAGTGCTGTGAGAACAGAAGTTTCATAAAACAAAGATGAGTTACTTCAATTCAGTTTAATTCAGTAAGCAGTTATTGAGCACTTACTATGTCCAGGATGCTGTTAGCTATTGTGAATGATACATGATCAAGGGATTTGCAATTTAGTGTGGGTTAAACTATGCAAATAAATATCTAACCCTAAGATGACTGCTACAGTATAGAAATAAGCAAAGATTTTAGAACTCAACAGGCAAGCAAAAAACGTAGAATAGTAAACATGAGGATCTTTTCTTTGTCAGTGTTTCACTTTAGTTCTGTATAGTTTTGGGACATATCAAATAATGTGTTTTTAGAGTTCTTGTTACTTTATAATCATTATTATTACATTATAATCTTAGCACATATGTTGATTGATCTACTTAGTGAATGCTTATGGAGACAGAATATGCTTCTGATAGAGCCTTCCTCTGAGAGAGGTTTATTGATTTGAATCTGTAACACTAAATTAAGGATTGATGTTTTATTCCAGTTTTAAAATAGGCACTTTGTCATATCCTTCAGGTAAATCTGTTGCTCTAGATGAGAGGGAGTGAGCCCTTTTAGGATGAGTTGTCACATAGCAAGAGATAAGACTTCTTGGATCAGTTTTCTAAAGTGACAGGTTTATTCCCTGAACAGGACAGAATTTTAACAAATAGGCCAGGCTTCTCTACATGTATATAATTTTTTTCACATGTATCAGGGTGCAGATGCGTTTGAGGAGTCTTTTCTGTTTTTATGGGGAATGAGTCTGGTATAAAAGTGACAGAACCCTTTAATAAGACCATTCCAGTTGGAAGACACAGCAACTAAGGAGATTTGGGACTTTAGAAGGCGGGCCTCGCTGGCGCTATCCATGGTGCTGAACCACATCTCCCTGTGTGGCCTGTGAAGACTGTATGAAACGAACCTTCAAATATTTTTAAAATTTGGCTTTTTTACTTTCCTGACTAGAGAATTTTTCTAACTGTATATTTTTGATACTTGTTCTTGCTCTAGTGTTGGTCATATCTAGTATCCCATTTCTTGTTTTATATCCTTTATTCACTCAACAAATATTTAGGTATAATCTCTGTGTTGGGCATTCTACTAGTAAAGTGCTCAAATTCATTATTATAAAACGCTAGTTAATATTGCTTTTGATTTTTTTGGTGAAATTTGGGTTAAAGGAACAAATTTTCTGATAAAAATAACTTAGGGATTCTGGGTTTTTGAGTGTTGTTTAGAGAATCTGCTTTCTGGTCTAAAGGTTGAGTATCAATGAGAAATCAAAACTTGAGAACAAAGAGTATTGAATGATAAGTTCTATTTCTAGAGATATTTACTCTATGTCTGGTCATGTGCCAAGTTTAGTTATTCCTATGGTTTTTATTTTTCATTTATTAGGGCAGTGATACTTGTTTAGTCACCATACGCTGTGATAATCTGTTGGTCTAATCAGAGACCTAGAGAGATCTACTTATTACCCAGATGCAAAGCTTGTTTCAAAATCTATTTGTTGATTCTACCTAAGTTGAATGTCAGTTACAGTGTAGTCTGTTGCTTTATTGCATTGTCCCCAGACTGGATTTCATAATTAATTTCTTCTTTGTCTTTGACTTATTCAGATAAAAATATGTTAATCAAAGAGGGAAACATGACAGTTACTCAGAGGCTAAAGGGTTTCTTCATTACTTTCCTCCATTTGCTTAGGAATCAATGCTGTTTTAATTTTATTTAATTGATATGGTTTTGCTTGCTTTATATTATGCCATATGCACTATTTGAGAGTTATATCATCTGACTTAACTTCTAATTCTATGATGTAATGTTATTACTTGCATTTTACATGTGAGAAAGTGGATGTTTAGGGTAGTTAAGTAATGATCATAGAATTAGGAATCAGGATTGAAGATTCAAATCCAGGTCTCTCTACCATTAGAGTCCCTGCTTTTAATCTCTCTTCTTTTCTGCTTGCTTTAATATTCCTTTACTTCCCAATGTAAACTGTCATATCAAAATATAGGAAAGGGTATTAACTTAAGAAATAGGAAATATTTTGAGGCTTTTAGGGAAGTACAAAAAATATAGAATAAAAAGCTGAATATAATTTTATTTGGCAGTATTATGATGATGATTTAATATAAATGAAGCTGTTTCTAAAGGTACCTAATTTACTCTCTTGAAAATATTTTGTTTGGCACATGCTCTATTTTATAAAACTTGGTCCTGGTGGATTTATGTGTGTGTGTGCTTTAAATATAAAGATTTCAATGATTTCAACAAATACTGGAACTATTCAGAGAAAAATCCAAGTCAGATAAGTTTTTATTCAATATTTTTTGTTTATATCTGAACTTTTGAGAGGAATTTGTTTCAAAAAATGTGGTTACAATATAAACTGAAGAAAGCCAAGCTGAAAACAAAATTAGAAGGCCTGTATATTGTGATTAGTTTTAGGTGATACTTGCCAAAGGTTCAAGAAAACATTTTTCAACTTGTTTCAGAATTAGAATAGACTTTGTTAATATTATAAACAAACATCTGTCCATTAATTCTTTTTAGAAATTCAAACTAAATTTTCCTTGTTAAAATATGATTGCTATAGAGTCTATGAGGAAATTTATAAATTAAAAAGCAATAGTCTCTATAATATTCATAATCCCAACCAACTGGAATGCTTCATTCAGTTCTTCACACACACACACACACACACACACACACACACACACACACACCACACACACACACATTAATATAATTTTATGTGTAATTTTGTGTTCCAACTCTCTACTTGACATAATTATATTATTTTATTTTGCATTTATATGATTTCCAGTGAGACACAATCTACTTTAACCATTTAAATATTTTTTTTGGTTCTCTCTCTCTCTCTCTCTCTCGCTCTCTCTGTAATATTTTGTTTGTTTTAGAAAAAGATGCATTGTACTTCTTTTAATGCCATCACAATTTACCCATGTTCTTCATGAGCTTCTATGCAAATATGAAAGTCTGATTTATTAGGACTAGTTAAGGGAGAGGTCTTATATGAATCAGAAAATATTTTAAAAATATTTTTTTGTATTTATATAGCAGCTGAAGGTACTTTTCCATTAGCAGTTTTAAGTAATGCTGAACCTATGCTAATGAGTAGGTATAATTAATTTGGAAACATCATCATCTATTTTCCTGCAGTGTTTTAAAATCTTTAAAATAATCCCTTAGTAATTTAATTATGTCTCCAAATTTTCTCCTTTAATTTGCCTAACAAAATGTTTCTTTTTTTAAAGATCATCTTCAGCTTAATCCAGATAGCCCTATTAAATCAACATATAAAAAACAACAACATGCCAAACCAGTTTGGCTCAGTGGATAGAGCATCGGCCTGTGGACTGAAGGGTCCCAGGTTTGATTCCGGTCAAGGGCATGTACCTTGGTTGCGGGCGCATCCCCAGTAGGGGGTGTGCAGGAGGCAGCTGGTCGATGTTTCTCTCTCATCGATGTTTCTAACTCTCTATCCCTCTCCCTCTCTCTCTGTAAAAAAATCAATAAAATATATTTTAAAAAAACAACAACAATGAATACCTTTTATTTTCAAAGGAAATATTTTAAGATCCACTAGTTTGATTGAAAAATAGAGCAGATGAGAGTGGGACAAGGGCAGGACATGGCATCTGATGCAAGAACCAGGAAGCAAACATCTATTAATTTGACTCTGTCAGGTGATATCAGGTTATCATTACATTTCTAATCTCATATATCTTTGGAATCATATTCAACGGCAGCAGTAGGTTTTAAATGCTTTATCATTTTTGAAGCATGCCATTTAGTAACCAAACTTTTCTACATTTATGCCAGTTAAGGTGAAGGGATATATATTAGAATGATCTTCACTGAATGAGAAAAATATCCTCATGCCAATTACCCTCTTGGAATGCAGGTCTTCTGGTAACTAAAAGTGCTTTAGCCTGCTAGTGTGACTCAATGTTTGAGCATCAACCTATGAACCAGGAGGTCACAGTTCGATTCCCAGTTAGGGCACATGCCCAGGTTGCAGGCTCAATCCCTGCTGTGGGGGGGGGGGGGGAGGGGGAATCTACAGATTTCATTATCACTGGACAGACATGGTCTTTGAGCAATTCTGATATAATGGGTGTGTCCCATGAACAATTCTCTACAAAACTAACTTCCAGGGAAGATCCTATATCAAAATAGATCACTTGTATTAATCACTTTTCATTATTTTTGCTACTTTGTTGAAAGTAAATGCCAATAAGAATTTATTTTCCAAATTCATAGCATATTAGAGTCCTTCTCCACTAATGTTTTCCAAATGTGTATTATGCTCTTATTCTTAGTCATATGTTCTACCCAGTTTCCTTTTTAGAAAATATTTTTTAGTTATGTCTTCACAGATTATAATACAAGCAATTTACCTCCATTTTACATTTTTCTTCTGACTTGATGATGCAGTTCTGTACAAATAGAAATAGGAATTTATTTCTCCACAAAGAATGAACATTGCTCACAGTGGAAGAAATAGGCTATTAAAAATACCTTCTACTCCATGTTCTAATCCCTCATACATAAAGGCATGTTCTGGAAGTTAAATTTTTTTCACAGAATTAAGAAATTGAAAGTCATGGATTGAAATGCTTTTTTTTAGTACAATCTCCCCAAAAAGGCATAGGGAAAAGTTGGTTTTCACAAGGAGTTATTCACATGCTGGTATTTCTGATGCTGCTTAGTTCTCTCCTATGAAAAAGTCACTCTTAATATGTCTACAAACACTATAATTGTAAAGTCACATCCTCCTGCTTACATTTTCAGTGCTTGTGTTGCACCCATTTGGAGACTAAGAGAAATCGGCAACCTGTGAGCTTAGGAACAAGTAGAGCTTATGTCTCCAGGAAAATAGCATCTGAGTGATTGAAGAAAACTGGCTGTTTCTGGGATCACTCCCGAAGCAGGGCACAACTGGATCTGTCATGCTGGAGTGAATGTTGGACTTTTGTCAAAAAAGTTCTGCTTTTCATATTCATATTTTAAATAAAAGGAAATAAACTACAAATGGCCTTTTTATGGTTGGGGTCAACTGTGTTTGTTGCTTTTTGTGGGAACCATAGCACAGATGTGGCTTAGAATCCTGGTATTGTTCACATGTCACCTATTTGTTGATTTGAGACTGTTCACGGGTGTCATGAA
Source organism: Myotis myotis (assembly GCF_014108235.1). Classification (NCBI taxonomy): domain Eukaryota; kingdom Metazoa; phylum Chordata; class Mammalia; order Chiroptera; family Vespertilionidae; genus Myotis; species Myotis myotis. The sequence goes on from NW_023416335.1 coordinate 16,472,688, forward strand.
TCATGATTGAGAATGATAGATGGTATACTAACTTTTTCTTTTTTTATTTAATTTAGTCTGATCTGCTAGTGAGAGAAATATTCTGAAAATAAACCAAGGGATGGAATAGGTAAACCTAGTTTTCTCCAGATGTCGAGATATTAAAAAAGTGTTTGTTCAGTGTGTTTGCTCTTATAACCTTTCACAGGTTCATGAGATGTCAGGGCTGGGCAAGATATTAGAATTCATTAGACTGTCAAACTACAGCGGGAAGGCTGGGGAGGGTTGTTGGGCGGGGGCGGGGTAAGACGACTGAAGGACTTGTATGCAGGTATATAAGCATTATCAATGGACACAAGAGACTGGGGGGTAGGGGAGGGTGGGGGAATGTCAAGGGGGAAAATGAAAGGAGACATATGTAATACTCTTTGTAATACTTTAAGCAATAAAACAAAATTTAAAAAAAAGAATTCATTAGTTAATTCTCTAATTTTATGGGTGAGAAAATGGAGGACTGGAGAGTAGAAAAATTGCCGAAAGTCACACAGATGACAAACTGGTCATAGACCTCATTTACCCTACTACTCAGTTTTGCTAGAAGCTTATCCAAATTTGGGTAAACTTAGAAGTCACATTTGATAACTTTTTGACTTGCCAAATCCATTGGCACTTCCTATTGACTTCACTTCCAACATAAATCCTGTATCTATTTATGTCTCTCCATCCACACTGTTACCCATCCAAATCTTATATTATGAACATCGAAATAGTCTGCTAACTGATCTCTCTACTTCCCAAACCTCCTATACTCATTCCATAGCAATAGAAGAGACAAAATAATCTTTACTAAAATACTAATTGGATCAGGGTTATATACTTACAATCCTAGGATGGCTTTCATTGCACTTAGAATTCTAAATTTCTCTTCATGGCCTAAAGATAGATCTACATGATCTGTCTGTCTCCTGCCTTTCTCTGGAAACTCATCTCCTACCTCTAGCCCTTGTGCACTATGCTGCAGCCACTTTGGCTCATTTTCTTTTTTCTCTCTCAAACTGAAGGCACATTCTATGTCAGGGCCTTGGTGTTTGCAGATCTCTCTGTCTGAAACTCCCATGTGTGCACATCTTTCAATCTTTATGCCCTCCTGCTGAGAAGTTGCCAGTCTTGCCCTCCCCCCAATTTCTTCCATTATGCTATTTTTTTTCCTTGGCACTAACCCCAATTTAATTATACTTTTTCTATTAATTGTCCTTCCACAACTAGATTGCAAGCTCCATGAGGGTAGAAGTCTTGATGTCCTGTTCACAGCAGTATTCCAGTAGCCAGCAGGGAATCTGGAGATAGGAATCAATCAATGTGTATTTGTTGACTGAATAAATAAATCAGTTCAGTAATATTGTACTTGGAGAGTTTTGTATAGACAGAAAATATGCTTCCAAATGTTTCCACCTGCCTAGCATAAACTTTGCTAGTTTGGCTATCTGAAATAACTTTTAATTGGCATCCTCTGTAATTGTTAATACTCAAAAGGAGTAGGCATGTCTGCTGTCCATCACAAAATCTCTCCTCAGATTCAGTCAAATGCCCTTTTTATGCCCATTGTTCTGCCCAGAACCTCTGCTATTGTGGGGAATAGGGAGCCACAGAAACAGACAACCTAGAGATATATATTAGAACCTATTATATATCTCTATATTAAATTTTGTTTTAAGGAATTAGCTCATGTGATGTTAGGGCTGGCAAGTCAGAAATCTGTAGGGCAGGCCTGCAAGCTAGAAGCTCATCTAGGAGTTAGTGTTGCAGTCATTTTTTCTAGAAAACTTTAGGTTTTTTTTTTCATAAGGCCTTCCAACTGATTAGATGAGGCCCCACGCTATCAAGGGTAATCTCCCTTACTTAAGGTCAACTGATGATAGATGTTAACCATGTCTAAAAAATACCTTCATAGAAACACCTTGATCAGTGTTTGATTAAAAAACCCAGCAAACATAGCTCAGTGTTGAGCATGGACCTATGAACCAGGAGGTCATTGTTCGATTCCCAGGAAGGGCACATGCTCAGGTTGTGGGCTCGATCCCCAGTGGGGGCGTGCAGGAGGCAGCCAATCAATGATTCTCATCATTGATGTTTCTATCTCTCTCCCTCTTTCTTTTTCTCTGAAATCAATAAAAACAAACACAAAATCTCGGTGCTATAGCCCAGCCTAGTTGACATGGAAAACGATAAATTTGTAGGGTTGGAAATGGGGAATGCTTCTCCTGAGATGCATTGTTATTACTGGGACTGCTATTGCTGGTTCATACTGAAGAGGAAAGTTTTTGGTTTGTTTTATAGCAGAATTTAAACTTAACTTGTCAGAAAGAATTGAATGTCATGCTTTTGATTTTGAGGTTTTGTGCAATCTACTTACATTTTTATGTATTGGCTACATTTCAGGTATAGAGTACATCTGGATTTATCTTTCTATAATAAAAATAATATCTGATCAAAGCACATAAAATTGAATTGAATATTTTCTTATGTGTGCTTTAAATTACTTGTAATGTCATAGAATATCAGAATATTTAGTCATTTAGGAATAGAAAAATTACAGACTGTATTTATGACTGGAAATTTTAATATTAAATTTTACTTCTCATGAGCTTTATATAGATAATTATTGTAGTTGTAATAGCATAATTTGTATTTTGTTCAAGGTAAACTTCTTATGTCTTTTCTATATGCAGAAAATTTTATTATTATTTTTTTAAGAAGTGAGTGCCATTTCTATTCCCAGTGCATAATATGGTTCCACTAGCATTTCAATACAATATTGCTAAAGAATCTGGCTGGAGCCCTAGCCAGTTTTGCTCAGTGGATAGGATATTGTCCTGGGGACAAAAGGGTTCTGGGTTTGATTCCAGTCAAGGGCATATACCTTGGTTGCAGGCTCCTCCCTAGCCCAGGCCCTGGTCGGGGCTAGTGCAGGAGGCAACCAATAGATATATTTCTCTCACACGATATTTCTCTCTGTCTTTCCCACTCTCCTCCACTCTCTCTAAAAATCAACGGAAAAATATTCTCAGATGAGAATTGAAAGAATATGGCTGGAAACATTGAAATGAAATGAACATAATCACTTTACATGCTAATACCTGTCAATCATTTCCAACATGGCCTTCTGAGAAGACATAGAACCAGAGTTAATTTTAGAACATACTTAAGGATAGTGATAACATTATGAAGTTTAGCTGGAGCAAATCATATGTCATCATTATTAACTTGAAAGAATTTATATTGCCAAATCTTGGTTATAATAATCAAAACAGAGTGGTTCATGTTCTTGATTTAGAAGTAGGACATATATGCTATCAACTGGAAAACTGTGACTTAAGAGTCTTAAATTTACTTGTTGCTTAATTATAAATATAATTTCTACAGCAATGATTTACATGAATATTGAATAATTAGGTTACAAATGAAAACTGCTACTAAGCTAATAAATTATTGCCATGTAGTGTATATTTAGAAGCTAGTATTCTCATCATTTACAAATTAATTATGCTGCAAAAATATTGATGTTCCACAATTTGTTCACATTCCCATCAATATGGAGTTCATTCCATAATAATTTAAAATAAAAAAACTAGAACAATTACTTCTGTTTATGAGAATATAGATTACCTATCTTCTAGTAAAATGCTGTAATTTATTTAGATATCTGCATTTCTTGCATTGATCTAAAAAAAATTACCCAATCTAAATACTCTCATCTTTGCTAATACCTGGGGAAAAGAAACCGTTTGATTTTAATCAAAATGCACATTGATCAATAATATTATAAAACTTAATAACTAACCCATTGTCTTGATGGTCAGATACACATTAATAAAGGACTTTATTTGAATGCAGTATAGTAAATTAAGTGGTAAATGGAGGCTACAACCATGTGATCTTGTTTTCAGATAAGTCCCACCCATTAATGTGCAAGTAAAGATGTCTGTAATCAGTTTAACAGCTTTCCGAACTTAATATACAATGAATTGTTGATTTTTCAAACAATTTAGTAACATTTAGAGACTTGAATACAAGCTTTGGCAATGGCTCTATAAAACTTTCTCTTCATAATATATTGAGCATGACCTTGGGTCATATATTTAAGGAAATCTATCACAATTAAAGGGGAAATATTTGGTCAAACTCACTTGTTTTCACAATTCAGCTGCCTTAAATGCCAACCTCATCCTGAGTGGACACTTGACCTTGGCTTCCCCTCAGGAAACAGAAGACTAGGGGGCTGGAAGTACTATTAGCTGCCTCTTAGTTTCCTTCCAACATGCAAAAATGTTTGCATTAATCTGTATGCTGCTCTGGTTGCACCCTCAGCTTCACTGGGCTGCTTGAGCATGTTGAGGTTTAACTATGGAATGTGACCCTTTCATGAATAATAGGAGATTGTTATTTTAGTGATGGTGATGGTTTTTGTTTTAAATCACATTTTGTTGTCATTTCTTTGTAAAAAGACAAGTATACTTAGGACAGAGCCTATGGCTAAATCCTTGTCCATTATTGTTTTACTAGAGGCCTGGTGCATGGGTTTGTGCACATTGAAAGTAAAATAATTAGAAGGTGGCCTGCGAGGCGGGACTGGGCGAGACAGGCTAGATACGCCCTGGAGCCAACCTCCCATGGTCCTTCCCCAGCAGGCTGCACCTGGGGCGGTGCCAGGGCTCCAAGGTCGTCTGCAGAGTGAGCGAGGTCTCTCTGGCAGGTCGGGTCCATTGGCCTGGTCTGTGGGAATTGGGCCAAAACCAGCAGTCTGACATCCCCCAAGGGATCCTGGAGTGCAAGAGAGCACTGTGCAAAGTTGCTGTCGCTCAGTAGCTCCTGCATTGAGCGTCTGCCCCCTGGTGGCTATTGTGCATGATAGCTACAATCCAGTTGGCCAGTCAGCCAGTTGCTTAGGCTTTTATATATAGAGACTAGAGGCCCGGTGCACAAAAATTTGTGCACTCTTGGGGGAGTGGGAGGGGTCGCTCAGCCCAGCCTGTGCCGTCTTGCAGTCTGGGACCCCTCGGGAAATAACGACCTGCTGGCTTAGGCCTGCTCCCAGGTGGCAGAGGGCAGGCCCAATCCCTAGGTGCAGCCCCTGGTCGGGCTCAGAGCAGGGCCTATTGGGGAGTTGGGGCGCCGCCCCCTGTCATGCACAGAGCAGGGCGGATCAGGAGGTTGCGATGCCACCCTCAGTCACGCTCAGGGTAGGGCCGATTGGGGGGATGGGGCACCGCCCCCTGTCACACTCAAGGCAGGGTCGATGGGGAGGTTGCAGCGCCACCCCCTGTCACGCACAGAGCAGGGCCCATCAGGGGGTTGGGGAGCTCCCTCCTGTCATACACAGAGCAGGGCCCACTAGGGGGGTTGGGGAGCTCCCCCCTGTCACTCACAGAGTAGGGGCGATAGGGGAGTTGGGGCACCGCCCCCTGTCACACACAGAGCAGGGCCGATCAGGGTGTTGGGGCGCCGCTCTCTATCACCCACAGAGCAGGGCCCATCAGGGGGTTGGGGAGCTCCCCCCTGTCATGCACAGAGCAGGGCCCATCAGGGGGTTGGGGCGCCACCACTGTCATACTCAAGGCAGGGCCGATGGGAAGGTTATGGTTCTACCCCGTCACACACAGAGCAGGGCCCGTGGGGGGGCGGGGTTGGGGCACCGCACCCTGTCACACACAGAGCCGCAGGGCCATGAGGGGGTTGGGGAGCTCCCCCATATCAGGCACAGAGCAGGGCTGATCAGGGGGTTGGGGTGCCTTCCCCTGTCACGAACAGAGCAGGGCTGATAGGGAGGTTGTGGCCCCGCCCCCTGTCACACACAGATCCTCAGGGCGATCAGGGGGTTTGGGCGCTGCCCCCTGTCACGCTGATCCCAGTGCCGGGAGGCATATTACCCTTTTACTATATAGGACAGAGGCTTGGTGCATGTGTGGGGGCCGGCTGGTTTGCCCTGAAGGGTGTCCTGGATCAGGGTGGGGGTCCCGACTGGGATGCCTGGTCAGCCTGGGTGAGGGGATGATGGCTGTTTGCAGCTGGTCACACACCCTTCAGAGTGTGGGTCCCCAATGGGGTGCCTGGCAAGCCTGGGTGAGGGGATGATGGCTGTTTGCAGCTGGTCACACACCCTTTAGGGTGGGGGTCCCCACTGGGGTGCCTGGCCAGTCTGGGTGAGGGGCTGAGGGCTATTTTCAGGCTGGCAGGTGACGGAAGCTCCCAACCACTCCTTTTTTTCTTTTTTTTTTTTTTTATTCTGGGCCAGCTTTAGCTCTGAGGCTCCAGCTCTTAGGCCTCAGCTGCTGAAAGTAGGTATCTGGTTTGTTTCGGTTCTATAATCAAAACTCTGTATCAACTCCAGCTCTGAGATCCTGGTTCGCTGAAAGCAGGTTTCTGGGGTTTTGTTTAGCTTCTATATTTGTTACATAGTTGCTTAGAGTTGCAGCTCAGAGGCCTGCAGTGGCAGGCAGGGAACGTTGGAGTCCTCCGTCACTGAAGCAAGCAAGCCTCATGTTAGTTTCAAGCTGCCTGGCTGCCGGCCGCTATCTAGGCTGGCAGTTAATTTGCATATCTCGCTGATTAGCCAATGGGAAGGGTAGCAGTTGTACGCCAATTACCATGTTTCTCTTTTATTAGATAGGATAGTCTCAAACTATCACCGTGCTTGATTCAGAATAAGTGCTCAATAAGTATTTATGGAGGAAAGGAAGGAAGGAGAGGGGAAGAGGGAGAAAGAGAAAGAAAATTCCTAAATATTTATACTTTTAAGCCAAGAAAATAGCTGTGGTATTAAATGATAAAGAATAAGCTCCTGTTTTCAGAGAGTTTGTGAGCCAGTTAGCTCATTTTTCTAAGGGAAGAAGGAACTCACAGTACATGAAACCTTAAAGGGATGTCTGAGATCATTTAAACTGCTCATTTTTATAAACAATACAACAGAGGCCAAGATTGGCTTTCATAGTACTGGATTGCATCCGAGGTAAGACCCATGTTTCCTGATTCTCATCCTTGCATTCAAGTATTCTTTCTTTTATATTGTTGTAAGAGTAATGCACATTTATTATAGAATATTTTTAAAATATAGATAAGAAAAAACAAGAGGCAGAAAAAGTAAAACACTAATCTCACCACCTAAAAGTAAATATTATTTATATTAATATTCTGGTTTATATTCCAACCATCTTAAATTTGGTATTATAGTTTTTGTTGTTGATAAAGCAACAATCTTTAAAATGGTAAAATACATGGAAAAAAGTCAAGTATTAAAGAAGTATATAGGGAAAAATTAAAAAAAGACTTTTATTATGTTCTTCCTCAATTATATTCCTATCTGTTCACAGTTTGGATATATACTGTCTATGTAAAAATGTCCAAACCTGAAAAGAATTTTTATAGAAATTAATTGAAGTTTGAGCCAAAAAGATGACAGTGCTGGGAAGCAAGATCTCAAATGCTTTGGAGAATGACCGGTTGCCATTTCTTTTAGGCATTTTTAATGAAGGAGGGCAGGTAAGGAAGATTACATGAAGGTGGGAGAAAGCAAGATGGGGAGAAAGCCAAGATAGTTAACAAGACGATGTGTTCTTTTGAGGGTGGTTAAGCTTCAGAGGGGGCTGACAAAATTGATTACTCTGGCATTTCAAAGGTGTGCTAACCTAGATGCACAAGAAAATGGACAGGGCTTGCTCAAGGCAAAGATAAACCTTTTCATAACCAAGTTATGTGCCTGGGTCATAACTATCCACATGACCCGCCAAGTGAGGAGTTTAGGATCAGATCACCCTGTGAAGTTACTTTCAGTTCGATTTATTATAGCGCCTCCTCTTCATCCACAGCACCTTTTCACGCCTTTTTCTATTGCATACATGCATGTATATGTGTTTATGGTTCAAGTAATGGGTCAGCAAGGCAGAAGCAGAATACAAAAACAAACAACAACAACAACAAAAAACGACGTAAAGTTTATTTAATGGCAAAGGAAACAAAAGTATTTTCCACAAAGAGCTACATAAAGCAGGAGACATCAGAACATAATTGTAGCTGTAACTGTCAGGCTCATCAAAGACCTCACAGGGGTGGACATCTACCAATTCTAATACATGATCAAGGCAAAGAGAAGCCTAACCTAGGCTAGTCACAGGATGCCTTCCATTCAGAGACCCTCCAGACAGTTTCTTGAATACTGGTTATAAGTCATCTCACCAGGTGCAGATCATTCAACCTGGCTTGCCTAGTGTATTGAAATACATGCATGTATATTTATATATATATTTTTTTCTGATGATAATGGTGCACTTGCTTTGTCTCAGTTCATGTTGGGAAAATATTGTCTTAGCTTTTAATTTCACATCCTGTCTTAGTGTCAGTTGTTGGCATGCAAACAGTATGTAGCTTCCTTCCTATTACTCAATCTTAGAATTTTAAAAAGACTAACTTTTAAGACATAACAAATTTAATAGATTATTTAGCCCATTCATATTTGTTGTAATTCATGGTGTTTATATTTATTTTTTCCTCTCAGTTAAAATTTCAAAATATATTTCTATTGATTTCAGAGAGAGAAAGGGAGAGGGAGAGAGAGAAACATGGATCAGCTGCCTCCTGCACACCCTCTACTGGGGATTGAGGCAGTAACCTATGCATGTACCCAACCTCGAATTGAACCAGTGACCTCCTGGTGCATAGGATGATGCTCAACCACTGAGCAACCCTGGCTGTATTCCTCTTAGTTAATTTTTTATTTTTATTTTTAATGTTTCTCCCCCCTATCTTTTATACTACTATTTTTCTTTTTTTTAATATATATTTTATTGATTTTTTACAGAGAGGAAGGGAGAGAGATAGTTAGAAACATCGATGAGAGAGAAACATCGATCAGCTGCCTCCTGCACATCTCCTACTGGGGATATGCCCGCAACCCAGGCACATGCCCTTGACCGGAATCGAACCTGGGACCCTTCAGTCCGCAGGCCGACGCTCTATCCACTGAGCCAAACCGGTTTCGGCTATTTTTCTTTTTTAATGATTGAGGTTCTTTTTGTTGTTGCTGTGTCATCTTTTCTCTTTTTTCTAGTGAACTTTAAAATGCACTTGTTATTTTTTTAGTGGTTACTCTTAAGATTTTGAGAAATAGGTATAAACACATTTTATGTCAACATCTAAACTTAACTGATTAAAAGTTTATCAGTATTAATGCCTTCCCTTGAACAAGACTTTATCCTTAATATACTTTCCCTTTCTATATCATCTACTTTTAAGTAATCTGATATTAGATTCACATTTTCATTATTTTATTTTAAAATTTTACAACAACTCCTTTTTAGGCCTAAACATAAGTTGCCAGTTTTGTTTATTTCCTGATGTTTCATGTTATCCAGTTCTTTTTTTTCTTGGATTTTTTGTTTGGTTTTATTGATTCAATAATTTTTTCAGGACATGCCTATAGGTATTAAGTATAAGCATTCATCTTTGTCAGCCTTCCTTGTAGTTAAATGAGCTCTATACTAAATTTTGGTTGGTAGAATGAGAGAAAAAACTACATGTAACACTTCCAGGCCTTGCTCCTAAAATACTACCCCCCCAGGGGGGAGGTGAAGAAGAGACAGTATGCCTTCTCCATGTTCTCATCGCTTGATTTCTGGCAGGATGTAAAGAATCCAGTGGAAGACGATGAGTCATAGATGTTGGCAGAGCTGCTAGAAGTAGGATAGTGGATCCCTGAATGACTGTGGACAAAATCTCCCTTCCATGTCACCTCCCACCAACCTCCAACAGACTGTGACATATGTGAAAAATAAACTTTATTAAGCCATTAATAGTTTGTTATGTGATTCAACAATTAGCCTATTCCAATTAATAGGGTTGCTTGCTTCACTTATTTGCAATTATTCCTCATGTATTTGTTGATACTTGGTTTTCTGTTTATATTTATCATTAAGGGTTTAAATAGAAATTTGTTTTTTATTCTTTGAAGAGGCATCTGCTTCTTGTGGTTGAAGGGACCTGCTGGTTTTGGGGGCCTCTAAATGTTCTACTTTCGTAGCCCCAGTGCTCTTTTTTTAGAATTTTCTAGAGTCAGAACTCTCTACCCACCACCTTTCCCTTTAACTTCAGATTCATGAATTCAACTGCCTTCTCGGGACCTTCAACTTAGATGCCTAATAGATTTTTTGATGTGACAGACCCTAAAGTAAACTCCCACACTGGGCAGCTCTGCTTCTTCCCTAGTGCCTCCATGTCAGGAGAAGGTGATGCCATCCACCCTGCTGCTCATGCCAACCTCAGATTCATCTTTGTCTCCTCTCTTTCTGCTACATTCTATACCCAATGCAGGAGAAAGTCATGCCCTCATCATCTTGACCTTTGGACAGAGGCTGTATCTAACATTTGTCACCACTCCCCAGTTACATCCCTAATCTAGATCACCATCGTCTTTCACCTGTTCTAGTACAATAGTCTCCATTATGGTCTCCCTTCTTCCATTCTTTCTTCCCTATGTTAATAATTTACTCAGCAGCCTCAGAAAATCTTTTAAAACATAAATCATTTCACTTCTTGGGGAAACAAACAAACAAACGAAAAACTTTCTAATTGTATTCCAGTAAACTGACAATACATCTAAAGTCCTTAGCATGAGCAAAATGGTCCTGCAGAGTCAGCTCTTGCTTACTTCTCGGACTTTCTGTCATTTCTATCATCTCTATCATTTTTCACTGATTTCCACTCTTACTCGCCTTCTTGCTGTTTTTGGAAGTAATTTTCTATCTCAGGGCGTTACCCTTTATTTCCACAGCCTCAGTCTCTTTCCTTAGTATCACTGTAATTGGGTCTCACACCAAATGTACTTCCTCAGAAAAGAAATACTTCTTATCTGGTTATCACTCACTGTCACTCTTTATCTCCTCCCCCAACCCACCCTTTTTCCCATAGCACAGAACGTTGCCTGGTATTATCAATATAGCTTTATTTCCTTGGTTTTGTTCTTTCTCACCAGAATGGAAACATGATCAGAGTAGGGACTTGACTACTTCTTCCACAGGGTGTCCCCAAAGGTGCTGAGTCATGTTTGTTACTAAATGGGTTCAGAGGGAATATTTGTTGCATGAGGCACATTTTAAAGGACTACATTAAGGTTTTGCTTTCCTGTGAATGCTAGCATCAGGGCATTCTTTTCTTTATTTTTTCTCTTCTGTCTTTGTGGAGATTCTGAATATCTCAAGCTCTATGATGCCTCTCTCTGTAGTCTGGCTAGGAGCCTTCCTGAGGCAGATGGTTAACTTTATTTAGAAAGTGGATTTCAGGACTTTATTCTAGTGATAAATGCTGTGGCTGCTAGTCACAGAATAAACAAAGGCATTGGAGAGGACAGCAAACTATCCCAGCTGTTCACACTGGTCCTTTCACAATTAGCCTGGCTATTGGTTGAGTCTAAATGTGGGGTGACTCTTGTAGAGATTTATCTGGAGGTTGTTTTTGTTTGTTTGTTTGTTTTGTTTTCTTTAGAGAAAAATGTCCTTACTTGTAGTAGATTTTTCCCACATAAGTTTGGGCTTTCCTATTTCCTCTGCTTTTATTTCTCCATTAGTTAATCCCATCACTTTTAAGGATTTACTCCCATTTTTTTTTTTTATCTACTGATAGATAAATTTCCCCCAATGATGACATGAGCTTATATAAAATATGGCTTTTTAAAATTTCAGTGACATTTGTGATTGGAGGGGGTATACATATGTATGTGTAGTCCACCCTTAAATTCAATTTCTTCTGGTTCTACTGCATGCTATTTGTTTTATCTTCTATTTTTCTTTAATGGGTTAATAAATGTAGCTAGAGATCCATCTCTTAATCACTAGTTTTATTTTATAGTATTGTTCTATTCCATTATAGTTTAGGTAGGATATAGGTGGGAAAGTTTATCAAGAAGAGACTTTTTCAGTTTGACAAAAGAAATGTATGAATGTTCTTAGTATTGAGATGACATACATATTATTTAGACTGCCATATAGTCCTACTGGTTTCCTTTTTTTCTCTATTAGTGTACATATTGAATTATGTACCTTAAACTGTGAGATATTTATAAGACCTCATATCCCTCTATCCCTACAGCTATTTCTTTAGGCTCTGGTCATTTCTGCTACTTTGTAATCTAACAGTGCTTCATGACTTCCTTGATAAAAATAGAGTATGTGGGGGCTTAGCGTATGACATGCACCTCATTTATAACAGCTGTGAAATTTCAGGTTCCATAATGGATTATAAGATATTTTTGAATCTTATAGAATGTAGGATTAGTTGCTTAAATATGGAATACTCAATATTGCAAATGTTTTAAAAGCTTGATCTTGGAACTAGTGAGCAAAGCAAAAATGAAGACATTTGAGGAGTTAGTGTGTATGAAGGTCAGTTGGAGGACTTTTTTTTTTTTTTTTTTTTTTTTTTACATAAATTGCTTGGTCCACCCCTAGAGTTTCTGGAAATATTTCTAAAGAAACCCAAAACACTAATTCTAAAGAATACATGCACTCCTATGTTCATTGCAGCATTATTTACAATAGCTAAGATTTGAAAGCAGCCTCAGTGCCCATCAGTAGATGAGTGGATAAAAATGCTGTGGTACAGCGCTGGCCAATGTGGCTCAGTTGGTTGAGCATGGTCCCATGTACCAAGAGGTCACTGGTATGATTCCTAGTTAGGGCACATGCCAGGGTTTGGGGCTTGATCCCTAGTAAGGGGCATGCAGGAGGCAGCCAATTGAAGTTTCTCTCTCACATTGCTGTTTCTCTCTCTCTCTTTCTCTCTCTCTCTCTCTCTCTTCCTCTTCCTTCCTCTCTCTCTAAAATCAATTTAAAAATGTTTTTAAAAAGCTGTGGTACATTTACACAATGGAATACTGTTGGAGTCCAGCCTCAGCAGTTCCAGGGGTTCCCAAAGGTGTGGGGACAGAGTCGGGAAGAAGGAATGACATGGAGACAGTGTTCAGTTGATCAGCAGCCTAGCCAGGCTCTCTAGCCAGGTTCAATCCAGGATCTCCAGCCAGGTTCTGTGTTTTATTGTCTTGTTACATCTGTATTTATACCAGTTGATTTTAATCCTATCAATTTCTATTCCAAAGGTTAGGGCATTCCTTATCTCCAGGGAGTAAAGATTATGTAGCTTAATCGTGATTGTTCGTAGTTAAAGTGATTAACTACCCGCCTGGCACTTAGTTAAGGGGTTTTATTCCCTCCCTAACTTTAGGGGAAAATCCCTACCTGGGGAAACAACCTTTCTCAGAGAGGTGACCTTGGTTAAAACACATAGCGCCAAGAAGGGGAGCAAACATATTAAGAACAGTATGCCATATACACCAGGTGCCATGAAACATATGCTCTGCAGATGTTTCTTCCCTGCAACGACTGTGTCAAGCAGCAAGGATGGACCGGCTTCCAGCAGAATACTGCTCAGCGATAAAAAGGAAGGAAATCTTACCTTTTGCAGCAGCATGGATAGACCTGGAAAGCATTACACTAAGTGAAATAAGGCAATCAGAGAGAGATAAGTATCATATGATTTCCCTTATATGTGAATTCTAATGAACAAAATAAACTAACAAACAAAATAGAAACAGAATAATAAATACAGAGAATAGACTTACTGCTGTCACAGGAAAGGGGGGTTGAGGGGCTGGGTGAAAAATGAAGGATTAAGCAAAAAATTTCTCATAGACACAGGCAGCAGCGTGGTGCTTACCAGAGGGAAAGAAGTCTTGAGGGTGGTAGACGGGGGTAAAGTGGGGGCAAAAGGTGATGGAAGGAGATTTGACTTGGGGTGGCTAATACAGAATACAATATACAGATGATATATTATAGAATTATACACCTGAAACCTATTTAATTTGATTAACCAATGTCACCCCAATACATTCAGTAAGAATAAAAAATGTAATTTTTTTAAGAGATTAAAAAAATTTTAAGAACTACTAGTTAGAAGGTTATATCTTCTGGTATGATATATCTCTAAATAATTATTGCATAAAGTTTCTATTGAAGCAGACAGAGCTTCCCAAGGCCTAAAGAACTTGGCAAATGTTATTAAACAAAAATGACAACAATGGAACGTGTAGGGGGGATTCTGTTTTAGGGCACCCAAGAATGTTCCTCTAACTTTTCAGCACTTCCTACTGTGGAGTATGACTTTTGTCCCTGTGTGTCATTTTGTGCAGTCTTGCAAAGACTAGCCATCATGTGGAGAGTCCATCAGCGGGTGATGGACCAGAGGCATTCCACTGAGGTGACCAGTTGTGGTGGCTAGAGGCGCTCTGCTACATGCTCTTGGTTCTCTTCTAGCTTGTGGACTTGTTGAATCATGCCCATTGGTAGGGTCGTGAAACTACCTCTTATATATCATTCATTACACGTGGAAAGTCAGAAATGTGAGAGCATTTGTATTCCAATGGGGGAAAACATGTAATTAGATATATTAGAAATCTTTATATTTACATTTTTCTTTCCTTAAAAGCAATTCAATATGTGATGTATTATAGCCAGGAATATCCCCTTTTCCGGTTGTTTCTTCATTCTGTGTTTAAACTTTCTCAGCACCGAGGCATGAGATGAAAATAATGGAGCTATTTTCCTCTTACAAACGAAACCACTATGCATCCTGCAAAACAAAAGTTGTTCCTTTTAATTTGTATTGTCTGTAAATATGTTTCAAATTTGTATAAGCTCATTTACTTTAAAAAAACCAGTCTTATCAGCTAAAATTCCTTTGTAAGATATTGAAATGAACACAAATTATAAATCTTATTCTTGCATATACAGTCCTCAGAGAATCAAATCACTCTTATGCTTAAATAATATTTATTTAATATCTTTAGTCAATTTCAGGAATCCTACTTCTTTCTTCTACACAGTAGAAATGCTTTTTGAGAGAGAAAACTGTTCTTATGGAAAAACCACTGATTTTGCTGTTACTGCTTTTGTGCCTGCAAATAAGGAATTGTCATGGATGCTACTAGAAATATATTTGTCAAGCCTATTATAAAAAGGGGGTAGAAAAGCACAAGGTCAACTTGCAGAAATTTTTGAAGTCTTCCCATGACATTGAGGAAGAAGAGTCAATGTTGGCTCCGTGACTCGCTAATTACTACATATTTATAGCCAGGTGCTGGGTCAAGTTAAATTGGAATGATTGTTTGACATGATTTAATCTTGATTCATTTGGATTCAATATGGATCCATATTAAAAACAGCTTTCATAGTTTTATATTTTAAGCCATCTATCAGATAGATTTAATGGTACTGTGTACATACTGTGTGAGGAAAACAATACACTAACATTTTATCTGCTATTATATAGTCTGTATGTTATTTAAATTTTTGATGATTAAAATACATAGTAAAATCTATTAGATATTTCTGAAAAGCATGTAAATATTTTAAAAAGGCAATTGAACTTCTAGAGTAAGCATACTATAGGAATTCAGTGGTATAGCTTGACCTCTACCTGCAATTTTGGATATGGTTTGGTTTTATTTAATTTACAATATTACATATTTTAAGATAATTTCCATGTTGCCTTATTACCGGCCATACCCTCTTAATGAAAGCAGTTTCTTTCCCCAAGCTTTAGCAAATTGTTCATATTTTCAACTTCCTACACAGTCATTATATCCTGAATTTGGTAGAATTCAAGAAAATAGCATTACTGACTGTGAGTTATAATTGAGAAACCTCACTTTATTTAATGGCCAATTTCCCTCCTATTTGATTTCAAGTCTTAATAATTGTTCTTAAAAAACCCCCAAAAGATAATAAATTATCAGAGCAAATTTGCTTCCTGTAGAAATGGAACAACTCAGCCTATACTCACATAAGCTGATATGTCCTGATTAGCCTCTTAATTGTTGACATAAGGAAGGACTTATATTATAGGAATATTATTTAATAATTAAATATATAGATAAAAAATCAAAATCATGTTGAATTTTCACAGTTCCACTTATTTTATCACTTCAAATTTCTATTTCTCTACCCTTCTTTTTTTAAAAATATATTTTATTGACTTTTTTTACAGAGAGGGAGAGGGATAGAAAGTTAGAAACATCGATGAGAGAAACATTGATCAGCTGCCTCCTGCACGCCCCCTACTGGGGATGTGCCCTCAACCAAGGTACATGCCCTTGAGCGGAATTGAACCTGGGACCCTTCGGTCTGCAGGCTGACGCTCTATCCACTGAGCCAAACTGGTCAGGGCTCTCTACCCTTCTTAACCAGTTCTTCTTCACAGAATGTCCAACAAACTGTGCTTCCAAGATGGCGGGTCAGGAAGGCAGGATGCCTTTGGGAGTCATAAGTGATACTTCCTTCGTGTGATGAACAGTGTTGATTTTATATACATGCTCATATGCTATTACGAAACATTGATCTCTGGATTAGAGAACTAATTGTTTAGTCCTCACAGAATATCTTAGTCCTAGTTCCCCAAGACCCAGTCCCAGAGGATGATGCATTGAGGGTCAGATACTCATCTGCAGCATTGTACCACATGAGAGGAGCCCTGGAATTATGAAACTCTGAGCTTATGTAGGGCAGCTGGCACATCTGCCCCTCCTTCCCTCCAGAAGAGAAAGACCTTTATTCTGGAATGTAAACAAATGACTCTGGGGGAGAGTGGAAAGATGAAATTGGGTTTTATTCCGTGAGCAAATGGTTCCACTGGAGATACATCTCTAAATCTCTCCAGGGCCACTCACCGTCTCCAACCTCCAAAGCATATTTGCTACTCAACTGTCCTTTTAACCAAGACTGCCAATACTCTTTGCGAAGAAACCCCATATCATCCAGAAATGTGGAAATATTCACAGAGAATTGTCTATCAAAAAAGGGTACCAGGTCCAGCATTATGCAGTGTCCTTGAAATAGTTGGTAGTTTGAACTCATGACCTTCGAGTATGATCATTGGAACTTATTTAAACCAGTTAGCAATGAAAAATTCACACGTTTTGTGAGAATAGAATTTGGTAGATTAATGATTTAGACGTGAGACATGTATATCTCGAGTCATTCAGGGATTTTATGCTTTGTGTAATTTATGTTATAAAATAGATTCTAATTTATATCATCTGGGTATACAAGGAGTCATTAAGGCCTTCTGAAAGCAAAACCGAGCTTGATGTGAGACAAGAGTGGTATACGGTAGTATAACAAATATTTAAGTGTCCCATTCCAGTCTGATTGGCTTTACACCTTTGTAGTATGCTTGTGGTTCTCAAGTCAAAAATGTTGGTAGTTATCAGGCAAAAGGTGCAAGGTGTAATTGCATGCTAAAGCTAACTCTACTTCTGATCTCTGCAATTGGAGGCAGATTGTCATCATTTCTGTGTCATGGTTCTTAGAAGCATCATGATTATTAGCGATCCCCAAATGATTCTACTATGGCTGACTTAAGATTTTTTGTTGTTGTTGGTTATGTTACTTCTAAGGATGGTCAAAAGAGCATTAGAAAGACATTTGTAGACACGTATCAATTTTGTGGGAGCAGTTTTGGAGCCTTAGTTCTCTATGCCTGGAGTGGCTTCACTTCTTCAAGATATGTCTGCTTCTCTCCTTACAGAAAATGCAATGTTTGTCAGGTTTTTCAGCAGGAGAGTGAGTCACTGAGTTTGATGTATTTGAAAAAAACAACACAGCAGGACTCCAAATACTCTTATTTCATTTTTATGTATGAGAGAGAAACCAGGAAGCATGATTCTCACTTTTCTTAAAGTTTTTACAGTGTCAAAAGGGTGTTTGCAAAGGGGGGTTTTAGGAATCATTGTTTTGAAGCATGTCCAACATTAGAAACCTGGCTTATGTGTGCTATCTTATTTCTTAGTTTGAGCTGCCTTTTTATATTTATTTCAAGTTAAAAAAATTCTTTTCCACTTTTCTTTTATTATACAATGCATATTCGTCATTGACCAAGGTGAAACTCTATTTCCACTGACTAATAGAGGGGGCTTTTCATTAGATTTAATGAGACTTGGGGCCTAATGTATTCTTTAAGCCTCTGATCAGAAATATTAAACAAAACTTGAATTAGACCATGGTCATCTGACATATTTCTGGGTTACTTTCCTTTGTAATAGAGTATTGTATCAAATGTTTACCTGAACTCTAATTACCATGGGTACAATATAAGTCATCAGGACTTCCTCTTGGAACTAAGAGTGCAGAAGACAGGGTATTTATTGCAGTCACATTTGATTCTCTTTATATGGATGCTCAAATAAATTTTTTTCTATAACCAACAAGTTCTCATTTTGATTCATTTTTAAAGAGATGGTTACGTTGACATGCAAATGTTGGAACTTGATGGCTGCCCAGGGAAGGTACCCCCAGTTCCATCCCCACTTACCTCTCCTATTTGTAAAACCACTATGATCATTCATCTGTATGCAAAGTTAAATTAGAAAGATCCTGGGAAGGAAGTTGCATGAACCCATTAACTCAAATTTGCTAATGAGATTAATTTATCAGTATATGAAAGGAAGTCTGGATGTAGACGGATACATGAAATCTGGGAACACAAAGGAAGAAAAAGGCCTTTTAAGGAAGAAAAAGGCCTTGGGACCAAACCTGCAGCTCTAAGACCCTAGCTCTCCAAGATGGGTTGAATGTGGCTTTACATAAATATGGACTGGAAATAGGCACAAATTCTTGGAGAATGAAACATATGGATAAATTAAAGGTAAAGTATTAAAATAAAAAATGATCAATTTGTTCATTATTTCCATTATATTTTTAGCTTTGGAGGCCATCACATAATTATTCAGGTCAAAACAGAGAAGATTAGGTTTTTGGCTAACAATACCTTTGGGATCCCTTGATGAAAGAGCTCCCTGGATTCTTTGTGGTACGATTTTGATTCTAATTTTGATTCTATTTTTTTCTAGGTAGAAATCTTTTGGAGAGGATGTTAATACATACCTTTCTCAAGAAACTATTATAGGACCCTTACTTTAGAATAGCTAAACTTTATTGAGTTTTAATCAAGCCAGGTATGCTGAGCTTTTCCAAGCATTGCTTCACTGACTTTTTGTAAGACCAGTGGAATGGGTATCCCCATCTTACAGAAAGAAATCTAGGAGAGGTTAAGAACCTTGCCCAAGGTCATGTAGATGAATGAAAATCTAGACTTGAACTCTTATCTACTGGAATACAGAGCTCATTGATTATGTACAAGCTTTGATAGATTAGGTAATGCCTTAGTAACAAATGTCCCCCTATATTTGTTACACAAATAAAGATGTCTTTGAATCCTTTGTGGGTCACCTGTGGCTTTTCTCCTCATCAACTTCACTCTGAGAACCAGGTAGAAACCACTATCTTAAACAAGGCTGGTCAGTGTCAGAGGATGAAACAACCACTGAGAGTCTCCTGAAGCTCCTATCCACAAGTGACAGATGTCCCTTTTGCTCACGTTCCCTTGATCTAAACAGGTCCAGTGGAAAAACCTGACATTTAAGGACTGAGGACATAGAATTCTTCCCCACATAGGAGTGGTGGATTTTTGTGAACAGTACTAGCAGAACAGCCTCTATGCCTCCCAGTCATCTTAGAGATTTCTGAAAGGCAAAGTGTTTTTAGTTCATTTAATGTGATAGGTTGACATTTGAAGCAAAAGGCAGGCCCTGGTTTCACCGAGATGAAATAATCATTTAACATGGGAGCCAGGAGCAAAATCAGAGTTCTTGAATTCTTGTTTCTATACTTCCATTCGGAAAGCTGAGACTTCAGTTTCATATGCAGACATGGTAGAAGAAGGTGTCTTGTTTTTCAAATAGAAACCGTCTCAGGAGACAAATAACAAAGGCATGAGACATTTATGAAGTTTATTTTTAGTAGCAATCTCAGGCAAGATTTTACTGTCAATATTTTCATTGGTACCCAGGAAGCCAACAGAAGGGGCCCTGTTTTATGAATTGATGTGGCTACAAATATTAGCTCTGACATTTCTAAGTGAACAATTGTGGAAAAGCTACGGAAGCTACTATATATAGAACCTGTGACAACCAGCAGAGATGGAGCCTTTTCTAACAGTTATGAGTAAGGGTATTTTCATGGTAGTTTTGTTTATATTTGCTCAAATGCTTGTTCTTATTTTTTTTTCTAGCCCCGGCACCAAGTGACTGATTGCTTCTTCCAATGTCAGCAGGATAAGGATGTATTGGCAGGTTCTCATCAGTAACCCCATACTGATCCTTGACCTAATTAACAGTCTGCTATAGGCATCTTGCAGTTTGCTGCTAATGTCACCTCCAAATCAAGAAAATTGTTGTTATAGAAAATGTAAAGGTTGCCCCACAAAATTCATTATCGATTCAATTTTCTTACAATAAAATTGTATAACCTGTAGCTGGCTGGAAGTCTGAATACTACATTGTTTTATTTTGGGGAACTTTTATTGGAATCATTGTGGGTTTTTTTAAAACTAATTTCACCACTGTTGGTCTTGTGGCCTATTTAACATCTGGTCAGGTCAGTTCAGTAATTAGCAATGTGTTAATATTGGAAACGTTTGGAGCAGATTTTGACAGGTGCCTTTGGACTTGAGGCAACATCTTTGTCCTTATTTAAATAAAAAAAATGTAACTAAACAAATAAAATTGTCACAATGCTTTGAAACTTGAGCATGCTGACCAAATAATTATGCTTTCTATAGATGCAAAGAAAAATAACTTCTGGTTATTGCAATTTGGGCTAGGAATCTTCACTTATGTTGTCTTAGATTTAATGTTCATGACAATTTTCATGTGGCGGCTATCATTACCCCTATTTTAAATGAGGAACATGGGCCTCTCAGATTGAATAATTAAAGACACAACCTGGAAGAGGTAGAGCTTCTGAATACAACATTTCTCTCACTCCGAAGATGTAGGTCCACTCAAGACATGTGCTCTCTGTGTGGAATTGTAAGCTTTTAGCTGTTTTACTCCTTCCATCTTTGGGCCTAAAAAGGGGGCAGACTGCTCAGCTGGCGTGGCTTAGTAGTTGAGAGTTGACCTATGAACCAGGAAGTCACGATTTGATTCCCTGTTAGGGCACATGCTGGGTTGCAAGTTTGATCTCCAGAGTGGGGTGTGCAGGAGGTACCAATCAGTGATTCTCTTTCATCATTAATGTTTCTATCTCTCCCTCTCCCTTCCTCTCTGAAATCAGTAAAAATATATTTATAAAAAAAAGAAGGGGGAAGACACTTCTTTGATTTCCTGAAGAGGTTTATAAGGCAAAATAAATACATTGCAAATAACCTTTGTCATTTCTAGATGACTTTTCCAGAGCAGAGTTGGAGTGACTCTTTTTACACATGTGGCTCATGCACTCTCAGAGACATGATCAATAAACCCTAGCAGTTTCAAACAGAAGTGGCTGTATATGTCTTGTGTCCTAATTCCCTTTGGGTGTTTATTTAAGAGATAATTAAAGTAAATGTATCTGTTTCTGCTGATATGTGTAAAGCTAATTGCTTTATTAACAAAATAATTAATGAAGGGAAGTTATCTTCATTGAGGGATAGGAATGTATACCACTAGCTAAATATTAGCCTTTGGCACTGTCAGGCTTGCAGTAAGTTTCAATGCACACACATGCACACAGCCTATATGAACATCAAGGAGACTGATTTTTAAAGGATCCCCTTCTACCTCATGTAAAAATATATTTTTTGTTAATCCTCACCCGAGGATATTTTCCCATTGATTTTTAGAGAGAGTGGAAGAGAGAGAGAGAAACGTGGATGTGAGAGAGACATATCGATTGGTTGCCTCCTGCACACACTTTGACTGGGCGAGGGATTGAGCCTGCTGCCCAGGATAGCTATAGGCCTATGGATTTGCAGGCTCTCTCTTTGCAAGAATCATGTTTTAGTTCTTCTGGTTCAGAGCATCACATTGGAAGTGGAAATTTACATTTTTTGTGTGGAACTAATTGCTTTTGTACTTTAAATATCTTGGTAATAAATAATTGCTTTTGTACTATAAATATCAGTGGTATACTGCAGGTAGAGTGTTTTTAGTGTTAAAGATATTTTACATGACAATTAGTACAGAAATATGGGGTAGTTTCCCCCTGATATTTGGGCAGTCTTAGTCCGGACTGCTACAGTTATGCAAGCTCCTTGTCATGGGAGAGTAATGGCCACTTGAGTAAGACTTTCCCTCTGATCGTTCACAGTCACTGGGAGAAAATGAGCCTTTAATTTTCTTGTTTTCCTGAGGAGTTCTTTCTCTTCACAAAATAATGTAGAGTCTGGTTTGAATTTTCATTTGTGAGTAACAGGAAGACTTTTGAATGATCAGTTGTACAAGATAAACAGGAGCATGAGTAAAATTCTTTACATAAAAGACTGAGTTTCTGTAGCATGATTTTTAGCTGGTGATTATGAAAGTGTACTTGAAGGCCAGCTATCATAAACATCATTTTCCTTTGGTAACAGTTGGGTGGACTTCTAGGCAGATTTCACTCAATGGAAAGATAAATTTTTTCTGTTTCCATTTTTTCCTTTTATTTCTCTCCTTTTCTTTTCATTTTGTTTGTTTATTTTGATAGGGTGGCTTTCATTGCTTCACTAAACACAATTGTGTATCCATGACCAGAGAGATGAAGTGTTTGTGGTCAACTGTATAGAAATCTTTAGACCAGAAAAATCTATAGACCAGAAAAAACTGGTCTATATTTTAGTATACTAAGGACCCAGGCTTATATCCATAGAATCTAGCCAGAAAATTAGTCTGAGTTTAGGGTTTAAAAAAATTAGGTGAAGTCCTAAAGGAATTTGTGTGAGGGCAGCAGAAAACTTAATTTTAAACACTGAAGAATGTACAATAGAGTAAGCATTGAATGATTTGAGCCCGTGAAGACTGCTTTTGCCAAATGCATGATCAAGCCTGTGTAAGGCCAGGGAAGTCAAAGTTTGTATGAGTTCTCAGACATTTTGGAAGACTCCTACAGGTATTTTTGATATCATTCCATTAAAATATGTTGTATATGATGTGTATTTATGACATTATCTACAACACGTGCTTGTTCTATAGAATTTTCATGACGAAAACCACTTTGTTCCACAGCTAATGATGAGTTTTTATTTTTGCAAAATAGCCACTGCTTTTTGCTGCTTTGTTAAGTGCTTTGATATGATTCCTGCTCTTTGATGACAATTGACTGAGATGATGCCTGAGAAAGTAACTATAGTTGATTTAGTTACATTAAAGGGTCAAAATCATAGCTGCATGGAGCTAAGGTCACGAGAGAACCAAAGAGCTCTGGGCACAAATCTTCCTTTCATGCTTGGCTGGGTCCAATAATCCCCCAAGGCTCGGGTCTCTGATTGCATTTCCAGATGGTTTCCTCTGGTGTAAACACCACTTGTGCTCTGCCCAACAGCATCAGCTGCCCTGGCATAAAGCAAAACAGCAGGTCAGGCTAGCACTGGGAATTACATAGTGGGTGGCACCTATTGCCAGAGTTTGACCCCACCTACCCCTAACCTTGTTCTTCCATGCTGTGTGTAACTTCTTTGCCTTTACACTTGGAGGTCAACTCTCTAGTTTCTGAGCATTAAACCAGATTCACCAACATTCCTCCCCTTATGTATATATTCTTTTTTTAAAAAATTTATTTTATTGTTTAAAGTATTACAAATAGTAGTACATATGTCTCCTTTTTTTCCCCATTGACCATCCCCTGGCCTCCCCTACCCCTTGGCATGTATATATTCTGACTAGTACCTGGAATTTCTGGCATACTTGCATATGGATTCTAATATCTACTAGTCAGTGGAATGTGTTTGTTTGCTTATTCATTTATTCAACAAATGTCTATTGAACATCAGTCATTTAGTCAACATGTATTGAATGTCTGAGTAGCAGATGCTGGAGTTATTACAATGATGAACGAAGAGAGACAGGGCCTCTTTGAAGATTTTTTCTTTCCTTTCCATGAATGCTAGTCTATGCTTTCCAGGTAAACCCTCTTGCCTTCAGGAATCAAAGAGAAGCTCGCCTCCTTCTTGGAGGAGTTCTCTGATTAAACCCCTCTCAGTTCTGAGTAGAATGTCTTTCTAGAATTCTCTTTTTATTAAAAAATATTTTCATTGGAAGGGAGAGGGAGAGGTAGAAACATCAGTGGTGAGAGAGAATCATTGATCAGCTGCCTCCTGCATGCCCCACACTGTGGATTGTGCCCTGACTGGGAATTGAACCATGGCCTCCTGGTTCATAGGTTGATGCTCAACTGCTGAGTGACACCAGCTGGGATCTAGAATTCTCTTAATAAGCAAATTTGTAATCCCTTGTAACCTTGTTCATCTATATTTTTTTCATGTAGATATTTTGAATTTTTCATGGTCTTTTGTTGTTTTTTTTCACTAAGTTGGAAGCTCCTAGAGAGAGATTACAATATTTCTGACACATTGATTTATTTATTTAAATGTAATGAGGTGCTGGCTGGGTAACTCAGTTGGTAAGAGTGTTGTCCCAATTTGCAGGTTTGATCCCATCAGAGCACATGCAAGAATCAACCAATGAATGCATAAATAGGTAGAACAACAAATCATTGTTCTCTCTCTCTCTCTCTCTCTCTCTTTCTCTCTCTCTCTCTCTTTCTCTTTCCCATCCTTTCTCTCTAAAAAAGCAATAAATAAAATTATTTAAAAATATTTTTTCAAAAAAATAAATTTATTGAAATGACATTGGTTAATAACATATGAGTTTCAAGTGTACAAATCTATAACAGATCAACTCTATATTGCATTACGTGTTTATCACTAAAAGTCTAGTCTTCTTCTGTCACCATATATTTGACCTCCTTTTACCTTCTTCATCTTCCCCACATACATTTCCCCTCTGATAACCACAATACTGTTATCTGTCTATGAGTTTGTTTTGTTTGTTCATTTGTTGCTTTATGTTTTATATCCCACATGTGAGTGAAATTATGTGATTCTTGTCCTTTTCTGAGTTATTTTGCTTATCATGATACTCTCAAGATCCATCCATGTTGTTGAAAATGACAATATTTAATATTTTCTTATGGTTGAACAGTATTCCGGTGTGTATATGTACTTCTTCTTTATGCAGTCATCTGTCAAAGAACACTTCGGTTGTTTCTATGTCTTGACCAACATAAAAAGTGCTGCAATGAACATAGGAGTACATATATCTGTACAAATAATTGTTTCTCAAATTTTTGGTTAGATAACCAGAAGCAGGGTTGCTGGGTCATATGGTAGCTCTATTTTTAATTTTTTGATGAACCTCTATACTATTTTCCACAGTGGCTATACCAATTTACATTCTCACCAGCAATGAGTGAGAGTTTCTTTTTCTCTACACCCTACCCAACACTCGTTATTTCTTGTCTTAATAACAGTAACCATTCTAACAGTTTTGAGGTGGTATCTTGTGTATTTAATTAGGATTTTCCTATAGATAGTGAAGTTGAGCATCTTTTCATATATCTGTTTGCTATTTTTATGTCTTTTTGGGAGAAGTGTCTGTTCAGGTCTCCTGACCATTTTTCAATTGGATTTTTTTGGTTGTAATTATTGTTGAGTTATTTATTTTTTTTTAGAAGTTTTTTTTTTATATTTTATTGATTTTTTACAGAGAGGAAGGGAGAGAGATAGAGAGAGTTAGAAACATCGATGAGAGAGAAACATCGATCAGCTGCCTCCTGCACATCTCCTATTGGGGATGTGCCCACAACCCAGGTACATGCCCTTGACCAGAATCGAACCTGGGACCTTTCAATCCGCAGGCCGACGCTCTATCCACTGAGCCAAACCGGTTTCGGCTATTGAGTTATTTTTATGTTTTGAATATTAGTTTCTTATTGGAGGTATTGTTTGTAAATATCTTCTCCCATTCAGTTGGTTGACACCATTATTTTTGCTTTTCACCTCCACTTATACATTGCTAGACACTGAATTTGTATTCTATAAAGTTGATGAATTTATACATTCAACAAAATATTTTGCACTTATTGTATTCCAGGCTAACAATGATAGCATTATCATAGCAACTGGGCATTAGGTAGCAATAAAGAATAGCTGACTGATGGACCATATCTATGATATACTAGTACTGTTCGTAAAATTTATAATTTTTATTTAAATTCATTTATTGACTAATATCTCATGGCTCCAGCTTAATTTTTAAACTTGAATATTTCCACAATTGTATATTAAAAAGGTAGGAACAGTGTCCAGTGAGGCTTTCTGAAGGACATTTGATAAGATGGAAACCATTGTGCTCCCAGAATCCTAAGTGGATTTAGAATGTCTGCTGAGTGCAATGGGACTTGGTCCCACAGTTAGTGGAGTTCCTGCGTGGTTTCATGCCTGTACATAGGAGCCTACTTCCACCTAGAATTGGCTCTTTTGTTGTATGGGTGTTGGTCAGACTGACCAGAGAGGTGTTGGCCACAAGAGGCAGTGGTGGAAGCACTTGAACCATTTGTCATCATCTAATCCCTTTCTTGGGATTTTCCACTTAACAGAAAAAGTAGCATAACTGCCAATCTTTGCCATTCACAAGCCACCTTTAGCTGAGAATATTATCATATCAATCTTTCCCAGGATATGATGAGTGATAGTAATATATAAATAAATACATCTCAAAGAATAGTTAGTAAGCCAGAGAAGAAAAAGATTGCTTGGCATGTCCCTATTTAGTTATTTGAAAAAGTTTATTTCTAAACCAATGCCTCACTCTTCCTATTTGGTCTTTTGTAAACATTTCCAACTAGATGCTTAGATCAGTTGCAACACTTTTAATTGCAGATTATAGAAAAAAATATCACACTAGTTTAGCCAACGCAGATGATTGAATCACAGAGGCAGAGCTAACTTCTGGTGAGGTTGCAACATTGGGACCATGATCTGTTTTCGCTCATTCCATTTTCTTGGCTTTGGCTCTATTCTCAGCAGGTTTTGTCTGCATGCTCCTAACTTGGGCATTATCATCACATTCCTTATTCAAATCCAACAGGGATGAACATATTTCTTTCCTAATCTTTGAAAGAAATTTCTGGGCTTCAATCTGATCAGACCATTTTAGCTCATGTATCCATTGCTGAACCGATTACTGCAGCTGGTGATGGACCTTCGCTGGTCAGTTTGAGCATAAGTACCAGACTCTCACCTACAATAGCTCTGAGCCTTGCACTGGAGCTTGAGTCAGGTCCCCCTGAGACATCGGATAGAGGAATGGATGCTTAGGTGATGATTAGGGTATCGTTACCAAGAGAAAGGAGACTGCATACAAGACAATTACTAACTACCAAGAGTATTATACAAAGATTCATCTTAAAAATAGTGTATAGGTTGCACATTACTCACAAAGAGTTTGAGATTTCAGGGGAATTTATAGAGCGCATGGCTTTGTGCTATATTCAGAATGTCATAGAGCTTCAAACAGTTTTCAAGACAGATGTAGAACAATTTTAAGATTTCTGAAAAGTAATTGATTTATCATTATAATTGTCAGCATGTAAAACCTTGCTGGCTAATGACAAGAAGAAACATCTGCAACTAGTGACAGGGTTAATTTTGGACATTCTCTCTCTGTGAAAAGGACTGGTTCTTCTGAGATTGATGTTGGCAGTTTGGAATCTTTTCCAGGTGGGAAGGCAGACTCAGAATAGCAGCTGCGTTTGCCTCTCCTCCCATAAGAAAGCTTCAGTTTTATCACAGCTTCCTATGGCTGTGTCATTTCAAGATCTGTGTACAAATTCTTCTATAGTAATGGATCCACTCAGAGGCCACCTGTACACTAACCAGTGTTACCTATGAGGGAGCTATGTCCTGAGTACTTTCAGGTAATACAGTCTACAAAGGAGGACAATAATGACTGTATTTTCAATCTGTTGTTACTGTCTTGCAAGACGCCTCCTCTTCTCTTGCTTTTCTTCTCAGCATATCCCTACACACTTGCCTGTGATATAACTTTAAAGACAGCCTAGTTGAAACATTCTTCTCTTGCAATTCAAGGTCTCCCAGTCAGGAAAACAGTTTTGTGTTGAGATGCACCTTCAGATGTGACTTCCTGAATATCCAATTGAAATTGAGGTCTAGGGCTTATTATTAGTGAAATTTTGCTCTGAATTTACAATTAAGTTAAGGTTGGAGATAAACTCGCCATGAAATGCTCTAGAATTTATTCATGATGACAGAGAAAGGCTCCCATTTCATGGTTTTGATTAGGTCCTCCCTCATCTCTCTCTTGCGTACAATTTAGTACCTTATATTTCTTTCAATAATATTATCCTACTTCTCCCCAGAGCAAAGATTAGAGTAGAGATATTAGAGATTCCTCTGAGTGGGCTCTCATTACTGCAATAAAATCTTGGCCTTGCTCCACATGTAAACAATCCAGTTGTAGTTCCCTATTGTTTTATATGTAACTCTTTTTATTAAAATCACAAACAGTTCAAATTAAGTGATAATTTCTTTTCTGGGAATCAGTTTACCCTTTGCAGATATTTCAACGAGACTTCATTGCACAAAAGCATTCTTTAAAACCTAGAACCTGCCAGCTTTATCTGTTTAGAAGGAAGCAAAAGCATAGGAGCCAGCTTTGCAAAGCTGTGGCATACCAGCATCCTCTAACAAAGGTTAAAAATCACCTGAAAACCCCTGTGTCATTTACCCCCCAACCCACCTCTTATCTTTATTTTTTTTCTTTATTGGTTAAGTTATTAAATATGTGTCCTTATCCCCCATTGCCCCCGCTAGCCCCCTCCACTCATGCCCTCACCCCCCTGGTGCCTGTGTCCATTGGTTAGGCTTATATGCATGCGTACCAGTCCTTTGCACCTCTTATCTTTAGAAGCAGATAGCTTAGTCATGGATAAGTGGGGAAACTCTTGGAAGGAACATTGCAATGAAAGGCATGTGGTGGAGAGATGCAACAGATTAAGCAAAGGGGAGGAGGAGAAAATGTTTTTTGTTTAGTTAAATTAAAATCTTAGATACTTGTTTACACACAGGTTTATCTGACCTTCATATTCAATAGCTATGTGTACTTGTCTCAGAAAAGCATATGGCTCCCTGCCCATTTTATGAACATCCCTCTGAAGCAACTGATGTTTAACATTTAGGAATATTCTGGTGACACCCTAACCGTGGATGTGAAGACTTTTAGCCTTTATGGCTTTCAAAAATAACAACTTTGGCAAATTAGTTTTCAACATTGATGCAGATAGGTCTACAGAATTCTAAATCCCCTGGGGGAATTATATCACCTACCACAATGCCTGGTACCTTGAGCACCAGTGATTGCTCAATAGATTTTTATTAAAATGAAAATTAAAAAGAAAGCACCACTGAGTCACTATTGGCTCGGGCATGCCCTCCGTTGTCTGAGTTCTTTAATGTCTATCCTCTACATCTTTAATGTCTGTCCTCTATATTGTGACATTTTCCCCCTTATCTGAGGATATGCTTTTTATTTTAGTTTATTTATTTTATAGAGAGGAAGAGAGAAAGATGGTGAAAGGGAGGGAGGGAAGAAGAGAGGGGAGAGAGAGAGAGAGAGAGAGAGAGAGACAGAGAGAGAGAGAGACAGAGAGATATGCCCTGACTGGGAAATGAACCCCCTGCCACTTTTCTGTTTATGGGAAGATGTTCCAACAAACTGAGCCACACCGGCCAGGGCCCCTTGTGTCATTTTTTAGTTTCTTGGCCATCTGTTTCCTGAACTGTTCCCCATGATCTTCTGTGAATATATGGAATTTGGTAAAATTCTGTTTCTTATTCCATAGTATGTACACGTGGGTTAACTCTATGAGGGCACTAGCTCAAACTTTAATGAAGTGTCTCTATGCTTCAAAGCAAAGAGTTCCCCAACAGTGGAGAATTTAGACATTTTGGCAAATCAGTAGGGGAGATATTTTCAACCAGCATGACTCTATTTGGCTCAAGTAAAAAAGTAAGCCTCCTGGGCTGGTTTGCAGGTGGGTTCTTGAAATCTGGATATATTTCAAAAACTGTTGCCTGTTCTTAATAAGTGCAGTGATGTGAGATGCCATGAGCAGGCATGATTTAAACCTGTCCCAGCATTAATTTTACTCATGAGCTGTTGGCGAATGTTTGTTGTCTGCCATCTCCTGCGGAAGGTTGCCAGTTAGCTAAACATCAGCCAACCGCATGACACCAAGCCTGCACCATTAATCTGATTTGGTAGAAACATTCATTTTTATAAGGAATTGGAAAAAGAAAATCACACACACACACACACACACACACACACACACACACACACACGCACACATAGAAGTTTTATTTTCTAATGAAATAGGATGAAAAACCAGTCTACTTGTGGAAGAGACTTCATATATTATATACATATATATCAGTAACCCAAATTGCTTAATATCCCTAGTAGGTCCTGTTGTTTTGGTGTTTGATGACTCCTTTTTCCCCCCTTTGGTCTTGTCTTGCGTCTAACCATTGCCACTGCTATTGTTTGTACCAGGTTTATTACAGGAATACACTGTATACCCTGGTTTATGCCACACTATGACTCCATTTAGTCTTTAGGCAGTTGTCTAACTTTCCTATGTGCATAGAGAATCACTGGCATTGAAGGCAACCCAGAGTGTGTTTTCTATCTTGTAAATATTCTGAAGTTAACACATATGAATAGCACACTATTATTACTAGTTATATTGATGCCATGAGGATCACACAACCATTTATATAAAACATATTATGGAGTTTTTTGTAGTACCATTTAATGAGTATTTACTGTATCCTTTGCATATGTTTCTCTTTTACTTTCCACAAATCTGTGAGGTAGGAGCTATTAACACATTTTATAAAACATGACTCCTGTTAGGTAACTTGCCAAGTCATGTAGCTAATGAATAGTGCAGTCAGAATTTTAACAAAGGGCTGTCTAACCCCAGATTTCACCACTGATTATTACTGCTTAAGTAAGATAACATGTGCCCTCTAGAATTTCATCATTTTGAAAAGAATAATACCCTTTTGATGATTGGTTAGCCTGTTAGCTGGCTTGAGAATGTGTAGTTTGAGAATGTTCTAGACTAATAACCGTGTTTGGCCACATTATATCTGGTAAGCTACAATGAAATAGGAAATGGTTATAGTGTAGAAGCTGTTTGATATCACAGTGATGATAATGATGGATAATAATGGGATTTCACAGCTTGGGTTATCGGACCCAGGTGAGTGGATAAGTGGATTCAGATTCATCAAAATCACCAGGCCTGGCTTGTGGTCGTCCCTTCACAAACCCCATAGACTGTACATTGCCCTCTAATAGCATATTTTCCCCATTATAGTTGCCCTTGGATTTCATTTCAACCACATTTACTGGTATAAATATATACAAGGAGGAGGGCAGATGCCCTTCTCAGTTGATTCTTTTTTTGTATGGAATAATGCTATGTTTTAAACTATTATCTTAATTTATAGAGTCTGGAATGGCACTGTCTGATAGAAATGTCTTTGATGTTGGAAATTTTTATTTCCGTCAGATTTCTATGCTGCACTCTCCAATGTGGTAACCACTAGCCACATGTGGTTATTGAGCACTACTTGAAATGTGGCCAGTACAACTGAGGAACAGGCTTCTTTCGTTTTAATTTTTTTTTTTTCTTTTCTTTTTTCTTTTTTTTTTTTAATTAAATCTTTATTGTTCAGATTATTACATTTGTTCCTCTTTTTTTCCCCCCATAACTCCCCTCCTCCCAGTTCCCGCCCCACCCTCCGCCCTCACTCCCCACCCACTGTCCTCATCCATAGGTGCACGATTTTTGTCCAGTCTCTTCCCGCATCTCCCACACCCCTTTCCCCCCCAGGAATAGTCAGTCCATTCCCTTTCTATGTCCCTGATTCTATTATAATCAACAGTTCATTCTGTTCATCAGATTATTTATTCACTTGATTCTTAGATTCACTTGTTGATAGATGCATATTTGTTGTTCATAATTTGTATCTTTACCTTTTTCTTCCTCTTCCTCTTCTTAAAGGATACCTTTCAGCATTTCATATAATCCTGGTTTGGTGGTGATGAACTCCTTTAGCTTTTCCTTATCTGTGAAGCTCTTTATCTGACCTTCAATTCTGAATGATAGCTTTGCTGGATAAAGTAATCTTGGTTGTAGGTTCTTGGTATTCATCACTTTGAATATTTCTTGCCACTTCCTTCTGGCCTGCAAAGTTTCTGTTGAGAAATCAGCTGACAGTCGTATGGGTATTCCCTTGTAGGTAACTGAGTTTCTTTCTCTTGCTGTTTTTAAGATTCTCTCTTTATCTTTTGCTCTTGGCATTTTAATGATGATGTGTCTTGGTGTGGTCCTCTTTGGATTCCTTTTGTTTGGGGTTCTCCGCGCTTCTTGGACCTGTAAGTCCATTTCTTTCACCAGGTGGGGGAAGTTTTCTGTCATTATTTCTTCAAATAGGTTTTCAATATCTTGCTCTCTCTCATCTTCTGGCACCCCTATAATTCTGATGTTGGTACGCTTGAAGCTGTCCCAGAGGCTCCTTACACTATCCTCGCATTTTTGGATTCTTTTTTCATTTTGCTTTTCCGGTTGGGTGTTTTTTGCTTCCTCGCATTTCAAATCATTGACTTGATTCTTGCGCTCCTCTGGTCTGCTGTCGGGAGTCTGTATAATATTCGTTATTTCAGTCCGTGTATGCTTAATTTCTAGTTGGTTCCCCAATATAAGATCGAGGGTCTTATTAGTTTTCTTGTAGATCTCATTAAGTTTATCGGCGGCTTCTAAACAGTTCTTGAGAGACCTTAAAAGTGTGGTTCTGAACTCTATATCTTCCATTGACAATTTTGTCCTGTTTCTTTGTCTCCGCATTTTGTTATGCTTCCTTGGTGCACCCCCTAGTGGTCTTTGTTCGCAGTCTTATAGTTAAATCTTGATTGTTGTAGCTAATTCCAGGGAGGGTTTGACCTCCAGGCCAAGTGGCTATGAGAATCAGCTGTATCAGCAGTGAGAGAACTTCTGTCCTCTAGGGAGGTGCTAATCTAGCCTTTGCCTGAGGCTATCTGGCAAATGCCTGTGTGCAGGGCTTGGGCGGGGCGGGTCGCACAGGATCAACAGGGTGGGCCGGAGAGAGCAGTTATGGCGGCTCTCAGTCCTGTCCCCAGGGGCTCTGCCTCTCTGAGTCCCAGCACCCGCTGCAAAGCTCAGAGAGAAAGTTGCACTCGCTCTGACCGAAGCCAGACAGTCCCGCTTCTCCCGTTTGAGTCTGGGTCCCTAAAGACTCTCCGGGATCTGGAGCTCAGATTCTGCGACTCCCTCCTGATTGAAAACGCCAACCGCGCCCTCCGCCGCCAGCCCGCTCGCGCACTCCGCACCTCAGAATTTGACTTCAGCACTGCGCCTCCTCTGAGTGTCCGTATGCGTTTCTCTTTCCTCCTAGTTGTAGGACTTCCACTCAGCCAGCGTTCCGGTGGTTCTGGGTGATGTCCCTTCCGTTTTTTGGTTTCACTTTTGAAGTAGTTGTTCAAAGCAGCAAACTCCGGCGTTAACCTATGCCGCCATCTTGGTTCTCCCTCGTTTTAATTTTAACGAATTTAAATAACCACACGCTAGTGACAACCTTATTAGACACAGAGGGCTAGAATATTAGCACTGAATGGGACCTTAGAGATTATCAAATGCAACATACTCATTTCATTTCAGAGGAATATAGGGCCAGAGCATGAAAAGCAGTTAACTTAAGCCTGGTACACTCATCTCTCAACTTTTGGCCCATTATTTTTTCCATTGAGACTTAAGCAATTTTTTAATGTTTTCTTCAAATTTCATATTTTATTTTAATACAATTATTTTGACAGGCTCTTGCTTATATTTACCAAAAACATTGTAACAGCAAATACATTTTGAATTAAAATGTGACTTATTTTGTCATATTTATTTTAAATTTTATAATTATAGAATAGGTCATATGTTAGCAGGTTTACACATATACCAGGGTCAGGGTTTAAAATAAAGTTTTCTTTCTATCCCTGTTTATTAGCCATTGATTCCCCTCTCTGCAGGGAATGGGTATAGTTCCTTTGTGTATATTTTCAGACCTTCAGATATTTTATGTGTATACAAATATTTATTGTTCACTTCCCTTTTTAATCAGATGGCAAGGTATCATGTATACACTGCTCTGCACATGTTTTCCTTCACTGAACAATTTATCTTTGCAGATCTTCCCATCTGAGTACAAAACGAGTTTACTCTGAACTAGTGCAATTGCATTGTACATATCAACCTTAGTTTATTTAATAAATCCCCTATTGTTGGACATTTACTTTCTTTCCAATGTTTCCTCTTAAGAGCAGTGTTGCAGTGAATAACCATGCCTATTTATAATTTCCACGTGTGCAAATATATCTGTAGACTAATCCCTAGAAATGAAAGCACTAGGCCAAATGGTATGTGTGCATTTTTAATTTTTATAAATATTATAAATTACTGCTCATAGCATCTACATAATATTACGTTTTCACCAGCAATCTGTAAATCTGTATGTGATTATCAGCCCAATGGGCTGGTTGATCTTTACCATCATAATAAGTGAAAAAAATCTCAATGTAGTTTAATTTACATTTTCTTATTATGAATGTGTTACCATCTTTGAAATGCATAAAAGCCATAAGTATTTTATTTTTGTGTGAAATATGTTTGTGTACTTTGTCCCTTTTCATCAGCATTTTTTGCTATTGATTTATAGGAGCTTTTACATAGTAGGTGAAAATATGGTATATATAAAAATAGGCAAATATTGTCTTCAGTTTGTTGTCTTTTTCACATTACTTTGGTGGTGCTTACCATTGAGAAATTATAAATTCTTATGTAAATAATTATGTCAATATTTTCTTTAAGAGCTTCTGGTTTTGAATCATAATTAGAAAAAAAACTCCTTATTTTGAGAGTATACAATAATTATTGTAATTTATTTGGAATTTATCCTAAATATCTAAAGTATTACTTAAATAGTTTTTGTCTTCTAAATGGCAATCCAGTTGTCACAATATCATTTATTAAGTAACCCTTCTTTTCTACACTTATTTGATATTCTACCTTTATCACATACCAAATATTAATTCATATTTGAATCTATATCTTACTTTGTAGTCTGTTCCATGAAATGTTCATTCTCATGTCTTAATTATTTTATATTTAAGGCATATTTTAATGTACTATAGGACTATTAAGGTATATTTTAATGTATTGTAGGACTAGTCTTCATTACATTCCTCACAATTCCTACTTGTTTATTTTTCCTTATGAACATTAGACTCAGCTTGTCTATTTCCCCCCAAAAATTTGTTGCTATTTTTCTCGGATCATGTTAAATTTAAAGCCTAATTTAGAGATATCTAAATAGTGTTGAGTATTCCTATCTGGGAACATGGTATGCCTTTCCATTTGTTAAGGATTTTTTCAGGTCTGCTGGCAGTTTTAAGGTTTTCTTTCAATAGATCTGAAGCATTTATTGTGTAATTTATTCCAAAATCATTCTTCTTATTTGTTTGATATGGAGTCTTTGCTTATATATATGAAAGATACTGACTTGTGTTTTTAACTTTGGACCTTACGGAATCATCTTAGTTTGTAATATTTTATAGACTTATGTTTTCCAAGGACCCAAATCTAAATCTATAAATGGTGTTAATTTTATCTTACTTTTAAATTTGTATGCCATTACTCTCTTTCTCTGCTTAATTGTATTCAGTATTTACTCCAGAACTAGGTAAACTAGGTAAACTGTGGTACAAAAGTTGGGAAATTTTTTGTTTGTCCTTATTTCAGTTGGAAAACTTCCAGGCTGTCCTCTTGAAGCATATGGCTGGCTTTTAGATTGAGATGGAGTTATTTTATTCAACATTTTTATCAACAATCAATTTGAGTTATGTCAAATGCTAATTTAACGTCTTTGGTAATGCTTTTATGATCTCCAAAAGGGTTATTAATATGATAAATTATTTTTTTAAATCCATAATTTCAAAAGCCTTATTGTTTTTAAGTTTTATTCATTCCCTGCTCATCCTTGTTCACTGTTCTTTCCCAATTCTTTTCCTATGTAGGTATCCCAGGGGTCCCTGCTGTGAATTCAGGGGTAATTACTTCTTTTCTTTGAGTCAAAGCAAATGTGCACATCAAAAGAGCAATGTGTCAAATGATAATAGCTGGAAATTCAGCCACAAAGAAATGAAATTTTTTTCTCTATTGCAATTTGTGTATATGTTTGTGCTTCTTTTTTCAAAGGAACACATCATTATTCTTCATATTATGTAGTTGTGTTGTTGTGGAGTTCTCTAGTAATGGAAAAGAAGAATAATGTCTAGCCATATAAAATTGCTAAACCTGCTGGGATACAACTCAAGAATATCCTTTTCTGTGCCCAAACTTGGAAAGCCTTTTCCCTTCATACTTCCTTATTTTTGAGCAAGATGTTTTATGTCACAAAATAGCCCACTCTCTCTTTTCTAGTGTTTATGTCCAAATTACATTTTATATTCCAATCACGAAATGAAAATAGAAAATGTATTTGAGGAAAGGCAAAAATATCGGTGTTTAAAACAGGGAAATACTTAGTAAAAACACTTTCAGCTTTCTTCTCAGTTCTGCCTATGGCTAGTCATTTTCACTTGTGCTTAGGTCTCCAAGAGTAACGCAGGAGTGGCTGAGCATAGCCTGTGAAGGGAATTCCTTGCAGGGATGGGACTGTGGCTTTTGGGATATGGGGCCAGGAAGATAAGGAACCAGATATTGGTCTCCAGAAAGGGGAGAGATTCCTAAGGCCAATAAAGAATCGTCTAGAATAACAGAACTGTTTTGTGCAGGGGCCTTCCTACACCCAATGTTCCGAGTGCCCCTGCAGGCAAAGCAAATGAGCACGTAGAAAAGGACAAATGACTGTACAAATGGAGTAATAAACAATTTAAGAAAATATATGTGGCCTAAATTTAGAATCAAGGTGACTGGCAAAGTGGCTTACTCCAATTTGTGATGGTCCTGTTGCAAATGCAATGTCAAGACAGCCAGTAAATTGTAGTCACAGATTACAGCCAATACATCAGTGGAGATGGTCCAGGTGCAGGCTATTTAAATAAGATAAATCATCTGTGAATAAGGAAAAGGTCAAATGTGATATTCTCTCTTTCTTTGTCTGAATAAAATGAAAGCATTAAAATTCCTTCCAAGAAAAGAAACAACAACACATTAAGTAATACAGTCTCCTTTCTACCTGGCCAAGTCTGCCTGCATTCCACCTTAGCCCTGGTTGGTTTCTCTTGTTTTCATCCAAGTATAATTTGGTGACTTTGTACCAAATAGGAAATCTTACTCTGACCTCACACCAATTAGTCATGCTTGGAGCTTGGTCCATTATCTTCTAACCTGATGGCATAGAAGATTGGTTTTTCCAGCTCTATGATGGAAAAGCATGAGTTCTCATTCTCATTCTCATATTCATTCTCTCTCTCTCTCTCTCTCTCTCTCTCTCTCTCTCTCTCTCTCTCTCTCTGTTTCTCTCCCCACTGATCTACTTTTCTTATTACTTAGGGTGATTACTTATTTACTGTCAGTGGGTACCTTTCATTTCACATCTATAGGGCACCTGACAAGTGTGTATCACTCTGCCAGGTGTTGTGTAAGATGCAAAGACAGAGAAGGGAGAGGTCCGCTCTGCAGAGCAATTGTTGAGAGGCATGCTTTCGGTTTCCATACATTTCAAGTTAGATGTATCTTTTATGTTTACAGTTAGTTTGGTTTAGCATGCATGCATTTATTCATTCGTGCTTATTGGGATGTATATTCAACATATATTTTGGAATGTGTACTATGTACCAGGCATTGTGCTAGGTTATGGGGAATTCAAAATCAGTTTAGAATCTCTTTTCTCAAGGAGTTGTCTGGTTATTACATTTACAATAAAGTTTTAAAGATAGTATAATGTGCCTGCCTAGGGTATAGTTGGATCTCAAATGAAGGAATGCGCAATTCTGTTGCTGAAGAAGTGATGTTTAAACAGTTTTGAAAGATGAAGAGCTTATTTACCAGGAAGGCAGGAATGGGAGGCATTCTGCGCAGACGCAGCAGATGCTTAGCAGACCATGGTACTTTGAGGGAACTTGTGTAGCTTAGGGTGGGATGGGTTTGGCAAGAGCCCAGCCTAGA
Source organism: Myotis myotis (assembly GCF_014108235.1). Lineage (NCBI taxonomy): Eukaryota > Metazoa > Chordata > Mammalia > Chiroptera > Vespertilionidae > Myotis > Myotis myotis. The sequence goes on from NW_023416335.1 coordinate 16,510,883, forward strand.
GAGGTAGCCAGTATTTGATCACAGGCTTTTGCACACTATTCTAAAGAATTTGGACTTTAACCTGCAGACACTGAGGAGCCATGAAAACAATTTGTAAGCAAGATTTTTCTGGCAAAAATATGGAAAATGGAATATGAGGTAGAGGCAAGGAGCTCAGTAAGTTGGCTATTTTAAGGGTACAATCTGAAGACATAAGGCAAAAACAAAAACCAAACCAGGAGAGTAGAACAGCAAAGAGTTCCAGCTTATTATACTTGATGACTTATGGTTTTGGTAACATTCAAGGAAAAATGGACCCTCAACAATGATAAATTAAGAAGATGCTAGCCACCCATACCTTTAACTTTAGGTGTAGTAGTAATATTTTATTTCACCAAGTATATCAACCCTGATTGTAAAAAGGCATACCAATACCATTGCAAATAATTCAAGGGATCATGACCTTCTTCATTCTCTTTACATTTGGAAGATTTAGAGAGTAGCCCACATACACAGACAATATCAGGGCTCCAAAGGACTTCAGAGGTCATCTTCAGTGATTTTCAAGGCGAGTGCCCTCTCCATGTCCTCCAGTAGAAGCTCATATGCATACAAGAGGCAGAGGTGGACCCTGGCCATGCCTCTTCCTGCTCCTCCTCTTCTCACACCAGCTCCGAACTACAGTTTCAGTTTGAAAAAGTAATTTTGTCAAACCTCCTCATTTCATAATGGGGAGACTGAGGTTCACATATTGGAAGTGATTGATTTTATCGAAGGACACATGGTTAGCTGCTAAAACAAAGGTTTCTTAGGTCCCCTGGCTAAAAGCTCTTATCAGCTTTGGTGAACCTGCTTTTTATCTGACTTCTTCATGAAGTTGTTCCAGATGATGAGAAGTGGCTTTAAGACAGAAAATTATTTGTCTTAAACTAAGCCACTATAAATCATGAATATTAACATAGAAATGTAGCAAACTATAAGTTTTTTCCCCTAAATAAGCATTCAGAAATAGAGCTTGAACACAGCAGGATACCTCTGTTCTTGCTGCCATTAAAATAAACTCTTATATTGAATTGCAGCAGACCTTGCAGCCAGCATCTGTCCCATTAGTTTTCATATACGGGAACAATGTGGCATGATCACTCACCAGCAGCAGAGGTAACCGTTTTATAAATCTCCTGTCGTGGTGGCTGGAAGGGACAGAGTTGTGTTCTGTCGTCAGTGCTCTTTTCAAAATTCACCTTTGCAGTGGGTGTTTTGCCTTTTTAGCTCCAGGTGAGCACAGAAATATGTAGTGTCATTAAATGTTACATGGCTTAATATCACTCCAATTTTCAGATGATTTGATGAGAAATTAAGTATATTTTTTCTTACTCTAGGGGTGGCCTACTTCTTCTATAAGCCTTTTCTCTTTTAAAGAGGGAAATTGGCCAAACTCTGTTACTTATAAAGGTGCCCCTATGACTGGTGCATTCTGCTGATGTGGCTGCTTAATCCTCTGTATGATTTGTTCCTTTAGCACTTGGTGGAAGGTGTGAATAACAGTTTTATTAATGTGATTCTGATCCAAATGGCTAATAACCTGATTGTGTACAAGATACTAATTAGGGAAAAAATATTTAAACCATTTCTTACTGACCTCCAGTTTTTCTGTCTCTTCTACTCCTATTGATGATACTGGTTATGATCTATATAGTTTACATTTTCATTTCAAAAGGAGCTCTTTACGGTCACTTGATGTATGTCTGAATAGTGTATCAGGGGAAAGGTTTTATTTTGGATTTTGTTTTTAGTTAGAAACTTCTCATAGGTCTTTGTCAATGTGGGAGATATACTCTCCTATTGAATAATCCAACACTAGAGCTTCATGTTCAATATCATTTTCAGAAATCATAAATGTCAGGAACAGCTAATATTTAGAGTACTCATATGGCAGGTACTGTTCAAAGATTATATATATATATATACTCATTTAATGCTCTCAACAACCATCTGAGGTTAATACTGTTATTACAGATAAGGCCTCTTAGGCACAAAGAGATGAAGTAATTTGCTCAATGTTACAATTGGGAAGTGGTAGCCAGGTCCTAACCCAGGTAGTCTGGCTGCAGATGTCAGCTCTGCTCTACTATAGCATGCTGCCCATGGTGGAATGAGAGGTGGATGCTGAGCTGGCTCCCATGGCACTGTCCTCACACCTGCCCATCTCAGAAGCCAGGGCATCTTGTGAAGGGGCTCAGTCAGCAGTCTTGTCAGTGTCGAGTCTCCTCTTACCACCTCTCATGAATGCGGTGGGCAGCTTTTAAGATATCTGATGGCCCCATCTAGTCCCTTTATTATATACCCTTTAGGTATATAAACTCCTGAAACATAAATGTTAGATGATGATGATAGGGTTTTCCTGCCAAAACAAAGATACTCAAGATGGAAGAAACAGTTGTGTTTAGCATGAAAAGTGTCTCCAGAGGGGGTCAGTTTCATGAACTCAATTTCTCAGGTTGATCTTACTTTATTTCCATGATCAGTACTTTTCTGCTGTTTCTTTTAAGCTTCGGTTTACTCATCTATAAATGGAGGTAATAACACCTACCTACAAAAGGTTATGGGGAATATTGAATGATATACTATATATTTTTAAGTACCTCTGTAAGCTTGGTGAGTGTATTTTTCCTTTTCCTTTTCCAAAGAGGTTTCTGGAAGAAAAAAATTGAGAATGAGTTTTGTGAATCCTAGATCAAGTTAAAAGAGTAATTCCTCTATGGATTCCCCTCTTACCTCTTTCTCTCTAGGTCTGGAAGTTTTTCCTTCAGGGGCCATTTTCATTTTATACTTGTGTAAGGTTCACAGCCTGTTAGGGAAAATTCTCCCATAAAGAGGTTCTTTTCATCTTTTTTCCCCATCAACTTATTTCCTTTGAGTGTCATTAAACTGGATTCTCTTTACATATTAGGTTGCTCTCTACATGAGGGGTGTTTTAGTCATCATCACTACAGTTGGGTTCACTTTAACGGTTCGTGACTTCAGTGTTCTTAACTCTGGAATTTAGGATTAGTTTTTGAAAACAGTTATAACCTGGTTTTGAAGGGAAGAAAAAAAATGCTTTATTTGAAAACCCTACATCAGCGGAGATGAATACAAATCATGGACTTAGGAGATTGCTATTTTTTTTTTCTTTTGCCAAGAAAGTCACTTTGCTCCCAATTAGAAAATTAGAATCTCTTTAATTACAATCTGGCTCAGTATTATTTTTTGGAGGTGGTGATGCTCCATTAGGGCAAATTGCCATATGTTGCATTTGAATTAATACATTTGAAATTGACATTTCCTTACTGAACCTGATATTGATGAAGCAGAAAAGATAAAGACTTGAGTGTACTTTTCTATTTCCTTATTTCACTGTCAGACTTCTATTCTCAGAAAGAATTTTATATACAGCCATATCCATTTCACTTACCGTATTTATCCATGTGTAAGATGCCCCCCATGTATAAGACACTCCCCACTTTTCCAACCCAAAATTAAGAAATCAATATTTTAAACATAAAACAGAACACATTTTTATTTAGTAATTACCACAGGTAATGTTTACATACAAGTATGATATTATGCAGCATATCACTTTATTCAGCATCTGTTGTATCTCTCTTCTTCATCACTATTAGTTCCAGACATATCAATTTCTTCAATTTCTATTGTATCACTGCTGTCTTCTGAGTCACTGTCTATATATGTGAGATCATCCTCATAAACTGGTGGCATTTTCTGAGCTAACTTTGTCCATGTTCTCATGGCCAACCCTTCTCTCCTCATGAAATTGAAGCACCATTTTGCCTTTCCTGTAAAATCAGCAATGTTCTTTTCGCTTGCAAACATTCTTGCCTGACATTGAATAAGCTTGGTTGACACACATAAGCCACTCTGGAGCTGCTCCATAATCCAAGTCTTAAGCCTCTGCTCCACGTTTGCCCATTTTGCTGGTTTTCCTCTTAAGTCCTTCGTTTTTGGCATCTTAAGGAGTTGTTCTTCCTGTTTTCTCCACTGTCTGATCATACACTCAGTGGGAGGAGGTCCAACTTGTCTCTCTGCAGCTCTGTTTCCATGCTCTTTTGTATAGCTGATTACATTCAGTTTGATTTTTGCAGAGTAAGACAATCTCTTACTGGTATTTATCTTTTTATTTTTTGACATCTTTATGGGCTCAGAACGCTCAGGTCCCTGTTGCATCTGCACACTCTCCACCATCACCTCCAATTATGGCATTAGCTGACGTCAGTAACAATAAGGCTTCTGATTGGAGGAAGCCTGTTTGACAAGGTAAGCACCAGCTGCTCCCTCCTTGGCTGACTTCCCTGCATAAGACACCCCTGGATTTTCAGTCTAATTATTTTAGAAAAAAAAAATAGCATCTTATACATGGAAAAATACAGTATTATTACATGTTTATAAGACATCATTGTATCATATTGTCTTTAGAGCACAGTTTAAAATAAGGCAAATCAATGTTGAATCTCTTTCTAATGATTTTTTTTTGTATCAGAGTGAGAAACCTCTTCAGCCAAGAGTCTTTGAAGAACTGCCCACAAGGCTTTCTCACAAATATTCATGCATCTCTACCTAGTTGTAGACAAGACATTCTAAAGCAGGTCAACGCTAAAGTTACCTTATAACTTGATTTCACTATATAGTAATACAAAATGAACAGAAGTCAGTGAAGATGCTGTTTGGTTCCTAGTGTATTGTACACCCTAAGGCTTAATTGACAAAATGATGAATTTCCTTTTAACTTGCCTTCAGGGTAGGCAACATGAAACAGTTCATTATTAGCACTGTTCTTAGTATTTATATTTTGGTTCATTACCAGCACGCTCCTTAGTATTTATATATGTTGCTGGCAGAAGTTTATATTAAACACCTTAAAATTTGAACATTTAACGAATATTTATTAACTAGAGTCCCGGTGCACAAAAGTTTGTGCACTCGGGGGGGAGGGGGGGGTCCCTCAGCCCGGCCTGTGCCCTCTCCAAGTCTGGGACCCCTCGGGAGATAATGACCTGCTGGCTTAGGCCTGCTCCCGGGTGGCAGAGGGCAGGCCCAATCCCTAGGTGCAGCCCCTGGTTGGGCTCAGAGCAGGGCCGATTGGGGAGTTGGGGCGCCGCCCCCTGTCATGCACAGAGCAGGGTGGATCGGGAGGTTGCGATGCCACCCTCAGTCACGCTCAGGGTAGGGCCGATTGGGGGGTTGGGACACCTCCCCCTGTCACACTCAAGGCAGGGTCGATGGGGAGGTTGCGGTGCCACCCCGTCAGGGCCCATCAGGGGGTTGAGGAGCACCCCCTGTCACCCACAGAGCAGGGCTGATCAGGGGGTTGGGGCACCGCCACTCTCACACTCAGGGCAGGGCCGATGGGGCGGTTATGGCTCTACCCCGTCACACACAGAGGAGGGCCCGTGGCGGGGGGGGAGGTCCCCCCTATCAGGCACAGAGCAGGGCTGATAAGGGGGTTGGGGCGCCTTCCCCTGTCACGAACAGAGCAGGGTGGATAGGGAGGTTGTTGCCCTGCCCCCTGTCACACACAGAGCCACAGGGTGATCAGGGGGTTTGGGCGCTGCCCCCTGTCACACTGATCCCGGTGCCGGGAGGCCTCTCAGCTCTGCTGATCCCGGTGCTGGGAGGCCTCACGGCTCCACCGATCCCGGTGCTGGGAGGCATATTACCCTTTTACTATATAGGATAGAGGCCTGGTGCACCAGGTGGGGGCCGGCTGGTTTGCCCTGAAGGGTGTCCTGGATCAGGGTGGGGGTCCCCACTGGGGTGCCTCGCCAACCTGGGTGAGGGGATGATGGCTGTTTGCAGCTGGTCACACACCCTTCAGAGTGGGGGTCCCCACTGGGGTGCCTGGCCAGTCTGGGTGAGGGGCTGAGGGCTGTTTTCAGGCTGGCGGGTGACTAAAGCTCCCAACTGCTCCTTTTTTTCTTTTTTTTTATTCTGGGCAAGCTTTAGCTCTGGCTCCAGCTCTGAGGCCTCTGCTGCTGAAAGCAGGTATCTGGTTTGTTTGGGTTCTATTATCAAAACACTGTATCAACTCCAGCTCTGAGATCCTGGCTGGCTGAAAGCAGGTTTCTGGGGTTTTGTTTAGCTTCTATATTTGTAACAATGTTTCAAACTGAAAGTTCAGAGGCCAGCAAGGCAGGCGGGAACGTTGGAGTCCTCCGTCACTGAAGCAAGCAAGCCTCATGTTAGTTTCAAGCTGCCTGGCTGCCGGCCGCCATCTTGGCTGGCAGTTAGTTTGTATATCTTGCTGATTAGTCAATGGGAAGGATAGCGGATGTATGCTAATTACCATGTTTCTCTTTTATTATATAGGATACTTAATGTGTACAAAATATTGATAGTTGTTTCTTTAGGCTCCAAAGAAGACTCAGATTGCAGTTTTGAACTGAAGGAAATTACAGAATAAAAGAAAAACCTTGTTTGCAAATAACAGTAATGTAAGGTAGAATGGAGTATGTCCTAAGGGGGGTTCATATGATGCTGTAGGCATTCTGAGGAAATTAACTCTTGTCTTTCCCTTTATTCACTCTTATTTTCCTCTCTCTGAAAAAAAAAATAAATCAAGGACTACAAATACTCCACCCCAGTGTTGTTTTACTCAATGGAAATATCATGAATATTAAACAATACACTTCAGAATTGGTGAAATTGAAGAAGTTGCCTCAATTTCTTCATTTAGTAAGTATTGACTGTCTACTTAATGGCAGGAACTGTGGGTGAATAGATGGCACTCATTTCAAGAAGTTCACAAATTAATTAGAAAGAAGAATCACTGTATTTCACAAATATTTGCTGAATGAATGAGCACATTACATTTTACTTCTTTTCAGGAATCCTAGATAAGTTGTACTACCTAGAGGAAAACACTCATGGAATCTGAAGTTTGGAAAAGGCCTGAGTGATCACATTAACAGATCTTCCTTCTATTTGCTGTTTTGGGACATAAATATATGATTTTTTTACTTATCCTTATTAAATTGCATCTTGTTGGTTTTGCACCACCTTTTCAGATTTTCAAGCTGATTTTTAACTTATCTGAACCAACATATTAAATATTCCTTCCAATGAGGGATGCGGTACATTTTCTGCAGAGCCAAATACAGAGCTTCTCTCCCCACAAGTTGACAATTGCCTACTAATCAACACACTTTCATTTATTCAACAGATATTTACAGATCAAAGGACTCTAACTGCTATCATTTTTAGAGTTTTAGGATGAGCCACACAAGCTGCCTGACCCCAGTCACACAGGGATGAATACAGTCAGCACATGGCGTCATGGAGTTTCTAGTCTACAAATATGGTGGGTGTGCAGTTGTTCAAGCTGCTGAAGAAAACTAACTGCTCTATTGTTCAGCAATAAAAGGAATGCCTTCTTCAAATTGATCAGATCTTCTCCTGCCTGTCTTTTCTCATGTTCCTCCCTGGAATAAACTCTCTTGTATTATCTCTGGCTATTAAGATTGTAAACATTGAAAGGAGACCACAGAAGTGTTAATAGTACCAAAAAGTCCTGTCTCTGCCCATGAAATCACTTTATCATGTGACACCATGTAAATTGTGCTCATCATATCATTGTTCGTGAACCTGCCTTATTTCCCTATAAGTTCATGCATTCCTTTCACAAATTTCTGAGGCCTTCCTTGAACATCTTTGTATTAACCTGTAACATTGAGCATAATGCCCTATTTAGAGAAAGTAACTATCGGTCTTTTCTGTTTTAGAATAATAAAGACGTTTGGAAGGAGTAAATAAAGGGCCTGCATTCCTTGGTAACTGGTCAGGGTCAGCAGGTCTGAGAGTGACACTAGGTCTCCCAAATAACTTGACTGTAGACACAGAAAACTTCTAGGAGCTGTTTTGGAGATTTATCTCATAGACAATTTTAAACTTTATACACACAATAAAATATATAGAAATGCTCTATTATAAATGTGAATGGGGGGCAATCTGCTCAATAATTCATGAAATAGATTTGAATAATAAAATACAAGACCTTTCTCATCAATTCACATACTCTGGTTTCTAGCATTCTGGAAAATAACATTTTAGAATTCTGAATATTGATTAGGCTTTTAAAGGGTTCAAAGATGTGTGACTGCTCCTAAAACCCCAACAGGTTTCTGGATTACACAAGAGTGCCTATTGATGCTTTTACCTCCTGAAGGAGAAAGCAGTATGGTCCGTCAACATCTTCAGTCCCTAAAGATCCATGGAATTATGATAGATCACCCTCATCATTCACTTAGGCTCATTACAGTGTGAATCAGGTGATGTGGCTCACATAGCAAATACACTTTCTTTAACAGATCCAGGGACGTAATTTTTTTTAAGAGAAAGGAAGGGAGAGGGAGAGAGAGAGAGAAACATCAATCACCAAATGGCTGCATCCTGCATGCACCCCTCCAGGGGATCGAGCCTGCAACCTGGGCATGTGTCCTGACCGGGAATCAAACAGCAACCTTTTGTTACACAGGATGACACATAACCAATTGAACCACACTGGCCAGGGCCAGGGGAATAATCTTTTAGTGTGACTGATATATAAACCTTTTCTTTTAAAACAGGCTCTGCAGAGATGGGAGAGAGAGAACCACTGATCATTTGAAAGCCCATTTCATGCCAGGCAGGATGCTATGTAGTTTAGATACACATCTCATTTAGCCAACAGGCCTTGTATTATACCTAATGAACACAAATTGAAAAGACTTAAGCCATTTGCCCAAGATTACATAGCTAGTAACTGGCAGAACTGGCACTCAAATGCAGGGTTTCAATCCTTAATAGGCTGTCACTTCTGTACAGCATAACTGCATACCTGCATGTTTATCAATGAATTATAATTATGTAAATTTATTTATAAAAATGTCAAGATATGAGGAATATCAACACAATTGTTTTTAGGAGAGAAGAATGAACTCATATCAAACAACCTATGTTAACTTTACCTGAAGTTTCCCTGATAAAAAAAACCAAAACACTGTTACTCTTGGTCACCAGGATGGATGGAGCAACGCCTGTCCACTAGACAAATATCTAATAGCACTTTCTCTTTCTCTCCTATGTCTTATTAGACAGCCTCTGTGGGTTTCTTGTTCTTCCTAAGAGAGAGAGATAATGCTGCATTGTTCCTGGTTGTGTCTTTTGCTGACCTATCATTGACATTCCCATCACAGGGTGACAGTGGGATATTTGCTCCCTCACTCTTGCTGTGCTTTTATGAGTGTATTACTGAAGCAGAGGAATGTGAATTTCTTGTTTACTAACAGCTTGCTGTATTTTCCTGAAAATAATGGTAGCTGTGCTATCTATCTCTGAGTCAGTAATGTACTTCTCTATGGCACATTTGTGTTTTGAATTTCTTATCTCCGAGAAACCTGGCAAAGTGAAATTTTGGTTGAGTATGTTTTCTAAAAAGATGAGGAAATAATAAAGTGTAATGAAGCTAAGATAATCTAATAAAAATCTGAGTACAGAATGGTTCAAAATGCCTCTGCTCCTCATATGAGTTTTTTCTTGCCCAAATATGTATGTTTAGCCTTATTTCCCCACATCTATTGAGCTGATATTGCCTCATTGCTGATCTCTTATTCTTACCTGTTTCCTCTGTCCATTGGGGCAAACCAGAAGAAAACCAGACCCAGACACTAACAAAATGGTAAAAATAGATTTTATTCATGATTATTGCAATAAAGGAAAACAGATTCAGTATAAAACTGGGCTTGATTCTGCATATAGCATGGGCAAGTGGGGATTTATGGCCGAGTAGTAGTGTGGGAGTCAGTGGGTGGGAAATTATTTGGAGGTGATATCAGGGGTAAGGGGGGAATCCGGGTAAACAAGTCTAACATATTTTTGCCTGAGGTAGGCCGGAGAGATCAGATACGAAGGGTTGGGGAGTGGGGTGAGGAAATTGATCAGACAGAGAGGATGCAAAGTTCTCTTTAAACTGATTTAGCAAGATTCCTGCTACAACTGGGTGACGTAGGCCAGACGAGGATGGGCACCAAAGTCAAGGCCTAGAGGGCTTAGTAGAGCTTGCCTGAAGTTTGGTCGTGGTGGGAGTCTTGTCACTGACTGCTTGCTTTTTGGCCTCTCTTGCCTCCCTTCTTAGCCAGGATTCTACAAGAATTTGTTTCAGTGTTTCCTCCTCCATTGTTGCCGGACTGATAGCCTGGCTTAAGTTTCCTAATTACTCTCTCTCCTCCCCAGTAATCAGTCTTCCTCCCAGATTCATTGCTAAAGGTTTTTAAAGAAAGTCTGTACCTTTTGTTACCCTTTTCATTGTGCCTTACTCTCCTTTTCACCACGTATGGCTGACACCTGCCCATTCTACTCAACTGACATCTCTTTCTTAGTGACCAACATGCAACTCCCAGTCACTTCTTATTTTCCATAGCATTTGCTGTTACAGACACCCCTTCCTTCAGGTTTTTCCTCTCCTGGCTCCAGGGTGCTCTACTAACTTGGTAGCGTTATTCTCAGTGCTACATGCTATATGAGTAGAAATTGAATGTTTCAAAAATGAAATGCTTGTCAATCTCAAAGAGAGGTAGGCCAGCGAGTGTAGGTTCAAGTTCTCACAATGCGTAAACTTGGTGCTTTAATCACATAGTATGTTGGCAAAGGAGGAAAAAGGACATGCCAAAGCCCTCAATACATACTGCTAATTAAAAGAACATTATCTCTCATTTTTAACCTGTTAAAGGATTTTAATAAATGTGTGGTAGTATCTTGGTAGCAGCCTTAGTAGCCAAAAGAAATTTTGAGTATCTGTCTTTGATAAAATGGTTTTCTATTGTTGGTGGTTATTATAACTGAAAATTGTACGTCATTTCTTAAAAGGATTATTTGAGTATTCTATGATGCGCCTTGATGAAAGACAATGTACCCTGAAATATTTGAAATTGGTTTAAAATTTTTTTCAACTGTATCCTTTCTATTCTTTGGCTATAATCAGAAGTGTCAACTTTAGATATATATTGAAATACATGTGCTTTATTATTACCATTGTTTTATTTGACATGCAAATTGTAAAAATGCAAAAAGAAGCCTGATATTAACTGTAATAAAGGTATTAGAGGAATTTTGTGTCTGCTGTGCCAAACACTAAAATCTATGAAGCTATGAAACTGAAAGCAACAGCCACACTAACATTCATTTCATTTCATGATTGGTATAGCTCCTGGGTCGATCATCATCTGTTCTTCCTTCTCAGCAGAGTCTGAGGTACAGCCATTGTTTGTGAAGGCTGTTATTTCCATCCTAGTGCAATCCACATCAAATGATCACCTGTCACATTGAAACTCATTTACAAAGCACTGGTTTCTTGGAAGGGACATATAGTTAACATAGGAAATATTAAAGTTATTTGGCAACTGGAGAGCTATAATGGTGTCTTAAATTATCCATTATTTTTTACAATTTGCTCTATTACAAATGGCTTACACACAACTATCAAATAATACAATTGCTGCCACTATTGCACAAGGTGAGAAATATCTATAAGATCGTGAGAGCTCTAAACTGGACAAAAAGTGTGTTTGCTAATCCATTGTACATTCTGCTGCTAAACCAAAATGGTTCCCTGTGATTGTCTGATCTTCTTGGGATCTTGTTGTTTCCTCTTTCAGCAAATGAAGATGCTACTTATCTTTAATCTGACCTTTCGTACCATCACCTCAGCTCTTCAAAGTCAGATGAAACTTGGAAATTCTAACTTTAGCTCCATTGCACTTTCCCCCCTTGTCCATTCCCTCCATGATGAATGGTTATGGGTCTAAATTTAGACAGTAGGCCTACTTAGTTTTTTTCCTAGATCAATAGTTAGAAACAGAAATAACACCCCCTCTAGCAAAACTGGGCCTAGCAAAGCAAAGTATCCAGTTGCCTTTCAGGGTTGTTTGTAAGACAAAATATCTAATAGCAGATAGAAATGTACTGGCGGGAAAATAAATAGAACAGAGTGGACTCCGATTTGTTCACAATGGAAGGGACATCAGATGAGAGGAAGCTTTGACACAGAGGGTTGTGAAGATGAGAGAACAGAGTCTAGGGCAGGGGTGGGCAAACTTTTTGACTCGAGGGCCACAATGGGTTCTTAAACTGGACCGGAGGGCTGGAACAAAAGCATGGAGAGAGTGTTTGTGTGAACTAATATAAATTCAAAGTAAACATCATTACATAAAAGGGTACAGTCTTTTTTTTTTTTTTTTTTTTTTTTTAGTTTTATTCATTTCAAACAGGCTGGATCTGGCCCGCGGGCCGTAGTTTGCCCACGGCTGGTCTAGGGCATGCCCCTGTTGGCTTTGTGATATATAGACTCAAAGGAGGTACTATGATGATTGATCAATTTTAAGTTCTGTAAATGCTGTTTTAACAGTGGCAGAGTTCAGGTTAAAGTCAAAGATGTGTATTGCAGTGCTTATAACTGTGGTAACACTCATAATGCTGAGGACATCATAAGAACTAATTAGAGTAGGAGAGCACTTTTGTGTAGCAAAATCGCCCTCTGGAGCAGAATTAGATCAAGGGAAGGATGTGTGGTGGGCATTTAGTCATTAAAATATAAATCATTGTGGTGAATGACTGCTGTGAATCAGCTTTTAAACCTATTAGATGTATCATTTAACCAGGCAACATATGCCTGTTATTTTTTAGCATGGAAAGCAATTGCCATATGTTCAATAGTTATTGAATTGTGACTAACAGGTGTGCTGCACAATAATAATAATAATGATGACAATAATATTATCTTCAGTTTCACCTTTCTCTCCAGAAATAAGGGCAAAGAGGGATAACATGATGATTTGGTGTATTTGAATGACGTGAAAGGACATTCTAGGTGATTTAGAGCAAAGATCACTTTCAATAGCCAGAGTTATATTTCATTTCTCCCTTTCTTTATTCAGATAATTGTCTCAGAATTCCATTTTACCCCACCTACATTAACCAAATGGGATTTCAACTCAAGTTAATGGTTATGTTCCTGCCTGGTTGTGATTGGTCCTCAAAATGTTTCAAAAATGCTTTCCCATATTGTATTACTTGACCCTCATAACAACTGTTTTGTGTAGATTGGAGAGAAACATGGTTTCCTGTTTTCTGTTTAAAAAGCTAGGATTCAGAGAGGTGAAGTGACTGTTTCTACACCACAAAAAGAAAGAAATTTGTTGAATTTTTGTCTGATAAAACTGGGAACCTTAGTGATCTTAAAATAACCATTCTGATATAGTGTTACATATGTGTCATTGTCAATATTATTGTGTTGGGGGACATATTGTGTCTGAAGGTCAAGGGAAGGAAGAGAAAGACACAGATTGACAAAATAAGGGCAGTGCTACTGAAATAAAAGAAAATCATGTACCAGGTTATGGTCTAGAGCATTTTTTCCCTTTTTGGTCCAATACCTCAGTGTTGGGTAGATTACAGTGCCCATTTTGAGGGAAGACTAGTGCTATCCTATTCAGGGAATGTGTCTTGGTGTGACACCAATGGGTTTGCATACTTAATAGCATGCCCTCAGTATGGTGACAAGAGGATGCACATATTTTTATAGTGAAAACGGTATTAAAAATTTATTACCAGCTTTTATAATTTTAAAAAAGCTTATCCCTAGTTAGAACCTAAACCAATTGTATACAGTTAAAAAAAAAAAAAAAAGAAGAAGAAACAAAAATCCAGACTACAAAAGAACAAAATTTCCCTCTGATTTTCTCAGGAAAAGTTGCTTTCCACATAGTGGCTGTGGCAACTTTGCAACTGCTGTGGTGCAGTCAGTTAGAATTAGTCTTTTATGAATCTGCAGATGTGACGGCAGACACGGGATACAGGCAAAGCCTAGCTTTCAGAAAAACCTGAAATGAGAAATTGGAGACCCAAAGGCCTCTTTCTTCCCTCTTAACTTGATGGACAAAAGCATTTTCCAAATTGTGTGTGCAAATAGTCCTAGACCCATCATGACCTATTGAGAGGATATACCACGATATGGTACTTCTTCCTCTTCTGCTGTTATACTGGTAATCATTTCATATGCTAGATGTCACCTTCCAAATCTCTTGAAGAGAAATCTGACAAGTCACACTGCCATTTGAAGAAGAAAAATCAGGTAGCTCTTGTTTTGGGAGGATGTGAGCCAGGATGACAGCAGTCTGTTACCAGGCGTGGCATTTCCAAAGCTGAGCAGAGTCCACGTGATCAGCATGCATAATGTCATGCCACTGGCACTGTGTTTCAGTTCTTGCTTGCATTTGGGATGTAAACAATCTTACTATTGTCTTTGGATGGATAGAAACCCTTGGAAATGTTTTAAAAATGTGGATTTAAAAATTCTAATATGTGTTCTGATTTATCACAGGTAGAAGATATTTCTTTATTCTCACGAGATATGTACTTCTTAGAATTAAACATAAGCTTTCGCTTGTGTGTGTAGAGAGGAAAGTTATGAGTGAGTGGTAAGGAAATGTTTTAATTTAGTTGTATACCCATTTATTCTTAAGCCAGATAAAACTTCCCATGACTTGTTTCAGATGACAAAGTATTTGTAAAACTTAGGTTTGGTAATCGTTGCTTCAAAGAAAGGGAAGTAATGAAAATATTCAATCTGATAGTGTGGTGGGCGACAATCTGTACAGGCTGATACTAGATTGTGACAGCCTATCTAACATTTAGCCTTTATTTTTTGATGTTTGTACTTTTTCTTGTAAACTATTTGCTCTGAGACAAAAAGTCATTGGTTTTGAACTTAATTTGATTTGGGCAACTAAATGATATACCTTAACACATGCTTTAGCCCTACCTTGACTTTTTAATGCCTTTTCTATTTAATTTGGTCTTGGAAATTGATTTGCCCTTTAAAAATAATATCAGCATTTTTACTGGCTTTTTGTCTGTGCAGTAACTGAATTTGTTCCCTAAGAGAACAAATTCAAATATGCAACCTTTACAAATATGTGAAAACTTCTGTGCATCAGCTAGAAACAGCAATTCCAATAACAAGAATGTGAATGTGGCCTTGAGGTACATGGAAAGAGAAGGGTCTGCTAAAAATCAACTTTGCCACCTATATTTGCAGGCACTGTTGGGGAATAGGGCCACATGAACCCTCCTGAGCCATATTGGCTAAGGGTTATTTGTTCCATCTGCAGGGTTGCCCCTTTGCTTCTTCCTCTCCACCTGCCTGCCTATCTCCTCCCAGGCAGTTGTTATCAGCTCCAGCCATGGAGGTGAGGGTAGAAATAAGGGGTGCAGGGTTTAAAAGTAGGGCTCCAATACTAATTGGTCCTTTCCATCCTTCATTGGTTCTTGTTCTATCTCTATATTGATAAACCCATTTACACCACTCATTGTCCATGGTCCATAAAGTAGAGCAATTACAATGAAATGTGCACTCAGATTAATAACTTGAATCAGATACATGAGAGTCCTGATTTATTGGAAACTGGAAGTGCTGAATATTTTCATAGCTATAACATTAATTATTTGAGAGGTATTGGCAAGTATTAGTCTCTGCCTTCAATTTTCATCTACAGAATGGGGCCAGAAATCTTCCAAGTTTCTCTGCAAGTAACAGTACATTTTATTGGGCAAAGGGGAAGAATAATCACAATCATCTAAAAAATTGGTGTATTTAATGTCACTTGCCAAGATATGTGTCTCATTGGGTGCCGTGGCTTCTCCCAGCCCTGACCTTTGAGCATCACTGTATCTGTATTTTGGAGTTAATGATAGACATGTCATCACTTCAAGTCCTTCAGGTACATCAGGCTGTAAAAAAGTTTATATCCAAGAGAGACAATTAAAAACCCCTGTGGGTTTATCATATGGGATGAACCACTTGCATCCAGCTCAGTGTAACTACTGGCACTACTTGGAAATAACAAGTTTACTTCCTTGCTTGTGTGCCAGCTCTCAGAAAGTCCTCCATCTCCCCTTCTATTTATCTGATTAACCCAACATTCAAGTCTTGTGTCCAATTTCTGGAAAGCCTTCCAGACATTTCACCCCTTGAACCTCTCCATGATTTCTTCTGCAGGAAAGGTTAGCGAGATACTGGGTCCCCTCCTGTCTTTATGGGTGTGCCCATGTGAGAGTCCCCAGCAATCTATATTATTATACACTTGTAAATGTTTTGAGGGCCATATCTTCATCTTTTATCTTAGCATTTCCAGTTTTCAACATATGTTGAGTGAATGTATTCTAAATGTAAGCATGGTTTATACCTGGTTATGTGGACATGGGCATAAATAATTATTTAACTTACCATGACTGTGAAAGTTATTACCTTATCCAAACCTTCAGTCCACAGGTGAGGAAACTGAAGACCAGAGTGTATGTTCATTTATGTTCATTCATTGTTCATTTATTATTCCTACTCTCATTCATGTAATACAGTCCCCTCCAAGGAGGCCTGCCTCTGACCAGGAAGGTCCAGGGTGTCAGAACAAGTGGTGCAAAGAATTTATCACCTGTGAGAAACCAGGGGAAAAGTTTTGTTTAAAGTTTCAGTTGAAGAGTAATATTAATAGAAAGATTTATATTTTGGGGGAAGAAATTCACTTTTGCTGACTACGTTTTGGGATTCCATTTTGGATGTTACGTGGTGATGGGCTATACTCCTCCCTCTGGTCACTGGAAAGCTTGTCAGAAGGGACAGATGTGGCCTCAGCTTTCCTCTGTGGATCTTGTCCTAGCCTTTCTCCTTCTCAAAGGCTCCTGCCTTTTGACTCCTTATCTTTAAAACCAACTCTTTCTTCTTAAGCTATTTTGGGTTCACCCATCCACTGCTGTGGGTCACTCTACCCCAGGACCACAACTTGCAAGTTTCCTCAGAAATTGCTGTTCTGCCCCCTTCTTCAGGTTCTGCCATCTGACAGCAGATGGGAGGAGAGAGAGGCAAGATATTGCCCATCTGTGGGGATTATACAGACTCAGTCAATGTTATCTGATTTGAAAAATGAAGAAAACTATTTATTAAAGGTTAGGAAGCAAGAGTGCCACAGCTGGAACCAGAAAGCAGGTCTTTACCAGTGTTTTTACTATTAAATACTATTTGGGGAGGAAGAAAAGGGAGATAGTTTCTTGGCTTTCACTGCTTCATGTGGGAAAAGAAAGAGAAATGAGAATAATGATTAGGAGGCCACATGCTATTTATTTCCCCATATTAAAATGGAAGTTGAACATTCTCCTAAAATGCAATTTATTGGAGAGTTTATTTTGTATTTTATGAACATAGTGTAATTTCTTGTATGATGTTAATACAATTATTGGTTCTTGTTCTCTGTAACAGCTAAAGATCTGGTAGTGCTGTTATCTCCAAATGGGAGCAAATTCCATAAAATATAGTACTCTCTCTGCACACATAGGAAAGTAGTTTTTAAAATGTTAGTGTATTCCATTTTTCAGTTGAAAGTGGCTTTTAAAGTATAGGATAAATGAATTTT
Source organism: Myotis myotis (assembly GCF_014108235.1). Taxonomy (NCBI): domain Eukaryota; kingdom Metazoa; phylum Chordata; class Mammalia; order Chiroptera; family Vespertilionidae; genus Myotis; species Myotis myotis. The sequence goes on from NW_023416335.1 coordinate 16,528,354, forward strand.
TATGTTTCATTTTTAGTTTTTGAATTGTCCATGTAATGCATTTTAGGGAGGCACTGTTCGCAAACATTGAATAATAACCATTCAACCACATAGTAATTTTAAGTTTCTAATCATAATTTTAGGATCTCAGGTTTTAGATTTTTGGTTTTAACTTGTTTGAGCTGCCATTTACTAGTAAATCAGTTCCAGTGTTATGTGAATGGACCTAGCCTTTTCCACTCCTTTTTTTCTTCTGCATTGAAAACTAGGACTGAGAACAGCATCATTTAATAAGAAAGTTGTTTCCTTTGCTTTGTTTCCTTTTATCCAACTCAGAACTGCCTGGGGGAAAAGATTGCTTCCTTTCTGAACGTGGTAAGCCACAGAATGGAAAATGTACATGCGGAACATTTGTGCCTCGGTCCTATTAACCTTGGGAAGAGGTGACAAGAATGTGTGAATAGTGCTCTGAATAATTTTCTTCTGCTTCTCCTCTTCTTCCTCCTCCTTCGTTTTCTTATCATCATCATTAAGTTAAGTTTAAGGGCTTTACCTTACAAGTAACTTCCTTAATTTATGTATTTCAAATTTGTTTTAATTTTTTCCTCCTGCTGAAATCCTTTGTTAGATTTGTGTTACTCTAGTTTCCATTTTGATGAGTGGTTTAACCTGTGATACGCTTATATCACATGATGCCAGGAGATACAAGATGGACCCTACTGGATGATTTCTTTGTATTTCTTTGTAAAATCAAAATTATAATGGCTGTAATTCATATCCCTGAATTAGTAGTGTTCAGATTTCATCAAATATTAGACTGTCAGAAAAAATATACATTATAAATTAGAAGGTAAAAAGGGCACATTTACCTGGTTTCAGTTCATTTAGGGGAATGAATAAATGACCTAAGAAGCATATCAGACTATTCAAGGATAAATGCCAAATTTTCAGTTATAATCCTGGAAATGAGGGAAGTTAGGGAATTAAGGAATCCATGTATGTATTTGATAGCCATATATTAAAATACATATGTCACTAAAGGTATATTATAAAAGAAAACTTTGATCAACTATATTGGATCAGGTGTTCTTGAACTCTAATGCAGTTGGTTTAAGATATGTCCTGGAATGATTACTATGGTCTCATTCTTTCAGGGTCAAAATGGCAGTGTGCTAGGGATGGCTGTTTTATTGTGTCAGCCAAACAGCTTTTTTGGGGTCTGAGCAGCTGTAATCAACTATCTCAGAAACACACACACACACACACACACACAGTTTTAACTTGGCCCTAAAGATCAAAGAACTGTGATAGGAACCCAGGAACTCCCAAGATACCCGGTTTTATATCAAAGGTCAATAAGGGGATATGAAGTCATCTGCTCAGGGAAATGTCCCTAGAGAAATAGGTAATGTAAATGGCAGTGCAACCACCCCAAATATATATGTTTACCAAAATTGCTTAGTCATTCATTTGACCAAATAAGACAAGAAGGCCCAGCTTTGATTGGACATTGACTCACTGATTATTGTGCTCATTCCACTGGATCTATGATAATATCAAGACCTGCATTAGTCAGTGAATTGATTGCCTTATCGCCACACAAAATGTATAATCAGGCCGGTCTTTATCCAGTCTGTGTAACTCTTTGTGACCTTGTCATTATGTATTTATCTTTTTGATCTTCCTAATTTATTCACACTTTTTTTTTTTTACCATTCTGAAGCCACGTCTCTTTCACCACTTTCACCTTCCATCATACCAGCTAACATTTAATAATCTCTTATCATGCGCTGTTTGTTACCTTATTGAATCCTTGCACTAATTCTATGACATAGGTACTATTATCACTGATATTATATACATAAGGGAAGCAAGGTTTAGATGGATCATGTTAGTTGATCAAGGTCACACATCTAATTACTTGTTAAGGCAGAATCAACTCAAGTCTGGATGATTCCATAGTCTGCACTTAGCTGCGATACATGTGTAATACCATTAAAATAATCATCTGTAAAATAAGTACCAGTTCACAAGTATTTGAGAGTCTCAAAGAGGATAGGGTAACTTCTGTAAGTGAGAAAACGTGACTTTTTAATGTTATGTGGTGACTGTGGTGAAGCAGTGATCAACTGTAGTTAAATGAGCTTAAAGTAATGAGAGCAAACATGCATCTTTGATGATAATGCTGGGATGGAGGTCAATGTTCCATTAATATTGGGTCAGTCTCAGATGTTAGGTTATATGCTGCCGGAGTCCAACCCCAGCAGGTCCAGGGGTCCCCAAAGGTGTGGATGGAGTCGGCGAAGAAGGAATGACACAGAGATAGCGTTCAGTTGATCAGCAGCCTAGCCAGGATCTCTAGCCAGGATCTCCAGCCAAGTTCTGGTCTGGATCTCCAGCGAAGTTCTGCTTAGTATCTCCAGCCAGGTTCTGTGTCCATGTTCTCTTGCTAGGTTCTCCAGGTTCTCCAGCCAGGTTCTGTAGCCATGTTCCCTCGCTAGGTTCTCCAGCCAGGTTTAGTCACCAGGTTCTAGTCAGGTTCTCTTGCCAATTTCTGTAGTCAGGTTCCATCCAGGATCTTTTGCCATGTTCTCTCGCTAGGTTCTGTCTCTAGGTTCTGAGGCCAGTTTCTGTCCAGGATCTTTTGCCATGTTCTCTCCAGCGAAGTTCTTCTGTCTCTAGAGAACGTTCTGTGTAGGTTCTGTGCCTCCTAGTTCTGTGTTCTAAGCTCTGTATTCTAAGTTCTGTGTCCTAAGTTCTGTGTTCTAAGTTCTGTCTCTCGCTGTCTTGTTACATCTGTATTTATACCAGTTGATTCAATCCTATCAATCTCTATTACAAAGGTTAGGGCATTTCTTATCTTCATTCCAGGGAGTAAAGATTATGTAGCTTAAGCACGATTGTTCGTAGTAAAGTGATTAATTACCCGCCTGGCACTTAGTTAAGAGGTTTTATTCCCTCCCTAACTTCAGGGGAAAATCCCTACCTGGGGAAACAACCTTTCTCAGAGAGGTGACCTTGGTTAAAACACATAGTGCCAAGAAGGTGAGCAAACATATTAAGAACAGTATGCCATATATGCCAGGTCTTTTGAAACAGCAAGGATGGACCGGCTCCCGGCAATATGCTTAATGGAAAGTCCGCATTTGACATACTCATCATTTTTCATTAGAGGTAGATGTCCTTCTCTGCCCAACTGCAAGCCAAGGCGAGGCTGATTAGTCACTGGAGAATATGGATCCTGTGTAGGCTCACTTCACAGACCTTAGCCATAGTCCTGCTTTTGGTACCCATCTGGACAGTTCAGATACATAGAAGCCCATTACTAGATTTGGAGCTTTCTCTGACATGGCCTCTAGGTTCCCCACTAGCCTGCCACTCTGTGAACTGGGGGGTAACTGTGAAGTCTACATTGACACATCATTTTGTCTAACCTTATCTTTACATTAGGACTTGACTCTTTAAACAGCCCTTGGTTGAGAAAAGGCTTTGTTAGCTACTCCACAGTCTCTTTGGGATTATTTCTGCTCTATGTTAAATTTGAACTTTAGGTGCATAAGAAATATCTATCGGAAACACCTATGATTTTCACCAAGGTTGAAAACATCAATCTTAATGTGAAAGCATGAATTAAGTGACAGGATTCTCAAATTGTCATAGCATGGTACCAAACCCATCAAGGAGACATTGAGCTCTAACTACTTTTAAGGATGCACTGCACATGTACATCTGCTGGAAAGAAGCTTGATTAAAAGAGCAAGGAGTGCCCTTATTACCTTATTGCATTCATATTACCTTGTGGAATCTTCAAATTGGGATAAATGTCCAGGTACCTCTATTAACAATAATACAATCAAGAAAAAATTACCGGGTTGGGGTGTTCAGAATTTAGTTGCTATACATTTGCAAGAAAGTAGTGGTTTAGCGAAATAATTTAGGACCCCAGAATATCTGTTGTATTGAGTTGAGGAGAATAAAAGATTTTTCTTTAAGTTGTTGAAAAGAGCACAGAATTACGTTGTTGTTGCTGGTATCCCTATAGCTTCTGTGAACAAAAGGGGATGTTTAAGAAAGAAAACTGAAGCCTGTTTGCAGAAGCAAGATAAGAGGACAAAGGGTGGGAAAGATCATGGTGAAGAGAAAAAAAAATGGAATTTAGTTAGATGCTAAATTGAGTCTAATTATATTCAGGGACACGTTAAAGTAATCAGAAAGTAAGGAACCCAATTATGAGATAGTCTTGATAACAGAGATGGCTCAATAAAAATACAAAAATAGAAAGATAAAAAAAGAATGCTTCTGGATGAGTTTAAAAATGAACGTTTAAGATAAAAATGTAGAAGGAAAGGTACCAAAATAAACTTGATGAGGTATGTTGGTACTGAAGGAAAATGAAAGGCTCATTTTGTGTGAGGAGTGAAGAAACATCAGTTCTTTCTCTGATTTTAACCATTTTATAAGTGCTTCTGGATTGCAAGATTTTCATTATTGAAGAAGAGTTTTATGAAAAAGTGAAAATAATATAAAACCAATCATATCTCTTTGGTCTCACTGTTCCTTTTCCTTCACTTCATTTCTTAAAGGTCATTATTCAGAATCATTTGAAAGTACTAGTAAAACTTGAATTGGATTTTTTTTTTTTTAAGTTGAGGTTTATTTGTTGAAAACCTTTGTTGTGGGTTGGCTGGCCTTCTTTTACTACGAATTTTAGATACACCTCCTTTTCAAGTCTGTTCCTGCAGAAACAATGTTCAACCCATGGTTAAATTCCACATCTTCTGTGTGATGCCCAATACCAACAGGAAATTAGAATTGAAGTCAGTTCTTTGTGGTAGGATGATGGTTTGTGAATTAAGTTTTAAAAAATGAGTGCTTGTTAGTAACGGACTTTAGTTTTCTTCCTAGTGTTCTTAGCACCACGCTCTTCTATTCCTTTCATTAAGAAAGCCAAATGTGTGCATCTTCCGAAAAGTTCTGTGGCAAGGGCTTGGACTCAACCCCAGCTCTGTTGCCTGGTTCCATGCTCTGAAAGACTCCCAAGAAGCAGTCACAAAATCCAGTGCCCTGCCACAGTCCAGCTTCCTAGGAACTCGCTCCCTGAACGAGGAGCTATTTATATTGCATTAAACTGAGCTCAGTGCTCCCTGACTTCAGGGCTTCTCATTCCCTGAGAGCATGTCACTGCACATGTGACACTCCCAAAAGGGCAAAAGGTGTCAAGAATCAGCCCTGGATTGTCAGCATTTTGTTTTTTTCTAATTCTGAAATTTTCACTAAGAAACTATTTCTTTCTCTTTTTTTAAAAATATATTTTATTGATTTTTTACAGAGAGGAAGGGAGAGGGATAGAGAGTTAGAAACATCGATGAGAGAGAAACATCGATCAGCTGCCTCCTGCACATCTCCTACTGGGGATGTGCCCACAACCCAGGTACATGCCCTTGACCGGAATCGAACCTGGGACCTTTCAGTCCGCAAGCCGATGCTCTATCCACTGAGCCAAACTGGTTTCGGCAAGAAACTATTTCTTATGTAAAAAAAAAAATCAATAAATAAAAAACCCACAATAAAAAATCCCAACTACCAAATGGAAACTCTTCTCAACTCTTTTTTTTCTGTTTTTATGCTTACTGGAGGACATCCTTTTTATTGATTTCAGGAGAGAGAGAGGGAGAGAGAGAGAAAGAAAGAAAGAAAGAAAGAAAGAAAGAAAGAAAGAAAGAAAGAAAGAAAGAAAGAAAGAAAGAAAGAAAGAAACATTGATTGGTTACATCCTGAACGCAACCTGGCATCAAACCCCCAACCTTGGTATGTGCCCTGACTGGAAATCGATCTGCAACCACTACCTTTTGGTGCATGGGACAACACTCCAACCAACTGAGCACCTAGCCAGAGCTCTTTTTAACTCTTAATAACTTTTCCCCTTTCCACTCACATTCAATTTCTTTTTAAAAATAACTACCCCCCCCAAAAAAAACAACCCCAAAAACCCCAAAACCTGAAATAAATTTGATATATATTTCTGTTGGCCCAGGATACCTAATAATTAATATTTTTTCCTCTGTGAAAAACGAATTGCTTTTACTGTGGATAACTTTGCCAGAAAGAGCCAATTAAAAAGGGAGAGAAATGTGAATTTAAGGGGATAATGCAACTTATTTTCACTTGGTCCTGATCTGTGCAGCGTTACTGGGGACAGTATTGCCCAGTCCAAAGGTAATCATTGACCATCAGAGCCACTGCGACTCAGACGGTTCAGCAGATGTCCTTGCTCCGCCGTGGCATCAGGCTGGGATTGAAGCCTGTGAAATGCCCCCAGCATTGTAGGTGCTCACGCAACAGCTCTGCGTGCTGACACTTGAAGAAATTATTGGATACAGAGGGAATGGGGAATGAACTTTTTAAATACACATCTTTTGTTTTCTATCACCAGGAATTAAGTTAATGGGAAATTAATTCACAGGGTGTATTATGTATTTCCTATTTAAGAGAGGACTCTTTTTCCCCACAACCCATTCACTTTTGTGTTTCAGCATCCTCCCCACTCCCCCCAATACTAAAAAACCCTTTCTTGTTCAAATGACATCAGACCATTCAGTAGACTTAGCACCCTGTGGATATCTGACAATTACTTCCTTACCACAGACCTGTTTCAAGACTAGGTCCAGAATATATGAGTTTTTCATGTTTCATTCATTTTCCTGATGACGCCTGTTAGTTTTCAAGATTGCCCAAAGAGTTACTATGAAATACAAGAAAACACAAATTATTTTATGTGCTATTTGGTGAGAAGCAGTGAAACAAAAAGCCATGAGCACTTCCTTAATAAACCATATTTTATCTGCCCTTGAAAAATTGATGAGTAAGAGGGAGAAAGGCTGACAGTAGTCAGGAAGGTTTTGTGGGTAAGTTCTATGTATTCGGTCTTTAGTATAAGGGCAAAATATTGAAAAAGGAATACAGTGTTCATCATGGTAATAGCTAATTAATATCAAATTTTTTTGAATTCAACAGCACTCAGTGCTGTATTATCACTGGGTTATAATAATGAAGCAAAGTTAACACCTCATGAAAGTGTTTAAGTGAGGTCATTAATTATTCTGTAAACCCAAACCAGGCCTTTGGGTTCTCCTGCTTTCCTATCCTCAGGTAAAGGAATATTTGGTTTTTATAAAAATATTATACATAATTTTAAATTTCAAATAATGATCAAGCAATAGTAGATTTTAATTAATTAATTAGTTAGTTAATTAATTAAAATTTTCAGAACCAGAAAATTTAGGCTGAATATCTTGGGCATATTAGAAGGTGTAGCAAAGACTACAACTGTAGTTTACCTCAATTATATTTACAATGTAAATATTTAAATCAGAGGCAGGATGGAAATTTTGGGAGCTGCAAGAATAGAATCATCTTGTTTAATTGAATTATGCCTGTTGTTTTTGGCACAATTTTCATTTTATGACAGAAACACTAAAGTTCTCATGTTTCATATTTCTATAAATCCAGGTGGGCAAATATGTCCTTAGGGTCTAGTTCATGGACTTAATTAGCATGATATTTGATAAACAGAGACACATGATAAATAAAAGACCTAATAGTCAATTGTCATGTTCCCTCTTTATGTTAATGCTGAAATTTAAAGTGGTGGGTGAACTAGATCTTATCTGCATGCCTTGACTTTTGAGAAATTGGGAGATTAGAAGCATTGTGTCTCATAGCAGAAATGCCTTTTTATTGATTTTTCTAAAGTGTATGGGCAAACAAGTGACTCATTGGGAAACCAATGGCTCTGTCATACACAGAGCCAAAGAGGGAAACCCTTTGTGATGAATCAGATGTCACTCTGAGATCCAGGGCTCCTTACACCTTTTTCTGTCTTTAAAATGAGCATTGCCCTTCTAAATAAAAAATAAGAAAATCAACACACACACAAAAGCGACAGAGTATCGGAGAGTTCTAGTTGTTTTCCTTGTTGCTAACACAGACCTTGGCCAGTGGCCACCTAAGTGATGCCCTTGAGGAATGGAATGGAACTTGAAGTTTCCTTTTGCAGTTTTTTTGGAGAGCCTTGTGCATGAGGAGCACTCCTGTCTCTGGGAATCCTGCCTTTGAAGCTCCCCTCTACCCATCCCTCACCACCCCTCTGCCAAGACCCACATTGGGGATCTCTTTGATTCAGCCATGCCCACCATTTTAACATACCTTTGAGTTTTCCAGGAAGACAACTCGGGTAAATCAACAATATTTTGCATTATTTTATTCAGAGATGCTGAATTTTCAACATTTCAGAAAGTAACATGCCCAAGGCAAACACTGCTTGTGGTATTTGAGTTAAAAATATAAAACAGCATTCAGGTACTTCATTTCTCTCTCTCTCTCTCTCTCTCTCTCTCTCTCTCTCTCTCTCTCTCCTCTCTCCTCTCTCCCTCTCTCCCTCTCTCCCTCTCTCCCTCTCTCTCTCTTCTTTTTGGTGAGAACTTTTAAGTTCTACTCTCTCAGCAAAATTCCCTCTACGCAAAGCAGTGTTATCAACTATAGTCACCATTAGATTTCAAACTTTATTCATCGTATAATTGAAAGTTTGTGTACTTTACCAACCCGACCCCTTCCCCCCACCATCCAGGCCATGACAACCACTTGTTTACTCTCTGTTCCTATGAGTTCAACTTTTTTTAGATTCCACACATGTGATACCATACAGTATTTATCTTTCTCTGTCTGGCTTATTTCACTTATCACAATGCCCTTCAGGTTCACTCATGTTGTTGAGAGTAAAGGGATTTTCTTCTTCCAAAAGGCTGAATAATATTCTATTATAATAAACTAGAGGCCCGGTGCACAAAAATTTGTGCTCTCGGGGTGAAGGGGGGGGTCCCTCAGCGCGGCCTGTGCCCTCTCGCAGTCTGGGACCCCTCGGAAGATAACGCCCTGCTGGCTTAGGCCTGCTCCCGGGTGGCAGAGGGCAGGCCCAATCCCTAGGTGCAGCCCCTGGTCGGGCTCAGAGCAGGGCTGATTGGGGAGTTGGGGCGCGGCCCCTGTCATGCACAGAGCAGGGCGTATCTGGAGGTTGCGATGCCACCCTCAGTCACGCTCAGGGTAGGGCTGATTGGGGGGGTTGGGGCACCGCCCCCTGTCACACTCAAGGCAGGGTCGATGGGGACGTTGCGGCACCACTCCCTGTCATGCACAGAGCAGGACCCATCAGGGGGTTGGGGAGCTCCCCTGTCACTCACAGAGTAGGGCCGATAGGGGAGTTGGGGCACCGCCCCCTGTCACACACAGAGCAGGGTGGATCAGGGGTTGGGGCACTGCACCCTGTCACACACAGAGCAGGGCCGATCAGGGGGTTGGGGCGCCGCACCCTGGCACATACAGAGCAGGGCTGAACAGGGGGTTTGGGCACCGCAGCCTGTCACAGACAGAGCCGCAGGGCAATCAGAGGGTTGGGGAGCTCCCCCCTATCAGGCACAGAGCAGGGCTGATCAGGGGGTTGGGGCGCCTTCCCCTGTCAGGAACAGAGCAGGGCGGATAGGGAGGTTGTGGCCCCGCCCCCTGTCATACACAGAGCCACAGGGCGATCAGGGGGTTTGGGCGCTGCCCCCTGTCACGCTGATCCCAGTGCTGGGAGGCATATTACACTTTTACTATATAGGATAGAGGCCTGGTGCACCAGGTGGGGGCCGGCTGGCTTGCCCTGAAGGGTGTCCTGGATCAGGGTGGGGGTCCCCACTGGGGTTCCTCGCCAACCTGGGTGAGGGGATGATGGCTGTTTGCAGCTGGTCATACACCCTTCAGGGTGGGGGTTCCCACTGGGGTGCCTGGCCAGTCTGGGTGAGGGGCTGAGGGCTATTTTCAGGCTGGCGGGTGACTGAAGCTCCCAGCTGCTCCTTTTTTTCTTTTTTTTTAAATTCTGGGCCAGCTTTAGCTCTGAGGCTCCAGCTCTTAGGCCTCCACTGCTGAAAGCAGGTTTCTGGCCTTTGTTTACCTTCCGTATTTGAAACAATGTTGCGATCCTGCTGGCTGAAGCCTGGCAGACTAAAGCAGGTTTCTGGGGTTTTGTGTAGCTTCTATTTTTGTAACATAGTTGCTTGGAGTTACAGCTCAGAGGCCTGCAGCGACAAGCGGGGAACGTTGGAGTCCTCCGGCACTGAAGCAAGCAAGCCTCATGTTAGTTTCAAGCTGCCTGGCTGCGGGCTGCTATCTTGGCTGGCAGTTAATTTGCATATTGCCCTGGTTAGCCAATGGGAAAGGTAGTGGTCATATGCTAATTACCATGTTTCTCTTTTATTAGATAGGATATGCAATATATTGTGTACACATCTTCTTTATACACTCATCTGCTGACAAACACTTAGGTTGTTTCCATATCTTGGCTATTGTAAATAATGATGCTATGAACATAGGTGTACAGGTATCACTTTAAGACAATGATTTTGTTAACATACAAATATATACGCTTTGTATATATACTCAGAAGTGGCACTGCTAGGTCATATGGTAGGTCTACTTTTAATTTCTTGAGAAACCTCCCCACTGTTTTCTATAATGGCTGTACTGGTTTACATTCCTACCAACAGTGTCCAAGATTTCCCTTTTCCCCATATCCTTGCCAGCATTTGTTATCCCTGTCTTTTTTTATACTAGACATCTTAACATTTGTGAGGTGATTTTTCATTATGTTTTTGATTTGTATTTCCCTGATGACTAGTGATTTTGAGTACCTTTTCATGTACTTGTTGGGCACTTGTATGTCTTCTTTGGAACTATGTCTATTGAGGTTTTTTATTCATTTTTAAATTGGGTTATTTGTTTTTTTGCTATCAAGTAAAGTACATTTGGGGTATTAACCTCTTTTCTGATGTGTGGTTGGCAAATGTTTTCTCCCATGCCATAGGGTTACCTTTTTCTTGATGGCGTCCTTGCTGTGCAGAAGGTTTTTAGTTTGATGTAGTCCCACTTGTTTGCTTTTGTTTTTGCTGCCTGTGCTTTTGATGTCAAATCTAAAAAGTCCTTTCCAAGATTGATATCAAGGAACTTTTCCTCTACGTTTTCTTCTTGAAGTTTTATAGTTTCAGGTCTTATGTTTAAGTCTTTAAGACATTCTTAGTTGACGTTTGTATATGGTGTAAGATATGGGTGCAGCTGTTTTATGACCTAACATATGACTTATCCTGGAGAATGTTTCCTTAATGTTTGAGAAGGATATGCGTTCTGCTGTTGTTGGGTGGAATGTTCTATAAAATCCATTTTGTCTAAAGTGCAGTTTAAGTCCAATGTTCCCTTATTGCTATTATGTCTGGATGGTCTAGTCCATTGTTGAACATGTAGTATTGAAGTGCCCTGATATTATTATATTGCTATATACTTCTCCCTTCAGTTTTGTTAATATGTGCTTTAAATATGTGGGTGCTCCTATGTTGGGAGCATAAATATTTATAATTGTTATAGCCTCTTGATTACCTTTGTTATATCTTCTAATATAGTTTTTCCCGTGTTTATATATGAACTATATATAATTTTATTTTGAGTTAATATCCCTTAATATCATTTTATGTTATATCTAGAGTATTATATTGATTTTTAGATTATTTATATAGGTAGGTTATAGTAGTATGCATTTTAATCAATAGATTATATAACCTTTTTAAACTTACGTTATGAAAGTCATATTAAAAAATCTCTTTTAATAAAATGGGAGTTTGGGTCTGATAAGGCTAAGAAGCCTTGAAATAGAGATCAGTCTACTTGTGGGGACTTACCTTATCTTCTAGCACAATTAGAATTATGTGGTAGTGTATTAATTATCTATTTTCACCTAACAATATTATCACAAACTGGATAGCTTAAAATAGCAAAGACGTTTATCATCTCACAGTTTCCATGGGTAGGTAGTTTGGGAACTGCATAATCTGGGCCTTTGCATGGCTACAATCACGATTTTGGCTGGGGCTTCAATTTAATCTTTAAGTACTCAATGAAAGATCTGCTTCCTGCCCCATGAATTTACTGTAAAAATTCACTTCCTTGATGTCTGTTGGAATAAGCACCTCTGTTTGTTGCTAGTTGTTGGATGAAAGCCTCCCTTACATTCTTATCATGTTGGCTCCTGCAATATGGTCATTGCTTCATTGAAATCACAAAGAGGGACAGTCTACAAGCAAGATAGACATTACAATCTTATGTAATCATGGCAGTGATATCACACCATCTTTCCTGTATTCTGGTGAGAAGTAAGTTACAAATCCCACTCATACTCAAGGGGCGATAATTACACAGGGTGTGACTACCAGGACACAAAGATAATTGGGGGATATTTTAGCATCTGCTCACCTCAGGTAGCTTTCAGGAGAGAGGATGAATTATTGGGATCAAAGTGATAGCTAATGCATTTTATAGTATTTATTTTAATGAAGATGGCTATTATATTCAGACATTACTAGAACCAGTTCTGTTCATTTAAGTCATTTAGACTACTTCTTTGCTAATTAAATGGGCTTTTATCTGACAAGAAATGGCTAATTTCTATAGAGATAGAATGCCGTGATTGGGGATAGGTCATCCACATTTCATGCAGCTTAGGTTCTTACATCCAGGTGACCAAGCTAGTTCTCAGGTCATTCAGAGTTTGAAGCAGGGTTAAATATGGAGGAGGCAGAAAGCATTTTTAAGAGCCAAAATTATTTATTACGTAAGTTTTATTAAGTAGCTGCTATGTACTTACTAGTCATTGTTTTAGAGAGGAAAAGAGACAGTATATTAGTTATTACATGTTTTCCCAAATCTGCCCTCATGAAGCTTCCAGTAGATAGATGCTAGACACTTTTTTTCCATTGGAGGGTATATTTCTTTAAGAAAGGGTAATGTATATGGGAAGAAGATGAGTTTAGGAAGCACACAACTGTGGATTAAAATTATAATTCAGTTTATCAGTGGGTGATCTTATTTTAAAAATGATACCTTCTGATCCTTTTTTTTTTTATCTAGTGAAGAAATGAGTCTACTAAATATATCACAGGATTTTTGTGAAGATTTTGTGAGATTTTGTATAGAAAGCATCCAGTACACAGGGAGTTCTTTCTTTCTTTAATATTTTTATTGATTTCAGAGAGGGAGAGAGAAATAGAGACATCAATGCTGAGAGAGAATTATTGATCAGCTGCCTCTTGCACGCCTCCTACTGGAGATCGAGCCTGTAATCCAGGCATGTGCCCTGACTAGGAATCAAACCATGACCACCTGCTTCATAGGTTGACTCTCAACCACTGAACCACACCGGCTGGGCATGGGGTTCTTTTAAAAATAGTTTAATTTACTTTTTTCTATCACCATTTATCTCCTCTATGCCCTCTTCCACCTCCACCCAATCCCCTCCACCCTTGCAATCAGGACACTGTTGACCATGTCCATGAGTTCTCTATTTTCTTCTCCACTCAGTCCCTATCCCCTCACCTCCCTGCTTCCCCTGAACTGTCTGTCTGCTCTCTCTCTGAGTCTGTCTCTATTTTGCTTAGTAGTTCAGTATGTTCATTGCAGCATTATTTGCAACTAGAGGCCCAGTGCATGAAATTCGTGTACTCAGGGGCGGGTCGATAACCTGGCCTGTGCCCTCTTGCAGTCCAGGAGCCCCTGGGGGCTGTCCAAGTGACAGCTTAGGCCCACTCCCCTTAGCGGTGCTGTGAAGGCAGGAGAGGCTCCTGTCACCACCGCTGCACTGCGCTCGCCAGCTGTGAGCCGGCTTCTGGCTGAGCGGCAATCCTCTTGTGGGAATGCACTGACCACCCAGGGGGCAGCTCCTGCATTGAGTGTCTCCCACCTGGTGATCAGTGCATATGATAGTGACTGGTCATCCCACCGTTTGGTCGATTTGCATATTAGCCTTTTATTATATGGGATAGCCAAGATTTTGAAGCAACCCAAGTGTCCATCAGTAATGAATAAATAAAAAGTTGTGGTACATTTACACAATGGAATACTACTCTGTAATAAAAAGGAAGAAAATTGTACCCTTTGCTACAACATGGATGGAGCTGGAGAAGATTATGCTAACTGAAATAAGGTAGTCAGATAAAGTGCCATATTGTTTCACTTATATTTGGAATTTAATGAACAAACTAAACTACTAAGCAGGGAGTTCTTAATGAATGTTAAATCCCTTCTCCCTATCTCAATCTTCACTAAAACAGACTATTGCCAATTAGCTATACACAACCTCCTATTATTAAACCTCCTAATATTAAACAAAATAGCAGATATTTAAACAATCATCTGGAACAAAATCTCTAGTTATGAACACTTTTTAAAAAGAATATCTCACAATTATTTCAGAGTTTCTTGTTTATTATTTTACTATGGCTAGCATGTACTAATGACCTAATTATACAAAAGTCATGAAAAACTCAAAGGAGTATTTCTGCTTAACTACATAAATAATGTGCTCTGAAAATATATGAATATAGATATAAATAAATTGACTGGAACATATGAATTTATATATTTTGAACTAATCTGGTTTCAAGTCACAAAATTTTTGTTATTGTGGGAATAAGGGATGAAGAGTGGAATCCATTGTGAACATGGAAATTCATTTTTTTAAACATTCATTTAACAAATATTAACATTTCTATTCCAGGTTCTGAGTACTTGAAAAATAGTTATCTATTAGGTGTGTAATGAATGACAAAGCAAGATAATAAATTTATTTTGGAGAAGTTGAGTTTTTCACAAGTCTTTTTATTGAAGAACAAGCAGAGTAGCTCAACTAAGTAATTTTATTCATTTAGAATTCAGGCAATAATTTACATTTCTTCTTTTCAGTAGATATTAGGGGAATGGGTTAATCTGAAATTAAAGTGATTTTACATCCTGCTGTGCAGTTAGTTGAAGGGCATTAGAAACCGTTACTACTTAACATCTCTATTGTTTTCAAATTCCCATTTTCAGTGACAGATTCCCTGATATAAATTCTCTAATATAAAAGAATCGTGGTTGCTCTGACTGGTTTGGCTCAGTGGATAGAGCGTCGGCCTGTGGACCAAAGGGTCCCGGGTTCGATTCCAGTCAAGGGCATGTACCTTGGTTGCGGGCACATCCCCAGTAGGGGGTGTGCAGGAGGCAGCTTATCGATGTTTCTCGCTCATCGATGTTTCTAACTCTATCCCTCTCTCTTCCTCTCTGTAAAAAATCAATAAAATATATTTTAAAAAAAAAGAATCGTAGTCATCACAGGGAAAGTCTTCTTTATCCTTATTTACATGTTTCAAAATGTTTTTTGACAGGATGGAATTTGAATAGAATTCTGGTATTTCTGTGACTCTGTAATTTCTTTGGCTGGAACTTAAGAGTATTCTCCCACAGCAATATTTAATATGTATACTAGTATCCTGTTTCCCTTATTATTTTACAGCCCCTTGAGAGCAGGATATCTGTTTCTGCATATAGCAGTTGATCATAGTTATTTAGATGTTGAAAATAAATTGGCCCCCATCCATTTTCTATTGGTGTGTAATTTTGACATTCAAAAGGTAATGACTTATTACCTTAATTTTGTTTCTTTGATATATTAGAAATGTTTTACTTCACATTTCTAGGGCATCATATTTGGCAAGACGTTTATTTATTTTGAAGCCCCATGTAAAATAAGCTTCAGTATTTTGATACACTTTGTGCCTTTGAGAGAATAATAATACATAATGAAAATGAGAACTCAAAGAAATCATGGAAAACCTATTTAGGAATAAATGTGGTAGTTATCATTCTGGAAGTGTTCTAGTTGAAGAGGCAATGACTATTCCGAAAAGGATAGCCAAAAGCAGGCCCCAGAGGGGTGAGGTGCATGTGGCAATGCACCCTGCCCCCAGAGCAGCGTTCCCCTCCCCTTTCAAGATTCAGCTCCAGCATCAGTTCTCAGAAAAAGTTTCTCCCACGTCTAGCTCTATGTGACCACTCCAATAGGTTATCAGCTAGTTACATGTGAGGTGTATGTGAAACCTAAGCTCATCAGAAACACACAGCATGTGAAGGTCTCCATACATTTTTCTTTATTTCCAAGTTTATGAATTAATATTTAAGTCACTTCAATTTCTTATATAATATGCGGGTCAAATATTAAATTTACTCGGTATTGCATGCACTTGGAGTAATGCAATTCGCGTGTTTTCTTACACTGTCCTTGGAAAGTTAATGATGATACTGAAGAGATCCAAGAAGAGGAATGCGAACTGAAAATGTAGGAGGAAAAGCTAAAAAGAGTAAATACAGCATAGGGGAGAAAAGGTGTTTTATGAAGTAATTTTTCAGTGCTTCTGGCTCTGTGATGATGCATGTCAATGCTGTAACCCAGTGCTTGGAGGATATAGAGTTTTTCAGTGATCCAATCTCATGTAAATAAGAAACAAATAAAAAGAAATTATGTGTTTCTCTCTAGACGGTGTAGTCAGCTACTGAATTTAATGCTACCAATAGATGCAAACTCATGCTGCACAGTATGATTTTGATAAGGTCTGAGTAATCATCAGATCAGAATTGGATATCTCATTCTCTAAAATTAGGCATTTTAAGTAAGTGGCTTTAAGGTAATTGGCTCTTAAAATATTTTTGGATGTCTCCAAAGGAATAGTTGTGGGAGAAACAGTGCAGCTAATGAATATTGACTGTAGAGCATGATAGTGGAAAAAGTTAGAAGTGTCAGCAGTTACGGTCCTGTTATTTGTAAAATATATTTAGATATAGAGAAGGTCATTATGCGGAAAGCCTTTAGAACCCTTACTGAAAGAAAAGATGCCCACTGCCCAGTTCAAGTTCAATCGGGACTGATTTTGTTTTAAACAGAGTTGACTAATAAATTCCTGTGAAGAATCATCTATGCAAATAAAATGACTATAATTCATTATAAGAGAGAAGATTATGGCCATAGATTCTACTCCCTATAATGGCACCTGCCTAACAAATATATGGGTTTTTTTTTAGTAGGTAAAGATAGAGGTCCTAAGAACCAGCAAGAGACAGTTTTCCCATCAATATTCATAGTCATGTCATTTAGCAGATAAGCCTGGTACACTTAGTATGTCCTGGACCTTTGCCATATCCTGGGGAAAATGAAAAGTCCTCCTATGCAGTTGTTTTTCACAATATAAATGCATTAGAATTAATATATGTTCTTTGACTATGTCAAGGTGAGAAAATAGGGATAATTGGTTAAAATTAGGGAGAAAGGTATACCCTCCAAATAAGCAGGTTGATTTTAAGATGGAACATATACCAGTAGGAAGTGTACATGTGCACAGATATATTTTATCACTTATTGGAACACACAAGAAACATAGAAACAGTTGTTTTGGTTAGTAAATATGATTCTCGCTTAGGACATGAGTAAGAATTAGTGAGGGATTAAGTGAATGTCAAAGAGGGCACAACAGTAAAAGTATATTCCTCAGTAAGGCAGGATACTAAAAATGTCTCCCTCTATTTATCAGTTTGCCATGCCCAGAGTTAATTGGACAGCTGTGTTAACCTTAATTTAAAACCATTTGGTGACTACCGAAAATGATAGTGTGGGATAATGTCCCACGCTTTAAAACAAAACTGTTTTAAAGTTTTGTTTTCTGGTAGAAGAAATATATTCTTGTTATTAACAGTATGAAAATAGAAGGAAGCAAATAATCACTCATAATTCTATCCTCAGAGATAATAAGTGATAATGTTTTAGTGTATTTTCTCCCATCTTTATTGCTTTGCCTAATTACATGTAGTAATCAGTCTCTTTACTGTAATAAGATGGTATATATAATTATTTTACATTTTTTTGATAAAATAAATACATGTTCAATTTTTGAGAAAATGAGGAAATCATAATATAAAGTATAAAAAAGAGTGGATTTCCTTTCTAGAAAACAGTAAAAGTAATTTGGAGCTACTTTTTTATTGTTGACACTATTACAGATGTCCCCATTTTCCTACCTTTGCCCACCTCCAACAAGCCCCCCACTCTCCCATTTCCACCCCACCAACCCTGCCTGGCCTTCACCACACTGTTGTCTATGTCCATTGGCTATGCATATATGTTCTTTGGATAATCTCTTCACGTTTTATTCAGTCCCTCCCTCTTTCCCTTCCCCTCCCATCTGAGATCTCAGTCTGGTCCATGTATTCATGCCTCTGGTTCTATTTTGGAGCTACTTTTGATGACAGAGTAAGAAATCAAGAAGCTTAGTAAAATGAGTTGGGAAATTAGTTTCGGCCATAATGAATTAGACTCCTTTGTTTTTATTTATTTTAAGTTTCTTTTTCTTTCTTAAATTGATTTTAGAGAGAGGAAGAGAGGAGAGAGAGAGAGAGAGAGAGAGAGAGAGAGAGAGAGAGAGAGAGAGAGAGAGAAATTGATGTGAAAGAGAAACATGCCCTGGACAATGGTTCCCTTCTCTCCCTGTCTTATTAATTACTCAGGAGACATAGCCATAGGTTTTCTTGGGGTCAGATCATCTTAGAAAAAAAAGAAAATGTAATAAATGAACAGATTTTTTTTTTTTTGGGGGGGTATTTTCTCTGTAATATTGTGACTCCTGTTTATTAGCTTTTTTTCTGTTATATAAAAGGCTGAAAGTCTGCACACAGGGCAATGAGATAGCAGTTTACCTGTGGTATAGCCCACAGTTTGTGATATAAGATTAGCAATGACAATTATACCTAAAGGAAACGCAGCCTAATATAACACATCATACTCATTTTAATTTTCAGGTATCATTATTTGGATTTTATTTCCCAACTCTCTGACACAGATTTTGGGGTGGCATGAATATTCTTATATGAAGATTGCTAAATTCTTAGTTGAAAGCTACTCTAGTTCTGAGTTTTCCCCTTAACTACAGTTATAGAAGTGATCACTCCATAGGCGTTGGTAAAGAGGAGATAGGATGTTTGAGAGGAAAAAAAGAGAGATGCATAGGACTTGGAACTGTCCCAATATAGAGCTTTATAATGATTCAGGTCTTGGAAAATGTGATCGATGCAAAGAAGTTAGGGCTTTAGGGTCATTTTGCCTGAGGAAGGATGGCTGTGAGGGTCTTTAATGATGACAGTTGAATGGATTCTGAGCAGCTGTTCTGCAACTCTATTGGGGATAGAAATGAATTTAAATTGTAATGTATGGGATTTAGATTAGATAAAGGAAGTATGTTATGATAGTAAGAGTTATTAAATGTTAGAATATGTTTTCCATGAAGGTTATAAAATCACTCTACTGAAATTATTTTAGTTATTTGTGTTTAGATACTAAAGATCATTGAATAGATATGTATTACATATTTAATGTTAATATATTATCCTATATAATAAAAGCCTAATATGCTAAGTGTCCAGTCATCTGGTTGTCCAGTCAACCAATCAAAGCATAATATTCTAATGATATGCTAAGGCTGCTCAACCGCTTGCTATAAAGTGCACTGACCGCCAGGATACAGACAGTCGACTGGTCGACCAGTTGCTATGATGTGCACTGACCACCAGGGGGCAGACACTTCAACTGGAAGGTTAGCTTGCTGCTGGGGCCTGGCCAATCAGGACTGAGTGAGATGGCCGGACATGTACTAGAGCCCTCTTGCAGTTCCTCCCTGCCTGGCCAACTTCCCACATCCCTCCCAAGCCCCAGTCATGCACCAGTGGGATTCCTCTGCCTGGCCTGTGCCCTCTTGCAATATGGGACCCTTCAGGGGATGTCAGAGAGCTGGTTTTGGCCCAATCCCATAGGCCAGACCGAGGGACCCCACTGGTGCACAATTCTTGCACGGGGCCTCTAGTAAATGATATTTATATATTGTGTGTCTATGTATGCATGCATGTATGTGTGTGCACGTGGGTATATATATCAACTATCCTTTTATCATTTGGGGAATCATAATCAATGCCTTTCAGATATTGTTCTAGATCAGTGGTTCTCAACCTTCTGGCCCTTTAAATAGAGTTCCTCATGTTGTGACCCAGCCATAAAATTATTTTCGTTGCTACTTCATAACTGTAATGTTGCTACTGTTATGAATCATAATGTAAATATCTGATATGCAGGATGGTCTTAGGTGACCCCTGTGAAAGGGTCGTTTCACCGCCAAAGGGTCGCAACCCACAGGTTGAGAACTGCTGTTCTAAATGGTTTTAAGTACATGGTTTCTATTCCAAACCTTTGCAGGAGGATGTCAATGAGTTTCATCCTCATGTCAATACAGAAAGCTGTTGCAGTTTTGCAGATGAAAAGAAAAATTTCTTTCTTTACTTTCTGAATTAGGAAAGTGAGGAAGTTTGTTGTTATTGTTGCTATTGACTAAAAAGAATGTCAAGGCCTCAATGTGTTTCTGGGAAAGCAGTGATGCATTTCACAATACTGATAACTGTCATCTTGGAGTTTTGAGGGTTCCAGAATGTTGAATTTCCTTCTTTTGCATAGGTCAGTATATACTTTTTTCTTGAGCATTTCTTCATAAGCAGAACGACAGACCATCTACCTTTTAAATATTTACAGATTGCAAGTGAATAAACTCGCCTAATCTGTTCCCCCTCCCCCATAAAAAGCAAAACAACCAGCATCAATAATCTCTAATAAGATACCTTTGATAAAAATTTATTAGGATGCTCTAGGATATTTTTGAGGCAGGTTTTACATATCCCATCAGTAATAAATCTGATATTAGCACTATATGTCTCTTTTGCTCTGTTAATAAGTATTTTTAGATTAACATATTCATACCTGCTTCTGATGAAAAACATTACAATATGAATAGAGTGCATGAGGACACTCTGAAGCTTTGTATTTACACAAAGGAGACTCATAAATATTGGTTTATCAGTGTGAGATATTTTATGCTGTTCCATTTTATGTCACAGGGAAAGCCTAGTCATGCTCTAAATCATTGTCATTACAAGATGCTGTAATCAAATATTAATGGTCAAAACATAAAGTCTCATTCTAAATATATCTTCATTTTATAATAGAAAAATAGAACTGAAAAGGATCTGCAGGTGATTCAGACAGTCATCTCGTTTTAATCATGAAGCCTCGGCCTTGAAAAGTGACATCATTTTCCAAGTGTTACGAATGCAGTGGTTTTTGTTAACATTATTCAAAATTGTTTATTTAGAAATGTCTATTCCCCCCTGCGTATATGACTGCTATTTTTCTAAATTATTTTGAAGGCATATCTTTTTGTAGGCAAACCTTGTAAACACACATCTTAAATTTGAAAACAAATGTGAAGAGCTTTCAAGCTCAAGTTTGTGAACTGAACTAAATATGCGTTTAAATTCCATTCCCAAATACCATTGGAAACTGCAGTAAAGACAGATGAAAGAGAATATGTTTATGAGCATGATGATGCACCTGCTCCTGAGAACAGGAATAAGAGGCCTTCAGGGAAGAGCCCTGTTGGTCTCAGAGCTCAGGTTGGCAGGTAGAGAACAGCATAGGTACTAGTAAAAAGCAGAAAAACAGACATTGAGGTTATTGCTCACAAGTCTGAAGAATAGCTCAGGTTTATGATCTCTACTCCTTTGCATGTAACTGGTTGCAGCTTTTACCTGCACTAGTAAAGCAATGGAACTCTTCAAAGGAATTCAGGCAATACAAAAGTGAGGGCTAATATGCATGCATATAAGCATAACCAATGGACATAAGACACTGGGGGGTAGGTGAGGCCAGGGGATTGTCAAGGGCGGGGGTGGGGGGGAAGGACACATATGTAATACCCTTTGTAATACTTTAAGCAATAAAAAATAAATAAATAAATAAAGAAGTAATACGGTGGTAAATATAGAACATGAACCCACACACACACACACACACACACACACACACACACACACACAAAAGTGAGGGCTAAAGCTTTCCAGTAGGTGGGATAATGACTGAGATTAGCACTGCATCCTAATTCTGGTAGTTGGAGAGGCTCTAGTTGGTCTGTATGTTTCATGTGCAAAAAGCAAAGCACGTTAAGGGAAAATGTACCAGGAAAGTAGATCAATTCATGCCAACAATCTATATCAAACAATCTATTAATTTATAAAAAAGGACTCAACAACAGAAACCAGTGGTATAAAACAGAAAATAAAAAAAGAAGAAAAAAAAAGTCATTTTAGGAGGCTTTCTCAACTTTTGCATTATTATCACTTGGGGCTGGATATTTTTTTTTGTTATGTAGTGTGTCCTGTACATTGTAAGATGTTTAGCAGCATCCCTGGCCTCCATTAAGTAGATCCTAGTAGCTAGGAACCTCTCCTCTCTACCTATTGTAGATGACAGTGTCTCAATATCTGGACAAAGTGGGAAAAGATACTGCCAAATCCACTGGAGGACACAATCAGCTCCGGTTGAAAAACTACCTTAGATGGAATAAAGATGACTTAGAGGAAAGATATTTTAAAGCTATGTATTAGTGTCCTTAGAGAGATAGAGCCACTATAATCTGTAAAGTAAAAATTTTCTGATATGAAAAATGGAGAAATCAAGGTACAGAAAGAAATTATGTAATTTTAATATATAATCACCAACATTATAAAAAAGGATTATTAAAAAATTTAAGGAAATCTCCCAGAAGAAATAGAGCTATAAAATATGAGAAAAGTAGACACAGAATTAATTTACAAATCACAAAATTTATCCAATAAGTTTAAAAACCAGAGTAAAAGAACAACAAATGAGATAAAATAATTACGGCATTTCCTAGATTTGAAAAAGACACGTCTTCAGAATAAAATGGCCAAAGTATTGCTGATAGCAATAAAATTTAAAATAATTAAACCAGCCGCATGCTACAGAAATTTTAGAACACCAAGACTTAAGAGAAGACTCAAAAGGTTTTAACAAAGAAAAACATAAACAAATGTTCTATCATAGGAATGAGCATCGTACTGAAGTTTTCAATCAATATCTTAAAATGCCAGAAGATACTGGGACCTTGCCCTTCAAGTTATGACCAAAAACAAAACAAAACAAAACAAAACAAAATCCACAAGAAAAAAACAAACAACAAAAAAACACCTAATAATATTTTTGTATACCTAGGAACATACCAATCAAATATAAGACCAAGATAAAGTCATTATTAGGATATGGAAAGATTCATAAAGTTTATAGCTCATACTTTCTGAAAAAAAAATCACTTCAGTTTGTATTTCAGCAAGACAAATTTCAAAACCATGGGCTTTAATTAAAATAGACATGCAAGGAAAAAAATATTCAAAATGGCAGGGATTAGTAAGAGAGCAGTCCTGGCACATTGGGAAATGGTATCTTGAGGAAACTGGATGATACTCATACCATGACCCAATCTGACAGTAACTGGGAGGAAGAGAGTTGAAGAGTTGGTTCTTTGGCGTACATGGTTAGAAGTAAAGATATGTCCTACAGATTTAATAGATTGTGAAATAGAGATGTGAGTATATCTTCCAAAGTTTATAGATAAGTAATAGAGCATCTAAATTGGGAGGAGAAAGAAAAGAAGCTACTAATAAGAGAGCCAATGAATGTAAATGTAATTGAAAAATAAAATTTAAAAAAGCCAAATGCCTCATTTCACCAACAGAGTCCATTAAATGCTGCTTAAAAATTTTAAAATTGATAAATAGTGGTAAGAGCATTCAGTAGACTTATGAGGGTTACTGGCAGAACATAAATATAGAAGTGATCCAAAGGAATTGTATTGGGATATAGTATTAGAGATGGCAGATGTGGGGGCCGGGGGCGTCTTTTATATGAGGGAACATACCTCAGTATTTATGTGTGAAGAGGGGGGTGGAGTAGGAACAAAGCATAGGAAAGTTGAGACCAAGGGCACACAGAGTAACACTTACTCTTCTTATGTGAACTACCCACTACTGATTTGGCTCCAACTCCTGGCAAAACTATGAGTGAGTGATGTTCCACAATGTCCTGTCCTCAACAGCCCTGTTCAGCTCCTGTAGACTCTGCATATAGTTTCTTTTTATTTTATTTTTTATTTTTGTTTATTTTAATTACAGTTTACATTCAATTATTTTGTACTAGTTTCAGTTGTACAGTGTAGTGGTTATACATTTACATAATTTGTAAAGTGACCCCTCCATAATCTAGTACCCACCTGGCTCCATACATAGTTATTACAATTATTGACTATAGTCACTATGCTGTCCATAACTCTCAATTTGTACTTCTTTTTTTAAAAAATTAAATCTTTATTGTTCAGATTATTACATTTGTTCCTCTTTTTTCCCCCCATAACTCCCCTCCTCCCAGTTCCCATCCCACCTTCTGCCCTCACTCCCCACCCACTGTCCTCATCCTTAGGTGCACGATTTTTGTCCAGTCTCTTCCCGCATCTCCCACACCCCTTTCCCCCCCAAGAATAGTCAGTCCATTCCCTTACTATGTCCCTGATTCTATTATAATCACCAGTTCATTCTGTTCATCAGATGATTTATTCACTTGATTCTTAGATTCACTTGTTGATAGATGCATATTTGTTGTTCATAATTTGTATCTTTACCTTTTTCTTCTTCTTCCTCTTCTTAAAGGATACCTTTCAGCATTTCATATAATCCTGGTTTGGTGGTGATGAACTCCTTTAGCTTTTCCTTATCTGTGAAGCTCTTTATCTGACCTTCAATTCTGAATGATAGCTTTGCTGGATAAAGTAATCTTGGTTGTAGGTTCTTGGTATTCATCACTTGGAATATTTCTTGCCACTCCCTTCTGGCCTGCAAAGTTTCTGTTGAGAAATCCGCTGACAGTCATATGGGTATTCCCTTGTAGGTAACTGAGTTTCTTTCTCTTGCTGCTTTTAAGATTCTCTCTTTGTCTTTTGTTCTTGGCATTTTAATTATGATGTGTTTTGGTGTGGTCCTCTTTGGATTCCTTTTGTTTGGGGTTCTCTGCGCTTCCTGGACTTGTAAGTCTATTTCTTTCACCAGGTAGGGGAAGTTTTCCGTCATTATTTCTTCAAATAGGTTTTCAATATCTTGCTCTCTCTCATCTTCTGGCACCCCTATAATTCTGATGTTGCTACGCTTGAAGCTGTCCCAGAGGCTTCTTACACTATCTTCGTATTTTCGGATTCTTTTTTCATTTTGCTTTTCCGGTTGGGTGTTTTTTGCTTCTTCGCATTTCAAATCTTTGACTTGATTCTTGCACTCCTCTGGTCTGCTGTTGGGAGTCTGTATAATATTCTTTATTTCAGTCAGTGTATGCTTAATTTCTAGTTGGTTCTTTATCACAACATCAAGGGTCTCATTAGATTTCTTGAGGATCTCACTACATTTATCGGCAGTTTCTAGAAAATTATTGAAAGACCTTAAAAGTGTGGTTTTGAGCTCTATATCTTCCATTCCTGACATTTGTGTCCTGTTTCTTTGTCTCCGCATTTTTTTATGTTTTCTTGGTGCACCCCCTAGTGGTCTTTGTACGCAGTCTTGTTGTAGTTAAGCCTTGATTATTGTAGGTAATACTAGGTGGGATTTGACCTCCAGGCCAAGTGGCTGTGATATTTTTTATTTTTAAAATATATTTTTATTTCCCACCTGGTTTGGCTCAGTGGATAGAGTGTCAGTTTGTGGACTAAGGGTCCTAAGTTTGATTCCGGTCAAGGGCACATACCTCAGTAGCAGGCTCCTCCCCAACCTGGGCCCTGGTTCAGGCATGTGCAGGAGGCAGCCAATCAATGTGTTTCTCTCACATCGATGTTTCTTTCTGACTTTACCTCTCTCTTTCAATCTCTCTCTAAAATTCAATGTAAAAATATCCTCAGATGAGGATATATATATATATATATATATATATATATATATATATATATATTATTGACTTTAGAGAGGAAGGTAGAGGGAGATAGAGATAGAAACATCAATGATGAAGAGAGAGTCATTGATCACTTGTTTCCTGCACATCCCCACTGGGGATTGAGCCTACAGTCTAGGCATGTGCTTTGACTGGGAATGGAACTGTGACCTTCTGGTTCATGGGTTGACAACTCAACTGCTGAGCCACACTTCCCAGGTGGAATAGCTTCTTTTATTTAGTCAGTTCATGTCATATTTGGTCTTTCTCTTCGTGTTTCTGCAGACTTCTGTTTTTCCCAGTATTACTGTTTTTTTTTCCAAAGAGCTTTGCCACCTCACGATGTGCCTGAAGCAGGAGAGCTTCAGTTCTGTCATTTTTGCCTCCAGGGATGTTCAGGCTTAATTCGCTCTGGGAGCCACTTGGCCAACTTTCTGGTGGCTCAGAGTGTCTGTAGAGCTCTCCTCCAACACATCTTTCAACTGAATCAATTTTTTCCCTATCAGCTTTCTTTACTGTCCAATTGCCACATCTCTACATAGTAATTAGAAATACAAGGGTGTGGATGATCTTGGCCTTGGTCACTGATGACAGCACATCCTTGCTCTTGGTGATCTTTCCTAATTATTTTGTTGATGGGCTTCCGAGTTTCAGCTCTCTCTTGATTTCTTGGCTGCAGTCTCCATTTTAATTGATGACTGAACCAAGATGAGCAACATCTTTAATAATTTCAATGCCTTCATTGTCTATGTTAAAGTTGTGTTCCATCTGCTCAGATGCACTCCTGCATTGGCACAATCACCAAATGCCCACAAAATGTAATCACCCATGTGGTGTTGCTTTTATTATTTTTACAAAACTATTTGCCACAGGAGTCATTTCTTTGTGACACAGGCTCTTTAGCTATAGCTTACGACTCTACCTAAAGTTTTATTTACTAATATATGCAAAATTCCCCAAATATTTTATTGTATGTATTTGGAGTTTCGTTCTTATTATTGTAATGCCATTAAACTGTTTCCCTTAAAGAAAAAAAGGCACAGACAAATATATAGACATGAACTCACATGCTATTAAAACATGGAAGGATACACTCAGATCTTATCCATGCTACATTTCCTGTTTTAGTCATAAATCTGAAAACAAGACAGAAAATATGTTCTGTTTTTACTAATGTTTCTGGAGTTCTGCCATTTGCCACCTGTAGACATGACAGGAGTAGTAAGGGAATGCTGCAAACAACTTTGCACACAGAAATTCAACAATGTAGATAAAATTAACTAATTCCTGGAATAATGCAAAATACCCAAACTCACCCAATATTAAATACATCAGTTGAAAACCTTATAATTATTAAGTGAATTGAATCATCATAATTGGAATTGTTCAAAAAATTTCTTATCCCAAATGACATTGGTGGAGAATTCTACCAGCAAACATTTAAGGAAAAATTAGCACAAATTCTACTCAATATTTTAGACAATAGAGAGAACACTTCTCAAATTTATTTTATATGAAGTTAGCATTACCTGATATTGAAACCAGATACAATGGTACAAAAACAACAAAAACAGCTACTAACCAATATCCTTCATGAATACAAATACAAGTAAACTTAACAAAATATTAGCAAATACTACTGAGTAATATATAAAAAGAATTATATACCATGACCAAGTATAGTTTATTCCAGGGATACAAGTCTGGTTCAATATTTGAAATTAGTTCATGTAATCTACTAATTGAGAGGCTATAGCATTCTACAAAATTCTACTTCCATTCATGATTGAAACTCTTAGAATAATAGGAATAGTGAGGAACATACTCAACTTGATAAATTAAATCTATAAAAAATAAAGTGTACAACTAACATTTTACTTAATAATGAAAGACTGAAATCTTTCCCCTAAGTCTGGGAATTAGACATAGATATAAACTCTCAGGAGTCTTATTTAACATTAAACTGTAAGATTTAGACACTAGAGCAAGATAAGAATAGGAAATACAAGACATATAGTTAGAAAGGATGAAATAAAAGTGTCCCTCATTGCAGATGACAAACTTGGCTATGTAGAAAATTCCAAGGAATCAACAACAGTTAAAAAACAAAAAACAAACTCCCTAGAATTAACATGTAAGTTCAGCAGGGTAAGAGAAAATAAGATAAACATTACGAAGGAGATTGTTTCTACATATTAACAATGGACATGTGGACAATAAAATTGAAAATAATAATAGTTCCCTGGCTGGTGTGGTTCACTTGGTTGGAGCTTCATCCCATATACCAGAAGATTGGGGATTCAAGTCCAGGTCAGGGCACATACCTAGGTTGCAGTTCAGTCCATGGTTGGGATGCAGTCAATTTGTATCTTTCACAATAATGTTTCTCTCTCTCTCTTTCTCCCTCTCTAAAATCAATATAGTAATAATAACTAAAATGGCATTTATAGTTGCTCAAAAAAGTGAAATACTTAGGTATAAATGTAACAAGATCTATAAAATAATTACATGCTGAGGAAATATCAAATCAGATATAAATAAATGGAGATATACACCTATGTTCAAGGATTGGAACAGTCAACATAGTAAATATATTATTGTTTCAAAAATTGATATACAAGTTTAATATAATTTCTATCAAATGCAAGCAAAGTTTTTATATGCAAGATTATTATAAAATCCACTAGAGGCTCGGTGCACGAATTCATGCAGGGGTGGGGTCCCTCAGAGTGGCCTGCGGGGATCGGACCCCAGCTCATGCCCCCAGCCTTGCAGCCCCACAGCCCAGCCACAGTCCCACTCTCATCAGGGCCCATCGGGGTTGGCAGCACCTCTACTGCCACCCGCTGCCAGCATTGCATTGCCGATGCCCACCATGTCCCGCGCTGTCCCTTGGTGGTCAGCACACATAATAGCAAGTGGTTGAACTCCCGGTTTCCTGGTCGAACTCCCGGTTGAATGACCACCCGAGGGGACAATTTGTATATTAGACTTTTATTATATAGGATATTGAAAGGCAAAGGAATTATCACAGCTAAATAATTTTGGAAAATAACCATATGGTGGGAAGAGTCAGTCTACCTGATATTAAATCTTATTATAAAGCCACAACTGATCCAGATGGTATCATATTGGTGGAGTGATAGGACACATCCATAAATGGAATAAAATAGAGTATTCATGAATAGATTTATATACCCATCCCAAAAGCAGCCAGAGGAGACTTCTGAAAATTGTTCGCTATTTACTTGACCCTGAAAACTGTATTAAATCATGCAAATGAAGAGGTTCAAATCTTCCTGTTCACTCTAAAAACACTCATGAAACTGCCCAGGCCATCAAAAGTATGCATATCTGATAGCCACCAAGTATCTGAAGGGTGTCACTTTACAGGAGCAATGTGTGTCATTCCATCATCACAGTGGTGGAGTTGGTATGTGTGTCCAGGCCAAACAGTGGGGCTGAACGCAGGGTCGGTGGCCCAGAAAGAGTGCTGAATTTTTGCTGCACATGCTTAGCAATGCAGAGAGTGATGCTGAACTTAAGGGTGTAGATGTAAATTCTCTGGTGATTGAGCAGGTCCAGGTGAACAGACAGTTTAGGGTGAACCCACACATGAGCTCTCCCTGCCACATGGAGATAATCTTACTGAAAAAGAGCAGCTTGCTCCTAACACAGAAGAGGAGGTTGCACAGAAGAAACAGATATCCCAGAAGAAACTGAAATAACAAAAACTTTCGGCCCAGGAGTAAAGTCAGCATAAAAAAAAATGCTAATAAAGTTAAAAAAAGAAATAGACCCATAGAAATATGTTTATCAAAAGAGAAATGTCTAAATTATATTATTACTTACTTATGAATGAATTCTATTCAGGCCTTAGAATCATGTCTTTAAAGGTTTATTTTCTTTTAGTAATATGGAAAAGTACTTATGATATAATGCTAACTGATTAAACAATATGAATATATGTTTAAAAGCTGCAGGGAAATATGGTAAGTTGTTACCAGCCATTACACTGAGTGGTAGAATTATACTTGTCATTTTTTCATTACATTTCAGAATATTCCAAATTTCCAACTACCATATAAGCCTTCAACCTTCATGATAACAAGGAATATGTCTCTAAATCTCTAAAGATATATTAGTAATTATATATAGAGCACCAGAAGCATTTATAAGTTTATTTAGCTAATGTAATTAATAACATTCTCAGCTTTGTCCTGAACTCCAATACTTTGGCACTGCCTGGGTTTGGCATTATTAACTATTACAAGTAAAATAACAGTAAGGTGCATTTACACAAGAGAAGAAAGGACAGATTAAGGTCCTCTGTTAGTACGAGGGAGTCTGACAGATTCTGATATGTTTTGTGCACTGTATCTGTATTTTCATTTTCATTTATATTTCCAAGGCTTTTACGTCTAAAGCTTGGTCCCCAAAGAAGTCGGGGTTTTTGTGTTACCCACAACTTGGCAGGAGGGAGAATGTCTGCAATTATTCTTGCTTTTAACTGACTTTGAACCCTGTCTTTTTGGCTTGTACCTGGCTTTGAGACAGGAGAAGGCAAAACACTCTATCTGTTCGTTTTCAAATGTAATTTCCCCTTTGGCTTTGTTGATAGTAAACTTCTGTCTTTGCATCTGAAATTAAAAACTCTTCTAATCCTGGAATCTGAGTGTAATTAATTAGAAGGCTTTCTCTTATCTGTGTCTAGGATCTGCATTTGGTCTGATGTTCTTTTATATCCAGGTGTAAAACTTGAAGACTTACCTTTAGTGCAGTGGCCCAAATTGTGTTCCTCCTTCTTCTTGTACTACCATTAGCCACCAGTTCTTAATCATATCCACACATGAATTTGGGCCAGCAGGATCTAATTCCTTAGATATCTCTTCCTTATGTTCATGCTTGGTAGGCTCTGATTTTGAATTTGTAGCCCTGCCTAGTCAATAGTGTTTGGCATAGAAAATAAGTAATTATATCTGATGGGATCTCCTGCTCTGAAAGTTAGAATACTTTCTTGAACTTACTCTGCAGAAAAAATGAGTTAAGTTATACTATTAACAGGAGTATCTTAAAATGCATATAGTTCAGAGGTCATAGTGACTTTGACATGTCTGTTCCATTTAATTCTCACAGCTCTTTTGGAGCAGCTTTGCCCATTTTCCACTTGAGAAAACTAAATTGAGTAAAGTTGAATGGAGCTCGGCACAACTAACTCCAGTCTCTCCACATCCGGCACTTGCCCGCTGGACCAGTCCTATGAGTGACACTAGTGTGTGGAATTAGTTGTGGTAGAATCCATTCTGATAACATTGTTGATACTTTAATCAGGCCTCTTTAAAATGACTCTTTCATTTTTATTTATATGTTATTATATACTAGGGGCCCAGTGCACAAATTCGTGCACCTTGAAAGGAACTGTGGATCTTGAGGCTGTGGTGGGCACAGGGGCAGGTCTCAGCCCATCCTCTGAACCTCTGCCCAGCCCCTCCCACTGTGGCCCTTGGTCCCCTGTCTGCTGGCAGCCCCACTCATGCCACTGCGGCTCCCATGTGCTGACGGCGCTGACCCTGCTTGCCCCTGCTGATGGCGCAGAGCGATTGGGGCCGACATCATCAGAGGGTGCGAGTGGCAGCTGCTGCCCCGCTCACCCCTCAGGAGCAGGGGGAGGTGGAGAAGCCCTGAGGGGCGAGCGGGGCCAGCAGCTGACACTCACACCTGCTGACGGTGCCGAGTGATTGGGGCCGGTGCCAGGCACCAGCAGCGGGTGCGAGCGGAGCCAGTGCCAGCAGCAGATGCGAGTGCCAGGCAGGAAGGTGATGCACGGGAGCAAAGAATTTTCAGTAACCACCAGAGGCTCGACCTGATAATCACGACCAGCACCCTACCTTGGTCTGGCACCCCTGCTTACCTCCACCATCCTGCCTCAGCCGATGCCCACCATGTTCCATGCTCTGCTGCCTGCTGCCAATGCCCACCATATTCCCCGCGCTCCCCTTGGTGGTCAGTGCATGTCATACGACCAGTTGTTCAGTTGTTCTGCTGTTTGGTCTATTTGCATATTAGCCTTTTATTATATAGGATGTGTGTCACCTACATTCTGTATAGAAACTTGAAGGGAAAAGAAATTAGGTTGTCTTTAACACTTCTAACCCCCATTACTTTTAAGTTAAAGTCCCAGTTCTTTCACAATCTAGCCCTAAACTTCTGAAACATTTTCATCCATTGTCACTCACCTCCATGAACACCGTATTCCACTGTATGGAATTTTTCTTTTTTTTCTGAACATGTTGTTTTTCTTGCCTGAAATGCCATCCTTCTCCATCCTCATTTCACTGGTAAACTCCTACTTTAGTGGAGTTTTGTTAAACCACAGATTGCTGATCTCCACCTCCAGGTTTTCTAATTCAGTAGGTCTGGGGTCCCCAGAGTTTCATTTCCATCCAGTTCCCAGGTGATCCCGAGGCTTCTGGGTTGGCACTACACTTTTATAAAATGTTGTACCTACTTATTCCTGAAGATCTAACTAAATAGACCTGCAGGTTCTTTTCTGAACACTTAATGGCTCCTTTCTCTTTCATGATTTTATTGGTTATATCACATTTTGGGGTCACTGTGAGTGTCTTCCTTACTTACTAGTAAATGTCTTCCTTATTTTAAAAAGGAGCAAGACTTGTTCTACTTGTATAGATCCTCATGGTCTGATGTGATGTTTGGCACCTGTGGGAACTCACTAAGAAATTGAATGAATACATAATGTACCAAGAAACACTTGTTCACTTAAAGTTACTTATACAGGGTGAATACTTTGCTTCACTGGTTTTCTTTTTCATTGTGTCTTGGTTCCTAAGTCAAAACTTTTCTGTTTTTAGGACAACTGGAAGGGGAAAACTATTGTGTTGTTTGTTTGTTTTTAAATATCTACTATGTATTAGTTACTTTGCTTTACATATATTCTTGTATGTCATTTTTGAGTAACTCCTATGACATAACTATATATTATTCCACGTTTAAAGATAAAAAACAGGCTCAAAAGGTTTAAGTAATTTTATGAATATCATATGACTTGAAAGCGGTACAAAGTAAGATTTAAATTCAGCATTTTCCAAAAACTATTCCACTCCGCTGCCTCCCAAATTAACTCTTGTTTCTCTCATGGCATATGAAGATGATTTGGACAGTGGTATATCTCCAGATAAAATAAAAGAGGACCTTAATGTTAGCATTATTACTGATGGTCCCTGCTTTCCTCTTTGCCTCTTTGCATCCAGGTTCAATTCCTGAATTACTCTCAGTCTCACAATTATTCTACTGTCTCTCCTTTCCTCCTTGTAGATCATTGAAGAGGTAGCTCCCAATGCCTTCACTTCCATGGCTTTCCCAAAACTTATTTGATTGACTACATTGCAAATCAAATGCAGTATATTTTCTCCCTTGTTTAAATAGAAGAATTAAGCAAAGAGACATTTTAAAAATATTAAAACCAAACACTCACTTTAAATTTCTAGTGAGTTTTGTTTTGAGCAGCTGAAGACAAAAATAAATTTATTTTCACAAGTATTCATTCAAGATTAAAAGTTTAGTTTTTAAAAATATATATTTTTATTGATTTTCAGAGAGGGAAGGAGAGAAAGATAGAAACATCACTGATTGGCTGCCTTCTGCAGGCCCCCTACTGGGGTTTGAGCCTGGGCATGTGCCCTTGACCAGAATGGAACCCAGGACCATTCAGTCCACAGGCCGATGCTTTATCCACTGAGCCAAACCAGCTAGGGCTAAAAGTTTATTTTTTGAATTTTTAGGCTATATACACATTTTATACATCATAATATCATTTTAATTCTCCGTTTGCAAACCTTTCTCTTCTTCCTTCCCAAGAGTAGTAAATTCTCTTGGGAATAATTGGAATTTTACTTACCATAAGTTATAAACATAAGTATATTTTGTAAGGTCAAGTACCTATTCTTTCTTCCATTTATTAAAAGCATTCTATCCTTAGGAAAATCAGTAGATGGTCACTTTTAAGTAACAAACAGATTTGAACTTGTGGTAACCAATTCATTTTGTTAATCATTCAGTAAATGTAAATTTCATATTGTATATCATTCAGTGATGTGAACCTGAAAATTATGACCTTATATAAAGTGATTGGAACAAAATTTTAGTTTAGTATGCTGTATATATGCATTTGTTTAAACTATTTGATGAAGAAAGTGTAATTTGTCATTAAAAGGCAAAATATGTTTTGTTCTTTTTATATTGTATGGTTGGGTATGTGTTTTTTTTTTTTTAGTACTGAAGAATGAACTTTGTATTAATAGAGGGAGGTGGACATAATACTTCTTTTTCATCTGTATTGATATAATTCCTTATCTATTGGGCAAGCTTGGTGTTTTGCATTTGTGAATTCTGTTAGGCTGTTGTATGGTCATGACTGGAATTTGGAAAGAATACTGAGGAGTGGGGTCATGGGACTCTTTCTTCACATCGTTTATTAGTCCATTGGCTGAACTGGAGTGCCAGAGATTATTATATTTACTCAATACTTCCATTGTGTAAACCTCTGGATATGCATAGCTGTATTCATTTTTTAAATTTCCCAAGATTAAATTCTATTTGCATTAGAAAAACATAAAGAAAGTTTATAATAATTAGCTTATTTTATTTAAAGCACTCCAAAAAGCTTAAGCTTCTTCATACTCTGAAAACAAAGGCAGTTGTTGCAAAATTATTACCCAAGGGACAGTGGTGAATTGATCCACCAAGAATTAAAACGAAAATAAAAAAGAATTAAGAGGGTAATGAGGTGAATTTCAGATGATATTCTCTTTTGCTGACTCATCTTTTGTTTGGTATTTCCCAATCTTGGTCCTGCATCTCCACTGGATCTTTGAGGTCAAGGATATGTATGTACTACATAAATATATGTGGTTTATACACATTCTGTGTATCATCGTTTTGCTTTGTTTCAAATGCATGGAACAGAGTAGACACAGTGAAAAGGCAATTAAGAATTCTACTTGATGGAAAAGAAATAGAATAAAATTAGAAGGGACAAATTAGTTCACTAGTATTGGCTTTATATATAGTCCCTGATATGTGAGTAACTAAGTTAATTAACACTAACACTAACATTGTAGGCAATGGTAGGATACTGCTTACCTCACATAAAAATGAGGTAAATATCTGTGTCTTTAAAACCTGAAAACAATCCAAGGTAGGGATACAAAACAAACAAATAAGCAAACAAAAACAAAACCATAAAATATAGTGGAATTAACCATACAGTCACCCATGAGAGCCCAAGAATTAAAATCCCTTTATGATCAGCTAAGGATCTACTCTACATTTTTACTACAACCCCCTGGTATAGGCTTTAAGTCTGGCATTGTACTAAAACACCAGAGAAGATGTTTTACAAATAGATAAGGGTAAAAATCAGAGAACCTACAGAAACTAAGTCATCCTTTTAGTTGTTATAAGCTCTGGGACGGAGTTTTTAACGGCTGTGATCAAATAAGTTGGACAGGTCATATAACAAGTTAGAACTTGCCAATTTTTTAAATAGAAAAAACAGATGTCATCTTCTGTTGTAAACTACATCCTGACCCTATCCCACTCTGACTACTTTATATCATATATGAACTCCCACTCTCCACCCCCTTTCCTCCTTCTCAAGCAAGCCAACCTACCCGGCTGTGTATTTTTAATCAGTTTCTATAGCAATCAAGAATTCACCATCAGAGAAACTGTTTCACTGCTTCTTATCTTTCCATGCATGTGCTTGCTGAACAGATTTAAGATAACAGCAACTGGCAGTAAGTGCCCTTCCTGAAAATAGAGGTCAAAGACCTTGGTATTGAAGCCTCAGAGTAAATGGTTCTGGGAGAGCATGTGAAATTGTAGTCATAGTCAAATCCCAAATACACTTTTCCTTCTTTTTGCCAGAAATTTCAAAGTTTGTAGAAATGGTTTCTAATTGAAAAACAATTTCAATTCTTTATAAAAGCTAGAAATTAATGAGTATGTGGTGACCTTTTTTATGTGTTAATAACGAGAAAGAACATTTTAACTAAAAAAGAAAAGGAAAAAAAACCTTTGAGTTTTGGGGATTGTTTGTGAAAGGAGTAAAATAGAAAAAGTTAGGACTCATTATATGGTGATATTTTCAAAATATCATTTGTATGACTTGTAAAAAGGGCTTTAGACAGGTTCTGATTCTAAATGGAAGTCCGCCTTAGATCACTGCTTGAGAAAAACTTTCTCAAAACATTCTTTTCTGGGACTAAATTGCTTCAATATTACAAACCAAATTATGTTGGAAAGTGTGACCTGGAATGTGTAAAAGAAAGTGATGAAGGAAGAATGAAAGGTAACATGACAGAGCATTTGGTCTCAGAGCCTGAGTATGAAGTAGAAAAGGGGGTTGATTTGGTTAACCAGACGCTGCCCTTTGCTAAATGGCAGAGTCTCACATCAAAGGCCACAGATCCATTTGAACAGGTGCTTCTAAAAATTGTATTAAAAAGCCTCTGGGCGGCTTTAGATTATGAATAGTGCACATAACTTCACAGAACGAGTGAGTGCAAGAAGAATGAACTGCAGGTGAGGCCTGTCTGCTAAGAGAATCCATGATCCTGAGGTGCTCGCGTCTTTTCAAAAGATTCAATGACTGCTTTAAATTAAATGTTTTATGTGGTTGAACAAAGTTCCATGAAGGTACTGCCTACTTTCTTCTCAATATCAATTCCTGGTTGTTGTCATAATTCCTTTATCAGAATTTTTCAGAATGCTTTTCCTTCGCCAATGAAATTTTAATTTACGTACTTGTCAGCGACAGTTTCATAAGGATGTCATTATCTGTTATTTCTTCTTCTGTCTCTGACTCCGTCAACTAGAACTCCTTCCTTCCAACTGTGTGTGAAGGCTTTTTAATTTTTATTTATTTTTTAGTTAATCCTCACCTAAGAATATTTTTCCATTGATTTTGTAGAGAGAGGAAGGGAGGGAGGAGAGAGAGAGAGAGAGAGAGAGAGAGAGAGAGAGAGAGAGAGAGAGAGAGAGAGAGAGAGAGAGAGATGCAGCCTGACTGGGGCTGTGAAGTGAATGTGAATCCCAGGTATGTACTCTTGACTGGGAATCAAACCTGTGGCCCTGCAGTGCACAGGCTGTTGCTTTTAAACACTAAGCAACACTGGCCAGGGCTGTGTGAAGACTTTTTGAATGACTAACTACAATTAGAGAAGGTGTTGATAATTACATACTGACATATTTGTTGTATTCAGATCTGTATTAATTAAAGTATGGGATTGAAAAAAAAGGAGAGGGACTTGACTATCCACCCCACTAGGATCCTAAGAATTTAGTTGAGGAGAAAAATTAAATAAAAAATTGCAGAAACAAGTAGGAACTAAATTAATTATGTGACATTGAAGTAAAAGAGAGTAAAATGTGTAGAGAAGGACTGAGTTCCTCAGGTTAGTGACGGTTACCTTCAGTAGGGAGTGGGACTTAAAATGGGTAGTATTTAGGAATAATGGGGTAGTGTTTCCATGGGTGAGAATGGGTGAGCCCTGGGATAGCTGAACAAGACTAGGTTAGTTTGTTACCTAAGATCCTTTTTGATTTTTGGGTTGTCTGTACACACCAGCCTTGACTGCAAAATAATCTGCAATTGTTCTCATATGTGCTGCTGGGCAACCACTCTATACATAAAAATATTTTGTTGGAAATTGTGCTTGTTTTAGTTTCAAAAGTTAGCTACCTACCAGACTATCACTGCCAGAGAAAATGCAAAAGATGTGACATTACCAAAAAGTGGATGAGTAGCAAATGATGAGGGGGGGAAAAATACTAGTTAAAAATACTCATTTTACAGTTTAGTCTACATATATAATAATTACTTGGCTAGAATCTAAAAAGATATGTTTCTTTGCAGGTTTTAACACATATTTTTATAATAAAAAGTATAGTTTTTGCCCTGGCTGGTTTTGCTCAGTGGACAGAGCGTCAACCTTTAGACTGAAGGGTCCCAGGTTCGATTCTGGTCAAGGGCACATGACTAGGTTGCGGCTCGATCCCCAGTTGGGGTTGTGCAGGGGGCAGCCAATCAATGATTCTCTCTCATCATTGATGCTTCTATCTCTTTCTCACTCTCCCTTCCTCTATGAAATCAACAAAATATATTTTTTTACAAAAGTATAGTTTTACCTAATTTAGGTTATTGTAGATTATATTTTTCCAAAGATGGCCACAACAGTAAATACTATCCCATTTGGCCTTCTCATAATATGATGTTGTAACTTCTTCATTGAGGGCTGGGGTCTTTGTTCCCTTCCTTTGGAAATAGGCCAGCCTTAGCAACTCACTTCAATCCATTAGAATGCAACAGAAGTAACCCTGAAATCTAGATCATAAAAGGCTGTAGAACCCTCACCTGGTTCTCTCTCTCAGGACACTTGATCTTGAAACCCATCCACCACGCTGTGAGAAAGTCCAAACTAGCCCATGTAGAGAAATCACATGGAGAGGCCCACACAGAGAGGAACTGGGGACCCAGCTGACGTTTAGCACCCATTATCAAATGTGTGAGTGAAAGAAGCTTCAGATGATTTAGCTCAGAGCCTTCGGTTTGAGTTTCCCATCCGAGGCCTCCCACCCCCCTCCCCGCCCAGGACATCTTGGAAAAGAGACTAGCCATCCCCACTGTGCTGTCTGAATTCCTGACCCTCAGAATCCTCAGCCTAACACCACCAAGTTATTAATCTGTTACACATTCAGAGTGACTGGAAAATCTAGTCAATCAGGTTTTCATACCTAAATTTATACTTGCTCTAGCTAGTCACTTCTGAATTTCTCTGTAACATACAAATAACCTCACTTTCAAAAATACCCGTCTGCACTTCTGAAAACTCATTTCCAAATTGTGGACTAATTATTTTGCCAAATTTTAGAAAACAGGTATTTGTTTGTTTTTTAACTCACCTGTATTCTCAGCATATGGTACAAATTCCTGATTTTGTTATGGGCTCCATTAAAAAAAATAAAAGAATCAATCAATCAATCAGCCAGTCTCAGTGTCTGTTGACTAGAGACCTTTGCTCTCTGTGGCTAGCACCAAAGTTTTTACCATTATTAGTAGAAATGGAAGTACTACTGTGGGTTTTTTTGTTGTTGTTGTTTGTTTGTTTTTGTGTTTGTGTGTGTGTATGTGTGTGTGTGTGTTTTGTCATTTTACTCTTTGTTTTTTATTTTTAAATTACAGTTTATTTTCAATATTTTTTTGTATTGGTTTCAGGTGTAGTACATAATGGTTAGACAATCATATACTTCACACAGTGTTCCCTTGACATTTCTAGTACTCACCAGCACTATACATACCTCTTTAAAGAACATCAGTGGAAAATCAAGGGGTGAACTGGGGTTGGAACCAGGAGTCACAGGAGCACAGTACAGGAGAATTAAACTTTACTGAAAGATTCGGACAAAGCTTCATAGAGAAAGTTAACTTGTGAACTAAGTCTTTTTTTAATATATGTTTTTATTTCAGAGAATAAGGGAGAAGGAGATGGGGATGGAGCCCACTTCCTGGTTCATTGGTTGATGCTCAACCACTGAGCCAAGCTGGCCAGGCATTGTTAACTAAGTCTTGAAGGAGGAATAGGAGTTTATGAAACGAAGTGAGGGACAGCAAAGTTATTTGTATAAAATGCCAATCATTGCTTTCACACTATATTATCTTATAAGGATGCCTGTGCCCATTCATAGACACTGTTAAAGGCCATATTAGTGCCTGGTGACTCTGGAACCTTGGCCATAGCTGGTTCAAGCACAGTGAACAACTGATTCCAAGGAGCCAATCCATAGGCTGATTTGTGCCATTAATCACAACCTCTTTTGCAAAACTTCAGACGAAGAGACACAGGGATAGAGCTAGAGTAGCTACTGCTGAAGCTGTTAAGATCATGTAGGCATGGAATTGGCAGACACTGTGTATGTCATCCAAGCAGAAGAAACTGGTCTACTGAGTAGAATAATAGGACAGTAGTATAAAGAGAACACAGGGCCCCAGTAGGACAGCCTAGTTCCTACTACCTTGACTATCAGTCTGGTCTTTTAATTCTGTGAAATTTTCTCTCAACCCTTCCAGTAAGCTCCTTTTTACAAAGAACTAGTTTGACTGGCTTTTCAATCTTCAAAGAATTTCTAAGGCTCAATAAAGGTGAAGTGTGTAGAGTATATTAGAGATCTGAAAGATTCTGGTAGGTCTGGGGAACTGTGGAGTTCATTCATCTTCAAGAAAGTATCTGGTCCTACTATGTGCTATACACTGTGCTAGATACTAGAATTCCCAAAATAATGACAGAATATTTGACCTCACAGAGTCTGCATTGCATTGCAGGTGCAGTCAGTGTTAATGTGGGAGAAATGATGTAGGGACATAAATTCAGTTTTATCTCTGGGCTAAGGAGTTTAGACTTAATTCTGTAGTCCATGCATTTTCAGTGGGGGCATATTACTCCCAAGGGGCTGAAAATTAACTTTTGCTGGAGAAAGGGTTAACAAATTTTAGATATTACAATGGTTTGTCCACAATGTCTAATACCAACCTTACATGATAAAATCTTAGTTCTTAATACTTAATTCTCCTCCTTGGGTAGGAAAGGAAAATGCATAGAAAGTGCCGAAATAGTGTTGTAAGCCATGGTGCTTCTTTCTCGGTCTCTGTCTTTGTCTCTCTGTATGTAGCAAGAGACTTTTTTCCTTAATCAATAATGTATAAGGTTGAAGAGAAATGCCTAGATTTCATCTTCATATATATGTGTTAAGCAGCCATAGGAACACATGCTTTCCTATATCCAGAAGACTCATTTTAGTAGAGTATATATTGGGAACTGTGACTATATTTTGGCAGAGATTATAGCCTGTCCTAGTAACAGCTCTCATGTAAAAGCTGATCACTGTAGCAGGGTAAGAACTTGTGCATATGGCAGAGCAGAGCTTTCCATCAGTCCTTAGTAAAAATGATCTGGTTTACCCTGGCTGGCTAGCTCAGTTGGTTGGATTGTAGTCTGTAAACCAAAAGGTTGCTGATTCAATCCCCAGTCAGGGTGCTTATGGCAGGCAACCAATTGATGTTTTTCTCTCACATCCATTTCTCTCTCTCTCTCTCTCTCTCTCTCTCTCTCTCTCTCTCTCTCTCTCTCTCTTCCCCTTCCTCTCTCTCTAAAACTCAATAAAAACATATCCTTGGGTGAGGATTAAAACGGAAATGATCTGGCCTTTATAGAGATAATTACACAGAACTTTATGCTACTTGTAGGCCTCACCTGTGAAATGTATATATTTTTGTCTCTTTTATTTACCTTTTTTTTAAAACTTTTTATTGATTAAGGTATTACAAATGTGTCTTTATCCCACCATGTTTACCTTTTAAAGAATATTTTCCCTAACCCCAAAATATTATGATGGAATAATTCATTTCTATTTTTTTTTGTCTAGAAAAAAACACACCGTAGATTAAGCAAAATTATTAGTGAAATATTTTGAAATAACTGAGTCTCTCTCTCCTAAAAACATATATATTATGAAAAGGAATATGAGGCATTGAGATTAATTTTGATTTGATATGTTCATTTGTCTGACAGCAACATGAAAATATTTATTATTTGCAGGATTAAATATCCTGCATTTTTATAGACACAAGTTCCCCTTCTGAGAAAGTTGAACTAGTACATATGTTTTCTGTCCCTTGGTTAGTTAAGGGACATTTATGCATCTTTTTTTTTTTTAAGTTTGAAGGCAATTGTATTTGCCAGGGGCAGTATATCAGTCATTACTCATTTGAAGGCATATACGTTATCAATATTCTGCCCTTAAATTGAGTTCCTGATTTTAAGATAATCCACTCGCTGCTGCTTTTTGTCAACAAATGACAGTGTCAGTTGGCTGTACCATTAGCTCAGTTGGGACAAACTGGGTTGCTGGTTGGATTGGGCCCTCCCTAGTTTTATATAAATGAGCACTCCTTTTCATTCTTTACAGGTGATTGATAAGTGTTATATAAGCTGAAATGTTTATGGTAAAGTATTAACATTTAACACAAAAATGCTGCCTAGTACACACTCAAAATTTCTTTTCATTGATCCACTAACCAAACTGTCTTTGCCCTTCAACAAGTAGTTTAAAAGTTGGAAAATTATTAGTAGTATACTAGTATATGTTGAAAAACTCACAGAGAAAATAGAATTCATTTATTGTTCTACATATCATAAAATGGTTTAAATGATGAATAACATGGATAAATAATCAATTGTCACACTATATCCTTGAAGCAAAGATTGTTTGGCAATTTTCTCACTTAAACTTTTGCCCTTGTACTTGACTTCTTTGAGGAAACTGAGGAAAAAATAGTATTCTTGTAAATTAAAATGTTAACATTTTCTCCCCATTTTATGTTTAGACTACTTCACAGAAAAGTATCATGGGATTTATTATGAGGCACTTTATTTATTTTTAAAAACGTTTTTATTGAATTTTAGAGAGAGAGGAAGGGAGAGAGATAGAGGGGTAGAAACATCAATAAGAGAGAAACATTATTGATTGGCTGCTTCCTGCATGACCTCCCTCACCCCCCTCCTCTCCTCCCTCCTCCACTGGGTATTGAGCCCACAACCTGGTCATGACCGGGAATTGAACCAGTCATCTCTTGGTTCATGGATCGAAGCTTAACCACTGAGCCAAACCAGCCAGGCTCTTATGAGGAATTTTATATAGAAGCCAACCAAAAATTAAATTCCTATGGTAAGATTGTACTGGCAGGTACCCTGGAGGTGGATGGGGGAACAAGGCAATGAGTCTACCTCATGTCTCACATGTGTTCACTTCAGTTGCCCATTT
This sequence comes from Myotis myotis, assembly GCF_014108235.1. Taxonomy (NCBI): domain Eukaryota; kingdom Metazoa; phylum Chordata; class Mammalia; order Chiroptera; family Vespertilionidae; genus Myotis; species Myotis myotis. The sequence continues at coordinate 16,571,021 of NW_023416335.1, forward strand.
TTCTCCTCTGTGACATCATTTTGTGTCCAACTGACGAAGACAGTACTTACGGGGAGTTTTTTCTATGGAGACTGTGAAGGTCCAGATGCAAAATCTGTTAGGCCTCGATAGATCTAGGCTCTGTAAGGCAAAGATGCCAATGAAAATGATTCTTCTTGCACATAAACTTTTCCTTTTGAGTAACTCCACACTCGACCTTGGCTTATTGACCACCTTTTAGTGAGTTTTGCCCAGTGACCTTGTCTTTATTAGCACTCTTGACAAAAACTCAGGCAATTTCCTCTGCTATGTGTTAGCAGGGTGGTTTAGGGATTTGGAGTCTGACTTTGAATATCACCTCCACCATTTGCTAACTGTGTGACTTGGGATAACTTATATGATTTTCCCAGCCTTAGTTTTCTCATCATTCTTATCCCAATAGTTTATATGAGAATTAAATGAGACCATGACGAGCACAGGTCTGGTATATAGTGGCACTCAACAGGCATTAGTAAATATTATGATTATTATCATGTTCTGTAGCACATCACTGTCATTAACTAGAATACCTTTTAGTTCCATGCCAATAAGATATTTGATTACTCTCCCATCTATGCCTATGTTTCTAGATCTTATAATACCCTTTAACTGATTAGCAACTTATTCCCTTATAACAAACTAGAGGTCCATTGCACAGATTTGTGCACTGGTGGAGTTCCTCACACCGGTGCATGAATGGGACCAGGGAGGGACTGCTGGAGGGCTCCAGGGCATGTCTAGCTTGTCTCGCCCAGTCCCGATGGCCCAGACACCAGCAGCAAGCTAACCTACCATTCGGAGCATCTGCCCCCTGCATCTGCATGTCATAGCGACTGGTCAAATGGTCAAATGAACCGTTGGGCACTTAGCATATTAGGCTTTATTATATAGGTTAACCCCAAAACTTATCAGCTTTAAATCACAAATATTTCACACAGTTTGTGAGGGGCAGGAATCCAACAACAGCTTTGTTGCATAATTCCAGTTTTCCCATGAGGTTGTGATTAACTGTTAGCCAGGGCTACCATCTTTGAAAGGTTGACTGAGATAGGATTATCCATGTTTAAGCTCCCTTGAATGGCTGTAGGTAGGAAGCTTCAGTTATACATGTGGCATTCTCAGTAGGACTGCTCATGACACGCTTCCCTCAGAGCAAGTGTTGTGAGGGAGAGAGAAAGAGAGAGACCTGATTGTATAATCTAATCTCAGAAGTGGCAAACCATCACTTCCACTGTGTCAACCCAGGTGCAGTGTAGGAGGGGCCAACAGGGTGTGGAAGCCAGGAGGTGGCGATCTTCGGGAGCCATCTGGGAGGCTGCTATCACAGCCACATCTCTAGCTAGAGTTGTTTCAGCAGCCTACCATTGCCTCACTAGGATTGAACAGAATAATTGCCTAGATTTAACATATGCCAATGTATTCTTTCTCATGTGTCCGCCCTCTCTCTTTCTACCTCAACTTTCAAACGGAGCAGTTCTTTTAAGAAAGAATGATCTACCCTTTCCGTGTGAGGAAAAACTCCCCAGTGTATAAAAACAAAATAATCATTCACCATCTCTTTCTGGTATGTGACATGCAGTGAGATTTAACTCCATTGCTCTGTTAGAATATTCTATTCTCTGTGGAGGACCACTTAAAAAAAATCACTCTTTCAGCCTTAGCCACAAATATAAAAACTTATCTCTCTGAAGTTTGTCAGGTGAAGTGGACACAAATATGCCACAGTGGCTAGGGAAACAAAAATAACAAAGCTACCATCTCAGTCTGTGAAAAGCAGATAAGTTAGAGGAAAACTATAGTAAAAATGTCCAGAAAACATATGCTGCTTTTTAGGAGGGAAATGAGAAAACTCAGAGGATAAAATACAGAGCAGAAAGCTTAGAGATCACAACAGGGAAACAAGACACCTCCGTGTGTTTATGCAAAAATGCTTTCAGTGTTTTGGGGCAACGACAAAGGAGGGCAGGTATATACGTGAAGCTTTAGCGCACTATGGAGAGAGAGTTTCCAAAATGGGCTCTCACTAGTCTCACAAATAGAAATATTCTCCAACTTTCATGACAGATGGAGAATAGGAGCTATAGTGGGAGATGCCACAGAAAGATGAAGACCCCCCTCCCCATTTCCTCAAGGAAAAGACTGGGAATTAATTGATAATACTAAATTGATAAGTCCAAATAAGCCTTTAGGCCAGCGGCTCTCAACCTGTGGGTTGAGACCCCTTTGGGGGTCGAACGGCCCTTTCACAGGGGTCGCTTAAGACCATCGGAAAACACATATATAATTACATATTGTTGTTGTGATTAATTACTATGCTTTAATTATGTCCAATTTTTAACAATGAAATTGGGGGTCACCACAACATGAGGAACTGTATTAAAGGGTCGCGGCATTAGGAAGGTTGAGAACCACTGCTTTAGGCAAAGCAGGCAATACTTAAAAAAATTTATCTCTAATGTTGAAAGTTTTACAGATGTCCTCTTGTTTTTTGTTTGCTTTTTTCCCCCATTGACCACTCCAACCTTGCCAGCCCCTCCCAGGCCTTCACCAAACTATTGTGGGTGCCCATGGACTATGCATGTAAGTTCCAAGTTAATCTCTCCCCACCCGCCCTCAAACCCCCTCGTTTCCTCTGAAATTCGTCAGTCTGTCCCATGCTTTTATGTCTCTGGATCTACTTTGTTCATAAATTTATTTTGTTCATTAGATTTCCACATATGAGTGAGAACATGTAATACTTATCTTTCTCTGACTGGCTTATTTCACTTAGCATAATACTCTCTAGGTCCATCCATGCTGTTGCAAATGATAAGAGTTCCTTCTTTTTTACAGCTATGAGAGAATGGCCAAGAGACATATGAAAAAATGCTTAACATCAGAGAGATGCAAATTAAAACAACAATGAGGTACCACCTCACACCTATCAGAATGGATATCATCAACAAATGACAAGTGTTGGCAAGGAGAAAAGGGAACCCTAGTACACTGCTGGTGGGAATGCAGACTGGTGCAGCCACTATGAAAAAACGGTATGGAGTTTCCTCAAAAAATTAAAAATGGAACTCCCATTTGACCCAGTAATCCCACTTCTAGGAATATATCCTAAGAAACCTGAAACACCAGTCAGAAAGAATGTATGCACCCCTATGTTCAAAGCAGCGTAATTTACAATAGCTAAGATTTGGAAACAGTCCAGTGCCCATCAGTAGATGAATGGATACAAAAGCTGTGATACATTTACATTTACGGTACACCTATGTGATGTAAAAAAACAACAACTATGTGATGTAATAAAGAAGGAACTCTTATCATTTTCCACAGACAGTAATTTTTATTTTTAATCCACAAACCAATCTCAGATCCCTTAAACTGCAAAGTATGTGTATTAGTTTGCAGGATGTTAAAAAAATCCTAAGCAAAATAAAATAGTTTTCAGTCGTTATACATAACCAGTTTTGAATTGTGGCTCTGGTCCCCACTGACTGATATTTTAGGAGGCTTGCTTGGCCTCCCAGACCCTCATTTCCTCATATGTAAAACACATATAAACCCCTACACATAGTGGTTACTTTGTGAATCATAGCTCTTATTGATCAAGAACATTTTCTCCCCAAATGATCTTGATGCCTGTATTTTTAGGAGTTAAAAGTTCTAAGTGACATGCAAGGCTCTATCATAAACTTATCTTGTTAGTGTGAAATGAAAAATAATTAAACTCAATCCTCCTTTGAGTTTAATGATACAGTCAAGGCTCAATAAATTTTTTTGGATTGTTTAACTTCTGATTGCATACCATATCCTAATTATAGCTGTACTTAAGGATTTCTGATCAAAGTATCTATTCAAACTGCTAGCTACTTGAAGGAAGGAACTATTTATTACTCATCACTTAGCTCTAGCTTACTAGCAAAGGGCTTTGCACATAGGAAGTGCTCAAAAATATTAATTTGCAGGAAAGGGTATACAGAGAGTTATTATAATCAAGTTCTTGAATTCACGTTCCATTTTTCTTCCTATTGTCCCATACCAATCCTATTTTAGCCATTAATTTTTAGCCATTAATATGTAGGGTGGAGCAAAAATAGATTTACAGTTGTTCATATGGAAAATAATACAGTAATTAAATAATCATACAAGAATAAATTCTGTGTTTTACATACTCACAACTTTAAAAATACTTTTGCCCTACCTTGTACATATTTGAAACCTGGTTATTCAAAAAAAGGCAATAAAGACTTAATTAAACCATTAATGCATTACTTAATTTTCCAAACTTGTAACTGTCCAGACTCTGATCTCTCTCTGCTCATTAGCACCTCTCCCTGAAGTTGAAATGCAAATCTGTGAATTCATACGCCCCCAGAAACGCTTAAGCCCAGGGGAAAACATGAAACTAAGTCAGCAGGAAATTTGATCAAAATCAAATTTGTTGGGTTTCCCTTATCTGCATCCTTGGTTGCCAAGCATATTTGATAAACAAGACTTGACACCCCATTGCTTCTTTGGGAAAATATGGAGGTACCATGGGTGACAGTGGTTTATGGAGATGAGGGGTTTCAGGTGTGTGTGGTGGCCTTGTCACTGTGAGCTGACTCCAACAATAGACACATTAAAATAAAGTGCCAAAACCAATCTTCCAGAAAAGATGAGAAATGGTGTGACATATTGGATTTTTTTTCACTCGAACTGTTCGATAATTATGGATTGAGTAACCATGATGTGCTGGTATCTTTTAAAACCCTGTGGATTATATAAAAATGAAGAACATTTTGGTCCTCATCTCAGAGTTTTCTAACCTAGTGGAAACAATAAAACTGTTGGATTGTAACGAAACTTCAGCTGTAGGTTGTCTCACCTGAATTAGTGTGTGTTTGATGTCCTGGTTAGGTAAGAAGTTGCCCTCATGGCTTCCCATCATCGCAAACATTGACATTAATTACTTTCAATATCCGAATTAGGGATATGTTTATATTTAATTCTGTTTTTGAATAGCAAATAACCATTTGACCTTATAAAATGTATTTTTATCTAATCAAGAGAATATGGTCCATTTTCATTAGTAAATATTTGGGAGAGACAGTAATATTCATTACCATTGTAGGACATTTTATAGTTTTCAAAGGCATTTAACTACACTGTTTGTACTTGAATTTCATAACAACCCTGTATGCAAGGCAGGCAAGGCACTTCACAGATGATGACATTGAGGCTCAGGGATGCTCAGTGGCTGCCAGCTGGCAAGTAGCAGTCGCCAGGCACCCTGACTTGACCTTCAGGCTCTTCCACACTAATGTGCTAGACTTGCCCAAGGAAACAGTCTACATATAAAACAGCCTTGAAAATAAGTCGACTCTAGCACTTTCTACCTGGTTTGGTCCATATATAGATGAGTAGTTACGATTGTTCACTTTAATTCAATATGGTGTCTCTGAATGGGAGCTTGTTCTTTCTCTGTAATACTTTTAGCTGACTGTTTAGATCTGTGTCATATTCCTGCTCTTTACATATACACAGGCAGTGAGTGTGTGACTTTCCATAAACATTGAAAACAGGACTGTGGCCCAGCTGGCTTGGCTCAGTGGTTGAGCTTCACCCTGTGAATCAGGAGGTTGAGGTCCTAATCCCGGTCTGGGCACGTGCGGGTTGTGGGCTTGATCTCTAGGGAGGGGTGTGCAGGAGGCAGCCGATCAATGAATCTCTCTCATAATTGATGTTTTTTTCCTCTCTCTCTCCCTCTCCCTTCCTCTTTGAAATCAATAAAGATATATTTTTTAAAAAATAGGCCTGTGGCTAACCCAAATGGTTGTGGGTGGCAGGAGCTTTTAGAAACCTGGATGAAACTCTTCATGAGTACGTTTTCTGTTGAGCTGTGCATTCTATGCATAGAAGGGAAATCCTTGTTGGCTTATTGCTCTTGTTGGAACCACGTTAGCACTTACTCTCAGGAATGCTGTTTGGTGCATCTCTCATTCATCCCTTACATGAACCAAATCCACTCTAGGCACTGTTCTCAGTGCTGAGAATAAGACAGAGCACAAGGCACATGTAGCATCCTGCCCTCACAGAGATCACATTCTAGTGTAGAAAATGGGCTGTTAAATCACAAACTGAAATCAATGATCTGTAATGTCCCATTTTCTAGTTAAAAAGAAAGAGCATCAAACTACAAATCAGAAAACTTGGGTTGCATCCCCAGCTGCATCCCCTAGTTGCTCAAACTTGGGCACATCCCTTAACTACCCTGAGCACCAATTTGCTTTCCTGAAAATGGTGAAAATCGGACCTACCTGATAGACTTGTTGTAAAGGTTAAAATGACGTGGCTTAAGACATATAAGAGGCACTCCATGAGTGGCATTTTATTTTTATTCGTAGTAGGATAGTGGGAGTAAGCACAGGGCTGAATGCAATTTAGTATAGAAAAGCACTTGGTTACCTGTAAACACTGTATTTATGATTGATAACTCTTTTTTGTCGGGTTTTTAATTTTAGACATATCACCTTACTTTTTGGTTCAGATCTATTTACTATGTAGACTCTGTAGGCGAGTTGGTGGGTAGCCAGGAAAGATGCCAGCTAGCAGAGCTTAGGCAGAGGAGCAGATGGAAGTGCAGGCGGCTGTTGGTGTGGAAGCTCAGGAGACAGCTGCTTGGGGGATACAATCCAGGGGAGGGGTAGGCAAGGTGAGGGAGCAGCCACAGGTGTGGGTGGCTGACCTGTCTCGTGGAAGTTGGCCATACAGTGCAGCAGGATGACTCAGAAAAGTCTGCAGAGCTTTAGAAATGTTTATTTCTTGGTTTGGAATACGGGTAAAAGACTAGAATGAGGTTTGTCTGTTATTCAGAGAGGTGCTTTGTAAGAGAAGAAAGAGAAAAAGAAAAAGGTTCTAGATATTTCAATGGATATTGAGTAGTTCTCGTGCTTTCTCCCCTTAATTTTTCCTCTCCCGCCAGACCCAGAGGAAAATAGTTATTCATGAAACTGAAAAGACTTCATCTTTGTCATGTCAGCTAGAGGGATGTCACTGTTCAAACCCATTTTCCATTATTTTAATTATACTTTTTAAGCCTCAGATGTGTTGTTATTTTTAAAACTCCTTTAACGTTATGTCTCCATAGGTTGTAAGAAACTCACCTTTATGCCATTGTACTATTTTGAGGGTAGGTTGTTAGCTAGATTTTGTCAACATTTATTGAGCACTTATCAATCTGTACAATAGTTCTATTCAGGCATTTTTATCCATTTAATTTCATACAACCTCTTTGGAAAGTGGGTATTATTATTCCTCTCTTGCTATTTGGGACACTGATGTTTAAAGAGGCTAACTTATTTCCCCAGTTTTCTATAGTTAAAATGGGATAAAGCCGTGATTTCAACCCAGGTTGTCTGCCTCCAAAGCCCTGGCTTGAGCCACTGTGGTACAAAACAATCCCCATTCTGTAGAAAGATCAGTGAATCCATCATTTATGTCTTATTTATTACTGAACAGGTGCCCTCTCTCCTCTTTATTGAGATTTTTTTTTTCAGAGTAAGAGGAAAGGATGGAAAATGCATTTATTGGTCACATACTATGTGCCATACTTGCAAATATTTTCTCATGATTCTCAAAAAAACTTCAGGATGGTTATTATACTCCTATCTTGATTAGAGAAGTAATTGTTTTTGCGGAAACTGATTAGAGAAGTTGAGTAGTTTGTCCAAGTTCATCTTGCTTAGAGGAGTAATTATTTTTTGAGGAAACTGCTTAGGTAAGTTGAGTAGTTTGTCCAAGTTCATCATGTGTATCTACTTTGTATCTAACATTTATACATATCTAGCAATTGCCAGAAACTGGTCCATCCAGGGCCATAAAGAAGAATGACAATTTCTGATCTCAAGGGCCTCAAGGGTACTGGAGAAGACAACACAGAGAGAGATGATTACAGAAACATTTCGGTAGAAGGTAGCAGCTTGTTCAACGTTGAGCACAGAGGGAACTATAGCAGCCTGAACAGAATCAAAGAAGGCAGTCTTCCACTTGGGCTTCTCACCTTCCATAACTTAGTTTTCACTCCATTGCACCATGGTGCCTTCTAGAATGAATGCAGTCTTTATACCGAATGAGTCCTAGGGGTGGTCAGACACCCAGTTTGTGCAGGAAAGAAGTGGTGGAAAAATTAGGTTCCGTTTTTTTTTCTTTTTAGTAAGTTTTTTTTTTTTTAATTGATTTTAGAGAGAGAGGAAAGGAGAGAGATAGAAATATCCATGAAAGAGAAACATCAACATTGATTCGCTGCCTCCTGCATGCCCCCGGCTGTGGATTGAGCCCACCACCCAGGCACATGCCCTGACTTGAAATCAAACCAGTGACTGCTTGGTACATGGGCCAATGCTCAACCACTGATCCACACCGTCCAGGCTAGGTTCCATTTTTAATGTTATCCATTAACTCTCAGTAACATGTTGCCATTTTAACTAGGTTTCCACTTTTCTTGAGTTCCAAAGCTATCCTGGGATGGAAGGGAACTTAGTTTCTTTAGCAGAAGTTGCAGAACAAAGAAAACAAGACAAGACCCAGCCGTATATAGAATAACCCGATAATGGGAATTCTGGCTAACCACCTCTCATTCTCTTTCTAAGCACTTATCTGTTTGGCCAAAGAAGGTATGAACTTCTACCGCCTTGGCTTTTTTCTCCAAATAGAAATTTTACCTAAAGGGGACTTTCTTCTATGGGGAAGAGATTTTCTTTCCCATTCATATGTTGGTACACGTAGATAGAACACTCTTTTAAATTTTTGGCAACTGTGACTCAGGTATATCTTTCCCTTAATATGTGAAGCTTCAGTAACCATCTTTAGCATTATTATATGTCACTTTTTCTCCCTCTGTGTTTGCACAAGTTTTAAAGTTCTGTGCAGCATTTTGGATTCACACTAAACAACCTTAAATTTCCAAATAAAGAACTTTCTGAGCAGTATTTTGAAGGTGCCTGCCACCTGAGTTTTCAGCATTGGCGGGAATAGGTAGGTGATTTTTGAAGGTTGCTGGATGTTGCAACTTGCCTTGTGCCAGATATGAGGTATGTAGACTCTTCTGGAGTTTAACTTTCAGCCCATTGTAGATCAGCTAATGGTACCCTGCATGTGGAGTGGTAAATTCATGAGGATTTTAGGCAACTGTGAAAGATTTGAGGACCCACACATAGTGTTGAGTCCACTTTCATGAAAATATTAACAGCTCATAAAATTACTTATTTGAAAATAAGACCAATTTATTCCATTATGGGTATTCATCATTTCATCAGATCACCTGTTTTTTTTCTCTCCTGGATATTTTTTAGCATATATGTGTGTGTGTGTGTGTGTGTGTGTGTGTGTGTGTATGTATATATATATACATATATATATATATATATATATATATACATACACATATATCTCCTATCTAATAATAGACAAACATGGTAATTAACTGTACCTCCAACACGCTTCCCATCGGCTAATCAGCAGGATATGCAAATTAACTGCCAACCAAGATGGCGGCCGGCAGCCAGGCAGCTGAAGTGAATAGGAGGCTTGCTTGCTCCAGTGATGGAGAAAGCCAAGGTTCCCCACCTGCTGCTGCCGGCCTCTGAGCTGCACTCTAAGAAACAATGTTGCAATTATAGAAGCTAAACAAACCCCAGAAACCTGCTTTTAGCCAGCCGGGCCTCTAGTATGTGTGTGTGTGTGTGTGTGTGTGTGTGTGTGTGTGTGTGTATTTCTTCTTGGTGAAGCACCAGAGATTTATTTTCTACTGCAGTTGAATTATTTGACCAAAACCTGGTCCGATTTTAGCATAAGGAAATATATTTAGGTGGTTGGCAGTTGATAGTATCTTTTGGCATTATTTTCTCTTTTTAAAGGTTAGCGTATGGTAAAAATTATAAAATTTTACAAATTATTAGTTATTTATATACTAATACTATCAAAATAGTTTCTTTACACTACTTTTATAATTTGTTCAATTTCTGTATCATTAGTTTTATTCAAATTGTTTATGAAGTAGCTTAAAATCACTTAGACATTGAGAGCATTAGATAATTTAAATTATTGTTAGAGAGTAGTAATATCTGCCATTCATCTGAAGGCTGGCGATTCAAAAATTCTGTTTTCAGTTAATTTTAATGAAAAACACTTCTACTCAAAATACTGCTCTATGCCCAAATAATTGCTTACACTGCATATAGTTATTTTTTGCTAAAGGTAAAATAGCTAAGGCCATACATTATGATGGCAGGCACATGGTTTGCTGACAGAACTATATAAAATATTGTTTTCATCCTCATGTCGGCTCTAGTACATTTATCTCTACATGAATTCCTTGGGGATCTCGTGTAAGTTATAGTTTTGAAAAACATCCCTGTCACACTGAGCCGTGTCAGCTTACCTTTTCTTTACTGATCATGTTATTCCTCTGGAAGAACAGATAGGAACTGTGAGTTATGTCTTAGATGAACTTGGGTAAGCAGTGCCAAAATAGTTACAGAGAACCTAAATATTAATAGCCGTGCACCATGTTAGTTTAAATGGGATATTTCGCAATCTTATACCTGCAGTATTGCAAGGTAGTTGCAAAGAGTACACAGAACTCATTTCTATAAATATATGTTCATTTTATATCCTTTACAAGCTGTTTCATAGATTGCTGATCCAAAAAGTCCATTAGCACCAGTGACATGATTAATAGAGTAGGTTATAATGTTTAGCAGCTCATTGGAGATGACATATTTTGCCAGTTTAATTTGCACATTTTCTTACTATATATATTATACACATATTTCTAAGATTATGGGTTCTGATCTTGCCTTAATACCCATTTCTATTGTAAAATATTATTTCTTTTTAGGAATACATTAAAAAGTCAAGATTGTTTAAATAAGAATTTCTTAAATGTATGGTCCACTCTACCAAACCTATTCTGAAACTGGAGCTTTATTTTTACTCACTTCCAGCATATTTCACAGGAATGGAGGGGTCCAGGAAACAGGAAGGCATTCATTGATTATTCATTTTCTTCCAAAGGGTTTGATACTTTCCAAATGAAAAATAGTTCAGGGAATATAATATTCTAGAACAGTTTGACTATATTGTATAAAAGTAGATTATGGAAAAATCGTATAATAGGCTCAGAGCATTTTAGTCTGTTATTTTTCAGTTTTGTCTAAATATTTATTTTATGATTTGAAGGAGGGCAAAGTATTTTAGTTGTAATGTGAATATTTTATTTTACTTATACTCTTCATCTCCAACCGAATAAAATGAATAAAGAGGTTATTATTCTTGATTTTTAATTTATTTTCCCTTCAATTTAGCATTGAAATATGAGATCCATAAGAAGTTATCTACATTCAGTATGAGATCTATGTTTTGAAAATATGCATGTGCTTGTGTATTTTATAGTGTCAACTTATGCATGTACTTCTAGGAAATTCTGTTCCAAATAGATTTTACGGTGGCAACTCTTAAAATTTGACACATTACAGAAACTTATGCAATCAGTATTATCAAAATAGTGCAGCAGACACACAGGCGATTCAGTGTCCTCCTGATTCTACTCTTCAGTTTGCAGTGGTGTGTGAACAACTTTGAGTACCTTCATGGTCAAAGGCGCTCTGCTACTTACCTCAGGGCTAGGGAGATGAGCAAGATAGATCTTGCTCTCCATGAGCTTATAATTCAGTATAAGAAACAACCTAAATATATGAGTCCATGAAACATAAAGTGAGCTAGGCCAATGTCTTACAGCCATGGGGTAGAAAAGAAAAAAATATTACACATGACTTGAATTTGAGATTTTTTTTCCATTTTATTCTTTAAATTTTTTTTTAAATTTAAATCTTGTCGAAAATATTACATATGTCCTCCTTTTTTTTGAAAGGATATGTATTTTATATAAGATATATATATATTAAGCCCAGCCACTGTGATCAGTGGTTCAATGTTGGCCCATGAATCAAGAAGTCACCAGTTCGATTACAAGTCAGGGCACATACCCAAGTTGCAGGCTCAATCCCCAGTAGTGGGTGTGTAGGAGGCAACCAATTGATATTTCCCTCTCATCGATTATATATATATATATATATATATATATATATATATATATATCCCTTGCTTTCTCTCTAAAACCAATAAAAACATACATTTTTTTAAAAAGGCCTGCTGGTGTGGCTTGGTTGTTAAGCGTCAACCAATGAACCAGGATGTCAAGGTTCAATTCCTGGTCATGGCACATGCTTGGGTTTCGGGTTCAATCCCCAGTAGGGGGAGTGCAGGAGGCAATCTAGCAATGATTCTCTCTCATCATTGATGTTTCTTTCTCTCTCTCTTTCCTTCCTCACTGAAATACTAAAAAATATATTTTTAAAAAACAAAACAAATATATAAAAATAAATGAAGAAGCCCACACATTTTTTTGTCTCATGGCTGCTGCTAGAATGGGGACATTATTTGGTTTTTGAAATACATGTGCCAAATTGTTTTTCACTTGAGTTAAATAGGCCATTGCTAAAGCTAACTCAGTAAAATATTTCAGTAATCAAATACTTGGGTAACAGTGTAGAGATAATGTTGAAAGTTAACCAAAGGGAACCTCACATGATGTGGTATGTTGTTTTTACTTTGCTTAGTGAAGATTAGAAGAATTGGGATGCTTGCATGGTTAGCAGCACTTTTTCAAAGTATGTCAACATTCTGTATTACTATCAGTGATTGGAATCACCTGTGTGCTTTCAATTTTTAAAAATGATGTATGAACATATTCTAAATAAGTAATAAAACCTATTTTGGATTCAAATCTTTTAATTCTGAAGGAATATATTTATAGGTATTTTATAGAAATAAATAATCATTATTAATGAATGTATGGTATCTTTCATTCAGTAGTACCCAGGTCCAAAACACATTATGTTGTCTGGCATTGCCTTATTACCAAAAATGTGATGTGACTCCGATGTAACCTGGTTTGTTCTGAATGACTCCAAATGGTTCTTGAGACTTGTTCAGAGTCCATCTAGCAACCAGGAAGCCTTTTGTCACCATGGCTATGATCCCAGACTCTGGTGACAGACTGCCTCGGTTCAAATCTAGACTCGTTTGTTCACACTCTTTATGACCTTGGGCAAGTTGCTTTGCCTGCTTCCCATCTGTAAAATGCAGAACATTGTATTACATATCTCATAGGGATGTGGTGAGGATATTCTGAGATAATACAGTTAAAAGTGAGCTTTTAAAGTTTTTGGTAAGTAGTGATGACAATTATTGAGAACTTGAAAATAAGCACTACAGAGATATAGATAGATAGGTATAAAAACAATGTGCCTGAAAGCTTTCTTCTTACAACATTGCAAAAGCTTTTCTCAGGCTTTTGGTACATTGTCAAAGTATTTGATGTTTTGGTCCTGCTAACTTTACAAGGTAATTATTAGAGAATTATTGGCAGATCAAACTATGTGGAATTTTCTGATACAAAATTATAATATATAACACATTCCCTCTGAGGCATGCGGTAATGATTGCTAACTACCCATTGCTAGATATTGCTTTCCTATTATATGTGAAATACATAAATTCTAAAAATATGGAGATGCCTAATTTGAGCACAAATTTTACCATTTCCTTAAAGTCACCTCAATATAATATACGGTGGAGCCTTGCTCTGGAAGGTTTTTTTGAAAACTGAATCACTTTTTCCCATTAGAAAGAATGTAAATTGAATTAATCCTTTCCAGACCCCTAAATGATTCCCTGTTTTGACCTTCCTTATACACAGTACATGTCTAATGTACTATTTAATCTATAATCACTTTAAAAAATAAAAAGGACATGAAATTTAAATAAAAAATTAACAAAATGTACAGTAAAAAATGAAAAAATTTTTATAATAGCAACAACAACAACAAAAAAACACACAAAAATATTCACAGCACAATTTCCTGAGATGTTAACAGTGGAAAACTGACTCATAGTCACGCATTCTCTCCTTTGATTGTAGCTTGAGAGATGCATGACTGATCATACAGATATCAGCATGAAAGGGTTGTTGGGTTGAGAAGAGAATTGGTTGAGATGTGAAATGCTCGAGGACTGAGGTTTGACTGTATAGCAAACCAAATTTACTCAGCTTATATCTGTCACCCAGAGCGAGGTGGATGGTCAGCTATGTTCTCTACTGTGTTACCTCAGTGCCTGGTGCCAGTTCATAGGAACCCTCCAGCTGACTCTTTTAAAAAATGTATTGATTTAGAGCAGGCGTGGGGAACATCCAGCCCAAGGTCTGCTGTATAAGACCTGTGAAATAATTCTGTCTGACTGGGCCAAGGCATTAGGGATGAGTTAATTAAATGTTTGACCAAATATAGCAGGCTGTTTTAAGTCGATAATTCTGTATAGCCCATAAATGATGTTATAAATATCCAAATGGCCCTTGGCAGAAGCAAGGTTCCCCACTCCTGATTTAGAGAGAGAAAGGAAGGGGGATCATTGGTTGCTTTTTATATGTGCCCTGATCAGAGATCGAACTACTAACCTTGGCATGTCAGGATGATGCTCTAACCAACTGAGCTACCCAGCCAGGGATTCCACTGACTCTTAAACCCAGCCTGTAGGATCCCAAGGAAGTTCTATTTCATGATCACACACAAGGAATGTGGAAGAAACCTCAAGGGATAGAGATAGCTTGCACATATCTATTTTCACACACACAGTAGTTCTTGGTGATTTTAATTCTGGCAACAGGAAGAACAGGTTAGGTCGACACTTGACATCATAAACAGTTTTTCCTTCTGACCTCTATCTGGATCAGCAGATTGTGATCTGTGCCGAATGTAGGATTAATTGCACCAAGAAAGAACGTCTCTGAAATATAAAATGAGGGCTTGGTCATTAGCTCATTTTGCATGCTGTGAAAACTATATTTAGCATCATTAACAGCTGCTTGCATGAAGTGTTCGGCACTAAAACGTGATTGGTGAACACTGAGAATTTTATTTTGTGATATTGCTTGCAATTATGGAGATGTTGATAGATCAATTTCCATATCATCTAAACCCCAAACTAAGAAATAAAGTGGTCTATAATAGCATGTCCCTTCTATTTGAGACATTGCTAATTTTCTTGGTTTTTAATGTTTTAAAAGTCCACGAGGGAAAAGAAATCTCTCTTTTAGTGAAGTTCCTTGAATATACATCGTGATCACTTACCATTTCCTAAGTGTTTCAAGCAGCAATCTTGTTTTTGGAATATTTTCACTGAAATGCAGGCCCTGGAATTTCAGTGCTGATTAGAGAAAAGCATTCTAACGACCTCTTGACAAAATTGACCCAAGTCAGGTGCACGTGAATCTGACGGGGGGAGGTGAGGTAGGAAGTTCACTTAAAAAATGTTAACATATTTAGAATCACTTTGTTACTGCCTTGGCTTTTATTGTGGCAGCCTTGGTGGTTGATGAGCAGAGGCAATAGAATGAACTAGCATAGCCATCAGGATGTCTGAGTGGACGCCGTATTATATCTAGTATACCAGTAAGGTAACAGCCAGTAGTATGCTCAATGATAGCCAGTCCTCAAAAACCCCAGCAAAATAAATGACCCACAAATCCAAGCTTGGCTTGTAGCATTTGTCATTGGATAAACACTCCCACCATGGCTGTTTCCACACCATCAACACGATATCACTGAATGCGGAATTGGAGACATGCACTCATGGAACAGTCCTCTTTGATTTTCTGCTCCCTGGGCTAGGTAGTTAAATGGCTTTCCTTCTTTTGTAGCATAGGAACAGGTACTATGGTGAAATATATGCCATAAAGTCAGTTCCATGCCAGTGCCCTTGTTAGAAGAAAAACTAAGGTCTCTGAACTTACCTTTATGATTTGTGTCTTTGACCAGTCTATGGAAATGATACGCTGGCACAATGGAGAGGAAAGCGATGATGGGTTGTGCTGTTAGGTAGGTAGTTAACTGGACTAGGCAGGAATAAAGTGACCAAGTTCTAGTTTAGAGCGCCAATAATTAGTAGATTTGGGACAATTCACTCAGTACTTCAACATTCATCAGACCATTTGGAATGACTACTATGTGCCAGATATTGGAAGATAGGCTGGTAAACAAGCAGATATTCTGCCTTAAAAAAGTTTATAACTTAGTGGGAAAGAATAAAACAGGTATTAATAACAGAGTGAGATAAGGGCTAGCACAGAGCTGAGGAGACACCTGGGAGGGAGGTGGAACCTGGTCTTACAGAGTTTTTGGACAATTCTGAGAAGAGGTGATTGTGAGGTAAACGTGAGAAAATTGGTAGAAAGTTGACAAATAAAGACAAATGAAATGAGTAGTATTTTTGATTCCAGATCTCAGGTTTCATTATTTCACCATTAAGTAGGATATTTATCATAGTGTTTCTTTTCCTCTTTTAGACACCTTTTACCATATTAACAATAAATTTCTTCCATTCCAAATTTGCAAAGTTTTTGTTGTAAATGAGTGTGGAATTTTATCAGATGTTTTCTACACCCATTGAAATCATTGTAGTTTTTCTTTTATTCTTTAACTAGTGGCCCGGTGCACAAAAATTTGTGCACTTGTGGGGCGGGGAGTGTCCCTCACCTGGCCTGCATCCTCTCCAGTCTGGGACCCCTGGAAGGATGTCCTACTGCTGGTTTACAGGGATCGGGCCTAAACTGGCAGTCGGACATCCCTCTCACAATCTGGGACTGCTGGCTCCTAATCACTCACCTGCCTGCCTGCCTGATTGCCCCTAACCACTCTGCCTGCCAGCCTGCTTGCCCCCAACTCCCCCCACCCCCCGCCAGCCTGATCACCCCCACCTGCCCCCTGTACCAGTGTGC
The DNA here is from genome assembly GCF_014108235.1 of Myotis myotis. NCBI lineage: Eukaryota > Metazoa > Chordata > Mammalia > Chiroptera > Vespertilionidae > Myotis > Myotis myotis. Next base: position 16,587,903 of record NW_023416335.1, read on the forward strand.
TCACCCCAACTACCCCCTAACTGCTTGTCCCTAACTGCCCCCCCCCCCCCCGCTTGCTGGCCTGCTTGCCCTCAACTGCCCCCCTGCTGGCCTGCTAACTCCAAGTGGCTCCATCTTCTATTCCATTTGTGTCCTTTCCACCCTTAAGTTAATGTCGTGTCCTTAATATGTGGTTATGAGATGTCCCTTTGACTGAGATGGAAAACCTTTCACGTTTCTCTTTCCTTTCCTTTCATCTCAGGATAACTGAGCTCTGCAGTTTGTGTGGGACCAAAGGCCCTCGGGGGTGACCTTTGCTGGCTTAGGCCTGCTCCCCGGGGGATTTGGCCTAAAATGGCAGTCAGACATCCCTCTGGCAGCCCGGCAGCCCTCAGGGGATGTCAACTTGCCAGTGGGGAGCAGACCTAAGCTGTAGTTGGACATCCTTAGCGCTGCTGAGGTGGAAGGAGAGGCTCCCACCACCACCGCTGTACTGGCAGCCATCAGCCTGGCTTCTGGCTGAGCAGAGCTCCCCCATGTGGGAGCATACTGACCACCAGAGGGCAGCTCCTGCATTGAGCGCCTGCCCCCTGGTGGTCAGTGTGTGTCATAGTGACCAGTCATTCCCAGTCTTTCTGCTGTTAGGGTCAGTTTGCATATTACCCTTTTACTATATAGGATAGAGGCCTGGTGCACTGGTGGGGACCGGCTGGTTTGCCCTGAAAGGTGTCCTGGATCAGGGTCAGGGTCCTGCTTGGGTGCCTGGCCAGCCTGGATGAGGGGCTGATGGCTGTTTGCAGCTGGTCACACCCCCTTCAGTGTGGGGGTCCCCACTGGGGTGCCTGGCCAGCCTGGGTGAGGGGCTGATGGCTGTTTGCAGCTGGTCACACCCCCTTCAGTGTGGGGGTCCCCACTGGGGTGCCTGGCAAGTCTGGGTGAGGGGCTGAGGGCCATTTTCAGGCTGGCAGGCAACTGAAGCTCCCAGCCTCTTTTTTTTTAATTTTTTTTTTTTTATTCTGGGATTTATTTACCTTCTATAGCTGTCACTGGAACTGAGAGCCAGCTCCAGCTTTCAGGCCCTGGCTGGCTGAAAGCAGGTATCTGGGTTTGTTTAGCTTCTATAATTGAATCTCTGTTGCCATCACTGGCGCTCTAAGCTCTGAGGCCCTGGCTGGCTGAAAGCAGGTATCTGGGGTTTGTTTAGCTTCTATAATTGCAATATTGTTGCTTCCGGAGCTCAGAGCCGGGCTGCAGCTGGCGGGGAACCTTGGCTTCCTCCATCACTGGAGCAAGCAAGCCTCATGTTCGCTTCAGCTGCCTGACTGCGGCGCAATCTTGGTTGGCAGTTAATTTGCATATCCTGCTGATTAGCCAATGGGAAGCATAGCTGAGGTATGGTTAATTGCCATGTTTGTCTATTATTAGATAGGATGAGGTAAATTAGAGTGATATATTTTTAAATGTTAGAACCATATTATATTTCTGGAAAAAATATGTATACACATAATTACATCTGCGTGTGTGTGTGTGTGTGTGATTTTTGAATCTGTGCTAATGAGAGAGTCTTGTAATTCCTTTTTTATAATACCTATGTGGATTTTTGATATCCAGGTTAGATTGCATTATAATGCATTAGTAAGTGGTTCCTTTTTTACCCCCTCTCTTTCTTGGAAGAGTTTGTATAGCATTGCTGTAATTTCTTCCTTACCTGATTGTGGGAATTCACCTGTGAAGCCATCTTGGCCAGATTTTCTATTGTGGGAGTGCTTTTAATTCAAGGTTCTATTCATCTAAAATATTTAGGATTCTCTAGACTTTCCAGTCTTCTTAGGTTGGCTTTAATTGGGGGTTTTTCAAGAAATTTGCTTAGCCATTTAATCAAATTGTCAAATTTATTGACATAAAGTTGGTTCTCTTATCTTTTTTACACCTATAGAATCACTATCTTTCCCCATTTGGCTTTATATCTAACTGGAGACCCAGTGCATGAATTCGTGCACCTTGAAAGGAACTGTGGCCCTGAGGCTGTGGTGGGCACAGAGGCGGGTCTCAGCCCATCTTCCGTGACCCCGCCCAGCCTTCCTGCTGTGGCCCCCTGGTCCCCTGTCTGCCAGTAGCCCCACATGCTGATGCCATTCCCACACGCTGACGGTGCTGGCCCCTCCCACCCACTAACAGCGTGGAGTGATTGGGGCTGAGGCCAGCAGTGGGTGCAAGTGGGGCCATCGCCAGCAGTGAGTGTGAGCAGCGGCTGCTGGCCCCGATCACCCCTCAGGAACAGGGGAAGTAGAGAAGCCCTGAGGGGTGATTGAGGCCAGCAGCCACTGCTCCCACTCGCTGATGGCACCGAGTGATTGGGGTCAGCACCAGATGCCAACAGCGGTTGCCAGTGGCAGCTCTGGCGCTGGCAGCGGGCGCGAATGAGGCCAGCAGCAGGTGCGAACGCCAGGCGGGACTGCAGTGCACGGGAGCAAAGAATTTTCAGTAACCACCAGAGGCTCACCCTGATGACAGCGACAGGTGCCCCACCTTGGTCTGGTGGCCCCACTCACCTGCTCCACCATCCCACCACGGCCAATGCCTGCCATGTTCCGCACATGCCTCCTGATAGTCAGCACACGTCATAGCAATCGGTTGTTCAGTTGTTCAGTTGTTTCGCCATTTGGTCTATTTGCATATTACGGTTTTATATATATAGATATTTATCATTTGTTCTGTAAGTTTTTTTAAAAAATATATTTCTTTATTGATTTCAGAGAGGAAGGGAGAAGGAGAGAGAGATAGAAGCATCAGTGATAAGAGAGAATCATTGATGGGCTGCCTCCCGCACACCCCACACTGGGGATCGAGCCTGCAACCCAGGCATGTGCCCTTGACCGGAATCGAACCTGGGACCCTTCAGTCCACAGGCCAATGCTCTATCCACTGAGCCAAGCTGGCTAGGGCTGTTCTGTAAGTTTTTTATTCAAAAGACTTATGATATGTTTTTTAATTACAGTATTGTTTTCCAAGAAGAAACTGTGGATTTTATTTTCTGTTTTATTGATTTATCTTGTTTCATTTATTTCTTTCCCTTTTTTACTTTCTTTGGGTTTGATTTGCTCTTTGTTTTCTAACTTCTAAAGTTGGAAGCTTAGATTATTGATACTTAATCTTCCTAGTATATGCATCTAATAAATTGTTTTTTAAGGTTCATTGTGATTTTTTTCTTTTACCCATAAGTTATTTAAAGTTATGTTGTTTAATTTTAAACAATTGGATATTATATATTTACTAGAGGCCCGGTGCATAAGATTTGTGCACTCAGGGGCGAGGGGGTCCCTCAGCCCAGCTTGCGCCCTCTCGCAGTCCGGGAGCCCTCGCGGGATGTCCGCCTGCCAGCAGTGGAGGCGAGAGAGGCTCCTGCCACTGCTGCTGCACTCACCACCCATGAGCCCAGTTCAGGGTTTCTGGCTGAGCAGTGCTCCCCCTGTGGAGAACACTGACCAACAGATGGCAGCTCCTGCATTGAACGTCTGCCCCCTGATGGTCAGTGCGCATCATAGCAACTTGTCGTTCTGCCATTTGGTCGATTTGCATATTGGCCTTTTATTATATAGGATTTTTCTATACTTGAATTCAAGCTTAATTCCACAGTGGGCAGAGAGGATACATAGAATAATTTTGGTAATTTAAAATTTTGGTAATTTACTACTCATCATATGGTCCAGTTTTGACAAAAATTCATTGTGCACTTGTAAGTAATGTGTAATTTGCTTATTTTATTTTATTTTATTTTATTTTATTTATTTATTTATTTATTTTTTATTATTATTATTAGTTAAGGTATTACAAATGTGTCCTCATCCCCCCCATTTAATTTGCTTATTTTAAATGCAGTATATTATCAATGTTAATTTAGGCAAGTTTGTAAAATAAGCTTGTCAAATCTTGTCTATCCTTACTGATTTTTTGTTTTTTATTGTTCTGTCAGCTATGGGAGAGCTATGTTAAAATCTCCAACTTCGACTGTGGATTTACATTTTCTTTTTATAACTTAAAGCTATGTTATTAACTATGAAAAATTAAGAATGTTTGTCTTGCTGGAGGAATGACTCTTATCATTTATGATTTTTTTCATATTTGTATATAGAAATGCTTTGAAGTCTAATTTATTTAGGGATAATTTGTCCTTCAAATTATATTATACAGTCCATTTAAATTAGGTATAGTTACTGATATGTGATAAATGTATCCTACTTGAGTTTTATAGAACTTCTTAACCTTATGGCTTGATATCTCTTGTCGGGATTGGAAAATAGATGATCTGTGTACAGATTCAAATATTTCTTCTTTCCAAATATATTTCTATACATTCCTTTTGGGGTTCTAATCACTTGTAGGTTAGGCCTTTATACTATGCCTTTATGTTCTTTTCTATAGTTTCCATTATTTTTCCTCTCCATACTTCAGTCCTATGGATCAATTTTTAAAAAAATATATTTTATTGATTTTTTACAGAGAGGAAGGGAGAGGAATAGAGAGGTAGAAACATGGATGAGAGAGAAACATCGATCAGCTGACTCCTTCACACCCCCAATTGGGGATGTGCCCACAGCCAAGGTACATGCCCTTGACTGGAATCAAACCTGGGACCCTTCAGTCCACAGGCTGACACTCTATCCACTGAGCCAAACCTGTTAGGGCTATGGATCAATTTTTGTGTTCATGATGGGTCCTCTTATTTTATGTCAGTTCTGCTGTTAAACCTATCTATTGTGTTTCGCATTTCAATTATTATATAACCAAAAGTTCTAAAAATTTTTATTCTCTGCCTATTTATTGATTTCAGTTCTTTGGTGAAATTCTCCATGTTGTCATCTGTTTTACTGAACTTATTAATAACAGTTATTTATTTTTACCTCTATATGCAACTGCAATTTTAAACCATCTGGCAAGTCAATTCTGCTATCTTTTCTCCTAGTTTTCAGACATTTGATCTTGTGTGTTGCATGCTTGATAGTTTTGGATTAGGTATCAGACATTTTGTATTAAAAAAAAAAACATTTTAAGGCCCTGGATGATGATATATTGTCTTAGGAAGCATTGCCTTCCTTTTGGAAGGAACTGAAGTAGAAATCTGTCTACTCAATTCAAATAGGAACTGAGGTGATTCATGGTTGCATTTCAGACTTTGTGAGAACCTACTCTTTTCAGTCCCCCATTCCCCCCTCCACCTTTTTTTTTTGAATATAGCTTTCCAGGAATCTTAACTGAAAGATAGAGCCCTTTTATTGTATGGATCCCAGAGTCTTTTGTTTCCCAGTTCCATGACGGTGTTAAAATCTCTGAACCACTGCTTTGTGCTGTCTGCTCTGCCCCTCTGCCTTATACTGCTAATGAATAGGCAACTGCGTCATGTGAACTGCCTTTCCCTTCTTTCCAGATCCTGATCCCTCAATTTCTAACTACCTTGGTCATTCTCCAATGCCTCTAAACATTCTTCCCCCTTTGGCATTTATAGTTGTTACTAGAGGCCCGGTGCACAAAAATTTGTGCACTCTGGGGGGTGGGGGGTTTCCCTCAGCCCGGCCTATGCCCTCTCGCAGTCTGGGACCCCTCGGGGGATGACTACTTGCTGGCTTAGGCCTGCTCCCTGGGGGATTGGGCCTAAGATGGCAATCAGGCATCCCTCTGGCAGCCCGGCAGCCCTCGGGGGATGTCCACTTGCCAGCGGGGAGCAGGCATACACTGCAATCAGACATCCTTAGCGCTGCTGAGGTGGCAGGAGAGGCTCCCACCACCACCGCTGTACTGGCAGCCATCAGCCTGGCTTCTGGCTGAGCAGAGCTCCTCCCATGTGGGAGTGCACTGACCACCAGAGGGCAGCTCCTGCATTGAGCATCTGCCCCCTGGTGGTCAGTGTGTGTCATAGTGACCAGTCATTCCCAGTCTTTCTGCTGTTAGGGTCAGTTTGCATATTACCCTTTTACTATATAGGATAGAGGCCTGGTGCACGGGTGGGGGCTGGCTGGTTTGACCTGAAGGGTGTCCCAGATCAGGGTGGGGATCCCGCTTGGGTGCCTGGCCAGCCTGGGTGAGGGGCTGATGGCTGTTTGCATCTGGTCACACCCCCTTCAGGGTGGAGGTCCCCACTGGTGTGCCTGGCCAGTCTGGGTGAGGGGCTGAGGGCCGTTTTCAGGCTGGCGGGTGACTGAAGCTCCCAGCATCTCCTTTTTTTCTTTATTTTATTCTGGGATTTATTTTCCTTCTATAATTGAAACATTGCCGTCACTGGTGCTCCCAGCTCTGAGGCTGTGGGCTGAAAGCAGGTATCTGGAGTTTGTTTAGCTTCTATAATTGAAATTGTTTCTTCCGGAGCTCAGAGCTGGGCTGCGGCAGGCGGAGAGCCTTGGCTTCCTCCATCACTGGAGCAAGCAAGCCTCATGTTCGCTTCAGCTGCGTGGCTGCCGGCCACCATCTTTGTTGGCAGTTAATTTGCATATCACCCTGATTAGCCAAAAGGAAGCATAGCAGAGGTACGGTTAATTACCCTTTTTGTCTTTTATTAGATAGGATTGTTATTGGAAGTATTAGTATGACACAAATTGCTGTTCTACCTGGAATCAGAAATCCTGCCATGGACACGAATCTTAAGCCCTGTAATGATGCCATCTGATTTGCATGTTAGAAAGATTTCCCTGAACATCAGTAACCTCATCTGTGCAATGAAGGATTGTGACATAAAGTGTTTTTTAAGGTCTTTTTCAATTCCAATATTTTGCAGATCTTGAAGGTATTCATAATGTGCCATACCATTACTTTAAGCTGCAAAAAGCTCAAGGTTTAAGTATTAGAAACTTATAGTTAGGGAAGACTAAGCCTAGAAGACTTTAGTCCGAGGTGTCTCCTGTGTGGCTGCTTGGCTGTACTTCTGGCCGGCTTTCTACAGCACCCTCTCGTTTCTGAGCCCTGGGTAACTGGAACCCAGGCTATTTTTCCAGTAGCCCCACCATGCTCTCCCTATGAAGTGGTGCCCATTCCACATCCTCTTCTAAAGAATTTCTACTTGAGAATTAGCTCTACCCCACACCCTACCTTTTTCCAACACACACTTAAAAAACCCCTATTCCCTCAGTAGGGTTGTTTTATTAAGCAAATTCACTTCAAATAATCAAAGCTCATAGTCAAGTGTGTGCACCTCACAGACTTAGCGGGCTTTGTTTGTGTGACAAAAAGCAGAATAGCATTTCAGGCTCTACTGAAGAGGAGTATCTGCATAGAGGGCCTTTTCTGGTGTTTGTTAAATTCCACTTCAGAGTGTTTGACGATTCCACACACATTTAAGCTCAGTCCTAGGTCTGAGACATGCTAAGAGGATGTCGTACAGAACTTTAGGTCCTTGGGAAATAGTAAAGTTGAACTTATTCCTTAGTTACAGTGGAGCTATGACTTTTCTTACTTACAGTATCATCCTCCCTTTTAAAAAGTTCATTATAATGCAAATAATATTTATTATGTAAAAATATGAACAAATAGAAGAATAAGGAAAAAGCAGCAGAAGTTCTGTCTATCAATAACCATGGTTAATTTTTAAGTATTTCATTCTACCTTTTATATACTTTTTTCTACATGGTTAGAATAATTCATAATTTGAGTTTTTGAACAATGCTTTCAAATTTGATCTTAAATCAATTGCATATTTTTTATGTTACTGTAAATTTTTGGTAAGCATTATTTTAATGTTATACATATATTACAATTTGTTATGGTACCTGTTTTTTTGTGGTTTTTTTTAACATATTTTATTGATTTTTTACAGAGAGGAAGGGAGAGAGATAGAGAGTTAGAAACATCGATGAGAGAGAAACATCGATCAGCTGCCTCCTGCACATCTCCCACTGGGGATATGCCCGCAACCCAGGTACATGCCCTTGACCGGAATCGAACCTGGGGCCTTTCAGTCCGCAGGCCGATGCTCTATCCACTGAGCCAAACCGGTTTCGGTGGTACCTGTTTTTTTTAAGGTGGATATTTATTTAATTGTTTCCTTATTGTTGAATTTAGTTTATATCATAAATAACATTCTTTGAAGGAATATTTTAAAGAAAATGGCTATAAATTGCCAAACTAAGACATTTAACTTCCTTTTAACCTATCACTACTCTTCATTACATACCTACATTTTTCTTTACTCTATTTCATTTCTTTTTTTCTTCTTATTTCTAAAGACTGTATATATGTCTTCTTATACATATATTTTTCCTTAACCACTCCTACCTGTTTATCTTCTCATCATTATTTATAGGCTTATTGGTGTGGAAGATAGTCATCTCATACAACCCACCTTTCTCCTTTGACCTAACTATAAAGATTTCATTGTTCACATCTTCCCAGCAAAGCATCCCTGTAGGATCTGTTTCTTTCTTGTTGTCCTGGTCAGAATGCCTTCCACAATCTGTAGCTGACTGGGACTGGTTGCTTTCTAGATTTATTAGGACAGATTTGTAGACCAGGAAGTTAGCTAGTGAGTTCAAGGTGGAGGTTCCTGGGCCAGTTTAGGACCTGGGAACAGGATTCTTTTGAGTATGATCAGTGATGCAAAAAACGTGCTGTTATTGCTGAAGATCGAAGTAGTAGCTCTTGTTAACTGGTCAATGTTTAACTGGTTAAAGGACAAAGATAAGCCTTAACTTTTTAATTTGTTGATTACCTTTAGAAAAGTTTAAAGTACCACCTAATGACTAACTAGTGTTAAAAAAATTCCTTTGTCAGCTGTGATGCTTACTGAGCCCTATAAATCCCAGTGAGTGGTACAGTTTCCAGCACCTACTAGAAGAATTTTCATTGACTAGAATTTCATGTGTAATACAATCAAATGGCAATACAATTCACAGTGATTTTATATATTCATTGCTTTTCCCTTTGTTTACCTACATTCACCACCTTTGGTGATTATTTTGTGATGACTGCTTCTTAAACAACTCTACTGAGGAGTTATGGATAGATACCTATTCTAAATTGTTTAGAGCCTGAGAACAGTGGATGTTAGTTAAGGGAATAAAGTTATTTTGATGTTTTGAGACAGAACAACTGAGAAATTCGTATCTGTTTTGAAGCCAACTTGCTGTGTGACCTTTTATAATTCCCTCGATTTTTCTGTAATGTGTGTTTTCTTAAGTGCATAGCAATGATAGCACAACAATGTTTTTTTTCAGGGCATCTTCTCGGCTAATTTTATAAAGTTTGAACCACAATAGATATGAATGAAAAATCATTTGTGGCAATTGTTCTTTTCCAAATGTCCCTTTGCTTTGAATGCCATATCTGAATAACAGATTGTTTCTCCAGATGTTATGGGCTCATATTTCCTTCTGGTGAATTGATTGTTGGTTCCTGCTGATGTTTCTTGGGATTTCTATTATTCTCTGTTTTAGGGAAGGTTTTTAAAATGTTACATGTTTTAGAGTTTGGATTCAATTCAGATAGAGGATATTTCCAGCGGACTCTTGCTTATCCACTTCCTCCCCGGAGAATGGTAAAGAGCAGTTAGCTCTTACTCTCCTATCCTCTGATAGGGCAAGGGCTACTATTGTTTTTTCCTCTCCTAACATATTAAGTGGACTGACTCCTTCACCTATACCTTAGGTCAAAGGAAAAGCAGTGATTGTTTTTAATTGGCTGATTGCTACCATATGCTTCTCTTTTTGTGGGATCCAAAAAAGATAGAATGACACCCCACCAAAGAAAAGACTAAAAAAGGGCCTATAGAGCATGTCATGAAGGTCCAGGCTTTGACCCTTGATGACAACCATGCTGTGATGTGAGGTTTAGCCCTGTCACCTGCTAACTGTGCAATCTTGAGCAAGCTGTTTAACTCCTCAGGGTCTCAAGTTCCTAACCTATGAAATTAGTGATCATTGTTATGATGAATGAAGAGTAAGTAGCTTATGAGGCTTTTGTGAAAATTACACCTGATAATTGTCCTAATGTGCTTAGAATGGTGTCTGGCATATATTATGCACTTAATAAATATTAGCTGAAAAATTAAACACATAAAAATAGCCCAAGAGTCAGAGAGCAAAATGTTGTGCTCTGATTCATGAGAGATTGAATCTCTTGTTTCTCCAGGATTCTTAGGGACTTCATCCAGAAAGTTGCTGTGGAGAAGTGGGCTCTGTCCCTGCTTACTTATAGTCCTGCCATCTGCCCAATTACTCTCTGGGAATATGTAGGTAGTCACAGTAACTCCTTTGTTTCTCTCAATGACTGTCTACCATAAATGTCTCATGTGAAGTGGCATTGCTCTGAAAGCAAGCCCAGAGAACAGGAAGGTGGTTGCCAGAGTTGTCACTCTGTTGAGTTAGTGAGGGAGGGCTTCAGCCATCAAGTCCCCAAAAGAGATGTAGTGTTTGTACCTGCAGCTGAGTAGGTCATAGAGCTAAAGAGACAACTGGAAAAGGAAGACTTGAATTTCTCCCCCCCCCATTCTTGCCTAGGGTAGGGTAACTAGGTTTTCATCTGTTCATTAAAGTTGACCAATCATGACCTGTGTTAGAAATCACAGGTTCATGGGTCTCAGGTAAAATGTGATTTGTAAATAATATTGTCATATTTCACTGTGAACAGTCCTTGATCTTGGATTTTTTTCTGTATCTTTCATTGAACACATTTTGTTTATAAAGAGACTTGGATACACACATTTCAGCAAGTGTTTGATGCATTTTATGGATTTATAGAGCCAGGTACCTGGCCATGTTGTCAAGGAGAAGCTACACTTTTGGATGATGCAAGTATAGAAACAAGCCAAGAAGTTGGTAAAATACATCTTGTGTTTTTCCATTGAGCTCACCTCACTCCCGGAGCCTAGAAGAGTTGAAATGGTCCTATTTTGATATATTTTTCTGAGAATTGCTTTAAAATATCTTCAGGACTGACATTGTGTAGTTTTGTATTTCCTCTGGTCTTACTTGAAAAGTTTTGCTCATCAAATGTGAGTACTTTGAAAGTATCTTTTGAGAATGTTTACAGAAATTTTGTATTTTGTTCCCTTAAAATTCTTATTTTTCACATTAAAGTGAAAAGGCTCAGATAAAACAAACCTCTTGCAGAGTATATGGCTAAGATCACACTATCTCATGGCCAGGCTGAGATTTGCATTTATCTGAGAATCTGAGTGCAGAATCTTCTTAGCTTTGTAGTAGCATTGGTTGCTCGTGTGTGTGTGTGTGTGTGTGTGTGTGTGTGTGTGTGAGAGAGAGAGAGAGAAAGAGAGAGAGAGAGAGAGAGAGAGAGAGAGAGAGAGAGAGAGAGAGAGAGAGAACTCTGAATTACTTGTTTAAATATAATACAGAACTTTAGTGTATGTAGCTGTGGAAAGCAGCTGCCTTTAATTTAAAATATATTTTCACATGTAAATGTGCTTCTTGGTTTTTTTTCCTTTGTGTTTCTATCCAAAGAATTTACAAAATCATATTGTGGTTTGAAAAATGGTTTTCTTATATGCATTTTAAAAATCATGATTTTAGCTAATAAGTAGTGATTATTTAAACAGTAGAAAGAACTTCATTTTCTAGAACCATACCACAGTTTATTTCTTGCTTATGCTAATCTACTTTTGTTTATTAAAGGTTAATAATATTTAATATTTATATAGATATCACAGTAGTACATTATGTATATTAACTAATTTTTTCTCCACAATAACCCTATGAAGTATTATTATTATCTCCACTTAAGAAATGAAGACACTGAGATACAGTGAGATAACATAAGTTGTCAAATTATAAAGCTAGAAAGTGTAAGAACTGAGATTCAAAATAATCTAGGTTCAGTCCCTGGGTTCCTAAATACAAGAATGTCTTATTATTAATAACTGTTATAATGTAACTGGTCTAAACATTTAACAATATTGGTTTTATATTCCATTTCCATTTCATTTCTGCCATGTATAGTTATTGGGTAATTACTATAAAAAATATACTGGAAGCCAATAGCAACCTGATACATTCCTAAATTTTATTATTTAACACCAACATCAGGATGTAATGTGTTAGGAAGAATGTAGTTGTGGGCCTGTGTGTGTGTAGCTAAGTCTGATCACAGCTGGAATACATCTCATGTATATTTTTATAAAATATCAAAGCAGTCACAACTACAATAGAGTTACAGTTGTTGCAGTCAGAAACCTACTCACATATACATGCTTTTATAAATCATCTACATATGTATATGGATGCCTCTGTATGTGTGTATAAATACCATCTAAAATAAATAAATACCATCTAATAAGCTAAGAATTAATTACATTAGTCTGAGACATTAGAATTTTAATGCACATTTTAAAGATGTGTTTCTGCCTTCCTGTGGCTTAACCTTATGAACAAGGAACTTGATTATTACAAATACTCATAGATTAGATATGTGCATAGATATAGAGATATCTTTATTTTCTATTACACAAATTTTATTTTAATAAAAGTTGGTTTTTTTATACTCCCCAAAGTTGATTATTTTCCAAGGAAAATTACCCACATTTTACTTCTGTGGATGAGTTATGCACATGCTGGGTGGTAGCTGCTATTTAATAATTTTTCTCTATGTGTCAGGATCTGAACTTCTCTCTCTCCCTGTCTCTCTGCCTCTCTGTCTCTTACTCTCTTCCTCCCTACCCTATCTGCTATATCTATCTATCTATCTATCTATCTATCTATCTATCTATCTATCTATCTATCTATCATCTATCTATCATCATCTATCTATCATCATTTTTCTCAATTAATTCCAAGATTTAAACTTCATGATGACAAGAGTTTCATTAGTTTTGTTCACTCATGTACCAAGCACCTCAGAGGGCTTCTAGCACAGGTGGGCACTCTAGCACAGCATGTGCTTTCAGAATGGGATCAAAACATCTTCATAAGGGAGCTCTCATTATCTTCAATTTGACAAGTGAGAAAGCTGAGGCTCAAGGAACATGGAGCCCTGGCCCAGCGTCATGGCTGGGTAAGTGGCAGAGGCTGGACTAGAACCTCTGTTCCAGTGGCTCCATGGTCCATACTCACTGCAGGTGTCTCTGTCACTAAGGTGTCTCAGTGCATTGGAGGGGAGCATCTTCTGAGATCGTTCAGGCCTCTGGTCATTTCCTGACTCTAAAGTCCTGGCTGAATTGAGAGTTCTAGGTGATTTTCTTCAAAGTCGAAGAATTGGGTGAACTCCATGAGGCTGTTGCTGTACACTTCCTAAGGCATTTGCATAGCTCCTTGAAGCTTCCATCTGCTCCTTAGCATAGGAGAAGAACGTGGTGTAGCCATAGAGAGTGCCCAACCAAGAGGGATAAGTAAGTAGCAGTAAAGAAACAGAAATGGCAAAGTGGTTGGAGAGAGGGCTGTAGACGATGAAAAGGCAGCAGTCAGTGGCCACAAAGGTGGTAGAAGAAACTAATAACACAGGAAATAAGAGTTTTAATTTCTTTTAGGTAAAATTTAATTTATGGTAAAATATCTTTCTCCATAGAAAAAAAGGCACCAGCAAAGAATTTTTGAAATTTTATTTTGTTACTTATATGTAAGCATCAGGTATATGGTAGGGCACAATAAATGTTTATTGATTTCAACTGAGTAACCAGCATGTTCAAAAACTTAAAGAAATAAGCTAGTGGACTGAAACTGAGAAGATAGTCATACTATTTCATAGATTTTTTTAAATTTTAGAATATTTTATGATTTCACAGGTAAGAGGTTTCTCAGAAATTGGTCTGTAGACAAGTATAAGCTTTCAACTTTATATTATTTTTTGCAAGCACCCACAATTTCTAGTAATCTTTGGGTGTTTCTCCTCTTTCAATTAACTGAGACTATTTGCATTTCAACCTCCATCGTCTTGGTTCAGGAAGAGCAAAGCAACAGGTCTCAAAAGGTGACCAGATTTGTAATACACTCCTGATTTACATAAGTATGTTCCACCTCAGGAAAGTTATCTGCAATACAGAATTTGCTCATTTTATCTTAATGCTTTTAAGAATAGCCCAGATAAATGTGTACCAGATTTAAGGCCTGAATAATAATGAATTTTAGGATAAAACTAACCATCTTTGGTATATTTTGAGGGCCCTTCATGTGTAGAATGAAGTTTTAGGTGCTATAACAAGATACTCATTATCCTTCAGGCTGTTGGATAAATACAAATAAACATGTAAAATAGATCACTAAGCCCATGAATTGAAGTGGATATAAATTATACCTTTGTGGATATCTGAATTTTATTGAAAGTTGTCATAAGAACTTTGATCTTCTACAAATGTCCTTATTGCCAAGTGAATGTAATCAGCAAAACTTACTTTTATGTTAAGCATTTTACCGATGACATACTTCAGATGAATTTAAGAATCATACTTAAAAGAATTTTTTAAAATAAAAAGGGAATAGAAAGACTTCTTCCTTAAAACATTTTGGTAAATGGATTTCAAACAAATTTTCTTTAACTGCATAGAAAGGGATCATATATGAACTGCCACAAACTTCTATACCACCTCCCACACTCTGCCTTCCTTCTTTTTCAGTAGCATCATCCTATGTTCCTATCTAGGTCAACCTATACACTTGTCTTTGATTCCCATCACATCTTGTCTATCCCCTTTTTACTTCTGGAAGAAAAAAATAAAATGGATTAAAACAAATACATGTCAGTGCTGGGAACTTTGCTCTGTCAGTTGACTTAAACAGAGTGGAAAGGGGTTAACTAGAGAAACTGTAATGGAAAAGGTGAAATCACTAGTAGAATTTATAGGAAAAGAAAAGAAAAAGACACATTTTATGTTGCAGAATAAATGAAAGGAGTTTTAGATATTAGGGATGACATGAGAAAACCCAGAGGTTAAAATAGGCAAGAACTATTGGATTGCAAATAGGTTTATCTAAATTGAAAAGAACGAAGTATTTGGTGAGGACACGAGGAAAATAAGATTTAGTTGAAAAATGAAGAAAGGGGGTGTGATGCGCACATGCCATCTTGTTCCCCCTCTTCGTTATATGGATAAGGGACTGAAACTTTTGTTCAGGTCAATGGATGTGACCGGAATGGGTAATCATTTTTCTGGCTGAATGTGGGAAGAGGAATGCACAATTGGATTAGAACCTTAATGAGAAGACATCCATATGGCAATGACAAGGGTTCCCTGTTGCCAGCTGCTCCAAGTTCACATGCTTTTTCTACCTTAATGTCCTCATGATTTGATTTCAGTCCCCTTACATTCTCCAGGGAGGCAGTTTATACTGATCTGGTCTTCAGTCTAAGATATTCTCCTGACTGTTTATCAAAATGGTACCCATGCTTCAGTTCTAGCTTCACAAGCTTTTCCCAACTACTCTAATTAACATTGATTTATTTTTCTCTTAACTTATTTGGAATATGTGACTAATGCCACATACTAGTAGAGTGATATTTACTGTTTTCTCTTTTTCTCCCATGTAAATTTTGTCTCTGTAGCCTAATACAAAGTTCTGAGTTGAAAGAATAACCAGGAATACAGAGCTCAATTAGAGAGATCCCATCCAATCCTTTCTTTTGACCATGAAGGAAACTGTAAAATGGAGATTACAGCAATATATAAGCACATGCTGTTTTTCAGACAGTTGTAACATTTTAATATACCCATTACTCATTTAAAAATTGAGATTACAGTGGTATTAAATACATACTATTTGTCAGACAGTTGTAACATATTGACATGTATGTATCACTCATTTAATCTCCCAGATATCATATACAGCAGGTCCTATTATTGTTACCAGCTTACAAACGAAAAGACTGATATGCAAGGAAGGTTTTGCCAAGAACACACAGCTAATAAGAAACAGTGCTGGGATTTAATTCCAGACCTCTGGCTCCAGCTCTTACCAGTAAGTTCCCAAGTTAGTGACAAAAATAGAAGATAAAACCATGTCTCTCTCCATTTCAGATCTCTTGATCACTCTACTTTGCACCGCCATACTTCCTACACCAGTGTCATGGACTGAATGTTTGCCCCCACCCCTCCTTCCCCAATTTACTCTATTCCCCCAGTGATGATATTAAGAGGTGGAGCTTTTGAGAAGTAAAAAAGAGAGAACTCTTACCATTTGCAACAGCCTGGATAGACCTAGAGAGTATTAGCTAAGCGAAATAAGCCAGTCAGAGAAAGATAAGTATCACATGATCTCACTCATTTGTGGAATCTAACGAGCACCATTAACTGATGAACAAAACTAAACCCAGAGACATAAAACATCGAACAGACTATGAAACCTCAGGGGGAAGGCAGAGGAGTGTGGAGGGTGGGGAAGATATCAACCAATGAACTCATATGCGTATATGCATAACCCATAGACACAGACAATAGAGTGGTGAAGGCTTGGGGAGTGAGAGGGGTGGGAAGAGGCAATGGTGGGGGGAGGACATGTAATACTTTCAATAATAAAGATTTATTTAAAAAGAGAAGTAATTAGGATTATATAAGGCCATGAGCTCAGAGCTATTTTATCCCTGTTTTGTCACATAGCAGAATGGACAAGAGAGGTCTCTAGGATCTCTTTTATTTTATTTTTATTTTTTCAAGATTCATTGTGATATAATTGAGATATAACATTGTGTAAGTTTAAGGTGTACAAGTTGGTGATTTAATTCACTTATGTACTACAAAATGGTTACCTGAATAATTTAGCTACCACCTGTAACATGCCACATAATTACCATTTCTTTTTTGTGGTAAGAACATTTAAAATCTTAGCAACTTTCAAGTATATAATTTAGCAATATTAGCTGTAATCACTATGTGGTACATAAGATTTTCAAAGCTTATTCATCTTATAACTAGAAGTTTGTACCCTCTGACCAGCATCTCCTCATTTCCCCAAAGCTCTAGCCCCTGGCAATGACCATTCTACTCTCTTTCTATGAGTTTGGCTTTTTTAGATTCCACATATAAGTGATATCATACAGTATTTGTCTGTCTTTGTCTGTTTTGTTTTACTTAGTATAATGCCCTCAGCTTTCACCCATGTTGCAAATGGCAGGATTTCCTTCTTTCTCATGGCTGAGCAATATTCATGTCTACACACACACACACACACACACACACACACACACACACACCACTTCTTCATCCATTCATATCCGTTAATAAACAAATATGAAAACAAAGTTTTCATTTCTTAGGTATTTTGAGTAATGCTACTATGAGTGTGGAATTAACTATTTGAAATACTATTTTCATTTCCTTTGGCTGTATACCCAGAAGTGAAATTGTTAGATCATACGGTAGTTCTATTTTTCATTTTTTTGAGGAAACTCCAGGCTGTTTTTATAGTGGCTGCATGGGTTCCCTGTTCTCCACATCCTCAACAACACTTATCTTTTTAATAACAGCCATTCAACAGATGTGAGGTGCTGTGTCATTGTTGTTCTGATATACATTTCTCTGATAACTTCTGATGTCAAGCACCTTCTTCATTTGTGTGTCTTTTTTGAAAAATGTCTATTCAGTTTCTCTGCCCATTTTTCAAATTGGACTGTTTGGGTTTTTTTGCTATTGATTTGTATGAGTCCTGTATACATTTTGGATATTAACGCCTTATATCAGATATATTAGTTGAAATTATTTTATTCCTTTATATAGGTTGCTTTTTCACTTTGATGATTTTATTTTACTGTGTAGAATCATTTTAGTTTGCTGTCATCCCACTTATTAATTTTTGCTTTTGTTGCTTGTGTCCAATGCCAAGGAGCTTTTTCCTATGTGTTCTTCTGGGAGTCTTATGATGTCAGGTCTTATGTTTATGTCTTTAATCTATTTCAAGTTAATTTTTGAGAGTGGTGAGCATTTATGTATTTTGACTGTGGTTTTTTCCATGGAGAACGAGATGTATGCAGTGCTTAATTGAATGGTTTTTGAGTCACTGAATGATTTGGAGACAGAGCAGCTAGATTTCCCGTGTCAAGTAGAAAGTTAACATATTAAAACCTCTCTATTGTCCAGCTCTCTTCCAACATACCACTTATCTTGAATTGTTTGGAAATAGCATGCATTATAATTTATCAGAAATGATTTAGATGTATTCCCATCCTGTGACATAAAGATGGATTTGATAACATTCCCTAAGGTCTTTCTGCTTTAGAGTAAATGCTCTTTATCATTCTAAGCTTCTTACTCTGAGTAATGTTTGAACTTGGGCCTGTGGATTCCCCAGAACAATTCATGATACCATTTCCATAGTTGATGTTTTTGGAATTTTTTCCTTCCTACAGTTCAGTCTGTATTCTCTGTTTAACTTACTATGTTCTTTTCACTCCGTTACTTTGACTTTTACCATCAGTTTTCCTCTTTATTTCCAGAGTTTATATCCTGCCACCAGACTTTCCTCTATGTCCTTTAGCCAAGTCATTCATACTTTGCCCTTCTAGTCTTCTGTTTACACCGGCTTCCTGTTGCTTATGTCCCTGCCCCTACACTCTCAATTTGTTCCCGATTTTCTGGTAGAGATTCCCCTCCACCAGAAGCTGTATTCCAGGTGCAGCCACTGGAGAATTGAGTAGAGAAAAATACTCACACCTCTTTGATCTCTTTCTATCTGCTGTTCAAGTAATACCTCTACTTGGGCTACCATTTTGTAGACCAAACTTACCTGGATGGTAACTGTTCTCTAGGCTCAGTTCTTTTCCAGGAGGTCCTTTTCAGAGGCCTCTTTTCCATGTTTTTTTTTCCCTTCCCCGTGGATATCTGTGTTTATCATTTATCCTCCCTCAGTGTATAACCTGGCCTTTTCCCAACTTGACTCTCATTTTGTTATTTGATCCCAAGATCTGTAACTCTTCTCAGACCATCTGTATTATTTCTTTATCTTTGCTGATGTTTTGCAACATTCCCCAGCTCACTGTCATCTGCAGATTTCATTAGCCTGCTGTTTACTGCCTCCTGAAGATCATTAATAAAGATGAACTAGCAAAAGAGAGGGCCTTCCACAGACATCTGGGGGATTTCTCTAGACTGCCCCCACAGCTTGACCACCATTCTTTTAATTTACCTTTTTTTAATTTTTTGGCCATTGTTTCATCTAGTTCTCTTTATGAGCACCCTGTCTAATATCCAAGTGACTATATAATGTGTGCTTTTCCTGCACGACTTTATAATTGCCTAAACGATTCATCAGTTTTTTTCTGACGCCATGCATCCTTTCTTAAATGAATGTTTTATTGACAGTTTCTATTATCCTCTGGATTGGGTAAGCTCTTTGTAACAGTATATGTGCCCACTCTGCTTTCTCCCCAATTGATGATGGTTTTAAAAGCTTGAGTGCATATGGAAGTCCAAAAAGATGACACATAAGCATATGTATCCAAGGAAGTAATAACGATCTTTCTTTCTATCAAAATGTTCAGCAGTTGTCTCTGATTTGGAAGGACAATTTGTATCTAATTTATATTGTAGAGTCAAATGAACAGATTTTCAAAACTGAATAAGAACCAGAGCTCTATGTTTATAGAATATCTATGATATGGTACAGTGGGGCCTTGACTTACGAGTTTAATTCGTTCCGAGACTGAGCTCCTTAAGGAGCTCGTTAAGGAGCTCATTAACTCAAATTACTCTGTCAACTCAATGCAAAAAATCAGCTGAGAGACAGCTGGTATCTCAAAAAACTCGTTAGTCGGGACACTCGTAAGTCAAGGCCCCACTGTATATCAGATATACCAGCCAGTGATTACACCAACCTTGAAGGGCAAGTGTTTTCAGGTAGACTACAAACCCATCGGTTGCATTTATGAGAGTTGGAAAATGGTGTCCGCTCCATAATGATGAAACCTCATGCCCCAACATACAGCTGGGACAGCAGAGTACAGGCTGGATTTATGTGCCCTATTGACCCTTTAGGCCATATATCTTTGTGTGGGGTACAACCTGCCCCAAAGTACATGTTTTTGTTGTTGTTGTTTTTTTCACTTAAAGAAGAATGAGAGATTTGTAAGAGGTAGATTTGGGATTGAAACCAGTAGTGTTATCCATGCCATTTTGCTTCTCTGCAGAAAAAAATAAATATGTATCAAACTTCAGTTTCTGTAATTCTATGCTAAATTCAACAATATTTTGTGCTTTTGCTTATAAAAGAGGATATAACTTGGTATATAGCCTTTTATTCCACTCTTCAGTGATGATACTGTTTTTGCTTTAGTCTTTAAATTTGTTGTTCTTGTTATTATTATTACTCTCTATTACAGAATCTAAAAAGTGTTGTGGAGAAGAAGCTACATGCCTTTGGCTCAGAAATTCTTTCCTGTCTTCAGAGACTAGCTGTTGTGTTCACCAACTCTCCTGTTTGCCTATGTGTCTGTCTAACACTATCTAAGCCACACTTCATGATATTAAATACTGATCAGTTCAGTCACATGCCACTCAAGTGTAGAACTATGATTTAACAAGGAGTGTTTTTAATCCTTTGACTCTCTGACTTAAATTGCTCAATGGTTGAGCATCAGCCCATGCACCAAGAGGTTTCTGGTTCTATTTCAGGTCAGGGCACCGGCCCTGGTTGCAGGCTTGGTCCCCAGTAGGGGTGCGTGCAGGAGGCAGCCAATCAATGTTTCTCTCTCATGGATGTTTCTATCTCTTTCTTCCTTTTCCCTCTCCCTCCCTCTCTCTCTAAAAATAATAAAAACATATTTAAATTACTGAATGCATTTATAAAAGTGTAGAAGTTTAAGGAACTGGAATGTGTATGCACACACACAAATATATTTATATACATACATTTATGTGGGGCTAATACAGATTTCTATAAAGCCAATGTAGTGTACAGAGAAGTATTTACCAAGACACCATATCTTTTAACTTTTTCTCCTTTCCTTCTTTACTACTTTCATTTTCCTTGAGCACTGCTTTTATTGAAATGTGTTTTCCACTTTAGCTATAGAGCTTTTTCTTGTTGAACAATGTAGTTTTCTTGCTCAACAACTCTGACATTCAGGTAAATGGAAAGAAAATGGATATGGGAGTTTTGTGTTCATAATGCCACTTTGCCACCCTGAAATCTATGCAGATAATCTACTTGGAAGGCTTTGAACCCCAGTGGAATACAGAGCCACGTAAGTATCCTGCATTGATTTACAGCACCTGCTACAGCTGCTTGGATCTTGGCAGGCATCTCTGCTGCCAAATGCTGTTGCAATTGCTGGGCAAACCTGGCTGGAGGTCATCTTTACTGGACATGTTTATAATCTTCAGAGTGATCTAAGCCATTGAGGGCTAATTTCCCAAAGATCAATGGCTATGGGAGAATTTCAGAGGTTATCCTCTTTATCCAATTTCCTGTGTCCTAATGAGATGGCAGAAACCTGTTTGGAATCTTTCTGATTAGAAACTCTTTGGAGAGTCAATAAAGAATATGACATTCATGAATCTGAATGAGCGGTGATTTGGCTGCCTATATGGTGATTCATGCCACAAGCAGAGCCTTCTCCCTGCCCCCAGCAGGGTGTGTTAACCATGGCCAACTGGAGACAAGGTCAGCTTGGAAGAAAAGACTTGAGGGGACTTGGACCCTCTAGATGGAGTCCAAGGCCTCTTTTGCTATAGTTTGTTGCACTATCTGTTTTTCACCTCTTGATTCATGTTAATTGCAGTCCAAGTAAACACAGATTTTAATGATTAGTATCTGTTTTCCACCTAACTTAGAAGAAAGACATATAAAGTATTACATTATGTGGTAATGGTCACCATATAGATCTGAACAAAGTGCAAATTATGAAAATAATTTAATTTAAAATTTATTGCTTACCATATGTCAGGCAAGGCACTGGGCTAAGCACTTTACACACATTTAATATATATATATATATATATATATATATATATATATATATATATATATATATTGATTTCAGGGAGGAAGGGAGAGAGAGAGAGAGAGAGAGAGAGAGAGAGAGAGAGAGAGAGAGAGAGAGAGAGAAACTTCAATGATGGAGATAATCATTGATTGTCTGCCTCCTGCATTCCCCCACTGGGGATCAAGCCCACAACCTGGGCATGTGTGCTTGACTGGAATTGAACCTGGGACCCTTCAGTCTATAGACTGACACTCTCTATCCATTGAGTCAAAGCAGCCAGGGAAACAATTATTATCTTTAAATCTAACAATATACTCATGAGTTAGGTACTGTGCTTATATTTATGTTATAGATGGGGATACTGAGACCTAGATACATAAACTTCCTATGTTAACAAAATTCTCCCTTAACTCCATAATCTTCCCTCCTCCCCTCAGCTGGCACGTGATTTCTTTCTTACCCTTCTTAGCTAAACTTCTTTTTTAAAAAATATATTTTATTGATTTTTTACAGAGAGGAAGTGAGAGGGACAGAGAGCCAGAAACATCGATGAGAGAGGAACATCGATCAACCGCCTCCTGCACACCCCCCACTGGGGATGTGCCCACGACCAAAGCACATGCCCCCGACCAGAATCGAACCTGGGACCCCTCGGTCCACAGGCCGACGCTCTATCCACTGAGCCAAACCGGTTAGGGCCTTAGCTAAACTTCTTAAAAAATGTCTACAATTATCACCTCTGCTTCTTTACCTCCCTTTTGCTCTTCAACCCAGCCCGTCTGGCTCCTGCCACTCCACTGAAATACAATCAGTAAACTGGGTCATCAGTGCTCACCACATTGTCAAACGCAGTACCATCATTTTGCTGGATTTCTCAGCAGCTTTTACCACAATTAACCATTCCCTTCTTGAGACAATATCTTCTTTTATTTCTCTCCTTAGTCTTTCTGGGCTTCCCTAACCAAATACCACAGACTAGGAGGTTTATAAACAAAATTTATTTCTCACAGTTCTGGAGGCTGGAAGCCCAAGATCAGGGTCAAGCATGTGGAGTAAGGGCTCTCTTCCTGGTAAGGATTTTTTGTTGTTTCCTCTCATGGCGAAAGGCATAGGGAACTCTGTGATGTCTCATTTGTAAAAACACTAATCCCATTCATGAGACCTCTCACCCTCTTAACCTAAGTACCTCCAAAAGGCCTCACCTCCTAATACCATCACATTGGGCATTAGGATTTTTTTAAACTCTATTTTTATTGATTTCAGAGAGGGAGGGAGATGGAAAGAGAGAGAGAAACCTCAGTGATGAGAGAGAATCATTGATCGGCCACCTCTTCCACGCCCCACACTGGGGATCAAACCCGCAACCTGGGCATGTGCCCTGACTGGGAATCCAACCATGGCCTCCCGGTTCATAGGTCAATCCTCAACCACTGAGCAACACTGGCCAAGCTGGGCATTAGGATTTTAACATAAATTTTGAGAGGACACAAACTTTTGGACCATAGCATTAGCACTTCCTGTACCATATTCTGTGTTTGCTCTGAAATTTTCAGCTGTCCCTTTCCATTCGATAGCTAGCACTCCTCCCTCTGCACAAATTCTCATTACTGGTGCATTTTAGTTTGGGTTCTGATCCTCCTCCTCTTGCTCTGGCTCTTCCCCATGTCAGGGGTTCTAAACCTAATTGGTATCATGTACGTTTTTGGCAGTCTGAGGAAGCCTATGGGTTCGTGTTTTTAAATGTATAAAATACCTTGGATATTTCAAGGTATCCCAACTTATTTAAAACAAACATGATTCTTGTTTTCCATCCTCAATTTTGTTTTTCCTCCAGTCCTTCCCACCATCAGTCCAGTTACTCAAGAAAGCTGGAAGTTGTCTGAGATTCCTCATTTATCCTCATATGCAGATCTTACCCTTCATGAGTAAGTGTTGGCTATTCTACCTCCATATAATTCTAAATCTTTCCACTTTTCCCTATCTCCATTGCCACCCTGCCATCATCCTGCAGGTGGTCCGTAATAAATGTTCAGTGAGTAGATAAAGGTTTGAAATGGGGAGATGATGAGACAGAGAGACTCAAGCTGGAGTAGAGGGTCTTAATTGAAGGTGAGGGGGATGAATTTAAAAGATAAATGTCCATAGTGAAAAATATAGCCAAAGAGGTAAGAGTTACAAATGCCCATTCATGTGACTGAGATTCCTTGAAATTATCTTGTAAAAGTTTCTGTGTGTGTGTGTGTGCGTGTGTGTGTGTGTGTGTGTGTGCGCGTGTGTTTAATATAGCCTTTGGATCCGTGTTCCCTGAGGTCCTTTGGAGACACTAAATCATATGTTTTTGGATTTAGGGGTAAGGATGGGAACAACACTGAAAGGAGGACTCTTTCCTAGATTTTATCGACAATGAAACAGCTTAGGGACTGGGCGAACAAAACAAATTGGTAAGAATCAGACAGTTTGACTAAGTGGCAGCTGCAACAGTTCAATAAGGGTCCCCTCCAGGCCTTCTTCATGTCTGGACTAAGCAAAGAGAGACTCCAGCAGTCAGCTTCTCTCATATTCTGTATTGTGCTCAGCTTTTAGTTTTTGTTGGTTTGTGTTTGGCTGCCTCTGCTCCCTGGTTAACTGGGAATAATCCCTATCATCCTATGTTGGCTAAACCCTAATTTACATAATGTATTTCCCATCCTTATGGCATAGCCCTCCACATCAGGGACAGCTCCCCAGAAAGCAGAGGCAGTGATTTTCTTGCTTCCACAAACTTGCTCTCTATCAGCCTTGGACATTTGGGCCTTCCCAGGGTCAGGATGGTGTTTTAATAACTGAGAAAAACAACAGAAATATGAAAGACCCTGGGAAAATCATTTCCCAATCTGACTTGTATTGTCACCACTTCAAATCGGAGTCATGGAGAATAATAGTGATTAGAATAATGCGGTACACTGCATTCAGTGACAGTGAGTTCTCTTATTAACTTTACGGTCGTATTTTGCTCATTTCTCAGGTGGAGGGGATTGTTGTAGTTCCTGCCTGCCTCTGCTCATTGGAAAAGTTGGGAAATAGCTGTAAAAAGAAAAAAGTTCCAGATTGAACTGCGTTTGAGGCTGACTTTTCCCCCTGGAGATGTATATTTGCCTCCTGTACTTCATCCATGCTTTGAGTTCGGGTATCCATTCTTTGAGGCCTCGTCATCTTCCCTTCAGAGGGTTTCCTTTTCACCTGAGTGATCATCAGTCAGGGGAAAGTCAGTGGGGTGGTTCAGCTGTGCGGTGTATTTCCTTGCCAAATGGAGACAGAGTGCTGCTCAGGCCCCAGGAGCTGGAGCAGCCTACAAAGCATTCCTGGCCTTGAGCCAGAGAGGTGATCCCTGCTCCAGGAAAAAAAAAAAAAAAAGCACAATGACTGAGAATGCGGCTCTCTATCCTTTGCTGGGCTGATTCATACAGCAGCATTGACATTGAATCTCCGGAGAACTGTTCTCTTCCTAGTCCAGCTAAAAATATCCAACTTCACATTTATGATGACAGCAGCTGATAAATTTCCCGGGAAAATGCAAGCGGTGTCATTGTGGCGTGAGGAACCCTGTTCAGATAAATGGATGAGGGGAGAGAAATTGCCAAGCGGGGCATAGATCCACAGCGCCCCTTCCCCTGGGATGATGAGCAAACTGAGCATGTTTTTCTTGCCATCAAAGTCCCCTTTTTCAAACATGGTAGGTATCAGTAGAGTGCACTAGATTTAAAAGGAATTTAGAAAGCAGAAAGCATCTTTTTGATCAAAAGAATGACAGAACATAAACCCAGATCTTATCTTCTGTAAAATAGTCTTGTGTTTCTGTCAAAAAAGGGAGTCATTTTGTTTTAAATACCCTGTTGCCAAGATAAAACTCCCAGTTAAATAGCCCTCCATTTCAGTGGTGACTGTGATTCAACCAGGATCTATTAATTTTGGGATTCAATAAGAAGCAGACTATATATTTTTGTTTGGGGTTCCAGAATCTAAGCTTTTATTACTGTCTGTTGCTAATCTACCTTTTTTCCCCCTCTTCAATTGGATAACAGATTCTCAGAAGGAGTGCCACAGACTGTCCCCAGCACACCTGCTGGCATGAAATGATTTGACATGAGTTTTCAACTTTAATTTATTCATCATTCCTTGAGCACCTACTAGAAGTCAAGTATCATAACTGGCATTTTCTAAAATGAAGAAGGTGCAGTGTACTAATAATGGGGCAGACGCACATATAATGTACTCATTGTAAATCAAATCATAAATATAATCATTGACACACATTGAACGGTCACTATGAGAATGAACACAGAAAATGCTTCTGCCAGGAAAAGACCAGGAAGGCTTCACAGAAGGTGAATTTCTGGCGGGAATGATGCATCCCAATGAATGAGTGCTTTCTAGTGGGAGAGGAGTATTTCTAGTAGATGGGATAGCGTGGCACTGAGGTAGGAAAAGTACTACCTGGATCTGGGACTTAACAAGATTACTTAAAGGGTTTAAATAATGTTCTTTCTTCACTGTGTCTTTAGTGTTGCCAAACAACTTGCAAACAACTGCTAAATTTGCTATAATTATTTTAGATCATTAACTCTGAAAATTACTGTTTGTATTATTTCCTACGTTGGCTTTACATTCATTATGAGCTGGCATCTCATGTATAGGTGGATGGTCCAGGCCTGGAGGTATATCAAACACTTGACCCAGAACAAAAAATGTCAGGGCAGTCTTCACTAAGGAAACCTTGTGGGCCCTGGCCAGAGTTGCTCAGTTGGTTGGTTGGGCACTAGGGAGTTGCTAGTTTGATTCCTGGTCAGAGCATGTGCCCAGGTTGTTGTCTTGATCCCCAGTGGGGGCGGGGGGAGGGTGCGGGGCAGGTGTGGAGGAGGCTTCTGATCAATGATTCACGCTTACAGTAATATTTCTCTCTCCCTCTCTCTTTAAAAGTTGATAAAAAATCTTTAAAAAAATAAACCTTGTGGACTTAAATATCAGTATGATATTGTAATGATCTAATATGCTCTATTTTAATTTGTCAATTTTTTAAGTTTTGAAGCAAAAGCAAGAATTAGCACTGTCTCCTTAAAGAATAAAGGCTAGAATTTTAACTTTATGTAGCATTTACTCAACAAAATCTTTTGGATTTAAAAATGTTTATGTTTTTCATTCTCTGGTCTTACCTCTTAACCTGCTTTCTTCTAGATAAGGCAATAACTTATAGTTTTGGGGCTTCAATTTCAATAACAAAAATACATAGGAAACAAAAAAGAGTTTATATTTTGTGATTCAATAAGAAATGCAGTATATGAAGATTGCTTGCAATTATAAAAAATAATGAAGCATAGGTATGCATGTTGCAGTACTTAGAAGAAGTGGAAAAATGTTTGTATTTCATTTTAAAATGCATCAACAAATAGGATGGATTAATGGATAGATGGATGGGTGGATATGTTATAAAACAAGGATAGTAAAATGTTAATGGAAGAATTGAGATTTAGGAACATGGGTAATGATTATAAAATTATTTTAACTTTGAGGAGTGTTTGAAATTTTCATAATATAGTAATGTTGGGACAAAAAGATAAGATCGCATAGACCGAACTTGATAGAGGTGTTTGGATAAAAATTATGATATACTTAAAATGAAGAGGACATCCCCTGACTCACCAAAGTGTAGACACAAAGAGGTAGCTGTCTTTGGGAGCCAAAGATACACAGTCTTTTTTCACCATTAGCTTGTGAATCTGTCAGGTTAGAAAAAAAGAGCATTCTAGAAGAGAGCCAGACCTTAGTCCACCCAGCAATACATAAATAGATTTTGGAGTTACTTTCTGTATATAAAATGCCTACATTCTTCACAAATAAGGCAATTTTCGCCTTCTCTGTCATTTCAACATATCTTGAACACTTCATATATTCCAGGCTTAGCACTGGGGCTTCAGGGGGGAAGCACTTCAGAAAGTTTAACATCAAGAAATGGAGAAAGATGAAATAAGGTAAAATGATCAAGTGAATTGGAGGTCTTATAAAGTGCTGTGAGTCACTGTGTGAGCTCTGTGATCTTGGCCAGGTGACTTAACTTCTTTTTGCCTCAGTATTTTCATCTGTAAAGTCTGGCTAAAAAACAACTGTCAACCCATTGTCCGTTAAAGAGCAAGACCTAATGAAAAAGTCATTCATATCTTTAAGAGAAAAAGACCAAACTGGTGGTGGTGGTGGTGGTGGTGGTGCGGGGGGCGGGGGGGGGGGGGAGAACCCAACCCAAACATTAATTCATAAATAGTCATAAGATTTGTTGACAGATATCCTTATTTCTCCCCCACCTCCTGCCCCTGTTGTTGCCCTAATATACTTATAAAGTCACTGTCATGAAAATGGAACAGACCATATCATAGGTTTGGGACAGATGTTCCATTCCAACCCCCATTTAGAGATGAGCAGATTGAAGTGACTTGAGAGAAG
The DNA here is from genome assembly GCF_014108235.1 of Myotis myotis. NCBI lineage: Eukaryota > Metazoa > Chordata > Mammalia > Chiroptera > Vespertilionidae > Myotis > Myotis myotis. The sequence continues at coordinate 16,616,187 of NW_023416335.1, forward strand.
CGACTTGCCTCAGTCATATAACTAGTCCACAACTAAGTGAGGAGCACATGGGGTAATAAAACTTTTTAGTGTAGAAAGAAGGTAAAAAAGATTGTGTTCTTTTGGAAATAAAATTGAGGATTTCTTAGGAAGTGAGAAAATGTTTAGAATATTTTCATATTGTTATAAGAGAAAGGGTTTAGGGGTACTTGAAAACTGTGAACTAGGTAGATCCCAGGTAGCATCTGTCGAAATGTATTGTACCAAACTCCTCTTGCTGACTTATCTGTATGGCATGGTTAAACCTTGCCATGTGGGTGACTGCTCCATTAATTACATTCTTTTTATTGTTTTAACTATAGCTTGATTTCTATAACCTGTAGAATCTGTCTCTTTCAGTCCTACATAGGTTTATGCAGAATTAGAAGTGGCCAAGACTGCTTCCCTCATTGTGAAAATGGAATGAGTATTCTAGTAACTTCTCTATATGTATATCTTATTGGACCTGTGGGACATAGCACATTTTCCTTGACAGGGCAGAGATCACCTCTAGCGATTTGCCAGTTCACAACTTTGAATTAAAGCCTGTGGGTGATCCAAGTATTGGAGCCAATGGCCTGCATTGGCTTCACACTTAAGTACTTTGGCCGGAAGGCTCCCTTCCGAGGTAAGATGGAGGTTCTTATATACTGAGGAAGGATATCTCTTATCAGAGAGGCGGGAAGAAGGCAAATAAGAGAATCAGAGGGAGAGGAGGATAAAGAGAAAAGGAAAGGTTGAGAAAGTGATTGTAATCTAAAGAGGAAAGAAAAAAGATTAATAAAACTTGATGATGAGATTTTTTTTGCAGAAAATTTTAAATTATTGGGCCTTTAATACCATTAAGTTCTATAAAAGTAATTGTTTTAACATAAAGGATTAAAAAATAACAGTAAAATAAATCAGGTGAAAGAAACAGGATCTTCCTCAAGCAATAATGCAGAATAGTGAGAAAGACTAAAGGACATTTTTATTATGCAATTCAGATCTTTGCATGGGGCCATTGAGAAGCTGGTATAAGCAGAAAAAAATGAATACACAAGTCTCCAAGTCATATACTAGAAAACATGCTGGAGCCCCTTGTCTAAGGGAGAAAAAAGGTCAGAGCCATGCTGTACCTGGGAATTTATTGGATTTTGCTCCATTGAGCAGATTGAAAAGCACAATTGATTAACAGTTTAGGTCTTGTGAGAGGCGAGGACCGAGGTGCCACATATTGAGTAGCCCAGACTAGACTGTCTGCACTTTGGAGGGAATGGAATCCCACCGGTAAGTCAGGGATCCCTTGTAACTCTGGGGAGTATGTAATTCTCCCATTGTTCACTGTTCTTTCCCAGTCTCAACTGGTAAAGAAGCAGGCAGCTGCTTTTGAGGATTTTTTACACTTAACCCTCGAAAAGTCTGTAATGATGAAAATAAAATCCTTGACATAACTGAGTGATCTGATAAAGTGGCCCATACTTGTGGCCCAGCATTTTAAAAGAGAATCAATGGTGACAAATATAGTGTGATGTGAATGTGTAGGCCCAGGATTACTTAATAACTGAGGAGAAAAAGGAGGTGCACGTGTCAGACACAGTGCTCTACACGCATGACTTAATTTAATCCTCACAACAGTCCTTCAAAGTAAAATGAGAATGATAACCATGGCAATTTTTTAGGCAGCAGGTCTGGGATTCGAACTCAGGTCTGGATGATAGAGGACCCATTCTTTTTTCTATTACATTGGCTGTGTGCCTTCTGGCTCATGACTTTTCAATCATTAGATGGATAAAGATGTAAAATAAGCTGAAATTGAAACTAGTATACTTTTTCCTGTGTGAGCTGCTGTGACTGAAACTATTAGCTAAAATGAGGTTTGGAAAGTCGGCATAAATTATGCCTCGTCGGTCTCCTGATGAGAACCTGCCAAATCATGTTATTTCCCTTGCGGGACATTTGGTCCTGTCCAAAATGTCCACTGAGACATCTGGTCTATGCCAAAGGGCCCTGATAATGTGCCATTGCCAATTAGGCTACAGAGGTGAGAGGAGTTATCATTGGCAATGTAACCACAACACAATTACAGAACCAATAAAACATGGTGGTGTTTTTATGTATTATTCCTGTGAACCAAAATGATAAATAAAAGTTATGGGCTATTTGAACCCAAGGCTGTTTTCTAAGCGTGGATTTTTTTGTAAGACCAATATCAAAGACCATTTGAATGGACCACATATGCTCATGGACATTCCTTTTTTTAAAATATATTTTTATTGATTTCAGAGAGGAAGGGAGAGGGAGAAAGAGATAGAAACATCAATGATGAGAGAAAATCATCGATCAACTGCCTCTTGCACACCCCCTCCTAGGGATTGAGCCCACAATCTGGGCATGTGCCCTTGACTAGAATCAAACCCGGGACCCTTCAGTCAGCAGGCTGACGCTCTATCCACTGAGCCAAACTGGCTAGGGCTGCTCATGGACAGTTCTGACAGGACCAAATTCAAGGGCCTTTTGGTGTGGATCAGCTGTCTCAATAGACACATGTGGCTGGTAGCCCACCTGTTGGACAGCAGAGGTCTACACTGGGAAAGTAATCACTTGGTGTTTATTGGATCTATTTTAATTCATTCACTTGATGTTCATTATTTGTATTCCATTACCTCATCTATTTATTTGTAAAAGGAGTACACCATTTATTTCCATTTCATCAGAGAACATGAGGGATCTAGAGAGGGAGATGTGACCTGATTACCTCAGAGAGGACTTCTGCATGGTATTAGTTAAAGGGAACTAACTGCTTTTCCTATTTCAGGAAGATTAAATCATTATCATCTCAGCGGTTCAGTTTAATACCTATGTACAAAGAAATAGAAATGACTATATGTGTATATAGAGAGAGTCTCTCTCTCTCTGTTGCTCTCTCTCTCTATTAGGGATAATATAATATATACCTTATTAGGGACACACATCTTATATATACATGGGTGGGTAAAGTAGGTTTATAGTTATTTGTATGGAAAATAATACAATAATTAAGAAATAAGAATATAAGAATAAACTGTGTTTCATGTACTCACAACTATAAACCTACTTTTTCCAACCCCTGTATATTCCTAATAAGTACATGTGGAATTGGCGCATATCCCAGAATACAATACACTGAAAGTTCTGATTAAAGATTATAGGTAAATGAATTGAACATCCAATAAAAACCTGTTTGTATTTTTAAACAGAATTAAAAAAAACTAAAATTAGAATAGAATATAACAAAGAATAAGAATACAGCTATAGATGGCAGTCAGCATTTCAGGAAATATTTTGTTACTTCTTGGCTGTCTATAACTTAAAGGGAAAAAAGGTATGATCCTCAGGCACATGCCTTATCATAATTGAGCTCAGATCTTCCTATTTTTTTTTCCTTTCTGTGTCTCTATTACATTTTTAAATTTATCATATGTTGCTAGATCCTGGGAAATATAAATGTGGACTTGCCTAAGGAGAGAGCGACAGGGATAGGGTGTGAGTATGCATCCTCTGTGGAGAATATAGCAACAGTGCTATGCTGTTGTTCCACATGGAGACAGAGTTCTGCTGGCGGGAAGCTTCTTAATGTGCTCACTAGAGCCATTTGTCTTGGTAGAGTCTGTGCAGGGGAGGGACATGAGTTTCAGCTTTGGGAAAATATGTGAGGTCTTTGCAGTTCTAAGACAGAGAGCCTGATACACAAGTTAGGAGACATTAATAAAAATTTCAAGTTATTTCTTGTGTACCTATGATACAATCAAGTTCTTATTAATTTTTTAACTCTTAGATTCATCCGTCAAGATGCCTTTAAGCAGCAAGACAAACTGAGAACTAGTAGGCCTGTCATTTGGATTTATCATGATCGTTGGTGTTTAGTTCCCTACAACAAAAATAACAGGTGGGACGATAGACTTTCTGTCAGGCAGACGTGATTGGAAGCTGGCTTCTGTTACTTAGCTATTCTGTGACTTTCAGAAATCACTCCATCTCTCTGAATCTTGCTTTGTTTGCATCAGGTAAATGTAAAACCATCTCACCTCCTTACTGTGGGGGAGGAAATGAAGGCATTTATCTAATTTGTCTGGGAAAGTTTCTAGCAAATACTGGTTCCCCAATAAATACCCAATAAATGCCTGAAAAAGTACCTTTGAGCTTTACCCCTCCAAGAATTTCTTGTTTATATTTTTTACTCACCACCCCTGGTTTTCAAAAAGTTCTGTCTGCAGATTGTACATAAGTTAAAATTCTCTATCCTCTTCTTCATTTTGTGCTGATTGATACCATTAATCTCATTAGAAATAGAAAGCTATTAGTCTGTTTTCTAAAAATCATTAAATCAAGTGCCTATGAAGTACTAACTCTATTCCAGTGTTGGGCTCAGGAGATACAATTAACTTTTATTATTGGTATTGCCTTAAAGGAGCCTGCCATTAGTCTCCTCTGTGGATCGAAGTTTCCAGGCAATGTGAAGTCATCCTTGCATTGCTGAATGGGGAGAGGTTCAACATCCCAGAGAACAAGGGACTAGCTCCTGTCCCATCTTGATGGGTCAAAGAAGAACACCAGGTACCATGTTGAGTTGTAGTAATCCCAGTAGTTATAGTTAATCTGTACAGTCTTACTCAGATAAACCCACAATTATCTTTAAGCTTTTCTGAAATATTGAGATTAGCCTGATAGTCCCAATGGACACTTTAAAAAGTCCAAGAATGCAGATATTCCCGAGGGGCAGCTGCCATTTCAGAATGTGCATGAGCCAGGTTTTGTGAAGGGAGTGTGGGAAGGGAGAATGACATGATTAGATCTTCCTTAGAAACAGGTCTGCAATGGCAGTTTTGCAAAGTAACTCAAATGAAAAATCACGGGAGATTTAAAGTAAAGCACGACTGGGAGTGATGAGGAAGAGGTGGATTCGTGGGATTACTAATGACAGGCTAGATGGAGGATGTCAAAGAGAAGGAATCTGTGCTGCTCTGATCCGTTCAATCTCATTGTCTACTTTTCACACCAGTGGGGCTGCAGTGGATTTATTCCAGGCTATCATTTCTGAGGTTGGGGTTCTTCCCTGACAGTTGCTGAGGCCATGGGAACAAATGAGCTCACCCAGGGAACGAGTAAGTTCTCAAGATGAGAAAAGAGGGGGACATAGAATGAGACACTCAGGGATATTATGCTAAAGACGAGGTTCCCAAGGATGTCCGTTTTCTTCTGAAGCATTTCTTCAGTGTCCTTGGAATGCTACAGCTTTTGGAAGCTGCCTATGGAGAGCTCTTCCCTCTGATGAAGCTTGATCTTCAAACCTGGGAATCTATTGTATTCTACTCTTCTGAATCATGTTAGACTTGAGAACCATTCGCTTTATTTCCCCATAATAGTGCAGCTCTTTGGGAACCTTCCATAACTAGAACCTTTTGGTTTCTAGTCTAGAGCGTTACTTTGGTAGCTCATTTATTGTCAAAGAAGTGGTAGTTTTCAGGGGACTATACTTAATCTCAATTAATGAGCAGAGCCTTTTCAAATAAAGAGCTCATCCCAAATACCTGGGAACCCATGTTTCCCCTGCCACCCCATAGGCAAGGGAGTGTACCTAAAATCACACTTTTCAAGTAAGGTTTAATAAAAATTATAAGAGGAGGTGGTTCTCTCTTCTCCATGGGCAGTTATAACTTATATTTCTATTCCTCCTCTTTTATCTTTGGGTTGCTTTAGCTATTTCTAGCTAGTAAGTGAGAGGATGGTTTGAATAAAAGGTTTGTGTGGGTTTAAGTGAAAAGTAACACAATTTACTCAGAGTAGCAGAGTCTAGTACATTTAAATTGGTTGAGACATGCAGACTTCCCTTTGGAAGTCACTAGAAATCAATGCAATAGAGCAAAACGCATTTGCTATTCCCTTGTTGGTCCTTTCTGAAGGGTTCAGAAGATTGGAAGAGACTTTAAATCATTGTAGGGAGGACATATTGGATCCTATAAATTTTTTTAAAATGAATGTTTTTGCATATTGATTCTCAAAACTTTATGCTCAATTGAAAGTAGTTTGTTCAAGAAATTTGTTCAAGTGATTATATCTTGTTCTACACAGTATTAAGAAGAAATACATTTATTCATCCTTTTAATTTATGTAAGGTTTTTGTACTGAATTCTTTAAGAGATGACAAATTTTGGTTTGGTTTTCTACTGTCATGTGAGCACATTAGGCCCCAGCAGCACATCACTGTGAGGAAAATAAAAGTGCTGCAGTAAAAAAAGAAGAAAAAGAAAAAAGAAGAAGAAATAGGTTTATTTAACTACTAAATTACTTCATTGTTGCCCCACCCATTTAAATACTTATTTATCTGGAACACTTGTTTGAACTTTTATAAAAGTAGTATCTTTCTAAGTTACTACTACTTCTAAGGTAATGAAAAATATGTATGGATAAGAATATAACAGAATTACAAATTGATTTATTCAGGAATGCCACGGTTAGGAGCATGAGCTTGGGGGTCTTGTCTGTTCCATTTAGTAGCTGTGTGACCTCGGGCAAGTTGCGTGACTTCTGTGAGCCTTCCTTTTCTCCTCAGTTCAATTACAGTAATAATGGTACCTGCCTCTCAAGTTGCAGTGAGCATGCATGAGATGATGCATAACAAAGAATAAGAGAAGGGGAAGGCATTGTGTGTTGGCTTCACTAGAAACATTTCTTACTCAGAACAAAATGAGGGATGTTTTACTTCACAGTAAGAGAATATCCTTGATTTTCTGACTGAGATTTCAATATGGTAAAGGAAATGAAACATAAAGGGAAAATTAGGAGCTAAGAGATTCTAAGATTTAAAAACAATTTTAGGAATGCACACTTTCAGCTTGCAAGTGGCCAAAACTTTTAATGAAGCATAATGACCAATCTGGCATATACAGAACAATGCATAAGTTTGAAAAGTGCTGCAATTAAACTTGCCAAGGAAACAGACCACTAATATTATATTATGTTTGGATTTAGTTTTCATATATTTTATCCATCTGTTTCATTCCAGTGCAACATTATGGAGGCATTGCTCAGAGACACTCAACTTTAGCAGATATTTGTGGAGTGTCTGAATGAAAAATCCCAAAGCTGCTTACTAAGAGGTTTTGAAAGTCATATTCATCTTCAAACCACGTAGGGATAACTATCAGAAAGGAAATAAATGACTTCTAATTTTTCAATAATAAGGGTTACTGAATTAACCCAAGTTCAGTGAAGAGCCCTCTCTTTGAAACCTTGCAAATTACCCCTATTAGTTAATAAATTAATTAATGTTCCTTATCAAGAGATGCTCACAATTGCTGAAGGGCATGTGGAGAGAATTGAAGCTTAGAATAAATGACCTACAAGTGACCTTCAAACTGACATTTTTGTATTCTCAAGAATTATTTTAGCTGTTATTTAATGTCCAAACCAATCTTTGTCTAGGGAACCAATTTGAATTAAGGAAATTAAAAAAATATGCAAGCAATCAATATTTAATTCATTAAGTCCTATTTCTACTCAGGCCTGCTGAGTATAAGCCTGGCATTGCCTGCCCTTTCTCTTACATTCAGGCACTTTGGGAAAGGAGTCATCTTTTTAAGATCTATTTTCTCCTTGAAGCTTGGTAGCTGTACCTTTATAAAAAGAGTTGACATACTAGGCCAAGTATAGTAAAACCTTTTCTAAGAGAATTAACATAACTTTGGGAAGATTTATTTATGTTTAAAGGAGAAAAAAGACAAAAGTATAAATGCATATGACAAATCATGTAGACATAGAAGAATGTAAGAAATGATTGAAAAGTGACTGTTTGTTCTTAAATCCCCAGTATCTTATTATTTAACTTGGAGGAATGTCCTAGATCTCTAATTGAATGTGTTTTCTCTTTGTCTACATAAAGAAAAAATTCTGAGATTTATTTTTTTGGTAGAGATTATAATGATCTATATAACAAAATACATCAGCTAGATTATTTTGTTTTACTATTTCAAGTGAATAGATTGTACTTCTATATTATTATTAGAGGCCCAGTGCACGAATTCGTGTATGGGTGGGATCCCTCAGCCTGGCCGCTGATTGGGCCCTATCAGTGCCTTCTCACCCAGTCCAGATCTGGGCCGATTGGGGCTGGCCGGCCAGGGGGAGGGACCATGGGAGGTTGACTGTGGGAGCACACTGACCACCAGGGGGCAGCTCCTGCGTTTGAGCATCTGCCCTCTGGTGGTCAGTACGCATCATAGCGACTGGTTGTTCAGTTGTTCGGTCATTTGGTCATTAGGTTGCTTAGGCTTTAATATATATAGATTTTTTAATTTCCATAATTTGAATATCTGAATTTTTAATTTTGATTTGCCTTAAAGTACACTAGTGCCTCTGGGTACAAGTAAGTTATTAACAATTTGTGAGCCAAGAAAATCAGTAATTGTGCAGTCAGAATTAGTTTGTAGTGTATAAAATACCTTAATCTTTACACATGTATGCTGGCTTTCAAAATCAAAATAAGGTGAGCCGGTTTTTATTTATCCCAGGCAAATGTATATCACTTCTCTTTGCTAAAGGAATTATTCATTTCATCCTCAAAGGTGTTTTACATGGCTTCCCCTTTCGGCTTGGTAAAATAATCATTGCACTTTATAATTTCACTTTCAAATTACCATCAATGAAATGATGTGTGTTTTTATTGTACTTTCCACTGTCAGGGGTCTCGGTCTGTAGATTAGTAAACCATAGGTTACCACCAAAGCTGGGCAAGTCATTGGTTAAGAGAGCTTGGTAGTAGCATTTATCTCCATAACCTATCTCTAGGTAAGTCGTGGCATATTAATAGGTGAATCGTCTGAGGGAACTAAGTTCAGATTGAGAGCCATAGACAAGTTTGACCACATTAGTCATGGGTACAAAATGTGTTAGAATAAACAGATTTTTCAAACTTACATATTCTCTTTCCTAAACATACCATTGGTTGGCTGAGATATTACTTTATAAGGAGACAGTAGATGCTGCATGGAACCCCAGGCTTCTGGCATGGACAACAGGATACATCAGATTAGGATTTGTTTGGCTTTCCAACACAGATGACTACTGGACTGAAGTTTGTCGTGATGAAGCACAGGAAAAGAAGCAATAGCTGAAAGAGAGAAGGAAGTCTAATCAGCATGGTATAATGTGGTGCACAGTGTCTGTGAAAATGGACAATAGATGTCAGAAAGGATTCTACATCATAGAAGTCTAGGAAGACATGAGAAGGTGACCTTATAGACAGAGAGACTAGGTAGACATAGTTGGAGTAAGGGAAACCAACAATATTAGATAATTTATTATAAAGAGAAAAGACTCTAGAATAGGACTAAGATTCAGTGGACAGACTGTAGTCACAGTTGAATGATTTTAAAGAGTAATCCTGGACACTCTTTTTTTCATGACTAGTGGTGTAATATCAGACATAGTACTAAAAACTTTAGAGATTGTTTTATTCTCCTAAAACTGTGAAGTTTGTACTAATAGTATTTTTAATTAAATAGATGAGGAAACTGAGCCACGTGGAAGTTGTTACTTGGCTAGACTCACACAGGTTATATGGAAGAGAGTAATTACTCCTATCCAAGAGATCTGACTCCAAAGCTCATGGAGATTAACATAATACTCTGGCAGGTTACAAAAGCTTTTTCTATGACATATTTGAATAAAGCAGGGCCACAGCTGAGACAAAAAAAGTGCACAAGACAAAGTCTCCATTATTAGGGCCAAAGCACAGGTTCAAGTCGGGGCCAGTGATGGAATGACTTGGGCTGAGGTTTTTGTTCATGAGCTTGTTACCTTTTTTGGCCACAAACATAACTGTTGCTAAAGGATGGTGAACAGCTGGGTAACTACTGACCATAACTGGAAAGAGAAGGAGAAGAGGTAGAAAAAAATGGAAATGTAGGCCAAGCACATAGGTACTTAATAAATGTATATTAGTCAATAAGTGAAACAGTAGTCCACATTTTTCAGGCATTGTCCTTCTCAAAGCTGTTTTTTTTTTTCTTTCTAAAAGATGTTTATTGCAAGTATAACCAACCTCTACATTATTCTGAGGAAGTTATTGTCTGCATTTAGTCTGTCTATTCAGGAGTGAGAGACTTACTTTTTACTCTGTGCTCTTTCATATTATTGTATTTTTAAAAATATTTCACCTTTAAAAATGTACAATAGGAGAGAAAGATTCTTTTCTTTTTGTGTCTTAGCCTGACTCCTGTGCTTTTTCCAACTTACCTACATCTTGCCATATAGAATTTTACGGACCTAAACCACAAAGATTCAGGAGGCCTGATTATCTTTCCTAGATCTGCTTTTGCATTCTGGAGCAATAATCCATCAAAGCCACTTAGGTTAGAGGCATATTTATCATTGTCCTTAAACTATCTATAAAAAAACACTCACAAGAATATTTTTTCAAGGGACTTAACGTGAAGACATTTAATAGCCCAGATTCAAAAGAGGCCTTCCATCTTTGAAAGTTGCAGACTACTGGTCTATAGCTTTGTCCTATTACTTGAAATGATACCTACAAGTGTTGGAGATATTTTCTCTAATATCAATTATTATGGTTTTTCAACTGCAATTCACTGCACAGTGCTTCTTAAGGGAGTTGCTTACTACATTTCAACCTAAGAAGCCAATTTTGAGCTGCATTTTCTTATTGAATATATCTGACACATTCTGGATTTAGTTAGAATCACCTCTTCATATAACATTGAAGTAACATAGATCCGCTATCATTACTAGAAGGAGATTGAGTAAATAATGATTTTGAAGAAGATTCATGGAATATTTGAACATAATCGTAGTCCATAGCAATTCTCAATGGTTGCTTTCATAGAGCATGAAATCATAACTAAAGTCAACTCTGGTTCTGCCCTAATGGAGAGGAACAGTGGCACAAATAATCCTAAACCATGGACAATTCAAACACATTTGTGCTTGGCTTTTCAATGCTTTTTATGATAATTTTTCAAGCACATTGCTCCTCTAATTATGTTTTGTTTTGAATAATATTGAAGTTAACTTGTACTTGGTGATTTAATGATATGTGCTATCTGATGGGTTAGAGTGGAGTGCCAGGGGTGTTTTGGAAAGCCAGGCTGTGAATGATCTTCAATACTTTATGCAAAGGAAGGCCAAACAGTTAAAAGGCTTAAAGAAATAGAAATATGACCAGTGGGCAGATGACTTCAGAACCTCACTTGCATGAAATTATTTCTCCTCCTTCACCTCCTCCCCCTTCTTCTCTTTTGGCAACATGGAAGCTAACTCAAAAGAAAAAAGTCTAGCCTGGCTGATGTGGCTCAGTGGTTTGAGTGTTGTCCCTTGGACCAAGAGGTTCTGGGTTCAATTTCCTGGTCAGGGTACATGCCTGGATTGCAGGCTTGATCCCCAGTAGGGGGCATGCAGGAGCCAGCCAATGGCTGTGTCTCTCTCATCGATGTTTCTCTCTCTCTTTCCCTCTCCCTTCCTCTCTGAAATCAATAAAAACATATTTTTAAAAATTAAAACGTCTAAGTGCATTAGCACTAGGACTTGGTGATGAGGAATGCTTAGAGCTGGGTAGCCTTAGTCATTGGAGTCAGAGCAATCTGGGCAGTCAGGTGTTGTAATACCAACAGTCAGGGGGTCACAGTCAAGCAGCAAGGAGAGAGGCCTTGATAAGTAGCCCCCACAGATCCAAGCAGAAGCTTAACATGCAATCAAGCATCTATAATTTCATAGAAAACAGAACATGGGGTGAAGAAGTTATGGGAACCAGCCAGATGTTCTGTATAGTGGCACCAAGTGTCAGTAAGAAGGGGGCACTACTACCAAGGCCAGCTTTCAATCTAGCCAAGAAGCCATCAGTGTGCAGGCAGCCAGCCACTCCCTGCCCTCCCCAAGCCAGTCACAGCCAAAGAGGAAACACTGCAACAGTAAGTGGCCAGCCACTTCTTTGATTGAAGACACTGCCAACAGCACCCAAGTCCCATCTTTAAGACACATGGTTGTTAAAACTTCAAGCCCTCCAGAAAATATCCCTGTGATGAAAATGTTAGGGGCGAACGAACATGTTTGTACAGCAGGCCATAGGCCTGCCACTTGGAGGCTCACCTTTCAGTTTAAATTCTCTCCAGTCTGAACAACACTGGATCGAATCCCTGGGATCTTTCAAATCTCTCTTAAAATGCTGGCCAGTGGAGTATCACATCTTTCCCTTTTGTTGGGTTTCCTCCGGTATAGCTAAGATAAGGAGTTTCAAATTTTTCAACAAATATTAAAGCAGCAGCAAAAATGGAAATAAAGAAAATGAGATGGGTAAAAAAAAGATATGTATGTCAAATATAAGATAGCTGCAGTTTAGGTTTCCAGGGGCTGACACTGATGAATTGCCCCTGGCTGTTGGGAGTGCTGTGTTGAACAGGGCTCCGCAACTGAGAAGGCTGTAATTGGTTTGGCAACTGTCTGCTGTGGGGGAAGGAGAGGGGAGTGCTGACAAATCCGCTTCATATTTGTCAACCTTCACTCCATTCCTGAAGAGCCATATTAATTAAAAATCACTTTTGTTTGCTTTATCTTGTAGTTAATATCAGATTGCAAGCTCCACCAGAACAGAGACCCTGCCTGACCTGTTCCGAAACATCTAAAATAACACACGAGATATTCTAGTTACTCAACACACATTAGCCTGACCTCTGAGGTTGTAGGTGCATTGTAGTACCTGTGGAGGTGATTTCCTGGGTCTGCTGAACCCAGGAAGAGTCAGCATTCTAATTTTTTCTATATGCACGGTATCATCAAATCGAGCACTGGTGTTTAGTGTGAGGGGCATGCCTCTTCTGTAGCCAGCTGGCATACATGTGGTACCTGACAGAGTAAGAGGCAGTTCTCCCAACTGAGGAAAGGGTGTTATCAATGACAGGCTCACCCTGTATCTTCCTCCTCACTATCACCTGTGTTAGGGAGTGACATCTGCTCACAGCACGTCCACTCCTGCTTACCTCTCCCAGGGTTTGAGCTCTCTCTCCACACTTCCGTGTTGAACCAGGTCAGAGTTGTTACTGGAGCATCACCAGTGAGTCAGTCACAGCCCTTTATAATTCCTGTGTAAAAAGGGTTTCCCATGTTTCTGCTTACCCCGTGTGACATTCCTTCCATCTGTTTACTTTTGGTCTGTTTTTTTTTCCTATAATTGAACTTTTTATAACACATGAAAGCACTGTTCAGTTTTTGTTCTCAAATATGTAATATTTCTTATTGATTATATTCTATGATAACTTCAGGAAACATTAAATTCTATGAATTTAATACCAATATCACGTTGGGATCATTTTTTAAAGCAGTAAAAGCTTTTTTATTCATGTTTCACTCTTCAGGGGAATTCAAAGGCTTTTACTGAAGTAAGGCATTTCATAACATTGTCAGTCGAAGTGCTTTGAGGGAGAAGTTAACTGATTCAACAGCAGCAGATCCTGCAACGTTTGATGCCGATGATCTCAAAAGCACCCCATCTAATGTACATTCCACCGAAGCACATTTGACCAAATACTGCCTCTCCTCTCCTCTGCTGTGACTGGTTCTAGATAGCGATGGATGCTCATTTTAAAAGACACAATAAATTCCCAACCACTACATATATATATGCTCAGAGGCCTGTGAAACATGCTGATTTTCTCCCTCTCTGTCCTTTGCTCTATCCCTTACATAGAGGGAAACCTAGGTTCTTTTTTTCTTTCTTAAGTTCCTTGTTTCAGGGAAAAAAAAGTCAATAAGGCAACAAAAATTTTATCTCAAGAATTGGCATGTCTCTCTTTTTTCTTCCAGTTTTTTGGAAGTGTGTGTGTGTGTGTGTGTGTGTGTGTGTGTGTGTGTGGTGTGTTTGTGCTGGAGATGAGTGGTGGTGATAGTGTGTGTGACAAGGATTAGTCAGGCAAAAATACTTCTGTGTTATTCCATTTTATTGTTGTAAAACTGAGGCATGGACAGGTGAACTGGTATTTCTATGCTTAGTGAGTCTGTGATTCACTGATTTGTTTGCCCTAAGGAAGCATACATAAAATAATTCACAAAGCAGATATTCAGCAACGTCATCTTGGGGCTAATAACAGTATACTATCAGTGGCTGTTAAGCATATCTTTGGAATGTTCACAATTTTATCGACCTGGCTTTGAAAAATTGATGATCTTATCTATTTCCTAATGAAAATATTAACTTATTCTTCCCTAGGGTTCTGATACTACTAACTTCTCAGGAAATTCAGGTATAGCTAATGGCCATTTTCAGGATATGGAGAAGGGCTAATGGAAGTTCTTTGGTTTTTCAAATGTTAGTTACTTAAATGGTTTCCAAGTTTTCTTTCTTCTCAACTCCATTTCTTCGTACCCTGCAGATATACCCTACAACTGGGCTGCAAATAAATGATCCACAACCTTTTAATAATACAGCTTAGCCTGGCTGCCATGTCAAAGTTAAGGGCATGTGGGAGAAGGAGATTTTGCAGGGACCCTAGGAAAGGTGTGGTCCTTAAGGAATGTTCCCAGGTCCCTACAGGAGACAGTAGGATTGGGTGTAAGCACAGGTCACACGAGCTTCTGGCAGAAAACCCAGTTCAACTGTCAGTTTCACCTCAGTGCTCTTTTTCTTTGTCCTGCTTCAGACCATTCACCTGGCCTGTTACTTTCACTGCTTTGAGGGGCTCTTGAGCGGCAACTCTGCACTTCTGCGTGGTCACTCCATGTGAATGATGGGTTCCATAGTTCTATCCATTGTCCCTGTATCCTCCTCAGCCATAACTTTATAAACATACAACTGGCAAAAAAACTGTGTCAATAACCTAGAATGTATCATTTCCCCCAAGCTCATATACTTAAATATATTTATGCACTCATAATTATACACCCATTCCATGCAGGCATGCATACATACATATACACTATGGATATATAGGCGGATATATAGGCATTTTGGTCTTTGTTTATTTTAAAAGATGGCATCATGATATATACATTTTCTGCATTTTGCTTTTGTCATTGCATGTTATCTGGCAGAAATCACTTCAAATCTAAAGAAATAGTTCTGAATCATTTTTACACTCAATTATCAACTTTGTTCCTTCACATAAACCAACAAACATTTATTAAGCATCTCCAATGTGCATACTAAAGCCTGAGATGTATTCAAATTCCAGACTTGTAAAGGAAATGAGGAGATTAATAGTTCAGCCCTCCTGAAGTACAGATGAGAAAACTACGGCCCAGTAAACACCCTTGATTTCCTCAAGGTCATGCAGCCAACTGATGTGCTATCTCAGTTCAGAACCTAGCTCTAGGACACCACATTCCAATCCTCTTTCGATCGTAGGCGACTGAGTCCCATAAATTAGTATGAGAGACTAGTCTGTCAGTCACTTACAACTTACTGTGAGAATATGCTACCACATAAAATAAGTATTCAGGCCTGAAGGTAGGGAGAGAGAGGAATGAGCAAGGATTCAAGAAAGTGCCTGATAATGTTTGTTGTATAGATAGACCACACTGTTTTTAATTGAACCAAATTTATCAACCAGCAGAGACTCATTAAGAGTCCCAGCACTTGAAGGGACATCAATAAAAGAGAGACATTTGTATTGAAGAGCTGTGCAAGAGATCCTACAGAAGCCTCTTACCCCCAAATTAACAGAGCTCTTGTCACAGAGAAAATCATGGGTAGACTCTGGCCAACGATCCTCCCTGGCTTCTGCAGCCGTCTGGAAAGGCCCAGCTTGCAGTGGGAGCTCCTTCTGAGTGTGGAAACCTCCTCTTCAGTGCCCCCGAGCTGTTTCCCAAGATGCCAAAGCTTGTGGCAAAATATGAGAACCTTCATGCTCATAGAAAAAAATAACACAGGCATATGCATCACGGTTTTTAACAGCACTTCTGTGGATCTAATTGTCAAGAGTTAGCTCCTGCCAGATTTTTGTGCATTTGGTGCCTGTCCATTGTCCCCAAAGTACTTTAGTACCAGGCTGTTCATTCAGTCCTCAACTAATTTGGGGGCATCGATTCTACTGCAGCACCATGCTATGAACTAAATAACGGGAGAGTATGGCTGCATGGGCCTTCCACAGCCCAGCAGGACATGTACTACCAACTTCCCTGTGTGTGTCCCTCTAGGTAATTCAGTGTGGACTCTGTTGTTATAGGTGGGGTATCTTCTTTGTCCCCACATGTTATCAATGGAAGTGGGGTTCTTGGAGAAAAGAATTTCCTGAGGCCCTCATGGGAGAGTGCGATATTGTGGAAAGCTTTATTGATAATGTAAATTAAGGGGGTTCTCTTCCAAGGTCCCATCTTCCTCCATCTTGCCATGAGAAAAGTTCAGTCTTGTCTTCAGGAAGGCAAGAATTAAGGCCACGTCCCAGAGTATCCACTCTACATTAAAGCACAGTCTAGTCCAGCATCTGGCTAGTTTAGCTGGTGTTCCTATTATAGTCCATTGTGTGGGCCATGGGCCATGCAGCTGCTTAAGGCCACATGGCTGATGACAGGACTGGTGAGTACAGGTCACAGAGCAAGAGAGCACAGGGGCAGGCAAGAGGCAAGAGAGAGAATTCTTTGTTGGGGATTATAATTGGGAGATTAACCCATTAATCCTTCAGGATTTTGTATGCGTGCAGTGGCTCTATCCACCCTAGCCAATTCTCATTTTTCCCAGCTTAGACTGACAGGCAAGCACCTTCCCTACATCACCCAGACTTCACTGCACACTTGTCCATCTCCCCCTTTGTTCAGTCCCTTTCCTGGTGGTCGTTCCCTGGGAAGCGTGAAGTTGCAGTTTCCTGGTGAAGCTGCCCATATGACTATGCTTACAATGGTTGGCCTCCCCTTCGCCTTCCTATTATTATCAATAACTACCTAATTATGACAATAACACTATGACCTTCACTGACAAAATAGAGAGGAATGAACAACTGTTCCTCAAGCCAGCTAATTCTTTGGTTATTATGAAGCTGATTGGATCTTTGTGTGCATTCCAACGACTCTAAAGAGAGTCCTTGAAGGAAGAGGTGTGCTCCAGATCCCTGAGACTTCCCAGGCCAGGAACACTCAGCTCTATCAGTATGTGATGGGCTTTCACCTGTAGTGCACCTGACCATTGGTTACACAATTGCTTTCTATGCTGGGTTTTCTGTGGCAGTTGAGAATAGTAGTACTAGATTCCAGGCTTCTGCTATATATAATGTCTTTCCTTTCAGTGCCCTGCATTTTGTGCAAATACTTATAACAGCTAGGATTTATTTGAAACCTACTTGGTGTCAGATTCTCTATCAGGCACTTCACAAACACTTTTCTAATGTATCCACCTTGCCAGTCATGTTATTAGCCTCATGTCAGAAAGGAGGTTCAGAGAGTCAAGGTGGTTTACACAATGTCACAGAGCTGCAAGAGGCAGAACAGGGGCGAAGCCCAGACCCCGTTTCTCCACATCCCCGTTGAGACCCCTGGCTGCACTACCCCGCAGCTCTGGGCAGAGTAGATTCTGGAGGTGGGGACTGAAGTTGGAGGAAAGCGTTGTGTTCTGATGGAGGTTTTAAAGGAGAGCCTACTTTTCTAAAGCTGAATTTTAAATGTTGATAGGACGTACTTGAAGTCAGTGCTAATGTATTTCCTGGAGCTGGGGTTTTCTATTGAATTCCCTACCCACACAAGTACTCTGAGGAGCAGAGGGGAGGGAGAGCAGATTGACTTTTCAAGGAATATGACAGTTAAAAAAAGATGAAGAAAGAAAGTATAACTCTAATTCCCAGTCCTGGCAGGAAATATCTCTAGGGTAATTATGGCTGAGAGCAATTCCTCTGAAACCCTTTAGTTAACTATCTCTAAGTGTAGTTGGAGCATACAGATAGTGTCCCAAATTCACACTTGAGGTGAAAAGAAGTCTCTCATGAAACTATATGCCATATATATATATATATATATATATATATATATATATATATATATGATTATTCACATGTAAACTTAATAATTCTTGAGCTTTTATATTTGTTGAATGGTGATTTTTCACAGAGTCTCCTTTGCGGTAGATTCCTAGGTGATTGGTGTTATCATGTCAGTGTTATTTATTCAAGATAAGAGAACAACTTCGGAGAGACTAAGTGATCCTTGAGAGCTTACATAGTAACTGTGACAGAGCTAGGAATTAAATTGCTGCTATGTGTATAATGCTTCACTTAATTTCTCAAATTTTATATCAGTATACTCACTTTGAAGATATCAGCATTAGCTGAGGAAAGGATGTCTGCCTATCTCTGGCTAATTGCAGTTGGTCTTCCATATCTGCGGGTTCTGCACCATGGATGCAACCAAACTGGGATCAAAAATATTTTCAAAAAGTTACAGTGTTGCTGACGTGTAATAAGTAGTTAGGCTTCCAGTGGTTACTTCTATACTGAAGGAATACTTTTTTCTCATCATCATTCCTTAACATAGTATAACGGCAATTTACATATCATTTACATGGTATTAGGTATTACAAGTAATCTAGAGATGATTTAAAATAGATGTGGTGTAGGTTGTATGCAAATACTATGCCATCCTATATAATAAAATGCTAATATGCAAATTGTCCCCTCCACCAGGAGTTTGACCAGGAGTTCAACTGGGAGTTTGACCAGGGGGTGGGGCCAGCCAGCCAACCATCCGTGGCTCCTCCTCTGGGCCAACCCAGCCTGATTGGCCCTGATCAGGGCAGGCCAGCTGGACCCCACCCTAGCATGAATTCGTGCACCGGGCCTCTAGTTTATATAAGAGATTTGAGCATCTGTGGATTTTGGCATCTTCTGGCAGAGGGGTGGAGTGGGGGATTCTGGAACCAATCCAGGGGAAGATGTGGATATGGAGGGACAACTTCTACTGTTTGGTTAAAAATTAAAAATTACTGGTTTAGCTGCTTGGTGATGAGATCAATGTTAATGTTAACATTACACAGTTAATGCCTAAATAAATCTCACCTCCCTCCCCCCAACTCCCTGCCCTTAACCCACCCTGGGTCTTCCTTCATTGTTGTGGGCTTTTTAGCTAATTTATATTTTCTAGATACCTGGAGTATCTAATTCCATATAGTAACCATGTGCTTTATAAGAGTCCAATGACAAAGAGACCCCCTGCACCAGTCACTCAATACCACTATCCTATCTTGATGTGCTCTTTGTGAGTGGTGGTGGGAGATGAAAGTAGATTTTTATAATACATATTATAAAAGGAAATATAAAAATATTGAAGAATTCTCTAGTCTATTGAACAGCAAATTTTTTGTTTGCCAACCTAAACTATAAAATAAATTACAAATCGTTACTCCATATCAGCTGTTTTCATTTGATGGGAATGTTGGGGGTCAGTGGGTGAGAATCTGGCTTGTGTGTGTATATGTGCATCTGCATGTATGTGTGTCTGAGTGTGTGTGTGTGTGTATGTGTGTGTGTGCATGTTACCTATGGCTGTTAATTATCTAAGAAAGGCAAATGCTCAAGTGAAGGGAAACAGACGATGGTTCCCCGTGAATATAAAAGCTGTGTTTGTACTGCTGCCAACTCTTTGGGAGAGTTTTATTTCTGTTGTTAGAGAAAAATACTGCAAAACATCAATGAAAACCTACAAATGAAATCCTGAAAACTATGATTTATATCTCTTTGTCATCCAAAATAGAGACAAATATTATTTATGAAGACTAAATATTTATGTTTCAATGCTGCAATATTTCTGCACCATGTTTGTATTAATCCTGACCATGCTAACTCAGAGTATGAACTGTTAGTGATCATTGTCTGTTTACCAGTTTTTAGGCAATTGGTTAATGTAATTTACTTGCTGTTACTCAGAAAGCCAGCCATCTTCAAACATTTTAGAAGCATCTATGTATAAAAATATTAATTATATATAAAATATTTCTTTTCACTCGGATATAAGCATGTTGACTTCAAACCCAACATGTTTATATGGAGATCTCAATTTCTTGGGTAAACCAGTGTTTCCTGCTGACTCCTATTTTTTGTTGATATAATTACTATTCTTCTCATCTTGGAACCCCAAAGTCTTCTTTAATGTTGCCTCTCATGTCAAGCATATCCAGTCTGTCACAATATCCAGAAATTCTCTCTTTCTATAATGTTTTATTGCCACATTTTTAGCTTCATTTCTAGTACCTCCATCTCAGAGCTCTACATGCATGGGATGTATTTTTCCTCTCTGCCTACCATTTTTCTTCTTCCTGTTTATCCTGTACCTCAAAGTTGCTCCATCTTTTGCAAACCACTTAGTGAAGATCCAGGGTATGGACAGATGAATTATAGGTAAAATATAAAAATATTTGTCACAATGAAAAATAAAACAATTTTAAATTATAAAATGGCAATTATAAAAACGAAAAAAAAAAAAACCCATCCTAATAGTGAGGGTAGAGAGTATTTTCAGTCTTGCCAGGATCTTGATAACCAGCTCTGTGAGCATTTAAACAGTAGACTAGATTCCATAGAGTCTGTTTCTTCACTTACTCTTTTTTTAAACTTTAAAAAATTTCATTACATTTATTGGGGCAACATTGATTAATAAGATTACATAGGTTTCAAGTATACATTTTTATGACACATGCTCTGCACAGTGCATTGAGTTTCTAATAAATTAGAAAGACCTAACTGATAAATCATTGTGAGGAGCAGCAAATGTTTGGTGGTCTGTCAACTAGTTCTGTTTTTTTTTTTTCTGATCATAAAAGGATTCAGAAATTATGGGGAGAGTTTTCACTGATAGATCCAATGTCCCATCAGGAACTAATTAGGTTAAGGGCATGTCCTTCTCAAAAAATGGCTGGAATGTTGAATATATCAACACAGAAAATAACTGACCAGTGGAATTTCTAATGGATACTTCTTTGGATTTATCTGTGGTAATTATTTCTTTATAGTCAGTTTTGGCATTCAGATGGATTAAATATGTCCCACAACAAGCACTGGTTTCTTTCTACAATAATTTTGGAATGACTTTAAATAGTAATAGAGAAGCTCTTTACAACCAATTTATTTATATCAAATTTCAGCCTTCTGAGGAACTTTTCCTCTTTCTTACTAAATGTTAAAAATTGCAATGCATTGCTTATGAAATAATAGAACCAGGCTCCTCCAGATATTGACTATGCCACTGATACAAGACATTGGAACTTAAAGATATATTTTTACCAGACTTTTTCTCACTTGTTGTTTCAAAAACTCATTTAAAGATCTCTACTCTTGACAGCCTGAGTTCTTGAGTATGAGAAAACAAAATCTTCTGTTCTCTATGCATTTTCCTGCACAGCATACTGGAAATTCTTGATTATGATCTGATTATATTCACATCTTTCCTTTTTCCTTCAAACTTCAATCAAGTTCAGAAGGCATACTTAGACTTTCAACTGTGAATAAAGCAGCATTGAATTGCCCTGAGGGGCAATTTCTGTTGTTCATGTGACAGTATCTTAGTGTTGAATGTACAGGGTGGGGCAAAAGTCAGTTTACAGTTGTTCTTTTGGAAAATAATACAATAATTAATAAATAATAACAGAAGAATAAAGTCTGTGTTCCACATACTCACAACTGTACGCCTACTTTTGCCCCACCCTCTATTGATGGTACTCAGTCAATATCGACCCCAGTGCACTTTCTTTCTTTCTTTTTCTTTTTAAATATATTTTATTGATTTTCTACAGAGAGGAAGGGAGAGGGATAGAGAGTTAGAAACATCGATGAGAGAGAAACATCGATCAGCTGCCTCCTGCACACCCCCTACTGGGGATATGCCCGCAACCAAGGTACATGCCCTTGATTGGAATCGAACCTGGGACCTTTGAGTCCGCAGGCCGTTGCTCTATCCACTGAGCCAAACCGGTTAGGGCGATCCCAATGCACTTTCAAACTACACCAAGGCTTTCAAAATTATTATCAAGAATTTTTCTTCCCCTGGCATTAGTTTTCAGTGATGCAACAAATAAAGGTCAATAATTTCTCCCTTCTACACATATGATCTGCTCTATGCTGTGAACATCTCTGATTTTGCACAACTCTGAAGAAAAATATCTGCTAGGCAACAGAGTAATTAATAGTAAATGTTCTTTCACATTGTATTCCACTGATATTATCCATCTTCTAACAGTATCATTTCACAAAGGATTTGGCAATTAGTTTATTCTGCTTTTTTCCTCACAATATTACTAATTGCTCCTGAACTTCCTGGTGACTTGGAATGATGCCTCTTTAGTTTTGGTCTTTTCACTGCCTTTATGAGAAAACTCATCAATTTCTTACGGAAAAGCTTTTGCTTTTCACTTGTTTTGGAAAAACTGAATAGATGTCATTGAAAATTACATTTCAATTTAATTTTCCTGCCTTGAAAATGACAAGACATTTTCAGTGTCTTCATCCCACTGACAACTTTGTACAACAGGCAACACACTGAGGACCAGGGATGACAGATGGTTGGTCCTGAAAATCCAGTCTCAAGATTTTCATCACTCTTCTTCCTGTTTCCTTTTGTGCTCCTCACAAAAATCATTCACTAATAGAGAGCTTAGTTCTACACATAGATTCGCTGTTTATTTTTCTCTGAAAATATCTTTGCTATTTACTTTGACAACATTTTGCCATACTATAGCATACAATTTATGGTACTACTAGTATTTTCATATTTTACTACTTTTACATGTTCAATGGATTAATTTTAAGCCATTAATTCATTTTTGGTATGAATTATTACTATTAAACACAATAAAGCAGTGTCTTTAAATAAGAAAAAATACAGAGTCATTAAAAAATAGACACTAATAAGCACATTATGTGAGAATGAATCAGCTGGAATTAACAGCGCCCTGTTGGCCAGATATTACCAGAAATAGCCAGTCTACATATTCCATGTATGCAAGATTTTAAAAATGTAAGAATGATTAAGAACATAACACTTTTGTATAAGAATATAATTAATCTTACAGTTCAAATCTCAAAATGTTAGATTATTGGCAACCACTAGCTTTTCATAGGTTTCACATTGAAAAGCAGTGACTTATATCTTGGCTTATTTTATTTAACAAGTTACTGTCATTAAAAAACAAACAAACAACAAAAGTAACCTTTTAGTGGTTCTGATAGCCTATGTGATAAAGTCAGTACTCCTTAGTCTGATATTCAAAGTTTTACCAAAGGGGTTCCATCTGACCTATCTAGGCTGGTCCTATCCCTTAGGTCCACCCAGATCTTACACTCAGGATGTCCATACAACGCTGGTTCACTTTTTATCAGTTTAAGGCAGTTGTTCAGACTTTCGTCTTTTTTTCCCTTTCCTCTATAACAGAACTTGTTTGCAAAAAAAAAAAAAGATGGACCAGGGGTCTTGGCTTTGTTCTGTACGGATCAGCTCAGGTTCTTGCTTGTGAATAGGAATTGGGTAATGGAGGCAAATTTACACAGCACTTTAGAATCAGGTCTCCATCCTATTTCTCTAGTTTGTACTTACTGCTTCCCCAAGCATGCCCTTTGCTGTTTTATTTCAACTTAAGTTTTCATCAGAAATATTTCTTTGTCTTGTCTGCCTGGTCAAATTCTTTGAGTCTTCACTCCTGTCTCACTTCCTCAATAAAATCTTGTGGGACAACCTTGGCTGAACTGCCTTATTGTCTCTATAATTCTTTTTAAAATTACTTTCATTGCAATTCTTTAGTCAGTGGGTTGCTTTGAGAGCATATATTATGTTACCTGGAAATTATACTTAAATTGTTCACTATCCTTCCATTTCAGTTATTGTCAGTTGCCCAAAACTAGATTACAAGCACCTTGAGAGCAAATGTTGGCTTATACGCCTATGCATCTATCTGCTCCAGCGTTTTGGCACACTGTGAGTGATTAACACATATTATATTTGAGTCCGTCTGGGTGCCAAGATTTTCCCACACTCCTAAAAAATAGATGCAAGAATTTAAGCATAATAACATGCCTCTTCAATAGAGCATCCTATTCTAAGCTCTTTTCATTCATTCTTTATCACATTCTCATCATCAGATTTGAATCAGTGGCATTTTAATTAATCTGATTAACAAATGTAAATAATATGTACAGTATGTGCCAGAAATTTTTCTCTGCACTTTACAAATGTTATCTCATTTTATTTTCAAGACAACCTTCTTCAGTAGGTACTATTATTATTCATATTTTATGTAGTATTTTATATAGGAGGAAGCTGGTTTACTGACAAGTAACTTAACCAAAGTCACTGAGTTAGTCAATAAGGAGCCAGCATTTGAACCTACATTTTAACCACTGAGCTCTAGGAATTTAGGAAATAGCTTTCTCTTAGAAATAGACTTCTCTCTCTTTGTTGATGACATCCATATAGGCTAGAAATTAAATTACGGAATCAAAAAGAGCCATCTGAATTTTAGTGAAAAGAAATTAAGATATTTTAAGTAGGCATTACATCAGAGATTCCTTAGTGGACATGAAAGACATAGGAATTCAAAGCCTAAAAAATGCTCTAATCTGAGTCCTATGAGACTTTTTCTGCTGAAAACCATTTTGCCTTGGGTCATTATCCTGGCAATGTGCCATAGTGCCCAAATTCTGTATAACAATATAATATCTTTTGAAGCAATCAGCTTACAGGGGGTATGCCTCCAGCTGGTGTTCAGTGGGAGCCGTTCCTGCTTGGCCATCTTCCTTAGGACCAGATTGTCTCATAGGTCACATATTATTTGGTGCCTTTCAACCTGTGCATAAATTGGGCTGGATTTCCCTGAATAATGAATGAAGCAGTTCAGCCTCTTTTACTAATTAGCACTGGAAATTGTTTACCAGTTCTATCGGCTTAGTTACCTCTCATCTCTCTCACTTAAGAATTTTTCCTGGACATTTTTTTAGTCTCTGGTGGGAGGAACACCATAACACATCATACTTTGGGTTCCAGCTGCCATTCACATCACCTCAAAATCTATGTTTCTATTTCTCTCTTCTCTTTTTAAAATCTAGGATTTCTTGAATTTTTTGTCTTAGGATTTTAAAAAAAATAATTTTGTTCCTTTTACTAATATGGCTTATATTTTCTTATAACGAAAGGAAAATCTAATTTGATCTAGAAAATCCTTTTTATCTAGGTATGCCCATTGTTTATGCAATCCAAGGAGAGTGAGTATGGAATTGAGGATTATTTGCAGTATTAGAATAGTATAAAAATCAAATGTGATTAATTCTGTTACCAAGAATGTGTCTAGTTTTCTCTGAAACTGTCATAAGGCTTAGGTCTAAATTAAATAATCACTTCCAATCATTCATTTCTGGAAACAAAACCAATGAGGCTCCATGTTTTCTTCACAATATTGCCTAGATTTTTGGCTTCCTTTAAATATCATGTTTTGGGTTTCCTGTCTTGTATTTCTTACCTCAAATCAATCCTGTGGTTATACCACCAGATTAGTACTCTACAATAGTTCTTTGATTATTAATATGTAGCTAATGCCTTCTGATTTACTTAAAAATATATTTTACCCAAGTTTATTTCATTCTAGATGAAAGAATAATAAAGAATTGGTGGATAGTCTTCTACAAAGAGTTAACATATTGAAATTTCCTTGTGATGGAACAGGACAGTATTCTATGCAAGTAGCAATCTAGGAATGGCTGGAAAGGGATTATTAAATATGCACATGCATGAGAAAACACTTTTTCTACCCACTAACTGCCCCCAAAGCAGCATTGTATAAGGTTAAGAATTGTGGTCCCTGACTTTTGGAACTTAGGTGCTAACCCAGAAGACATTTATGTTTTTTGTCTTGAAATCTGTGGAGTGAGTGATATACCTAGTGGGGAGAAGGAAAAAAAAAAACCCACAAAAATAAAAATGGCTATTCAATGACTTAGCATCATAGAGATTTGAAAATTTTGTTTGTAATTGATACCTTGATATGCTAGTGGTGAAATCTTCTATTCATATTGCCTAAATCTATAAACAGTTGCAAATTGTATCTTTCTAAGCAGCAATTCTTAGTGCCTGGTTATTATATCAGTGCTATTTTCTTTGTTGAGTGACTAAGGCAGTAATATCAATAAGGGTGAACATCATTTATTGGATTCTGCATTTTACCTCTCCATTGCAAGCACATTCCATGTAAGTGCATGTTGATGGTAAGATATTCCAAAGAGCTGAATTCAGTGGTTATATTTTCGCTAGAGGCCCGGCACACAAAATTCATGCATGGGTAGGATCTCTAAGCCTGGCCTGTGATCAGGGCTGATCTTCCCCAGCTGCCAGCAGCCGGCCCCACCCCCCACCACATGTTGCTGGTCGCCCTCTGTGTGTGGGGCAACTGGTAGGGTGATCAGGGCCCTGCTCCCTCGGACCTGCCTTGGCCTGGCGCCACCCATGTCTGCAGCCGCCCATCCCCGGTTCCCTTTTCCCCATCGAGCGATCAGAGACTCCTTGCCTAGGAGGAAGGACCGAGAGGTTGGCTGGCAGGCCCCAATTGGGCCATTGGGGCCCGCGGGCTGGGGGCAGCTACTGTATTGAGCGTCTGTCTCCTGGTGGTCAGTGCACATCATTGCTACTGGTTGTTCTGTCCAGTTGATTTGCATATTATGCTTTTATATATATATAGAAGATGTTTAAAGTCTCCAGTGATATTTTAAAGGTAGAAGTGTATTCTCCTTAATACTTCTTAAAATTTTGTCTTAAAACACTTGATTAGGAGACACTATATTGTCTTGTTTCTTTCCTACTTCTCTGAGTTTTCTTGAGTTTTTTACTGGTTTCCTCTCATTCTTAACCCTGTCCTCATTTTTCTTTATATCAATAGATCTCAATCTGGGCATTGGATAAGATGGTGGGCAGTGTGCAGAGGGAAAAAGAGATTGTATTGAACATTTTTTTCAGACCAACACACATGTCCCAACATATCTTTCTCACACTAATAAATTAATGGAGAGAGGGAGAAAGACTGCTATATTTTCATATTTCCTTATAGAGGAAATGCCTATCACATTGAGGGACACTGTGGTAAAATTCTTCTTATAGACTTTATTTTCAGTGAAGTGTCCTCTCTGTACCAAGCTTTCCGACTGTGTGCTAGAAATTTTCACAATTATTTCATTATTTCATGAAGCTACTTCATTGTTCTGTATTTTTTTTTTTCTCTTTGATAATAAGAGACTTATCACTGTTCTCCCAATTGTGTGGGCTCAGCGTCTGAGTCATCATTGAGCTCTCTATTTTACTGTCTTCTGTCAACCCTCCTACATTCTGGCAATTATCAAATCTTGCTGAAATTTCCTTTCCCTGTCTCCATTGTCCTTCTTTTCCATGGTTACCAATAACACCCTTGTTCAGGTGCTCTTCCTTCTTCCTTTAATTATTATGGCAGCCTCAGGTTGGTCTTCATATCTGATATTTTTGATACCTGAAATCTGTCCTGTGACTACTACCAGGTTAGTATTCTGCCCCGGCCCCTTGACATTTTGGATAAAATCAGCATGCTCACTGCTCTCATGGAGCTTTTAGCCCTGGGAGGGATTCAGATAGTAATCTGAATGTTCATATCATAATTAAATGTAATTTTATGTAGGAGCTTGCAAAAAGGGAATATGGTGCTGTTAGAGCCCAGACAAAGGGATATCATCCAGCCAGAAGGTGTATATGTGCCTGGCAAAGGGCTGATACTTAAATAATGTATGGGAGTCATATAATTGATGTGGTAGGGATGATTGGTGAGTAAGTGTCTTTCATAAAAATGGGAGAGCATGTATAAATATTGGGCATAATGGGCATGGAACATGGAAGTTCTGAGAATAGAAAACTGTGGTCTCAGTTTAAAGAGACAGTGGGAGAAGGGAAGTCAGTGAGCTGGTGATATGAGAGAGGGCAAGGTCATGTGTCTCTGATTAGGAGTCCATGTCATTAGAGCTATAGAAACTCATTGAAAGTCTCAAGCAAGTTAGTAACATGACCAGATTTGAAAAGATCATCTAGTTACCATGTAGGATACAATTTGGAGAAAAGTAAGCTATGGGGAGAGACCTCTGAAGGCTCCTAAAAGGAGAAATCTGAAAATTTAGATCAGGTAATAGAAATGGAGGTAGAGATCATAGGAATGGTTTGAGAATCCCAGAGTGTAGTCAGAACTGGCAAAGCAGAGATATGGAGAGAATCTCACCCATTCCCATAGAACACGAAGTGCTGGGAATATGTTTCCATGCATCCTGAAGGATTGGGAGTGATTTGGGATATTTGTTTGGAATGCCAAGTTTGTTGGAGTAATGGCACTAGAAAGATAGGTAGGGACCAAGTTGTGAAAATCCTTTTTTGTGGTTCTGATGCCAAAGAAAGTGCCTGGAGGACTTTGAGTAGGGCATCGCAGCCAGATGGGGTCTAGATAATTCTCTCTGGTAGTATTGGGGATGGCCTTTGTGGGGTGAGACACAACACATTAAGAGATCACGGGAATATAAACTACGGCCAAGCAAATGGGTATGAACAAGAGGAACTGGATCCAATAGATGTGAAAGAAATGGAATCACCAGTATTTGATCACTGATTGCATGTAGGAAGGGGTTGCTCAGAATGAATCTGGTTCCTAGCCGAGACAAGGAGGCAGATGATGGCGTCATTCACTTAGAGGGGCATTACATTGGGAGGATATTTTGGAAGAAGGTGCCGAGTCTAGAATTGTTTAAACTTTCTTTCTCATTACCTACTCAACTCCACATCGTTTGTTGTTGTTGTTGTTTTTTCTGTTTCTCCATCTGAAATCCATGGTCTGTTGTTTCCAGTAATTGTTTGGTTGGCTTGGTTATGAACAAAAGAACCTCTTCAACTCTTGCTTCATGCCTCTTTTGAAATTAATTGAGAAACTGTTATTTTTCTTCATGTAAGACGTTTAATTATCTTTCATTTAACTCCCAGAGGCTTTTGGCATAGATGCCTAGGAAGTAATTGTTAATAACCAACATGATTACTTTGGGCATGGCAATATGGAAATTTATTCCTGTCAAATAATCAGTGCCAGTCTCAACTGGCAGTAGTTTTCAAATACTGAGGAAGGGAGTATTTTACCTCCATTAAGAGAATGCTGTGCCTTTCTCTTCCACATAGAGTGGCTCATTAAAGGTTGGCACACAGGACCTGAATCAGTTTATATGAATAATTTCTTACAATTTTAGGGCTAAAATGAACATTAGCATTTACGTAGTTCTCTGGACAAAATCTATAAACTATTTCTTTTCTCAATGATATTGTCCTATAGAAAGCTTTTCAAAACATTGAGTCATTAACTGAAAAACTCCACTAGAGAGTTGCAATCACATTCCCACATGTTTATAATTTAGTCATTTGTAGAAAAAATTTTAAAAGTGTTTTGCTTCAGAATGCTGCTGTAACGTACTTAACTACTAGCATGATAAAAGTACAATCCATGGAGTTAAATTCCTGGTCTGAACCCCAGATCTATTAAGGTTTAGCATTTGTATTATAGACCAGTCATTTTAACCACCTGAGTCTCATTTTCCTCATTCATATTAGTCTCTATTAATATTTAATTATTAAATTCAATATTTCAATCTTCAAATTGAAATCATCCATGAAAAAAAGAAAATAAAAAGGACAGAAGAGTGTTTATAGAAGACAAAAGGGGAAGAGAGAAAAAATATATAAAGTAACTGTCAATTTGTCAATATAGTTGCAGAGGAGAGTTAAAGACTGCAGTAGTGGGTAGAAGTCATATATATATATGAAGGGTCTTATATTCCAAATTTAGGAGTCTTTGTTTGACAGATAGCTTTTAATCCTTATGCCCCAAATCTATATTATAAAAAGTCAGTGACTGTAATGTTGTAACAACCAAACGACCGGTCACCAGGAGGTGCATTGATGGGTCTTGCTACATGGCGGGTCTGGTTCCCGCAGCGCGGTGGGTCTGGGTCTTGCGCGATTTCGCACGCTGGGCCTCTAGTACAAATACAAAGACCAAGGAGGCATAGGAAATATACCCTTCTATCTCAAAATTATAAGCTTTTGCTCCTGAAGGGCACAACTTTACTTAGAATAAATATGGTAAAATACAAAATAGTAAATTCTGAAAGATACAAGTTCCTGAATTATGAGAAATATAAAATTAATATTATTGCCTTCATAAAAACTTTTAAGAAGAGAGCACACTTTGAGTGTGTTTTTTTTCTTTGAACTCCATGTCTTAGAAAACAGCTCCAGTTTTGCCTGATTCTCTATTCTAGTGATTGTAGTTTGCTCTCTCAAAACCTACTTGATAAATCCCAGTTGGAATCCTGAAATGCTGGAAAATCCCTTTTAAAACTAGACAGATGGTGACCATCAGGCATTTGGAACTCATCCTGAAGGCTGAGGCATAGTAGAGAAAGTACACTGAGTAATACACAACTTTGGTCAACAAATGAGGAATTGAGTGGATACCATCCTCATTTGCACTATCCCTGTGTGGGGACACCCAAGAGAATGTCGGTGTTAGGTGTCCTGACCTGGATGGGAGTTGTGTGACATCTGCGCCCTGCAATGCCCGCACTTGCTGAGAACCCCAACCTTTGCTTCTCCAACTCTCTCAGCCATGTATGTGAGGAGAAAAGCTAAACCATGATGGATAAGTCTGATCTCAGCAGCTCCATTCACTGGTCTTGCAGCATTAGGCACAGCGCCTTTGTGTACCTTTGGTCAAAAAGCATGAAGGGGATTTTTGGCATCTTGCATTGTAAGCACATATATTTATTTGAAGAAGTTTATTTTTTTTTCTAGCTCATATTGACTGTTCAGTAGTGAAATTAACTGTTAAAAATCATTTACAATGGGGGTCATTTATGGAAAGAAAGATTTTTACCTTGTCTAAGACTGCAGCATAATACTTGGAGGTTTGCCCATCCCACACTCTGTACTGAGATGAAATACCTTTTTTTTTTTTTTCTTTTACTAAAAAATGATTTCAAGTGCTATAGAGAGAATTAGTAAACAATTATTAATAGTTAAGTTTCAGAGATTGTTTATAATTATGAGGTTTATGATCCTTCTTAAGGCAAGAAAAACATAAATAATTACTTGAAGGATGGATACACGAAAAGCAAGAGAAAGGAGAGAAAGAGAAGAGGATAGTCTGTGGGGAAGGTTGATTGTAGATCAAGCATGTCAAACTCAAAGGCTAGCACAGGCCAAATAAACAATGTTTAAGTTTATGTGGACCACAAAAAACAAAAGCTTCAATTTTGATAGAAATGTAGGTTTATTTTGATAGAGACATGCTGACTAACAAGGGCTGAAATAAATCAGTAATCATTAACATAAAATAATAGAACACTTCAATAAAAAATTAAGATTTTTTCTTGAACATTAACTTACCAGACACTGAATAACTGCACAAATTAATAAGTGTAATGCAAATAAACCTATATTTCTTCTTCTCCTAAAATGAAATATTTCCTGTTGTGCACACTAAACAAGTCAGTTCAAGACTAATGATGTAGCAATCAGCTGCTAAAATATTTGCTGCTAGTATTAGTGGAGAGAAATGGTGCGCTTGCGCATAAGGCGTGTAAGGGAAATGAATGCAACACGATTATGGTAATCAGTCATTAGTGAATGTTGTAGTTTGTCATTAATAACTAGAGACCCAGTGCATGAAAATTCATGCACTGGACGGAGAGGTCTCTCAGCCCAGCCTGCCCCCTCTCACAGTCTGGAAGCCCTAAGGGGCAGGAGACAATCCAGCCTTGGCCTGCACTGGTTACCTGAGCCTTGGGCCGGCCCTGGGAGGCTGGGCAGCCAACAGCTGAGTCTTGCCTACACCTTGGGTGTCGGCTGGGCAGCTGCAATCTGAGGCTTGCCTGTGCCTCGGGCTGGCCCTGGGTGGGTGGGGGGCTAAGAGGACTGGGGGACTCTGGAGGCAGACACGGTAAGGGCCTTGTCACTCGCCTGCCGCCCTGGTGAGGCTGAGGAGACTGGGTGCTGCCATCTTGTGGCTGTGATTGCCACCATCTTTGAGGGCGTGGTACTCAATTAGTATATTCCCTCCTTATTGGCTGTGGACACCATCATCTTTGAGGGCGGCACAGTCAATTAGCATATTCCCTCCTTATTGGTTGTGGGAGCCGCCATCTTTGTGATGGCATGAGGGTCAATGACCACATTTCCTCTTTATTGGATAGGATTATGTAAAACAGGATATTGTAAAAGTTAAGTTAGGAATTTTTTATTAAAACGTTTCTTACATACCGTTATATTGGCTGGGCCGCAAAAATATTCGTTGTAGGCTGCATGCAGCCTATGGGCTGCGAGTTTGACATACTTGTTGTAGACCAAGCACTCAGGAATCTAAGTTCTATTTTTGGTATTCTTTTATACATCTTTCTTTTTGATCCAAAGTAAAGGAGTTAAACACATTTAGGCTAGCTTTTCTATCTATAATGAACAAGCATTTATAGAAAGATGCAGATAATTCCCTCAGTTGAATATACTTATCACATCTAAAGAGTAATGCAAAACTCTAGGGAACCCATTTCATGGCCACTAAAGGAAAGGTGTGATTAAATATACCTTGTTATCATTTATTACTAAGAGAGCCAGAAATGGATAAACAGAAATTACTCTTTCCATATCTTCTTTCAGTCTCAAAAACCTTCTCCCCATAGATACTCAGTAGAATTTATAAAGACATTTGGGAGTATCTGCGACCTCAAAAGAAAACAAAAATATAATGTTATTTAATAGTTTCAAATATTTCATGATACCTAGTTGGTTCAGTGTACACTTATGCTACATGAAAAAATCAATTTCTTGTCTTAAAAGGCTTTCTGTTTTCTGCAGAGATTGGATTTCCAAATGTATTTTAATGATTTCAATACTCATATTGTTCATTGTTGGGGCTGTCCTTATATTGCATTTCTTTGCAGAGTTATTGATGATGTCGTCGTGTTCTGTAGTATGGCACTTGGCAAAACATTGATTTCTAATTTGAACTCTTCAGTGTAACATTCAGGCAAAGTGGCTCTATAATTCCATTGTATCAACTCTTTTAGTAAATTATATTATTAGATATCCATTTATAACTTACCCTTAAGTGATCTCAGTCAAACCACTTGATGTCTTGGTTTTACTTCTCTGGGATTTTCTGTAGGAGTCGCTGCCCTTGCTGATTTCACAGGGCTGCAGTGCCTTCAGTTAGGTAGTTTCTGCAAAGTTCATTTAACTCCTCTGGAGTGGAGTTCGTGTAATTGGAAGGAAATTTATTCTAGTAGATTTCTCAGATAAGGGCAGGCGGTTGTGACTGCTTAAAGTACATCATTAAAAGATCACTGGTAGTGAGGAATGCAAAAGGTGGGCAAAGGGAAGAGGGAACTTACGGAGCTCCTGTGCATATCAAGTTCCACTTCACACCATGCTCCCTGCTAGGTACCACACATTGCCTCCTGCAATATATCACTGGAGGCCAGAGATTTCAAGTAACTTACCCAGGATACCTTATGCAACTGGTAAATGATGACACTGGCATTTGACACAGGTCTGACTGGCTTCTAAACTTCACACTCGTTCCACAAAGTGATTGGAGACTATGGAACACTGGGTATTTCTTAGTTACACCGATGGAAGTATCAACTGCACTAAGTTTTCTTTTCAAAGAGGTTAAAGTTTAAAACAGCAGCAGGAGAAATGGATATGTGATGTTTGTACAAACTGCCTGGCTCTTGTTATCATGTTGCTTGCACACTACAGGCAGAGTGCATGTGTAAGGCACGCACAGATCAAACTTTGATGTCCATTCATTCCACCGAGGGATGTGAACTGTGCCCCTGTTATTTTGAGTCTAAATCTGAGGTAACCATAATACTCATTTGTGAGTATTTGAGTGATTTTATTTCATTTCAGTATTTGTGTTATTTTTACTCTAAATCTGAGGTAACCATAATACTCATTTAAGTTTGAGGTAGTCTAAAAATTAGGAGAACTACACATAAGTCGATTGACTATTAAGTTCAAAAGGCAAAAGTTATCAGTGGAACAATTCGAGTAGAGTGTTATAATCTGACTTTAAACCATAATAATTGAAATAGACTGTGAAATAAGGCAAAATGTATTAGTGTAAAATTACAATTATGATACAGTTTGCCTGTAGGATAGGTGTTAAATTATTCCCTAACATCAGTATTTTAAATAATTTCTTCTGTTCTAAATCCTAGTTAGATAACTAATAGTAATGTCAAAAATATATTAAAAAGATAGAGCTGCACCCTTAGGTCTTCACACTCATTTTAAGAACAAGAAACTGTGGTCTCAGGAGATAAAAGTAACTTATTCAAGTTTACTCTGTAGTTTATAGCAAAAACTTACATTCAGTACTTGTTCCCCCATACCATACAGCCTCATGCTACACCTACTATGTATAATAATATCTGTGCTGCCATTTCAGAATCACATTCTTTTATTCAGATGTTTCTGTCTTACCTTTCCTTATTAAATAGTAGAAATATAAAAATTTTACTTTCATCTCTAGGGACAAATAATATTAACTTATATATGCAATGCTTTGCACAGAGAGAGTGAGCCACAGACAATTGAGTGAATGACTGTAATTAAAAATTGGTTGATACTTTTACTTTGCGGCATTTGACCATAACTGAAGAGGCATGCATATCTTGAGGGATAATGTATTTAGATGGATCACGGTGCCTTTCCCTCCCACATCCTCTTCAAATGGAAAGTTCTTGACTCACAATTTCCATTGAAGGCTCTGCTCATGTGGTCATCCTTGTTAGTGAGTGACCCAAGTACAGACAATTTGTAGATTGGTCAAAAGCCTAAAAGTAACTTACCAGGAAATTTTCTATCTAAAAAGGAATGATGAACAATTAGCTGGGCCAATCAAATATTTCTTACTCTGGTGCTGTAAAGACACAGAAAGAAAGAAATAAAATAGGGATCATGAGAAGTCACACACAAGTCAGAAGAGAGGAGGTAGGGAAGATAATAACACAGAGTAAAGAAGGTGGTATCAATTAGCTCCAGCAGCTGTGGCAGGAGTAAAAACCCATTGAGTTGCCACATCTTACCTAATAATAGAGAAACATGTAAATTAACCATCCCTCTGCTACACTGACCAGCCAATCAGGAGAGTATGCAAATTAACCCAACAAAGATGGCGGTTAATTTGCATACATAGGGGCAAAGCAGTGGAGCGAAGACTGAAGGCTCTGGCTGGAGCAAAGGCCTAGGTCCCGGGTGCCGGAGGAAAACCGGTGCCGGCAGCCAGGAGAAGGGAAGGCCTATTGCATGAATCTCTTCATGCAACAGGCCTCTACTCCTATATAATAAGCTAATATGCAAACCGACTGAATGGCAGAACTACTGGTTGCTATGATATGCACTGACCACCAGGCAGCAGATGCTCAATGCAGGAGCTGCCCCCTGGTGGTCAGTGCACTCCCACAGGGGAAGCGCTGCTCAGCCACAAGCCAGCTCACCACTGGTGAGTGCAGTGGTGGTGGCAGGAGCCTCTCCTGTCTCCGCGTCAGTCAGACATCCCCCAAGGGTTCCTGGATTGTGAGAAGGCGCAGGGCAGGCAGAAGGACCACCCCAACCCCTCGAGTGCATGAATTTTGTGCACCGGGCCTCTAGTATCACAAAAGTGGAAACTAATAAATTTATGATTCTGAGGGCATGATATGGTAGCCTGCATACTTGAGTGTCTTAGATCCCATGTTCTTCCAATTACACTTCACAAAAAGTCTGGGGCCATGCATTTATTCTTTCTATGAAGTTCCTGAGTTTCAGTGAAATCCCTAATCTTTACTGTCACATGATCTTTAATCTTTAGAGTAACTTTTTTGAAAATGCCTATATGAGTTTCCATTGTGGATTAGGCAAAGCCTGGGGAGCTTATCAACAGGGATGTCACAATCCAAAAGCTTGCAGTTTCAGAGTGTCAGTCATATTTACCATGATCCTGATTAGCAGACCCTTTACTTAGGCCCAGTTCAATTTACACAACCTTTCATACATCATCAGGTAGCAATGATAGAGATAATCTCTAGAGTCATTTCCAGGTACCTTTCCAAAGCTGTTATGCCTCAAGCACTTCTTTTAACTTTAAAGCTCAAAGTCCTCTTACCATTCTTGGCAAAATATTTGGAAGGAGATCTAGAACTTGGTTATTTCTAAATGAAAAAGAAAAGAAAAGGAGAATTTGCTCTATACTGGGAAGGAACAGTAATATAAATATGCCATTGGAAACCCCCATTCCTTAGTCTTTCTTTTCTTTAAGGCCTTTTGTGACCATTGTTATATTACTTTTGGCAATCTTGGTGCTCCTGAATAGGCCAATAAAAATGGCTGAGTCTGAACCCTTGTGGAAGATTTGTTTGTGACTGGAATTCCTCTTGCCTGTTGGCCATTCTGGACTCTATGCTCATCTGAATTCTGTACGTCTCAAAGGTATTATGTCTAACAAGCAACTTTTTATTAATAACACAGTGATTGGTGGACACATTAGTAGAAATTATATATTCATTTTCCTAATCTAGATTATGTTGTTTCAACAAACTATGTTGCATTTAACTTTATTTGAATTATAAATAGAATACCCATGGTAGGTTGTATTTATTAAATAATTATTATGTACCAAATCATAGGTTATACATTTCAAGTTTTAAATTATGATTTGGAAGACAGAGTATTTTAGGTGAGATAGGTAGAAATGCCCAAACAAAACATGCCTGGAAGAAATTAATGCACAGTTGAATTATTTTGATAAATACAAATAGAATTACTATACCTAGAGCTTTTATACATACAGGCAGGATGAACATTACTATTTGCATTATAGTTGCACTATAGTGGTAGAATGTAATTGGACAAGAAAAATATGTATGCCAAGAATAAGAAGTTTTCCATTTTTATCATATTTAACATAAGATAAACTATATTTTCCAAAAGAACATTTTGAGGTAGACACTTTGCATCTGTTAACCAATGTGAAATCAAATGACATCTATTTCCTTCCTTTGTGGCCATTCTAATCCTGGTCCTAGATTAGACAGGGTTGAAGTGTCAGCATGAAGTACAATGGCTTCTTGTTCAAACCTCTCCCAGGACTGTCATGCATTTTAGTCCTTGTAGATGAGTGTCATGCATGGTTGCCAAGTCACTGAAGAGAGAATGTTAGTATGGTGACCTTGGGCACCGATGTAACTACAGGATGAAATTCTTTCTTACTCTTTTCATACAGATAGGGTGAAGATCATTTAAACTGGGAAGGGTAATTCCTAACTTACCAAGGAAGAATTGGTACTCTTTGGCTGTTGCTTTTTGAAGTCTTCCTGATTCACTGGTTTGCAAGTCAGTTAGACATGTTAATAGCCTTTTTCATCGCCTTCACTGCTAGCTGCTGGTTCAGAAAGGAAATACATACTGCAGAAATTCTAATAATAAGACTAGAACATTTAAAAATGTTTGCATTTGCTTTTAATTTCATCTTGACTGTAGACTTCATCATATAACCATAGGATAGTATTTTTTCTTCTTCTGATGGATCCTCTAAATGGGGAGGAGTTTTTGGAATGCTCTATGTAAGATTAGATCCTGGAGCACTTACTCTTTCTGTTCTAAGGGGTTGTTTTATACACTGGAGAGCACATTATCAATAACTGAGTAAATAAACTCCTTCCTCTACCTTCTCAGCTGTTGTTTCTCAGGAATGAGTTTGCTTTATTCTGATATCATCATCATCATCATCATCATCATCATCATCATCATCATCATTATCATCACAATCATTTCAGTAACCAGTTAGTGAGCACCTTCTATGTCCAGATGCTGCTCTGGGCTATTTACAAATATTATCCTGCCTTTCACACCATTCTTTAACACAACTGCTAGAATACTGTATGTATAGATGAGTGAAGCTCCACTCAAGGTCACATTCTGGTGGAACTTGGATTTGACACCAGAGCTATGTGATTTGAAAGCTCATGCCCTTTCCTGTACCATATCTTATGAAAGTATATCAAATGTCTCCTTTGCCTATGGGTAGGCCATCTATTATTTCAAATTAAGCTTTTAAATTTACTTATTTTTAAGATGCTGTTTTACCTGTATTACAATACTGAAATGTTTCCATCCTTCTGCCTTGGGTTAGCATATATTTTATCAAAGAAAAAACAGTATTTACCAACTGTTCCCTTATCCTTGAGAGCTTAGCAGGAAAAGAGAAAGCATAAGACCCCAAGTTCATGACACACTACAAATTTACCAAGAGCTTCTAAATGATGAGAGAGAAGAAAGACTGATGATTTGCATTAAAAAGAAAATTGGAGAAATTCAATTTTTTATTGGATTGGGTTGGCTTTCTGAAAAAGGTCCCCCAAAATGGAGAGTGTTTGGACTAAGTGACCTGTTGCACTATCTAGATGTCATCTAAGGACAGGAGTGTCGATGTTCAATTTGAAGATGCTGTACCTCTATGATGTCACCTCTACTTGCATGATATGGAACCCTAACCACATGTATGCTGCCCTAGACATGAGAGAGAATGAAAGGGAACTGACTAGGGCAGCTTTGATGATAAAACTGGGTGCCAAATGCAGGCAAGGCAGACTGTGGGAAGAGAAGAACTTGAGTTGAAAGGGTGGAATTTTCCATAAGAAATATAAAGAGTTTTGGTACCTGACTCCTACTTACATGAATTAGACTAAACAGATTTACCTTTTTCTGAAAAACATGCTAACCATATACCACTCTGTGGTTCCACATTTGAAAGCAATGTTGCCACAAAATCATCTATACTTTTAATAATTTTAGCAATGAGCAAAAGACATTTCACAAAATAGTACATTTTTCACAATCATTGGCAGGTACAATTATCAACTTCATTACGAAATAGGATTACAAATAAATGTACAGTGTTGACAAGTGTGCAATAGTTTTTCCAAAATTAAATAAGTATTGAAGCATTTTAAAGTCTCCAAAAACCCAGAGAAGCCTAAGTAGGATCTCTTCCAAAACAATAGTAATAAGTTATCATCATATTACTCTGGAATATACTCCATTAATCAAACCATTGGTCAGCCCATGAATATTTATTGAGACTCAAACTTTCAGCTATGCTGCGGGATATAGAAGGATTGCAAGAATTAGCATCATCTGGAATGTAGCTTACATTCCAGAATGAGGGGCAAAAGCAACACACAGAAACTAAGGTTGGACATGAGTAACAAAGTATATAGTGTTGATTCAAGTAGAAGGTTGTCAGGGGGAGCTTTATGGGGGAAGCTGACCCTTGAATGTATTAATAAAGGGCTTGGACAGGTAGAAAAGGAAACCTCTCTATTCATACTATTTAAAGAAAGCCATATTAGAGGTATCCTATATAATAAAAGCATAATATGCAAATTGACCAAATGGCAGAACAACTGGTGGAATGACCAGTCGTTATGATGCACACTGACCACCAGGGGCAGACACTCAACGCAGGAGCTGCCCCCTGGTGGTCAGTACACTCCCACAGGGGTAGCGCCGCTCAGCCAGGAGCCAGGCTCACAGCTGGAGAGCACAGCGGCGGTGGTGGTGGGAGCCTCTCCCACCTCTACAGCAGCACTGAGGAGCAGTAAGTTGAGCAGTAAGGAGCAGCAAGCAGGCGGGCAGACATCCCCTGAGAGCTCCTGGACTGCGAGAAGGCGTAGGCCGGGCTGAGGGATCCCCCCCTCCCCCAGTGCTCAAATTCTGTGCACTGGGCCTCTAATTAAATATAGTATGCTGAAGGAGCATAGAACAGTGATGGCGAACCTTTTGAGCTCGGCGTGTCAGCATTTTGAAAAAACCCTAATTTAACTCTGGTGCCATGTCACATATAGAAATGTTTTGATATTTGCAACCATAGTAAAACAAAGATTTATATTTTTGAAATTTATTTTATATATTTAAATGCCATTTAACAAAGAAAAATCAACCAAAAAAATGAGTGCATGTGTCACCTCTGACACACGTGTCATAAGTTCGCCATCACTGGCATAGAAGAACAAGTCTGACAATCAGGAGAATGTATATGAAATAGTTAGAAGCAAAATGAAAAGACTAGCATGAAGCTGGATCATAGAAGAAACTGAAATATAAGTTTAGATGATTTACAGATGAGGTATTATAGAATTCTACACTTCAAATCTATGTAATTTATTCTGCAATGGACCCCAATAAATTCAGTAAGTTAGATGGTAGTATAAGCGAGCATAGTCTGGAGTTGTATGATAGATTAGTTGCCTCCAAATGGTTCACTTGTGAGAAGGCTGGTTGATAATACAGTATATATTCCTTCTGTGCTTCCACACAGAACCCTAACTCTATAGTTGAGGACTTGGGTAGTCCCGAAAT
The DNA here is from genome assembly GCF_014108235.1 of Myotis myotis. NCBI lineage: Eukaryota > Metazoa > Chordata > Mammalia > Chiroptera > Vespertilionidae > Myotis > Myotis myotis. Next base: position 16,656,621 of record NW_023416335.1, read on the forward strand.
TCTTTTGGGTAGAAAAATGTGAACTATTCTGACTCAACTTCATTTAAAGGTGGGAAGGTCTCTCTCTGAGTGATACTATAAATTAAGATACTTGGCTTTAGGTTAAAATATTAAATTATCACTAGCTTATAAATAATATTTTATAATTAAGGACCTTTCTTCTACCATCAGTGCAGAGATTCTGTGCTTTGAGGGTTGAATTTGTTAAGCTCAGCAATTTCTGAACATCTAAGTGGGTTATCTAATATCACCTTTTCTTTTTCTAAGTGTTATTCCTCAATTATGTTATATTACCAGAAGCAATGTACTGAGGCTACTTTACTTTACATCCTCAAAGAAATTCCTTCCCAGAGCCACAATTTAATGTTCTGAGGTTGATATAAGCAATACCACAGGAAGAGCCTGTTTCTATTTTCTACAAAACTCCAGTTGAAGACTTTATTTCCTTTGTGTGATGCAATCTCCCTCATATAAGGCTTTGCATGATGACATTCTCAGAACTTAATGAACAGAATTGACAAGTTCCTCCCTGTGATCTTTGCAAACTTGATTTCATTAGTGATCTGTAAACAGTTCATGGCAGTTTCTATTTTTCCTTGGCTATCGGAGCTCACAGCTAACTTGAATTCACAGTTTGAGTAACAATCAGAATTACTACTCTACCCATTAATTCTGGTATAATTAATGGTTTTTCATTCAAAACTAGTTTCTCTTTATTACCTTAATTTTTCTTAATTATCTTGTTATATGTTCTTTAACACAGTCGGCTGCTTCCCATCCTCACCAGAAGACAATTTATTAGAAGTCTTTATATTTGTAACTACCAGTTGGTACTTCCTAATCCCTTCCATCCTTCTCACTCAGCCTACCACCCCCGTCCCATCTGCAAACACTCAATTTATTCTCTGTATCTGAGTTTACTTCTGTTTTTTTATAACCACCTTTAAATAATGGCTTCAAAATAAATAGTTTTTGAGTGCAAAGGAAAAATATAGAGTGCATATGGTAGCAATGTGACATTTGCAGCTTATCCATTCTTAAGAGTTAATAAAGGTCCATGTTATCAAGGAATTGAGGATTTGAGGAGGTGCTTTTGTTCACAGATACACACACGGTCAAATGCACAGATTATAGATGTGTAGTTGGAAGTTACATAACCCCCTACCCCAATTAGGACAGAACTTTTCTTCAACCCAGAATGTTCTCCCATGAGGCACAAATAACTCCTGCCCTGAGGCTAATGTACCTGAATGAGACAATAGCTAGTAAGAGAACGGAACCAGCTATCTGCCATCACAGTGGAGCTTGGTTTTGTATTTCTCAGTCCCTTTTCTCACACAGTTTATAAGGGAATTATTTTAATTTAACAGCAGACTACTTATTCCAAGTTAGCCTAAAAATATTGAAAAGTATCTTCCTCAAACCCTACCCTGTTACCATTCCTCTCTTTCCCTGTGAGTAAACCATAGGGTTTAAAAGGATCCTTCGGCATATATCCAATTTGCATATATCATATAATAACTTGCATATTTTCTCATGACATGAGGTTTCAGAAAATTTCCTGACATATCAACTTTCCCACATCCATTTATCAGATATAAGGCTATAGGAGCTGTCCCAATGGCACGGCCAAGTAACGTTTGAACTCCTGGGCCCTGGGCCTACAGCCCATCTCTCCATACATTATGCACTCAGTGTTCCTTTGTTCATAAGGAATCATTTTGATCTGAATTCTGAAGGCATTGGTGGGACCTTTAGGGGTGGCTCGGTTTCTGGCCCTGTTCCTTCTGCCGGTGCTTAGGGAAATCAAATGGAAACATTGAGTTTTGAAAGCAGGGAAAACACCTGGATCTCTCTTCATTTCGCAGTTCAGCTGGAGGTGGTATAGACATCTCTCCACCTGCCAAAATCCCCCTACAATTTCGAGGCTTAACTTCTTGAAGCATTCTCTATAAAGACTCTTCTCTGACCTTTTGTCCCCCTGCTCTTTGCTCCAAGCTGAACGAATTCCTTACTGTTAGGTGTGCCTGTTGTGATTTCAACACACTGCTATTCTAACACTTAGAGAAACATTTTGTAATATGGTTCTTTTTGGTCTTGGATAAATCCTCTCACATTCTTCCTTCTATTTATTCTGAAGCCTTAATCATTCCCAGTTTCACTAATGAAGTTAGGCATTATTTTTCTCTAAAATAGAGATCACCCTGAAAATGATAGACTATCAAGCTGCCTGCCTGGGATACCTTGTAGCTAGCTGGGGAGCTCAGAGCTCTGCACTGGGCCTCAACTTCACTTATTTTATCGCCAGACTGAGGCACAAATATATAGAAGCTGACTGAGAGCGGGGCATCTGGGTTATGTCTGAATGCTGGGGGTTTTAAAGCCCGGAGTTTTGAATCTGCATCTGCCTGTTTCTGTGTTTTCGGATAACTTACTCACCTCTCTGACTCTTGTTTTCTGAATATAGAGGTATTTTTTTTTTCTCAGCAGTGTACTTGGAGTAAAAACACATTTAGAAAGAATATATTAACATTATTATTGCAATTGCATAGTAATATCTGTGCCTACCCATTTTACCTTTCTCCTGTCCACATTCTTTTCTTTTTTTCCTGACCAGCTTGTCTATGAAATTATCCTTTTATATTTCTGTACGCCCTGTTTCCCTTATAGGCTTCTCTTAAAACCCCTTTGAAATGTTGTTATAAGAAAAAGTGGTTTCCTTTTCTTAATGCTATGAGCATGTACATCTTCTGTTCTTCCATTGTGAGATTTTTCAATCAGTACATCCTTTGGGTACCGAGTTACCATGTATCAAAATATCATCCACCTCAGTGAAAACTCATGGACCCCTTGATTATGGCCATGATAAGGTGGTTGTTTGTTTATTTGTTTGTTTGTTTTTTGTTAATCCTCACCTAAGGATATTTTTCTATTATATTTTTTTTTTAAGAGAGAGAGAGTGGAAGGGACAGGGAGAGACAGAGAGAAAGAAACATCGATGTGAGAGAGACATGCTGATTGGTTGCCTCCAGCATGTGCCCCCAGGGGGGCGGGGATCAAGCCTACAACCCAGGTACATGCCCTTGACCAGAATCAATCCTGGAACCCTTCAGTACTGGGGTCAATGTTCTACTTACTGAGCCAAACCGCCCAGGGCCGTGATATGTCTTATAAAGAAGACATATTTATACATAATTTAAGCATCTTTAAATTTACTACTCAGCTGCTACAGGTAGTCTGTGAAAGAAAGAAATGCAGGGTTACTTAAGGGTGATGAGGACATTGAATGAGAAGGGACTGCAAACAAAATTCATCACTCTTAACAATAATCTGAAGGCTCTAAACAAAACTATATATTCAGAAGAAGCTAGGAAGGCTGATAAGAATTTGCCAAATAAGTAAATTACTGCTCAGTGGGTCTTGGATTTCATCCCCACTGGGAAACCCTCTGGTCCATGTTGTTCCATTTGGTTAACATTGAGAAAGACTCTTATTCCAATGTTAGGAAGCAGTCTCAAAACACAAATACCCTATGATAGGTTACGCCTGAAGCAAAATTCACACTAAGATGACTGCCTGAGAGCACATTCTGTTATCCACAGAAGAGGTATGTAGGAGAATAAAACGGCACATAAAGACGAAGCAAGTGATTTCTGACCTGCTTTAAACCCATATACTTAGTTTAATTGACTAAAAGTCTAAATGCAGATTATAAATCTTTCAGCTTAAAGGGCTGGATTGATTCACTGAGTAAAGTATCATTTGCCTACATTTTACAATTTGGACAATTATATAAAAGACCTATGAAAGCCGTATTTTGGTTAGGACTGGCTCCTTTACTCCATGCCCTTATCCATCGAGGCATAAATGCCGAAGGAGTCCGTCTCTTTTATATTATACTAGTGGCCTGGTGCATAGATTTGTGCACATTGAAAGGGAAATAATTAGAAGAAATATTTTAATATTGCTATTTGCCCTTTCTCCCTCAGTGCCTGGGAGCAGGGCAGTGCCCCCCCCCCCCACCTTGGCCTGGCACTGCTTGCTCACCTGCTCCCCGATCCCATCACCATCTTGTTCTTGTCAGGGCCCATTGGGACTGTCAGTGCCTCCACTGCTGCCCGCTGCCAGCACTGTGTGGCCGACGCCCGTCATGTTCTGTGCCGCCCCCTGATGGTCAGTGCTTGTCATAGCAAGCAGTTGAACTCCTGGTGGAACCACTGCCTGAGAGGACAATTTGCATATTAGGCTTTTATTATATAGGATACAATAGGGGTAGTAATGCTCTCAGACTCCCGTTGAAATGCCGTATTTGTCAAGGTGATCTCTTATCTCTAGACTAGTTTATCATCAAATAAAAATGAAAACTTACAGAGTTTTCTCCATGTTGGTACAAGTCAATTTCTTTAAAGTTTTCAAGGATTTGAAAGGAAATAAATAACCTGGGCATCTCTCTTCATCACTTGCTGAAAATAAGTTGAAAAAATACTACACTTTATATGGCAACTGCCCTTTAACTACAAAGACATTAATTTCATTTTACTTTTAGTGCTTTGCTCACAGTTCACTTTCAAGGGTGTCCTTTAGGCCTGTTGGGTTCAAAGGAAATAATATAGTTCCTTTTGATTTAAAATGTCTGTGCTATCATAAGATATTAATAGAACTAATAACAGGATAGCCTAGCACTAACTTTTACTGTCCTCCCAGCTAAGCAGCCAAGTGCAAATGTTCCTCACTGTCCTCTTGATGATGAAATAGAAATAACATCTCATAGTTTATAACACATTGTATTCCCCAAAACTCTTTTGCATTCATTACCTCATTTGATCCTCACAGACAATGCTGTGAACTAGCATTGTTTTCCATATTTAAATGTGAGGACATTTATGCTCAAAGAAGCAATGATTTGGTTGAAGACACAAAGCTAGTGTTAGAGCCACGCCTTAAATTCCTTCCTTCCTTCCTTCTGACTTTCACCCCTGGCCCTTTCCACGTCATTACACTGACCCCATAGAAGAGCTAATATTTACTGAGAGCCTGCTCTGTGCCACACTTTTCTGAGCACTGACATGTGTTACAGAATTCAATTCCTGCAATACCTGTAAACATAGGTGATATTATTTTCTCCACTTTTCCAGCAAGTAAACATGGAATTTCAGTGACTCACCCAAGATCACAGAACCAACAAGGATAAGTGAACCTCAAATCTGGGCAGTCTGCTTTCAGAGACTGCATGCTCAAAAACCTAAATCCTAAAGATTTTATATATTACTTTTCTCATGATTTGGGGTGAGTTTCTAGATACCACTTATGCCAGGTTAGAACATGACATAAAGATACCAATTTCAAGAAAAGGATGAAACTATTTCAGTTACTCAGTCAACTGTACAAATATTTATCGAGCACTTGTTATGTGTTAGGACTGTGGTTACATAAGGTCCACATGAAGCGTACAATCTAATAAGAGAAACACAGTTGAACGGATACATGGTAAACCACTAAGAAGCGAAAAGCTTCTTGGAAACACATGTAATTCCTTTAATGTGTAGAAAGCAGGGGTGGGGGGGTTTGATGGAAGCAGTAGCTTGAGAGCTTGTCTTTGGTTTGAAGGAAGGAAAGGGGAAGTTATAGTACACAGTATAACTGTAATGAGTTCTTTGGGTTTACCACATCAAGTGCTACGTTTTCAGGACTTATTCCATGAGTCGGTAGAGACTTTATGTGATTATGAAAATAAAGTGCATCTGTTTGAAAATACAATGCCCATAAGCATGAGATAAACAACACACACTGACATTTGTTGAAGAGAGTTTCTCCTGGGTGTTAAATTGGGCATATCACGCCTTTCCTATCTCAAAGAATCACACCTTATAGTTATGTATAGCTACTCTTTCATATGCATGCTATTCACTTTGATTACTGTTGAATCAATATAAATTCTGAATTATTTTCTCTGACTTTCATTTTGCTTATTTGGATGGAAATTCAAGGGCAGTGAAGATAAGAAATTTATATCATTTATTTGAGAGAGTTTTTGGTCAGTGGTTTTTCCTTTTAGTAACATCCTAAGTGGGGATTTCTTTGCTGGAACAGATTGCTTGTCTGTAAAAAGCAATAATGATGGTATTTTCCAATGGGAATAGATAGGTATATTGTTAGACTGACAGGAAACATAACAAGTCTATTAAGAAAACATTGCATTAAATTTTAAGCCTTAAGATTATTGTTATGAGCGATGAATTTTGTTTGCAGTTCCTTCTCAGTAAATGTCCTCATTACACTTAAACAACTCTGTATTCATTTCTTCTACAGACTACCAGTGGCAGCTGACCATAAAGGTAAAAAAGCTTGAATTATGTGTATAAATATGTCTTCTTGCCCAGCAGGTATGGCTCAGTGGTTGAGTGTCAACCTATGAACCAGGTCACGTTCAATTCCTGATCAGGGCACATGCCTGAGTTGCAGGCTTGATTCCCAGTGTGGGGCATGCAGGAGGCAACCCATCAATGAGTCTCTCTCATCATTGATGTTTCTCTATTTCCCTCTCTCTTCCTCTTTGAAATCAATTAAAGTTAAAAAATGTCTTCTTAATAAGATTTAACATGATCATAACCAAGGGGTCCATGAGTTTTAACTTAGAGGTGGATATATTTTGACACATGCCAAAGAGGAAGTGTAACTCAGTACCCAAAGGTTGTACTAAACTGAAAAATCTCAGTTCCTTTGAGAGACCTAGAGTTCACTTTTAGAGAATTTATAGGGGAGGAATTGTGGTCTGTATGCTTGACTAATGCAATTTATCTTAGTGACATTCAGAAAACAGGTTCACTAATAATTTCTGAAAAGGAATCCATTTCAATTAATTCAGATGTTGTGTAGCTAACATTAATTGGCCTCTACTTTGGATCAAGCACTGAGTTAAAGAGGAGAACAAGATGAATGAGATGGCCTCTCCCCATTGGGACCTTAAAATAAAGACACAAACATGTAAAAACTGTGAGAAACTAGATATGTACAATATGATTATAATACAGGACGCATTAAAGTACAGTAGGTCCTCAGGTTACATTGGAGATCTGTTCCTACGGCACAACGTAATGCGATTTTCCCTATAAATCAGAACCCACCTACATAAGCACCTACATGGAGCACATACACAGCAGTAATGAAGTGAAACAGTAAAAAAAAAAAAAATTAAAAGGAAGATAACAGTTTCTGACCTTGTGGTAAATAAATAATAAAAAACATAAAGCACATATGTACATATGTCGAAATGACGAAACTTTTTAAAAAATATATGTAAATACTGTAAATGGGAGATGGCAACTTAACCACAAAACAATGTATGTCGAGTCCGATGTAACCAGAGAACTGCCTGTACATACCATATTTTTTGGTATTTCCTTCATTGCTGAAATTTAAACAGGTTTCTGGAAAAAGAGTTTGTATTCAGTCTGGAAATTGGACTATAGGTGGGATTTTAAAAAACTGTAGAAGTGGAGGAAACATTGGAGGCAAAGAGAACTAAAAAAAGAAGAGATTTGGAAAGATAGATGTTGAATGCTAGCATGTAGAGCTATGAAAATGATGGCATAGAAGATAATAATGAAAAGTTTTGTTGGAGTCAGATTGTAAACTCCTTTAAAACTCTACTGAATGTGTGGAACTGATTGTGTAAACAGTGGCAAACAGTAAAGATTTTGAAGTCTAACGATGTATGTAGCCTGGGGCAGCTGTTTAGAACTTTCGAAGTTGCAGTATCTGTGGTTTACTATTGACCTGTGCTCAGCGTTGTCTCCTACCTTTGCAAGGTCAGCCGTACTTTAATCATGTATCTTAATGATACCTTGTCTTTGAAAACAGAGCCTTACATTCTCAACATCTTAGCCTTCTTTTAACAAACTGTATTGTCAACATATTCATGTGACCATAACTAAGATATGAAATAATGCAGACTTAAACTGCAAAAAGTTCCCTTCTCCTGCCATTTCCTTTGGTTCCATTCCCAAGAGGAAACCACATTTGACCATTAAATTGACATGACATTTACTTTCTTTTTGAAAATAATATAAAAATGCTTTTTTTATAACTTGCTTTTTTTGTATTGATGAACTATCATTTACCAATTTCTTTATTGGCTATCAGGGTTGCTTTCAATTTTTTCACTGATACAAAAACATTGTGTTGAACTTCTTTTACATTACTAATTGTTTTCAAATAAATTTTGTTTTTTAGAATAGTTTTAGATTAACAGAAAAATTACAAAGATAGTACATATGATTTTCACATCCCCTAAAACCAGATTCTCCTGTTATTAATATCTTACATTAGTGTGGTATATTTGTTAATAAGTAATGGATAAATATTGATACATTATTTTAACTCAAGTTCATAATTCACCCAGATTCCTTAGTTGTTACATAATGTCCTTTTTTCCTTTCATGGTCCTCCTAATCAGGAAGCCACATCACATCTATGTCTGCTTAGGTTCCTCTTGACTTTATCATTTTCTCAGACCTTTGTGTTTTTTTTAATATTTTATTGATTTTTTACAGAGAAGAAGGGAGAGGGATAGAGAGTTAGAAACATCGATGAGAGAGAAACATCAATCAGCTGCCTCCTGCACACCCCCTACTGGGGGTGTGTCCGCAACCAAGGTACATGCCTCTGACCGGAATCGAACCTGGGACCCTTCAGCCTGCAAGCCGATGCTCTATCCACTGAGCCAAACCGGTCAGGGCGTCAGACCTTTGTTTTTAATGACCATGTTTGAGGAACACTGGTCAGAAGTGCAGGATGCCACTGTATTGGAATTTATTTGATGTTTTCCTCAGTATTAGAGTAAGATTGTGGGTTTTAGAGAGGAAGATCACAAAGGTGAAGTGCCATTTTCAATGTATCATATCAAAGTTGCATACTATCAACGTGACCTAACACTGTTGATGTTGACCTTGATCACCTGGTTGAGAGACAGTATTGTCAGGTTTCTCTACTGTAAAGTTACTGTATTTCCCTCTTCATACTGTTCTCTTTGGAAACAAGTCCCTATTTTCAGCCTAGATTTAAGGAGTTGGAAGTTATTTTCTATTTCCTTAAAGGTGGATCATCTACATAAATTATATGGATTTCTTCTGCATGGGAGATTGTGTTGTCTACCCCATTTTTTATTTGTTCAGTCATTTATATTGGTTTGGATACTCATTTTATACTTTTGGTTATAATCCAACCTTATTGCTCAAATCGCTCTTGCTTTGACCATTGGCCTCTGTGTTCCTTTGACATTTCCCATGCATGTAGAGTTTTTGAGTACTTCATTACACTCTTCAATTTCAAGATTCTACAATTTCATGTTGTATATTTTCTGCCCCAGTCCTAGAATGAGCCAGTTCTTCAAGGGGGAATGATGTAAATGGGAACTCTCTGTACTTTGGGTTTAGTTTTTCTGTAATCCTAAACTATTCTAAGAGATAAAGTCTATTAATTAAAAAAATGTACTCAAGAAAAAAAATAAAATGAATCCAGGAGAAAATGGGAATTATGAAGAGAAAGCCACCAGTAAGGAGTATTATTTGGAAATAAGCAATACCAAAAGAGAAAAATATATCCCAAACATTGTATACCAAAGTTCTTGAAGATAAAAATGTAGGGTAATGGAATGGGATGGGAAGGTGGGAGGAAAGGCTTGATCAGTGGACCCCTCAGGGAGGTGAGAATGTGCTAGGATACTTATTTTAGGAGTAATATAAAAATGTATTTATATGTAAAAATGGCAAGGGAAATTAATATAGTGTTTTCTTTAAAAAATAGGAATAAATGGGAAGAATGAAATTTGAGAGTTTAACTCTCAAACCAGAAGAAAATTTAGTATGTCCAATGAAAGGAAGAAAAAGGAAGGAAGGGAAGAAGGAAGGAAGGAAGGGAGGGAGGGAGGGAGGAAGGAAGGAAGGAAGGAAGGAAGGAAGGAAGGAAGGAAGGAAGGAAGGAAGGAAATGTAAGGAAAGAATACAGTAAAGAAAAGGGGAAGGAATGAAAGTAGAAGGACGGAGAAGGAAGTAGGGGGAAGTGAGGGAAGCAGGAGGGAAGCCAAAACAAAGTAGGGAATGATTGAGGAGATGGGATAGCTCTTCTGTAGATTGTGTGAATTAGAGGGAAGAGAGTGGGCCAAATACTGAAGGGTCCTGTATCCTCACAAATTCTTAGGTATTCCATGAAGTTCATAATTGAGAGCCCGTGGAAGGCATCTTGGAACTTCCTTGGCTTGGTTTGTTAATGGTTTTCATAGCATGTAGAAAATTACATATGAGCCATTCCTAAAAAAAAAATGGTTGGATTGGTAAAAAAAATAATGAAAATGCGATATTTGTAGGAAAGAAATATAGAAGGAATAACTTTCAAATTTTTCAAAATGATAATTGCTGAAGACAGTCATCTTACGAATCTCATGTAACTGCTAAGTTTCAAATATTGCTATCAAGTAATGTTATTGAATAATGACTCTCAGTAGGTATCAGAAGCAATTTTACACATCAAGACTTTATTTAATTTATCTTAAAATATTTCAGAGGCAATTGGTGTGATACTTCAGACTCTTGACTGACAGTAAAACTTTTCTACAATAATTTATATGCCTCCTCAAAGTAGATGAACAAAAACAAAATGTTCAGTGAGATGAGTGTTAAGTTATTATTTAGTAGAAAAATGAGCTCAGCCATTTTCTTTGGCTGCTTTTATGTAATTCTATAAGCTGATACCACTTTTATTTCATTCTTTATATTTGTCTTTACAATTTTCAATACAATATAAGTCCTTAATGGGAGCATGAGAAGTTTTTATTGGAGTTTCCATCCATCAGAACTTTTTTTCTGCCGAAACCGGTTTGGCTCAGTGGATAGAGCGTCGGCCTGCGGACTGAAAGGTCCCAGGTTCGATTCCGGTCAAGGGCATGTACCTTGGTTGCGGGCACATCCCCAGTGGGGAGTGTGCAGGAGGCAGCTGGTCGATGTTTCTCTCTCATCGATGTTTCTAACTCTATCTCTCTCCTTTCCTCTCTGTAAAAACTCAATAAAATATATTTTTTAAAAAAGAAGTTTCTTTCTTCTAGTTACTTTGCTGAACATACTAAAACTCTCTCACTTTCTGTCTATTCAATGCATTTCTTTAGCCTAGATGTTCATCTTGTTCTATTTTATAAGAAACATGCTCAAAGGAAAAAAGTGGGGAGTTTGAGGCAATTATTCAGGTAACTATCCAAAATATAATGACTATATATTTAGGAAAGAAACTTTTGGGAATTTTATTTTATAGTAATTATTTAACTTGGTTAGTTATACGGTTTGTATTTCTCAGACGTTTGCCAGCTTCCTAGTTCTCTTTTGGTCATGTGGACATAGATTAAGTTACCTTTGAATCCTAGTCTGACTACTTGTCAGTGCATTGGGCAGTGTTTGTTTAGAGTGCCCACCTGCCAATGTGTTCTGGCCACAGAAATGGTAAGAACCTCTGAACTGTACAAAAACAGAAGATACTCATGTGCCCTTATTTTCATGACATAAAAATTTATTGTTTGCAAAAACTTGGTTTTACCTTTAATTGCCTGGCATAAAGGTTGTTGAATAGGTCTGTGACTCTAGAAAAGACTTAGCTGAAACATGTGTATTAGGGAGATTTCTACAAATACCCCCTCTCCCCCATATTCCATTTGGCTACTATACAGAATCTTATCGCTCCCAAGGTCATTATGTGACAGGATACAGTTGACCTTAAAAAGGATGATTATCGGGTGGACCTAATCTATTCATGTCAGCTATAAAGAGCAGAGACCTTTCTGGCGCTAGAAGCAGAAGAGGCAAGAAGAAGGGAAAGTCAAAGAGATTCAAAGTGTTGGAAGGACTTAACCTGCTGCTGCTGGTTTGATGTGGGGCCTCATGAGAAGGAATGTGCATGGCCATAGGTTGCTAAGAGAGTCTCCACCGCTTACAGCCAGCAAAGGAAAATGAACCTCAGTCATAGAGCTGCAAGTCACTGGATTCTGTCAACAACCTAAATGAGCTTGGAAATGGGTTCTTCTCCACAGCCTCCAGATTAGAACCCGGACAGTCAGCACCTTGATTTTGAGCGGTGTTACCTCAAGCTGAGCCTGTTAGGACTTTTGACCTACAGAGCTATGAGATAATACTTTGGATTGCTTTCAGCCGCTAAGCTTTTGGTAGTTTGTTATGCAGCCATAAAAAGTGAATATAGCATTCAAAGCAGGTCACCATTTATAGTTTGAGATGCCACAGAGGATCCCCTTCCAGCAGTTAATATTGCAGAGTGCCAGGCCATTTTCTCCTCACATCGCACTGAATTACTTTTATTTTGGTTTAAACAAATACACTCTCTCAGATATCACAGAAAGGATGATAAGTCTCTTCCATTTTACGTTTCAGTTAAGGCCCTGGCTGGGTAGCTCAGTTTGTTAGAACGTCCTCATGATATGCCAAGGTGGAGGGTTTGATCCCTGGTCAGGGGACTTTTATAAGAATCAACCAATGAATGCATAAATAAGTGGAACAACAAAATCAACATGTTTTTTCCCCTCTCCCTTTCTAAAATAATTTTTTAAAGTTTCAGTTAAGATACATAGCATAATATTTTTTCTCATAAGGGGGGTCTTGCAAATCTAACCACGTGCTACGGTAATACAGGTAGTAAGAGGCAAAGCTGGCATTAGAAGCCAAGATGCAAGATTACGGACACAGTAACCTTTCCACTCAAGTCTACACTGCCTCTGACTTTCAAATTTTCAGTGACCAAGCAAATAATACAAGCTCTAAAGAAATATTATACTTATGATAATGTGCCTAATTCTGCTCAGAATCCTCTTTAAATGTTATTTACTGAAGGTTGGGACATGTTTAAAAAACAATATTATAATACAAGTCTCTCTAATCCTATATAATAAAAGCCTGATAAGCTAAGTGTCTGGTCGTCCAGTTGGCCGTTCAGCCAATCAAATCATAATATGCTTATGATATGCTAAGGCCACTCAGTTGGTCGCTATGATGTTCACTGACCACCAGGGGGCAGATGCTCTGACTAGTAGGCTAGCTTGCTGCTGGGGTCCAGCTGATTGGGACTGAGCAAGATGGGCTGGGCATGCCCTGGAGATCTCCCACAGTCCCTCCTCAGCTGGCCAACCTCCTGTGTCCCTCCCCAGCCCAATCATGCACCAGTGGGGTCCCTCGGGCTGTCCTGCACCCTCTCACAATCCGGGACCCCTTGGTGGATGTTGGAGAGCCGGGTTCAGCCTGATGGTGGAACGACCAGTCGCTATGACACGCAATGACCACCAGGTGGCAGATGCTCAACTCAGGAGCTGCTTCCTGGTGGTGAGTGCGCTCCCATGGGGGAGTACCACTCAGCCAGAAGCAAGGCTCATGGCTGGCAAGCACAGCGATGGTGGCAGGAGCCTCTCCCACCTCCATGGCAGCACTAAGGATGTTCAACTGCGCTGGGGGTGGGGGGGGGAGGGCGGGGGAGGGGGCGGGCCTAAGCCATCAGTCAGGCATCCCCCAAGGGCTCCTGGACTGCGGGAGGGTGCAGTCCGGGCTGAGGGACCCCCGAGTGCATGAATTCCGTGCACCGGGCCTCTAGTAATATCATAAAACACCAGAGCAAGCTTGCTTATAGTAGCTAATTGAATGATGTCGGGAGGAAATAGCAGCTTGTTCCAGGTCACTCTCTGCAATTCTGAAAACTGAGTCCCAAAGAGGGGCAATTATTAGTTCAAATTTCCTCAGCCAGTACAGGGCAGAGACAGAACTACAATCTGAGTCTTTTGATTTCCAATATATATTTTCTTTTAAACTGAACTGTGCCAACATGTCAATTCTTTAGGGCTTACCCAAGATTAGTTTGAGAAATAAAATACATTCACAGCCCCTGAGCTTCTACTATATGGCTGGTCAGGATATCCATGACTTGGATGCAGGCTGTGCTATTCTCTGGCGCTACCAATTTTGAGGAGCCATTTTAACATCCATTTGCCTCCCAGAATTGTGATAAAATTGGTTGGAAGGCAGATCCATGGTGGTATATACCTGAAGCACTGTAATGTATGCCCATAATGACTAGACCCCGTCCTCATATGTATGACTGAGTATGATTTAGTTCCCTGCTCAGCGCCCACCCCCAACTCCTGAATCCTGCAGGGATTAAGAGAAACTGCTGGGAGATATGCTACATCATGAAGGCTAAACAAAGCCCTGGGAGTAAAACACCTCACTTGAATCAGCAAGGTTGGGGCCCGTATATTTCTGTTGCTATTTTCTCCATTCACTTGGCAGCACTTAAAGAACGTGTCTGGTGCTTGCGTCCCTTGAACCAGTAAGATATATCGCATTTCTTTGGCAAATGGGCTGCTTAGCAAAGATGAATGTCAGCTTGCTTTTGTTCTTTCACATATTTATTAGAGTATGCTTTTCCAGTGTGTAGAAAGTGTGATTTTTTTAAAGCTAATTTAAACTCAGATGCTTTCCCCACTGAATCTGAGACCCATGGAGGGCCCCGCACAGGGAAAGTGTTACACGTGTATCACCATTCCTTTCACACCTCTTCAGGAGGTTCAAACGAGTTTAATTATAGGAGAAACAAAAGAAAATGGTACTTCATCTGCACTGCTAGGGAAAAAAATAGCTTTGCTGGGAAAGCTGCTGATTTATTGTAAGCTTTGATCTTCTTAGTTTTGTTTTTCAGAGTATTTTAAATAAGTATTTTCCTGATTAGAATATTGTATTTCGAGTACTCACAAATGTAAAGTTACTTTTGCCCCTGCCTGTATATACTATATGTTATATAGTTTAGATAATTAAGGAAAAGACCGCAGTGTTTAAAAAAAGATTGAAATGTTGCAATGACTCCTTATACATAAGTGACAGTTTTATTTGAGAACACATTGACCAGAATATGTCAGGTTCATCATTTGTATGATGCTAATTAGCCTCAGTACAAAAGGGAGAAGAGAACCTCTGTTAGTTTCCTGAGGAGTTGTGTGAGCCTCCAGAAATGTCTTTTCTGACACTCAAAGAGCCAGGGAAAGCTGTGAAGTTGAATAGTGCCTGCTAATCCCGTGTCCTGGTTCTTTCCATCACTGTCATCATGTCAAACAAGCAAGGGAGCAAATGTGCTCACCACCCATCCCTTCTCCCTCCCCTTCTCCAAGGATATGCAAATATTCAGAAGGCCTCAGGCAGAAATTTTTCTAAGATGTACTCTCTTTAGCACATAGTTCCAGTTGAGATGGGCCTGTGGATGACTTCCAGATCTAGCTGTGGTGGCCTTAGTTCTACTGGTTAATTTCCCATGGCTTCCGCTGACCCTCTCATGAAAGCAAGATGATAAATGCAATCTAATTCTTAAAAATCTTGGGAAATTCCTTATGGATAATATGATCATATCAGATCAGAGTAGATGTCAAGAACTTATTAGGAGCCTCAATAAGTCCCATCTCTCCTTACTTCCATCACTCCCTTCTCCCTACCATTTCATCCTCCCTGCTCATTTCAGTGAATAAGATTTATTTACTGACCTGAAGGCATATTTACTCCCACTTGTATACACTGTGGTTAACTTTATATTTATTCATTGATGTAATCAATCAGCCAATCAAAATTTTTGAGGATCTATATTAGACATTGCTCTTTGGGCTAGTGACATGGAAGTGAATAAAACAGGCCACTGCTCTTCTGAAACTAAAATTCAAGTTGGAGGAGTGGGAAGTTTGCTAGTGTGTGTAGATCCTTGAAATCCAGTGAAACATGAGGAAGCCATTGGTGGGTTTGAAGAAGAGTAGATGTGATTTGCCTTAATCCTATATAATAAAAGCCTAATATGCAAATCGACTGAACAGCGGAATGACCAGCGGAACGACTGGTCACTTATGATGCGCACCAACCACCAGGGGGCAGACACTCAACGCAGAAGCTGCCCCCAGCCCACAGGCCCCAGGCCAGCCAAGGCGGGTGCTAGAAGGGGCCCCCCAATCGCGCCCCCCCAAATTGCCCCTCTAGGCCAGGCCTAGGGAGGAACACTACCTATGCGCGAGTTTCATGCACCGGGCCTCTAGTATTTTAATGGGACCCTCTGTTAGCCATGTTGGGAATAGAATGCTGGGGACAGGAGCAGGATGGGAACAGTGAGGCCAGTCAGGAGGGTAATTCAAAAAAGAGGTTTAGACCAAGGTGGTAGCAGTGAAGATGATGCAAAGTGGTCAGGTTATGGACAGTTTTAAGGTAGAACCATGGTGGCAAACAGAGGAGCCTAGGTTTTTGGCCTCTTTACTAGAAATATGCAGATGCTGTTAATGAGATGGGAAAGATGACAGTAAAACTACACCATTAATCAAAATTACTCATAATCAGTATATGAAAAACAAACCTTGTTGAAAGTAGAATAGTTTGTGTTGTAGAATCTTGGAACTGAGACCTTATATAATTGTAGCACCACTTGCTTGGTCTTGCTGTCAATGCATAACAATGTCTAGAGTTCTACTCAGAATTTTTGAAAAATATCTGTTTCAGTATAATATGGTAAGTTCTAGTATACTAGTAAATGAAATTTCATCACACTGGTAATCCTGAAATAAACCTTAATGACTGTGACTCCTGGGAGAGTTCTGATCTCATGTTGGTTCTCTTTCCAGGTTTTGGGGGAATCCCTCTAATATGATTCTCAGTCCTCTTATATCATGTTCTGTAAACCCGATGGCCAGCTCTTATTCTAGACTCTTCATAGTAGATATTCTTCATTGTTTATTGGTTTGCTCAAATGCCTAATTCTTTTTCAACGGATTCATATTAAAGTTTATTATTTTTAATAACCATTATGTTCTAGCAATGTTGGAAGCCTAACAACTGGTTAGTGAACATGACTCTGTAGGGCTCTCACTCACTCACTCACTACCTCACTCACTCACTCTCTCACTCTTCTTCTCCCCCTTCCATCCTTGCCTGCTTCCCCACTTCACCGCTGGCTTTCTGAGTTTCCTTTATCAGCTGTGTATTATGGCCAGGATGAATATGTTCTTGGCATTCATGATAGAGAGGTTGATGTGATAAAGCCTCTCTCTGGAGAGCAATCACCTGCTGCTTGCAGTCTGAGCTGAAACCAGACTCCCTCATTGATCAGTACCATGACATTTCCGGGGTACATCCATTAAACAAGCCTCTTGCAACAATGCTTAGAGTTATTCTTAATTACTTTATGCTCCCACTCAGGTAAGTTAAGTATATTTTTGTTATTATAGGAAGGGAAGCACATCATAATTAGAGTAAAGCAAATTGTCATTATAGAGTTCAACATATACTATCCAAAAAGAAAACAAAGCAATTTATACGTATTATAATTGAATAAACATTGAATAAACTGTTAGGTGATTTTCAACCTGATCCCAGTGATGCTGGCATGAGATTAGATTTATGATACATACCTTTCTCACTTTATTCTCCCCATCCCCTTGCCATTATTTTTTTTTAATATCTAGACGTGGGGTGATAAAGTAAAACACAGTATATGGTTCTTGCTTTGTTTTAAATTAACTTCAAGTGGAGCCCATACTTGTTACCTTGCTTTTTAAAACATATCCTCACATCAGGTAATAAAGAAGGGTGGTGATTGTTATCATTTTTAATGTGATTCTTTAGTGAGTAAAATATCAATCAGTCTAAATGAAATGGGTTATTATTTTGTTTTCATCTTAATTCCAATGACGTGGGTGTCCCTACAGTACCCATTTTTACATACTATCCAGTTGATATGTTTTATTTGGAAATAATACAGTGGGGCCTTGACTTACGAGTTTAATTCGTTCCGAGACCGAGCTCGTTAAGGAGCTTGTTAACTCAAATTACTCTGTCAACTCAATGCAAAAAATCGGCCAAGAGACAGCTGGTATCTCAAAAAACTCGTTAGTCAGGACACTGGTAAGTCAAGGCCCCACTATATATCCTTCAACATTGGCATATTTTTTCTGACCTTAAGTGTACCTGGTGTTATCTTTATAGAAAATTATAATTGTCAGAGTAAGAGGAAATAAAAGTGGTGTTTTATTTTTCAGGACTTACTGCATCAAACTTGATATCCTGTAATGTTTTACAGGGATAATAGAGATTATTTGCAAGTAGAAACTGACTATTCAGTTTTATCAATACTCCCTTATTTAATTAGACCTTTAGGTGCTTGCTTTAAAAATAATATTGGATAAATACTGGGGAAGGAATATTTGAACTCACTGGTTGGCCAAATCATTATAATAAGATGCCAAAGTACAATTAATGGTGGAAAACAATGAACAGACTACACATAAGAATTATTCTGTGGTGGCATATCTCTACAGTTCCCTACCACGATGTCACTAAGGAGGTTTGAAAAAGAGAAGTGTTTGTGTGCATCTTCTGTATAGCCCATGAGCTTGTTTTTATTTTGTATTATGGTATTTTTAGGTATTTTCTCAAAATCAGACCATAACTGTTTAATTATTAGTGTCAGTTTCTTGTGAGGACAGCCCATTCAACAAGCCCAAGCTTTGAGAGCATCCATCAGGCCTCAGGTTCCACTTGCATGATTCAGTTCAAGTCTCCAAGCCAGCAGCAACAGCCTTACACAGCCCATGATTAACACTTCCACCTCCAGCCTCTTGGATAAGGTTAGGCATTCATCAAAACATCAGAATGATTAAAGTTACAAACCTAAAAGTCCTTTTATCAGCTATTCCTATTTAATCTGGTCTTTTCTATAGCTGCATCCTGTCACTTTTGCAATTGACTGTAATTACTTTTTGTGAGAAAATTGTACCTGGTTATCAAAATTGCTTGTTGTTCAAATTGTTTTTCAACACTACAAAATGCCTGTGGGCAGTTCTCCTGGCCACCGCCTCCCTCTGCTTCCCAGTGTGTACAGTTGAGGAGGGAGCAGGAGGAAGTCCGGAGACCTGGGAAGGGCTGAGGCATATTTCACCCTTTGAATGATCAGCTTGAGAGCCAAGAAAATTTACCCAGAGGACCCCAAGTTCTAAAAGACATCAAATGAGATTTTCCTCATTTATTTCTGAGCTTACTTTTTCTGAGGTTTTGTTTTGTGAATGAACTCCAAAGGTCTGTGGTAGCTGGAGTAGCATCCTGTCAGCCTAATTTTCTGTGAAACTAAAGGGAAAATAGGTAAGGTTTCCATAATATACATTGAAGAATAAAAGGTTTCCAGAATGTATGTATGTGTGGGTGTGTGTCCTTCCTCTCGGGTTCAGTTTCTTCATCTGAAAAATGGGACTAAAGAATTCCCATAATTCAGAGTTTGTTATCAGGATTAACTGAGGTAATATATGTCAAGAACTTAGCAAAGTGTTTTGGCACTAAGTACACACTTGAGAAGTATAGGTAACTTTCCGTAATGGAAATGATATTTGAAGGTGTGTTTGTGTGAGAAAGAGAGAGGGAGGGAGGGAGGGAGGGAGGGAGGGAGAGAGAGAGAGAGAGAGAGAGAGAGAGAGAGAGAGAGAGAGAGAGAGAGAATGCAATTTCTATTTTGCATTTTTGTAAACCTATGACTTTCTACCAACTGAGCTGAAGTATCCCTCATGGAGAGAACTGTCTTAGGATTGTTACTGGAAAAATGGAAAGAAATGAGATGCATCTTTTAATGTTCCTAATGGGAATTTTCAGTGAATGACTAGACAGTAGGAATGAAAGCCAGACAGTCAACAAAGGAAAGGCTTTATTAAATTCAATTATCAAGAGGCCCGGTGGATAGACTAGATCATAAAGCTTTGCATAAGAGAGGACCTGCTTACACAGAAAAAGGCAGGAGAGAGAGTAAGTTCATCCCTTCTGATCTGAGGAATGTGAGCAGAGGCGAGGATAAAGGCGGGACAGTCTGTCTTCCTTCTCCTGCATTGTCAGCTGCTGCTTCACTATAGGAAACGGCTCCTCTTGTTTTTCTCTTCATCGTTCTGAGTTGCTTGGAGTCTATCAGTCAGTTTTAATCTAAACTTTTATTACATTTGAAACTACACTGTAAGAATTTAACTGGAAATAAGTTTCCTTGATAGCAATTCTGCAACTCTGCAGTTCACATTGCAGTACAATAGGGACTGAGTGAGGGCAGCCTAAAATGAAACATTTAGCCTTCTTTATTCTTTGGGTAAACCCAATCCAAAATCTGAAAATAAGAGAGGCACAATATCCAGATGCCCAGCAATGGACATGCTGTTTTGTAAAGTAGCTTGTTTAGGTATACTCCATTCAAAGTCTGTGATTAGAAATGACAGATGGATACATTCCTGCAACTTCATGACTCCGCCTGCTGGAAATAATGTAATCCATATACCCATATAGAGAGATAGATATAGATATACATATAGATATATATAATTAATAGTCATTAAACTATTTTAAGGAAGATATTCAGAAAACAATGATCAAACTATTTTGAGCAATACAGATCAGATTGAACGTCAGCCAATTCCTAGGAATTGCCCAAATTATTTTGTTGTACTAAGCATTGTGAACATACGTTGCACAATTAATTTTGTTCTGTCTTTCATTTGTTCATATTCCCTTAGGATAATAGCAGGACTTTTTTTTTTTTTTTAGAACTTCTCTTTCTTTATTCTATGAAATAATGTAATTCCTGTTAATTATTCTTATTTTCATTCCCAATTTATTTTAAAAAAATATTGTGTATGAGAGTCAGCCCAATCAAAGACGTAATTCTAAGAATAGCACATAAAAAGTGACTGGGACGCCCAAACCGGTTTGGCTCAGTGGATAGAGCATTGGCCTGCGGACAGAAGGGTCCCGGGTTCGATTCCGGTCAAGGCCATGTACCTGGGTTGCGGGCACATCCCCAGTGGGGGATGTGCAGGAGGCAGCTGATCGATGTTTCTCTCTCATCAATGTTTCTGACGCTCTGTCTCTCTCTCTTCCTCCCTGTAAAAAATCAATAAAATATATTAAAAAAATAGTGACTGGGAGATGGCGGTGGGTAACCGGACTTGTACTAAGAATAAAATGATCATCGGTGATTTATTGTGTGAGCATGGCCTGGACAATTAGCAGTCCGTGCAGGATTTCAGCAGCACTGCCACCAGGAGAGTTATAGATGCTTTATTTTACATTTCTCTCCACAATTCCAAAGAGAAATCACATCCAAAAGTGTAAACATGTGCCTGGCCAGCGTTGCTCAGTGATTGGGCATTGACCTATGAACCAGAAGGTCACACATCGATTTCCCGTCAGGCCACATACCTGGGTGGCAGGCTCCATCCCCAGTAGGGGTTATGCAGGAGGCAGCCAATCAATGACTCTCATCATGGATGTTTCTATCTCTCTCCCTCTCCTTTCCTCTCTCTGAAATCAATGAAAACATTTTTTTAAAAAGGTACAAAAACTTATTTGTAGAACTCTAAACTCTAAGAAATGTTTTAATTTAGAAAGATGTCAAACCTCATGGTAGAGAGGAGAATGTTGGAGTGGTTCATGTTTATGCTAGCTTCTTCTGTGTACTGGAAAGCTTAGCTAGTTCCTTCCGTTTAGAGTTGGGACTCAGAAAAATAAGTGCTAAAGCTTCATCATGGTATTGTTTGTGTGTATTTGTGTATATAATGGTGATTTGGAAGAACAATTAGAAATATATTAAGATTATACTCTGCCATACTCTACATTTCACATGTATATATAAATTCTTCCACGTGCAGTTAAAAGTATTTCAACCGGAATTATTCTATTCTTCCCTTCTATGCTTCCTTCCTCTAGTTCTGTCTAATTACTAATTCTGACCACTTCTTTTAGATATAGAAGAACAGTGGGAAAAGCAACATTTGTTTGATCAGAGGATTAATTGAACTTACATGTCCCAAGTTTTCAACTGAAAGGTAGATTACTTTATCTCATCTTTTTAAAACTTTTTCTTCTTAATTGATGTGTCATTAATTTTGAGTAAAGTGCACACATATTGAGTAATCTTGAAAAGTTTGTACATGTTTCTGATTATAAATACTTTGTCATGTACATGTATTGTACATGCATTCTTCCACTTAATGGCTTGCCTATTTACTTTCTTAATTATGCATTTTAATGAACTGAAGTTTTAAATTTTGCTAGAATGCAACTTACTATTTTCTTACTATTACTTCTTTCTCTGTTCTGTCTGTTCATTAAAACTTTGCCTAATCCCGAATCATAGAGACATTTCCCTATTTTTATTCTGGAAACTTTGGTTTATTTACTTCAGTATTTTGCTCTATGGTCCACCTAGAATTTCTTTTTTACTATGATGTGAAATAGGGGTCAACATTTATTTTTTCCCTTCACAGACAGCCAATTGCTCCAGCGTCATTTATTGAAATAATTACCTTTTCTCCTATGAGATTATTCATGATTAAGGCATAAATTATATACCTGCATGTCTATTCCTGTACTTTGTTGTATTGCTGCAGGGGTGGGCAAACTTTTTGACTCGAGGGCCACAATGGGTTCTTAAACTGGACCGGAGGGCCGGAACAAAAGCATGGATGGAGTGTTTGTGTGAACTAATATAAATTCAAAGTAAACATCATTACATAAAAGGGTACGGTCTTTTTTTTTTTTAGTTTTATTTATTTCAAACGGGCCGGATCTGGCCCGCGGGCCGTAGTTTGCCCACGGCTGTGCAGCTATGGTCTATTTTCCTATCTTTATTCATTATTAAAGTCCTATAACTTTTTCTTATGAATTAAAGATTATCTTGGTTATTCAGGATCATTTCCTTTTAATATAGATTTTTGGAATCATGTTATCAATCCCCTGCCCATGCCCAAAAAACCTTCTGGGATTTTCATTGGTTCTGCATAAACCTATAAATGAGTCTGTTGGAAATTGATCTCTTAATGATATATCAAGTTCTTTAATCTATGAACATGCAATAACATCTGCAATTTTTGAGCTCATTTTCTCACTAATACTTTCTAATTTTTAGAGTAGAAGTCTTATACATCTTTCATTAGACTTAGCAGTCCTGGGTATTTGATATTTTTAACACTATGCTAAATTATTTTTCATTTTATTCTAATTTTATAGCTATTACAGGAAATTCAATTAATTGTTGTATATTGACCTAGCCTGCAATATTACTAAGTTTGTTTAGTCATTGTAATTTCTTCTATATTTTCTACGAATATAATCATCTTATATATGAATAGTGACAGTTTTCTTTTTTATTTATAATATTTATATGCTTTCTTTCCTTTCCTCACTTTATTGCAATGGCTAAGACCTCCAGTATAGTGGTGTAATAAATTTGCTATAATAAAGTATAATCAAAATTGATATTTTTCAGGAAAACTATCAATTAAAAACCTATTAGCCAAGCATACACTAATGTGTAACCTACTATGTGAGCATACTAGTATAAAACTTTGAGATACAACAAGACGGTTTAGAGGCTTCAGAATCATCAAAAAATGTAGCTGTTAATCTCTATATATTAATTTAACAAATTCTTGTTACCTAAGGACATGAACTACAGAATTTACTCTACATTAAAAAATAAAATACAAATTAATATTCATGGGTATCATTTTTATTAACTGAACAATGTAGAAAGAATAATGTTAACTTTTTTGGTCTTGACTCTTTTATCCTTTCCACTTCTCCCTTTTAAAGTTGTCTTGCTTGCCCATAAATCAATCTAGTTGCCTGCTTTCCCTGGTTAGCAATGGCAATTTGGAGGATGTTGGGGATAGGAGTGTTTAGAGATGTTCTATTATTACAGATTTAGGTCTGAGCATTTTCATTGTAAGTGAAACCTAATGTGTATTGTTTGTTTTTGTTATATCAGGTCTTAAGTAACACTTTTATAAACATTGCTTTTGATAATATATGCTAAAGGTTATTTAATATTATGGATGTCATTTATGGGCTTAAAATCTTCTATGAAGAAGTTAAAATCCCTATGAATTTCTAACATGGATATTAAGTGGAGAGGGTTTTTCACTTGAGTCATTGGTTAAGTTGCAGGTAGAAATATGCTTGTGCTCTGAATCTTCTAAGTCTTAATCTAATTCATTTGAAAGCATTTATTAATCAACGTCCTTAGTACAGAGACAGTACCACTTCCAGCCAGCCTGCCAGTCAGGTTAAGCAGGACCTTTGTTTCTCTGGTGCCATGCTTAAGAATCAGATGATTTATTTGCCAAGAAACACATATGCAAATACACTTATAATGCTGAAATTTTGACATTTAAAGGTAAATCTGCTATCAGAGTGCTCTATTGGGTAGTCTAAAGTATATTAAAATTACAAGACATGAAATTTATTGTAAAAAATGAATGTAATCTACTGACAGCTGGGAGAGGGAACTCTTCAGAGTAAGTAGGACAGTATTTGTTTATCAAAATTATATTGGCACATTATTTGACATTGATATTGACATATACACGCACCTGGATTTGTAAAATGTCAGTACTTAGAAACAAAATAATTGTTGCTCAAGACCTTACAATTGCATACACATTTTTCACTGTTTCTGATGCAGTCATTTCATGAAACAAATGAATCCACAATATCTCAATATTTGAAGATGTCGTTTTAATTCATTTAGCCACTGAACTGCAGAGTGTATATGCTAAATATCATCAGTATAACTCAATAATAAGGACAATGAGCAAACTCACAGTTTAATGGGCATGGGATCATAGCTTTCCAAATTTGTTTCAGTGCAACATTATGCATTATCTTATTATGTTTGTACCTAATACCTTTTACAGTACCAAAAGATGCTTATGTATATATTTACATGAATATTATCAGTGTTGAAACTTCATTTATAGTCATACATATCAAGTGAATTGGATACTTAACTAGGCTACATCTCAGGGACTCTCTACCATTGACATTTGGAACATTTTAACTGATGTTGGCTATGTAATGAAATTTGACACCTACTAGCTCATATTTCCCTTCAAATTCCTTTTGAACTACATTGTCCTATTTTCCTGGCCAGACAGTTAAAGAAATGGTTAAGGGAAATAATGGAGGGGATATTATAAAGAGTAGAGTTTCCTAAAAATATCAAAAGTGCAAGTTGCATGAAATCGGTACGAAACTTGATTTATAGCACAAAGAAAAATCCTGGAATTTACAGGAAAGGAAGCGAGCAAATTCAGTAACAGCTGCAAGTGAGTATGATGGACTGAAGGCGCTGCCTTTGGCTGGCAGTTCATCTGTTCTGTGTGCAGCTGCAGGGCACAGCGTCACCAGCCTTCCTCCAGAGACTGGCCTTGGCATTTTAATTGCTAAGGTGCACTCTCTAGTGACCAGCTGCTGGGAGAGCAATCAGGAGCAGCTCCAGACCCTCCAGATTCTGGCCCGGGGGTGGGGTGGGGGGAGAGGCTGAGGAGAGGAGAAGCTGTGTCTGGACAGGCTGACTGGTGCTGAGTTTCCAAAGGCACCTGGAGAGAATGCCTTGAACTGGAGAAGCAAGCACCGAGACATCCCTGGAAGAAAAAGGAACAGAATTTTCCGGCTTCAATTTAATGAGGGTTAAATCAGAAACTCTGCCTTAAGAACATAGCAATAGACTAATCTGAACCTTTTTCTAGAAGAGCACCAGGTGTGAAGGGCTGACCTTCCAGACACTACTGATTTGACATTTACCTAATTGGATTGGAATGTTGCTGGATATGCTTGGATCTCAAGACATGGAAGTAACCCCGAGCAGGAGACAGAACAGAGACCTTCTAATCATTCTGTAGCCAAGATGTTGCCCTGATGCCACCTCCTATTGAGGGCCTTTCAGGTCATGTTTGGGTTGATGCTCTACTTCACTGTTAGGTGCAAACTGTGACCTCTGAGCTCACGTGTCAGGTGTGCTGTGATCCTGGCTGATGCTATAATTTCATCCCAATTGAAACTTCCATTGCACGAGCTTCTTAACTAGGGAGAGCTGTGGCCCCACACTTTTTCTTCCCCAACTCTACAAGAGCCTCCTTGCTGTATTAAAGGGAGTGGATGGAAAATTCCAATGTGAACTTTCAAAGAGTTTGAGAAAACAGAAGAAAATGAGCCCAGACCTTGTAACTAAACATGTAAGTTTTGAGTGGTGGGTAAGGAGGCAAAATATGTAGCAAGCAAAGGGGAGGGGAGGATAGAGGGATGAAACAAGGCTACAGGATTCTGCTGTGATCTAACAGCTCTGCAGGAAGTTATCATGAATGGAACAAATGTTACACAATACCCTGTGCATTTCAGAAGAGGATTGGGAAGTGCCCTGGGAGCCGATGGAAATTCATTAAATTAAGATTACCTCTAGCTTGGTTTTCCATCTTTACCAAGAACCACAGTTAATTGGCATCTCTGAGACTCTTGTGAGACCCAGGAGGCCGGTACTAGCACTTTAGAATCATGATATCAAAAAAGAACCGAAAATCTCGATGGAGAGCCATTCACTAATGACTAAGAAATAAAATGTTCTTTAATATGCATTTTATCTCTTATAAAGCAAAACACATTTTCCAGCATCTCATTGAAACTGTGAGTGAAACTGATCCATAAATGTTCAGCAAATAAAGAACAGTAAACAAATTAAGTTCATATAATGCCTTAAACTTATTTAAAAGGCATTTGAGAATCATTTGACCCAGCTTGTATAAAAACGGCTATTTCTATAGAGCTATGTATATATGTATACATACACAGAAGATTTCTACTGTGAGAAGAGTACACAATTAACAGTGGCTACCTCTGGGGAATGGGAATGGGATGTTGGGATAGAAGGCAGGAGATCTGTTACCTTTTATTTCCTTGGTGAGCTTGAGAGAATATTTTACTTTATAGTGTTAAAAATACTGAAATATGCATAAATTAAAGTAATATTCCATATTCCTACTTCTCAGAATTAAACCTGTTTACTATTTTGCATATTTTTGCATACTTGTTTTATTTGTTTCTTTTAGAACATTATCTATATTGTTTTACTAAAAACAATTTTAAATGCAATAAGCTAGTAAAAAATGCTGCAAGCCAAACCAAACTAAAAGACTTGCAATTAACATAGATAGCCTAGGTGGGTGTGGCTTAGTGGCTGAGCATTGACCCAGGAACCAAGAAGTCACCAGTTTGATCCCCAGTCAGGGCATATGCCTGGGTTGCAGACTCACTCCCTAGTATGAAATATGCAGGAGGCAGCCAATTGATAATTTGCTCTCATCATTGATGTTTCCATCTCTCTCTCCCTCTCCCTTCCTCTCTGAAATCAATAAAAATATATTTTAAAAATTACAATTATAAAAAAGCATTAGATAAAGATGGCTGAGTTTATGGATAGATGGCTAGATAGATACATAGATATAAATAGATGAAGGTAGATGTAAACAAATAAGCCTCATTTGCTACACTAAACTCATAGTATAGTTAGTATTTTAATTTAACAAGGAAAAAAACTGAAGTTTTACTCTTAGAGGGAACTCTTGATCGCAAATTAATGTTTTATTTTAACTTCAAGGAATATCTTTTCCTAAAAAATCCATCTAAATTTCAAAGAATATTAACTTAAGGAAAATACACTGAAGTGGGTTCATTTTTCTTTAACCTTTCCTCCCCCCCCCCCCCCTTTAATCTACAAAGCTCAATTGACTCCCTGTTATGAAAGTACAGATATTGCTACAATCATACTTCACTTCATTGCAATTCTTCACTCCTCTCAGTTTTTATTACCTGTATTGTTAGGTTTTGCATTTACTAAGTTTAGAACATATTCTCTTCCATGAACATACTTTCCAGTTGTCTACTATCAGTAATAAACTCGTGGACTGTTCAGTCCTTTGGCTACTCTCCATTTCTAAGTTTTTAATTGAATTCATTTCTTGGCTAAATTTTGTGCTCAAGTAGTTTATTGGTTATTTTCCTCCCTAACATGGGTTCACATGGGCTGTCTTCTATGTATGGTTTTCGTGTTTCACAGTGTCTACTTGATGCTTTTTGATATGTATCACACCCTAGGTTTATGATAACCTTCCTCTACTTTTGGCTCCATTTAATTTGTGGAGAATGTTCCATTTTCTTCATGTATTCCATTTTGTAAGAGGCAAATCTGAAGTCAAAGGAATATCTCTATCATATAGATAATCGACTTTCTAGTGCCAGCATGCTTAAAGATACTTTTACCCTTAAAACATTATAGGTTAACTTGGCTGGATCTGGACGTTGAGTGTTTAATACCTGATTTCTAGAAACAATACTCTTTCAGTCTAAAGATTTTGTTAACTTTTTTTTGGAGAAATTTTATTGGATTATGGTTTTGAATATTCTTTTTTATTTGTTAATTTCTATATTTTAGAAATACCATGGAGACAATATTTAAGGAAGTGTCTTCTAAGTCATTCTATCAAAGTCTGTTTTTTCAAATTTAATGAAAGAAAGCAAAATACTCTTTGTGTATTACCAGAGGAAAAGTGGGTAGGCGCAGATAGAAGAGGGTAAAGAAGGGATAAACGATGATGGAAGGAAACTTGAATTTGGGTGGTGAACACGCAAACAATATACAGATGATGTGTTATAGAATTGTGCATCTGAAACCTATATAAATTTATTAAACAATGTCATCTCAATAAATTCAATAAAAATAATAAAATAAAATATTAAGAAAAAATAAGCTAAAAATATTCTTTGGGTACATTGTTTTTCTCTAACATATTTACTGTGTAATTTTCATATACTTTATTATGTCTGTATCAAAGTTTATTTAGATGTTATGCATACTTTTAGTTTTTCCTACTAATAACATTTTGAATTGTGAATTTAACATTCTACCATTATTGCTTTATTCTCACAAATTGAAGAAACCCTAAGCCAGAATTTTTCTTGAAAGCCTCATGACCTAAGTGATATTAAATATGTAATAACTAGAGGCCCGGTGCATGAAATTCATGCACTTAGGCGGGGGGGGGTGTCCCTCAGCCTGGCCTGTGCCCTCTCACAGTCCGGGAGCCCTCAGGGGATGTCCGACTGCTGTGGAGATGGGAGAGGCTCCCGCCACCGCCACTGTGCTCGTCAGCTGTGAGCCCGGCTTCTGGCTGAGTGGTGCTCCCCCTGTGGGAGTGTACTGACCACCAGGGGACAGCTCCTGCATTGAGCATCTGCCCCCTGGTGGTCAGTGCGCATCATAATGACCGGTCATTCCGCTATAGGGCCGAAACTGGCTCTCTGACATCCTCTGAGGGGTCCCGGATTGCGAGAGGGTGCAGGCCAAGCCAAGGGACCCCACCGGTGCATGATTGAGACTAGGGAGGGATGTGGGAGGTTGACCAGCTAGGGAAGGACCACAGGAGGGCTCCATGGCGTGTCTTGCCCATCTCACTCAGTCCCGATAGGCCCAACCCCAGTAGCAAGCTAACTTACCGGTTAAAGCATCTGCCCCCTGGTGGTCAGTGCAAGTAATAGCAACTGGTCGACCAGTTGACTATCTGCCCCTGGTGGTCAGTGCATTTCATAGTGAGTGGTTGAGCAGCCTTAGCATATCATTAGCATATTATGTTTTGATTGGTTGAATGGCCAATTAGATGACCAGACACTTAGCATATTAGGCTTTTATTATATAGGATTGAATTCAGTTCTCCAGGGTAATTAAAATTATGAATGATTTTTTATAAAAGAATTCCACAAATTTTAAAATCATGATGAACTCTAATATCTATTGTTCAACTTTATACTATTATTTTGAAATCTTATGAATATTGGCTCTAGAGATAAATGTTTTTTTTAAAGTTATCTACATAATGCACTCTCTTTATATTCACATTAACTCTTAATCTTTTTCCTACTTATTTATATTGGAATTTTTAAATAATTGGTTTGTACATCATACTCATCATTAATTACTAGAGGCCCGGTGCATAAAATTTGTGCAAGGGGGTGGGGGGTCCCCTCAGCCCAGCCTGCAGTCTTTCCAATCTGGGATCTTTCGGGGGATGTCTGACTGCCGGTTTAGGCCCGATCCCAGCAGCCAGACATCCCTCTCACAATCCTGGACTGCTGGCTTCTAATTGCTCATCTGCCTGCCTGCCTGATGACCCCTAACTGCCCCCCCTTGCCGGTCAGGTCACCCCTTACTGCCCCCCTTGCTGGCCTGGTTGCCCCCAACCCCCCCCCCCTTGCTGGCCTAGTCATTCCTTACTATCCCCCCTGACAGCCTAATTTCCCCCAACTGCCCACCTGCAAGCCTGGTCACCCCTAACTGAGCTCCCCCCCGCCCCCGCCGGCCTGGTTGCCTCTTACTGCCCTCCTGCTGGCCTGGTCACCCCCAACTGCCCCCCTGCTGGCCTGGTCACCCCTCATGGCCCCCACACCGGCCTGGTTGCTCCATGCAGCCTTCTGTTCAATTGTTTGGTCATCCCTCACTAACCCTCCTGCCAACCTGGTTATAGACAGCCATCTTGTGAGGGTGTTATGGTCAATTTGCATATTACCTCTTTATTATATAGGATTGTAGCATTTTACTGTTTAAATTATATATATATATATTTTTCAATTCTTGATAAATTTCCACATTTAGTGAACATATGAAGATTTTCACTCATTAGAGCTGTAACATATGAAAGTGAGCGCTCCCAGGAAGTGGCAGTAAATCCTTATAGCAGTCTTGTTTGTGTTACTGAAGTTATGCTGCTGATTTAATAAGATGGTGACCTATGTAATGATATGTGTTCCCACTGCAGTTTGGGAATGTCAGGAATGACATTACAGTGGTCCTTCATTATCTTTGGATTCCAATGGATGCCTGATATCATGGGTAGTACCAAACCCTCTATATCAGCAGTTCTCAAACTGTGAGTCGCGACCCCTTTGGGGGTCGAACGACTCTTTCACAGGGGTTGCCTAAGACCATTGGAAAACATATATAATTACATATTGTTTTTGTGATTAATCACTATGCTTTAATTATGTTCAATTTGTAACGATGAAAATACATCCTGCATATCAGATATTTACATTATAATTCATAACGGTAGCAAAATTACAGTTATGAAGTAGCAACGAAAATAATTTTATGGTTGGGGGTCACCACAACATGAGGAACTGTATTAAAGGGTTGTGGCATTAGAAAGGTTTAGAACCACTGCTCTATATGCTATGGTTTTCCTATATATTCATACCTGTGATAAAAGTTTAATTTATAAATTAGGCACATTAAGCGATTAAAAATAATAACTAATAATAAACTAGAATAACTATAGCATAATAAAAGTTGTGTGAATGTGATATCTCTCTCTCTCTCTCTCTCTCTCTCTCTCTCTCTCTCTCTCTCTCTCTTTCTCTCTCTCTCTTCTCTCTCTCATTGTCCTGGACAAAGGGATGATTCACATCCCAGGTGGGATAGAACAGGACTACATAAGATTTCTCATGCTACTCAGAAGAGCATGTCATTTAAACTATGGATTATTTATTTCTGGAAGTTTCCCTTTAATATTTTCAGACTGCAGTTGACCATGGGTAACTGAAACTGCAGAAAGTAAAACCATGGATAAGGAGGATCTACCGTAATGTAGGAATTTGGCTATTCCTCTATCTATAGACTAAGAAGGAATCTGAGGACAGAGAACATATTTTGGACACACTGATGCTAAAGTTGACCTGGTGCTACTCTTGCTTCTAAAATGAATTATTTTTAAGCAACCCCTTTAGCTTTTCAACTCTATCCCCTTCCTCAGCCTCTTTCACATAAAATACTATTTAGGATGATTTTACTGCTTACTATTACAGATGTTTTTTTAAAACCTACTACTATGAGATACTTCACAACTAGAGAGGGGAAAACATCTCTCTGAGGCCCAGTTTGGGGACGATACTATGTCCTATTATTCTTTCCTTTTTGTTTTTGATTAATGTCCTCCATTAAGTCTATGAATCAAGCAAGCAAGCACTGGCAGTAGTAAAGAATAAAGCCCCAGAGTACTTCTATCATAATTTAGCATCACTTAGGATTAGAGTTGTCAGGAAGGAGAGGAACTAAACAAAAGTCTTAGAATATCTCTTCTTTTATGAGCAAAATTCTAATCAGTGTGTTATTTTTAAATAAAATACAAGTTCCTAAAACAAAATTAAACATCCTGCATATATACTAAAAAGACACAATTAAAGTATTTCCCCTAGTTAGCAACAGGGTAGGATTAGTTTTTCTGTGTCTCCATATTGCCTATCCAGTAGGATCATGGGCCAGCTGGAGCCTAAAGTGAGAACCTTCCTGGTGCCAAGTGTTCCAATGGTTCCCTGATGGCAGATATCTCATTGGGGAGACAGTACTGTGGTGCACTGGGCCTGGGCAGCAGCACCTGCCCCTGCTGCCAGCATCACATTGTGGTAAGCTTTCTTCCACCACATCTATCTTCCAGTCACCCAAGCTCTGTTTCCAGGGATAGCAATATCTGTGCCCAGGCCACCCCAGACCTCAGGCCCACCTCTCTTCTACAGGTGGATAGGTGGTCTTTCCAAGTTCTTTAATTTTTGTAAATATATAACTAAAACCACTCTGGCATGATAAAGGCAGCATCATCACAGTCAGTCCACAGTGTTGTTTGGTCCCAGAAACTCAATGCCCATGAGGAGATGCTTTTCTGCCCTCCTCTCCAAGCAGCTGTCCCTCACGCACTGTTGATTTACCCTTTCTCCTTTTTGCAGCCATGTCTACAGCTGAGCAGTGGTCTGTTTCCTTTTCTGTGGGGATTTCCTCTACCACTGGGCAGCAACCTCCTTAATGTTGAAGTGAGCAACTTAGGTCTGGGTTTATATTGCAGACACTGCTAGGAGCAGAACTGAGCAGACAGGTGACAAGGACTTACACCATGCTGATGACAGCTTGTTTTTATTTGGCTATATTTTGTTTTCTAATGCAATTAGAGGAAAGAGGTCGGGGGTATTCAGGAAGTGTTTATATTGACCATGAAATAGTCCTATATAAGTTTATTTTTAAAAACATGACTCCAAGTTTTTAAATTCAATATGGATTTGGAAGGCTATGAAACTTGAGAGTGTGTCTTGCTGCTACAAAGGGTATGACTGTGAAAGGACTTGGGCACCTCTGAGCAGTCAGGTCTGCAGAGAGAATTCGCATCCTGCCAAGGCTCTTAGAAAGGAAACTAGCCCCACCTGTTGTTCAAAGTCGTTTTGCTCAAGCACAACAGGAATGCTGTCCCTGGAAGCTTCTCCCCAGTGGGTGTTTCTCTGATTCTGGGCAGCATCACAAAAATGATCCAGAAAAGTTTAAGGAAAAATCACATCAAGAAGTGTGTTATTGCATTACACACTCACCAAGGAAATGAGCCGAAGCTGTAGAGCTATACTCACAAAGCATCGCCAGTTGGTTGTAGGATTCTATTTAGGCTTTGTATTGTTCTTATGTCTATGAAAACTAAAGTTGAAAAATTTGCTTCTTCATTTAATTTCCCATTCACATTCTAAGGCTTCATTTACTAGCTGTTATGTTGTCTAAGTTTCAGTTATCCTGATTTGTAGAATCACACTAATAATAACTCACAGGCTCACTATAAGGAGTGAGCCAGATACTGTCCATAAGGAAACTAGTTTATTTATTGATGTGTAGTCTTCAGTAAACACATGCTTAGTCTTTTTCTCATTTTGTGTATCTTAGCCTATGATTGTCATTCTAGTGTTGGTCTCAACTTAAGTCATTAGATTTTGTTTTAGTTCATGTGTTTGGGTGAGGACAGTAGAGAAGGAGGCAATGGAAAAATCTCTGGGTATGTTTGCTTGATATTTCAGATGCTTTAGTACACAGAACCATCAGTGAATGGGAGACATAGAAAAACAGAGGCATTATTTTAAAGCACAGTTCTAGTAGTAAACATGAGTAGTTTCTACTATTTCTAGGGTTTGCAATTAAACCTGGGAAAGGGGAACTATGCTGATGCATGTGATTAATATGAGGGCTCGTGCAGAAATTAAACAAACTTTTAAGAAAGTAATTAAATTTAACAAACATGATAGAACACCTCTGGGCCAGTCACTGCTCTTGATCTGAACTCAGCAAGGGTAGAAAACATGTTCATTCTAGAAATTACATTCTCCAGGGCCTAGCACCTTGTCCTTGCCCTCATAGAGTTCACAACTGAGTATGAGATTTTATTTCAGAGAGATTTTTCTTTTAATTTCCATCATCATCATTCTCATGATGCTAATAAATTCCAACAACAGGCCTATGATAAGAAATTTGCAAGTGACTTTAGAAGTTCTAAATCCGTAGTTTATTACCTTAATAACTTAAATTTAACTTAAATTCTCATAAAGAACTGCTCAAGTAATAGGTTAATCTGAATGAAAAGTTATTTTTATTTAGTAGGATTCAAACCACATCATTGTGTTTTGAAAGGGCAAACATTACCAACTCAGAGTTCAGGCAAGACTGGTTTCCTTGGCATGTGGATGTGTGAGCAACTGAAGGAGAAAATTGGCTGTATGCACTGTGCCCATTGTTTTTCTCTTGTTGCTGTAAGCTGTTTATATGTTATGGCCTTTGTCAGATTGAAAGCAAATGATTAATGCCAGTTGGTAGACTTTTTATTTATTTATTCTGGATATCTATATACCTATACAGCTATCTATATTTATATGTATTTCAGTACTAAATTTAAAGTTTGTATACATAGATGTATTTAGATTATTTGAGCAGTGAAGAGTGTGTTTGTACTGCTGAACTTAGTTGGAAAATACTTGGTCATAGAGGATGAATCCAGAGAATTTATTTTTCCGATTAGAGACAGGAACTTTAAAAATTGAATTTCATCATCACTGCTACTTTCATATATTATTTTGGTATACACATGAATGGCATTGTTGAGAAATTCCTGATATCTGACAATGTGTATAATCTCAAATAAAATTCTCAGTGCTAAGAAATCACTTTCTAATATAGACAACTCAGTTACTTAGAACCTAACTATCTAATTCGTATTTATTTTTTGTAGAAAAGGACAAGTAAAATCTGATTGTTGCTGAAGTTGGCAACTGGAGACTAAAAGCAAGATTTGAATTATTTATTTCTCTCTCTTTATCCAATTTTTGCACAAGGACAACTTGTGCACAGCAAGTTTATCTTTCTAAATTACTACTTTTATCTTGGTATTTCTCTACTCAAAATTTTTCAGTGAGGTTCCAATTTGTGGTAGATAAAATAAACTGAAACCTGCCTCTCCCACTGAATGTAACTATCAAACCTGGAGCAACCCTGGTGGGTTTGGTTCAGTGGATAGACTGTTGGCCCAAGGACTGAAGGGTCATGAGTTTGATTCCAGTCAAGGGCACGTACTTCAGTTGCAGGCTTGATCCACAGCCCCATTCGGGGCATGCCCAAAGCAACCAATCCATGTGTCTTTCTCGCATCAATATTTCTCTCTCTCTCTCTGTCTTTCTCCCTCCCTTCCACTCTCTCTAAAAATTAGTGGAAAAATATCCTCTGGTGAGGATTAACTAAAACAAACAAATAAAAAAACTGGATTCAATTAATGGGTTATATTTTTAAGGAATCCCAAAAGTAAATAGCAGATGGATCGAGAAAGACCAGAAATGAAAATACTATAAACCTAGAGGTGAGTTTACCATATTTTTCCTCTGGTACCACCCAGCTTTGACTTGGGGTACCTCAGAAGTGGACATCAACATGGACAGGAAGAGGAGAAGGAGAAGACCTTTCATTGTGGCTCAAGGAGTCAAAAAGGAGTCTCCTGATTGTGACAGTAATGGCAGTAGGGTGGGCGGGGGCTGTGCATGCCTAAAAATCTTAGGAAGAACATCTTGGTCCAAGAGGGTGGAACAAAAGGGCTTTTTTTCGCTCTGTGTCCTGGTTGGCCTCCAATATGGGTACAATATAGCTTTGATGCTATAAAAGCCGCTCAAAGCTAAGGAAACCCTAAGAAATGGGTTATTCCCGCAGCTCTGCAGAGCTTGGTAGCCACCATGAACTGTATTTAGGTTTTTCCCTAAGCATTAGCCTTCTAAACTTATGAAAGATTTGTGACATATATTAAATATATTTCATGCAGTTATGATCCATCTCCAGGCACAGGAGTGCATAACAGAGAAAAATGAATAAAGCCACAAATTTTTTGGCTAGAGAACGAAAAGATGAGCCTCAAGCAATCAGAAACTGTCAGGGAAATTTCAGAGGAGGACCTCAGGAAACCAATCTCATAAAATGTGTAAATAAATGTCTAGGCTCATCTCTGAACTGTGTATGGGTATAGCTGGTCTAGGAATTCCAAAGACTTTGAGAAACTAAGAGCTATAGCACCCTCCAAGTTTTAGACTTGCCACTGAGTGACACAATTTAAAATTAATTTACAAAATAAAATCAGGAAGAAAATATTCTTGGTGAATGTCTACTGACTTTAGATTGTCTTCCAAACTCCATAGCAAGCAATGGATGGCTTCCATTCTCTGGCCACACCACCTTCTCTACCTTCTTTCCCCTGGTTGCTATGTTCTGTCGCAATTCATGGTGTAGCTCTAATCCTTAGTGTCTTGTTCACTTTAGTTTCTCTTTATTCTCTAAAGACCCAAATCACAATGTACAGATCTCTCCAGTGCTGATATTTGAGTCCAGCCTCAGATCTGGACCTAGTTACCTGGCAGATGTGATTGGTTACAACCTGACCTTACTCACCAAAGGCGCATTCAGTTTTCAGACTTGAAAAGGGATCAGTGTTTTCAACTGTGAGATTTTAAAACTTCTTAAGGCAAGGATGAATTTCACCCTCTTGGCACTCTAAACAATTTCCCATGATTCTAATACCCCTATGAAAAGAAGAAAGCAGCTGCGATTATTTAATGGGCAGAACTAGAGTTGAAAGGAGCTAGTAAACCATTCAAGTGAATGGTGAATAGTGAGTCTCCATATTAACAAGGGATATAGGAAAAGGAAATGCTCATGAATTGTATCGGGAGGGGTTAGGTGCTGTAAGGAAGCATTTCCTACCAAGAAAATGTTCACCCTGTGAACACACATGGCTGAGGTTGGTCACAGAGGCATTCTCCAGGTCTCTTTAAGAGAACGATAGACTCGTAACTGACTGAGATGGTTTAAGGGAGGCCTAACAGAAACTTGAAGGAGACCGCTCTGTGGCCCCATCGTGATTTTTGCCTGGTTTCTTCAGGATTAGGCTGCTTTTTGCCAGGTCATACGTTAGAGAACTTGAAGACTAAGGCCAAGCTTCTTCTCTTGAGAGGGGAGGCAGCTTCTCCTCCACTTAAGGATCTGAATTTAAGGCAGGATCCCTTAGGGCCAGATTCATTTGCAAAATATTTGCTCAGCTGTGATGCTATAAAAGCCTCTCAAAGCTAAGGAAATCCTAAGAAATGGTTTATTCATGCAGCTATGTAGAGCTTAGTAGCCAACAAGAATTGTATTTAGTCCTTTCCTAAGCAGTAGCCTTCTAAACTTCTGAAAGATTTGTGACGTACATTAAGTATATTTCATGCAGCAGTGATCTGACTCCAGTCATCTGAGTGTGAGATTCCTGTTCTTTCTGTGGAAATTGAAAGCCATTGTGAAAACAGATGATAAAGCCCAGAAATTCTTGCCTGATTTTTTCATTAAGCTCCTGGCTAATTTCTGATAAGATGTCAAAGGTTTAATCAGTTTTAGTTTGAACAGCTTGATGAAAAATTATCTTTGTTTCATTACCAGTAAAATAATCTTACAACTAAATTTTCACAACACGAAGTGATATTTAATAGCAAATAATTGCAACTACATATTGTAGACATTTGTGGAGTAGAAAATTCAATATTTTCACTAAAAGGAAATTGGACTTCTATATACGTTAGAGGAAATAAACCTAAGAGCAAGATTCTGAAAGATGGGCATGAGTTCTATAAGTCTTTACTAATGAAAGGGGAAATTGTGATTTATAATCTAGGCGCTGGGCTGGAGTAGTGAATTTCTGAAATGAAACATCATTGTAGGCCCTCCAATCAACTTGCATTTGTCTCTGCATCTCTTGCAATCAGCTCAGGGACTTTCCCAGTGCTGTGCAATAGTTATGAGCATGACCATGGTCATTACATCATGGGTTGGAATGTAATGTTTATCAGTTATTAGTAGTATGATAATGAATGAGGTGGTTCTTTACCCCCATCCTAGAGAATACCTTTCATGTAAACATTATAGTAAGAAAGATCTTGCAGCTAGTTAGGAATGAAGATTATAAGGAGACTCCTCTGCACACTGTCTCCGTGTCCTTCCTTCTTCGCCGACTCCGTCTACGCCTTTGGGAACCCCTGGACCTGCTGGGGTTGGACCCCGGCACTCCTCATCTTGAAAATTAAGATGTTATCTGTGTCATCATATATTATAAATAAATAAATAAGGTGATTTACATAAAGAAATTAGCAGATAGCAAGGCATGCAGTAGTGTGTCCAATAATGGTGGCAAGAAAATAAATATTTAAGGGAAAAATAAAAAGGCATTAGGTCAGTTGGTATCTGTTTTCACCAAGAAAGCATAGTAAGCAAACAAAATATGTTTTCTCCTCCTTCCTGCCAATAAAAAAGGTTAGGAAGTGGCTGGAAAGTAGCTTTAAGTCTGGCTCCTGTGATACCACACCTTCAATGAGTTATGATTTTATTATTCCTTGGGAATCTATTGTAAAGTGGGACTCCGTCACTTCTGGAATGCCAGGGATTTCTTTTCATTATAGAAAACTGACAAATAGTATTAAAAAATAAGAGAAGGTAAGAAATGGTGCTTTCTGCCAGAAAGTGAGATCCAAATTGATCACAAGTGTACTAAAAATACCTGCCACCCTCCGACCCCCATTCCTCTACATACAGCTTCTCTTAAATACCTCCTTCACACACTCCCCACAAAACAAAGTTTTCTCTTTGATGAGGAGAAAACTGTGTACAGATTACATGACCTCACCCCTTTTTCAATCCCTTCAACTCCCCTTCCAACCTACTAGTATAGAGGCCAGTCATTTGTGGGTTAGTCCTGGACTTTTGACACAGCCTTGTTTGAAAATGTAAGATGTCATCTTTGGAGAATTTGACACAGAGGGTACAAAATGATAAGTAGTGAAGTTGAAAGTTCAAGGTACAGAGAGAGACCAAGAGAGCAAGCATGTGTCATGAGTTAAGCTGACATTATGGGGAAGTAGAAACTATGAATATGAAGAAGTATGATTTATAACATAGAGGTAGATGACAGACACACACATTAGAAAGTGAGTAAGCCAGAGTAGAAAGAAGAGAATGGAGTAGATTTCTGGGTACTTAGGGAACGGCTGAATCCATGTAACTCTGCCTTTGGAGAGCATTATATTCTAATGACTTTTTTTGAGGATAGGAAGCTATGGGAGGTAATAATTCTATTGGAAAAATCAAACATGGAATGCCTCCTGGGTCTCCATTTTAAAATGCACAAAGCCTTAAGGCTGACCAAAGACACAAATGAGAGCAGCTGCCCTAGTATTTTAGATGCCCAGACATTTGTCCCCCAATTCCTTTTCCTTTAATTAATGTAAGTGGAGAGTAAATACTTTGTAAAATGGATATAAAAGGATGCCTCATTTGTTTACATATTTAAAAATAGTTACTGACTATAAGTGATGTGTGATATCCTCTTCTTGGTACAATGCTAGGTCCAGTATGGAGTAAGGAGTGGACTTAGAAATGATTTGTGGTCCTAAGTTAGGACAAACATAAGTAAACAGATTCTAAGTGCAGGGTAGTTGCATGCTATGATCAAGAGAAAGACAGGGTGCTGGGGGAGCTCAGGGAGGGACATCGACCTCAAACAGTTTCATAGTGCTAGGGAAGAGAGAGTAAGGAAGTTTCCTCCAAGAATTACACCCGAGAAAAATCATGGCCTGCCAGCAAACTCAGCCAGGTAAAGGGCAGAGGGAAATGCATGTGTGAAAGCCTCCAGGGAAAAAGAGAATGGGGTGTTCAGGAATTGCAAAAAATATATTGTGTTCCTGGATCATAGGATATGAGAGGAGGCATAATGGAAAATTTGTTGGGGGAGAGGGGTGGTTTAGAAGCAAGGGCTGGGACATGTGAGCTGTTTTATGGCATATTAAGTGATTTGGAGTTGATCCTTCCAACACAGGATTTCAAAGGAGCATATGCTCGTATTTGTAATGGGGAGGATAGGGAAGTTATCAGCTTAGAGAGATATTAAGAGAATGGAATTTATTGTACTTGGAAGACTCAGCCTGGGACCCTGATTTCTGTATCAGCATCTTGAGGAATTGGAGCAACATAATACACAGGGGGAACAATAGTTCTTTTCAAAGGAATGCAAGTGACATCGAGATGCTGAATTGAGTTGTCCAGCGGATATACAGATTGGGGAACAGAATAAGTAGTAGGATGCAAATGGGTCTGGAAAATAGGAGAGAAACCCAAGACAGTGATATAATTTCAGTTTCTATCTTTGTAACAACCATATGGCTGGGTATTTGGTTAACTTTGTACTATACAACTAATTCAAGTTCTTTATCTCTCAACTCTATAAGAACAGATTAGGGATTATTCACCTAATGTATAGATTTAAGAGTCTGTATTTTACCAAGTTGTATGGTCCAGAAATCTAATTTTGAGTGGATAAACAAAAATTGATACATGTTCTGTCTTGGATTTAGAAGTGTGGGAAAAAATACTTTGTTGACCTTGCTTTCATGCATAGCACAGAGTTATCTCTACCAGGTGAACACAAACATGAAAAAACACAAGTCACAGTCAATTTGTCCTAATTTTTATTAGTTATGTTCCAACATATTCCCATGGAGGACAAATTCATTGTAGACACTCAAAGGAGAACTGGGGTTTGCCATAAACATTTATATTAAATGTGAGGAGGGTAAGGTTACTTCTTCAGTCACCACGTTAAATCACTACATTAGATTTGGCTGATGTAGATAGC
Organism: Myotis myotis; assembly: GCF_014108235.1. Classification (NCBI taxonomy): domain Eukaryota; kingdom Metazoa; phylum Chordata; class Mammalia; order Chiroptera; family Vespertilionidae; genus Myotis; species Myotis myotis. The sequence continues at coordinate 16,697,560 of NW_023416335.1, forward strand.
TATACTGGGTACCTCCCAGCACACACACAGGAAATATTGGCAATAAATAGAGAATAAACTACCTGGAATGGAGAAAAGCATTCTTTAATTATATATCTATACTAATAAAAGGGTAATATGCTGATTAAACCTGATAGACTGGACATCTTCCGGACGTCCTTCCAGACGTCCTTCCAGACAAAGCCACGGTGGCGGGGTCCAAGGCAGAGGCAGTTAGGGGTGACCAGGCAGGCAGGCAGTGTGGTTAGGGGCAATCAGGCCAGTAGGGAAGAGCAGTTAGGGGCGATCAGGCCAGCAGGGGAGGGCAGTTAGGGGTGATCAGGCTGGTAGGGGAGAGCGGTTAGGGGCAATCAGGCAGGCAGGCAGGCAGAGGGGTTAGGGGCGATCAGGCAGGTAGGCAATGTGGTTAGGGGTGATCAGGCAGGCAGGCAGGTGAGTGGTTAGGAGCCAGCAGTCCCGGATTGTGAGAGGGATGTCCCAGATTGGAGAGGATGCATGCTGGGCTGAGGGATCCCCCACCCGTGCATGAATTTTGTGCACCAGGACTCTAGTATTAGTATAAGAGTGGAAACATAGGAAGTAATTAATACTGATCCATTTTGGAGCCTCCTTCATTGCTCAGTTATATGGATTACTTAGCCAATGGGATTGACTACAGAAATTGATTTACTGGGAGTATATGAAGGCAGTGTCCACTTTATTTTATCTATCATGAATCCTCAACACTTAGCACAATGCCTGGTAGGTAATACTTTACAAACATAGGTTATGCATATATGCACTTACAAACATGTACACTCAATATATATGAGTTAATGAGTGAATGAATAAATGAAAAATAATGCTTTCATTAGTAACCATGGATTGAGCATAATATTAATAAGAAGAGTCGCCAGAAATTCTGGATTGAGCTCTATACACTGGGTCACTCAACTGCTTGTTTTGTGTAGTAATTGTAGCAGTAGAATTGAACTAAGCAGCCAGGATGAGGGGTCATGTTTTGGGGATCAAACTTCTTTTCATCATGAAAGCTACTGGGTGGCCTCTGACATGATGTGTTTAGTCATCAAACATGTCAGCTAATACCATGGAGAGACCACATGTATTAAAAGTGACAGACATAACAAGGGTCAGGGATTAAAGGTGAATTGCAAAGGGCTTTCACTGCATCTCTGTTGTTGTAACAGTTTCTGGTAGGTGGTACCCATGAGCAAAGAAGAATTATGAGGGACCATGGTGAGCAGTAGTACTCTTTCTCAGGCTGCTCAGGAATTGCTGTCCAAATTGAGCTGAATATTCTTGAAAGGCTGTGATAATCACTACATCTATGTTGTTTGTGAGCAGCACAAACACATTAGGAACATTTACCAGTTCTTTCTCATTATGTTTCATTTACCCAGTTTATTTATTTATTTTAATACTCACCCAAGGATATGTGTTTATTGATTTCAGTGAGAGAGGAAAAGAGAAAGAGAAAAAAAAACCTTAATCAGTTGTCTCCCTTATGCCCTCCAACTGGGGATTGAACCCACAACCTATTAGGTGTATGGGACAATGCTCCAACCAACTGAGCCATTCAGCCAGGGCTACCAAATTTTATTTGTTGTGTTTCCTGATTATAAATGTAGTATAGCATTATTGTTTAAAAATGAGTGAGGGAAACACTACTATAGAAAATTAAAATGTTGTGTATTATAGTACCCTAATATAATATGCTTGCTGTATATCCCTCCTGTTAAATTTGAAGATAGTGTTTTATTCCTTAATCATACATAAAGAACTGTTAGAGGATTTCTTTATAGTATAGCAGGGAATGTATGAACAGGAAAATCTAATGGCATTACTCTGTGTCCAGCAGTCTAATAAAATGCCATACCAGTGGTGGTAATTAGCACACAAAATATGACTTTGAGTTCTTTGAGGGCAGTGGTCAATGTCTTTATCTTGGAATCCCCAAGGGTCTTGACCAAAGGTTTACCTAGCACTTTGAATGAGTGAGCGCTTATTAAGTGAAGGGTCAATTGCATGTAACAATAAATTCAATAAAAATCCTTCAAAGGGGAAATAGATATGGCCTGCAGTTACTAACAAGCTTTAAGTATATATGAACATATTTTTAAAACATTTAGATGATAACATTTGCAAGTTGTGAGTAGAACCAGAGAAAATTTGATCAAGTTTTTGAAGTTCCATTCTCTCCTCTGGTTTATCTATTGGTTGTGGTGTTGGGGCTATTGGGGCTGTTGCTATCTGACAGGTCAGTACTATACCATGGCAATTCACTGGGTAATTTAGGCAAAAGTAATCAGAAATTGTGATCTATCAAGGAAATGGCATCACCTGCCCCAAGGCTTTTTTGCTTTCTCTAATCCCTGTCTAAGGTAAAGCTGAACTCAGCTGCCTACTGACTCAAGAGCAACCATTTCTCTTACAAAGCAGATTTATTTCCAAAAGAAGCTTCAACTTCCAAGTTTTGGACTCACTGGCTGGAATGTTGTTATTCTTCCTCAAAAGTTTTGGGATAAAGATACAATTTGTGATAGTTTTGAGAAAAATATATATTTTTTGTGTGTATAACATTTAAACTCTAAGGAGAAAAACGTTTCTTAATATACAATATATTTCAATATCTATTTGATATGCTAATTGTAAGAATTTTCTGTCACTGGTCAGCTCCATTCAAAATTAAGTCATTTCCACCTGGCAATCAATATACTAGATCTATTGTTATTAAAGATCCATGCATAATGACCTTGACTAAGCTCTGCATCCCCACTCTTATTTCTTCACAGGTAACCCTGTTAAAAATCTAGCTGCTGTTTTAGGGAATATAGTATGGTAAATCATTGCTCAGAAAACAAATATAGAAACTAAAGTTATTATAACACATTCAGCAAATTATATAATCTGAGCCCATATTTTTCACTTCTCTTCCTCTTTCTTTGTCACAAAACTCATGGGAAGACATACTGCATGTTTTGACCCATTTTCTTGCTTTGAATAGCTGTATATTCTCTTGGCTGTTTGAGATGTTACTTATTTCTTATAGCTTTTAACTCAAAGGTAAGCTCAGAACCTGGAAGGCCTGCTTGGTGCTGGCTGCTGGGATGACCACTCATAGTGGTATTTTCCTTGGTGAAAAAACACAAGTTTGTATTCCCTCAGGAGTTAGGCTAAGACAGTTTTTTATTTTGTTAATAGACTAGGTAGAGGTGGTTCTGTATCTCAGAATTAGATCCATGTTAACACAGTTCACATATTGTATTACACACCAACAAGAATGCCAAGTAATGAAGAGAGCTATGAAACAGGCTGTGGTGCTCAAGTCAACAACAGTTTCACAGAACCCTCTCTCTATCACCCAGTAGCATGGGGATCTAAATTATACTCACAATGCCAAATTATTAATTTACAATGAGAAATGCATCTGATGAGAACATTACTTGAGTTAGCCTGATACATTGGTCCTCTTCTTGTCAATTAGTGACATGGGATGCCAATTTTTCTGAAACATGCTGCAGAATATGGGTTCAAAACAATGAGAATGAATCAATCTTATGTTTTGTATTCCAACTAAGATGGTTTTAGCATTCCCCCCTCTACTAGGCTGACTTTGCCAATAAAACTATACTGAATTAGTCCCTATAATCAGAATGGACAATGCGTGTTTGTTTTCTGCCTTTCCTTTTCCTACACTTTTGTTTACCAACTATCTCTTTCCAATATAAAAAGGACGCTGTTGGGCTTTTATCTAACATAGTATTGATTCATCCAACCTCAATTACATTTCAGCCCTGTAGCCCTAAGATTACTTCTATATAATCTTTATAGGCATTTGGATTATTTCCAAAAACTCAGATCAAAGATGTGTAGTTTATTGGTCTAATCCCACATTTGTTTAATCATATACTTTATTTTTGAATCCTGGAAATCAACTAGTTGCAGCTCACTGGCACGGAAAACACTTCTAGTTGTTTATTACATTTCCCAAAATGGCAAAAGAGACAGAATTGTGAGAACCAAGGGACATAATAGTGTTATCTGCCTTTGGTATTTAATGCAAATTGAAATGAAAAGAAGGCTTGTTTTGAAAAAAAAATCCCAAAGTGGAAAAAAAAAAAACTAGGTTGTCTTTTTGTTAGAGATAGTAAATAGATTGAGATGATTTGGAGGGTGAGGGTACTTTTTTAGCATGAATGAGTGGACTCTCTTCTCACCTTCTGGAAGTATTCATAGAATGGCTCCATAATCTTCTGCTAGCACCTAACACAACTGTATATATATAAAAAGGGTCATCCAAGCTGAAACCGGTTTCGCTCAGTTGATAGAGCGTCGGCCTGCGGACTGAAAGGTCCCAGGTTCGATTCTGGTCAAGGGCATGTACCTTGGTTGCGGGCACATCCCCAGTGGGAGATGTGCAGGAGGCAGCTGATCTATGTTTCTCTCTCATCGATGTTTCTAACTCTCTATCTCTCTCCCTTCCTCTCTGTAAAAAAATCAATAAAATATATTTAAAAAAAATAAAAATAAAAAGGGTCACCCAACATGGTTTCCGAATACCACCTCCAAAGATGTCTGCTTGTTCAGAATAAAGAGTGAACATCAGAATACTTACAATATCTTTGACCCATGACCAAATATGATCAATTTCTTTTTCTAATCCAATATGACAAGCACTTATAACTTGTGAGAATAGATCTCTGAATAGAGTGTGTTTACATGCAAAAATTAAGATAACATTGAGTTTTGAAGCTGTTAGTACATAATGACATTGCACTTGATAGGTTATTGATTTTCTTTTTCCATTTATTTATTTTGTATTGAGCTCTACACTGGGAAAAGGCCTGGTGCTTTACATGGTGTCCTACATGTTTGAACTTTAAGAAGGTTCAAAGGTTTGCACATGGCCTGGAACGGTAAACATTTGTCCTAAAATCATCCTTCAGCTTCTGACTTGGCTTGTGATTTAATTGCCACCTCATTAATATGGACCACTGGTTGTGAATTTGTCAAAACAAGATACATCAAGAGAGCTGAGTGAAATGTTTCATGGTGAGAGACTTTTACCACTCCCCACCTGGCCCCTCCATGTTTCTTAAACTTCCAACTTCAAGAGACTCATTTGATAAACATACCCTGTCCTCTAGGTCATTGGGTTAAGTATCAGTTCAGTTGTTTTGAACTTTTCACTTTTTCTGTGTAAGCAAAAACGAAGTGCTTACTGGGTTCTAAAACTAAAAGTCTATGAAGAAAAAGGATCTTATTGAAATAGTGAAATAAGCAAAATATCTTTATGGCTACTCACCTTCCCTCTTTGGGTTGCCTTTTCGTGAATGATAACCTCATGTTCCCAGTATTTATACCTTTTTAGAGTTTTTTCATTAAAAGAAAAGGTCAGAGGGAAGGGCTACATTTAACCTTGATTATTTAATTACTAATGGTAAACCTTGACAGGGGAAGAAGAACAACAACTCCAGGAACTGAAAGCCCTAACTCAAGAGAAGTGTCCATACATATATAAAAGCTCCCTCACTCGAGAAAGCCCCATGTAGAAAATTCATACATAGCCTATAAAATAAATAAGGACCTCATTTTGTGCCTAGTACAGTACATGTGTTGCATATAAAAAAACACTCAATAATAACTATAAAGAGTGTTATACATACAAGTACATATTTTTACTATAAACATATTACATACCAATACATACATTGAGTAGTACCACGATTTTGCTGTTGAGAAGAGTATCCTATTCCACCTTTCTCAATTCCATTCTTACTCCCTAGAGGTGTCTTATTAACATTATTATTTTAAGTTTTTACTGGTTCTTATTTTGAGCCATCTGGTAGAGTACGTGATATCTTGACTTACCGGATTTAGATAATTTCTTATGAAATTTGGAAGATGGACTTTTGCTCACCTGCACTCTCCTTTCCTTCTTTTAGTAATATTCTTCTCCTTGTATTCATGTAACTGTAATATAATTGTAGGCTTTAGGTAGAATCCTTAAAGCTGTTTTCTTATTCTGGTAACTTGCTTCACTCTATTCTTCATGAGATAAAATGAGGATCTTAATCCCACATACTCTCCCCAACTTTTTCTCTCTCATTTCTTGTCCTAATTCTGTTAGCCACTCTTTTTCTGTGTTTATATTTTTTCCACTTTATACTAATATTACAACCAAGTCTTTGTACAAAAGTTAACTTTAAATGTAGAACAATAAAAAGTATTAACATTATTATGACTGCATAATTTTAGCATTACTTTTTTTTTTTTGCTTTTATAGTCCAATGTCGTGACCTCTCATTCACTGAAAATTTTTTTCTTACATTGAAGCAATTGCTTAAGCCTCATTTACTTTATTCTAACTATCTTTATCATACCTTCATATATTTTTTACTCTCTTTCATATCACCAGTCTATTTGGTCTGCCCTTCCTCGCTCCCACAAGTACCTCTCCTAGAATCTTCCCTTTTCCTGGGCTCCTAGCTCCTAGAACTGATGCACAGCTGACATCGTGGGTTTCATTTTATTGTTCTTCTTGCTTGAATATGTTTCTTTTGTTTATCTCATCTTCTCATTTTATTATAATACATCATGAAGTAACTGCCTAAGAAAAGGAATATGGGAGGTAAATATTCTGGTTCTTGCACACATTCATATTTGTGTGATACTTTGAGCATAGAATTCTAGGTTGAAATGAGTTTTCCTCTGGAAAATTCTTGATATTGACGAGAACTCAGTTACCAGGCTGTCTGGTTCCAATTTATCTCTAAAAACTTTTTGGATGGGGAAGAGATCAACCAAAGAACTTGTATGCATATATGCATAACCAAGGTTCACAGATGGTAGGGTGGTGAAGACCTGGGGTGGGGGGTGGAGGGCGCTAGAAGAAGTCAATGGGGGGAAAAGTGGAACATATGTAATAGTTTCAACAATAAAGATTTTTTAAAAAAACTTTTAGGATCATCTCATTATTTTAGGTGCTTAAATGTTTTCAGTGACTCATTTTTTTGGAGGATATTTTTGAACTTACGCATTCACTGAGACTTCTTTGTAGGTGTATGGGTTGCTTCAGCTGAGGGAAATTTATTTCTATCATTTCTTTAATAATTTTTCTCCTTCATATTCTCTCTTCTCTTTTTGTGTTTTTCTAGATCTTACAGATTTATCCTCCCTCATTATATCTGTCTTTATAGCTTGGTCTGTATTTGTGAGTTTCTTGACTATGTCCTTAGTCTTTCTATTATACTCATTTATGTCAACAATCATATTTTAATTTCTAAGTTCTCTTTCTTGTTCTCTATTTTAATTATTCTCTTTGAAAGCCTTCTGTTTTTATTTTTTGGTTTTAATAGCTTCTCCAATTTGTCTAAGTTTATCAGAGGTGATTTTTTTTTCTTATTTTTTAAATTACCTGTTTTCTAGCTTGTCTATCTTAGTCATTACCCATAATGTTGCTGGATTGCCTAGTATGTGTGATATTCTTGATTGTCTGGTTAGTAGAAGGGAAAAAATGGCTGACTGCTGTGGGGATTTGTTGTTGTTGTATTTATAGAATCATTAAGCCTTAAAATTTCTATCCTGAGTGGCAATTCTAAGAATAAAAGACACATTAAGGTAATGAGTGGTGATTTGGCATTAATGGGTCTCTACCATAAGATAATGACAAAATTGTTGTTCTCAGATGCGAACACCTAACTAAAATCTCTTTCTCATGGTAATGTATTCAAGTGTTTTAGAGAAGCACCTTTATTTGCATTAATTTTTCTTTTGTTTGTTTTGGATTTTGGTTTTGGATGATGATGATGATGGTGATTTGCTTGGGATTAATCCAGCTTTTTGTTTCCTGAGATTGAGAATGGAGAAGATGTACAGAAGAAGGTAACAGTATACATTGCTGTTTCATATACAGAACTTAAATTGGGTTCTATTTTCAGTTATAGCTTTCATTTTTTTCCCTTAGACTCAGATTCCTGTGTCAACATCCTTACCAATTCTGTAGTCACTGTATCACAGATTTTGGACCATGGCTTCTTCTGCCTATTCTTTCTAATAGTTCCTTTCCATTTTCTCCCTGCATCATCATCACCACAACACCCACCCTCTTGACCAAGGGTCCTCAAACTTTTTAAACAGGGAGCCAGTTCACTGTCCCTCAGACTGTTGGAGGGCCAGACTATAGTTTAAAAAAAACTATGAACAAATTCCTATGCACACTGCACATATCTTATTTTGAAATAAAAAAACAAAATGGGAACAAATACAATATTTGTATTTGCATGTGGCCCGCGGGCCGTAGTTTGAGGACCCCTGCTCTTGACTGTTATACTTATTCCTCTTTTTCCTATGGATTATATTTATTTTATTGCTATATATTACATTTATGCTATGTAAATAATATTATAAATAATATATGTATTATGAATAATATATATTTAATATAAATATATTAATGCATTTAATATATACATATTTCATATAATCTCTGAAAGGAGTAGAGACAAAAATGTATTATCTTTTTGAACTATAATAATTACTTACCTTAAATATCAATAAATCTAAAAATTAATGAATTCTCCATTCTTTGTGTGTTGTTTTTTAGGATTAAAAGTACTTTCTTTAAAATTATTAGCATAATTCCCTCTGATATTGTATTATCTCTGCATGTGTAATAACTCCTAATCTTTGGAATTCCTCCTACCCCACACACCTAGATCTCAATATTATTGTTTTATGATCACAGTTGTTTCTGAACTTCCATTACTTACCTGATATGTGCACATTTGCCCCCAAGATGTTACAACATCTAACAACTATAGACAGTTCCAGGCTTGCTCCCTTTTTCTTGTGATCTGCAAAGATATATCTTAATCCTTACACTAGTTTGTCATGTGCAGTATTGTATGCCACCTACTCTTTCACTGGTGATGTTTTAAAATAAGCACTCTAGGTAACCATGAATCATAATGAACTTAGGCTCCCAATCGTCTACTAGTCACTGACTTACCTTTTTTCTCCTTTCATAACTAGGAAAGTCACATTTCCATACATTTGATTTTGGTGAATGCATATAGATAGGCAGGTAAAGGAAAGAGGCAGAAAGAGTAGCTGTTGGCCAGGTGAACTTTTGGGAAAGTCCTACTATATAGAGAAGGACTCTGTCGCTGGTGAGAAATATGAGCTGTTCTCCATGTTGTGTCACATTAAAATGTAAATCACAGGGAGAATTTTTAAAAGTAAAATCTAGCCAAAACAAAAACAGAGAACGGAATTCCCAGAAAATGCTATGACATGACAGATATACGAGTACCCAAGAGAATGGGAAATTCTGAAAGCCTCTCAGCCAGGTGTGGAGCACGGGGAGTGCCCTGGGCTCTTGCACTTTTGAAGCATGCCGGCTGGAAGAAGAGCATGCTAGACTAGACAGTTTTATTGTGTTCTGTGCGGTGACCTTTTTAAAGGGAAAGGTTTTCTGTGATATTTAGAGTCCACTCCTGCATCTGTCCTAGAGTTTGCTTGGCAGGAGGTGTGCATGTGACACCAAACCTTCCTTAGGAGCACAGCCAGCTTAACTGTCTGGGGAAGGCGCTTCAGGGGTGTTGTTCAGATGCAGCAGCAGGGGGTCTATCCCTGGGCTTGTCTTGCTACTGAGTTCATAGGATCTTCTGGAGTCTGAACAGTGTGTTAACTATTTCTTCAGACCTCAGATTTGGGGGAACTAGTTTTTTCTCACTTTGACCAGCGTTATATGCATAGACCTGCTGGAGTTTCTGCCGCCTCCCACAATCTGACAGCCTCATGGAGAGTCCGATAAGTGGACATTGTTTGCATAAGAGTTCTAAGGAGTTCAAGAGAACATCACATAGAGAGACATGCCTTCTTCCTGTATTTCTCTCAAGTGTCTGTTTTCCCCTAGTCTAGCCCAGGGAAGACAAATTCCACTTATGCATGTAGCAACCATTGCCTTGTGTGCAATTCTGTGTCAGGGGCGGTGCTCAACCCTGGGGTCATACTCATTGTTGAGGGCCTCACTCTAGTGCTGCTTCCTCTGTGAAGCACCCCTGGACTCTCCAGGTGCACCTGGCGGCCTTCCCGCCTCCTCACTGCTGTTGTTCTTCTGGTGCACCTCTTTTGTGCTACCTCTCATGCAGCGATGTGATTTTTTTTGGATGCTTTTGGATGCCTGACTCCCTAATTCCTAGAATTATGACTCTTCTGGCTTTTCTAGCACCTGGCAGAGCCTGACCCTAGCAATTAGTCAGTAAAAAATTGTTCAAGATAGAACTGCTAAATGAAACATAAGCTCTTTCCACAGTCCAGAGATGGCAATAAACATTGATTTGTTGACCAAAGTAATAGAAATATCAGGGTGGGGAGTTAAGATTTGAACCCTAGCAGCTTGACTCCAGAGTCCGTGCTCTTGACACTGTTTCAGACTGCCTTGCACATAAATACCATGGTGTGAGAAGAGCTGTTTATAGCCACTGGCATTGAGAGAGAACACTTGCTGGTAAAGTCTGTTCAGCTGCTCGCTATGCATATGCTGTTGAAAAGGTTATTTATCCTCTCAGAACCTCAATAAACTCATCACTAGGATGAGAAAGTTGTAGTAAATGATCTTATAAAATTCCTATTAGTTCTAAAATGCTCTATTTATGCATCTAATGGTATTGGAATGTGGGCTGTATGAGATGAGAGATAAAAATGCAGGCAAGATATAAGACAGGAAGATACAAAAGATTTTCTGGAGATGACAAAAATAGTTTAAACACTGACTAATGGGTAAAACTTGTATAAAAGAGGCAAAATGGAAAATACCTTTGGATGGTGGCAGGCAAAAGATCAAAAGAATGCTGTTAGCCCTTTTTTTTACACAAAGCAACTCTAGAAATGGAGTAAATTTCCCAGAGGGCAGAAACTGGGTAGGTCTGCCTCTACAGTCCTTAAGATGGTTCATAATATGGAACCACAGAGTGGATGTTGATCATGGATATACTGGAAAATACCTTCTGACTCACCCAGATATTTTTAATCTGAAATACTTATTTTAATATATTTTAAAATAATACTCATAAACACTAAATATTCTAAGAACTTCTTTTAAAAAAATATATTTCATTGATTTTTTTACAGAGAAGAAGGGAGAGGAATAGAAAGTTAGAAACATCGATGAGAGATTGATCAGCTGCCTCCTGCACGCCCCCCACTGGGGATGTGCCCGCAACCAAGGTACATGCCCTTGACCGGAATCGAACCTGGGACTCTTCAGTCTGCAGGCCGACGCTCTATCCACTGAGCCAAACCAGTTCAGCCTAAGAACTTCTTTATCAGTGACTTTGTTATTGTCTTCTCTGCCACATCCTGAAAAGTAGGGAATCAAAGACTCAATATAGTTGAACATTATTTTTTAATCTATATCAACCACTGGCTAAAATTCAACCTTTATATATAGCACATTTTCATTAATTTGGATGGATAGTAAATGAAAAGTCTGATTTTTAAAAGTAGTGTTACTTTTTATTTTATTCTAGCCAGTTTTAAAAACATTAATGATTCTAATTGATGGGCATTGCAAGATGTCCAAATCAAGGACTATTAATATTTTTGTTTGCTTATTTTGTTTGTTTTAGAAATTAAAAGTTTTCAGAAAAATAAAGATTAACATTTTCTAATCATAAAAGTAATGTGACACATATAATATCAAACTATTCATATACATTCACTCCTGTAAACCATTGCTTTTCATAGGTCCTGTGACTGTATTTGAATCAGGAAAAAGTCTAATTTGTATTTAATTATTAATTAATTATATATAAATATTGTGGGCATTTCTGATGTGGTTTAAATAGACTACTCTCACAATATTTCACTTCTGTTACTTACGTTTTACATGTCACAGAATGATATAGTGAATAATGCCCCATGTTGGCAATTAGAAAAACTTTGGTCTAAGTTTTGTCTTACTGTTTACTCTCCATGCTACCTTGAGAAAGTTGCTTAACTTTTCTGATGTTCAGTTTCTTTACATGAAACAAGGGATGGAGAATGATAGTAGCATTGCCTTTCAGATTTGTTATAAAGAAAACAGGTAAATGATGTAAACTCTGCAGTGTTTATGTTGTAGGTAGTAGGTGTTCAATAAATAATATCCATTGCAATATTATTACTCATTGCAAAATGATTCACTAAATTAAGGGTAAATTAGAGTCTGTTCTGGCTTAAAGTACTCTAAAATCCATGCATCTCGCTGTTAGTGTGCTCTCTAAGTGACAGAGTAACGGAACATACTGCAAATAGCCTGGGAGCCAGGTTTTGGTTTCCAAAGCTATTAACATAGTTGCATGATCCTAGAAAGACAATGAAATGCTCTTGGAAAAATTATCAAAAATAATTGTAAGGCTGAACTACAATTTTATCATGTGATCTTTGTTGAGAATTGTCACCCTCAAGAGTAGGGAGTTTCTGCAAATGGTCTCTATACCTATGTAATTTTGTCAACACATATGAAAGTATCTCTACTTTCATGAAAGTTATTACTGTTCCAAATGGACCTAAGGTCAGATACAAAACTATTTTAAGGACTTATCACCTATATTGGACCTCTGAGACTGGCTGAATATGGCCACACCTGTTACCTCATTATCACTGAGAATTGTCCTGTGAGATTCAGTGACCCTTGACCCAAACTCAGTTCCGTAGTGCTTAGAATAGGCCAGTGTCAAATTGCATCCATAGTTATTACAAAAGGACATACTATAATAGAAGGCTTTCTAATTATGTTTTTATATCCTTTCTTATCTGCCTCGTATGTTGCTATATTTTCCTCTATTAACCTTCTTATTTGTAGATGACTTTCTCATGTAGATGAGAAATTTAGTTTCAGGTTTGGGCTACTTCCTAAGTTAAGTACCTTGATTAATCTTCAAATTCTTCGGTTTTTATGTTGAAAGAGATAAATCACATTTCTGGAAAATTAGGGAGGCATAGGAATAAGGTTGTGAGCCCTGTACTGACTTAAGTTTCTAAGGAAGAGAATTTGAGCAAATTTTATTAAACATACCTGGATACATGTGCAATTTTACCTTCTTCAGAAATTGTCTGTTTGTTAAATAAAACTCATGGCAGATGGAATTCTCTTATCTTACAACTCAAGCATTCAACATTCCAAGAACTCAGCAATCATTTTATGTTCCTTATGGGACCTATGTGACCTTAGAGTATGCATGAATCTCTCTGGGTCCCACTTTTCTGACACCTTTCTTTCAGAGTTGTATGCAACAGAAGAGCTATTTTGACATTTTCCACTAAGTTTAGAAGGTACTAATTAACTGACAATCCCTTTCCTTTCTCACCACTTGACTGATGTCATTCTAAATGATTGCATGAAGCCATTCTTTAGGTCTCACTAAAAGAATTGTGCTGTTCCTTTATTCTGGTTCTGTCTTTATGCTCAGCACAGACACAATCCTTGTTAGTTTTATCAAAATCATGTGATAATCTCTCTAATAAAAAACCCCTGATTACAGTTGCATTCTTTTGTCAACCCTCAAGAGTTGAGCTTGCTCTACATTTTGATACTGTGGATCAGGCTGAGATGAAATACTTTGAGAACAATCTTTTCCTTATTGAATCCCTGGAAAGGAAAATGCTATGTATGAGAGGTGAGCCACTGGCCATTTTGCTTAGTGGTTAGAGTGTTGTCCTATACAGTGAAGAGAGGCAGAAGAATGTGCTGCACTAAATATAATAAAAGCTATGCTTTTGACACTTTTTTATAGACCACTGCAAAAATGTGTTTTTTAGTTATTTTTACTTGTCGGGTTCATATTTCTTCCAAATGTAATTCCAGGCTGAGATAATCCAAAAGATGGTCAGATTTACATTGATTACCATAACAATTTTTTCACTTGGTTAAGAGCATCAAATGTGAAAATGGAATTACATAGGTTTTATTGCAAATCATTGAAGTCTGAAATAATAATGTAGAACACAGAAAAGAAGCTCCAGAGCAATACAGCTGCAACTAACCTGTCTGGAAAGAGACCTTGATCAAAATGATATTCAATGAAAGGAAAATATTTTCCATGATCAAATTGTTAGTGTGACCAGTGTTTGATAACTCCACCTAAATGGCCATTTGGGATAGGTAATTGGACACTTTAATGAATTGTTGAAATTGGTGTGAATTAAAAGGGGAGATCTTACCAATTATCTTGGGACAATAAGCTTTGAACTAAGATTATCCTGGGAAAACCGGATGTATGGTCCACCTGGTAATGGTCTAATCATTATACATCTGCATTCTAAGTGGGAAAATGGCATCTTGTCATGAAATAAACATTCAACTAAGAAAAATTGCACTCAAATATTTTAATAAAGCTGTGAAGGAAGACTTGTTGGCCAAGATGTGAGAGAAATCCAGGGCCTGGTGCAAGAAGTCCTACTGTGAAGAGCAGGGAGTGGCTCTCAAACTACTTCTAATTTCCTGAGTCTTAAGGTTTCACCTGGCTGTCAAAACCACTTGTCCCCTAGACTGTGATTGACCTGTGATACTGGCTGGAAGTCACCCTCAGTGATGGTTTAGCTTTTGACTAAATCCTGACAGTTTTTGCCATCCTTCAGTGCTCTTCATAGGAGGAGTTCAGTTATCAGCATGCACAGCATATAGTCGACTCCAGCCTCATGAACTTAAAAAAAATATATTGCTAAAGTCTATAATTAACAAGTTGATTCAAAAAGGATTATTAACTATAAAACATATGGATTATCATCAAGGAAAATTATTTCCTACAGCCAGATTGATCCAAGCTAATCCTTAGGGAAACTGCCACAGCCAGTTGGGGGAAATGGATCATAGCATTTCTAAGTTTCTGTCAGCACCTCTTTTCTGTGTTTGACAGCTCTTAAGCCAGAAGTATAAGAACTGAAATTGATTTAAAAAAAATGAGTGTAAAATGTTATGAGCCTATTCCATAAGGGCTATATATTAGATGTACATTTTTTAAGTACAGACTGATTTCATAGCAACATAATTGATGGAGCAACTCAAAATTCCTTGGGGAGAAAATGACTTAACCACCAAAAAGGTTCATGACAACCAAAATTAAAGGCAAAAAATGAAATTAGGATATATGAGTTTTAACTTTAGTTCTTCTGTTGATTTGCTTTATGAATCTATGGGCTTTAGACTTTCTTGCCTTAAAAAAATCCATGAAAATGCTCATAATGATGCCCAGGCTACTCCTAACCCTGCAGAGCAGACTCCCATGGATGAAGTGTTTAGATGGAGAGGGACTCTGTAGTCACATATACTTAACCCTGAGAGTGAACTTCAACTTTGGAACTGATTGGCAGGCCTTTGACTGTTAGAAGACTCCTTCCACAGCAGGAAATCCACCTCTTCTCCACACCCACTGGATTGAAATATCTTACTTGGTAAAAATATTCTTCATCCAAATACATTTACTATGTTTTATGCATTCTCCATCCATGATTACTGAGGAAATGTGGAAATTAATTTGTCTTTGGTTAATTGGCTTTAAAAAAAAGAAAAAGAACATTTTTTCATCTATCCAAATTTAATTTGACAAGTTTAACAAAAACTTTTAAAGATGAATCAATGTGGATGTATTTCTCTATAAACATCAGCTATTATTAACCCTTTTCAATGCTTGTAGAGTTTCTTAGAACAGAGCTGAACCTACAACATGAGTCATTTGTTCTCAAACTCAAATTTAAATAACACACCTTCCTTGAGTTTCCATCCATTGCTGAATATGGTTTCTAAGAATGGGATGACATGGTTCCTGGTAATGTTAGGTCATTGTTCTGTGAGTCAGAAGTCCTGGGTTCTAGTCATTAACAACTTACTTTGTGGTGGTGGGTAAATCACTTAACCTTTACAGTTTCATCTTCTGTAAAACATGGAAGATAGGCTTAGTACTAATGTTTGTTTCTACTCTAAATGCTTTAGATATTTTATCTCAGTGACATGGCTCATGAGCATGCTGTAATAGAACTAGCAATTGCAAAAACAGTGATTAGAAGGTGAAGGAACCTGGAAGTTTCAGCCTGGGAAGTAAAATCAAGGGATGTTGTCAAAGTCAGACACTTGGTTACCACATGTCATAGTTGGCTTGGGATGTTATAAAAAATGGGCCATAGACTCACAGTCCTGGAAGCTGGGAAGTATGAGTTCAGGGTGCCAGAAGGCTTGGTGTCTAGGGAGAGCCCACTTTCTAGTTGACGGATATCTTCTTTCTTGTTCTGTCCTCACATGGCAGGGAGAGAGCAATATCTAGTCTTTCTCTTCTTATAAGGACACTAATCTCATCATGGGAGCTCTGTTTACCCTCATGATCTCATCTAAACCTAATTCCCTCCCCCAAAGGCCCTCCATTCTAATAAAATCCCTTGAGGGTTAGGTTTTAACAAATAAATTTTTGGGGAAATATAAACATGCAATCCATAGCACCATAGGAGGAAATGGCAATGGGTGACAGATGTAACAGAGACATGCATAGTAGCCATGGACTATTTCAAGGCTCAAACAAGCTTGTCTCAATTGGAAGACAAGCAGAGGGATGGTAGAGTAGAGGATAGGAAATAAGCAAGAGTTGTTTCTGGGGGATTTCTTTAAGAGCCATGAGCTCAGATCTGTGTATGGCTTTACCTCTCTTGGTGTTAAGAAGCAGACTTCTGGATAAACCTGACACTCTGCCCTTGAGTCCCTTCTTCAAACGGGCTAGGGTGAGGAATGGGTTTCATGCCATGATGACAGCAGTGGAGGCCTGCCACAGATTTGTGGGTATCAATAGCCAGGTGTGCCCTTGAATCATATTCCTTTCTGCCAAAAAAAAAAAATGTGGCCAAGTGCCTATTGCCTGTTGAACCTAATGGTGTATTTGAGAATTATATTCATTGCTATGGGTTGGAACCCTAATAGAGATTACTATGACATGTTTTTTGTCTTTGTGAAGTGGGCATGTGTGGAATGCTGGATGTCCTTGCAGGAATGGCAGAATTTGAACCATAAGGAAGATGGCATTTATGAGGAATAATATCAGAAAATTTATCTAGCTTTATAGGTGGAAAGTAAAGCACAAGTGGCACGAGAATGGCCAGGTGTTACCTCCTTAAAGAAAGGGTGAAGGGGTCCCTCAGGACTTGTCTGCCAATGGGCATCGGACTTATATACTAGGATTATGTTTACTTCAGATCTCCCAGAGTTTGAAGTGGGCTTATTTGAATTTGACACGTAATCACCTATATTAAGACAAAGAGCAATGAATGAACTACACTTTTGGTTACTGTCTGGAAGGAAAGGCATGAAATTCAAGTTGGAATAAAGCATATTTTTATGAGTATGTAGTGGGATCTCTTGGAGCATGTTTTTTTTTAGGGAAGCCAGTATTACAGAATCTTCTTGAGATTCAGACTTATGCCTTATCATCTGACTGGAGGCGAGGTTCAGAAAAAGCTTACATCTTGACAAGTAGTGCATTAAATAGAGCTTTATAGCACTGGTTGATGAACCAGATGTCAGAAATTGAGACTTGGTGGCTGGAATATAGGCTAGGAAATTTCTTTGCAAAGAGGGACACTTTAATGGAGCTACCAGGATAACCTAAGTTCTGAGAGTGAAGTGGGTCCTCTTTGTGAGAAAGTGCTGTAGAGTAAGGATGCTTATGACCCTGAGACTAGAGATGACTCATAGCAAAACCAAGGGACCAGAGACCTTGGACTTCTGAAGGCAGTGCCCATACCTCCCAGGGATCCTTCATCTGAACATGTCATTCCCAGATCTCCCTGCAGTGGTCTTAGAAACCTGAGTCCTAGTTGAGACTCTTATGGCTCTTCCCACCCAGGTCCTGTCAGTTGAATGTGCCTACTACACATTTGTCTCCAGGAAGGATATAGAGATAGGAATATAACTAGAAGGTCCTCAGTGGTAGAGAGCTCTGTGTGGTGACAACGGGGACAGTAGTTTAAGGGATAGCCCTATTGACATTGACAGCTAATGCCAACTAGAGCAGAGTATACTTGGGAATGAATCTCTGAGAAGTATCAGCCATAGTGGAAATTACATGTATTTATTTAGGTAATAAATATGTATTAGAATATACTATATGGCATACACTGACCAGGGTATGGAGCTTGCATTGGAAGCCAGATAGATGCAAAGTCCACTTTTAGGAAGTTTAGAATCCAATTTTCAAGCCAAACAGATCTGGGTCCTGACAATTTCCAGTATGATACCTTGGAAAATTAATTTTTTAATGTGAATTTTCTCACATGTAAAATGGCCATTTTAACATTGTTTTGCATGACTGCCAAGAGGGTTAATTGAAATAATATATTTCAATGTCTGGTAAAGCATATAATAATCAGTAGCAATGATTATTTTAGCTATTAAAATTTGGACTCAAAAAAAAAGATTTGAAAGTACTGCATTGGCTTTTCCTTCTTCATAAGGGGCATAATTATTCATCAAGGAACATCATTCAATTTTTTATTCCCCTTTTTGTTTGTTTTTTGCTTTGTATCCAACCTTTAAGCAAATTCCATTATTTCTACTTCAAATTATATCTCAAATTCATTAATCTCTCTCTCCATGCAAATTAATGAAAATACCGTATGCTGTATATAAAGTAATAATTTTAGCCATTTAGTGTTGATACAATTAGGCCACTAGCCCTTAACTAGCCTCATTTTTATCACTCTTACCTTCTTATAACACTTTTTCTGCAAAACAGCAGCCAGAGTGATGAGTGATAGTTTTACCATACATGTGAGATCATGAGGTCCCCTTGCTTAAAAGTGTTCAGTGGATTTTCAAAGCACTTACCATTCTAATCTGAACTTGATATCATAACCAGACCTCTCTCATTCTCTTATATTTCATCTCATACCATTTCCACTCACTAACCCCCACCCCTGCTTCCTCCTACCTTCCTTCAGCCTCACTTTGTTCTCAGTTCCAAGAACACACCAAGCTCTCTGCCACCTCAAGGCCTTCTTACCTGCTGTTCTCTCTGCCTGTGATTCTCTTCTCTACACTCTTGGCAGAACTATCCCCTTCTTAATTTTCTACTTGCAGCCTTAACTGAACTAGCTTATCAGTCTGGCTCAATGGGAGGCACTCATTAAATATTTTTTATAGTAAATAATTCCAGATGAACTAATCATTCATTGTAAACCTGCCGTGGTAGAATGATAAGATGTGATCACCACAGTTTTGTTGTTGAACACTGTATTTCTGAAGATCTATGTGACTTAGTCTGGTGCTGGTCGCCTCTCTACCAGTGAAGTGTTCCTGTGTCAGTCAGGTATGTAGACCCACTTTCTAGATTAGCCGTGATTCTTCCTTCTGTGTCATTAACTGGGAAGTTTAAACCACTTGGGAATATTTCCTTTTTAGTTACCATTCCTAATATGGCAGTGGAAGTGTGGGGAGCAGAGGCATTCATGTGTGAACACAATTGAATGTGTGAGGCATTCAAACTGTGGTTTTCTTTCATGTTAATGATTCTTAAAAATAGGTGCAATGACAAAGGATTCATGAGCAGGGCATGGGCCTTGGTTTTAGGGAATGTATGATGCAGTGGTGGAGCAAAGAGCTTTGGAGTCAGATAAACCTTGGCTTGAATCTTGGCTCTGTTGTTCACAAATCATTTTGATGCAAGGTAATTTTGCTGAACCGATTAGATAATTTCCCTAATTTGAGTCCCTAATAAATTAGCAGCCATTTTTACTCTCAAAGAACTTTAGGTAAGCTACCAATCCTATCTAATAAAAGAGAAACATGGTAATTAGCCGTACGACTGCTACCCTTCCCATTGGCTAATCAGCGAGATATGCAAATTAATTAACAGCCAAGATGGGGGCTAATTTGCATATGTCAGCCCGAAGCCTTGGACTGAGGCTTTAGGCTGGGGCCTGGGTGGAGCCAGCCAGCGATCAGCCGTGGGGATCTGGGGGTGATCCAGCCCAGGCCTAATGCCTCTGCCAGAATCTTCAGGCTTGGGCCAGAGAGGAGCCAGCCAGCGATCAGCCATGGGGATCTGGGAGTGATCCAGCCCAGGCCTAATGCCTCCGCCAGAGGCTTCAGGGTTGGGCCAGAGAGGAGCCAGCCAGCGATCATTGATGGCAGCAGCTGCGGGGAACCGGGTGGAGCCAGCCAGCAATCCTTGATGGCGGTGGCAGCGGCTGTGGGGAGCTGGGGGTGCCCTGGCCCAGGCCTAAAACCTCGGCCTGAGGCTTTAGGCCTGGGCCGGGGAGGAGCCAACCAGCGATTATTGATGGTGGCAGCGATGGAGAATCAGAGCGGAGCCAGCCAGTGATCCTTGATGGCAGCGGAGGCAGGGAGCTGGGGGTGCCCCAGCCCAGGCCTAAAACCTCGGCCTGAGGCTTTAGGTTTGGGCCTGGGAGGAGCCAGCCAGCGATCATTGATGGCGGCCCAGGCCTAACACCTTGGCCTTAGGCTTTAAGCTTGGGCCAAGGAGGAGCCAGCCAGCAATCGTTGATGGTGGCAGCGGCAGCGGGGAGCTGGGGGTGCCCCGTCCCAGGGCTAATGACTCGCCAGAGGCGTTAGACCTGGGCAGGGGCCATACCAGCAATTGGTGTGAACTTCAGAGGAAACACCTTTTCTGACTGCTGATTGGCTAAGCTCCCTGTATGCCACTGGTAATATTCTTAGTAACTTGGGTAATGAGAGTCCAAATAGGTGATCTAGGGTTTTTTTACTACACTCCTGGAGAAAAAAAGGAAACTCTGCTGCTGGAGGGTTAAGAAATGTCATATCCTGCCCTAGCTGGTTTGGCTCAGTGGGTAATGCCTCGGCCTTCCCAATGCAGATTCTGGGTTCAATTCTGACCAAGGGCATGTACCTAGGTTGCCGGTTCCTCCCTGGCCCGGGCGCAGGTCAGGGCTCATGCAGGAGGCAACCAATCAAAGTGTTCCTCTCACTTTGATGTTTCTCTCTGTCTTTCCCTTTCTCTTCTACATTCTCTAAAAATCAATGAAAACATATCCTCAGGTGAAAGAAGAAAGAAAGAAAGAAAGAAAGAAAGAAAGAAAGAAAGAAAGAAAGAAAGAAAGAAAGAAAGATCATATCCTATGAAAGACACTTCTTGAAAATGCCTAAAGAAAGTTGTCATTTTTTCATGGTAAAGGGACTGGAGTCTGTGTTGATGAAAACACCTTGGTGGCTGCCGTGACTGGCAGTGGCTGCAACAGTGCGGTGATGGGGCTGCGGCCTTCCCCTGATCAGCCCAGTCAACTCCCACAAAGGGAGGCCAGACTGTGGCTTCGGCCCACTCCCCAAGGGGAGCAGGGAGCAGGTAGTAGGACATCCCCTAGGGCTCCCAGTATGTGATAGGGGGCAAGCTGGGCTGAGGGACCCCCCTCCAGTGCACAAATTTTTGTGCACCGGACCTCTAGTATTTATATAAACTTGTTGTCACCACAAGACAAGTTTATGAAAATATCCATCTCTTGACCTAAAGTTCTTTGGGAGTAAAATAAAGAGAATGGGAAGAAAGGCAGAATCCTTTCTTGTCTAGTTTTTCACATCTCTTTTCTCTGCCCTAAGTCCAGAATTCACCCTGCCAATTAGGTAAGCAGTAAACAGAATATGTCTTTTACCCTTAAATAAACTCTGGTGAGGTTCAGATTTCACTGTGAGTAAGCACTTTTCAGTATAAAATCCCAGAATACAAAGAGAACATCAGAGAACCACTAAAGCTTCCTAAAACAGCAAACAAATAAAAGCAAACAACAAACAAAACTTGTGATTGAAAGGAAAAATAGAAAAGTAAAGAGGCCCTTAGTCATTTTGCTCTTTTTTAAACATATATTTTTAATTTCTTTGGAGGAAATAAAGTTATACATTCTTCTGGCAGTAATCTAGAGTTATGCCAAACCAATTACCCACCCCAACCCCATGTCTCTAGAAGCACTCTTTGTCACTTGGTGGCTCTCAATAACAAAAAAAAATGTTTCCACTGTTGTGTTTTATATCTTTCCACTCTGAATTACAAAATAGCTTTCTTGACATTCTTTTAGTTGTTTTACAAAGAATTGGCATTAAACCCATAGATAAATTTAATTTTGCAATAATGACCTAACTACCTAATTCCCAATTGTTTTACTTTTCATTTGGATTTACATCTTTTGCATATCTAAGTAAGAGGACAAATAATATAACTAATAAAATGGTGATTTATTTAAAGATTAGTCCAAAATTTATTTTATTAAGGCCTTGTTGACTTAATGGCAAACAAGATAATGTTAGGTTGTGTGTTGTTTTTTTTTTAAAATTTAGTGTGTTAATTTCTGAAAAACAAGCCCATTCCCTGATGAAGGGGCAGAGATATGTTGAAGTTGTAGTGATAACATCAATGGCTAGAGCTTCAACATATCTCTGCCCTTTCATTTACTATAATTTTAAGAGATGCTAAAGTCTCTGGTCCTTGCTTATTTCTATTACTAACATCTGTTGCTGTGTGAAGGGAAATTTTGAATGAATACATGAAATCTTCCTTTTTTGCTACTGTCCTAAATATAGTGTCTGACATCAGGTCTGGGAAAAGAATTTGCCAAAGAGCTATCCTGAGGTTATTTTTAGGACGTTGCTGCTTAGGGAAATTAACTAATGTTGAGAAAGTCTCTGGTTTCTATCTCTGTAGATATTCCATTAGGAGACACATGCATCTCTTCAGCATCTTGTTTTCCTACCCCGAGGGTGTTCCGCGTCACTCCCTATCTTGTTAGAACATTAAGCAGAAAGAAGCTTGAGGCAGAAGATAGCTAATGCAACCTTTCCATTTGATCCTGTGGTTTTTCTGCACAGAATTTTATTTCAGGTTATTAAGGGGAAGTTGTTACTGAGGGAAAAGCTTAGGCTTTGCCAAAAATATACCAAGGATTACTAAATTCATATGTAGAGAATAGAAAATGGGAATAGAAATGGAAAAGTCCTGGCAGATTTCTCGGTAGCAGACTTCATCCTTAAAAAGCAGAATTTCATCCTGCTCTTCTTGGCGGCATACTTTCTCATTGTGAAATTATAACAAAATTGCCTTATTTATGCACCTCTCTTTCTAAAGCCTAACCGAGTGTCTGACAGGCAGGTGACATGTCTAATATCACCCTCACTTTATGGAAGGGAGATATGAGACTGAAAGCTATCTCTACCCTGCCAGGACAGCATTTCTAAGCATTTACTAACAACCATTTAAGCTGCATCTCTGCAGTTCTCACAGAAGGATAAATGCCAGAAGTTCACTGAATGATCCAGGTATTTCAAATACATGGTTGGTTTATATATATATGTATTTTTATAAGTACTGCCTTCTCAGGTAATTTAAATTTAAATTTTTCATTTGGAGTTTTATCACTCTGCAGGCAACATAGATTAGAAAGGTTTTTCTTTTTCATTTCCTACCTATTTTATTTGCTAGCTTCTTTTAAATACTAGCAGGCATATTTAGAGTAAATATAATATTTTGTCCAGAATCAGGATGGGTGATTTAACAGGTATCAGATATTAACAAAAAGTTTCCTACATTGCATAAAAATCACTTCACAAAGACGTCCTCCAGAAAATTAAATAAGGTACCTAAGGTTTTTAATTGAAACTACCCACATTTCATAAAACAATTATTCTGTAACCCTTCTAAGTGATATTATACTAGGCAGGAGATGCTGAATATAACTTAGTACCTTCTGTGATGGCTACTCAAGTTCATCCGTGTGGGTGTGCCTTCCTCATGGCAAAGCACAGATGCTTGTACTTCGACTTTTGAGTTTTATTTGTCTTCTCTCCAGCAGTCAGCTGTCACCTCTTATTGCTGTAAGAGGTGATGTGAGCAGGGAAGTCAGATAATTAAGCTCGATAAGAATTGTAGAAGCTTGAGTCTCATGTTTAATTATATGTTTAAAAAGAATCCATAAACCCAGCCAGCATGGCTCAGTGTTGAGCATCAACCTATGAACCAGGAGGTCACAGTTTGATTCCTGGTCAGGGCACATGCCCAGGTTACTGGCTCAATCCCCAGTGTGGGGCATGCAGTAGGCAGCTGATCAATAATTCTCTGTCATCATTGTGGTTTCTCTCTCCCTCTCCCTTCCTCTCTGAAATCAATAAAAATATTGATTCTTTAAAAAAAAAAAAAGAATCCATAAGAAGTCAATTGCTGACCAAAGGATATGGTTTTAGTAAAGTGCCCCAATGAGAGTAGTTTAGATCCTCCTTTGTGTCCAGTACATGGTACTGTGTTCCTGAAGGCCTCACAGTCCTTATCTTGTTGCTGGAGGTTGGGTGTCAGCCAGGGGGAAGTGTGTCTGGGATTTATGGTATCCAGTTTGTCAGTGAGCCATGTTCCTTTCCTCTGTTTCGTTTGTTGGGACATTAAAAGTAATTCAGGGCATTTACTTTCCAGTCAATGTCTCAGTTATGCGCTTATGATGGAAATGGCAATGTGGAGAAAACAATGAATATGGTAGATTCTTTTCATTGTAGCCATATTTGTAAAATACTTGGTGGGATTTATGAACACATTATTGCTTGTTTATATACAAATTATTGATTATTTCTTCCAAACAATATGGACAATATTTGAAAGACATATGGAAGATAAAATAAGGCCTCTGGATTAAGACATCTAAATTTACATATGCTATTTTTTGCTGTGTGCTTGTAGGAATGTTGCCTCAGTTCTGTCATTGGGTTGTTGTGTGAGTAGCTCAAAGGAGTTGCTATGTATAATTTGCTAGAACTGCACTTGGCCTAAAGTAAGCTCCATGTATTAGTCTTTGAATAAAATGAAGGGTCTGGTAGAGATATTTATAGCAACAATCTTAAACATTATATCTGAATTTATTAACACCCCCCCCAAAAAAAATGTGAGCCTTACACCAAAAGCAAGAAGTTATTAATCATGCCAGAATAAATTGGGCCTGTGTCAGGAAAACAGGTATATTGGTGATCCTATCTATAACATTACTTGAGTATTTATAACAATGGCAGGTAAACAAAATATTTTTTAAAGGGTTACTACTTTGTCCAACAATTATTAGAGAGAATAATCCCCCAGAAAGTTACTGTTGTGTCCTCTTTCCTTTCTTCTTTTCCCACTGCAATCAAGCATATACTTTCTTATTGGCATGTCTTTTCCCCCTCTGTTCTTTTCTGCCTGACTTAGATACCACTTTACAGAATCAGGCGATGTTTGTCCTTAATATTATTGAAATTGGTGTGATTGGCTCCTGTTGGCCCCTTCATGAAGGATGCTGGTTTCAAGGGAACATTTGGGGGCCTACAGAGTTTATACCACAAAAAGAAATGACACAGTTCCTTTCCGGCTTTCCTTTCATGTACCACTTTTGGCTTTGTTTTGTCTGTGTGATCAATTATGTATGTACTAGAGGCCCGGTGCATGAAATTTGTGCATGGGGGTGTCCTTCAGCCCGGCCTGCACCCTCTCCAATCCGGGACCCCTTGGGGGATGTCCCTCTTGCAATCCAGGACTGCTGGCTCCTAACCGCTCACCTGCCTGCTTGCCTGGTCACCCCTAACCACTCTGCCTGCCTGCCTGATCACCCCTAATGCTCTGCCTGCTGGCCTGATCACCCCTAACTGCTCTCCCCTACTGGCCTGATCGCCCCTAACCACCTCTGCCTTGGCCCCCGCCACCATGGCTTTCTCCAGAAGGATGTCGGAAGGATGTCCGGCAGACATCTGGTCTAATTAGCATATTACCCTTTTATTAGTAGATGTTTGATGTGTACAAGTAAACGAAAATGTGTTTAATACACTGAAATGATTAGACGATTGTTGTTGAGTACTAAAATGAAAAAAAGTCTGAGATATCTCAGGAATATTATTCTCTTATATAGTTCAAGTTGAGTGTTTTTGTTTAGTTGTTTGTTTCTAACAGGCTTAGGACAAAATTAAACCATGCAGATAAATACTTTAAGGAATAACCAAGTGATTGGTACGTCCACCTGTATCGTATGCCAAATTATGACAGAACAT
The DNA here is from genome assembly GCF_014108235.1 of Myotis myotis. Lineage (NCBI taxonomy): Eukaryota > Metazoa > Chordata > Mammalia > Chiroptera > Vespertilionidae > Myotis > Myotis myotis. Next base: position 16,723,601 of record NW_023416335.1, read on the forward strand.
AATATTGATTTACAAAAACATAACACTAGGCACTGTTTGAATAATTGGCAATGAGAAGAACAGCATATATTGATTACTGGAAGTAAAATTCATAGACTGTTAGCTACAGAAAGAAGTAAAGGATAAAAAAATGTAGATGCTTTATCTTAGGTCAACCATTAGGGTCTTTAACCAAGAACCCAGGGCTTTTGAATCATTTTCAACATTCTCTTCTCATAATATCACATTATGGTTGTACTTAGTAACTAACATTTAAAAAATGCCTCTTAAAAATCGTTAACCACTGAAAGAATAAACATTAATAGCCACTTATTTGTGTTTCTGAATTAGACCACTGGTGCTAACAGCCCCTGCCATATAGGAGCTCCAATGCATATATGTTATCTGAATGAATCATATAGTCATAGGTAATGTTTACCTTCTTCTTTGTGCTTCTTATCATTTCTTAATTTTTACATTGACTTGAAAAAAATTTAAGATCTTATAAATAAAATTGCAGGTACAGTCATAAAAAAAGAAAAATAGTCTATTAGCTGAAATCACAGTAAGTTTACATTGAGTTTGAATCTTCTGATATTAAAATTTGGAAGAGGCTAATATAGATGCCCAGATTCCTCTATGAAAATGCTAAGCAATTTGATCTGGAATTAAGGGAAGCTGCCTGAGAAGGTGGTGAGGCTGCATGAGGCCTCATGGGTATGTGACCAGCTTCTTCCTCCTGGAGGTTAAGTTCTCTCCACTCCATCAGAGAGGCCACTAGGAAGCAGTAATGAGCTCTTCCAAGTCACTAGGAAGTCAGCTCAGCCCACCTCCCATATCAGTAGCCATAGAGTCTAATACGTCTTTGGTGGTGTTATTCTTATCCCTTTCCATACTTCTGAACAAGAAATCACACACCCTCAACATGCTTGAAAACAAGCAACAAATAAGAATAAGTAGTTCCAGAGAACCTGATGTCCATATGCAGGGCTCTGGGGTTAGCTAGGTACCCAGTAAAGTCTGCCTGCTTTAATGTAACTGGACCAAATGAAATGGAACCTTGGTTTTCTGAATGGATGTCTTTCCAAATTATTTTACCTTGCCAAACTTTGTTTATTAACTTTTATCTTTCAGTTTCTAAGAGGATAAAAAATCCTGTCTCTTTCTTCACAGCCCACTCTCCTGACAGACATAACCTCCCTCCTGTTTAATTCTGTGCATTGCACTCCGACTGCCCCAACCTGAGAAAATGAATGAGTAACTCCCCCTCTGTTCAGCGGAGGGTTTACTCCAGCTGGCTAGCCTCTCCCGGGTATATGGATTCTGTCAGCAGGCTTAAATTAAGATATTAGCTGGCAGTTATTTATTAATTTCCACCAAGAACAATAACTTGACGATATGTCAACTAGTTCAGAAGGGTTTTCACTAACATTTTTCACATTGGACTTAAAAGCTGGGACAGGCACGTGGGAGGAAACAAAAGTACCAGTGGTGCTTATTGGAGCTGTCCAGCTGGAACAAAGACTAATGGATTTAACACAGATTATGGAAGAAAAGATACACACACACACACACACACACACACACACACACACACACACAACTGATCATAATTTATATCTGCATTTCCCTTTTAAGGTGTCCCTCACACTATTTGTGGTTATTATCATATTTTTTCTCATAGCATAATTAAAATATAAAACAGACATTATACTTCCTTTTCTTTACAGGAGAGCATGGGTTAAACAATAACTAACTGAGCAAAAGCTATGTCCAGGTACTGTAAGATTTTACTGAAATTATTTCTTTGACTTTTCACAGCAACCCTGTGAAGTGAATAGTAACACCCCAATTTACAGATGTGGAAACTGAGACCAATTAACTTGCCTAGAACCAGGGTGGCAGAGCGAAATCAAGCATTCAAGTTTCCTTTCCTCCAATTTAGCATTCTTTGCTGTACACATGTAAATGCTCTTTAAAAAATAGTGAATACATAACAGCAGAATTCATATCCATCAGGCAGAGTTTTCTGCCAGAATCACAGTGTTTACCTGAAGGAAAATGTGCTCATAAACAAAGCAGAGAGTGCAGCTGGTGCTTACATCTGGGATGATTAACTGGCAGACACAGTATTTTTGCCTTCAATTGCAAACTGAATGCAGCAAAACCTCATGGTAATGGGTTTTTTTCTCACATGGGACAAGGTGATCTGAATGATATAGCAGAGAAAGGCTGCATGTGGGGATATGGGTTTATTATGTATCTTTTGTAACTTCTAAAATAATGTTCAGTGTATCCTATACCTTTCAACATATGAGAAGTTATGTACTGCATGCATATAAACCTACATACAAATATACATTTAGCTCAAAAAATAGAATATTTGTTTTAATGAAATATAAACAGTAGTATAAAAATATTTATAGTAAAGAGGAGGAGATTCAGGGCTGGGGGAAAACGTATGGGAAAAAAACACACCAAAATACTTAACTATCACACTTAGCAATGTCTATAATAACTATTTGAAACTGCCAGATATAGAGCATAACTTGAATTTTCAAAGACATGTTTCTCTTCCCTTTTGTCCATTCTTGGTGGGGAAAACTTTTCTCAATATGATTATTAATCCCACATTTGATTTTAGGATTATATCAATGGCGAATGTGTCTTGATATTTGAAGGACATACTACTCTTAGGAAAGGGAGCATCCCTCACCCTCCTCTTAAGGAAATGCTGAAGTGACAGACCAGGCTATGCCTTTTCCAGGAGCACTGTGACTGCACTTACTAGTAAGCTCAGATAGTGGCAGTCAAGGGAGAAAAGACTTACAGTAATAGTAACAGACATATAACAGCATTGCATTAGATTTATTTTTAGTGACATAAATAAAAACTAATCTGTAAAATAAAGGCTCCTTCTCTCCACTCCACCATACTTGCAAATTAACCATCTGCATAAACCCAACTGTGGTGGGAAAGCACCCACATGGTATTTCCAGACTCAGCAGTTAGGAATAGGATGGCAAGGTGGGATATTGGGGAGTGTGTTAGTCAGAGGAACAGAACCAGTAGTATGTGTATATATAGTTAGATATTTATTTTAAGGAATTGGCTCATGTGAGTATGGAGGCTGGCATGTTGAAAATCTGCAGGGTGGGCCAGCAGGATGGAGCAGAGAAGAGCCGATGGTGCCATTTGAGTCCAAAGGCTATCTGCAGGCAGAAATCCCTCTTGCCCAGGGGAGATCAGTTTTCTGTTCTGCTCAGGCCTTCAAGGGACTGCACGAGGCCCACCCCCATTATGCAGGTCTTACTCAAAGTGCGCCAATGCAATTTCATCCACAAATACCTGCACAGAGACATCTAGAATAATGTTTGATCAAATATATAGGCATCATAGTCCAGCCAAGGTGATACATAAAATTAAACATCTCAAGTCCACCCCTCATCAATTTGGCACCCCTACACATCTCCTTTAACTATACTTAATCTCCAAATATAGTCAATTCTAAGAAACTAGAGGTTAGGGCTTCATTTATGAATTTTGAGATGACACAATTTATTCCATAACATAGGGGTAGGCTTGGAATTGTTCCCCATTCTTATTGGCAAAATAATTGGAAGAAGAGGGAAGTTCCTTCTCATTTATTTTACGCTCTTCCACGTCTGACTGATGCCAACTTCCATGAGTGAATAGGGCAAGAGTTGGTTCACAAAACAAGGATTGAAGGGCAGTTTACTTGAATCCAATCAGCAGGGTAGAGATTGAAGAAGCAAACCGAATTAAAGCTGTTAGAAGGTAGGCTTGTTCTAAAACGTATCTAATATACTATTTTTAGGTTATAGGATAATATTTGGAAACAAAGACTCCACACATTCTCTTCCACTAGAAATATATTTACTGAAAGCTTGGGAAAGCTAAGCTTATGGTCTGATAAGGTCAGGCCATTTTCCTTGGATCACAGAGTCCAATAGGAGAAAGTGCTGGTAAGTGTTTAAGTTGTTGGGGATATGGTATTCCATCCAGAAAAGAATACAGATGTTCATAACTGTGGAGTATGATCTTTTGCCCAAGAAGCTCTTAAATTGTTAGCAGTACTCTGTTTCTACCTGAGTAATGGAGACACCATTAGATCTTAAAGCCTCTGGCCAACCTGAATTGGAACCACAGCAACGTGTGGGTTTGGATCTAACAGAGGACCTGGTATTACTGATGGAAGGAATATCTCTTGAAGAGAAAATATGGATGCCAGTAAGAGAAACTCATCAATTGAAATCCTGTTGAAAATTACTAAATCCAGTTTCACCATGTTAACTTAAGCAGAGAGGTGATGATCCTGCGGGCATCCCTTATCTCCAGGTCCAAGAGGTGTTTCTCACCATGCTGTTCTTTCTTTCTTCCTTCCTTCCTTCCTTCCTTCCTTCCTTCCTTCCTTCCTTCCTTCCTTCCTTCCTTCCTTCCTTTCTTTCTTTCTCTCAAAAAATACATTTTATTGATTTTTTACAGAGTGTAAGGGAGAGGGATAGAGAGTTAGAAACATCTATCAGCTGCTTCCTGCGTAACTCCTACATACCTCCTACTGGGGAAATGCCCTTGACCAGAATCGAACCTGGGACCTTTCAGTCCGCAGGCCGACGCTCTATCCACTGAGCCAAACCAGTTAGGGCATCACCATGCTGTTCTTATTCTTATGTCTTGTCATGAAAAACAAAACACCCCCTCTCCACCCCCCGAAAAAATAAAAACCACACAAAAACAAGGAGCTACACCACCACCCTAAAGTATGTCTTTAGGATTTGAGGTTCAAGTAGGAGGACATGAGGGTCACAGAATGACACATGTCAAGTATTCTGTCCCTGTTGTTAATCCTCTTTCAAGAACATTGCTACTGCCTGACCACACACATGTCCCTCCTTCTAGTATCTGCTTTAAGTTCCGATTTAAGTATAGACAGTATAAGTAGAATAAAATAAGCTTGCTTTTTAAAAGAATTTCCCATATTTCACAGTTGTTCTATGTATAGTTACATTGTATATTCTAAAATATATGTTTAACTGTCACATGCAAATATATTTCAACTTTTAAAACTTAAGCTGCATGCTTGTAGTCACTATAAGTAAATATATATGTTAAGGGCACAGTATCCCCAATCCTGCCCCCACCAAAACCTAAATAAAGAGCAAGTGAATAAATAAATAAAATTGTTCAGACTGCTGACCTTCCTGTCAACAACGGTGATGTGAATTACATGAATCTGTTTTCCAGCTGGAGACACGGGCATAGCCAAGAGTATGCTATGCCATTAACACCACTAACCATACTCAGAGCATCAGCTGTGTTAAACAGCCAAGCTTGGTATTACTTGTATTCATGAGGACTTTTAAAAACACACATATACACAAAGCTGAATTAATGATACCACATCATAGGTTGAAGATAGGAAATATAAAATTCCCTTAGCAATGTTCTCCCCTTTTTAATGAGTACTGAAAATACTGTTTTCCTGAGATGGAGAAAAAAAGGCTTCAAGCCAAATATCCTGGGTTAGGCTTGTAGTTCCTCTGTTACAAATGTAAGAGCCAAAGAATTAGAGATTGCATGTGTGTGTGTGCTTTATAATACAGCAGGTGAAATGAATGTTGGGTTATCTCTGGGATAATGTTGCAAACCTTATCTCATATCCCAACCATATCTTCCAATGGGAGATTTGGACAATGAGTAGAAAGATTTGGCCTTAGGCTACTTTTAAGGTTTCCAATTTTGTCTCCTTCCTAGCACTAAGCTCAGCTCACTAATCTTTCTGTCTTTAAGACAACTGGATGATGAGCCATCTGATCAATGGGAAATGGATATGGTTTGTTCACATTTTATGTTAGGTACAGGTCAGTTACAAAACAAGAGCTGGGACAGTGTGAAAACATTAAATGTTATTTCATGCCATGTGATATGCTGTACACAATATTTAAAGAAGAAAAGCCACATGCTAGTATTTTAGAGTTCATTTGGCTGTTTAGATTTAACCCTCCTCATGTAGACCGTAGTAATAATGGTATTTACAGAAATCTCAGCAACTTGAGACAGAAATTTTCCCCAGTGAGATGAATGACACCATTTTTCAAAGTGGTAGAGAGAAAAAGTGGCATGAAATTTACTTAGGAACAGTACTGTTGAAATGGGACAAAATAATTATTTTACCTTACCTTGCATCCCTCCTCTAAAGTTCTCCCATTACCCTTTAACACAGATAGTACCAGGAAGAAATAGATATTCTAAATAAAAACCGATATGATGTGTTACACTAATTTAGTATCATTATTCCCATTATCGTCTAGAAACTAAAAATGGAATGATCACTCAGAATTTACACTATAACTTCCTGTTATTTACATGAAATTATTTTTCGCCCATCACTCTTATAGACATTCACTGTGAGTTCACTTATGGAATGTCATCTCACAGAGTTTTTTAGGAGACTTTTCTGAGATCTCCAAATGAGGTCTCAGAAACATGATTAGAACACAGTCATTTTGTTTCTCAGGAAATGCCGATTCTTTCCAGGAAAATTCTATAAATAAAAAAGCAAAGCTGGTTGTCCGCAGTTTGAAGTAGCTGGATTAGATGGTGAATATTAATGGGTAAATTACATCTTGTGCCATCTATATACAACTAGGGTTGTATGCATATCTTCCAATGGTTTGTTTAAAATATGATTTTGCATACAAATGCTGGTATAATTGAGGTTAAAAAAAAATTCTCAAGAGATGCTACTTGCAACTTCAGGACATTTTGCCTTGAGAATTTTTGATAGGTAAGATCCACCAAAAGTCAAATTTGTAAAATTTATTTGTACCATTGTAGAAAACATCTTATCATTAGTCATTCCAAGTGAAAGAACTAGGTAAGCTGGAGTTTGTAAAACCCAGTCTTTAAAGGGACAGCTAACTGGAATATGGCTGGGTGGCTGGTGATATAGTGATAGAACCCCTTTGGCAAGAGATCAGAAATGAGGGGCTATACTGAAGGGCAAAGGAGCCTTCTGAGTGCAAAATCAAGGTCAGGACTGGAGTTGACTACTCTTCGATAAAGAATACTTATGGTTTATCTATTTGAATAAGCAATTTTAATTCTGAACTATATTGAAAAATAGTGAAATAATTCATAGAAATGAGTTAAATCTAGGCTAGGTAATGACTACATATAGTTTACTGTTTAGTGGTCTTTCACGTGTAAATATATTAATACAAGAACTATGCATATGTACAGGAATAATAAAAAGGCTGATCTGAAGTTAGACCCAACTTCCTTAGTCACTAGTCTATTGGTAAAACCTTAGCTCAAAGAAAGGAAGGAAATATCTCTGTAATCATTGCTCTAATTCCTTTATTTTGACATCGATTGTCTGGCATTTAAAATTGATGTCCAGTAGTGCATGGGATCCTTTCCACTCTATGTTCTACTCTATGCTAATTATACAGAATCCTCAGTATCGTATGGGATGTTTGTCTTAATAGAAAAGAAAACTTATACCTTGCGCTGGAGAGGTATTTTTCAGTTGTGATGGTGTTGCCAAATTTGTTTCAAAACTTATTTGCACAATTTGATGGAAATGCTGGAGATTCAGGAGCTACAGTTCTTCTCTAAGATAAATGATGTCTCCCTATACATTCAAAAAAGTGCTTATAATTAATTTATTTTAAACTGTGGTTTCTATGAAAGGGTTTTTTAGACTTTTCTGATTTCAGTGTGAAGATATTAACTTTCAGAATAAGTGTTTACTAAAGAATCCATCTCTTATTACCCCAGGGTCCTTTATTTTACAAAGGTTGGTGTCTCCTTAGTTAAATATACCTCTAACTACAACTTATAATTTAAACTGGTATCCACATGAGCTTGAAGGGAGGAGTGAAAGAACATATGTGCATTTTCCATGGACACAGACAACAGTGTGGTGATGGTCACAGGGAACGGGGGGCAGGGGCCGGGTGGGAGAAGGCAAAGGAGAGGTGGATGGGGACATCTGTACTAGTATCAACAATAAAAATAAAGAAAAACTATCTCTTAACTTTAAGTTGATATGAAAATTTAAGGGAGGCGTGATGCCATAGGCAAGGATTAGCGGTCCAGACCAGATGACTGAAAGCAGCAGCTCAGGTTCTGTTGACTGAAGCACTTTGCATCACAGAGTCACACAATGGCCACACCAGTGTGACACAGATGGAGCTATGAGCTGCCTCTTTGGTAGTTCTGATGTCATTTCATATACCATGTTCCTCAGTTGAAGACTTTCAAGTAGTGATAAATGTAGTTGATGTTAAGAATTCCGCACAGAAAGACTTAATGGCATTTCTGAGAGTCACAAATTATGGATGAAGTAGAAAGAGTGTTCTTGCAACATTATCTTAATGCTAAGTATACTGGAAATTTCTTGTAAATGGGCATTTCATTAAAAGATATTTTGTTTTAGCAATTAAAGAATGCAATATGGCAGGCCTTTGATGTTTTAGAGTATACGTTATTAAAAAGATAAAGAATAAGGAAGGATTTTCTTAGCTCAATTAAAAATATGCATTATTTTTGACCCACACAGACCAATTGGCCAAAAGGGGCAAAAGAAGGTGTTTCTGAGATATAGAAAGTCTTTCTAGTTTCATACTTAGAAAGTTTCTGTAAGGGTTTCTTTGAATGTAGTGAAGAATATTTGGCAACTTGAGTAAGCCCTGTTAATGTGAATGTCAATTATGAATATTGGTCATCTCAGTTTGTGTATAGGGCACTTTCTGTCAGATCAGTATAAAATCATGTGATGAGATCTGTAAATTATACTGACTGATGTTAACTTGTCAGTATACTTTTCCCAAATTATTTTCTTAGTCTATGTTTCTAAAGACCAAAATTTCTGCATCTTAAGCAAACATAAGTCAAAGAAAACATAATATGGAAAGTGATTAGGGATATGTAGGTAAAGGGGAAGAGCTGCTAAATTATTTCTTAAACTTCATTGAGGAATAATTGGTTATAATTCACTTTAATATATACAATTCAAATACATAAAATTTAAAGTGTGTTATTTTAAAAGTAGTGCTATAAATTCGCTTAGTCAAACTAAGTATATAAAATCAAGATAGCCAATGAGTGATAATGTTCTTCCTAAAGATTTTTTATTGTAATAAGAAATTTAACATAAGAACTACCCTCTTAACAAATTTTTAAGTGTAGAATACAGTATTACTAACTATAGGCACAAAGTTACACAGCAGATCTCTAGAATGTATTTGTCTTACATAACTAAAACCTAATACCTGTTGAACAGCAAATCCCTATTTCTCCTTCCCCAACCTCTGGCAACCATCATCCTACTATCTGATTCTATGAGTCTGATTATTTAAGCTACATCACACATGTAGAATCATGCAGTATTTGTCCTTCTGTGACTGGTTTATTTCACTTAGCATGATGCCCCCATATTGTTGCAAATTACTAAAATTTTAATGATAACAGTTTGCTGACTACGACTTAGCTTAAGTAAAATGGGATGGTCCTGGTCCTTGTCTCATAGCTTGTTACCTCCTTGACTTGACTATGGCCATTACCTATTCCAACCTGCTCTGCGAGGCTATACCTTAACTGTCTATAGATGGCCTACTCATATACCAACTCCACTAGGAAGTTTTGTTTCCAGGCAGAATTCAATATGACCTCATCTGAAAACCAGTGACACTTTGCAGTGCCTTTTACTACAACTACATTTCTATGGTCTATCTTTACAGTTAGAATGAAAGCTCCTGAAGTCCAGGGACAAGGTCTGCCTTGTTTTTGTGTCCACTTGGCCTTGCATTTAATGCATGAATGAACATGCAATTAGTGTCTGTTGATGGGTAAATAAATATGAAATATAGTTCTAGCCCTGACCGGTTTGACTCAGTGGATGGAGCGTCAGCTTGCGGACTGAAGGGTCCCAGGTTCGGTTCCAGCCAAGGGCATGTGCTTTGGTTGCAGGCACATCCCCAGTCCGGTGTGTGCAGGAGGCAGCTGATTGATGTTTCTCTCCCATCGATGTTTCTAGCTCTCTATCCATCTCCCTTCCTCTCTGTAAAAAATCAATAAAATATATTTAAAAAATATATAGTTCTATACCAGGTCTGAGAAAGTGTATTATAATTTTAAACATTGTGGAAAATAAACATTACAAACTTTCATAACTGGTGAAAAGCAGTCGGATATAATTAAGTCGGAATACCTGAGCACATAATGTTCTAAGCCTTTTCTTGAATTCATAGAACCTTAGGTCTGGAACAAGGCTTGGAAATAATAAATTTTAATCTTCTAATTTTATAAATTAGAAAACATTGATTCAAAGAATGAAATGACATACTTAATGAGAGAGAGTGGCCACAGTAAGACTAGAACCCAGGTCTAGTCTTCAAGCCTACTTCAGAATTTTTCTTTTTACCCAGCTGTACCCACATGCTGGCTATTTTGGTCTCTAAATTGTCATGAAAACAGATGCTAGGTCCCTGTCAAAATGTTTGTATATTTCTGGGTATAAAAAGGTGTGTGCACGTGTGTGTGAGTGTGTGTGTGTGTGTGTGTGTGTCTGTGTCTGTGTCTATGTCTGTCTGCATATATTCATATGCTTGCCTGTTGGAGAAAGAAGGCTATCAATTTCTGTAAGTTACATACAGTGTACCACACCCCTTGTTTATTCATGCTCCACAGCAATAGTACAATTGCCGGAAAGCAATTATAGTATATTGCATGAAGTTCTTGGCAATGGCAAGAATATATCCCTGTAAAGAATGCCCTCCTGACCCTTTAGTGTTATCCACACTTAATAGACAGAAAGAACTAATGTGTTAAAAGAGATTTCCTGCTGGGCAGTTGATCAAGCAACTTTTACATATTAAACATGAGTTTTTGTTCCCTTCTGTGACATAGCAATATTATTAAGACTACCAGTAATGCCAGTTAAAATATTTCAAGAATTTATTTTCTTCTAATGGAAAAAAATATGTAAAATAAATTCCAGTTATTTCCCCCTAGGGCAATAGTCTTCTTGTATCACTTTGAATTCACACTAAAAACCCCTGTAGTAATATAAACACAGATAATTACCCTACTTTCAGCAATGATACTATGTGCAATGAGTAAAGGCAATGATATAGAGGTGAGACTAAGTATACGAGTATCAAAACCTGAATGGCAGAGAAACCTATACATTACAAAACTAACAATTAGACCTGAATGATTATAGCCAACATAAATCTAGAAATGGTAGGTGCCTACTACCTTTGGTAAGGCCTAATGTAGGTGTGTGTGAGAGAGAGATGGATAGAGAACATCTGTGACAGGAAGCTTTAGGGGCTTCCTTTTGACAAACCTTTTGGGAAACAAGGGAAATATTGTGTTTTCTGTCATATATATATTCCAAGTAATCTAGCTGTATTTCTTATTTATCTTTTGACATGGTCTTGTAATGTATGCTATGAAGGAGAGCTCTTTTATTTTGTTTTAAGTGGTGACATCAATCTTTTCATGACAATTATGAAAAAGCTTTTATATATGGACAAGAGCATGAATATGTCAACAGTGGATTCATGTCTAGAGTTTAAAAGGTTGTAAGAGACTGTGAAAGTCAAATCACTTTGAACCTGTTTGGTGACAGAATCATGCCTTACAGAGATGAGAAGAGCTATGTGTAAGTGTTCAGGAAATTATAGAATATTATGGAAAGCCTAGTTATTATTAACTCTGACGTTTGCTTCCAGTATTGGTAAATTACTTATGGCTGAAAATAAACTGAATCATAGTTATGGACTAAACTTTAAGAAGTCTTAGTGCAAGAATATTTTTGAAACCAGGGACTTTATCATCAGAAACATTGCATTGCAGAAAGAAAGAAACCTTAGACTTCTTCTGAACCAACTCCGTCATTTTATCACAACCAGCAACCTTTGACGCCAGAGAGAAATGACTTGTGAACAGTAGTAACATACCTGGAAGAAGTAGAAGCAGAATCAGGTCTCTGGTTTTCTTAGTCTACGTCCAAGGATCTTTCCGCTTATTCTACCAGATTATATTTGTCAGCACTATTACCACCAAAATCATTATCATCACGACCAAATTAAATTTAAAGAAGTTTTTCTTAAGTAGTTAATTTTTCATGATGTAGATAAAGCATTTTACATCACTTCCCTCTTTTGTCAAATTAAGGAATTGGTTCAGATTATTGGTATGGTCCCTACAAATCTCTAAATGCTAATAAAATAGTATTTGCAATCGTGTACATGGTGGTCATGGTACCAACATAGGGGAGGAGAAAAGAGCATTTATGAAGTAATATAAAGGGTGTAAAACAAAGTGGTAGAGTTATGTGTTTTCATTGTGAACATACATCTTTGCTTTCGTCCAAATCATACTCAAGGACCTGAAATAAGTTTTCATTTAACAGGTAGTCATGCATGCCCTCAGTGCTGTTAAGCCTGGCTGGGTTAGACTTATACTGTTGCAACATATCCAAGGTCAGAGTAAATTTTCAGTACCATCTTGGAACCAACAAAGACAGTATTGGAGCAGGATCCAAAGTCAGGTCCTGGGGCTGGAGGTGATTCACTACAGCTCATAAAGAATGATGTACCATAAAAGAAGCGCTGAAAGGAAGAGGGGAAAAGAGTTGCTGAGACCTGAAATTAAGTTGCCAAGCATACAGAGGTGATAACATGGAAAGGGAGCAATGAAACGAGGGCCAGCCAGGGCTGTGGAAAAGCCAGAACAAGGGAACGTAGCAGGAAAAGTGAGAGTTTGGACCAAACTATGCTGACAGCTGAGTGCATCAGTCTCTGAAAGAACGTGGCCATGAGCTAATGGGTTTGCTTGTCCCAAATGCGCCTACAAACATGTTGCTTAAAGTTTCATGTCTGAATTAGACAACCAGAGATTGAAAGTGAACATATATAGTTAGGGGTTAAAAAGACATTTAAGCCTTTTATAGAAAGTGAAATTTTTAAAATATCTCAGTTCACAAAGAGTATAAAACATTTAAAATATCCTACCATCCCAACACATATTTTTGGATGTCAAAAGAGAAATACTGTCCATTGAAAGGAAGCTTAGTGAAGAACATTAAAATGATTTGCTTACTTTCCAACCTGTAATTAGTTTGCCAAAGGGATACAATATCAGTTCATTAGAGAAATAATTATATATTTTGTCCCAATTTCAGAGGCTCTTCCTTGAGAATCCCAAGTGTTTGTCTCCCACCTTATCATTTGGTTCTGTTACCTCAGAGCTAACACCTTCACAAGGTGTTTATCTTCTTTCTTCTTCCCCCCAAAGCAAAAAGTTTATGTTTTCATAAAACAGCTGCTATGAACGGTTTCTGTGGTTTTTTACTGCACAGAAGACTGGGCCATTTGTCCAAAAGTGACCTTACACATGTGATTGTTTAAATTATAACTGAAGTAAGCAGATTTTAGCCATTAAAAGTTGGCCTGCTTGGTGTAGGCTAAAACCTGCACCACTATCTCCTGGCCATGTATAACACAGATCTTGCAGCTATGAACAAATTCAACCCACTGCAACCCTTCTGGGCTTTGTGACCCAGAGCCCTCTCACCATACTGCTGGGCAAAATCACTAGACAGATCAGGTCCCTGACTGATTCTCTTCTCCTCCTAGAGCTACTTGCCCTTTTCCTTTTCTACATGAGGACCCCATCCTATTTCCCCTAGAAGGCCTCATTCTGGGAGGGTCTTTCCCCTGCGTGCAAACTTGTCAAAGTGCTCTCCAACTAAATCCTGTTGTGTGTAGTGGTTGGGGGAAATGTCTTGGCATTCTTTTTCTTGTAAACCTGCTTTCTGATCTCTCTTTTTTAATTTAACATTTCTTCAATATAGCTATTGATTAATTGTTTTCAACATAAGAATGGTAAGGAATGTGTTGGTAGGGGTAGAAGCAAAGACTGGGTTCATTGACAATGTCTTATCACTTATGATGCTAGTATCTCATCAGACAGAGTTCCCCACAGCCTCTGTGCTTGTGTAACCCCAAATATTGGCATTAACATAAACAAATCAATCATTTGGATAATTTTTCTACAAGATACTAATTATTGAAATGCCTCTAAATCCCTACTTTTCATAATGATTTGCACAAGGAGTACTGACGTGGAGTAATGTCGGAAAACATGAAACCTAGTGCATATTCATAGACATATTTTTAGTTGTCTGGACAGGAAGAATAACATCTAGCTGATTAGTTGTGTTTTAGTAGAATTTTGGAAAGAATAAATTACCCTATGCCTTATGACTGTCCTGATACCTGCTATTTATAGCTCTGTTCTGGGCAAAGAACATCGAAACAGAATAAATTAAATGTTCTCCAGGCCATTGTGTTTTGGATATAGTCATATCAACATTTATATAAATATAAAATCAGTACTGGTAAAAATAAAAAGTAATTTCCCTCTTTCGTCTTTGAGTAATAAAAATTATTATTTTAGATCTGAGTCTTCCTCTTTTACTGGCTGAGAAGAAAAGTTCATGGTTGTCAAACCCATGGTAATTTGTGTGGTAAATTGGTTCAAAATGTATATCCGCAATTCCCTCCTGACTCCTAGCATATTCCACCCCCCATTTTTAACTCTAAATTTTTTATTGTGGTAAAATATGCATAACATAAAGTTTACCATATAAACCATTTTAAGTGGACAGGTCAGTGGCATTAAGTGCTTTCACATTGTTATACAACCATTGCCAGTATCCATCTCCAGAAATATTTATTCTTCCCAAACCTAAGTGCTATACCCATTAAATGATAACTCACTGTTCTCCCTTCCCTCAGCCCCTGGTAATCACTGTTCTACTTTCTGTTTCTATTAATTTGCTTGTATATGTGGCATCAAACAATATTTTTCTTTTGTTTTCTGGTTCATTTTACTTAGCACTAATGTCTTTACAGCATCCATGTTGTAGTATGTGTCAGAATTTCACTCCTTTTTAAGGCTTAAGAATAATCCATTATATGGATATGCTACTTTTGTTTACCAATTCAACTACTGATAAACATTCGGATTGTTTTCCACCTTTTGATATTGTAAATGATGTTGCTGTGAACATCGGTGTGCAGATATCTATTCAAGTCCCTACTTTCATTCTTTGGGGTATATTCCCAGAAGTGCAATTGCTGAATTAATGATAATTCTATGTTCCAGTTTTCTCTTAAAGCTTTAATTATTTTTTTGAGGTCTCTAACTGGCCAGCTTCTCCATAGGATTGCTTTCTTCTTAATCTTGTTAAAACTCTTTATGGAATAATTTAAGCTATAAAATTTAAAACAATACCAGCAATTAATGATTTTATTCATTAAAAAAATATATAACAAACATATGGTAAGCATTTAGAATAGCCAGGTACTTTTCTGTAAGTAAGTAAGGAGACAATGTAATTCCAGCTGATAGGTATAAGAAAATAGAAAGCTAATGTGATGGAAAATGGCTAGGGTACTTTAGTTTGGCTTCCCAGGGAAGGTCTCTTTGAAGAGGAAACTTTGAGCTTAAGAAACCTGAGTAACAATAAGGAGGCAACTGTGCTGGGAAGAGTATTCCAGGTGGAGGGAACAGCAAGTGCAAAGGTTTCCAGTGAGAACAACTCAAGCCAATGTAGAAAGAGTCCATTGTATAAAGGTGGAGTAGAGAGTTAGTGACAGGAGTTTGAGTTTTATAAGAAATTCAACTAGGAACCAATAGATAGCATTAAGCAAGAAGTAGCTTGATCTAACTTACAGTTAATAAGATCCTTCTGGTTGTTCTGTAGGAAGACAAGAGACGAGAGAAACAGGAAACCAGATAGGGGCTATTTGAGTAGTCTAGAAAAGAGATAATGTTGGATTAGATTAGGTTGAAACTAGTGGTTAGGTACAAAAGAAAAGGAGAATTTGGAATCTTATATAATTTCTACTTAAACAAGATGGATAGTTTCTCTCACATGTAAAATCTGTCCAGAGCTGTTACAGTGCTCTGTGGTAAAAGGACCTAAGATTTTTTTTTTATCTTGTTGCTTTACCATTGATAACTTCCATTCCTAAGGTCATCTCAAGGTTCAAAGTGGCTTACAAAAATCCAGCCATTACATTACATGGAGGAACGCACCAACGAATTAGAAGTAATTAGGGAAGGAAGAAACACAATGAAGGTTAACGCTTGTTTGTGGCTTAAGTAATTAGATGAATGCTGGTGGTGCAGGATGAGATAGGGAATATTCAGGGAACATTTAGTGGGGCTTTTTGAGGGGTGAAAAATGCTACTAATATGAGATATATATTATACATTCACATGGAGATAAAAGCAACTGCCTAGAAAAGTCCATAACTCAGTGAAGAGGTCAGAGTCAAAGATACAAATTTGGAAGTCATTGGAATATAGATTTATTTAGTCAATTAAATGGATGAGATCCCCCAAGTAGATAATGTTGGCAAAAATGATGAGGGTCTAGAACCAAGACCTGGGAACTCCAATATTAAAAGTTGGTAGAGAAAAAAATCAACAAAGACTGTGAAGCGGTCAGTAAGGTGGGAGGAAATCAGGAGAACATGTTGTTATGAAAGCATCTCAAGATGAAAGGAGTGTTGATTAAAGAGAAGACAGATGAGTTTCCATTGGCTTTGAGGTCACTTTTGTGATCTTGACAGTACATTTTTAAACAGTAATGTGTTTAAATTGTACATCAAACTGAAAGACATCCACTCTATACACTCTAACCAAAGGGATAGCCACAGAAGGTTGACACATGATGTACCTGGTGTACATGTCTTTGGTTCTGTCCTTTGGATTCCCCTGTTAGATATACATTGCTCTTAGAGTCTCAGGCATAATGTCTTGGTGATCAATGGTTCTGACAGGAGCCCAGGAATCCCAGAGTTAAGCATATCAGGTTTATTATTAGTTATTTCTTAAAAGCATCTGAAGACTCTATTAGGTGAGATATAACTCCATTAAATTGTCTGACTTTTTAATACTTTAATTTAGTGACAGGGACCACTTTTAGTGTGAAATGTTTAGGAAGAAGGATCCATTTAAAACTGTTTGGCTTTTGTAATTCTGCATTTTACCTTCCAAGCCCTTTCACCAATGTGACTATTCCAGATTTGTATCTTGGCCAATGATGACTGAGAAAGAAGGGCACTTGGGGTTTAATTAACATGGATGGAACAAGTTAAATTACTCAAAAGCGTGATGAGGTGAAAATACATTGGACTGGGGCATGGAATTCTGATTCACCTCATCCCTGATCCTCCATATTAGTGTTGTAGCCATAGAACCTCTTTCACCCCCATGTTCCACATTTGTAAACTCCCTAGATATGGACAAGGAAACACACCTATAAATATAATTGTAGAATCTCATGTATTTTAAAGCATGGGCAGTTCTGGTTATTCTGGTTTCAATGACAGATCTAGGCCTTACTAGTAAAGAACATGCCCTGGATGTAGAAGCTGGGCAGAGCCATCTGGTCAAAGGTGGAGATGAATGCCCTGGCCCTAGTACAAGATGGACTTAGAGAAAACCAAAAGGAAGGCAAGGGAATGAGGTAGAAATGGAGAGAAAAATGTGGTTGAAGGAGAAAGTGTGACAGTGAAATAATGTGGAGTTAGAAAGGTGAGAAACTGAAGTCGTAGGCTTCACACTAGTTGTTGAGCCTTGGTCTCAAGTCAGACAGGATTTCACAGGCTGAAGGGAAGTGAAAACAAGGTTTGTTTGGCTTGTTTAAAGCTGGGCCTCAGAGTGGAAAGATTGTAGCCTAAAGCTCAGCAGAGCTGATAGAAAACATGAAGCCTAACTGAGAGATTTTCAGCTGTATACAGTTGTATAAAGAAACAGCCCCTACTGTAATAAATGTCTGTGTTAGAACACAGTGGATGAAGGTAGGATATAGAGTCTCAGATTGGAGGGATTGACTGTTTGGGAGAGTGGAAGCTAGGGAAGGACAAGAGTTTGGGTGGGGAGGCTGAATTCTTAGCTCAAATTCTCTCTGCATTATATCTTCCCCCCAACTCCCCCTCCACCTATTTCCTCTTCCTCTTCCTCTCCTTTTCTTTCTCATTCTCCTTCTCTTCTTCCTCCGCACCCGCACTCTCTCACGCCACACCCCAAAACTATGCTTATACAACCAGCAATGCTGTCACACTTTGCTGACACCACCCCTGCAGGGAATAGTGGGCAAGATTTTAAAGTGGAGGTAAATTCTAAACATTTATATTACACCTTATAATACAGAAAGCACTTTAATAAAACCCCTCTGATTTGATTATCATAATAATGCCTGCGGCTGATAGTTATATTGATGAATTCTCATTAGTGATGAAGAAGCTGAAATTCTGATCAGTATTTGTGGCCTGAGGCTTAGCAATTGGCAAAGTCAGCCAAGCCTATCTGTCTTCAGACCCCATGGTCCTCTGGTTCCAAATGTCATGCTCTTTTCCAGGCCAGTTCATGGCTTTAGACACTAAAAACCAATTATTTATTAGATTTGAGAAAATGGAACACATTTGGGTCCTTTTTCCCATAGTATAATGAAGATGCCAAGAGCCAAGAGGCATCTGTCCAGTGGCAGAAGGAAATCAGGGAGCCCGAGTAATGGATAAAGTATATACTAAATCCAGAAACTGTCAGAGTGGGCCGCATTAGAGATGCTGGGGGTGCATGTTTATTCACGACACCTGGTGATGCTGGGTCTCTCAGTAATGAAAACTTCAGGGAATCTGAAGGAAATAATAATTCCCTATGTTATTTTGAGTTTACCACCACTAGGAATATTCTGTAATTGGATCAAATGATTATAAATGTCATATTTTTAGGGGCATAATAAACAATTCAAGGAACAGTTCTGGTTATTAGTGGCAAAATATGAATGTATTCCACATATTGCTTTTTGCAGACATCTTCTGGTATCTCATTTCTGACTATTAAATTATGTCCCAAATAGAATATGCAACTGCATGTAACCAGTCTATTCCAGTGGACAGTAAGTGCAGCATAAATAGAAACTGAAGACAATCAGAAGCATTTAGAATTCTGTTCTTATTCATCTCACTTGCTTGTCCTCATTCTGGATTGTAAGTGATTCTCAGCCTCTCCCCACACTTGCACCTCCTCCAGGCCTCAATTTCTGGGTTCACTTTCCCCGTGGAAAGAATTCCAAGGCAAACTTCCACCTAGGACTGTGTATGCGTTGTCCACACACAAATCACTGTTGCTAAAACATAGGAAACAATGATTGGGGATAAAAAGAGAAAGCCTATTCCTAGGAGAGCAGGAAGGAAGCCAGGGCTCTTTTTCATATTTCTTGTTTGTGGGAAACAAACTTTTTTTGTGAAAGCAGATTTGGAACATTAAAAAAAGACCCAGATCGCGCGTGTGCGCGCGCACGTGTGTGTGTGTGTGTGTGTGTGTGTGTGTGTGTGCGCGCGCGCATACGTGAATGTTTTATTGTATCTACAATAAATAGTTTAACTGAAATGAGCTGTTCAGCTATTGGTCCTTAATGATAAATTTGATTAGTTATCTAGGAAGCAATAAATGCAATGTTTGGGGCAGATGCAATGTTAAGAATATGTAAAAAAAAATAACACCTTGGTTATATTTAGTGTAGAGAACAAATTAAAACCAAGCAAACTGAAAAACTATGAATATCAGACAATTTTACCATTAATTATAGAAATTAGTAACTGTTCTGTGTTAATCTTTCCTTCTAAGCTGTACTAAGATTTTTAATTTTGTAATTTATACTTATATGTCACTATACGAGATGTAGTCTTTTGAGGCTTTCTGGTTATGGAAAGCAGATGAAATGAATTTTCAGTTGAAATATGCTTTCCTTTTTCTTTTTTTTGAAATGTGCCATTTAACATTTGTTGGGTGTTTTATGAGAAGGGCTTTGAATGTAGACTTGAGCAGTTGAGTATACTTTATAGCAGAGTGATTCTGGGCATTGGATTGACTTAGAGTTTCATTTTCAGAAGCAGATGGAGAAAAAGCGATTCTTGCTTTCAAATTTACTCTTAACAGTATTCAGGCAGTTGACAAAGAATTATTGGAGACTTGTATACTAGGTGCTGGGTAATATAGAAGAAGAAATGGCACTGTTCTTGCCCTCCAGGAATTTATAGTCTAGGGAGGGAGACAGACTATAAACAAACTCTAATAAGTAAGCAATTACCAAGTGTGCTAAGTGCTGTGATAGAGAATAATGGAAGTGCATTATCTGCATGCTCCCTGTTAGCACCCAGCCCACCAGGAAGGCCCATCAAGTACACCCATCAGTCTTGGTGCCTTTCTGGAACCTCATCTGGGGAGAGCAACTTGGAAATCTAGATAGACGTGAGAAGACGATGTTTTAAAAGCTGCTTTCTTTGGAGACCTAGGAGTCTAGGGAAATGGCTCCAAGGCTGTTGCAGAGCTATGGAGAAGGAAATGGAGTGAGCGAGAGGTTAGGGTTGGAGCTGGGAGTGCAACTTCTCTCAGACCTGCATTCTGCTTTTATCTGTTGACGAATTCCCCTGCTAAAGCAAGAAAAACATTTTAAATTCACTATTGTGGTCCAAATGGGTCAGTCTTTGGAACTAGACAATTCTGGATTCCAAACAGCAGAGAAGCCCCAGTGAGTCTTCATCTCATTATCTAGAAAATGATGCTCAGACCTCTTCTGTGGGGTTTGTCAAGGATTATAAATATTGCCCGGGAGAGAGGAAGTTACTAAGAAACATAGCTCTTAATGTTCTCATCACTTATATTTGTAGTTCGTGTGCACAAATTATAACTGTGTTATTAATATTTTTTAAAGTGTTGTAAAATCAAACACAGCCACTTGTATAATAACATATATATTTCTATTTCTGTCCCACTCAGGATTTTATTTCAGGGCAGTAGAAACTCTTCTGGACTCTTAATCTCATTTCCCTATAGAGAGCAGTTCTTGTTATGCTACTTATTCTGCCAAGTGGATTGACTCACTGCTCACTTAGGATAGGGAATTATAGGAAGAAAAATAGAGTTGAGAAGGGAAAGGCTCAAAAGTTGTATGTGCATATGGCAGTGGGATAACTGCTGTAGACAAATTTGGGCTGTGAACACCTGTGGAAACTTGTATATATCTCTTTTGTTTTTTCAGATTTTTCCCATGGAAGGGACACTTAATTTGTTCTTTGAATTTAACCATGGTATTTTAACATACATGCTGATTTAATCAGCATTTTGACCAGCATCACTGGTCAAAATTTTCTTTTTATAGCATTCAGACAGCTTGTGCATATAACCACATGCAGTTTTATTTTGTCACCAACTGGTCGCCATATGGAAGCCAGTTGAAATGTATTTAAATTATATAACTCTGCACACAAGCAAAGTGTCTTAGAGAAGCTCAGGTAGTATAGCGGCAAGTGGATTCAGCTTGAGACTAGAGTAATAATGTGGATCTGATAGTTGGCAATTCTGGGCCCACAGTGATTTCTCTAAGAAATACCCATAAGTGACCATCTCTGCCTTAGATTACCTTTACATATGATGAGCTCATAAAAATATGTGCTCTCCAACTTTCTTCATATGTGATGCTTAATGTTACAGAGATCTCTTTAGTAATCTGACTAGTTCAACAATACATTTACAATTTTAAAAATACATAAAAGAGAAATCGAAGGAAGACTACTGTTGTTGAAATGTATATGTAATTATTCCATTTTTTTTAAAAAATTAATTTTGGCTATTCTGCTGTACAGAGATTTTTATCTTAACATTAAATTGAGTAAAGAATAAAAAATTGCATTTTCGCCAAAACCGGTTTGGCTCAGTGGATAGAGTGTCGGCCTGCGGACTAAAAGGTCCCAGGTTCGATTCCAGTCAAGGGCATGTACCTGGGTTGCGGGCACACCCCAGTGGGAGATGTGCAGGAGGCAGCTGATCGATGTTTCTCTCTCATCGATGTTTCTAACTCTCTATCTCTCTCCCTTCCTCTCTGTAAAAAATCAATAAAATATATATAAAAAACAAAACAAAACAAAAAAAACCTCATCTTTAAAAAAAAATTGCATTTTCTTACTTTGTTAGTCATCTCTGTAAATATCAATTATGGCCATCTCTCTATATATAAAAGGCTAATATGCTAAGTGTCTGACCTTCCAACCAGTTGCTATGATGTGCACTGATCTGGGGGAAGACACTCAACGCAGGAGCTGCTGTGACACACACTGGCCATTTACAGAGAAATGGCACCATGGACCTGGCGCCCACAAAGCAACACTAGGCTTCCCCCAAGTGGGACACAGGCTCGCCACCACCCCAGAGCGACACCCCACCAAATCACAGCCAACACTGCTGAAACCCCATGGCGCAAAATGCGGCCCACCACCCAGCCCATTCTGGAAACAGTTACTGTGGGGGTAGGGTAATGATGTCATGTAGCAATGCCCAGCTTCTCCCCCCTAAGGACCACTAGCCTCCTTGCAGTTTCTTCAGCCCAGGAACATGTTTTTCTTTATAGCCAGGTGCAAACATTTCACATTTTAACCAAATGTCTGTGAAGTGTTTTCCCGTGCCTTATCTCATTTGATCCTCACAGAAGTCCTGGAGTAGATAGATAGGAGATTCTGTGGAATCCTATTTTCTTTTCATTAGCTGGAAAACGGAGATTTATAAAGTTTAGAAACTTGACCCAACTGAAAAGAAATAAGAAATGGTGGATCTTGAAAATGACTTCAGGTTTTGTCACTGCGCAGAATATAGTCAAACACTGCTGCAGTTAAATATTTTACCCTTTGTTCTCCCTGAGTGATCTACAATAACAATCTGGTGCGTGTTGATATTTACTGCTGTGTTGCTGACAATTACCTGAAAGAGAAGTTGGGGTGCTTCACTGGGCTGGAAAAAGTTTAGCTACATCAGAAAGCAGGTCAAATTAAGCAAGTTTATCTATATATATAAAGCTCTCACTGGCACCAATTGCACACGTTTGTTTCCATCTATCATTGTTGATCGTGAATTTGATTGACACTTCTATTATAAAGAAAAGACGAATAGCAATATTAAAATATTTCTTCTAATTAATTTCCTTTCAATGTGCACAAATCCGTGCACCAGGCACTAGTAATTTGAATGTAACCATGGTATTTTAACATACATGCTGATTTAATCAGCATTTTGACCAGCATCACTGGTCAAAATTAAAATAAAAGAATTGTCTCATTAAAATTTAATTATGTGTTGTTTTAAAAATGTTAAAATTTATAATACAAATAAGTCAGGATTTATTTTTAATCCCAAATAGAGGGTTATAAGAAAATATCAGACAGTAGTTTTCTAGATGCTATTAGATATTTTTCTCCATTTTGTCATTTCTTTTCAGATGACCTGACGTGAAGATAAAAATGACAGTCATTTCTTAGTTGGCATTTGAAAGACATGAACGATAAGAAACCCAGCAGAACTCCTGGAGACTTTTTATAGGGAAAATAAGCATATTGACATTTTTTACTTTTGCATATTGATTTTTGGCTCCAGCAGCTCCAAAGCCATTTAGAGGTGGAGTTAATCATTCTTGATTTTTTTATTGTCAGTCAGTCCCCTTATTCATAATGCTGAATAATAGTAATACTATTTCGTTTTATTTATGCTCACAATCAGGTCTATAGTAAAAAATTCATAAGGTAACATACTGAAATTATTTCAGGTAACTGATAAAATATGTAATCTTTAATAGACTATTGATTGATGTTCTAACAAAGGGGTAGATCTTGTGAATTTCAGAGGTTGTCCCAAAATGATCTTAAACAATCCTACTTTGTTAAAAATATCAGTATTCCTTTCCTGTAAAAATAACCCCAGGGATCATTTGAAATATGTACAAGTACTTATTGGTAAACTCAGTTTAATTAGCTATAAAAAGAATGACTTTTCATCCCTATGTTAATGTCTACTTTCACTGTGAGGTTATAACGGCTTCTTGATAAAGATTAATGCCATGTCTAATAAGCTCTCATAATAGATTCATAAGTGTTTCTGTTTATATCAGAATTTTAAACCCAGAGTAAAAATGGACAGTGTAGTACGCAGAGTAATGACCTTCCAAAGATGTCTGTACCCTAAACTTTGAAACCTATAAACGTGTTATGTTACATGGCAAAGGGGAATGAGGTTGCAGATGGAATTAAGGTTACTAATCAGTTGACCTTAAAATAGAGAGATTTATTTATTTCCTGGATTATCTGTGTAGGCTCAAAATAACCATACAAGAGGATGTGGGAGTGAAAACATGGAAGAAGGACTCAACCCACTGTTGCTAACTTTAAAGCTGTAGGAGGGCATTCCATTAGCCAAGGAACACATGCAGCCTCTAGAAGCTAGAACAGACCAATAGTCAGATGCTCCCCTAGAGCTTCCAGAAAGGAATGCAGTCCAGACAATACCTTGAGTTTAGTCCTTTGAGACCCTTTCCAGACATCTAACCTGAATAATTGCTGTTTTAAGGCAGTTAGTTTGGAATAGTTTGTCACAGCAGCAAGAAAAAGCTAGCCAAGGCCAACTGTGTCTATTAAATAATGTAGTCATTGAACATATATTACATGCCTGTTTATTAAAAAACTGTTTGATTTCTACTGCCACTTATTTGTTGTAATTAAAACATCTTCCATGCATCAGAGTAAAAATCATACTTAAGGTTGTCTGTCAATTGCCTTGATAATAGTAAGCCTTATGATTTCTGTACTAATTGTATTGGGAAGGCTGGGGCTTAATGGAGTGAGCAGTATGGTGGAATCACAAACATTTTTCCACCCAAGCATATCTACAATCATTCATTCCCACTTTGTTCCTAAGGTTTCCCATTAGTATAGAGAGGTGCTGGATCATGACTACCCCGCAGAGTTCAACTTTGGGTCCAATCGAAGCTTATTAAAATATAGACTCTAAGAAGTAGGAAGAACTTTTGAGACCATCTGGTCCAAAATATTAGTTTTAACCAGTGAGCAAATTCAGGCCCAGGTCACTCAGCTGGTAGGTGATAAAACTGAGATAAGTCCAAGTATTCTGTTTCTTTCTAGTTCTATGTTGTTTCCACTGTAGAATGAATTCCAGCCAGATCTAACCACTCAGTTCCCCAGCTGGCCCACAACAGAAACACCATCACGTTAAATGCAAAGGAGGTTTTACATCCAGGAGTCCATACTTTAAACCTGGATATGTTTCCTGGATAGGTTCCTTGAAGATTTCCCGTTAACACTGAGAATCTCAAACAGAAAATGAAAGTTCCGTGTTCAAGAATAATTGTGACTAATGTCATTCATGAATTATAAATTATATGACCTGTTATGGTAAGAATCACCAAATCATTAGTCATAAGTCACAATGAGCTTATATTTTACCTTGTTTATTAGCCACAATCTAAAATACTGGATTGGTAAATAGCTTTGGACTACTTCTGATATTAACATGGGAAAACATCTTTTTTTTTTTTTTACTTAATAGTTATGAGGCTTTAGGTCAGCCGTGGGCAAACTACGGCCCGCGGGCCAGATCCAGCCCGTTCGGCTGTTCTATCCGGCCCGCGGAGCCGAAAGAGCGGAGGGTTCTCTTGCTCTCCCCTCCGCTCCTTCACCAGCAGCAGTGTTAACATGGCAACGTCGGGAAACACGGCCGCAGCTCCTTCTTCTGAGTCCAGTTTAAGAACTCATTGTGGCCCTCGAGTCAAAAAGTTTGCCCACCCCTGCTTAGGTAAATTCTTCAACTTTTGTGAGTCTGGGTGTTCTCCTCTATTCAGTGGAACTGACTATATTATATCAGAAAGCTAGTATAAGGATTAAAGGAACTAATATTTGCAAACCCCATACTGTTATGTGAAATGTAATGTACTGAGTAAATAGTAGCTATTTTATTGTTATACTTTTTTTCTAAAACTTGCTAGAAATCCTGAAGAGCATAGTTATCTCAGTGGGAAAGGACAACAAAGAAAACTCTAGAAAGATTCTTAGGACCTTGAAAGCAAGAGAAAGGGAGAGAGGGTGGCAGAGAGAGAAAAGAATATCTTTATAAAGGGGGGGGAAGGATTGAGGAACTTCAAGGGCCTGAATCCAAGACAGGGCTAGAAAAAGTGTCAGAGAAGACAGAGGAGAGAAAAGGATAAAGTAGGGGGAAGAAGAAAGAAGGCAGAGAAACCAGTGGTGTTTTAGAAAGGTTATGTGATAGAAAAAAAGAACACAGTATATGATTCATCTCTTAAATGAAATGTTTTCTGAGAGATCTTTCCTCTTTTGTGTGTTAGCAAATAGAAGGTAAGAACCTCCTTCCTTTACCCTGAGCAAGGACATGCTCTCCTTTTAAAGATCCCTTCTGTCTGAAGCCATATGACAGTAAGATCAAACAGGGACTCCTCAGTTTTGTGGCTTATATAAAGTAGAATGATATACCTGGCAGATCCTTTTGAGATGACCAATCTGGGAAATGAACCAAAGACTCTGTGATCCCACATCAAGGTGCTTACAGACCACTTTCCTCTTTTCTCATAGTCCCCAGACTCCCTACTCAAAATTGTAAAATCCTCCTCAGAAGACATGGATGAACTAGAATACTACAGTTTTTCCCAAAACTTGCCTGATTATACAAACACCCAAAGGCATGCCTGGAGATTTGGAATTTTAACCTCAAGGTGATTCTTATAGTTACCAACTGAAACATGTAGACATGGAGGAACTTCAGAATGAAGCAAGTTATCTTCCTTCTGACTGGGCCGTTCTGAATATGACACCATTACCCGCCCAACAACAAAAGTTGACAATTTGAAAAATAGGCTCAGGCTCTGTATTCTTATTCAAGTAATCTCTGTTTTCGCCAAGTTATCTTATTGCTACTAGTGATGATAATTTTATGGATGTCTTTCTGGTCTATATTGTCAGTACTCAGAGGCACCGCCTTGGTAATATCTTCATTATGCTTTTTTTTTTTTAATATATTTTATTGATTTCTTACAGAGAGGAAGGGAGAGAGATAGAGAGCCAGAAACATCGATGAGAGAGAAACATCGATCAGCTGCCTCCTGCACATCTCCCACTGGGGATGTGCCTGCAACCCAGGTACATGCCCTTGACCGGAATCGAACCTGGGACCTTTCAGTCCGCAGGCCAACGCTCTATCCACTGAGCCAAACCGGTTTCGGCATTTTTTTTTTTTAATCATTATGCTTTTTACCAGGCTTGCTGGTCATACCTTTTCTTCTTCATGTCACGCCTGCATATTACTAATTGCAATCACATTGTATAAGAATTATTGTCTAATATTTCTCAAGACTCCATGTCATGTTAGAAGGCATGTCTTATTGATCTTTGAGACTTCAGTATTTTGCTCACCTAGCACATCATAAATGCCCAGTATTTATTGAATGAACACCCAATGTAGACACTTATGAAGACACACCTGAAGGATGAGAAGATTGAGGTTATCCTAGGGGTAAAAAACATGGCATGGGAGTAAGAGATTTGCCTAAGATTATCTTTATATCCTAAGTAGCCAGCAGCCCTGGGGCCTGTCCTGGCATCTCTCCAGAAACCTGTTTCCTCTCTGGCTAGAATTGGTATAGAATTGATCTCAGAGATTGGTTTAAGCTTATCAATCATTCTATATATGAGCCTCTGATAATTAGGATTTTCTTTTGTGCTCAGATAGCAAGAAAACCTTTATAGATTGAATGGGAATAAAATGTGATAATGGTGAATAACTAGTAATATTTTATGACAAGAAGTTGAAAATATAATATATTATTGTATGGAATATTCCAGCATAAAACTGCTGCTTCGGGTGCCATAAGCACTACATAAGTCAAGGAGCACAGAAGGTATTCTAAGTAACAACAAAAGATCACTGAAATATTAAGATAGAGAATTTATAGTAATTGTATTAGGGATTCTTTGCTTTAATTAATATTCCCTCTGAGTTGATTCCTGCCAAATTCGTTTGGCTTCATTCCCGTTTTAACTGTTAGTGAAAGCTGAATGACCCCAGAAGGTGAGGCTAGGGAGATTTTATTGTAGGAAAACCTCGTGCCTAAACCTCTGACAGAGGACCAAAGGTGGGGAGAGAACTGGCTACAGTCGTGAGGGAGAAGTCCGCACCCACAGCTTCCATTCACTTCTACTAGTAAGTAAGGGTTGATAAGGGAATTGTTGAAGTCAAGTCTGCATTTATTTCCTACTTTACATCAATTTCAAGGCAACTTTTGAAGGGAAAGCAGGTGTTGCATTTCTCTATCGTGAATTGCTTTGCTTCTTCAGCAGTGGGATGCAGGAGAAACCCTATTTGCATCTTTTCAACTGCTCTTAGCAAGCCCCCAAAGTCTGAGTTAATGTTAGTTTGTTGTCTGGAGTGACCAAAAGGGATGAGCAATTATTCTCTGAGTAGCAATGGCCGAGGACATGAGTCCCTTCCCTGCTAAACTGGAAGAGATTTACCTGCAAAATTCGCCGCTTTGAATTTTAGTACAGTTTGGGGGAATAGAATTGACCTGTGGTTTACAGGAAAGAGTGTGGACTTTGGCCTCAGATGTACCAGGTTGGTTTCACATTTTACTATACGCACTTTTGTGAAACCCTAGTAAACTACTTAATCTCTGAGCCACAGAGTTCTCATCTGCACAATTGGAATAACAGTGCTGTGTGTTGAACAGCTACACGATTTGCAGGCCAGTGCAAAATAGAAATGTGGAGCCTTTGTTCAAAAATTATTATGAATTTTAGGAAGTTGATAACTTAAATCAAGTGTGGGGGCCCTCTAGCGCAGGGATAAGTAGGCAGGTCACACCCATAAAGCCGGCCCTGGCTGTACCAGTCATTTGCCTCTGGTTCTCAAATACCTCCCCCTGTTTATATCTCTGTCTCAGAGAGCTGATCCCTGAAAACTAGTTGAACACTTGAAACCTGTATGCTATGCTTTTAAAAATCAATGTCACCCCAATAAATTCAATTTAGAAAAACTACATTTCCACTGGCTACTAGCTAGATTTGACCAATAGGAGGAAGGAGGAATTGGAGAGTAGAAGAAGCTCAGCTCTCTCTCTCTCTCTCTCTCTCTCTCTCTCACCTCTCCCCTTCTACCCCCCTCTCCCCATCTTGCCCTTCCCTCTCTATTTATTTTCCTTTGAGAGGTATCTCCAGCAGTGTCTACCTCTCCTCTTAGGTTCCCGGTTATCTGGGACAGCCATCTTCTGGGGTCTCACTTTCCCTGATCCCACTTCCTGCTAGACTCTCTCCACTGTTTCTGGTCCCTGCTTCAGCCTGGCCCAGGCTCTGTGCTTGGATCACACCACCTTTCTCCTGTTTCCTAGGCCTTACTGAAGAAGCCAGTTCCTGTTGTTGCTACTTTCTGGACTGCCTCACTGTTCCCTATTTGGCATTTCAGCTCTTCCAAGCCCCCTTTTAACTGGTTCCCCTTATTAAATATTCTCTATTGAACTATTCTGAGTGGAATCTGATACAAACATCTGCCTTGCAAGGTTTTCACAAGGAATAAATTTGCCTAAGTCAGTGTTTTTCAACTGTAGGTTGCAATCCATTCATGAGTCATGAAATCAATTTAATGGGTCAAAACCAGAATTTTAGAATGCAAAATAACATAAAGTAAAACAGAAAATATTTCAGTGTGTCGTATGTACTTAGGGTACATACTGTTTCATCAAACTTTTAGTTGCTGTGTGTGTGTGTGTGTGTGTGTGTGTGTGTGTGTGTAGTGTGCACCAGTTCATGCTGTAAAAATGTATTACTTTCTAGTAGTAAGGATTTAAAAATAAGAAGAAAGTCAATGGGCTAAGGTTCCTGGCACATAATAAGCACTTAACAAATCATAGCAACTATTGTTGCCATCCAAGGCCATGCCATATAAACATAATCCAGTGAGGGCTCAAAGGGTTTACTGGTCCAATGCACTTTCGTACATTAGGAGAGTTCCACATAGTTGAGCCAGGATGTACTGAAATGGCCAACACATTTACTTGCATTTGTTTGATTGCACCTCGACGGGCCCAGCCTGAGTCACCACCTTGGCTGAAAGAGATGCCAGCGGGTTGGAAGAACAGAAGATAACATTTTCTTTTTCAATGATTCACTGCAACTCTGCTCCTGCAATGTTTATTTTAACAGCTGAATGCTTTAAAATAGGCAAGCCTCACCTAGGAAAGTGGCTATGGGAGGAAGTGATGAGATAAAGCAACTCCCGATCAGCATATTAGTAAGAGGGCAGCTTGGGTCCTCTGGAATTCCTTCTCTTTAAAGGTATTAAAGGGCTCTAGGAAAATATCTCTAGTCCAAGACAGCCATGAGATTGGTAAGTAACAAATACTATCAACCACCCAGCATTTGCTCATGGAGATCTGATCAGAGTCATCCCAGCCCATGGCTACTGTTAGCTATGTGTTGATGACGATAAGAAAATGATTAGCAAAAGAACTTTTAGCTCCTTGTCTAGTTCTTGTCTATTTCATCAGGCAAAGAAACATGAGTTCCCAACCATTCTTTAATCCATCCAACTCCAAAGAGCAAGGGACCTGAGGAATAGCAACAGCTACAGGACCCCTGATTTTCTCTGCTTTATGGTCTCCTCTGAGACCTCCACAGAGCTCTCTATGGTTGAGAGCTGCCTTTCCAGGCTCTGATGAGCCTTCAGTAGAACAGTGGGCCAGGACACTCTTTCTACCACTGCATGACAACAGTATTTGTGATGTCAGGTGACAGAGAAAAAGAGCAGTTGATAGAACCCTTATGTTGTACCAGAAGCTGAACTGAATACTTTCTACACTTAAAATTATTTAATCCTCCAGACAACTCTATTGGGTGGGTACTATTATTACCCTCATTTTTCAGTGAAGAACTACATAGGGAGGCAAATAACTTCCCCAGATTCCCACAGCCAATTATTAGTAGTAGAGCCAAGATTCAAGTAAGACCGTCCAGCTGCCAACTCAATGCTCCTAACCTACGTGGACTGGGAATTACATGATGGCATTCTGATTTTATCAGTAACCAATTTGCCTGATTGGTGGGCAGAGCCACCCCTCTGCAATGTCTTCTTCTCACCTGAAAGATAAAGAAATTGCTCTGGATGTTTTAAAATCCCTTCTAAGCACCCCCTTTCTTGTTTCTTTAAGTTTTAGTGTTCAGAGAGAGTCTATTAACTCATCTAATATATTCCATTGTCCCAAAAGGTTCCAAACAAATCAATTACTAACTACTTTTCCCACTTGTCGGTGTAGGAATATGTTTCTGTTCATCCACTCCCTCCTGCAAGGAGGCCTCACGTTTTGCTGCTGTGTCTGTCTCCTACCTTCTTTCCGTTCTATCTGACCTCAAACTGCCTTCTGTCTTTCAGCCCCCAGTGGGAAATCCCAGGAAGCTTTCTAAATCCCTGTGTTTATCACACCAGCCCCTTAAAGGAGTGCTGACTTAAAGGGTGGGGCTGGTCTAATGGATTTATATATGATAGTGATACACTGAGGAGATGCTTGAGGAAGAAGAGGCATGGGGGAGACAGAACACTAAACAATGTTTCCAATTAAGAGGAGAGTCAGGTCAGAGAGAACCGCCCTCTGGATGGAGCTCTCCACCACCTGACAAGCTGATTAAATTGCAGGCTGCAAAAAGTAAATGTTTACTCCAAGCCAGGTGCTTGGACTACTCGGAACTCTATTAGGCATGAGTAAGAGGTTTAATTGGCTTACCTTTATTCAACTGTTAGTGTTTTCCTCCAAAGTGCCTGTCAGAATCTTTGTGTTTCTCTCATAACAGCTGGCTCATAAAAACCTAAACTCATCTGAAAATGGGGAGTAGGGATCTTGAGACTCCTACTCTCTTTTCTCAGATCCGTATTAAAATGGTAGAGAAAGAGAGTTAAAGCATGCTATTCTAGCTGGCTGTTTTATCAATTCTATCAAAATTAGTGGAACCATCTTTTATCATTTGTTCTATACTGTAAGTGCAGTTTGTTTTACCTCTTGAAGACGGAATCCTAGCTAAACTGGACTTAATATAACTTGTGAAATCACCCAACTGCAGTAATTCCCTATCAGAATGCCGCTAAAGGAGATCCACCATGATGTGCACAGAACATTCTTATTAATACAGGAATTTGTGGCCAGCTTGACATGTTAGCCATAATCGACTCCATGCTTCCTTTCCTTTTGCGGTTTTCTTATTGTTGGATTTACTTTCCAGGCATTTGTTTTTCTCAAATGTGTACTTATTAATGCATCTGCTTGGAATGGTTTGAATAGAAAAATATATCAAGGTATCAGAAATATTCAAAACCAGAGTATCCTTGGCTTTGTGCCCACTCCATCTTTTCCTTTCTCTCTCTCCATTTCTTATTCTCTACCTCTGTGGTTACTCAGGAAATACAAGTCGCTTGATTTTTAAAATAGTGATTAACTCAAAAGTAGTGACTCAACATTGGTTTTGAAGACAGTCTGAGGGATAGAGCTGTATAATTTTTAATTATAATTAATATGAATTTGTATTGTTTTATGTACTCGAGTACCCTATTGCAAGTGTAGGGTAATCTTTCAGAATAAAATTAGCCTGGTTCTCTTCACATTTTTGAATTTAGCTTCAGTAAAATATTTTTCCAAATTATGTCCACAAAACACTATCTCCAAAACATGCTTCTTGAAAAAGGTGTTGTTGTCTAATACGTGTAGGGAATCCTACCTTTGCTTTCATTTTCTTAAGAGTAATTATTAGCATTAGCAAACTTAAGACTAAAAAATTCATTAGCAGAGGAACTCATTTAATTTTACCTCAATATTTTTCAAAATTAGTTTACCCCATCCACCTAAATCCCTACTGTTATTCTGACAATTGTTACTACTGATAAGTTAGCATTCTTCAGAATATACTTGGGAAATGGACTCTAGATCTGTGATCCTTAGGAAATATTGATAGTAGTCATCATTTGCTGAGCGTTCACTATGTGGCAGGAACTATTCTAGGTAACTTTTTTATTTTTATGATCTGAATTCTTTTTCTTATTGTTTAAAGTATTAAATGTCTCCTTTTTTCCCGATTGACGACCAGCCCTGAGGACAAGCCCCCACCTCCCCAGTGTCTGCATCCATTGGTCATGCTAATATGCATGCATACAAATCCTTTGGTTGATCTCTAACTCCCCACCCGCCCCACCACTCCCCTGCCTTCTCTCTGAAGTTGGACGGTCTACTCAGAGCCACCTTGTCTCTGGATCCATTTTTGTTCATCAGTTTATGTTGATCATTATATCCCACATATGAGTGAGATCATGTGATATTTATCTTTCTCCAACTGGCTTATTTCGCTTAGCATAATGCTCTCCAGTTCCATCCATGCTGTTGCAAATGGTAAAAGTTCCTTCTTTTTTATAGCAGCATAGTATTCCATTGTGTAGATGCGCCACAGTTTTGTAATCCACTCATCTGCTAATGGGTACTTAGGCTGTTTTCAAATCTTAGCTATTGTAAATTATGCTGCTATGAACATAGGGGTGCATATATCCTTTATGAATGGTGTTTCTGGTTTCTTGGGATATAGTCCTAGAAGTAGGATTACTGGGTCAAAAGGGAGTTCCATTTTTAACTTTTTGAGGAAACTCCATACTGTCTTCCACAGTGGCTGCACCAGTCTGCATCCCCACCAGCAGTGCACAAGGGTTTCTTTTCCTCTGCATCCTCGCCAGCACTTGTCATTTGTGGATTTGTTGATGATAGCCATTCTGACAGGTGTGAGATGGTACCTCACTGTTGTTTTGATTTGCATCTCTCGGATGATTAATGACTCTGAGCATGTTTTCATATGTTTCTTGGCCTTCTGTATGTCTTCTTTTGAAAAGTATCTAGGTCCTTTGCCCATTTTTTGATTGGATTGTTTATCTTCCTTTTGTTAAGTTGTATGAGTTCCCTGTAAATTTTGGAGATTAAACCCATACCTGAACCTTATTTTTTAAAAATATATTTTTATTGATTTCAGAGAAGAAGGGAGAGGGCAACAGAGATAGAAATATCAATGATGAGAGATAATCATTGATTGACTGCCTCCCGCATGTTCCCTACTGGCGATCGAGCCCACAACTTGAGCATGTGACCTGACTGGGAATTGAACCCTGACATCATGGTTCATAGGTCGATGCTTAACCATTGAACAACACTGGCCAGGCTGTTCTAGCTACTTTAGTCATTGTAATAGCTAGCTTCTTACTGGGTTTCACAGTTTCACAGAGACTGAAATGACTGCTTTGTAGAAGATATACTTCTCCCTCACATAAAAGTCTAATATGGCCAGTAGTACAGGGAGTTAGGGCAGCTCTCTCACCAGGTCATCCAAGGGCTTAGGTAGTTTCACCATCCTTCAAGATATTCCCTTCTCTGTGGATCTTAAACTAACTCATCATCCCTCACTCATGTTCTATCAAAAAAGAGACAAAAGGGACAACCCTAACGAAAGAGAAAGTGGAGTGCCAACAGCTTCCTGTTAAGAATCTGGTTTGTATTATGCTCATATCTCATTGTCTAGAATTTATTAACATGGTGGCCACACCCAGCTTACAAGAAATTCTAGGAAATATAGTCTTTGCCTGGGGAACATATGTTCACCTCAAATTGAGGAGGTTTGACTATTAAGGAAGAAGGAAAGAGTGAATATTACACACGCTTAGCTTCTCTGCTGTGCTTTTTCAACATTAAATCCTACAACTAACACCATGATATAGGTACTTTTGTCCCCATTTTAATAATGGGAAACTAAGATACTGAGATGGTAAAACTAAAATCACATAATGATCAGTGGCTTTAGGCTTATATATCAGGTTACTTAATTCCGGAACCTGGGTTCTTAAATAACACACACACTTACCATGCTTTCCCTCAAAATTTCTAGTAGTCTCCATCATTCTTGGGCCTATACTTTTCTAATTTTATAGGAGATTAATTTTTTAAGTCATTGGGGGTAGAGACTAATTTCTTTACTAAAATCATGGTCTTCTTTCTTTCTGGACACATGTCTAGACTATATTTTGCCACTTCTCTTAGGTGTGGCCATATAACTGAGTTCTAGCCAAGAGAACATGAGAAGATCTGATTATACTACCTCCAGTCTTGGTGTTTAAAAACCTCTCTTGTATGCTCCTCCATGCCCTTTTCCCTCCAGCTAACTGAAATGAGCATGACACCCAGGGTAATTGGAAGCCTTATGTCAAAGGTAACAGAGCCTTCCTCAGCCTGAGTCCCTGAATAACTATGTGGAGGAGAGATACCACAAATTCTTTTTTACACATACTACTGCTATGGTGGAAAAAAACAAAGTTCTCTTGTGTTTGATCCATTTTAAAGTCTTTGATCTGTTTGTTTTAGTGGTTTGTCTAGTCTAAATGATACAATATGTTAGCATGATGTCATGAAAAAAAAATGACCATCTGAGTTAAAATCCTACATTTGCCATTTACTAGTGATGTGGCCTTGGTTTTCTTAATTTCTTAATTTCTATGGGCCTGAATTTTCTCAGTTTAAATTAATTTTCAATCATAGAGTTGCTGTAATAAATATATTACTCACTATAAAAAGTTCTGTTTCTTGTTACTATTCCATTCCCATGATCAGGAATTTACACTTATTTTAGTTGTCCCACTGTTTGAAATACACATGCCTTAGTATTATGGAAACATTTTTAAAGAAATGTGTCTTAGGTATCTTAAGGTTTCTACATTAACATTAGGGAACTTTCAGATTTACATTCCACGTCATTAAAAAAACATACATATATGTCAGAAAAATGAGAGAATAACAGTTTTGGAATCATTTGACAAACCTTGATAAAAACATCTGTTTGACCTCTTATTAGCTCATCACCTCTCTGAGACTTAGATTCTGTATTAGTAATTTTGCAATAATAATAGTCCTCTTTCAGGATTGTGATGATTACATAAAATTCTAAAAGTTTATGAAATTTCTTTGCTCACTGATTATTTTCCTTGTCCCTCCAAACAGATTTTCATACTGTTGACCTTAAACAAATAGACAGCCAGATATTTCTCCAGCAAAATTGGATTTATTCAGGAATAACAAAGAATTGCAATTCAGGAGATGTGGTCTCATGAGAACCACAAATCCCAAGAAATGAAGGAGAGGAAAGTCTTCCATAGGGAAGAGGAAGGGGAGAGATCTGTAATAACACAGGATTCTTCCTGATGGTCTCCATGATCTGTAAGCACATGAGTTTGTCCCTCTTCTGGCCTGCCAACTTCATTTTAAATGAGGTTTCTGTTTCTTAATCTTTACAATAGAGCACTGTCAGTCATTTTTGCTGGACTGCAGTCACCTTTCTTTCTCCAAATGTTTAGTTTTAACATTTCAATTCTCTAGAAAGCAGATTTATTTTACTGATTGCAACACTGAATTGCATCTCATTCCTCCAACAGACCTGTGGATTTGGGGTGGTTTGTGAAGGAAGAAGTTGGCCTATTGCTATATTACCAGGAGACAGGACCAATGTTGTTTGCATAGCCTATCTAAGAAAGTGATGGTCACAGAGTGGGCAATCCAAGGCTGATTTTGTGGAGGAATAGAATGTTGTAGGTTATCTAATTGTCTGGAGCACAGTGTGCCTTTGAATGTTTTCTCCATGTGGGACATACAAAGGAGGATTTCCATTTGGCAGGCATGTGGGTAAACTATATTCAGGTTCCACACCCACTTCACCTGCAGGGATTTCACTTACTATGGAACTAAAGTTCTGGCCCATTGCTTCTCATCCCCATTTATACTATAGTAGGAATGCAGTAGTTATAAATTGTGCTAATTAGGTATATCTTGACTTAATCTGTTGTTGCATAAAAATATGAGAGGCTCTTGGCATTTTAATTATGATGTGTCTTGGTGTGGTCCTCTTTGGGTTCCTTTTGTTTGGGGTTCTCTGCGCTTCCTGGACTTGTAAGTCTATTTCTTTCACCAGGTAGGGGAAGTTTTCTATCATTATTTCTTCAAATAGGTTTTCAATATCTTGCCCTCTCTCTTCTTCTGGGACCCCTATAATTCTGATGTTGGTACGCTTGAAGTTGTCCCAGAGGCTCCTTACACTATCTTCATATTTTTGGAATCTTTTTTCTTTTTTCTTTTTCACATATGTAATATCTTAATCAATAAAAAATATATTTAAAAACATATGAGAGGCATATTAATACCTGTACAATCTTTCTAGTAGGTAAGAGCAAGGCAAAGTCATCGGAAAACAGAAAGTAAAATTGCATTTGATATTAAGGTTGTATATTTCCATTCAATGTAGTATCCACATGAAATTAATGCATTTTAACTCAACTCAACAGCAACCAACAAAATCACATTAAGTGCATGAAGAAACTTGGGCTTAAGGGGATGATTTATTGTTGAACACTCCCTTTGGGAATTCACATGGAATGGTTATTTAACTGGGAAATTTTTGTTTTTAGGTTTTTTATTTTACCCTTGAAAGGTAAACCACAAAACCTCAATTTGCTAGAGTGTTCCAGTTAATCTCCTGCTCTATTGAGTGTCACTCTAATTCCCTATTCTTTTCACCTTTGCAGTGAAAAATCATTCTAGACACTGCTGAACTACTTTTCTGCCTTATTAAGAAAAGAAACTATTGGGCAAAATTTAATCCTTCATGACTGAAAAATGTGGAGTGTTGTTTGTTTTATATTTTTTTGGAACATAAACTATATTGAGAATATAATAAAAATATGAATGCTATCAGAAAGTATTAAGAGAGAGAGAAACATATATAAACAATTTTTCATACAATTTACAAATTTCTGCAGCCCACCTTTGAGCCTCTGGCAAGAGAGCCCAGGCTAAGAATCCCTGTCATAAACCCTTTTGACCTTATTATCTTAAACATTTCTTTTATTTGCAATAAAAATGTAGACAGAAAAAAAGGGGATTTGGCAACATATTTGTTCATTCAAAAAATTCAGAGTACATTAATACCATAAAAGTATTTTTCATGTGTATCCCTGGGAACGTACTTGTTAATTATTTTATTATTAGAATCTATTTAATTGATTTATTTTTTTTAAAGCAGAATATCAAAAGAGGTAAGTCTAATTCACCAAGGGTTTTGTGGGGTTGATTTTAAATAGATGAGTTCTATTTAAAGAGTTCTTCTGAGTACCCCCTTGAAATCAGCATATGGAAATAAATTCCAGAAGTTTTTCAGAATTTCTCAAAAGCAAAAATATATATAAAAATCTATATTATAAGCAAACAAAGATATGAAAACAACC
This sequence comes from Myotis myotis, assembly GCF_014108235.1. Taxonomy (NCBI): domain Eukaryota; kingdom Metazoa; phylum Chordata; class Mammalia; order Chiroptera; family Vespertilionidae; genus Myotis; species Myotis myotis. The sequence continues at coordinate 16,761,872 of NW_023416335.1, forward strand.
TCAAAAACAATAAGCACCAGAAGCCCTTTATTTTCAGCACATTCTCTACTCTCTTTCTCTAGGCCACTGGTTCTCAATGGGAGTGGGATTGCTCCCAAAAAAGGGGGCTTTGGAAATTTGTGGGGGCATTCGGTTGTCACAATGTCAACCAAATAGCTATAACTACTATTTGGATAGACAGGGTTAGGGTGGTCAAGAAGGCTTTTCTTTTTTCTTTTTTTTACAGCCCTCATCACTTTGTAATCTCCCCTAGGATATTCCTTTAGCTGAAAATACTATCCATAATGATAGTGCTAGACTATAGCTCCATTCTACAAACACCAACAATATGTATTATGGTTTTTAATGCACTCTGAATGTTTTAAGAGGGTGTGACACTGCTGTGTATGTCACGGTAAGATTGTCTTTTGATTTGGTTAAGAATTTTGCTAAATGTTGTTTTCCATTGTGAAAAATCATGCCAAAGACAGTGATGCTGTTTATGGTATTCCAGTCCCCATGAGAACACATCTGTATCAATGTACATTTAAAATGATCAGGTTCACAGTGATTCTTTGTACAGGTGGCAGCTTTTCATTACTTCACTATGTCTTCTAATATAGTTATCCCAAACATTCATATATGGAAATATTGTTTTTTGCAACTTTATTGTCTTCTATTTTGCTCTATAATTTCTTCTATAATTACAATTTGTCAAATAAGTCAAAGTTTCTTACAAAAAATGCTTGAAAGCAAAATTTTATCTCTTCGGTCTTTTCACTACTTGCCAAAGAAAATTCACTGGCACTAAGTCTGGTTTTTTATGATTACTCAGAGCTGTGCTGTTAAAAGGACAAGTGAATTACTACCTTCCTAGAGCTGAACTCAAGGGGGAAGTTTGACTAATGACTGGTAAAATAAAATAGTGGAAATGTATTTCTTTTGTTCCATATAATCAGCTACAAAACATCCTTAAAGAAATGAAATTATTTATGAACAGAAGTTGGAACCTTTAAATGCATTTTATTCTGTTTTCCTTCTTTGCAGAAACCCTCATAATACAAGCTTGAATATAATGAAATTTTGCATAAATGACATGTGGCAACCTAATTTAGTATAAGCTATGGAATGTGGTAATAGTTTAACTTCAGAGCTCTTACATTTCATTCCTTCATTACTTTTTTTTTCTCCTTTCAAAGCATTCTTTAGCTATGGACCAAGTTTAAACAATGACAAGTCAAATTCCCAGAGCCAAAAATAGTGTTTCGATATTTCCATCTAATTAATTGGTGCTTTCTGATGAGCATCCAGTGTACTTAGTTCTCTCACAGAAGATTCTCGAAGCCTGACACCAGGTTGAATTCTCAATTTGTGGAGGCCTCCATGGATACCTCCTTTTGTCCTCAACCCCATTCTGCTGACCTGGGTCATTAGCTGTGTCTATACTGTGAATTTGTACCAATATTTTCAAGTTGTACCAACCCTTCCTTTCTAGAAAACTCTGCTAACCTTTCTTCCATGTTTCAAAGGCAACAATCATTATCACCGCAACAAAGGTGGTTAACATTTTAGATGCCTCAGATGTGCCAGAACCAGCAAAGGTTTTTTAGCTGCATTGTCTCATTTAATTCTCTTAACAACTTATATGATAATCTTTATAGTACCCCCATTGTATAGATTAGAAAATGACATTCAAAGAAATTTACAGTCTTCATCATTTGGCAAAGGTCACACAATGGTTCCATTTGAATCCAAAACAAAATCATCATGCTTTTCTGGCGTTAATCTGCATTATACTTAGATTTCTGTTATCTTTCTATGAGGTGTTGCTGACTCAAGTCTCAGTCTATAGGAATCATTTCTGCATTGTTTGACAGATTACACATAGATCACAAAAACTATCCAATCCAATCTCTATCCAGAGTTGACATCACTCCCCTACTTAAAAATCTATAAAAATCTAGTATGACAAAGCAAGTACAGATTCCTCAGTCTGACATTAAACCACCACCATAATCTGATTCAATCTGTCTTCTCCATTTCAACTTGCTTTATCTACCTCTTTGTTGATTCTCATTTAGTTGTTCCCTTGATGGAATATTCTTCTTACCAAACCTCCACCACCATTTCTTTCTGTCATGTTTCTATTTCCCCAAGTCCTTTGATGAGAGGAAACACTTTTTCTCGACCATTGATCTTTCTCCACTTCATCAGCCATGTCAGCCCCCCTAGCATTTGGCTGTATTATGGCTTAGTTTCTAAATTTTCTTCAAAAAAGTTTGTCACGATAAGGTTGTTGGGGCCTGGACATATTTTGTGATTTGTTGATTAAGGAGTTCTGCTTATTTGGCATATTAGTCTTCCATTTTGTTGGATAGATTCAATCCCTCTTTCCTCTATGTTTCCACTGTTCTTTTGACATAATTCTTAATTCTTTACATTTCTGTCTCGACTGGCTGGCAAACTCCAAGGTAGGGGCCATGCCCTGTTCATCTTTGCATCTTTCTGGAACTAGTAGGTACTGTGTAACTATTTGTGGAACGAATGAAGAAAATGCTGGGAAACACACTCCAGGGATTTTGTGGGTTTTATATAATTTCTATGGATCTTGAAATAGAAAAAGACTATTAATGAGTTAGTACATCCCCACATACATATTGTTGAGATGATATGATAGATTGTATAACTATTTAATCTACCTTAAATTGCTATTAGGCAACAATACTGCTTTGACTTCAAGGGCTGGAAAGCAAACAATATATAATGTCCAATTGCTCATGCTAGGGGCAGAGAGGGAAGATTTAAGGAAGAATAATATAATGGGATGAAATTTGGCCAAGATACAAGGTTAATGTCTCCTCACCTCTCAAAGAGTACAGAACAATCGTTCATCATCACAGCTGTTGGAGTTTAGAGCTTACTTCTCATCCAAATGACAGTGCCTTCCACAGAAGGCTATTTCCCAGGGCTACCCTAATCAGCCATCATGTCCTGGAGAGGATAATTGGCCCTGGCTGTCTCTATCCAAGTGGTGACTTAAGCCGGTCTGAAGGCCTTCATTAATGCAAACAACAGCCCAGCCCATGGTGGCACTAATTTCTAAAGCTGAAGACTTGGAGAAGGACCCTGATTTTCCATGGTGTTGATTGTTCTTTTCAGTAAGAAGTTTACCTCTTCCATTATTCTCTCTGCCAAGTACAAATCAGTGTATTTCCAACATCCTGGTGTTTTAACTAAGCATTGCTGGCTTCCACTGCTTCTCTTCAATTAACAAGCATCTGTAAAAGAGCTTTCAACTGACATGGGAAGAAAATCTCTAAGGAAGGGATGGACGGCATCCCACATCTCTAAATCCTCACCAGAGATCTTCCGTTAAGTCACCAAGGAGACATGTGCAGAAGGGACACTTCAGATAAATGAGTATTTGATGACTAATTGGGTTTGGTCCCAAATATATATGTAGAGTCTTATGGCAGGGAGCAGGGAAGGGTCATATAAGATCAATTTTAGATTTCTTCACTTCCTTAATTAAAAGCCTAGAATGTAGGACTACTGAGTAGCTTGTTTCTTTAGACCTTTCTTCCTAGGTCAACGCACTTGGTCTTCTGGATATTAACTCTTCAGCTATAAGAAGAAGCATGGTAGCAAAAGGCCTAAGGCAGTTTTAATATAATCTGAGCTGTCCATGTCTTCCTTTAATGTGACCCTAGCACTGGGGCACTAGGCCTTTAAGGGACCTTCCAAGAAAGTGGTGACTATAAATCTTTGTCAGCATACCATGAACCTGAGGAGGGAAGAACAGCCAGTTTACCAAATGCAAGAGGAGAGATAGCCTTACTTCTTTCCTTCTACTTGGCCCCTGAATAGATTGCGAGTACCTTATCCATTTTTGAGCTCCTGTCTTTTTGGTGGAATTTGTATATATAGTGTATGTGAATGTGCACTTGTACATGTGTGCTTGCATGTGTGCCGGAGGTTGTACACCTAGTTACAAATTCACAAACATGAGGTCTTGGGCTTTCTTAAGGTCAGAGTGTGCCTTCAATGATCCTTTGTAGGAAAATAATGTTTCTGTAGCTCCACATCTTCCCATGAGTGTACCAATACCTAAACATAAAAAAGAAACTGATTAGGATGGCAGTAATGACACACTATGTCTTTCTTTTTTTCTGCTTAGTGGCTGCATCTACCACTAAAAGACACCATTAGTGGTTTAAGAACATTCCTTCTCTCTTTCCCTCCCCCAGCAACTTTAGATGGCTCATCTAATAAAGTACATATATTTTGCAGTGATGTAGTTGGAGGTAATGAAATGATAAAATTATTCTTTTTCCACAACCTCTGCCAGTAATGCTTAAGTATCTCCCTCCTTGAGTGCAACAGCTATGATGAAGTATTTTTCTCCACTTGGTGGAGCTGTGCACATATGTGCTTGAGGGGAAAGGGCCCTGCCAGGAGCTCTGTTCCAGCTGTTCAGAGTGAGTGATCTTTCCAGTGCATCATCCTAGCTTTATGCAGTGAGGCCAAGCCCGTGATGGCAGTATGATTTTAATTAGTGGGCACTGTGCATTCCTATGTCATGGAGAGCACCAGAGCAAGAAGAGGACACATTTGTGGTCCCAGTTTCATTGTCAACCAGCTGTGTGATTGTGGACAAACTGCTTTGTTTTGCTGTGCCAGAGTTCTTGATAAGGTAGAGTGGGGAGTAATCCCTCTCCTACTTATCTCAGGAGTTTGGCGGAAGCCTAACTTAAAATTAGATGTGAAAATGCTTTGGGAAGTAAAACAATGGGCAAATGCAAATAAGAATGCTTATTTGAGTCCATCAGTTTTCCCAGTATGCAAGCTGCCCATTTCCAGCCTCTCTTACTTTGCAGTCCATTCATTCTTCACACCACAATCATAATGGTCTTTTTTAATGTGTATGTGATCATAGTAATCCTCTTATTAAAACTCTAAATATAATTTCCCTGCCACAGAGTTAAAGTTGCAACTCCTTGAGTAGCTTACAGAGTCCTTGTCTGGCCGGTGGCCTCTCTTTAGTAATACATTGACAATGCACTGAACCTGACACCTTCTTTCTTGCCCTTCAGATGTTGGCCATGTGGTTCTTTGGTCGGGAACCAGATTCCTATTGTCACTCTCTAGGCTAGCTTCTACTTCTCATTTCAGATTTCAGCATAGAGTCACTTTCAGTGGGAAGGCTTCTATCATCCTCTATGAGAAGCTTCTGACTTGTGCCCCCCAACACTCTGTCCTGCCCTCAGATGTTTTATCTGATTGTTTTTACAGTCATCTTTTGTATAACTCAATGTTGTAAAACCTTGGCAGGTATCACAACCTCAAGCTCTTAAAAAGTACTCAAGAAATATTTGTTGAATGACCAAGTGGATGGTGTACTAGTTCTCTAGGGCTCTATAATGAACTACCGCAAACTAGGTGCCTTAAAACAAGAGAAATTTATTATCTCATCATTCTGGAGGCTCAAAGTGTGAAATCAAGGTGTCAACAGGGCTGTGCTCCCTCCCTCTGAGACTCTGGGTAGAATCTTTGTTTGCCTCTCCCTAGCTTCTGGTGGCGGCCATCAAGTATTGGCATTCCTTGGTTTTCAGCTGGATCACTGATCTCTGCTTCTGTCATCCTTCTCCCTGTGTGTGTCCCTGTCTTTACATGACATTTCCTTCTTCCTATGAGGACACCAATCCTACTGGATCAGGGCCCATCCCAATGACCTTGTTTAAACTTGATTATATCTCCAAAGGCCCTATTTTTACATAGGGTCACATTCACAGGTATTGGAGGTTAGGACCTCAACATATCTTTTTCAGGGACACAATTCAGCCCATAATGGACTAATAGACCAATTATTTAATCATCAATATATGTTATGGATAAATTACATCCTCTAATTATGATAAAAAAAGCACACACACAAAGATCTAATCAATGTTCTTCCTTAAAAATATATGTGTGTATAATATAGTATATGTGCTATTGTATATATATACAAGGTGTCCTGAAAAATATATACACACTTTGAATAATCATTAATCCCAAGGGGTTAATATGAAAAGAAACATCAATTGAACTATCAGCTGTTAAAGTGTGTAAACATTTTGGGACATCCTGTATATACACATTCATTAATTATTTTATCTTGTGCAAAATCCCCAAAAGCTAATTACTACAAATAAGAAATATTGTGTGATTTGTCTAAAGCACTTCAAAGACATCTGCATTTTTCAGATGCAAATTTTTTGGATGACAAAAAAAGGCTGTTTTGCCAACTTTCAGAATACTAAATTATGATAATCCATCACCCACCATGTAAATTCTGTGTTTCTATCATTTAGAAATGTAGACTAACTTTGCTAAAATAGACATTTTAGAGAATGTGGATGCCTATTTCAGACAAAAGTATAGGTGAGTCACTGACCACGGCATAGTTTCACATCCCATCTGTTTGGGTTCTCTTATTTAGAATTTCAGAGTAACTTAGCCAAATACCAGCTGCATCCCTTCCCAATTTTTCCTAAATGTTTGTGACTGAAATATTCTTTCAGTTTAGGCAATGGAAAAAATGTTGAGAGAAGGAAGGGAAGGTTGAAGGAAGATGGGCTTCTGTTCATTGTATTGCTTCAAGGCAGTGTTCCCATTGCATTGCAATGTTAAACATTTATCTGAAGTCCTCTCACATTAGCTGACTATCTTGGGTGTGTATGTGTGTGTAAGCATACCACCATATTGCAAAAGGCAGAGTTGCTGAAATCATATATAACACAGGGGAAAGTCAATTAGCAAATTAATGAACTGAATTTTATACAAGTCTAGAGGCCCGGTGCATAAAAATTCATGCACTTGGGTGGGGGAACCCTCAGCCCAGCCTGTGCCCTCTCGCAGTCCGGGACTCCTCAGGCGATGTCCAACTGCCAGCTTAGGTCTGCTCCCCGGGGGATTGAGCGTAAGCTAGCAGTCAGACATCCCTCTGCCAGCCCAGGAGCCCCTGGGGGATGTCCTACTAACGGCTTAGGCCTGCAGGTCGCGGGCCTAAGCCGTTAGTTGGACATCCTTAGTGCTGCTGCAGAGGCAAGAGAGGCTCCCATCACCGCCGCTGTGCTGGCCAGCCATGAGCTGGCTTCTGGCTGAGCGGTGCTCCCTTTGTTGAAGCTCAATGACCACCATGAGGCAGCTCCTGCGTTGAGCATCTGCCCCTTGGTGGTCAGTGTGCATCATCGTGACCAGTCATTCCCGGTCATTCTGCCCTTAGGGTCAATATGCATATTACCCTTTTATTATATAGGATATTAACCATACCTTTAATTTGCAGATAGAGTTGTTATTAAAAATATCTGCCTTGGTGAAGCTGTTGGGACCTACAACTGTATTTGCCAAGCAAGGTTCTTCATTATGAAATAGTACTATTTTAAAAAGTCAAACATGCTTATGAAAATACACTAAATCGCTCATTTTCAAAAGAATATATAAATGAGGAATAAAACATACAAATCCTTGCTTGGCTGGTGTCACTCAGTCATTGAATGTCTGTGAACCAGGAGGTCATGGTTCAATTCCCCATCAAGGCACATGCCTGGGTTGTGGGCTCAGTCCCTGATTGGGGGTATGCAGGAGGTAGCCGATCAATGATTCTCTCTCATCATTGATGTTTCACTCTCTCTCCCTCTCTGAAATCTATCTATCTATATTTTAAATGCTTCAATAACTAAAACTTGGGGCTAAGTAGAAGTAGACTGCATTATTGTCTATGAATGTTCTATTCTTACAAAAGCACCTATTCTTCCACTTTTTTCTACAAAATATAAGGTGAGGCAGGGCAGCAAGTTGCATTTTTTATCTCCATGTTGAGTTAAGTATAAAGTTCAAGGCCCAGTGGCCACTCAAAGGTGATGAAAGAAGCTTCTGAAAAGAATCTCCTGTTTTACTGAATCTCTCTCTCTAATTACGTTAATTTTTATGCTGATGCCTGTGAAAGCCTGTGGCTAATTATATTTTTATTTCTTCTATGGCTAGGTACACTAAATGTGAAAAGCACTTAAGAGCTTCAAGATACCGGCATGAAAGTAAATAAAAAGTTTGTGCCATTTTTTAATGTTAATACCTTTGTTATGATTACTATTATTGTCTTACTTCCATGGTTATTGGGGGATTCAATTTAAAGTTTATAAAGTACATAATAAGCATTCATGACAGGAAACCCATACAATGATAATTATTTCCTTCCTTGTGCATTATTACTAAAATTGTCATGAATCAGGAACTGAGAGCTTAGTCTAATTTTTTTCTGTAACCCTCTTATTAAAAGTCTTATTAAAAGAGCTTCTGATTTTTCCACCAGATTGGAAACCAACAAAGGGACCCGGACAACTATTAAAGAACACTGAAAGGAAAATTTTAAAGGCAATTTTTTAGAATAGTCAACTCCACATTGAATGATAAATAAGATTCAAATTAAAATCTCATTTGGCGCTAATTGTCTGGATGTTTTTGTTAATTGGACTTTAGCCAGTTTTTCTTGTCCTAACCAGCCAAGGACTGCACTTTCATTTTTGAGAAGAAATAAAAATAAGAAAAGAGAAAAGTAAAGGACTATTATGAAGGGCTTATTACAACTGTGTACCATGTTCTGTCTCTTTCCTCTGTGTTTTTTCCAAGATAACCTTGTGAGGTGGAGACTATGATTCCAACTGCAGGGTAAGAAAACATTTGAGATTAACTGTTTGACTTTCCAATGGTATACAACTATTGAAATACCGTAGGCAGGATTTTAACACAGTATTTGAGCTGCCTGATTCCCAAGGCTAAGTTCTTTTCCATGCACCATGTTAATTACCAAAAAGATGTGAGATTAACATGTGGAATTTATTTTGGCATGTAAGTGCAAACAAAGCAAGGCAGTGACTAGAATGTTTTCTGGCCCTGGCCAAGAGACAGGAAGCACACAATGGCAGATCTATTCTGGCACTGTAAATTTAAAATAATAAAAATATATTTAGGTTTGCTTATTGTCTCCTACTCACTAAGTCCTGCCCCAATTCTCTGGTTAAGGGGTGTGCAGAAATGGCTCTTTGTGGTAAATGATGTGTGTGTGTGTGTGTGTGTGTGTGTGTGTGTGTGTGTGTAAATAAATGCGAGGACACATCCGAGATAATGGAGTGTTTACTGCTTTGCAATTAGCACAATGGGCTGTCTTTATGGACTGTAATATTTAAATGTATGCACCAGTGCTCTTTCCAATAGAGAATTTGCTTCCTATTTTCACTTAAAACTATCTTTTATTTTAATTAACAGGAATGCAGTTTAATCATCCATCTTTTCAGCTTAGGAAGTTTTACAGGCTTATAATACTGTCAGAGTCTAGGGTGTAACAGTGAGAAATGGAATAGACAATTTTAGAGAAGAAATGCATCTCACTCCTTTCTTCCCTCTTTTTTCCCCTCACATCCTTCCCTCTCCACTTCTTCATTCCTCCCTCCCTCCCTCCTCCCCTCCTTCCCTCCCTCCCTCCTTCCCTGCCTCCTTCCTTCCCTAAGAAGAAACTATTCTGCAAGCTAGGATATCTTATTGATGGTGTGTAATTTCACCAGCTGGATTCCATCTTAGAACATTGTTTAGACTCAGACCTATCTGAAGCTTCATTCCCATGTGATTACCCAAGATACACCTGTGTTGTGGGCACATGTTTTTATAATGGTAGGAGAAAGAATTTGTAAATGCAACTGTGGACTAGAATCAGTGGTATGCTGGTTTAACAATCAGTTATTCCATGGGATGTTTGCGGACACAAAGAGTGAGTAGGGGAAAACCTTTATTTCTAATGTTTGCCAAATTCTGTGGTGTAAATAATCCTACCATGGCCAACTTCATTAGGGCCATGTAAGATGTTATACAGAAGATAGCAGTGATAGGAACCCAGGTGGTTTAACTGATACTTATGATTTGAGATTTTATGCAATTCAAATAGTTACTGGTTTGAATGTGCTAATGTTGTTTCTTCCAAGAAATATGTTTCTTCTATCCTACAGAGATAATAATAAACATTCATGAAATAATTTAGGAGATATTTTGTATTCTGTTACTCACCTCATCATTAATGCTTTGTGTGAAACCAGATTTGTGAAAAGACCCAGGGATTCTTCATTTATTGTATCATCTCCTGTTGGTTTGAAAATGAGTTGCTTATTTTACAAATATTTTTCCTGATTAAGAAATTGAGGCAGCAGGCTATTAAAAAGTTTTTCTCAAGATGATACAATTGTAGACTATAAATTTTCTAATTAAATAGAGGTAAATCCTTTGTTATGTCTATTCACTATATAAAAGTGGTCTAAAACACAAGTTTTCAATTTTTATGGGTCCAAAATAATAATTACTCAAGTGCATACACACACACACACACACACACACACACACACACACACACGTAAATATGAAAAACATATATTAGCTAATGAATGTAGCTTTGCCAATTTAAACATTGAAAAATAAGATAAAAGGATCTCATACTCTGCCAATGAGCTGTGAGTGCCCTGCTATAGGTAGTTAATTCTGCATCTTGCATCTTGTTACTTGGTCTGTCCTCTCTAGGAAGAGACAAGCCTCTTTTCTTCCCTGCTTGCTATCAAAATCTCAGTCCCTACATGGTGACTACATGCAGAAGACACTGAAAAATCATTCTTAAATCAATAAAGGAATTAATTTAAAAGGTCAGATAGCAAAATCAGGGCTATGCATTATTTATATAACATTGTTTAATTTGAAGTATAATTTCTTATTAAGTAGGATGCTTAGAAACTAATTTTACCAGAAGTAGTTTAAAAGCTCTCAGTAGGCAAAAAAATATAACTTGAAGTAGTCCGTTTTCAAAGTAAAGGCCTCCAGATGTCTGAATACCTTCTATGTACATGAACCAATTAGACTGTGACAGAAGGTAAAAAGAGGATTCTATTGTTTTAATTATCTATGTTGTTCTCCAAGGAAATACACCTCTTTCCATTCTTACACATGATATTTACTCATTTATTTATTCACTCATGCATTTATTTAAGAAATATTTATTGTTCCAAGAACTGTTTAAATGGTGGAAATGCCATAGTGGGAAAGACATCTACAAGAGATCTTGTTATCAAGAAGCTTACACTTATGAGAGATTAAATTCATAGGTAAAAGAAATATCAGTGTTGAGAAGTATTTTTTTTAAATATATTTTATTGATTTTTTACAGAGAGGAAGGGAGATGGATAGAGAGTTAGAAACATCGATGAGAGAGAAACATCAATCAGCTGCCTCCTGCACACTTCCTATTGGGGATGTGCCTGCAACCAAGGTACATGCCCTTGACCGGAATTGAACCTGGGACCCTTGAGTCCATGGGCTGACGCTCTATCCACTGAGCCAAACCGGTTAGGGCGAGAAGTATTATACAGACAAATAAAGTAGAATGGTGTGGCCTGAGAATGACTAGATGACAATTTTAGTTTGAATATTTAAGAATGAAATGAATTTAAAGTCAAATATGAAAAAATACCCATGCAAAAAATGAGGAAGGAGACAGAATATCGGAGATGGCAAAACATCTTCTGATATGATGACCCTATGGCTGGCATGACTTTCTTTTTGTTTCTTGAATAGGTCACAGGTTGGAGGAAAATGGTGTGGAGAAGGCTGGTATAAGATGATGTTGTGGAAAGAGGCAGGATCAGATCACAGGGCTTTATAATTTGGCTAAAGAGTTTGCATTTAATTCTAAATGCAACATAATGCTTTAAATGGCATATTTAAATGTTGGGAGTAATGTGACTTGACTTAAATTTTAAAATATCATCTAACTGCTACGTGGAAAATGGCTTATATAGGAGACAAGGATAGAAACCAGTAAAGAGACAAGTTAGAAGACAGTTACAGTTGTTCCAGTGTCAAGTGATGATGACTTGGTGTAAGTCAGTGGTAGTAGAGAGAAGGAAAGGAGAATCTGAACATGTCCCAAAGGCAGAGGAGGCAAGATTTGTTAATGAACTGGCTTATGGTATTGGAACAAAGAAAATACACAATCCTATCTAATAAAAGGGTAATATGCAAATTAACCATTACTCTATCATTCTGTCACAAAGATGGCGGCGCCCATAGCCACAAGATGGAAGTGCCCAGTTCCCTTAGCCCCGCTGGAGTCCCTGGTCCTGTCAGCCCCGCCTGTCAGCAGCCCTGCAGAGTGCAGGCAGCAGGGCCAGCTTGCCTGCTTGCCCAGTCGCCGTGGCGACCTGCAAGCAGGCCCTGCTGTTTGTTCTCTGTGGGGCCCGCTTGCCAGTTCACCACACTTCCCTCAGTCCCACTGGCCCTGAGGCACTCTCCCTGACCTGTTTCCTGCAAGGCCTCTGTGAAGATCCCGCCCTCCAAGCATACCTGGCTCAGGAGGAAATGGGCAGCACCACAGGCATCTCGGCAGGCAGTCTGGCTCCCTGTGTGCTGAGGGTCTGGGAGAGTCTGGACAGAGGTAGCACCTGCCCAGACCACTAGCCCTGTCCCCTCCCAGCCGGGAAAGAGGAAGAGGGAGGCAGGGAAGCCTGGAGGACTGCTGAGAAAAACAAAGGGAGACAGAGACTGGGATGAAGAGATGGAAACAAAACAGACTGGACCTGAAGAGGCCAGGATGGAAGGGAATGCGAGCAGAGGGTGGAGCGGCCCCCACTGGCCCCACCCCCTCCCAGCCAGGAAAGAGGAAGAGGGAGACAGGGAGGCAGGGAAGCCTGGAGGACTGCTGAGAAAAACAAAGAGAGACAGAGACTGGGAGAGATCAGGCTGGCAGGGGAGGGCAGTTAGGGGTGATCAGACAGCCAGAGGCAGTTGGGGGTGAGATCAGGCAGGCAGGCAGAGGCCGTTAGGGGAGATCAGGGAGGCAGGAAGAGGGGTTAGGGGCAATCAGGCAGAGGCAGTTAGGGTGATCAGGCAGGCAGGCAGGTGAGTGGTTAGTAGCCAATGGTATCAGATTATGAGACAGATGTCCCCAATTGGAGAGGGTGCAGGCTGGGCTGAGGGACGCCCCCCCCCCCCCCCCGCGCCATCCCTGTGCATGAATCTCGTGCACCGGGCCACTAGTTAAGTGATAACTCCAAAATTTTCAGCCTGAGTAACTGAGTAGATGGTATGGGCATTTAGTAAGATATATGGGCAAGATTGAGAGAAGAGTAGAATTGGAAGATATTAGTTCCACTGTGTTCATGTTCACATTTTGAGATGTCTATTAAATAGCTAAGTGGAAAGGTCAAATAAGCAGTTTGTTCTATAAGTCTTTAGCTCCTGGGAGAAATTGGGAATGGAGATGAAATGTTGTGAGCCCATAACATATAGGTAGTATTTAAAGCTAGTAGTCCATATGAGATCACCTGGAGAGTACTTACGGATAGTGTCTTAGTCAGCTTGGGCTGCCATAAGAAAATACCAAAGACTGGGTGGTTTAAATAACAGAAATATGTTCCTCAGTTTTGGAGACTTAAAGTCCAAGCTAAAGATGCCAGCAGTGTCAGTGTGCCTGAGAACTCTCTCCTTGGGATTAGAACGCCATGCTGTGTCCTCACATGGCTTTTCCTTGATGCATGTGGGAAGAGAAAGAGAGAGGCAGCAAGCTCTCTAGTGTCTTTCCTTGATCTCATCATTACAACACCCTTGACCTCATCTAAACTTAATTACCTCCCAAAGGCCCCACCTCCAAAAACCTCCACCTTGGGGGTTAGAGCTTCATCATATGAATTTTGAAGGGATACATTTCGTAATAGATAGGAGAGATAAGGGAGCCCAGAAGCACTCCAACATTTACAGATGAGCAGAGAAAGAAAAGCCAGAAAAACAAACAAAAAACCCACAAAAACAAACAAACAAAAAAAACTAAAAAGGAGCAAAGTGCACAAGAGGAAAACCAAGGAGCACAGGGTATGCCATATGGCAGTAGTTGCTAGGATGTTTGAAGAGAGAGAGGGTTGAAATAGTTATTTAGCACAGTGAGAAACCAAACACAATAGAGAAAGGGGGATGGTGTGGGGAGATAATTCTCTATGGGTCTTTTTCATTTTTGCTCATTTTATCATCAGTGACACTGACTGTCTTATTTCAGGATTTTATTTTTTCAAGGCTGTGTAGTGAATGGCCTGGAAATATAGTGTCTCTCTCCAAAGCTAAGGACAGTTCTGTTTGCTGTTTAGTACAATCGCAAGAATGTTGTCCTCGGAGGCACAGGCCAGACAGGCTTCCTGACCAATATAAAATATTCAGGTTCCATAAATTCATAGTTCTTCTCCTGTATTGCAGCTTACCTGCATGTGCAACCTACCTGGCCCTTTTCACGTTGTCCTGTGAGAAATGGAATTAAGGAAACCAGTATAAATGCCAACACTGACTACTGCTGTTGTGAAGTCCTTGGTCTCTGACCCCTGTCTCCTGTCAGCATCGATGAAACAGTGACAAGCTAACTTTGCAAGTTGGGGGCGGGGGGGGCAGGGTAATGTCTCAGACTCATCAAGGTTCTTCCCAGGTAGTGGACAGTTTCCATTGTCCACTTGAGATCTGTGGTTATGGGGGAGAATTTTTCTCCAGCAATGTTTAGTGGCTCTGACACAGGTGCTGGTAGATGTGTTTATGTCTTAGAGATTTAATATGAGTGGCTTATTGCATCGTCATATAGCTCCTTTTGCATACTGAGGTCAATACTGAGGCCCCCACCACTGGGTTGTGAAGACCCAGGGAGAACAGAGCTTGAACACTGCCAGATAGAGTGCTGATAAGTGTGCCAGCATATTCAGATATTTCCATGAGGCATTAAAATGGTAAAAACTTAACTCAGTCATTTGTCACAGTCAAATTGTACATTTATGTTTCAATGACATAATTCCTATTAAAAAATCGGTCCTTCCTTATGTAATACCTTAGTATTAATAGTATTTGACAAAACCATAGTCCTTGAACTATATTTAATTCATAATAATAATTAATACATCATGCATTTTCAGAGCAAAGAAGGAGGTAATTACATATTACAGAAGCATGTAATTTATCTCTGGTTTATTAGGTTGAAAAATCAATAAACATGATTTTTATCATGAATTTTTAATTGAATTGAGTTGAACTTCCTTTACTACTTGGTTGCCAGTTTTTCTCTCATATAATGTAAGGATGTTATCCCTATAGAGCAGTTAATTAGATATTTTTCTGTAAAGAAATTTAGTGGAAATGATACTGTCTTTGTGTGTATTCCCACTTACATCTCTATATATAACCTATATACACTGAGTGGCCAGATTATTGTGACCACCTGATGTTTGTAGGCAAATTATCTATAATTTCGTGCTGAAGTTGCTAGAGGGCCAGACCATTATAAATAGGGAAGCAGGTTATTTAGCACAACAGTAGAAGTGATTTTTTTCTGAAGATATGGGTAAACAGCGCAATTTAACAGCCTTTGAAGAACATATATATATATATATATATATATATATATATATATATATATTTTTTTTTTTTTTTTCTGAGTGGCCAGATTATTATGACCACCCCATCAGTACTTCGTTGGGCCACCTTTTGCCTTCAATACTGCGGCGATTCTTGTAGGCATTGATTCCATGAGAAGTTGAAAGGTGATGCGAAGAATATAACACCATGTCTGATTTATAATAGCACTGTCCAGTTCTGTGAGATTTGATGGTTGTGGAACCAGCTACCTGATGGCTCTTTTAATTTCGTCCCACAAATGTTCAATTGGATTGAGATCTGTGGATTGGCAGGTGATTCTGGGGGCCACCTAAGCAAGGTAAAGTCTCCCTCATGTTCTTGAAACCACTCCTGCACAATACGAGGACCGTGGCATGGCGCATTGTCTTGTTGGAAGAAGCCATCTCCATTGGGATACGCCATCAACATGATAGGATGAACTTGATCAGCAATGATACTTAGGTATGTTGTGCTATTCAGACCTTGTTCCACATGAATTCAAGGGCCCAAATCATGTCAGGAAAACATGCCCCAAACCATAACACTTCCCCCACCAGCTTGAAGGGTTGTATTCATGCATGTGGGGTGCATGCTTTCATGCTGTTTCCGCCAAATTCTCACTCTGCCATCTGCATGATGCAACTGAAAACGTGATTCATCAGACCACATCACTTTTTTCCAATGCTTGACTGTCAAATCCTTGTGTTCCTGTGTGAATTGGAGATGTTTTATCTTGGTAACTGCAGACAGCAAAGGTGTTCAAACAGGACTTCGGCTTCCATATCCCATATGATGAAGTCTATGGCTAATTTGCCTACAAACGTCAGGTGGTTATAATAATCTGGCCACTCAGTATATGTATATATATATCCCAGTATATGTATGTATGTGTGTGTATATATATATATATATATATATATATATATATATATATATCTCCTGTTCAAAGGCTGTTAAATCGCATTGTTTACCCATATCTTCAGAAAAAAATCACTTCTACTGTTATGGTAAACAACCTGCTTCCCTATTTATAATGGTCGGGCCCTCTAGCAACTTCAGTGCAAAATTATAGCTAATTTGCCTACAAACGTCAGGTGGTCATAATAATCTGGCACTCAGTGTATATAAAGAGGTAATATGCAAATTTGTCTGGGATGCTGTAACAGTCATTACCGGACAAATTTGCATATTACCTCTTTATAGGCTGCATGCGCCTATGGGGGGAGGGGACTGCTAGGTGGTGAAGCAAGCCATGGATGGCACAGGCAATGAGCAGGCGCACTAAGAGCAGGGCGGAGCAGGCCCACATAGAGCAGGGAGATGCAGGGCCCGCAGAGAACAGGAAGCAGGGCCTGCCAGTCGCTGTGGCAATGACCAGGTCCGCAGAGAGCATGGCAGAACAGAGAGGCAGGGGGCATGCCCAGGCCGCCACCACTGGGAGACAGCGCCCCAGCAGGCCCACCTCTGTGCATGAGCTGCAGAGGAAACACCTTTTCTTATAGCTCATTGGCTAAGCTCCCTGTGTGTCACTCTCAGTGTTATTGATAAGTTCAGTAATAAGAATCCAAGAAGGTGATCTAGGGTTTTTCCACCTCACTCCTGGAGGAAAAAAATGAAAGTCCACTGCTGGAGAGACTAAGAAATGTCATATCCTGCCCTAGCTGGTTTGGTTCAGTGGGTAGTGTCTTGGCCTGCAGACTGCAGGGTTAGGGTTCAATTCTGATCAAGGGCATGTACCTAGGTTTCAGGCTCCTCCCTGGCCGGGGTGCAGGTCAGGATTCATGCAGGAGGCTACCAATCAAAGTGTCCCTCTCACATTGATGTTTCTCTGTCTTTCCCTCTCTCTTCCACATTCTCTAAAAATCAGTGGAAACATATCCTCAGGTGAGGATAAAAAAAGAAGAAGAAAGAAATGTCATATTCTATGAAAGAGACATCTTGAAAATGCCTAAAGAAAGTTGTCATTTTTTCGTGGTGAAGGGACTGGAGTCCATGTTGATGAAAACACCTTGGCGGCTGTGGCGGCCAGCAGTGGCAGCAGCAGCAGGTGGATGGAGATGGTGCCTTCCCCTGTTCAGCCCGCAGAGGGAGGCCAGACTGCGGGGAGCAGGCCTAAGCTGTCAGTAGGACATCCCCTGAGGGCTCTAGGACTGTGACAGGGGGCAGGTTGGGCTGAGGGACCTCCCCCCCACCACCAGTGCACGAATTTTGTGCACCAGGCCTCTAGTCTATAATAATAATAGTGTAATATGCTAATTAGATCGGACAGCCGAATGACTTACCACACATCATTCCAAGCATCCTTCTGGATGAAGCCATGGTGGCGGGGGGCCAAGGTAGTTAGGGGTGATCAGGTAGGCAGGCGAGTAGTTAGGGGCGATCAGGCAGGCAGGCAGAGTGGTTAGGGGCAATCAGGCAGGCAGGTGAGCTGTTAGGGGCCATCAGGCAGGCATGCAGAGGGTTAGGGATCGTTATGGGTGATCAGGCAGGCAGGCAGGCGAGCAATTAGGAACCAGTGGTCCCAGATTGTAAGAAGGATGTCTGACTGCTAATTTAGGCCCAATTCCAAGGGGTCCCAGATTGCAAGAGCGTGCAGGCTGGGCTGAGGGATTTCCCCATCCCCCCATGCACAGATTTTGTGCACCAGGCCTCTAGTTCTCATATAATGTACTGAGGGATTCCAAGTACTTGACAGTTTGTTTCATCTGAAGACAATTATACAAAAGGAGAGCCATGTGCACACCCAGTCTCTAGTGCTAGGTTTTATATCCTCTTCTACATCTCATTTTTCCATGACTGTCCCTGATATGCACAAGTATCCTCATCTCTCAAGTTCTGGTTGGCTGTCTCTATTTTGGTACCAGAAAAATTGCTTTCCCTGCCTTCTGAGAGACTATTTGCTGCTGCAGGCCAGTAAATGTTTATTATAGTCTAAATTCTCTCAGTCATTCCTAAATGTATATTCTGTCCATAGTTATTTTTCCAGAAGCAGTTTTATATTAATATTAAGGTTTTCGTAGGTTTGCAGAAAATGTCCAATGTCCTTGTTGAAGAGAGAGGAGGGGCATAAACCCCGCCCCCCCCCCCCAAAGCCCTCTTTCTTCCCAAGCCTTGCTTCTCTTCTCTTTATATATTCAGCAACTGCGCCTGACTTGGCAGAGCCCACAGCAGCTATACAGCATCAGTTAGGACAGTAGTGAGTGGATGCAATGTACAAATGGAACAAATAGGATATTTAATTGCTACACAGGGAGCAGAATGGGTCTGCACTCCCTGTGGGGGTCCTCATTTAAGCCCATTGCCCAAAAAGACAAACAACTAAAGCTCAGCATGGGGGTCCCTTAGGGCAGAAAATACAAAGCATTTTCATCACAAGATGCAAGTTTTAGGATTTCATGTCAATGATATGGCGCCAGTCAGAACAGAGCTTCACCCTTCTCAGGGCCTGAAATGGTAACCATGGCTCCTTGGTATGCACAATTCTGCTGGCTCAGAGCACAGGCAAGCTCAGAGGCCATGCCTGCTGGGAGGCTCACAACAGTTCTTAATTCAAGATGGTTGGAGCCAGTTTTGCTTTTCTTCCTCCCTTAAAACTCAGCCAGACATTTTTTTTTCAAAGAGAGAGAGAGAAAAAGAACTATGTTGCCTCTAGCATAGCATAAAAGAGTCCTTGATATTATGAACTTAAGCAACCATTCTGACCACATCTTCCCCCACTCCCTTCTTTTTTTTACAAAAAATATATTTGATTTTTGAAATTTACTTCTCTGAATAGGTTCTTTAGGGAGATTATACAGATAGAAACATCAATGATGAGAGAGTATCATTGATCGGCTGCCTCCTGCATGCCCCCTACTGGGGATTGAGCCCGCAACCCAGGCATGTGCCCTTGGCCGGAATCAAACCTGGGACCCTTCCATCCACAAGCTGACACTTTATCCACTGAGCCAAGCTGGCTAGGGCCCCTCACTCCCTTCTTACTCAGTCTCCAGGTACACCCAAACAGTTGAGTTTTCTAGAACATAGATAACCCTCTCTCATAATTCTGTGTCTTAGTATAAAATGTTTCCTCTGTTATGTCATGTCCATTTCTACCTGATTTATCATCCAGGTTCAAGTGTAAATATTTCTGAAGAAGGTCCTATTGACCCCTATCCCTTCCTCCCCAATTTCCCAGTATTTTAGCTGTTAGAATGAGCACCTGGGGGAGAAATATGCTTAATGATCAGTAGAGGACAGAGACTGGAATGGTGCAGAGAAGAACCTAGCGATTTCTTTCTCTTGTACAATCATGACACAAAGATGAAAAGGGACCCTTGCTTTACTCAACAAATCATAAATTATCATGAAATAAAATGAGATAATTTGAGCCTTTGGCCCCTGTCAAAGTAACAAATGTTGGAAAGAAATAATGTTACATATATACAGATAATAGAAATAAATGAGGCATGCTTCTTGTAAAATATAGAAGCCAGTTACAGTAGGCATGCATATGGTTGGAAGTATGCAAATGTGTACACTTGCTTTAAAAAGGTAAGATTTGCAAGTTGCAAGATGAAAATGCATATTCATGCCATGTGGATAATGCATGAAAAGCTCTTGGTGATAAGAATTGTGTAGGTTACTTTTGGCGTATCTCTAAGAATAGTTAGTACCACTGAAGGTTTGTAGACGGGTGCATAGCATCAAGGGCTCTAGGGTCTGGTAGCTGTAAATTTCATGGTCATGAGTGCAGTAGGATAGTAATATTTCCTTTCCTGCATGGCACACTGGCTCAGCTGATAAGTTTCTTAGGAACCCAGGGACTTTGGCTATTTCTGTCAGGAAATATCCCCTTACTCTAGAATGGAATGACTCGAACACTACAATTCTGAAATTAGTCCCAACAACAGTGAAGGTCAGGGCAGTCCTTCATGCAGATGGATTTCTGTCATGCAGATTGAGGCATCTATCTAGTATCTGTGATGTTGTCAGGCAGTGGTGTA
Source organism: Myotis myotis (assembly GCF_014108235.1). Lineage (NCBI taxonomy): Eukaryota > Metazoa > Chordata > Mammalia > Chiroptera > Vespertilionidae > Myotis > Myotis myotis. The sequence goes on from NW_023416335.1 coordinate 16,782,325, forward strand.
GCATCATTTGTTTTTCTTCCCGCAGAGACTCAACTGATACCTAAGACCTGTGAACATCTGATTTTTTTCTACCTACCCAACTTAATTTTTCCTGCTTTTAGAGTATAAACCCTGTCTTTTAGGCAGGCAGATATTTTTCCTGTCAGTCCAAACTTCTTTTCATTACTCATGTCTTTCTCATCTCCTGAAAGTTCTCCCTCCTCCTTTATACTAATCAAGAACCTTCACCTGCATTGACCCCTTCTGAGCATTTCAGCCCCACTGATCCTTTCTCTGAGCTCAGAACTTATATTCTTATCCACACCTTGGAGCCTTGATTTTATAGTCTCTGTTTCCCTTTACCTCCCTCCCTCTGGTACTCGGTACTTATGAGCACATCTTATTAACATCCTAAACTCTTTCAAAACAGAAAATATGTATTTTACTTTTCATGTAATATTTAAGAAACTTCACACAGGGATAAAAAAAAAAGTAGTGGTGGATTGATTGGTAAAGAAGTTATATCCTACTGGAGAAGGTCAGTGGGCTGTTCTAAGACACAGTCGAGGAATGTGGTACCACGGCAGCAATAAGCCTCTGAGGGGAGGTAAAGTAGTCCTTGTATATCCTGCAGGAATTGGGACTCGGTGCGGACTTTCCTCTAACTCTTTGCCATTGTACTCATCAACTATAGAAATGTTAAGAATAAGTCAGCTCATATTTTTCATTAATAACTACTAATACCTTCAAGAGACATAAGCCAGCCCTAATCAGTTTGGCTCAGTGGATAGAGCGTCAGCCTGCGGACTGAAAGGTCCCAGGTTTAATTCCGGTCAAGGGCATGTACCTTGGTTGCGGACACATCCCCAGTGGGAGATGTGCAGGAGGCAGCTGATCGATGTTTCTCTCTCATCAATGTTTCTAACTCTCTATCCCTCTCCCTTCCTCTCTGTAAAAAGTCAATAATATATATATTTTTAAAAAGAGAGACATAAGCCATGTTTCTCTTATTTTTTTTTTATTTCTGTAGTGAAATTTGGGCCAGCAAAGCCTTTTGTAATGTCCTCTTTTGATGGAATCATGTGTCTCGTCTACAGATGAATATTTGTCAAGAATGAGATAGTTGCTTGACTTTATCCTATATATATGTATGTTTATATCACTATATATCTCCATATCCAAACTGTTCATGACTTTTGCACTAATTACTGAATAATATTTGAAAAATTTACAACTTTCTTTTCTGGCTAAAGATCAGCATAAACACTTCATTTGCTGCATGGAGACTTGTGCCAAACCTTTGCCCAGCTCCAAGATGTGTTGCAAAACAAAAAATAAGAAACTTTTATAACTCCAGCTGATACAACTCATGGCTTTTCCAGTTTGAAAGCAATGGATGGCTGCTTGGTTTCCATACTTAGTATTCCTGATGCTGAAAAGATCCGTTCAGGGAAGTTGCCACTGCTGGAGTTTCGCTGGTAATCTTGAGCTCTGCGGGAGGTCATTGGACTCTGTTGCCATCCCTGAAAGTGGCTGCCCTCTTCCATCAGTTTACTGGGCAGGGGATCAAACCAGCTATTAAGTGTCTGTTTGCACTGAATGAAAATAAAATTTGATGTAGAAACGTATAGCTTCCCCATGCCTAAAGCCTCAGGAGTCTCATCCTGCCTGATCTCAGGCATGTTTTAAACCGAAAAGGGAATGGATATCTTGTGGGTCTGTTTGACCAGATCATCATATCATATTGAAAGTTCTAATATTCATTGCATGAGAATGGTGAGGGGGACTTGCATGTATATGTATTGTCCTGCTTGTTTATTATTTGCAATCATGGGATATAGGGTTACTTGTCTATCCTTGTGGCATGAGAACTGATAGCATTGCTGTGTTAATTCTTAGATTCCCAAGGCTGTATAATCTCCCTAAAGAACCTATTCAGAGCAGTAAATTTCAAAAATCAATATTAATCCCAATCATTTCTCCTCTTATGGGTCATTGACATTCAAAAACCACAAAGAGGCCACGTCTACAAGCATTAGATTTCTAAACACATGAGTAGTGGGGAGAATTTTTCTTTCCTAACTGATGGATGCTAGCTACTGGTCTGGAAAAAAATCTTCTGAGGAAATTGAAGAGGCTTGAGGATTAAATACTATTGAGAACCACTTAGCATTTTTTTCCTCTCTACCCACAGAATTATAGCACAGAGCAAAAGAAAACCCTGCTCTTTTGTTTTCTGGGGGGTGGGGGGTGGGGGGTTGTTGTAAAAGTGTTCATTAGACCAATGAGATAATATGAGAATTTGGTTCCTGGGAAGAAAATTAATGTTTGTAAAATAGGGTTAATACATGTAAATACAGAATTATCAGGCATGTGTTAAAAGGTGGATCAGGTTTCTAGATGTGTATTTATATCTGTCTTAGACTTAAAACAAGGTTCTGTATATATCTTAAGAGTCTTATTATGGGAAACATGAAGCAAACCAAAGGCATGTTACTTTCTATGTCATATCATTCAGCCACAAAGGTACCTTACTATCATGTATGATGTGCGGACTTCCAGATGTCAGTCAGTACCCAGAGTCTAGTGATTCACCAGCCTCTAAGTGGTAGCCTCTGCTAATTTTGGGACAATGGAAGTCATGTGACATGCCTGCTACTGCCTCTGGTTGGGCAGTTCACAGAGTGCATAGTCCATGTCTAGAGTCTAAGTTGCTATGTGGGAGAAAATATTTGTTTGCTTTTAAAAGGAGATGAATCTGTACTAAAGTTCCTTGAGTTTTTCTAATAATAAGCAGTATATTAATAAAACAGTCTATTACAACTAAAAATTTTTCAGTCCTGGGTTATTCTGTTTATTCTGTACTTAAATAGTTTGCACTAACAGCTAAAATAATGAAAATATACAAAAAATGCCTATTCTTCCACAGATTATTAAGTCCATGGAGGCAGGAGCCGTATTTGCCTGATTAACTATTATTCCCCAGTGTTTCCATGGTGCCTACCACATTCCAGGCTCTCAGTACCTCCTTGAGTTAAAGTGAATTACAGTGGCATGAATTGAGTTCTATGTCAAACACTGGACAAGCATTCTGGGGCGATTCTCTGGGTGAACCCAGGAACAGATGATGAAATATGAAGAGCAGTTAAGGTGATCCCTTGACCCTGCTCACTGCCTGCAGTTTATACTCCACAGCATTCCATCTGCCACCACTGCAGTTCTTTCTCCTTCCCTCCCCAAGCTGACAGATCAGACATTTTGAAAACACACACATACACTCCTGTACTCAGACTTGCATGGGATTGCAATTCTGCTGGGTTTAGGCTCTTGGGGAGCGGTGGCAGTTTGTTGAGAATCACTGTACTGGTTCATGATCAGCATAGACATGATCACATTATATCACATCTTGCTATGGACGGCTCCTTTAATCTGCCAGCCTCTCTTAGTCTGCCTGTTATTCCTTTGCATTCCTGTTTAGTGTCAACTTTCCATTCTAGGAATCTATCATCTGCTCTATGAAGAGCTGAAGTGGAAAATAAAATCTGGACGGATATGGCCAGTTGGAGCCGACTAGGGAAAGACAGCCATGATAGACCAATCATCAATGGGGACAAGTGGCCCTTATCACACCGAGGCATCTGGTGACAGAGAAGCAGAGAGGCAGGGCTGCAAGAAGCTTCTTCAGTCATAATGCCAAGGACAGTCATTTTGAACCACAATGTAAAAGGAAAGGAGAGGAGAGGGGAGGGGAAAGGAGGGAAAGGGAAAAGGGAAAAGGAAAGGAAAAGTGAAGGAGAAAGAAAGGAAATGGTTGGGCCTATAGTTATTTTTTTTAGTCACAGATGGTGATCACCACTAGTGAAATATCTGAGTAAAGTAAAGTTGTGTACAGTGTGTGCGTATGAATAGATAGGATGTGTGTGCATGTGTTTGTGTGTGCGCGCTGTGTGACCAGGTGTAACTGTGTATGTGTGTGTGTGTGTGTGAGAGAGAGAGAGAGAGAGAGAGAGAGAGAGAGAGAGAGAGAGAGAGAGAAGAGAGGAGAGAGACCCCTGTATGACCAGGTGTAACCCTGGGCTGAAATTCATCTTTCATTATCCTGACAAGGCAGAGGTTTGCCTAGATTCCCATCTGCATGTTATTATTGTACTCTAAATGATGCTGCCTGTCTTGTCAAACAGTTTCTTTACCTATGACTGGACAGAGAGCTGCCATGGGATGCAACAGGAATTATTTTCATTTACTCTGAAAGCTGGTACCATTTTTAAGGTGTTACTGTTCCTTTATTTACTTAGTTAGTTATTTTTGGTCTTGGTTTTTCTCTTTTTTCCCCAGTTTTATTTTTTAGTTTTGATGTGAGATTTCCTTTATACCCCCATCCCCAATGAATAACCTACAGAGGAAAGACATTCTAGGTGCAAACAGGGGCCCACCCACTTCCAATAACATGGTACCAACACACTTACTAGTTGCTGCCCATGGAAAGCAGAGATTACTTCTGTGGAAGCCCAGGGACCTGTAGGAGATCCATGTTTAACTCCTCCGAAATTATATACGAAACACTTTGCAAGTGTCTTTTCCAAATTAGTTTCCCTTGTTATAGTTTTCATTTGGTTCTCAAAAGGCAGCATGACTCCAAAAAAATGGTTGAGTGTCATCCCATTCAAAACATAGGGCAGACATCATGAATATCCAGCCCATGGATGTCTTTTCTTTGGCTTGTTTGTTTGGAATAATTTCCAGAATTTAAAAGTCATGAGATTTCCTATAAAATAAATGCAATTGTCTGCTTGTCTGAAAAATAAGATCTGGCAACAGGACCCAGGTTCCTGAAACAGTAAGATCTGTCCCCTCCAATTGGGGCAATCAGCTCCCAGGTCCTGTAAAGTCTACCACTCCTATCTTGCTTATGGAGCTCCTTCGGCTATCTTGTATTTCTCCCCTGATCCAGGTAAACATTTCGGGGGGTGCTCTAGTGAGGTAAAGTCTTGAGCTCTATGACCACACTACTTGGTCCCAAATATTGGCTCCACCCTTTGCTACCCTATAAAACTTTTGGGAGTTTTGTAATATCTCTATGCCTTCAATGTTTCAAGGGTAAAATGGATATAATAAGAGCCCTTTTCTCAAAGCGTTATTAAAAGGAATAGAGGGGTTAATAGATGTTAAAATATTTAGAAGAATTTGCCAAACCCTTGACAAATGTTTCCTATTGCTATTTAAGGTACACTAAAGGATTTGTCAAGATAGCCTCAAATCTATTGACCCATGGATTACCCAACTTGCACTGCTTTTCACTTTAACATACAAATCTAGAGTATATTTGATTATATTATGAGCTAAGCATACTTTTTTCCTCACAACTTTTAAATTCTATGCTATAGAATGTATGCTCTGGCCAACCACTTTTTAAATGGCCACATTATCATTTCAGGGGCATCTCTGTTTGTTTCCTATTTGTGTGTCCTAAATAATATTGTCTAAATATACACTGAATATTTATTGAATTGAATTAGTAAAGGTATAAAAATATTTGACTTTCAGCTAGGCTGAAATTGCCTAGCTCTGTATTATTATTATTATTTTTTTTTTTGGTATGGGATTTTATTAAATCTTTGTAAACAACAACAAAAAAAATAAAGCCAGTGTATTATAGGTATCACTATAATTTCTCCCTTCTTTTTGTTTGCTCCATTAAAAGAGTAGTAATTACATCTCTAATAGAATGTTCTTGAAAACACTTGAGTTCCCAGAGCACAAAGTGCCATGTAACCTCAGTCATTATGTTGCCGGAGAAATTAATGGGCCAGATTTCCCAGACATGAATGGGAGTGGGGTTCTTGGGGTACCACTCAAATGAGCATTTTTAGAGGCCCCCATGGGAGAGTGAAATGTGGAAAAATCCTTAATTTGTGGGGAGTCACATTCCTCAGGTTGCAAAGTCCCCTGTCCCTTAAACCAGTACTTGAAAAGGTGCACCTGGGTGTCCAGTAGAGCCAAAAGGAGGACCAGTGTCCAGAGCTTCTGTTACATGTTGCAACCAGTTCCAGTTTAGCATTCAGGTTAGTTAAAGTCCAGAAGTCCACTGTGTGGAACCCACATAGCCGGGGGCCATAAGAGAAGATGCAGGGAAGCACAGCCCCTGCAACGGGAGTCCCAAGAGGGCCAAGAGCCAACATCCAGAGGGTAAACACCAAGAGAGCATGCTTCTTTTTTCAGAAGTTTAAATATTTAGGTTCTGTGCCCTTGCAATGGTCATGCCTAGTCTAGTCACTTCCAGACCTTACTGGACATGAGATCAAACTGCCTTTGTCCAGTCCCTTCCCCCATTAATCAGCAGGGAACAGATTTGGAGAGTGTTAAATTAGTAAAGTTGTACAGATAGCATGCCTATATTATCTAGCCTTCCCTTTACTCCTTTCCTGTTAAATAATAACCAGATTATTACAACCATATTTAACAACTATGGAAATTAATCCTCCTTGGGGTTTACACTCTTGGGGACCAAGACTTTGTCCAGACTCAGTTGATACACCAGGGACTGACTAAAAATGCCAATCTGGGAGGGCCCCTCAAGATGCCCACTAAAATAAGTGCATTACACTTATAGTAGTTTCAAGATTACAACAACTGAAAACAACGTCATGATCACAGCACGTTCTTGGACCATCACTGTAGCCCTTTGCTTATTTCCTTTCTTCAGTTCTAGTTTCTAAGTTTACAGCTAGAGTTTGATGCACATATGTGTGTGTATGTGTTAGTTTTTGAAACAGAATTTGAAGTTTGAATGAGAAGTCCTGCCCTTGTTTGCGTTTATTTCCATTATTCCATCTTATGCTTTCTCCTTGATAGGCATGTGAGTAGTAGCAGAGCCAGGCTGCCAGTCGCATGTCTGACTTGGGTTTTATGGCCTCATCTCCACAGAGGCACTTGGCTTAGCCAGCCAGGTGGAAAAATCCAATGGTTTGGACATCACCGAATTCAACCAAAGCCTCAATCTTTCCTACTCCCCTGCTTTTCATTATATTTAACGACTGCCCAGGAAAAGTATAAGGAGAGACTTTCCAGAAAAAAAAAAAAAGGAGAACAGATTGCTTTCTGAAATACTTGAACCATAACCTATTGCATATTTACTTCCAATATTCTGTACCCTAGTAGATTAATGCTATTTTTAGGTGCTTAAAATATTTTTTCATAATAAAGAAGGCATTTGTGTAAACAGACAATTATTATATTTCCCATAAATAAATATTAACACAATTGCAATTAATCTTGAATCTAAATCAGCTGTTCTCAACCTGTGGGTCGCGACCCCTTTGGGGTTCAAATGACCCTTTCACAGGGGTCGCCTAAGACCATCGGAAAACACATATATAATTACATATTGTTTTGTGATTAATCACTATGCTTTAATTATGTTCAGTTTGTAACAATGAAAGTGGGGGTCACCACAACATAAGGAACTGTATTAAATGGTCGTGGCATTAGGAAGGTTGAGAACCACTGATCTAAATTTTTGTTCCCCAAGTCCAATTATCAGCCTACAGCATATGGCTTTTCCTATAATGCTGCAGGGCTGCCATAAATGAGTGTGCTATTTGTGTAATGAACAAAGTACTAACCCAAAAGCAGAAATCAGACAGTGCCCCATTTATTAAGAACTAGAGGCCTGATACACAAATTCGTGCATGGGTGGGGTCCCTCTGGGTGGCCTGTAGGGATCGGGCCGTAACCCACAGTCCAACACCGCCTGTAGCTCCTACCTGCCGCTCCCGCTCATCCTGGCCCTACTGTGCCTGCCTTGGGATCGTGCCCAATCAGTCCTGATCAGGAGATGCTTGTGCTGCTACAGCAGCACTTGCCAGCCATGAGCCCTGCATCTGGCGCCCTCCCAAAGGGGGTGGCCTGCAGGATGGGGCTGAAACCGGCTCTCCTACACCCCCCTGAGGGGTCCCGGATTGCCAGAGGGTGCAGGCCAGGCTGAGGGAACCCACAGGTGCATGATTAGTTTGGGGAGGGTCCACAGGAGGGCTCCAGGGCATGTCCGGCCCATCTCACTCAGTCCTGATCAGCTGGACTCCAGTAGCAAGCAAACCTACTGTTTGGAGCATCTGCCCTCTGGTGGTCAGTGCATGTCATAGTGAGCGGTTTAGCAGCCTTAGTATATCATTAGCATATTATGCTTTGATTGGTTGTTCTGCCATTGGGTCTATTTGTATATTACCCTTTTATTATGTAGGAGGATTAGTTCCATGCATGTACATGTGCTTTTTCAAATTCTCTTAAATAAAGGAACCACCTTATTTTAGAACATGAATGGACATTAACATCATGAATATCTGCCTTCCATGTATGGTGTTAGAGTACTTAACCATGATCAACAACTATTTCAATAAAGGCAATTAATCGATGTGTTCTTTGATGCCCTGATTCTCCTAAAATTCAGCAAATTCTCTGCAGGCTTTGAAAAGTTGAAGTGTAACCTCTGGTCCTTATGATTCTTTGAGAAGGTGTGCAAATCATAAGGCAGGAAACACTCTTTTAGCGACTATAGTTTTGATGAGGGTCAGTACACAGCAGCCAAGCTCTAATGTCATCTCATGTTGAATCAGCTGGAGCAAAAGTAGCTGGACTCTAATCATTTCTTGGGTAGAGTGTAAGCACCTGGATATTTTAGGTGCATATAAAGGACATCTGAGAAGCAAGAAAGCTATTTGCTCAGTGTCTCTGAATAAAAGTCCAAAGTCAGAACCTGTATGTTGTTCACCAGGACATCTGTGTATTCAACTAGGATAGGGAACCTCCAACTGTCTGGGAACTTTTTCTCATTGTGTCCTTTAGGTGCCTGTCACTGATGTCCACCTAAAAGACCTTGTGAAAAGTAGTAAAAGGTTTATTAATTGAGACTGAAGCATTACCTCCCTTTCTTATGATATATTTTCTATTAGCAATACAGACCTATATATGTTAAAATGGACTTTCCCTGAAGAAAATGGTCACCAAAGATGTGCAACCTTTAATTAGTCAGGAAATTATTCATTCCTTGAACCTGAATTGATTGGCATCTCTAGCACAGGAATGGTGAAAGCATGTTTAAGCTTCATGATTTGGGGAAAACAATCCTTTTTTAAAGAAAGGAATGTTGTTGTTACTCTTACCATACATTTGCATCTCAGTTGGCCTCTTCCCTGTCTTTTAAATGAAGCGTGTACACTGTGGTGTCTAGCCTTGCTCCTGGTGTCTCCTGGTCTGGAATGCCTACCCCTCCCTTGGGAACTGAATCACCTTCATGTGCAATATCTCTGATCGCTTCAACCTAAAGCGGTGCCCTTCAGTTTTCAATGCCCATAACTATGGACAGGTCATTTAATACAAACTCCCTTGGAGGTTCTATATTTTATTATGGATTTAGAAGCTTTCTTTAAAAATAAGTTATAAAGTCCATGAGGCAAAAGCTATCATTTTTATCCCCATATAGGATAGTACAGGAGATACTGTACTAGTTTTTTTTATTTTCAAACAAAAAGAGGAAGAATAAGACAAAGTGGCCACTATATGGCAGGGACTTCATATAATTATCTCAAGTTCCCCCAAAGTAAAACAGTTTTCTTCAGTTGGTTGTAATGTCTTCTTTGGAGAAGAAGCTTGACCTTCTCTAGATCTCAGTGCCCCAATTTGGCAAATGGAGTTTGACCATATATTTTGTCCACCAGGTTTGACATAAAAAAAAATACTGATGAATTATTGTAATCTCTTTGGAAACATAAAATGCAAGACAAATACTAAGTAAAAGTATTGATCAATAGAGAATTCAGCTTTGAAATTCTTTCATCTGCTAAAACTGGTTTTCTTGGCAATATCAGCAAGATCTGGAATTTTAAAAAATCATCTTTGTATATGTATTGAGTTTATGAAGATGCTTTATTATCATATTCACTTGCTTATAAGAAGGCATCAGTATATGTCAAATACAAGTCTCAAAAGATAATCCAATAAAAGGAAATATTGCAAAGCAATAGAGGCTGCACACTATCTGCAAACTGCATTTTTATTCATTTTCATTTATGCTAAAAAAAAAAAGAGAGAGAGAGAGAGCAAAGGGTTTAAAGCTTTCTAGAGCGATAAATGCCAGGATTCAGTGGAGAAAACACATTTTAATTTGCAAACATACCCCACTGAGAGTAAGTGTGGTGGAAGAAGAAGAACCCTGGACTGTAGCCTCCTTGGCATCTCAGTGCCTTTGAAGTTGAGGGGCCTAGACCTTCAGTTTTAGCTCATGTTTAAGTAAAAGAGAAAAGTATGAATGAAGAAGTGTTCCATTCTTGAATTTATTGCAAATTATCCTCTAACATGTTCCTAGTAGTCAAAAACAAACAAATAAACAGGTTATAATCTGTTAGTGTACTTTTAAGATTCCAGGGCTTGTCAACCTAATGTCAACATTCACATCAAAGAAGATGGGATAAGTTGTGTTATTTTTGTCACTTTTTCATCTGTAAAGCAGAATGGTGGCCAAAAAGAAAAAGAGAAAGAGAAAAATAAGTTGGGGACTTCTTAGGAAGAGATGTAACAGCTAAGGGGTGTCCATAAGAAATGGAGTACATTATAATCAAGAGGCAAGACAGCTGGTAGAGAAAAAAAGTATACCTAACAGGTGTTACACATGGACCAATACCTAGAATAAAATGGGACGCTCACAGCCCAAGGAGATTTCTAGGAATTAAAGATTGAGAAACATTATTTCTTGACATGTCTGGAGGCTACCTGGGTGGAAGTCCTGGAAAATGTTTAAGAGAAAAGCTAAGACAAAGCAAAAAGCCCTAAACAGAAAAGTTAAGAATTAGGCACTCATCTGGACAAAAAAATAAAACTCATAGAAATAAATGAAATAAAATAACTTCCCAGATAAAAGGGCTAGTAACACAAGGTTCTGCAAGTCAAAAGAAAGTCTGGATCAGGAAAGTAAGTCTGGGGTGGAGGTGGGATGGCGTCAGGTATAGATTAGAGCCTTATTGAAGTGAGACCAGTAGAAGACACCAGAGCCCTATAAGTTAGATACCGGGAAGCCTGATTTCAAGGGAAAACTAGAGTGGTGGACAGGAAAATCCATGAGGATCAGAAACCTAAGTGTTGGTACTTTCTGGGTAGATTGGCAAGAAATGAAAGGGAGAGAGGCCAATGAAGCAACTGGAATCAGACATCTGGGCAAGAGGGTCTGGCAACAGCCAGTATCAGCTGAAAGAACAGAAAATTAAGAGCCAGTCTTTACCTTCAGGCCCCAAATGAATATTCCCTGTGAGGCCCAGTGCCTTTGAGTGATGTTCATAGATTTTCATTGTCTGAAGGGATTTCAGAGATGGTCAGCGAAGACCTCCTCCCCTGTGCATTAAGCTCTCTGCAGTATTCCAGCAAGGAAAGTAGAAGCACTTCACTGGAATAGGGAATAGGGCAGAGAAATGGAAATTTCTTTTTATTTTATTGTTTTAATATGTTTTTATTGATTTTTGTTTAGAGAGGAAAGGAGAGGGATAGAGAGAGATAGAAAAATTGATGAGAAAGAAGCCTCCTGCACTCCCCCTACTGGAGATCAAGCCCACAACCTGGGCATGTGCCTTGACCGGGAATCAAACCGGTGACCTCTTGGTTTCTGGGTCAACACTCAACTGCTGAGCTACCCCAGCCGGGCAGAAATTTCTAACCTGGTCTATAAATGCCTTATCAGTGAGCTAGGCTAGATGAAGCAATATTTTTTAAAGACTAATTATTTGTAATTTAGCTATTCATTTTGTATCCAGAGAACTCCACGGCTGAATGCAAATAACTTTTTGTACTGTAATAATCATAACTGTTCATGTAGTGTCCATATATTCCATCAGAAAGAAATATTGCTGAATAGGGACAAAGGAAATGTGATTTTTTCTTGAACTTGTGGTCTTTGCAGGGAGGCAGCTCTTCACTTTGGTGTTGGCGATGAAGATTTTCAATCTGTGGGACACTTGTGGCCCTTCCTTTGGAAGAGACACTGATAGCTGTATCACACATTCCATTTTTTTTTATTTTTAAAGAAAAGTTAATGGATAAAAGAAATTTTTCAGAAAAACTCAGAACCCTAGTTTTAGTCATGTTAAATATTCTCTTTTAAGGACATCTAAGTCACACTCATAGCTCTGATAATGTAGGAGATGATCAATGAATATGAGATAATTTCCCATAAGATTTTTTTAAATAGTAGACTCCTTTGTTGCTTGTAGTGCATGGTTCATTACAGAACCATGACCAGCAATATAGCCTCCAATTTATGAGAAGACACTGTGTTTCAAAAGGTGGTTTTAAGTGTGTTATTTGGAATCCAGAAGCGTCTGTTGCAAAGAGTGAGTGCTGAACTGATCACATCCTCAGGGAAGCCCACAAAAACACACACACAAAAAAACACACATGGCATTAATTAATCTATGAGTCAAATTTGCTCATCCACTTTTAGACCAAAAACTTTTAAAAATTAGAAAGCCTTGTCTAAATAAATGTACCTCCTATGGCATCTATACAGATGCACACAAAAATTAGCATGCAATTTGAAGAGATACAGGAACCCATTCTAATGTGCCCCAAAGGTAGAGAATAGTAATAACTAAATAAGACAATAATTCTTTGGGAAAGGCATTCAGCAATTTGATTTCAGGTGCTTAATAAAAGAGGGAATTTTCTATCCCCTGTGTGGCTAAGAGTGAGAGCTGGAAGTTTCTTTTAATTCTAAAAATTAACAATGCACAGTGTGGCAGGAGTGGTTTTTTTGTTCTTTTTTTCAAATGCCAGTCCCTAAAGAACCAGCCTGCTTTCTAGTCAAATGCCTCAACAAGTTGCTTTTAAATCAGGGTTCCCCTCCATTGTCCCCCGGGGAAGAACTTCTTTTCTACCCTTCAGAATAAATGAATAAGTTTATTAGCACAATGAGAAACCAATGAGGTATGAAGCAGTTCTGGTCCTTTTTCTTTTCTCTTTTCTCAGATTCAGTGGTGAAAGGGGAAAGTGCAGGAAATTGCTACCACTGAGTACACAAAGATCTGAAGTAAGATGTAAGTGAGGCTGGGCATTTGGGCATTTCTTCCAAGTGGGTCAGAGATAAAATAGAAGAGATGTATGAGGCCTAGAAGGAGGTGGTGCGCAAGAGATGGGTGAGGATAGAAGACAGTGCAGGGAGTAAAGGAATTAGGAGCCACCCCAAGATGTAGGCATCCTTTATCATTTTCCTCTCCCCTCATTGCTGACAGCCCTCCCCTTCCTGGCCTGCCATAGATTGACTCTTTGATAAAGAGAAGGAAGGCCAAGTACAGAAAAGAAGGAAAAAAATAAAAGGTAGATAGTAGCCAAAACCGGTTTGGCTCAGTGGATAGAGCGTCGGTCTGTGGACTGAAGGGTCCCAGGTTCGATTCCGGTCAAGGGCATGTACCTGGGTTGCGGGCATATCCCCAGTAGGAGATGTGCAGGAGGCAGCTGATCGATGTTTCTCTCTCATCGATGTTTCTGACTCTCTATCTCTCTCCCTTCCTCTCTGTAAAAAATCAGTGAAATATATTTAAAAAAAAAACAAAAGGTAGATAGTAAGTTGTGCTATTGAGGAAGAAAATGAGGGAAAAGCTAGTTTCTCTCTCCATGGCCAATCAGAAACTTTCTGAAAGGCTCTCATCAATAGAAAAATATTACATACCATTTGTTTTGTAAGTCAAGAATCCCAATGGAAAGCTGCAAAAGAATCTTACTTAGATCTGAATTACCAGGAATTTTTGACATCTCAGAGAGTTTTAAGGTTGGAAAACTTCAGAATCCATGAGTACACTAGGGAAGAGGGTGTAGTATTCTTTGTGGGATATCAAAAGAAATCTAAGTAAGCACAGGAACCAGGAGGCCATTGGTGATCTGAAAAGTAGGCTGAGGGGACTTAATAACAGTTTAGTTATAGGGATCAAATAACCACCCTGGCTGTAGACCTTCCTGATAAGGGAACATGAGAGAAACTGTGTGCCCAATCCAGGTATTGGGAGCTGGTTTGACTGAACATATATGCTTCTGGCGAACAGCAAGCATATTCTTTGGTGAAGTTTTGTTCACCTGAAATTCTTCTCTTGTTCTCTCTTGGCTGCTTTATCTTTCAATGAGGAAAATGGAAATCTGCATAATTGCTATGGCTCAATCAGCAAACAGTGAAAAAAAATCAAGTCTTTTAAGGAGATCAGTTAGCTCTGAACCAAATGTCCTATCTTGAGACCATACTGAGGAAGGCCAATGCAATTTTTGCAATCTCTCTTTCCCTTTCTCCTCACCTTTCTACTTTTGTTTTCACCCTCTCCCTCCTCCTTGATTGCCCTTCCTTCTCCCTTTCTCTTCCTTTTGCCTGTTCCTCCCCCAGCCCCCTTCTCCTTGCAATGGTATATTCATTGGTAATATCTGATGATATTTCCTCCCTTTATTCTCCTTTCCCTTCCCTTCCCTTCCCTTCCCTTCCCTTCCCTTCCCTTCCCTTCCCTCCCCTCCCTCCCTCCCCTCCCTCCTCCCTCCCCTCCCCTCCCCTCCCCTCCCCTCCCCTCCCCTCCCCTCCCCTCCCCTCCCTTCCCTTCCCTTCCCTTCCCTTCCCTTCCCTTCCCTTCCCTTCCCTTCCCTTCCCTTCCCTTTGTTCCTTTCTCCCTCCCTCCCTTCTTCCCTCTCTCCCTTCCTTCCTTCCTTTCTTCCTTCCTTCCTTTTTTCCATTCTTTTTTCTTTCCTCATAAAGTCTTCTTGCCAGTTTCCACCCATTTTCTTATGTAAAGCAATTTTGAATCCTAGCCATCTGTTAATATAAGGCAGTGAAAAATGTTGAAGTCACATCAAATTCCACTTGCTCTGCCAGTTAAAAATACAGATGCTTCCTGTTTTATGCTTTCCTCTCACTTTCTCTGGAGTTTAAACATGAAAATATGTTCAATGATAAAAACCAGCACATATCCCCTTTCATCAGGAAACATATTCCAAACAATGAAAGGTAGGGTTATTTTCCCAGGTCCAGCTGGGGTACTTAGATGTTGGGGGAATCATATGCATAGAACCGTAATTCCATAGAACAAGAACATAATTATTCACAACTATCACATTTTATTGATGAAGAAATTGAAATCGTAGGGAATTGTAGTAATTGTTTTCATATGTGCCGCTCATAGACTCATAGACTTGCCAAAGTTCACATCAGCTTACATTTTCACCCAACATAGCTGAGCCTCTGTCACTCTGCTATACTTTTTTCTGTCCACCACTTTCAGAAAGGGTTCTTTTGGCTACTGGGAGAAGCCAAATCATTGAGCAATGGAGTATTAGCTTGCTTGAAACTCAGTGTTACAGTGGCGGAAAAAACAACAGCAATGCAAGATTTAGTCAAGACACCTGGGTGCTAGTAACAACTCTGTTACTAACTACCTGTCAGACGTTGACAAGAATTTCTACTCTTGGTCCATGAAAGGGTCAGGTCAAATGCTCTCTAAATATCCTTCCAGCTTTTTGAATCTTTATTATTGTTTTGTTCACTTTTCTGCTGACTCAGAGAATATAACCTTTGCCAAGGTATTAACTGCCATAAATCTAAATTTTTCCAAGTACAAAAGAAGGACACATTCTCATATTTTCCTAGCATATAGACACTAAGTGGTCTTGTGTTAAAATGACTAGCTTTAAAAATCACATTATCTTTTATACTCATAGAGATTTAATGATTTAATAAGTTGTTAAAGCTAGAATAAGACAATGGTCATACCACTGGGTAATGTCTCTGGTTGCATTATGAAACTCTGTAGTGACCCTGAATTCTCAATCCTCTTTTCTTCCATTGTATCTTCTTATATAACTGGTTATGTCTTATATTACTATATTATGGCATGTTGTATGTCACTGTATTTTTCCCTCCTATCATATCTGGTCCTAGTCTAGTATTTCCTTCTCAATTACTAGCTTTTGACCCCTTTACTTATTGTACTTAAATTTCTTATTTCTATATCCAAGTTATTGATTCACCAAATTATGGACTCTGTCATCCCCTCCACCATGTCATTCGAATTCATCTATTTTTCTTTCTTCCACTATATCCCAGTCCAAGTGTTCATTGCTCCTCACTTGAGCTACTATATTCTGCACAGAAGTCAAAAATATTATTTTAATTGTGAATCTGACCATGTCACCCCACTGCCTAAACCCCAATACCTTCCATTGCTCCTAATATATAGACTAGAACCCTTATTAAGACTATCCAGAAGGTGGTTCCTGGCCCTTGCCTTTGTTCCCAGCTCTAAATACATCCTCCTAACCCATTGTACCCCTTTTGCCCCTCACCATCCTATCTTTAGAGACACAGACTTTTCTGCTCCCTGTTGTTAGCATGCTCCAACTAGCAGTCATCTAGTTACCTCTTGCTCCTTCGGGTTCACATTAATGACCGCATCCTCAGAGAAGCCTTCTCTGACATCCCTAAGTCAATTCCGCTATTGCCTGTCCTCACTGTGCTCTGTATCCTTGTTTTCATTCTACTTATCAAACTTGTAATTTTACATTTGCTCATGTAATGCTTTTAAAATTATTTTTGGATAGCTTTTCCTTTAGGAGATTGTAAGTTCTAAGACACTGTGTCTATTTTTCTGTCACTGTTGTAATCCCAGTGCCAAAGACAGTATTTAACATGTAATAGGTACACACTAAAATGTAGCTGAATCAATGAGTAAGTGAATGAATGAATGAAAAGACAGATTAGAAGCTCCTGAGTTCAGTGGCTGTGTCCTCATCTTCTGGCATACAAGGTTGGAACCATAGAAGGCAATTAATAAATTAGTGTTAACAGAATAAAGCCAGTGAGCACTAAAGTGACCACTGAGCAGGGAAGTACAGAAAAAAATTAAAATACAAAGATGTGGAGTTAATAATGTTTCTAAGGAACAATACTGTTAAATGTAACTATTAATCAACATAGCCTCCAAGCAAGCCCCTATGTACTGCAAAAAGAAGTATTTCAAATGTCAAATTATAACTTTCTTATATGTCTAAAGAGAAAGACAAACTATAAGTACTATAAATTCAAATAAGAGAGAAATCATTAAAAACTAGGGTCATGTGAGCCCTGCCAGGGTAGCTCAGTGGTTGAACATTGACATATGAAACAGGAGGTTATGGTTTGATTCCCAGTCAGGCCACATGCTGCGGTTTCGGGCTCAATCCCCAGTAGGGGGCATGTGGGAGGCAGCTGATTCTCTCTCCTCATTGATGTTTCTAACTTTCTCTCCCTCCCTCTTCCTCTCTGAAATATATATATATATGTATATGTATATATTAGAGGCCCAGTGCAATGAATTCATGCACCAGTGGGGTCCCTCTGTCTGGCCTTCAGGTTCGGGCCAAAACTGGCTCTCTAATATCCACCAAGGGGTCCTGGATTGTGAGAGGGTGCAGGCCAGGTCAAGAGACCCCACTGGTGCACAATCAGAGCCAGGGAAGAACACGGGAGGTTGGCCAGCCAAGGAGGGACCGCGGGAGAGCTCCAGGGCATGTCTGATTGCTCTCTCTCAGTCCCAATCGGCTGGACCCCAGCAGCAAGATAACCTACCAGTCGGAGTTTCTGCCCCCTAGTGGTCAGTGCACATCATAGTGACTGGTCGACCAGTTGGTTGTCTGCCCCCTGGTGGTCAGTCCCTGGTGGTCAGTGCATGTCATAGCAAGAAAGCAGTTGAGCGGCCTTAGCATATCATTAGCACATTACGCTTTGATTAATTGAACAGCTGACTGGATGACCAGACATTAAGCATATTAGGCTTTTATTATCTTGTGTGTGTGTATATACATATATATATAATATATATATACACACACATACATACATACACTGAGTGGCCAGATTATTATGACCGGCCAGATTAACAATGAAGTAAATTAGTTATGCAAATAATAATAAAACCTTGAAAGTATTTGCTTAAGAAGTTTTCAATATTCAGTATTTTTGGAAGTGTCAATGAAGTACTGATGGGATGGTCATAATAATCTGGCCAGTCATAAAAATCTGGCCACTCAGTGTGTGTGTGTGTGTGTGTGTGTATTAGAGTCACATGGAAATCATCACATAAGCACTTGAACTGTGCTTTGAAAGGTAATTCTAGTTCCAACAGTGGGTGTGTGTGGCTCATTTCTTAAAGATCTGCTTATGTGATGATTATGCTTCATCTGCTCTTCTCACATATTCTCCACCTGGTTCCCCAAAAGTCTGCATTTGGGGACATGGGCACCTATGGACCACATGAAAAGGACTGTATTTTCTGTGTGCCAGTTGAGTTTCCCCAAAGAGAGGCCCTGGCAGGAATTTGTGTGGTGGAAGGAGTGTGTCACAGGCATTCATTTCCCATAAAAGCCCTCCTGGCCTGGCTGTGACTGGCAGCACCTTATTCCTTTTGTGAAGGCCACAGTTCCTATTGGAAGCTTCCTTCCAACTAATACCTACAGTTTTTAGTGGGTTTTTCCTTCTGATCTAGCAGTAATAATTGTTCTCTATGTTCTGTCAGCCAGAATACACTTAAACTCTCCTCATGTACCCATTATGGAGATATTATGAGTTTCCTGCCTAGACTGGGAGAATGCGATTTAAAAAGGGAAACTGTCAGCCTATCAATGGGCCTTTTCTCAAACAACATATAGTTGTATTTTTCTTCTCTTGTTTGTTCTGTTCAGATAGTCCATATGCTTTACCTCAAAACAAATCACAAGGCAAGGGTCACTTTAAACTGGCTATCACAAGCTAGCCAGGAGAATTGATTTTTTTCCTTAAGGTAAATAGAATAAAGTGGGCCACTAGAAAATGGAGCACCTGCCTCCCTGGTCCCCCCTACCTCACCATACACTACAAGGATGGATCTTCAGAGAAAATTGGCCAGTAAGAGATAAGCGCTCACCTCTGCTCCTCTCCTTAGGTATAACCATCAACATTCCAGTGTTGCCTGACATAACAGACTCAGGAAAGAGGAAATGTGAAAGGCGAGTCTTGCTTACAGGGTCAAGAGCTAAGGGTGGGGACAGCCAGGGGAGCACAATTAGGGTGTTAGGGTATGAACCTAGAAAATAACTGTTCTGTCCTATCTATTCTGATTGTCACATCTATTCATCCAAAATGATAGTGCCTTGGTACCTTGCCCCCCACTCTTCCTGCAAAGGAATTTGGCTTGGAGCAGAGCTGCCTTGCCATGGTCCAAAGGGAGCCATTACTGCTTTATTTTTGCCTTTAGTCACACCTAAGGTGAGGAAGAGAATACCCAATTGGTCTAATTGATTATCACTGGACCATATTAACAGGACTCCCTTGCCCTCTGTCTTTCTGCTGGGTTTTCCCCAAGAGAAGCACAGGCAGGAATTTGTAATGTGTAAGGAGAGAGTGACAGGCATTCATTGTCATAAGCAGGAGCAAAACCAGTAGCTTAGCCAGAATTGTGTAGAACTAGAAACTTTGTTCCACTTCTAAAATACACTGATTGGAAGGGGGAAAAAAGGCTTTATGTGGCAATTGGGAATTGAATTATTTCCTCTAAAATTATTCCCAGCATTATTTAAATAAAGGAACACTTGGCTTATAAAAAATATAGAATATGTTAATAATTAGAATAATTGAATGAATTACACAATGTCC
Source organism: Myotis myotis (assembly GCF_014108235.1). NCBI lineage: Eukaryota > Metazoa > Chordata > Mammalia > Chiroptera > Vespertilionidae > Myotis > Myotis myotis. The sequence continues at coordinate 16,801,973 of NW_023416335.1, forward strand.
TTCGCCAAAAAGGCTTACATTATTACAGTGGTTAGGATGTACATTAATAAGTAATCTTATTATAATAGTCCCAGTAATTATAATGGAATGGATCACCCTATATTACAATTATCATTCAAATAATATGTGTTTTTGTAAATCAACTTTTTCATGATGTGCTGGAATGGAATGAGGTAATAGGAGAGCCATGCTTTGGCTAACACATTAGATATTCTGAGTCACGCCAGTGCAATATCAGAAATCATTTTGTCTATGGACTTATTAAATGTCCAAAGAGGTGTCCTGGGGCAGATAAATACATATACAAGTGTGCATTAGGAAGAGAGCATGTTTCTCCCTCTATGAGGCGTCCTCTGAAAGCCAAGTATAGAGAAAGAATGGGATCATGAAGGGTGGCCTGGGAGAATTCTGAAGGCAAAGCACAGCAGCTGTAATGCATGTCCCTGCTCACCTTTGTGGGCATGCTGAGTGCATTTAAACTCAGCAGGAGTGGGGAACATCTGGCCCATGGGCCATGTAAGGCTGAAGAAATCATTTTGTCTGGCCCTGCCAAAGCACTAGGGGTGAGTTAATTAAATGTTTGACCAAATATAGCAGGCTAACTTTAAAGTTGATAATTTTGTATGGCCTGTGAATGATGTTATAAATATCCAAATGGCCCTTGGCAGAAAAAAAGGTTCCCCACCCCTGAAAGGAGCTAAGAATAAAGGGGACCAATTCAAATATGCAGATGAAGGATAATAGAAATAATATTTGGCCAACGCTTGCTCTGTGACCAGGAGCTGTGCTAAGTGTTGTTGTTTTTTCAGGGATAATTCACATGAATTCTCACAAGCACTCATGAAGTAAATCATGATTGTTATCCTCATTCTTTAGATGAGGAAACTGAGAGGCAATGATGTCAAGAAACACGTTCAAGGTTATAGCAGCAGTCACAGTGGGGCTGGTGTTTGACCTCAGCATGACTCCGGAGACCATGCTCATAACTATTAAGTGAAACAGGACAACATCATGCTCAGGGTCTCTACATGTATGTACACACAATCAAATATTTTGAGGCAAAGTTTGGGTTGGTGCCAATAGCAAAACTCTTACAGACACCTGCCTTATGGACAAGAGATTTTAATGTTGTCAAATGTTGGTTGTAATTACATTTCTCATGTCCATATTATTGAAATGTATTAAAACATGTGAAACATTTTACAATTTTTATAGAACTTCTCCATTTATAAACACTAGCATAGTTAAGATGGATTCTTACCTTTTCCTCTGAGTGGTGATTTTTAAAGTTCTGTAGAAAAGCTAAAAATGCTCAACTCTAGAGTTATTTATAGACTTGAACACCAATATTTTAGTATATTAACGCGTGTGTGTTCCTAACTCACCTTGAAAACTGATATGTTAGGTGATACCTATTCTATAGATAAAGAAAGTTGTGGCTGCAAGTGATAAAGTCTAAAATATAGCCAAAAATAAATAAATGCACATTTTGTTTCCTTATTGGGCCCACACTGATGTAAGCATCATCAGAGGTGGGAGGCTAGCCTCCCAGGTTTTTAGTTTCTTACCATTCAGTAGGACTTAAGAGAACAAATGTAAATACTTTGCCTCATGGTCCACTGGACCCTGGAGTTCTACTCCTCATTCCCTTATCAAGCACCATTTCTTTAGAAAGGGTTAGAAATTATTATATTTCTAATCTAAAACTGTTAAATCATTGGATGAATTAAAGTTGCAAATTCTAAATGAGAATACATTGGGAAATTGGAAAGTCGTTGGCTGAGGCTCATTGAATCCATTAATTAGGGATGTGAAAGGGCTGTCATAAAAGCTGGCAATATTGCTTATGTGGGCCATAGCCCATACCCACAAATGGGCCACTCATGACACTGACATTATAAAAATAAGTGTGGGAGATATATAATATTAGAGCATCTTAAAATGAAAAATAATTCTGTTTACTAGTATATCAAAAATAGTATGCAACATGATACATTTTATCTATGTATAGGCATTTTGCTGGTGGGCTAGTACATGAAAACTTGGAAAAAAGAATACTATTATTTTTATGACTTAGGGAATGCTAACTGCTGTTAAAAAAAACAAACAAACAAACAACAACAAAAAAAAAACCTAATAACCCCAAATCTTAGTGTTTTAATACAGCAAAAGTGTTTAGGTCATTGGTTCAAGTTCTAGCAAAATTGTTCTTAATGGGGTTGCTCCTCTAAGAGGTGACTCAGGCATCTGTCCTCCTTTGCTCTAACAGAGGAAGGTGGTTCCTCTATGGTTAGCACATGGCTTCAAGGTCACTCTGGCATTGTGCAGCCAGCATACGGTGTGCAGAATGAGAGTGTGAAAGAAGGCATGTGTGTGTATACCCCCTCCCCCACAACCCAACACATATTTCATAACTACCTTATTTTGAAAGTGACACATAGCCTCTAAAGCACATTCCATTGGTCAGAGTAGTCACATCACCTCCACCAGGTCTAAGGACTCTGGGAAATGTAGTTTGGTTTTGTCTCAGGAAAAAGGAACTACTCATCTAGTTAGTTTCTGTGACAGGATTAGTTCAAAAATTATACCAGTCAAGATAAAAGTAATTCCGTTTATAACATTTCACAAGATGAATTGATTACAGTAGAATGTACAGGTGACTCTTGAACAACACAAGTTTGAATTGTGTGATCTACCTCTACACAGATTATGTTCAATAAATATCTGCAATGTTTTCAATCAGTACATTGGGATATGGAGAGCCAACTGCAGGCATTGATCTATGACATTTTAAAAAGGGAACTGGAGCATCCATGAATTTTGGTATCCATGGGGGTTCTAAAGTTACCCCCCATACTAAGGGACAACTAAGTTTTCAAGGAGTTAAAAGTTAAAAGCTGATTTTGAACTGCATGGCAGTTGGTACCCTCTGAGCCCCTCTTTGTTTAAGGGTCACCATATATGCATAGTAAAGCAAAGTGCCGATCATATTACTTAAGCTAGTAATTTCAAGACTTGCCTTTATAAACTACATGTACACGTCTCTAAATGGATATAAAAGATTGATTCTCAAAAAATATTTTAGCCATCATCATGGAATTCAGGTAACCTACTCTGTGCCTGAAAATTGCCAAAATATCTGATCAAAGAGAACAGATCAGTCATCTCAATTTTGTGAGAGTGTATGTAAATGTTTCACCGTGGATTCAATTATTGGTATTTCACAGATATATACTAGTATTTGGCTAAAATACATAATGGGGATATAGCAAAACTCATAGCAAAATCATTGTATTTTCAGACCAGAAGGTGTGACATTTTTTTTCTAAGGGCAACATTATCCCAGATAAATGAAATAAAAATTTTAAAAATTAAACTGATAGTAAAACAGAGAGTCTACCAGTTCTGTGGTTAAATATTTGCCAGTTCTCTAGTTTTCAGCAAAACTTGAATTGTGATTAACCATATATGTTTTGAGAATTGGAGAGTGGGTTAGCCAACACAGGGTTCAAAAAAAAGGATCTCGTATTATAAATTTGCTGCCTAGAAATATGAGCTGTGTGTAATTACTCCCACCTGCTGGGTAAAATCTTTATTACATGGGCATTAAACTTCACTCCCACCAGGGAGTGAGGAGGAATGCAATGTGACCCAGCCACATCACAGGGTTTGTGAACATGATCCTTTCTCCACGGAGGCTCTTGACACTCTTTTCCAAATTCCGCATGTAGCATGACTTAGCCTGGAAACTGCAAGGCAATGCTTATCCTCTGAACAGAAAGGTTTACTTTCTCTCCTAAGAGAAAAGCAAAGAAAGAATGATTGGAGAGACCAGTGGATCCGCCATGTTTATCCAGTAGGTGGTTCAGCTCTAAGGAAAGTTAGACAGGAAGGGGACCGTGCCAGCAGAATGATCCTCAGCTCTATTTTTCAGCTAATGGACCCGAAAGGTAGGAACTGGCCCTTGGTCACTGAACACCCTGCATGCACTCCTCCTCAGATCCTCCTGGCGCATGTGAAAGCACTGACTTCAGAAATGGGGATGAGCTTCCAGCTCTCAGGCACACTGTTTGGTGAAGGATGGTGGGAATCCATAGCCGACAAAAGGTATCTCTTCTACCATAATAATTCATTTCATCTTTGTCAGGAGGTAAAAGAATTTGGGGAAAAGGCTCAGAAGCAAATGTGGTTTGAGATTTTTTATTTTGTTTTGTTTTTTGTTTGTTTGTTTTTGCTTTGCTCACTACCCCCACCTGTACCAGTAGTTTAGGAAGGAGAGTTCCAGAAAGGAGACCTTTTATTCCCAAGAACAGGGGTCTCAATCCTTTGTTGATATCGGAAGTGTATATCTATGCCTTTTTAACTAATTTCTTCTTGGCTCCAGAAGAAAACAGACATAGTTAGCAAAGGTGAAGACCCTGGTATGTCAGTAATATAATTCATTTTAGGGTTCTTGGTCCATGACTTGGCAGTTGCATGATGACAAAGCTGAACTACCTCTTTTATGCTGAGAAGTGTTTGGTTAAATTGCAAGATTGGTTTACTGACCTTCAGTGACTAAACTACGTAAACAGAAATCAAGGAGGTGCAAAATACAGTTCATGAACTGCTGGTTCCTGTAACTGGCAGTGGCAGTTATAGGGTGTGAGTGTGTGTGTGTGTGTGTGTGTTCATTCTTCATTCCATATGTTCTGTTGCCTTTATGCCTTCCTACTCTTGGTTTCTCCATTCTATGCCCTTCGTTCTTTTCTCTTCTCTTAATCTTTTCTGTAGTCATGTCTCCAGTTGTAAGCACCATGGAAAATGCTAGTTTCATCATCTCTATTTGGAAAAAAAAAATCAACCAAGGCAGAGGTCAAATATATCTGTCTTTAGTACCTATCACTGAGTTTGGAGGGCTTCCTGCCAATAAAACTATCTTCTGAACCTCCTTGGATCTTGCTGTTTGCACTAAGCACACCAGCCAATAAGGCTGCCTTCTGACATGAGTTTGAATATCTATGTTGACTTTTGCTCCTAACCATTCCAGTCATTGAAAACAGATACCCTAGGCCTTTCTCTTTTTTTTTTCCGAGACAGATTTCATAGGACAGTAAAATCTCAAAAAAAAAAGGGGGGGGAGAGGGGCACTGAGACTGATATAGATCGCCTTTTATTTAAATTTTAACAGGTAAAACTTTAAAAGCTACTCCATTGTCACCATTATTTCATAAAAAGGGACATTTTAGGAAGACTATTCACATTGTAAGTTGAATTTTAATCTATGGGAAACATACTGCTTTCATCTTTTTTCTCATTTATCAAATACTGAATATAGATGTCAACCAGCATCCATACAACTTTGGGTCCTTAAGTCTGATAAGATTGTTCATTTTCCCATACAAATGGTTATGCCTTTAGGCTGATTGTTTTGCCCCTCGGGGGTTCTTATCTCCTACTAGGGGCCCAGTGCACGAATTCATGCACCTTGAAAGGAACTGTGGGCCGTGAGGCTGTGGTGGGCACAGGGGCGACTTTTGGCCCACCCTCTGTGCCCCTGCCCGGACCCTCCCACTGTGCCCCCACCCCCAGTCCCTTGTCTGCCAGCAGCCCTGCTCCTGCTGCTGCCGCTCCCAGGCCCTGAAGATGCCAGCCCTGCTCCCACCTGCTGACTGCACGAAGTGATTGGATCTGGTACCAGCAGCGGGTGTGAGTGGCAGCTGCTGCCCCCATTGCCCTTCAGGAGCAGGGGGAGGTAGAGAAGCCCTCAGGGGTGATCAGGTCCGGCAGCCACTGCTAGCACCTGCTGACAGCACCCCTGTTCACCTGCTCCACCATCCTGCGGCAACTGATGCCCACCATGTTCCGCACGTGCCCTCTGGTGGTCGGCGCACATCATAGCAACCGGTTGTTCCGCAATTTGGTCTATTTGCATATTAGGGTTTTATATATATAGATTACCTTTCTGTTGAGGATCATCATATTATCCTTAGTTACAAAGCCCCAAAGGGGATAGTGGCAAATTCTTAGCTCCAATGTATAAACTGAGGCACTAAGAAATAAAATGAAATTAATATGACCCACACGGGAAAGCTAGTAAAAGGGGTCAGCTTTATTTCTACTTTATTTTTGCCACCATGTAAGGCATTGTGGTAGGAACTGCAGGCGTGGGCTAGGTTGTGGGAAGCAGGAGTGTGTATGAGAAGGGAGAGGATGTTTAGGAAGACAAATATAAGATGAGGCCCTTATTCTTGAGTAGATTGCAATCTAATTAGAGTTATGTACCCAAATTCATATCACAAGACAGACAGTAATGAATGCTGAATGGAGAAATAAGAAAAGTACTGTAGGAGCACAGAGAAAGGAGTAATTTATTTCACTGGAAGAATCAAAAAAGAGATCAAAGAAGTATTATATGTCATTATGTAATTGTTGGATTACTTGATAATTGTTCTTCATGGTTTAGATCTAAGCTCAATGAGGGCAGTATCTCTGTCAGATGTGTGAACCTCTATAACAGCGGTTCTCAACCTGTGGGTCGCGACCCCTTTGGCGTCGAACGACCTTTTCACAGAGGTCACCTAAGACCATCCTGCATATCAGATATTTACATTGTGATTCATAACAGTAGCAACATTACAGTTATGAAGTAGCAACGAAAGAACTGTATTTAAAGGGCCAGAAGGTTGAGAACCACTGCTCTATAATCTCAGCCTTTAGCATAGTGTGTAGTACATGACCAAAAATATTTCCTGAATGAGAAAATGAGTTTCTACAATGATAGGTGTTGTGAAAGATACCGAGAAATTGAAGTTTCATTCATGGCCTTTAAAACATTTGCAAGTAGATAGGTTTTCAAACATGGCAGATGTGTTCAGTCAACTCATTGCTTGTATACGAGATCACAGATGGTCATAGTGCCTTACCTCTTTCATTCGGAAATGGAATAATTTTATCCCCACTCAGCTTTTCCTTAGGCATGGGTTTTGATGCCATATTTATCAAGACATGTACTTGGATGTAGATGTCATGCTGTGAAGAACCATTATAAACAAACGTTACAGTCACTTGCCAAGTAATGACTTATCCTGGGCATTTGCTTAAAGGGCTGACTTTATTCATTTTATTTGCTGTATTCATGTACTGCCTAGGGAAGGGGGAGGATGGGAGGCCAGCAATCCTTTTCTTTTAGCCAATAATTATTTGCAGAGGGCTGTGGGCAAAGTGCTTAGCTCACACCTGGGAACAGAACCTGGGTTAGAGGGTGGCCATGGTGATATTTATACATCTCCAGGCTGTGGTTTGCCAATTGAAATGCAGACATATGCAGAAATGGCCTCATTGTCATTCCTTGTTTTTGCGATATTATCTTTGGCTCAACAGACTCATTTTTTCCCCTTCTTCTACTGTCAACACTGTTTCAGTGGTGAGTTATATTATCCGGTGACATCAGAGGAAGCAAAGTTACATGTGTCGGCTTGGCAGGAATCATCCACTTACAGCAAATTTGTGACAAGTTGCATTTTTCTACCATTTTCACCTTGAGTGATGAAGTATCCACAGTTTGGGGAGACACCCTGGGGCCTCCCTTGATGGTAACAGTGCTCTGTCAGTTGAGCTGCTATTGCTTCAGTACTGGAGGGGAAGGAGCTGTGATCTTTGAGTTATGCTTCCCTCTGAAGAGTGGGAACATATCCGCAGAGCTGATTTCCTGCATCTATAGGTAATGGAGGCTTAACTGGCATTAAAGTCATAGCCAGTTTCAGACCCATTAAGTTTAATGGTTTGTGTAATGATAGGCTACAACTGATAAAATAACTGAAGAACAATTCATGAGCTGTTTATGGAAGAATACCTTTACCATTCAAAATGGACATTAAACTGTGGATGGTTTCATTGCAAAGCAAGAGTCCCCCTTTTTATCCAGTTAGGTTTATATGCAGCCCATAGGATATGATGCAAGGTGTATCTCAGGAGAAAAGTTGAAGCTTTTAAGCTAATGAGCTTGAAATTTTGGGTGTTTTCTATTATTTTTTTTTAAATCAGTGGCGATACATAATTCGGAGCTAATAAATTAATTTAGATGTAAGTCAAATTAAAGTAAGTTAAAATCAAATCCAGCTAGGGAAAACCAAATATGTACACTAAAACAACAACCCCTGCCTCCATTCCTCAATGACCCTTGGAAAGTAGAAATTTTTGTTTAAGATGCCACTCTATGTTATATAAATCAGAATTTAAATGCCATGAGATTAAGAACTGTTTTCGGGCCCAGCTGGTGTGGCTCAGTCGTTGAGGGATGACCTATGAACCAGGAGGTTATAGTTAGATTTCCGGTCAGGGCACATGCCTGGGTTGTGGGCTCAATTTCCAGTGTGGGGTGTGCAAGAGGCAGCCAATCAATGATTCTTTCATCATTGATGTCTCAATCTCTCTCTCCCTCTCTTTTCCTTTCCGAAATCAATAAAAATATTAAAAACAAAAAAGTTGTCTGTTTTATTCATTCTTATATTCCCAGGGTCTAGAAAAATGCCTAGCATATAATAGGCACTCCACAAATATTGAACATACGTGGTTGATGAAAGTATACCTACTTTGAGTGAGGTAGCTTTGTTTCATTTCTAAGTGGGACAAGTTCTTTAAGAAAAAGGGGAACAAAAAAGATCTCTACAAAGCAATTCAGCACTGGTTGATATTCTTCCCAGATCTACCTTTCTTCACAAAGATCTTTTCCTGAGGCTGAGAGCAAGCCACAGGGATTTGTGGCTGTCACCATCAATGAAAGGTTGGGGATATGATAAGATGTAGAAAAAGACTAAATAGGAAAGGGTACGTGCTTTATAAAGTAGAATTTAAAACAATAGCTATCAGCAGCAGGACTCTGTAGGAAGCCCATGCTGGGAAAATATAAACCCCACCCTGGTGATGGCATCTGGTAGAAATTGAGAAATGAATCGGAAAACAAAACAGAGTGTGTCTTCAGCAGCCCTTCAGATCAAACCACCAGTGTATGATAAGCATGGGTCTTTGGAGCCTCTACCTTCCTCTTCATGAGACAGCTGGAATCAGTAGGGGAATGAAAAGGAAATGGCTTTATTATCTGTGAGCAGCTTGTCCCTCCCTCTGGATACCCCACTCTCCACACATGCATTTTGATATGCCTCTGGAGTTCTCTTCATCTGATCATTCCATGTAGAGAAAAATGTACCCCTCCCTGCCCACATCCCACATTGTTACATTACTGATTTCTCATCATTCTGACACATTCAATAATCTAACATGTAACTCAATGGAAAGAACAGTCATGGCCAGTGAAAAGGCATGATGGAGGGTAAAGAAAAATGGAAACTGTAATAATCGTGGAAGAAGCCAGATCTCCAATGGGAAAATCAATCCCAGTGATCAGTGAATGCTCCAGGAAAGGGTATGAGTTCAAAAAATGTAATTCAACAGAAATTTATTGAGCACCTCTCTGTGTCCAGCACTGGGATATGTCACTGAATAACACAATGCTCTTTGCTCACTGGTGCTTATGCAGTAACATGTGGTATGTGTGTTCTCAACAACATTGCAAGTCACTTTGGACTGGAACCATGAAGCCTGGCAAGAGAGTTTACTTTAGGTTAAATTAACACCATTTCTATAAAAATCTAGAGCTGGAACAAACATGGAAGTGAGAGTCCTGTTGCTGGTTGAATTTAGCCTTTGGCTATAAATTTTTGTTTCCTGGGGGGCTTCTTACAAAGAGAATAGATTTTGACAATTAACCAGGAATTTAAAGTTCTTGGAAAGTGAAATGTTTTAAAACAGGAAATCCATGAAGAGAGAATTATAAAATCAAAAGGCCTTATTTTGGAGGAATAGAAAAGCAACTAACTTACCATTTCACTTCATATTATGGCTCAAATTTTCAGCAAGACTTTCCTTGATCATCCAACCCCTCCCTACTCCTGGTGCTTCCCAACCCCCTTATCTGTATGTCTGGTGTGTACCATCTGACACACTATAAATGTCCTTATTTATTTGCTGATTTTCTTTTCATTGTGGACTATAGGCTTCATCAAAGCAAGGACTTTTTCATAGTTATCCCCAGGTAGTGTTAGGGGCCTCCCATATAAGGCTGAGAGGCATATTCCTTACTGGGTCTGTTATCACTGACACTTCCTTGCCATTGTCTCTGTAACCAATGCTGGTGTCATTGTCACTGATGACTTTAGGCTTCTAAAATGGGCAGAGCAGATGTTCCAGTTGATTAATACATCACATATCCCCTGGTAAGGGAACGTCTCAGGTCTATAGCTGAAACTTGATAGACTTAGTCCACAAGGCACAAGACCAAGTAATGTGTGTTTTAAGACAGCTGCATTCTCCATCTGTAGATGTGGATGGGTGGTCTTCTCCCGATACCAAGTCATGGTACAATTGGTTTTCATAAGACTGATTCTCTAACTCCATTTCCTATAATAATCAGTGAAATAATTTAGAAAGTTTGTGGTGAGGAAACATGTAGGCATTTGAGATTTGTGAGGGGCAGTACATGACAATTTGAGAACAGAGTCCAAATGACCAAAATAAAATAAATGCTCATGTTAATAATAATTATTAAGGGCTCACTAGAGTCAGGAATTCTGGGGTAGAGTTTCTGGGGGTTGATGGTTTGGTGACAAGTTGATGGTTTGGCAATTAAATGTACCTAGTTGAGAAAGTGGAGGAATTTGAAGAGTTGTTTGTAGTTAGTGAATGTGGAGGGATGGAACACAGTGGAAACTTGGCAATTAACTACCCCACATGATTCTAAAGGATTACTTTCTGTTCAAAATATGGAACTAGGAGCAAGTTATCTTTCCTTTAAGTAGGAGGGGATTTACATAGAAAACTCAAATACAAACTGTAAGCAACACAAAAGTAAACTAGAATGATTGTTCTAGTCCTCCTATTATGGGTTGAATTGTTTTCCCCCAGAAAAGATATGTTGAAGTCCTAACTCCTAGTAACATTGAGTATTACCTTATCTGGAAATAGGGCCATTGCAGGGAGATTAGTTAAAATGAGGTTACACTTTAATCCAACATGTCTGGTATCCTGAAAAGAGAGTAGGCAGTGTGGAACGCCTGGGGCTACCAAAAGCTGAAAGAGGCAAGAACAATAGTGACCTAGAGGCTATGGAGGGGACATGGCCCTGCCAACACTTTGATTTCAGACTTTAGGGCTCCAGAACTGTCAGACAATTCATTTCTGTTCTCCTAAGCCACAAAACCTGCAGTACTTTGTTATGGCAGCCCTAGGGAGCTAACACACCCTCCTAGACTCAGGTGGGGAAGAAAAGGGAGAACCCCAAGTCAGAAAGTGAAGTAAAAAGCGATCACCTGCCCTAGCTGGTTTGGCTCAGTGGATGGAGTGTTGGGCTGCAGACTGATGGGTCTCAGGTTCGATTCTGGTCAAGGACATATGCCCAGGTTGCGGGCTCAATCTCCAGTACTGGGCATGCAGGAGGCAGCCAATCAATGATCATCTCTCATCATTGATGTTTCTATCTCTCTCTCCCTCACCCTCTCTGAAGACTATCACTTCTCACCATTTGAGGTGAGAAGTATATACTGATGGCAGAGAAGAGAGTTTTCATTTTCTGGAAGCCTATAGGGTCCCCTGTCTTGTCTAGTGATTACAAGAATAGTTGGAGTATCTCAGGAGGTTAAATACCAGCAACCAATACCAGATGCCTCTGCTGTTGTCTCTGGCTGCACAGATAAAGAGTCTTAGACTGACTTTATTTATAATGCCAACTGGGATTAGGCCAAGGTCTAGAGAAGCTGGATATTTAGGCAAAATTGAACTCAAAATTCTTTTAAAATGCATTGATTGCCCTGGCCAGTATGGCTCAGTTGGCTGGGTGTCTTCTCATGCACTGAGAAGTACAGGTTTGATTCCTGGGTAGGGAACATGCCCAGGTTGTAGGCTCAATCCCCGGTCAGGGGCTTGCAGGAGGCAGCTGATTGATTGTTCACTCTCACATTTATGTTTCTCTTTATCCCTCTCCTTATCTCATCCTCTCTCTCCAAAAATCAATTAAAAACCTTTTAAAAACGCATTGATTAAAGCCAATCACCCTCTTTTTTTTTTCAAATATGTCACTGATACCTAAAAAGCAACTCATGTATTTCAGCAAGTTGCATCAACTGGTATATATTTGATGCCTATTGGCTTCATTTAATTTAGAGATAGCATGATGGCCAAACAAAGAAGGTTTCATTAAACAAGGAAATTATTTGGGGTATTTAGCCTCCCAAAATAATTGCCCTAGGGGCACTTACTCATCTGCTTGGCTTCCAGTAATTTTTGTTTTTACTATTTCCACAGATCCTCCCGGCTTTCCTCTCAGTGGTAACCAGAGCAGGCTGGGTATTGTTTACCTGTCTCTTATGTTCCACATTCCTCACACTTACCCCTACATAGGCTCCCGCAGTATCATTTACTCTTGCCAATCAGTGGGTTTTCTTTACTTCCTGTCTGTCTAGCTTGTCAGAGGGTGGTGAGGAAAGGAAAGGATGAGTAAATTTGTATGTGTGTGTAAAGGTTATCCAAAGATGTTCTAACTTGCTTTCTGCATTTTAAAGAGAGAAAAAAATGGAAAGTAATACCTTATAAAGCAATCTTTTAAAAATGTAACTGTTTAGTAAAAAAGGACTTTGCTGTTTCAAGCACAGTGGTAACATTTTCTACCTGTGTTACTCATTTAATCAGGAGCCGTCAATGCATATTAGTGATTATGCAATAGAAAAGTTGTGACATTTAATTGGGCACTTTTAACTATACATAAATGTAGGAATATTGTCTGGAAAGTACTATTCCTCTATCAATGTCATTCATTTTAGAGAAAATTTCATTATAAACCCATCTTATTCATCTATCCATTTAACAAACATTTACTGACTACCAGGTGCTGTGATAAGAGCTGCGCATGCATTTAGAACAAGGACACTGTGTCTGGCCTCCTGGGCCTTATCTAGCAGGGACACAAACACACAAACAGGTGGGACAAGGGCATCCTGCTCAAGTATTTGTCAGGTAAGGGTCAGGGAGAGGGTAGAGGAGTGAGTCTATAGGAAAAAAAATAGCACGTTAAAAAGCCCAGCATTCTAAGAGCCTGCTAGTCAGTGGAGCTGGAAATAATTTGGTAGGGCCTTTGCTTAATTGGAGAGGGAAGGAAGTAGTGAGAGATGAAGCTGGAGATAGAGTTGAAAGTCATGTTAAATATCTTGTGTTTTAGGTTAAGGAATTCCTGTTTTATTCTGAGGGCCATGGAGGGCTAAGAAGCAGAGCAGTGACTAGGAAAGATTGCTCTGGCTTTTTTGTGCCAATAGCCTGTATGCAAACAAGGCCAGAGTCAGGGAAGCCATGCAGGAGGCCGCTGCAGTACTTTAAGTGAGACCTAGGTGGCAGTGTCACTGATAGTAGGAGAGAGACATTCAGAGGATAGGATAGATAGGACTGGGCGGTTTGTTAAGTTTGAAAATGGAGAAGAGGAAGGAGTGACTCAAGGATGGCTTACCCATGATACATGCGGAGCTTCTTTCTATCCTAGGAAGAAAAAAATCACTGTCATAAAACATGGTAGAAAGTGCTGTACATAGGAAAGCAATTAATATCTTAATTCTCGGTGCCATGTGGAGGAATCCAATGCTCTTCTAACATTTCAAGAAGAGCTGTACATTTCTTTTCTGAAGACTCAGTTCATAACTGAGTTATGATTTTAGACCCAGTCCTCAGTAGTGAGGGTTTAGGTCCTGGGGAGAAGGAACACGTGGTGGTTGGAGGAATGAGTCACTCTCAAAGGTGTTGCCATGCACAACCTTCCACTCAAGGTCTCATGGTCACAAAGGGAGGGGAAGCTCTCGCATCCAGCAGAGTTAGGGAGCAGCACAGAGAGGACTGTGCCTGATGCCAAGAGAAGGAGCTTTAGCTCCCTGATAACAACTCACCCATTGAGTTGATCAGCAAATTTCTGTCTGAGAGAATTTGCCTCTAGGGAAACACTCACTAGAAGGTAAACATCTCTCTGGAAATCACCATTTGTTTCCACCATTGAAAGTGTTCCTTCTATGTCTATTTATTTGAGAAAAACGAGAAACTTTCTCAGGGAGTAAGTGCCACTACTAATTATTTACCTAGCTAAGAAACTCGGGAACTTTTGTCAGGATATTCTCCTGGAAATTGACTGCACCCCTACAGAGCCACCTCTTCCAGCTTCTGACCAGCAGTATGCATGTCCTGCCCACATTCCTCTCCCCAGCTCTGTGATGGTGGGCAAATTTTTAAACCTTCATACTGTGCTGGGAACATAGAAAGTGCTAGAAACACATTAAAATATCATATTTATCATTCAGTAACTTGGCAAAATGCCTTGAAGCTTTAAGCTCCTTGCTTCCATTTTCCATACACTCCTCACTGGCCCTCTATGTCCTGGGAAGACTTTCCACTTTCTACTATGTTAGAACATGGAGTTTCTCTACTCACACACCACAGTTGAATAACTGCTTTTCATATTCAGAAAGTGTTTGGTGTCCATTAATCAAGTCTGACCAATAGCATTGACCATGGACCTTGATTTTCCTTCTTTTAAGCACAAATGCCTTGTATCCCTTGGTTTTCCTCTGTTAGTGAACCTTCTTGTTGTTATAATATTTTGGCCCCACTTGTTGCATTTAATCCCAGCATCTTTAGCAATTCATAACTTCTCTATATCTTTAAGGACTATACATGAAATTTTAAGACCATTGTGTAACTAGAGATGTGTACACTCCATACAAGTTTGCCTCCATTCTAATGCCACCTATATTCTTCTATATTTTTAAATCTGAGCTCACATTTTCGTTTTGAGCCTCTTTTACTCTTCTGTTTGTACTGCCTATTCAGTTTTTGGTGGTCAAATGTGTGTTTGCCTTGCCAAAGCATTTTCCAATTCTGTCTCAGGTCTTTATGATACATTACTCCTCATCTTTTGGATTGGAAGTTTCTGTAGTTCTTTCTAGAGGAATTTTGGGTTCTCTTACACATCCTCCTCCGTTTGCTTTTGCAGACTCTTGCAGATACATTCTCTTAGTGCACAAATAAACCTTGCTATTCTTCTAATCCTGGTGGTAAATGTTTTCAGTACCATAGACCCCATTGGCATTCTGGTGATTCCAGGGACCCTTTCTCAGTATAGTGCCTTAAACTATATATGTGAAATACATCAAATTACAACGAAAGCCAATATAATTGAAAGGCAGTTAAATATTTTTATAACTGTCATATCTTAGTAATAAATCATCTTATTTATTGGCACATTAAGTAATAAGATATAAACATAGAGCAAATGGCTATTCTACTATTTCTGTTGGTGAGAAAAATCACAAATATTGTTATGACTGCAATTTGTTGTCTACATTGAAAATCTATGGCAATGCTAATTTTCACTTAGAGTTCAGAGAAAAGAACTATGAACATGTTTTCCATCTAAGGTCATGGAATCCCTGTATTCATCCACAGGTGCTTTAGAGGGTGTCTAAAACCTAGTGTAAGAACTCTTGCTGGTTGTCCTTTGTGATTTGAGACTCAGCTCAAGTAACAATCTCCTCAGTAACACTTCCCCTAAATTCACTAGGCCACTTCTCTATCTTGTTACAATAGCAGTACCTTGTTCACCCTCTACTATGCAATATTCATTTTTTTATTATTAATACTACTACTATTACATGTTTTCCTGTATCTCTCTCTCCCCTTTGAACATATCTGTCTATGAATAAGATAGTCTCCTTAGTATCTAGGACAGTTTCTGGCATATTGTAGGCACTCCATAAATGTTTGTTTAATAAGTGAATTAAAACCCTTAATAGCTTTGATAAGTTTTCCCAGGCCACAGGTAATGAAAGGGCATGAATTTAATGTATTTGCTTCTACAAGGCACTGTGTACAAGCATTGTACTTCTAAGAGGTGTGCTTTCAGCAGTGCCTTCTTGGTCTAGGCTTAACTTTTGCCTCTGCATTGATTTCCACTTAATCTTTCACAGAGTCACAGCTAGTGATTTATAGCTGAGTCTTCAAAGTATTTTATACCTTATGAACATACAAATGGAAAAATTAATTCCATTGTTAGGTAAAAATATATGACAAAAATTACCAGCAAACAAATAAGTATTTCTCTTTATAACTGAAAAAAAAACCCTGACAAATGGATATTGTTTATAAGGAATTTATTCTGAATAATGTGCTGTGAGATTATAAGTAGCCTTAACTATTCATAAAAAAATGGGCTTACAGAAA
Source organism: Myotis myotis (assembly GCF_014108235.1). Lineage (NCBI taxonomy): Eukaryota > Metazoa > Chordata > Mammalia > Chiroptera > Vespertilionidae > Myotis > Myotis myotis. The sequence goes on from NW_023416335.1 coordinate 16,818,254, forward strand.
AATTATTCTAATTAGTCTAAGTCTATTAAATTTACCACCAAGTATCATGAATTAGCTGCTAGTTAAGTGTGAACTTTTATTTTGGTATTGCCCAGTTCTGTTCTATATTAAGTCACACATCAAAGAATACCTGAAGTTGGATATCATGAAGTTTTAGTCATTATTAGAAGTTGGAGATGGACACAGTCTCTGGTAAATAATAAAATGACCACGTAGTAAGCACAGAGAATTATAAAGAGTAAAACACAAGGAGACCATAGGGAGAACTGGAGCCAAGTGAGAATGAGCCCTGAGCTTCTTGTACTTGTCCTTCAGCAGGAGGAGAAGTCTCAGGACTGCTGATGTGGTCCGTGGTCCATTTAGAATCTCTCTCTCTCCCTTCTTCTCTTCTCTTCTCTTCTCTTCTCTTCTCTTCTCTTCTCTTCTCTTCTCTTCTCTTCTCTTCTCTTCTCTTCTCTTCTCCTCTCCTCTCCTCTCCTCTCCTCTCTCTCCTCTCCTCTCCTCTCCTCTCCCCTCCCCTCCCCTCCCTCCCCTCCCCTCCCCTCCCCTCCCCTTCCCTTCCCTTCCCTTCCCTTCCCTTCCCTTCCCTTCCCTTCCCTTCCCTTCCCTCCTTCCCTTCTCTTCTCTCTCTCTCTCTCTCTCTCTCTCTCTCTCTCTCTCTCTCTCTCTCTTCCATCTCACACTTATTAGAATGTCTGTCATCAATAAATCAACAACAAGTGTTGGGGAGGATGTGAGAAAAGGGAACCCTCTTGCACTGTTGGTGGGAATGCTGATTGGTCCAGCCACTGAGGAGAGTACATTTTCACAAAAAGCCACGTTGATGTTGGAGGGATTTGTGATTCACAAAGGCCAAGCTTTTCAACCTTCCAGCTTGTCAGACAGGCTTCCTCCTGCTGCCAAGGATTTGGGTCAAGTCACTTACTTTCTTTTTCCAACTCCTGCCTTCCTCTCCTTTTTGGTTCTAACTGGATAATGCATTCTAATTTTTATTTTATTTTCCTGTCCAAGCCCTACAGCTATGCCCAAGGCAGAATGCTGCAGGGATTAGAAGGACAAAGCAGATAAATCAAATGGGTATTGACAGCCAGTCAACAGGTACAAATTTCAGCAAGGCAAACGTTCAGAATTGTCTCTTGGGCTTCCACCAACATAAGCATCACTAAATATCTTGATTTAAAGTTCAAAACAAAAATTAAATAACTAATAAAGTGCCAGCTGTGAATAGCCTTCTGCTTAGTGAGTTTGATTTTAATTAATTTCAAATTAGAGTTCTTGAGTAGTCTCACCTTTGGGCTAGATGCTTAGCCTGAGGGAAGTTTATTTCCCATAGGTCAGGCAGATGAGAAACCACTTCTTCAGCTCTTGTTAGCCACTTCAGATACCATATTCAGTTCTTCACATAACATTTGGATGGCATGTTGTCAGAAGAAGATCTCGGAATTGAGGCCACTTATGCAGAAAACAACCTAATCCAGCCCTTTTTTCTTCTTTGGCCATTCACAATTATTTTCTTTAAACCTGTTGTACTGGTTGTGTTGATTCAAGTAATGATTTTCTTAGATAAATTGGGTGTGTAGTTTAGAATGTGGTGGGTTCTTGAAAAAATATTTAGTAACTATAATGATATACTTACATCTATATGTACACATTTATATATTACTAGAGGGCCGATGCATGACATTCGTGCACTGGGGGGTGGGAGGGTTCCTCAGTCTGGCCTGTGCCCTCTCACAGTCTGGGACCTCTTGGGGATGTCCCCAAGGGGTCCATTTAGAATCTCTCTCTCTCTTCTCTCTTCTCTCTCTCTCTCTCTCTCTCTCTCTCTCTCTCTCTCTTCCATCTCACACTTATTAGAATGTCTTAGTAAGCTGACAGGCGGACATCCCCTGAGGGATCCTTAGCGCTGCTCCGGAGGTGGGAGAGGCTCCCACTACCACTGCTGCACTCGCCAACTGTGAGTCCAGCTTCTGGCTGAGCAGTGCTCCCCTTGTGGGAGCACACTGACAACCAAGGGGCAACTCCTGCATTGATTGTCTGCACCTAGTGGTCAGTGCACATCATAGTGACCGGTAGTTCTGCTGTTTGGTCAATTTGCATATTAGGGTTTTATTATATAGGATATTTAGATTTATATATTACTAGAGGTGCGGTGAACAAAAATTTGTGCACTCAGGGGGGGAGGGAGGGTCCCTCAGCCCGGCCTGTGCCCTCTCGCAGTCTGGGACCCCTCAGGGGATGACCACCTGCTGGCTTAGGCCTGCTTCCCAGGGGATTGGGCCTAAGATGGCAATCAGACATCCCTCTGGCAGCCTAGCAGCCCTCGGGGGATGTCCACTTGCCAGCGGGGAGCAGGCCTAAACTGCAGTCGGACATCCTTAGTGCTGCTGAGGAGGCAGGAGAGGCTTCCACCACCACTGCTGTACTGGCAGCCATCAGCCTGGCTTGTGGCTGAGCAGAGCTCCTCCCATGTGAGAGCGCCCTGACCACCAGAGGGCAGCTTCTGCATTGAGCATCTGCCCCCTGGTGGTCAGTGTGTTTCATAGTGATCAGTCATTCCCAGTCCTTCTGCTGTTAGGGTCAGTTTTCATATTACCCTTTTACTATATAGGATAGAGGCCTGGTGCACGGGTGGGGGCTGGCTGGTTTGCCCTGAAGGGTGTTCCGGATCAGGGTGAGGGTCCCGCTTGGGTGCCTGGCCAGCCTGGATGAGGGGATGATGGCTGTTTGCAGCTGGTCACACCCCCTTCAGGGTGGGGGTCCCCACTGGGGTGCCTGGCCAGCCTAAATGAGGGGATGATGGCTGCTTGCAGCTGGTCACACCCCCTTCAGGGTGGGGGTCCCCACTGGGGTGCCTGGCCAGTCTGGGCGAGGGGCTGAGGGCTGTTTTCAGGCTGGTGGGCGACTGAAGCTCCCAATCTCTCCTTTTTTCTTTTTTTCTTTTTTAATTCTGGGATTTATTTACCTTCTATAGCTGTCACTGGAGCTGAGAGCCGGCTCCAGCTCTGAGGCCATTGCCGGCTGAAAGCAGGTACCTGGGTTTGTTTAGATTCTATAATTGAAACTCTGTTGCCATCACTGGCCGCTCTAAGCTCTGAGGCCGCACTGGCTAAAAGCAGGTTTCTGGGGTTTGTTTAGGTTCTATAATTGCAACATTGTTTCATCTGGAGCTCAGAGCCCAGCAGCGGCAGGCGGGGAACCTTGGCTTCCTCCATCACTGGAGTAAGCAAGCCTCATGTTCGCTTCAGCTGCCTGGCTGCCAGCCGCCATCTTGACTGGCAGTTAATTTGCATATCTCGCTGATTAGCCAATGGGAAGGGTAGAAAAGTTATGGTTAATTACCATGTTTCTCTATTATTAGATAGGATATTTTCCCTTATATTTGTTTTAAGAATTTTAGAGTGGTACAAAAATAGCATAGCAACACTTCACACCACATATATTTAAAAATTTTGACTTTTTACTTTTAAGTCATTGAAACTAGTCAAATTCTCCTATTTTCCTGAAAGTACATTTAGACATAACCTTACAGTTTAATACATATTTTGATGTTTTATTTTTGCTAAGGCCAAATGAAATCAAAGTCCACATATACTCCAAATGCATTTTCACTTGTCATAAACATATTATGAATTGGCATTGTGTTGATAAGGGTTTTATTTAGTCTATAACATTTCAGGAATTTTGATAAACATGATTTGTGCCATGATAACATTTAAACTGAGATAACTACTATTTTCTCAATGCATATTAAATTTTATGGAAAATGTAAGAAAAACCTCTGGTAACTGAACAAATTATTCAGTAGAACAAAAGGCATTTTCCCTGAAGGGAATTACTTGTTTTTACATTAGTGGTTAGAGCTATTCCATTACAGTGTGTCATCTACACACTTCTCATTTTTTCTCCTAATAAGAATATAATTTAAAAACTAAAAGTCCTTCCTAAAGTATATGCATTATTTAATTTTCAAAAGGACAGTGAGATTTACTTTCACATTAGGGTAAGATATCAACCAAGTAGATTTCTAAGGATACTTTATGGGGAAGTTTATAGAAGTTGATTTTAGTTAAGGATTTGATGGCATCAAAGGAAGCAGTGAGCAGTGGAATTCACAGAGGGACCCTCTATGTTATAATTCTGTGTTCTTACCTAATAGGTGGTGTTCCAGAGACTTTTGTGTGTAAATTAAAAATCAAAATAGTTGTTACTTTTCCTAAGCCTGTTTACTCTGGGGAAAAGATAAATTATTCTAAATTTGTATTCTACATTCCCATGAGTTTGCATGCATGTGCACGCACACACACACACACTCAACATTTAATTTACTAGACTGGAATAATAACTCAGCAAATATAGTAATATAGACATTTATTTCTGTAAACAGGTAATAGAATACATTGATGTTTCTCTATCACCTCTGAATTCCTTCTTAAGTTAGAGATTGGGGCATCTAATCATGCCAGGGCCATCCTTCTGTTCAATATGACTTAATAAGTCCTTTTTATGTCACTGTTCCAAATTGCATTCTGATGGTTTTCAGGGATCAAACCAAAGAAAGCCTTGAAGTGAGGTCAGAATAGCATAAGTGTTCATAGGTTGTCACTCAAGGTCACAGCATTGCAAAGTGGTGATGGAGGAGTTAATCTCATGCTTATTTTACATATGGGGAAAACTGGAGCCTACACAATCTAAAGGCTCTGCCCACCATCACAGGATGATAGAGGGTAAAGCTATAAGTATAATTCAGGTTAACTCTAACTTTTGTTCATCTGTCCCTGTGAGTCACACGTTTTACACATTGCCTATTTTTATCAATGAAAACCCATGAGAACCAAGGCTGTTAGAATCCTGTAGCTACAATTTCTCCAGGAATAAAATAAAAATCCCTTCATAGATGTGTTAGAAAGATAGTGAGCTTAATTGTAAGCCACTTGGGATTTCTTGTGGGAGGCCTTTTTATAATCATAAGTAAATTCTTCTTTAGTTTGTATCTCAGAATGCTCCCATTTATGTGGTTGTTGCTCTGAGGTCAGTTCCTAACAGAAGCTACTAAAGAAGAATCCAAAGAATGCCACTCATAGAAAGGAGAACTAGTTAAGCTTTAACCACAAGCGACAAGGGTAGCCTCTAGGTACCACACTTAGTGCTAGTACCATCTTGCCCAGCAGTTCTGTACCAAGAAATTGATTTTTTTGGTGTGTGTTCCAAGATGACAAATAAGATGTTTTACATTGCAAAGTGAGCTCATAAATTTTAACATATATTACAATTCAGCTTCTCAGCTGTTGGTGGTGCTGTAGAGATTTAGACCCTCACCATTCAAAGTGTGGCCCTTGAGTTTTGCTTCATGCACAATGAGACATAGCTGGGATTCATGGGGCATTCATCTTGTGTGCTCTGTGCAGCTCTTAGGACAAAGTCATTACAGAACAATAAATGGTTAATTATTAGGAAGAAAGGGATGGTTTTGTTAGGGATCAAGAGCTTGTCATTGTGGGCCAGTTCAGAAGCAGCCCAGCCAAAAGAAGAAGTGTATCTTTAAGGGACATGGCTTAGAATTGCCAACCCATGTTGATAGTAGAAAGCAGATTGACTTTTCGCCAGTTTTAAAATCTTTTCAGACAATGTACCCACTTAAGGCCTGCCCTTGGGGGAGTATGATCCCAGTACCACCATTTCCCTTGATATGTCACTGTAGGGCACTGTGTTCCCAAATCTTAGGATGTTATATACCAAGCACACATACAATCAATCTCTGAAGGTTGCTACACTTGGGCAAAATTAAGAAATGATGGGAGCACATTAGCTACAAGTCTTGTTCTCATGCCTTCACTTGAGGGATATGAGTTTTGACACTTAGATTAGTTTGACTTGTGTATGTAGGCAAAATAATTACCCCCATATTTCTTTGCCAAAGGTGTTTCACCTCCTAATCCCCAGAACCTGTGAATGGCACATGGCAAAGGAGAAGGAAGGCTGTCAATGGAATTACACTTGACAGCAGAAAAGAAGATTACCCTGGTTTATCCTCTATTGTGTTCCTCTGAGAACCGTAATTGGCTATATAGTCATCTGCCAATCACCAGGATACCCATTAGTGCTGGATTACCATTTGCCTCCTCATGGTTACAGAAAGATCTAGCAGATCCTTGTTTAGTGGGAGACATCATCAATGCTCATGTTAAATGAGTAATACATTTTGATGACTTATATACTCCCTCTCATACAATCTCATAAAATGCCTTCGTGAATTCCATTCATTTTCTCTATTCAAAACTGACCAAATAAACAAGGTAAAAAGGGTACATTAATTTACTTGAATAGATACTGTCAACATTGTTCAGAAAAAATAAGACACCAATTGACTGTATCATTATGTACCCTCCTTTAAAAAGCACTGGAAATACACCTACATCCTTTTATCAAAATTTATTATTATAAATAATTTTCTCTTTTCCCTTTAAAAGCAATTCTTTTCTGTATATACTTCTTCTACGATACTTTATAATAATGGAGAAAATATTTATAACTATCCAACATGCTTCACGATAATATCTGGCAAAATTATAATATCACTTGATATTAGTAACACTCTTGATTCACTTTTTTCTGTACTGAAATTCAAATTCTGAACTTTTTCTTGAGCAAACAAAGGCAACAGTTGTGAGGTCCCAGTTTATCTTTTAGGTTGCGCTCTTATAAACAGCTATTTGTGCAAAGTTGAGAGAAATTAACATTTGCAAAGTGCTCTAAACCCTATTTTTTCTAAGTTCCCTGAAGAGCAACCAAACCATCAGAGTCCCGTAAAATTTCATGACCAAAACAGCTATGAAGATGGTGTTTCTCTTGGAATGTCTCTATGGGTGCAAACATTTTTTTTAATTCAGGTCTCTTGAGAATCCTTTTTAGTGGATGTAAGAACTGCCATTTTACACTACCTGCAACCTAGCAAGTTAGTCTGTCACATGAATGTGGGCAGAAAACAAGAGACTCCTGGGTCAGAGATGAGGGAAAGTTTATTCCCAAGGGAATTGCAGGAGCAGAACAGCTGCAGTTTGCCACTTCCCCAAACCCAGTTCCCAGAGGTGAGAGGAAGAGTGCTTGAATACATGTGGGGTGGGGAAAGGTAAGCTTAGGGAACCCCCAAATTCTATAATGGTCTGATGATCCTTTGGTGCCGAGAAAGATGCAATCTTTTACTCGATAGCAAATAAACTCTCTTTTGCTGCAGAAGGAGACACTACCTCTATTTTCCAATGGATTTCTGTTACACAAGCATTCTGGGAACACTAGCTTGGAACAGTTATTAGATCATTCATTCACAAGATATACAGAGATGAGAGAGGCCACGAAGAATTGGCTCCCAACAACGGGTTTATTAGATGTAGATAAATTCTTTTCCATGTTGGTAAGTATGCTGCACAATGAACATTATCATAGATATATCTACACTAATAAAAGAGAAGGGTGCAAATTGACTGTACCTTTGCGACACCCACCAGCCAATCAGGAGTGAGTATGCAAATTAACCCACCAAAGATGGTGTGTTAATTTGCATGCACAGGCGCTGAGTGGCCAGGGGTGGGGTGGAACGCAGGCATTCCGGACCTCCCCAGCCGCTCCAGGACTCTGGGCAGCATGGGAAGGCCAAAAGGCAGCTCTGGGCCAGAACGAAGGCAGAAAGGCGGCTCTGATGGGAGTGAAGGCAGTGCCGGCAGCCAGGGGAAGGAAGGCCCATTCTTGCATGAATCTTCATACATCAGGCCTCTAGTATTATATATAATGTTAAGCCCTTTCCCTATAGAGAAGGATATGCTTGGCTTCCCTAGCAGAATACATGTTTCAGTTATGTGATCAACCTGTTTGGATCAGGCAGGTTAAATTAGATCAATTTTACTTTTTTATAAGTACTGTATTTAGATGGATTGGTGATGGGCATGGGGATGACAGAAGGGAGATTGTATGGCCCATATCAAAGTATTACTCTTTCTCTTGCACTTTGCTACCCATTTTAATGTTGTTGATCAGCAGCCAGGGAAGGTCCAGATGATCTCAGACTTAGAGGCAGGAAGGAGGTAGGGCAGCTCCCAGGCTGAGGTTGTCAACTCTACACAGACCTGCCAGAGGAGCATACCATAGTCAGGTCTTCAGCCATTGAGGTGATTGATAGCCACATTGGTCTTGTTGCTATTTCTGGAACTGGGCCAGATCCCATTCAGGCTCTTTGCATTGATTCTAGTCTCTCATAGGCACACTCTTCCCCAGATAACCCAGACTCACTTCTTGCCTTCCTCCAGTGTTAACCTGTCAGTAAACCACCCTGAACTGCAGGTGCCTACATACACAGAGCAGAACATTCAATCCCCCTTACTCTGCTCCATTATTCTCATCTTCCAATTTAGTTTACTATTAATTTAACAAGAAGTTAAGCTCAATGAGCAGGGCTTTTTCCCTGCATTGTTCTCTGATGTTTCATAGGCACCTAGGTCAGTGCCTGGCACATAAATACTTACATAAATAAATAAATAAATAAATAAATAAATAAATATCTTCAATAACTACTTTCTGAATAATGAATGAATGAATGTCAATATTGGGAGTTTTCATTGTTATTTGTATTGTTCCTAGGAACACAAACTCAGTCATATGATGTACCATTTTCGAAATATCATGGGCCAGGTTGTATCCTCTATTTGTGGGTGGGAAATAGTAATAAATGAATGAAGCATAGCCACAGTGACCCTGTTGATGATAATAATGAATCATCTTGATAAAGTACTTTTCTTCTTCTACCTTTTTTTCAGTGGAATTCCCCTCAATGTCAGGATGATGGATTATTACCATTCCTTCTAGGAAAATGGCTATTCCATCTTAATGCAGGCTTAAAGAAATAAAAAATAATGCCTACTGAAATCAACTTTTAATCATATACACTAATGGAGTGCTGATGCTAAAGAAATAATTCCAAAATAATTTACATTTGACTTCAGGATGCAACCAAGGGCTTGTACTCAGAAAAACGAAACGTCAGAAACAGCATATGATAGTAGAACAAGCTGTGATCTAGAAAGTGGGAACCTGGGTTTGGTAACAACATGGTGTTGTGAGTTGGATTGCATTCCCAAAAAAGATGTGTTGGTGTCCTAACCCCCAGAAGCTCAGTCTGTGTCCTTATTTGGATACAGGCAAAGATAAATTAAAATGAGGTCATTTGGGTGTGCCCTAATCTGACAGATGGTTTCATAGAAAGAGGAAAATTGGATGCAGCGACAGACATGCACATGGGAGAATGCCATGTGAAGATGGGAGTTATGTTGCCGCAAGTCAAGGAACTACTAGAAGCCAGAAAAGAGGCCTGGAATGGATCCTTTCCTGGCATCTTCAAAGGAAGCATGGGTCTGTGGACACCTTCATCCCTGATTTCTAGCCTCCAGATCAGCAAGTCAATACATCTCTCAATGTTTAAGCCCTCCAGGTGATACTTCATTATTGCAGCCTTAGTAGACTAATACACTTGGTGACCCACTGCTAATGTGGTCATTTAGCATGCAATTTCTTTTCATCTTCAAGCCTCCATTTCCCCATCTCTGGATAGAAACCAAAGCCTCTTGCTGCTTGGAGGAGGCTCTATAACAGTGATGGCGAACCTATGACACACGTCTCAGAGGTGACACGCGAACTCATTTTTTTGATTGATTTTTCTTTGTTAAATGGCATTTAAATATATAAAATAAATATCAAAAATATAAATCTTTGTTTTACTATGGTTGCAAAGATAAAAAAAATTTCTATATGTGACACTGCACCAGAGTTAAGTTAGGGTTTTTCAAAATGCTGACATGCCAAGCTCAAAAGGTTCGCCATCACTGCTCTATAATGAAAGTTTCCTAGATGGGGTCTCCATCAGCTCTGCTTTTCCCAACTTAGCAGTAACCCCCACTTCATCTTGCTGTTCTCTAAAATAGGTAATGAGTCTAGAAGAAAATCCCACACATAATCTGCACAGCAGATAAAATGCATGAGAAATGACCCTATTCAAATTTGAGTGTTTCTGTTGGAAAACTCAAAGGTTTAACATTTTCACATTTCAAAAAATGGCAAGAGTGGCATCCCATATTGTAATAACCAAACTCTCAGCTCTATTTCTGTGGGCAGCATCAGTTCTGTCACTCAATCCCAACCTTCTTCCAGGTACTGTTCAGTTGACAAACATAGGTTTTCCTCACGCGCTGGCATAGAAACGTCAGCCTGACATGGATTAGGGCTAAGAGTGAGGATCTGACTTATATTCCAGCACCATGGCATTCAAAACAATCACATCCACTGAATTTTCTTCTCTGCTGCCTTGTTTAATATTTGTAGTAGAGCTGGGAATGTTGTTGCCACAGTTACTCCAAAACATGTAAAAAGAAAGATCAATGGAAAACATTGCTCCAAAGTATATTCTTATTGGGGAATTTTTTTTTAAAGAGCCACTTGCTTTGTGACTTGTCTCTTCACTATACTTCTCTGAAAAATTAGAGATGATTTTCTACAGAGTAAAAGTTCAAGCATGAAAGTTGTTCTCCAGAAGAAAATTACACCCATAAAATAAATGTTGGTTTTAAATAAAAGGTTCCAAGTGTTCTTTTGACTCCGTGGTAAGTATAGCTAATTCCTAGGAAATACGTAGGAGGATTGGTTTACTAAGTATAAGTCATTTAATACTCTTCTAGTTGAAGGCATTTCATCATCAACACTATCATTACCAACATCATTTTCAATACCATCCTGTGCTTGGAGAGGTTACTTCTCTGAGTCCTGGGATTGTCTGGCATGGAAGCAAGAAGTAGATTTCAAAATCCCCTAAACAACTTAAATAGGTCAACATGAAAGCCCATGAGTTCTCCCTAATAGTCTAAAATTATTTATATCTGATGTGATTATAATTAATGGAATTTTTTCCCAATTCACATTAGAAGCTTACAGCATAGGGAAGGAATCAGAAAATATACTAAAAGGAAATGAATGAGTAAAAGAACATGGCAATGTTAGGTCATTGCATCTGGATTCAAATAGCCTTCAAACCACAATTGTCTCTGAGTGTGCCACTGACAAAGCTCAGTCATCTATGGTTACAGTATGACCTGGAAATAAATCTTAGGACAAACATAAAATACTATGCGTTATGTTAGAGAATTGTATAATGTATTTAAGAAAGACGTTCCATGCATAGTAGTTGATTTGGTCTTAATATTGACAGGTAGTGAGTTATAGAATCCTAGAACAACTTGTTCTCATGAAAGGCCTTATTCCCTGACAATGCCAGCTGAGTGAAGAGTTTCTATGCTAGTGTCTATTCAAAGAATGTGCAATAAAAGCCAGGCCTGGTGTTCTTTAGGCCCCATAGAAGAGAAAATGAACGTGTGTGTATGTCTGTGTGTGTGTGTGTGTGTGTGTGTGTGTGTGTGTACATACCTGTACATGCTTTGGAAAGCCATTGACTGTACACATCCTTTCAGTTCATCAAAGAAAATTTGGGTGCCTACTATATGTCTTTACATGGAATATTTATGATGAATGAAATGAGATAGCTGGCAGGAGGAGGAGTCTCCAGTGCTGGAGAAATCATACAAGAGTATGATGAGAGAGTAAGCATGAAGGGAAAGTATGTTACAAGTTCTCCTCACTTTATGAAAAAAGAACACTTTCATCATCTATGCTTAGAACTTTAGACTCAGAATACTTGATGGTGAGTGGAAAAGACTAAATGAATTGGGATGAGCAAGCAAGACTGCCCAATTCACATAATGAATCCATTCTCTGAGTCAGTCAGGTGTCAGCAAAAGCAGAAATGCACCTAGTGGGAACAGAGAGGGAGGCAGTTTTTATTAAAGTCTTAATTTCCAAATGAATGCCAGCAAGAAATTAGTTTAACATTTCAAGAGAAATCTTCACCTTTTATCCCATTGTGGACTGAAGGCTCTTCAAAGAACCTTCAAGCAAAGCCAAGGATTTTCAACAGTATGTCTCAGTAAATATAGACTCAAGGTCTGTGAACCAAAGTCATATTCATAGTCCTCTTCTTACGTTCTAGTGTGATATTATTTGATTTCATCTTTTTCCATATGCTTATTCCCTTGAGTTTTAAGAGATGAGATTGCTAGATTCTAGGTTTCTAAAGCTGGTTTCCTACTGGGTATGTGATGAGAACATTCTTACTTTGAGGGGGAAAAAACCCATCCTAGCCTCCTGAAAATTCTCTTACTCACACACATGAGCAAAGTGGTCTGTTCTCAGCCTCCTCTCTTAATACTCACGCTGGGAGGTTGCCTTGGCTTTGCACCCATTGCTTCACAAACTCTGCTAAAGGCTGACTCAGTGACTGAATTAATCATGTTGTCTACACAACCCTGGAGCTCGCCTAGACATATGTGCCCCCGAGTCTGCCCAACTCTTTGCCTTGTGTATCACTTTCTTTACTCAGTATGCGAGAGCTTGGATCAGATTGTCTCTAATGTTCCTTCCAGTTTTGACCTGTTAGAAGTGTCTGCTTTTACATGTTTTGCCAAAAGTCACACAACCATAAACATCTGGGATACATATAGTATTGGCTTATTGTCTAACTTTGGGCCAGTCATTTCAGCTAAGCAAACTGAAAAATGGGTGCTGGCCCAGAATCAAGTCTTAGAAGACTTCTTTCCTAATATTTAACACTTCTTAAATTAAATCATTCTTTCTGCTTCCCTTAATGCCTCCCCTCCTCTTAATTTTTTTTTTAAACTTTCAGAGCCCTCTGAAATTTTGAACAGAAGGTTACAAACACTTATCTTAATGGTTGGCCATGTCCCAGGAAAAGATCCTCACCTTGCCACATCCTAGAACATTTTCTCTGTACTTTGAGTCTGCACTTTGAGATCACTAGCACACACATGCACACACACACACATGCACACACACACACATCATCCAGCATTCCCCTGAGGATAAATGAATATTCTTGGGCCAAATATTGCATGAGGATTTGGGCAATGTTTTGGCAAGTTGAACAAGGCTCATATTTATGCTCTCTGGCAAGACAATTGCTTGATCATCCTGTTCTTGGTGAAGGGCATTGTTTTCTAATTAGGATAGCTTAACCACCCTTGGGGTGATATTTAATACTGTAGTTGCCTGGAAATGTCATGTTTTCATAACGGATCTTTCTCCAGCATTTAGAAATTTAGGTTAAGTTGGAATCAGGGACAAGAAGAAATATTTACTGTGTATCTATTTCCTGATTTTACATGACATTTGATATTTATGCAAATTTTCTGAGGTCAATATTATATCCATTTGACTGTCAAAAAAATCAATGCTTTAATTAGTTAACTGATTTGATATTCATTAATCTCAGAACTCTTATTCTTAAGCTTGTGTTCTTTCCTCTAAACCATGTTGCTTTTCTAAAGAGAAACTAAAAATTTGAAAGCAGAGGAAAAGAGTGGTCATTATTGACTATATTCTGAAGTTTGTATATAAAATCAATTATTTAATTCTTATAAGAATCAAGCTTCTCCTTCCTCCATTCTTTCAACATTGTCACAACTTATATATAGTATTTACATTGTAATATTTATGAAAATATTGTTCACTGCTGAGCCAACCAGTGCACTATAACCACTCCTCTCATCTTAAACAATCCTTTTTTTGTGGAGTTATCTATTCAGATTTTCATTTGCCTGGTTTTCTGTAAATCTACTGGTATTTTCTTACTTATTCAGATTTCTTTGTCATATGCCTATCCATCAAGTTCACCTACTATCAGTTTCATTTTGTTTATCCATTCATGAACACTTAGGTTGTTTCCATATTTTGGCTATTTTAAGTCATGCTGCAATGAACATGGGGATGCATATATCTTTTAGAGTTTAGTGTTTTGTTTTCTTCAGATAAACACCTCGAAGTGGAATTGTTGGATCATAAGGTAGATCTATTTTTATTTTTTGAGTAACCCTATACTGTCTTTTCATAGTGCCTGCAACAATTGACATTCCCACCTAGAGTGTACAAGGGTTCCCTTTTATCCACACCAACACTTGTTATTGCTTGTCTTTTTGTTAATAGTTATCCTAATAGGTGTGAGGTGATATCTCATTGTGTTTTTAATTGGCATTTCTCTGATGACTAAGTGATCTTGAGCACCTTTTTTATATACTTGTTGGCCATTTGTATGTTTTCTTTGAGAAAGTATCTATTCAGATCTTCTGTTCATTTTTAATGGGATTTTTTATTAAATTATATAGAGATACTTTTAAAAAATTTTTATTGATTTTAGAGTAGAAGGGAGATGGCAATAGAAACATCAATGATGAGAGAGAATCATTGATTGGCTACATCCTATATGCCTCACAGTGGAGATCGAGACCACAACCCAGGCATGTACCTGATGGGGAATCCAACCATGACCTCCTGCCAGTTGGGCTGTATGGAGATAATTTTAAACTTGTTTTACTTAGGAATTAAAATGTCCTATGAAGGCCATTAATGTAGTTAATCTTTCAAAATCCCTCAATAACTCTAAAGCTACAAGTGACAATGTGGTTCAGTATATCAAATATACTGAATTTGGCTTCTATTAGAAGCTCTGCTGCTGGCTATGTGGTACTGAGTGCAACCCATGTGTTAGTGCTCTAGGGAAACATTTAAAATAATTATTTTATCTAATAAGCAAAAACTTCTTTTAAAGAATTAAGTGAAGGGGGAAAAGTGTGAGACAAGAAAATAAGCAAACAAAACAGAGGAAGAAAGGGAAACAGGGAAGTAGGGATTATTGAGTATTTAGGGGTGAATTTTGATATCATTAATGTAATTTAAGTACTTTTTTCTAGTACTTGCCTACTTCATTCATTCGTTCAGCAAGTACTTATTGTGTGCCTACTATGGGCTGAGCATGTTTCCATGAACCAGGACTTCAGCAAGGAATGAAGCAGTCATCTCTGTCCTTGTAGAGCTGCATGCATGTGCCTAGAATCCTAATCAGAAGCAAGAACTAGGAAGATATACTCTCATCCATATCAGCAATACCCCCTGAGAGTTCTGTGCTGGGACCACAGGGAAAATGAGAAAAGGGGTACAAGGGTATATGAGGGCACAAGTAGTGTTGAAACTTTAGACTGGGTGATCAGGTTATTAGGGATGCATTATTTTTAGTAGATTTTTGTCCTGATTGCCACAAAAACAAATGACTTTGGATGTTAACTGAATGTACTCATTTGCAAGCTGGGGATAATAGTTTATATATCATAAGTCATTAGGAGTAGCTTAAATGCTTAGAAATATACTGGAAGGAAATACACTGAAATGTTAAGAATGGTATCTCTGGGGCTATTAAAAATCATCTTTTTTTGTTTTTTTCTTTATTTTAGAAATATTTCTGCCTTGATTCTATATTACTTATGTAGTCAAAAGTAGCCAATATATATTATTTAAGAAATCTTGATGGAGTGGAATTGCAGGGAAGGTTAAAAAAGGTAAATGGAAGGAACCCCAGTAACTAGACATAGGAGCTCAACACTCATTTTTTTCTCAATGATTCTCTGACCAAACATATTTACCATCTGGGGAGCAGAACTATAGTTTGATGAGAGGTTTGTTGTTATAAAAAATAGTTTTTCAAAAAATTTTGAGATAATGCGATACATGTGATTTTTTTAAATGAGAAATAAAATGTAGAAGTATTCACCTAAAATCTGTTCTCTTCTTACATCACTTGGGCAAAAAGTAGCATGAACTCTCCTGCATTATAAATGGAAAAGGGAACAAACTCAGAATCATTCAGCGGTTCTCAACCTGTGGGTTGCGACCCCTTTGGCGGTTGAACGACCCTTTCACAGGGGTCACCTAAGACCATCCTGCATATCAGATATTTCCATTACGATTCATAACAGTAGCAACATTGCAATTAAGAAGTAGCAACGAAAATAATTTTATGGTTGGGTCACAACATGAAGAACTGTATTTATTTATTTATTTATTTATTTATTTATTTATTTATTTATTTTTTATTGCTTAAAGTATTACAAAGGGTATTACATATGTGTCCATTTTATCCCCCCGCCCTAGACAGTCCCCTAGCCTCCCCTATCCCCGAATGTCTTATGTCCACTGGTTATGCTTCTATGCATGCATACAAGTCTTTTAGTTGATCTCTTACTCCCCTACCTCCTGCCCCGCAACCCTCCCCGGCCTTCCTGCTGCAGTTTGACAATCTGTTTGAGGCAGCTCTGCCTCTGTATCTATTATTGTTCAAAAGTTTATAATGGTCTCTATTATCCATGAATGAGTGAGATCATGTGGTATTTTTCCTTCATTGACTGGCTTATTTCACTTAGCATAATGCTCTCCAGTTCCATCCATGACGTTGCAAATGGTAAGAGTTCCTTCCTTTTTAGAGCAGCATAGTATTCCATCGTGTAGATGTACCACAGTTTTCTAATCCATTCATCTACTGATGGGCACTTAGGCTGTTTCCAGATCTTAGCTATGGTGAATTGTGCTGCTATGAACATAGGGGTGCATATATCCTTTCTGATTGGTGTTTCTGATTTCTTGGGATATAGTCCTAGAAGTGGGATCACAGGGTCAAATGGGAGTTCCATTTTCAGTTTTTTAAGGAAACTCCATACTGTCTTCCATAGTGGCTGCACCAGTCTGCATTCCCACCAGCAGTGCACAAGTGTTCCTTTTTCTCCACATCCTCTCCAGCACTTGTCGTTTGTTGATTTGTTGATGATAGCCAGTCTGACAGGTGTGAGATGGTACCTCATTGTTGTTTTGATTTGCATCTCTCGGATGATTAGTGACTTTGAGCATGTTTTCATATATCTCTTGGCTTTCTGAATGTCCTCTTTTGAAAGGTGTCTATTTAGGTCCTTTGCCCATTTTTTGATTGGATTGTTTATCTTCCTTTTGTTAAGTTGTATGAGTTCCCTATAAATTTTGGAGATTAGGCCCTTATCAGATATGACATTGGCAAATATGTTTTCCCACACAGTGGGTTTTCTCGTTGTTTTGTTGATGGTAAGAACTGTATTTAAAGGGCCAGATGGTTGAGAACCACTGTATGTTCCCTTAGAAAAATCAGGCATTTGCCTATCCCTGCAATTCACACTTTTCACTTTTCCTGAAGAAAGCAAGAGTAGCAGTGACTGGATACTGCTGAAAATGTGCACTGTTGACCAGGCAAGGTGGGCACTACCTGGCAAAGGTTTTTTTTTTGCGTGTTTTTTAAATATATTTTTATTGATTTCAGAGAGGAAGAGGAAGGGAGAGGGAGAGAGAGCTAGAAATATCAATGATGAGAGGGCATCATTAATCAGCTGCCTCCTGCACACCCCACACAGGGGATTAAGCCTACAACCCAGGTATGTGCCCTAACCAGGAATTTAAGCATGACCTCCTGGTTCCTAGATCGACTCTCAACCACTGAGCCACACCAGCTGGGTATGGCAAAGTGATTTTATCAAGACCACTCCCCACTGGCAAGGTTTCAAGAGAGAAACAAAAATGAAGAATGCACAAATTACATCTAATGCAAAAACGCCAGAATTGAAGGTGATTTTAAAATAACTAGAACCAGTTTTATTGGAAGGTGATGGAAAAAAAACACTTGTGATCTATTCTTTTGGTGGTGGAGAGCTCACAAACACCTGTGTACCTCCCAGACCATCTTAGAGAGTCATTCTGTCAAACACTATCCAATGGGTCCTTCAGGCATTAATGGCTCCTGTGAAGCCCTCAGAAGTGAAAGTCCTGTAGGACACAGCTTAATTAGATATTAATTAGATACCTGTTGATTTAAGGGGAGAGATCATAGAAGGGGAAATGGAGATTATTGGGGGCCAAATATCTCTATGAATTCCCAATTTTCTAAAAAAAGTTTTATTTTTTTTTAAGTTGTAGGTCTTGACTAGCTAAAGAAGATGAGGTTTTTCTTTGTGTGTTTTTTTTTTTTTTCTGAATGTTGATCACTGCCTCTCCTGTAGCCAATCGACATTTTTTTTTAAATATATTTTATTGATTTTTTACAGAGAGGAAGGGAGAGGGATAGAGAGTTAGAAACATCGATGAGAGAGAAACATGGATCAGCTGCCTCCTGCACATCTCCCACTGGGGATATGCCCGCAACCCAGGTACATGCCCTTGACCGGAATCGAACCTGGGACCTTTCAGTCCGCAGGCCGACGCTCTATCCACTGAGCCAAACCGGTTTCGGCAGCCAATCGACATTTTTATTACTATCAAGACCAGAATTATTATCCTAATTACTGTGAAAGGAAAACTATGCCTGGCTAAAATGAGGGAACCTATAACCAACTGCTTTCATTAGTAAATGCTGTCCTCAGTGCTGGAAATACTACTGTTCTCCCTTTTCCCACTTAAAACATAGCTGTGAAATGTACAAAAAGATGAGCTTTGGTTTTGTAAAAAAAAAAAAAAAAAGTTTCACAACACTTTTTGGAGCAAGAAAGCCACTAAAACATGATTGTCTGTGGGCTGTGATATTACAGGTAATTTTAAATGTTGTCTTTATAATTCTTGCTTTCCAATATTTTACAACAGTAATTAATATCATTAATTATTAATAGCATTACAAAAAATGACAGAAAAAGCAACACACATACCTCCAGATTTTAGAGGATCTTTGAATGCCATTGCCTAATGCCCTTTCGTTTTTTTCTTCCCCGGATTTTGGTAACTTCAGTTATAGAAAAGCAAGCTGTCCCTCTACCCTGCCAGACATCTTTCCCGGTCAGAAGCTATGACTCGGTTCTTCTAAGTTCAGTTGGAAACAATCTATTTCCTTTTTCATGTATAGCTAATCTTTATTATGAATGAAATGCGATTAAATCTACGAACACTATAGAAACATCATAAGAGCACGTGGGGAGACTTCCTGTTTGCTGGTTTGCTATTTCCCTGTAATAACAGATTTTAAAAATCCAATTAGACAACTTGTGAAAAGGAAGCCCAAGTTAAAAATATCTGACTGTTTGACTCAGCACAGTGGGGAATGGTTTATAGGCCAATTATTTATGGTGAATGGGATCTTAGGATGAGACACTGGCTTCTCTAGACCATTAAAATAATAATTTTTTTACTACTCATACTGCTCCTAAAGCTTCCTACTTAATTATACCAGGTTAAATATCAGCCATTCTTACTCCCTTTATGGGGAGGGAAATCACCCTGATTCACCCACATAATACCATCCTCACATGCTGAGAGACTGGAGATGACCTAAAGGAAGCAAGCAGATGGTTTAGGAAATAAGATGTGGTTTTTCACAGTGGTTAATGCATGAGAAAGGCATGCTGGGCCTCCTGTCTACATGTCCTCTTTGAATCATTCTTAAATGACCCTCTTTGGTTTGAGTTCTTAGCTATATTAGAAGTAGATGAAACAAGGAATCATTTTTCACCTCTCATATTGTCAGATGGAATAACTGTTCAGTGTAATCAAATTTGGAAAAAAATGGGTACTCTCAAACATGGCTGGTGGGAGTATAAAATGGTGTGACTATTTTTTTTTTTAATTTTTAATTTAGAAAGGGCAGGAGAGGGAGAGAGAAAGAGAAACATTAACGATGAGAGAGAATCATTGATCAGCTGCCTCCTGCACTTTGGGGATCCAGCCCACAACCCAGGCATGTGCCCTGACTGGGAATCGAATTGTGACCTCCTGGTTCATAGGTCGACGCTCAACCACTGGAGCCATGCCGGCTGGGCTGGTGTGACTTTTTAAAACTGATTGTGAAACAGAATGATTCCAAAAAATAATATGGCCTAAGTAAAACAATCAGGAATGCAGTAAAAGATTGTGTTTATAGATGCTCATTACAGTAGCATTTATAATCGAGAGAAACTGGAAGCAGCCTAAACGCAAAGAAAATGAGAATGTCAGGGACACAAGAAATACAATAAATACAGTGCTGTCTGAAAATTCCCTGAGGAAATTTGATTATACTATAACTACTTGGAGAAATATGAACGCTCCCCAAAATGAATAGTGATCTGTACAAAGTAGTATTTTTGATAATTTTGTTTTTTTATAAATACCTTTCAGTATCATTAGATTTTTCCATAATAAACATGCATAGCATTGTTTATCACGTAAAATGGTGTAAAATAAACATAGAGGGTAAGATCACGGGTTTTGCAATGAAGGTCTGTGTTTGAATCCTATCTTCTATTTACTAACTACATGATTTCAGGAAATTACTTAAGACCTCTACCCTTCAGTTTCCTCATCTGCAAATCAAGATACTGCTTGGTTCCTGTATCTTAAATACAAACTCATTGTTTGTAATCATTGAGTTCCTTTTTAGACACCATTTTAACAATGAATGCCTAACATAAAATATGTATTTCATAAATCATCACTATTATTTCTTTATTACAAAACAGAAAAGCTACTATTAAATTTAAAAGATGGATAAACACATAAAAGGGTGAAGAAAGCTCCTTGCAATGTGTTTTTAGGAGCTTTATTGGTATAGTTTTCATACTATAAAATTCACTAATTTAAAATGTTTGGTTCCATTTAGTATGTTTTGCTAAATGATTATTTATGGAAATCTACTGAAAGGTTATTTTAAGAAATAAAATTTATTTGCTTTTATTAAATGAGCAAAATTTTGTTTACTAAGAGGCCACCCCCAGGAGAATCTTTTTCTTTCTCTGTTGTCAAGTTACCTTAGAGAAGGGGGCGGAAGCTTAGGGACACGTTTGATACGTTTCAGTGAAAGAGTATAGGCAGGAAGACACAGAAGAAGGTCAGGCATGTTCTGGGTCTCAGGGCTGTTATCTGGGGCAAGAGGTAAGTGGGGGTGGACCTGTTGAGGGAGAAAGTGAGTCCTCTCAATGCTGAGATTATGATTTTTTGGTTGTTCAGATTTTTCTCCTGTAAGTGAACTTTTTCATATGCTTCCTACACAATATGATGAATACAAATGGTTAAGAAGTATTTTGTAAAGATTAGTAGCTAAAGAAATCATGAATGAAGCAAGAATGAATCCTAAGCATGTTGTAAGCAGCAGTGAGTCAAATTTTTGGTGTCAGAATCCCTTTGCACTCTAAGACTTCAAATAGTTTTCTTTTTTAATGTGGGTTATATCTATACTTTTTTTCATATTAGAAATTCAAGCTGTAAAACGTGTAAAACCGAGAAATATCCATTAGTCACCAGAGCAATGACATCACCACATGGCACGTAGCTACTGGAAAATTCCGCTATTTATTTTTTGAAGGATGAGAGTGAAGCAGGCATATATACCATCTCATATTGTTATGGAAATAGTATTGATCTCACAGACCTCCTAGTGGGGTCTTGGGGTCCCCGAGGAATCCCTGCACCACACTTTGAGAACCACTATTGTAAGGTGTCTCTCTTCCCCGTACGCTCTGCCATGCAAAACTAGTTTTGAAATCTGGGATTGGCCAAGGCTACAATGCAGCCAGCTCTGAGACTTTTAAGATAAGAAATGACAAACTTCATCACTAAAAAGCCACAGTGGTTGAAAGCACTCCCTCCAAATCTGCAAACGACCTCATTAAGTAGCTACTCCTAAGATTAAATAAGAATCACTGAAGAGATTTACAAGACCATCATGTTTGAAGAAAGTGCCTCACAGTCAAAGTCACTTATGGAACTCAGCTTTACCTCCATCTATAGCAGCATCCAGGAGAAACAATTCATGTGATATTCTCTTTCCTTTTATTCATAGATAGATTATCTGCCCAAAGGAAGGGGAAGAGGGATTGGATGAGAAATGATGGTACGTACTAGGCACCAGTTTATTAAGTACATTTGTTGTGTGGTTATTTTTTCTCTTTTTTATTTGTCTGATCATGATATTGATATATCCTCTTTATGAAACATAAAAATAATACCTATGTGTGATGAGTAAAAGAGAACATGAGTCTCCCCCTTCCCTCCATAATCCTCCCCCAACCATCTTGGTCCATTTGTCAGAGATAACCATGTTAGTTAGCATTTTGGTGTGTGTTCCTACAGCCCTTTTTATTGTTGTTATAAGTTTAGATGGGCTGTAAGAAGAGTGTTGTTTTGTTTTGCCTTTCCACATACATAGTATATCTTAGATAGTTCCAAGGCCAAGTACATGCATTTCATTATTTTAAAGAAATGCAGTGATATCATAATGTGGATGAAGCACCATTTATCTAATCACTCCCTCACCGATAGGTATTTAGGCTGTTTACAGTTTTCCACTTTGTAAGCAATGTTGTCATGGCAAAGAATATCCCTTGTGCATAAATCTTTGTGACATGAATTAGAATCCCCAAAGTGAAACTGATAGGCCAAAGACATCCTCATTTTAAAATTTGATAGACATTTCCTTCTAAAGTGCACATCAATTCATAAAATCACGAGTACTTTATGGGAAGTTTCATGTAACCGCATTCAAGCACCGCCGGTAATTATCCTTTGAATATTGTCCAATCTAATTGGTGAATTATGGTATCATGTGTTAGTTTGCATTTCTCTGATTGGCAGTGAATTTGAACATCTTTTCATATTTTTGTTGGTCATTGGTATTTCTTTCTTCTTCAGGGACATTTTTGCCCATATAGTTGGCCTGTTTTTGACAGAGCCATTTACCTTTTTCTAACAGATTTATGTAACCTCTTTGTGAGTATTATCACTTTATTTTTGTTTCAAATAGTTGTCACCACACTATAGCTGTCTTTTAACCTTGATTATAGTTTCTTTTATCACACAGGAGCATTTAATTTTTATGTACTTAAACTTGTCAATCTCTTTATTTAAACTTTCTGAATTTTTGTTTTTCCCTGGAGCTACTTCCCCTCTAGATGACCCCAAGAGTGTAAAACTACTATGTGTTCTCCTAGTATTTCTCCATGTATGACTTTAGTATTTTACAATTATATTTTAGACATTTTATATATTTATGGCTGTTTCTTTTAAATAATGTAATTTTCTCCTAAGTGGATAGCCATTTGCCACAACACAGTGTATGGGTGTTTTATCCTTTCCACACTCATTTGAATTGCCACCTTTCACCCAGGGATGCTATGTAGCCTCGCAGTAAAAAGTGTGCTTCTGGAGTCAGACTTCCTGGACTTGAATTCCAGATCTACCATTTACATATAATATAAGCTCTTTCCTATCCCACTGATTTCAAGACTATAAAATGAATAAAATAATAATATATTACACGAGGTGAGCATTAAGTAAGATAACACATATAAAACACTTAACACCAGACCCCAGTTACACTCAGTAAGTTAATAAATGTTTATGACTCCATGTACGTACACTTGGGATCTGCTCTGGATTGTCTGAGGCAGCGCCGTCAAGTAGGACTCTATGTGGAAGGAAATACTGCATATCTGCACTGTCCAGTATGGTGGTCATTAGCTCACTGAGCAATTGGAATGTGGCTAGAATGACTGAAGAATTACAATTTTTGTTTCACGTAATTTTTATTTAAAATTAAGTAGCCACATGTGGCTAGTAGCCATGTGGGACAGTGGCAGTATGATGTTTGACATGGGTTTCCTCTCTAACTAGGAATCAAACTGGCAACCTTCCAGTGCATGGGATGACAACCAACTGAGTCACACTGGCCAGAGAAAAACAGGTTTTACTGAACTCCTCATTAAGGATAATTATCTGAATTAGATTTAGCATTTTATCAAATAATTTTCCTGGAGTCATGAGGAGGCACATATAATTTTTCTTTTTTATCTGTTTATGTTGTGAACTATTAGGAACAAAAAATTTAGTTCCTAGTTTGAATCAATCTATTATTTTTCTCAGCTTTACTGAGATATAAGTAGCCTATAACATTGTGTAAGTTTAAGGCGTACAAAGTGTTTATTTGGTACACTTATATATAGCTAAATGATTACCACTGTGGTATTAGCTAGCACCCCCATCATGTCACATAATTATCATTATGTTTTTATGGTGAGAACACTGAAGGTCTACTCTTTTAAGAACTTTCAAGTATATAATATAGAATTAATAACTACTAGAGGCCCAGTGTATGGATTCATGCACCGGTGGGGTCCCTCAGCCTGGCCTGTGGGGATTGGGTCGAAAATGGCTCTCCGACATCCCCTGAGGGGTCCTGGATTGCAAGAGGGCACAGGCCAGGTCGAGGGACCCCACAGGTGCAAGGGGCTGGGAGGGACTACCTGAGGGCTTTAGGGCATGTCCAGGCTGACTCACTCAGTCCCAATTGGCCAGGCCCCAGCAGCAAGCTAACCTATCAGTCAGAGTGTCTGCCCCCTGGTGGTCAGTGTGGGCCATAGCGACTGGTCAAACGGTTGAATGTATGGTCAAACACTTAGCATGTTAGGCTTTTATTATATAGGATAATGATCATGCTATACATTGGATTCCCAGAAAGTATTCATCTTATAACTGTAAACTGAAACTCTTTAACAAGCATCTGCCCATGTTTCCCAGGCCCCAACCCCTGGCAACCACCATGTTACTCTCTGTTTCTTTGAGTTAGGCTTTTTTAGATTCTACATATAAGTGATATCATACAGCATTTGTCTTTGGCTGGCCTACTTAAATTAGTATAATGCCCCCAAGATCCATCTATGTTGCCATAAAAAACAGATATCCTTCTTTCTCGTGACTGAATAATATTCCATTGTATATATATGCCCTATCTTCTTTATCCATTCATCCATGTCAGTCATTTAGGTTGTTTTCGTATCTAGGCTATTGTGAATAATGCTGCAGGAATCAACTTATCCTTGAAACAAACCTTATTGGTTTCTTTTATTCCCTGACCAGGTGGTTAAATTTGATTTGCTAATTTTATTTAGAACTCTTATATGTTGATAATTGAGATTATTTTAAAATTGTGTTGAACAATGAGTTGTATCAGGTTTTGTTGACTTGGTGAAGTGAGTTGGGAAGTTTGTATTGTAAACTGAACCAGTGTGAATACTGGAGTATTTTCAGTTTTTGAAAGTTTAGGAGAACTGGTAATAAAACCATGTGGGCTTGGTACCTTGAGGTAGGTGGGGTGAGGGGTGAGGTCTTGTCTTCCTTATCTATTTCTTCTATGGTGATCATTTATTTAGGTTTTCTATCTATCGATAAGGCAATTTTGAAGTCCCTGATGCTCAAAAATTCATCCTTGGGTAAAGTCTTAGCTTGGGCTGCTGTAATAAATTACTATAGAGTGGGTAGCTTAAACTACAAGTGTTTATTTCTGTGTCTTCAAGACACAGAAAGATCCAGTGTTTGGTGAGGGTCTTATTCCTGTTTTTCAAATGATTGTTTTCTCCTTGTATCTTCACATGGAGGCAAGAGAAAGGGCTACCTCTCCTCCTTTTCTTATAAGGGCACGCATTCCATCAGGGGGGCTTGACCCTCATGATCTTATTACCTCCCAAACACCCATCGCCCAATACCATCACTTTAAAGCTTCAGTATATGAATTTGGGGGACACACAGACATTCAATTCATAGCAGGTAGCAATATCTCCACTTAATGAAACTCTTGATGCTTCAAATAATGAGTTTGAGACATATACAAAGTTTTATCTTTAAGCATGTTTATCCCATCATTTTCAGTACAGTAGAATTGAAAAGAACAATAAGATCTGGTTAAATACATATTATGTATCCACTAAAATTATGCTGTAGAAAAACTATTTACTTGTCATACATGTAGTAGATTATATAAATACTAGAGGCCCAGGGCACATTTGTGTGCAGGTATGGTCCCTAGGCCTGGCCTGCGATCAGGGTCATCTTCCCTGGCTGCCTGCAGCCGGCCCCGCCCCCCACCACCACCCAACCCCAGGTTCCCCATTCACCATTGTGTCATCAGAACCTGTCAACTGGGGAAAGGGACCTAGAGGTAGTCGGTGAGCCTCACAGTGACTGGTTGAGTGCTCATTCTGATTGTTCTGCCTTTAGGGTCAATTTGCATATTACCCTTTTATTACATAGGATTAATAGTGCTTTTCTTTGAATATTAGCATTACAATGAATTTTATGTCTTTGCCTTCTTCAGATTTTCTATAAATAACATGTGTGTTTTTTTAAAACAAAAGTCAGAAAAGCAATGGTTGAGTTTAATTCAATTAAACAAAACAGAACCATAAAAACCTGCTGAGTGCTTCCTATGCTCCAAGCACCATGTAAGAAATGAAATGAATCAGTCTCCACCACTCGTGTAATTTTCAGCCCAAGGACAGAAGCAGCTAAAATATTATACATAAAAGAAGGCAGAATGGGATAAGTACTATGGAAATTATGACTTTTGCGACAGACTTGGTCAAAGACCCCAATCCCTTTCTGTACTTCTGGATATTCCTGCTGATATTTTAAATGACTTTGAAGTTTCTCTTAGGGTAGGTTTGCCAGACAAAATATAGAACACATAGTCAAATAGGCATTTAAGATTTTTTTAAAAATGAATTTTAACATAATTATGTCCTGTGTTTATATTAAAAATGTATGTTGTTTATTTGAAATTCATATTTTACTGGGATGAATCTGACAACCTTGCCTTAGGAATAAATTATTATCTGTTATATTTGTATAAGGCAGCATTTTACAAATCTCCAGAACACCAGTTCTATAAAACTCAGCAAAAATAGCTCTGTGGTCACACAGAGAGTGAGTCACTCTGCCTGCTGTAGCTCCTCATCTGCATAGCTATAAATCTGAGTGAGAGTCATCTGTTTCAACAACTGGTGTACACTGGACACTGACTGGGCTTAATGGACCCTGGCCATTAATATGGCTGTAGTCCAGTGGTTAGAGCAACAGCCTGTGCAACAACAGGTTCCAGGTTCGATTTTGCTCAAGGGCATGCACCTGGGTTGCAGGTTTGATCCCAGGCCCATAAAACAAGCTCTTCAAAAAATTCTACACACCTTCACAGTGGCTCAAACAAAATAATTTCTAGAGCTCTTAGTTCTGCGGAATTATTATATATATAAAAAACTGGGAAAGTATGGGGTCAACTGTCTTACAAGTGTCTAAATACCTAATATGCTATAGCCAGCCAATTATTTTTAATGCAAACATTTATATTGCTAAGCATAGGGTCTGTTAAAAATAACTATCTGGATTTAAGTTTGTCACTAACTAGATTTATAATTTTGAGCATATCAAGGCTATTGAGCTAAATTACCACAAATATCTTAATTTACTTAATTGGCAGGATTAGAGTATATCAGAAAAACTAAGATTTATGGACTTTAGTCATCTTTCCCAATGTCATAATTATTTCATTGAAAAAAACATAAATAGTATGGTGGTCAACAATTATAGTTTTAGCACATATCAAAACATTGCATATAACAAAGTAGTTTTCAGTAAAATTTTTAGATATATTTGCTCTAGATAACAAAATTACTTCAAATAAAGTTAAGGACTCTTTGAAATACATTGATTTCCCTTTTGATTTATATACAATGGCTCCATTATATGTGATGTAAAAGTAATTACCAAGTGACTAATAAAAATAAAGTTACTGCCCTGGCCAGTGTGTTAAGTGGTTAGAGTGTACCCCATGCACTGAAAGGTCATGGGTTTGATTCATGGTCATCGGCATACCTGCAGTGTAGGTTCCATCCCTAGCCCCAGTGGGGACACGTACAGGAGGCAACCAATCTATGTGACTCTATCACATTGATCTTTCTCTCTCTCTCTCTCTCTCTCTCTCTCTCTCTCTCTCTCTCTCTCTCTCTCCATCTCTTCCTCCTTCCCTGCCTCCCTCTTCTCCCTTCTCGCTTCTACCCTCTCTTGAAAAATCAATGGAAAAAAATATCCTCAGGTGAGGATTAATAAAAAAGTAAAATAAAATAAAAATAAGCTTACTAAAACTAGTTGTTTAAAAGATTCTCTGTGCCCAATGCTTACACTAATAGGTAGGTTTTTAATATCTTCTTTGTTATTTAATGATTATCTGGTTAATTAAAATTGGATTTAATAAGCTCATTGGGATTTTACCCCTATAAATACAACTTAGTTGGCCAATATAAAATTCTCGTTTACTCAGTGTGATGGTTAGTTTTATGTGTCAACTTAGCTGGGGCATGGGGTATCCAGATATTTGGTCAGACATTATTCTGGATGTTTCTGTGGGTGTTTTGAATGAGATTAACATTGAATCAGTGGACTGAGTAGAGGAGACTACCCTTCATATTGTGAGTGAGCTTCATCCAATCAGTTGAAAGACTGAATCAAACAGAAGACTAACCTTCCCCAGAATAAGACTGATCCTGCCTGATGGACTCTGAACTGTACCATTTGGCTCTTTCTGGTTCTACAGAAGCTTTCACCTTTGGATTCAAACTAGGACATCGGCTCTGCAGATTTTGGATTTGCCAACTTCCATAATCATGTGAGCCAATTTATGATACAAGCTCTATTAGTTTGAACTAGCCTAAGAAAAACAACTGTGATCCAAAAGCAACTTTACACTATCATATCTCTTTAAGGCATTGGTTCTCAGCCTCTTTTGCTCATTAAAAACATGTGGGGCACTTTTTAAAGCCTGGGCCATCCTGGAAATTCTGAGTTAATTGGTCTAGGGAGGGGCAGAGGCAAAAGTTCTCAGGGGATTACAGTGCACAACCAAAGGTAAAAGCCAGAAAGGGGATTAGATCCCTGCCCACCATATACAGAGTCCCCCACCACCCCCCACCCCGCCCCGTTAGAGAGCCAACAGAACACCAGCCAATATTCTTAGGCCAAGAGCTTGTTATTTCTAAGTTCTCCTTGGAGATTTGTTTAATACCATAGAAGTCTTTTTTTTTTTCTTTATCTACTGTGCAAATTCACTTAGTATGTAATTTTCATCCTTTTATGAATAGGGTGCTCTTATTGTAATATTCTTATTTTTAAAAAATAAATTAAAATCCATTTTAAAATCACTAGTAGGAAGAGTGATTCCCTTCAGGTAGGTGAGGGGAAGAATCATCAATAATTAAGAACAGCTTTGTGCCAAACAGGTCCCTTTATTCATTTATTAAATTTATTTGTTCATTTTTAATTCATCATGAAATTCTAGAAATATTTATTCAATACCTAGACTGTGTCAGGCAATGTACATCATTGGACAAAAGAGGCAGTAGTCCCCGCCCTCAGGGAGTTTATCTTCTAGTCTAGCACACCTCAAGCATATGCCAGGCTCTGAACTGTGTCCTGCAGGTAAAGTCTCACAAAACACAGTTCCTGACCCTCTGCTCAAAAACCAACATATATAATGTGACAGCTTTTTATAGATAATGAAATAGTGACCTGCTTAAGTTAAAATCTATAGGTTTTGAACTTAAGACTCCAATCTTTCCTACATACCTCACCATGTATTTATTAACCACTTTTGAAAAATTATTGGCAGTTCTCTTCAACAAGAAGGATACAGAATTAATGTAAGTTGTTGAGCAAAAGAGCCATACTATTAAGATGACATTTGAAAAATCTAATTCTAGTTTAGTGTTTGGAAACCCAAGTGTGTAAGGAATATGCAAAGGTATAAAAACTGCAGTTGATCAGGTGGGACACAGCAGAAAATGATGGGACCTTAGCATGAATGACTGGAGTGGTAGATACTTGACACCAGAAGTTGAAAACTCATCCTGAGAAGCTCTGAGGATATGTCTGTCATCCTTATTTTTATTTATTTTTTATTTTTTTAAAAAAAATATATTTTATTGATTTTTTACAGAGAGGAAGGGAGAGAGATAGAGAGTTAGAAACATCAATGAGAGAGAAACATCGATCAGCTGCCTCCTGCACATCCCCCACTGGGGATATGCCCGCAACCCAGGTACATGCCCTTGACCGGAATCGAACCCGGGACCCTTCAGTCCGCAGGCCGACGCTCTATCCACTGAGCCAAACCGGTTTCGGCTGTCATCCTTATTTTTAGATCAATCCCTATTAAAGGCAACCTCAGGATGAACTCAACACATTGAAGGTGACCTTGGTTGCCACTACAAGTCATAGCTCGGGCTGGATGGCTGCCAAGAGTCACTGAGTACATAGTATGGGACAGCTGCTCCTGCCTCCGCACTGTCCATGAGAAATGACATTTAGTGATGGTTTTCCTCCACTCATCTCCAGAGAAGCAGGTGCTTGCTTGCTCTGGCCTCCGATGGGCTCATCTGTAACGTGAAGGTGCTGAATCAGATGATTGCTATGTGGCTTTCACACTAATTCTCTGTGTGTCACTTCTGTTTTCTGTGTATCAAAAGCACAGTCATAGAGTCCTGTCTTTGACAGTGTTTTGATTAGAGGTTAAAGGATGCAGAATGAGCCTGCACATCTTTGGGCACAGATTCAATAACTTTCCTTATGTATTCCAAGGAGGAAGGGCAGGACTTCCCTGGGTGTCCAAGGTCTTTCCTAATAATGGGAGTGCGTATTAGCACTTGGTAATGAGGGATTCAGAATCCGAAGAAATTTATGTGTTGAGTATATATTTTCTGCCAGACCGTGTGCTGGGTGGTATTAAAAATTGTTAAAATGGGTAAACAAGGAGGCAGCTTTTGCTGTTTTTTAAGATTTGTGATTTTACAACTCTGTTAAAATTTGGTTGATCTCATAGAAGTCATGATTTCTAGTTGTATTTAAATTTGTAGTTGTGATTTAGGAATTTACATCTGAGTTAGTTCTATGATCCTATAGCTGGTGATGTAATTCTAATTTCTGCCATCACAAATGAAGGCCAGAAAATGTTACCCATGTGAAAATAAACACTAATCCTGGCACCTAAAGAACTCTCTTCTTTCCTTTATATGATGGGGTTTTTATGAGCTTTTTTTTGAGAAAACAATGAACTCTGCATTCAGGTTTTAGGAGCAAAGAAGAAGCTCATTGACAAAACCATTGCAAAACCTACTACAAGTTCCACCAAGAAGGGAAGCCCTATTGTCAAAAACACTGTCCTTTCTTGCTGTTAGCTTCTGCTCTCACAACATCTCACCCCATTTTCAGTTCGTGTGAAAAGCCATTTATGAATCTGCCTTTTATGAACCTGCCTTTTTGTATGGGTTACAGACATCTACTTTCCTGCTGTGTTTATACACATTAGGGAGCCTTTAAAATGGAGTTGAACCACTGGCAAATACTTAATATGCTTCATCTGAAAGAATTATGACCCAATCCTTTTTTTAAAGAAATAAATGAGCAGAGTGCAGTGTTGGCTGCTTGGTTCCTATAGCTCCTTCTTGGAATTGCATCTGGGTTGTGTTGAGTAGAGTGATCAGAGTCTATAGAAATATTTCTGTTAAAGGCATATCCACATTTTAATTATTGAATTCTTTAATAACATCAAAAACTCCTCAATCCTTAACCTAAAGGATTTTTCCATTGGCCTCCAGTCTGAGCTTTGTCGTGGCCCACTCTTGGTCTCTTTGTTGTAAATGTGCAATGACATGGTCAGGATGACCATGGAGCAGGAGAACCATACCCCAGGTTGTCAAAGTTTAACCTTTGAGATTGCTGTGAAGAAAAGGGGAAAAGCAGAGGGAATTCCTCATTCCTCCCAGGCTTTAGGATGAGAACATGGGGGAGGTGAGGGGTGTTCTTTAAAATATCACTTCTACAACCAGCTTAGTGGGCATTATGGACACGATCTTTTTACACGTATTCAACCTTGCAGCGGTATAAGTTCTCAATGATTTATCAGGCAACATTAAAAAAGTATGCTATTTTAAAAAATTCTTTCTAATTTTAGCTTCAAGGACTTGGCTTGCTCTGAGGCTATTGCTCAGGAGCCTTTAAATGCAAATGAGGGAAACCCCAGGTTATAAAGCATCTGCTTCTGCAGACAGGTTTTCAGCCCTGTTACCTTAGCAACATTTGCCCTTGTATTCCACAGGCCACCTTGACAGCCTGCATAATGTAACTGGCAGAGAGAGGGGGGAGATTAGAAGAAGAAAAAAACCCCACAAAAAACGGGGCTCTTGGAGGGTTAAACATTGGTTAGTGGATTGGGATCCTTCGGATAATGTCCCTGCAGTAAAAATAGAAACCTCATTTCCAGAAATAAATGAAGTTGGGGAGAAATAAAAACGTTGATTAAAAGGTGGTGGCGGGGGAGGGGGGAGGTATCAGAACTAGCTGGACCTGAGAGAGCAGAGATTTTTCCAAAAATAGCCTTCCCACCAGCCGTGCTGCAGATGTGTCACTGTAGCTCAGCCAGGCAGGCCATCTGCTGCAGTGTTTCCCTGGAAACTCCCAGCGACGCCCCTCCGGCTCCCGCCCCAGCCCTGCGCAGCGGAGGAGCCTGCCCGTGATGTCACTGCTGCCGGCTGGGAGGGAATCCCAGGACCTGCGTCCCTTGGGTGGAGCCAATCATGGTTGGCTCTGGATCCTGGAAACCTGAGGCTTTTACCCATAAAGAATGAAAAGGCAATATGCAATTCTTCATAGTCCACAAAGCACAGCTCCTAACAGAGTCTAAATTCGTGATTTAAAAAAAATATATATAAAAAAGATGGGAGTTAACAGTAAAAGAGTGCTAGCCTACAGAGGCAGCGCTGCAGCCAGTCCTACGGAGTTGTAACCCACGCCCTATGGATGCATGAAAAAAGAAATGATTTTTGTAACCACTTTAAAAAATAAAGGTAACCGCTATTTCCTATCTATGTATTGTTGATCGTATTGCTGCTGCTGCTGCTGCTGCTGCAGAAAATTGGGTTACAGATCTCAGTCTGATACGTTGTGGCTGTGTGGAGACCGGTAGCAATGCAATGTTGAGCTCGTGTGCATTTTGTCATTCCAGGGGTAGGAGATGAAAGAAGGCACTACCAGCGCGGTGCACAGTAGGGAAATGGGACCTGCTTCCTTTTCCCCACTCATGGAGAGGGTTAACGTCTGGGTAGAGTTGGAAATATGGACAAAGAGATGCCTTTGGAAGATTATGTTGCCTTTACATATGTTTAACTCACATGTTCAGAAATCAGCAAAAAATTAAAAAAAACAAAACAAGCTTTAGCAATGTTAGGGTGGGGCACATAAATAGAAATAGAGACTCTTGGAGATGTTATATCTTATTCAAGAACTATAGATAATTACAGCTTTAGTGCTCTATTGTTTTCTCTGAACAAAAATGAGAGTGTGATTAGAGCATATATTGATTGGGTACTGATTATTGGGTACTTGTTCATTTTTGTTGTCACTGTAGACTAAAGATTGAGTTCATGAATCTGTCTTTTGTTGTCATCACTAGAAAAAGATTCATATTTTTAAAGAAAATGGTCTAACTAGGGGAAAATTTGAACATTTTCATATTTTTTTCTACAGTGGTTAGTGTTTTATTTATTTTTCAATGGTTCATTTACACTTTTACAACTCTTTTCCTTCACGTTTACAATTCTTTTTCTTTCTTTCATTCCTATACCTTTTCTATCAAAATACATTTACCCCTTTTCACCATTCAATAAACATTCTTTTCACATTTTCACAGTTAAGCTAATGTGTCTGGAAAGGAAACCCCTCCCCTACACACAGACACACACACACACACACACACACACACACACACACACACCCTTCTCTCTGGCCACAGAGAAGAAAACATGAATACGTGTCCATGCCTTTTTAGTGGTATTTATACATAGCAGTCTTCACAAAAGATATTTTTGGGAATAAAGGCCAATACCACTGGACTTTACATTATTGCAAAAGTAGATTTTTTAAAAAATGGGAATGCATACAGGAGCTCTTACAAAGCTTTTTAAAAACTTAATCCCTCATTTTTTTTTAACTCCTTCCTTTCCTGCCTCTTAGGAATAACACAAGGAAGAGCTATTGTAAAGCAGTTGGAATTCTGCATAACTGCTAGTTAAAATTTTCATTATTGGCAAGGTTTCATTGGTAAAATGAACCTTTCCAACATTCATCCCTTGAAGCAGAAAGGATATAGAAATGTAGACCTACTATAAATGCTGTTCTCTCTGCTGTCTCCCCCAGCCACACGGGCCATTTTCTTCAGAGTCATTCAGCCAGCCCACAGCTTTTGTCTTTTCAGTGTTAATTGTGCCATTTACTTCTTAGTTTGGAAACCTTGGATTGCCTCCCCCACCCACTCCTTTATTGCCTTCTTTCTTCCTCCAACCTCTCTATAACCATCACACTTGGCTCTGGAATCTTCTGGATCTCTGGAAACAGGATTCTCATCTGCCATCACCAGGTACCAGTTGTTACCACTTGGAGGGAACTGCCCTGTCAAAAATGAGTAGGTATAAAACTCAGAATGAGGCTTTGCAGACTTGCCTGTGATCGGTAGATTCTATTTCTGTGTTGATGACAACGGCACCAATGTTGCTGATCTGAGAATAGCGTGCATTCAAGGTTTTCAATCCATCACAGAGAAAATAAAAACAATGGCAGAGTCTCAAAGATCAGATATTGTATAATGGGAAACTATATTGTTATCCGTTTTTCTTTACTTCAAATATTTGATAGGAGAAAATGGGACAAAATAGGATGCATTTGTTTTGCCAAAGAAAGCATCTTAAAGAAAAAATAAGCCAAACTACAAAACACCTGACAGTTCCAGTAACCAAATGTCTGAGCACTGGGCAAGATATTAATGAAGAGCATTTATTAAATCTTTAAATAAAGCAATTTCCATAAAATGATAAACAACTTTCCTCTAAAGGGGAATTTCTATATAGCTGATATTTTGTATTTTAATAACATGAAATAAAGTCAAGATTCTACTTAACTGAATTATAAAGATATAATACTTTACCACAATTAAGTTTAAATCTTGGAAAAATAGAAATGCATTTTCAAGTTTTATGCTAGAATTTTCTAGAATATGTGATTCAAAGTATAGGAGGATATACTTTGCTGATTCTGTAACCTTGGTTAAGTCACATAACCTCTCTGAACCTTGGCTTTCTTCTTTTATTGAAAATAGAGACAATAATACATGATTTTGTCTCTCCATATTTCTTAAGGTTAAAAGGGCCGATGTAAGCAGGAGACACGCTTTTGTAAATAGCGATGCACACATCTGATTCGCTGTTACCTATTTTTGCACTTTCTGAGCTCTGTTCCAGCTGAGCAAGCCCTCCGTCCTTGTCCTTGTCAGCTGTATGTGAACATGTTGCCCTCTAGTGACTGCAGTTCGCAGAGGCCGCAAGGTAGCCTTGAGAGAAAAAAGAAGTTAATGGGCTTAAAGGAGGGAAGGGCAGGGAGGTTGGCGGTAGTGGTAGTAAATTATGGAGATAAACCAATCAAAGGAGTAAGATAAAAAAGCAACAGCTTAGGATGAGTAAGAGGACCCGACTCACAAACTGAGAGAAAAGGAAAAGGATAGAATAGAGAGAAGTGAGATGTCAATGAGCCTGAAAAGCCCACCAGCCTGGGAGGCAGTGGAACTGCAATGCCCAGCTTTGTTAATAACCAGCATAGGACCTTCTCCAGCTCTGGCCTCTCTAACCAGCCCATAACTGGGAAATGAGATCATTAAAATAAAGGTTAACCAAAGTTCCTTGCAAGACCCAAATTCTTTGAGTCAAAGTAAAAAGATGAGAGGAAAATAGAACCATTAAAAAAAAAAAAAAACATGAAAGAGCAAAGATGAAAGGTCTGCCGAACAAAGATTTCCAGAGTAGTTTTTTCAATGTGTCTGAAGTCACTTCGACATTTCAGGATCTGAATAACAATCAAGTGCAGGAATGATGCAAACAAATTTGGGCATTTGGTCCGTTGAGTGACTATAGTCACCAAAGTGTGTCCTGTCCTGTAGTTGCCTCCCTCTAGGGGACCAAGATTGTTTGAGGTCACATCCTCTGAGACGTAACACCTACAAACCTCGCTGACTAATTTCTGAAGAGCTCCTTCTGTTGGAAATTAATCTGTCTTTACTTATAATCATCTGAGAATCAAGTGATCTTACTGTGGGAAGTTTTATAAGTCCAGCTCCCCATTTCAAATGATAGCCATTACAATCCTGTGTGCTTTAGGCTGTGTGGTGCTTTTCCCTAAACCAAGAGGATATTATAGGAAATTAATCTATTCTACAAGAGCTGTGTGATTAAAATAATGATGGTGCAAATAATCATGAGGTTTTAGCATTGCTCTCCCTGAAAAGATGATCACTCATGGGTAAGTATTTGAAATAATCTTACCAAAAGACCGTTCAATGGAAGGAGTACTACATTGTTTTCAGAGAGGGTGGGCTTTATTTCTCATGTTGACATGTGCTAGTTGCGTGATCTGCAATATTCTAAACTTTGTAAACATCAGTTTTCTCATCTGAGAAATGGGAATTACTTCATTCATTCATGTTTATTAGCTATTTATAGTTTGCAGGTATTGTGTTAAACTCCAGGACTGCAGTGTTGAACAAACCCTGTGTCATGATAAAGATTGGACAGGTTTATCTGTTAAAATGCTGAGTGCTGAGGGAACTCCATCCTGCTTTCCACAGTGGCTGCACCAGTCTGCATTCTCACCAACAGTGCATGAGGATTCCCTTTGCTCCATGTCCTCGACAACACTTGTTGTTTGTTGATTTGTTGATGATAGCCATTCTGATGGGTGTGAGGTGATATCTCATTGTGGTTTCAATTTGCATTTCTCTGATGATTAGTGATGTTGAACATCCTTTTATATGTCTAGTGCCCATTTGTATGGAGTTGCCTCAAAAAATTAAAAATGGAACTGCCTTATGATCCAGCAATTCCACTTCTGGGAATATATCCAAAGAAAACCAGAACATTAATTTGAAAGAATATATGCACCCCTCTGTTCATTGCAGCATTATTTACAATAGCCAAGATTTGGAAGCAGTCCAAGTATCCATCAGTAGATGAGTGGATTAAAAAAAACTATGGTACATTTACACAATGAAATACTACTCAGCAGTAAAAACGAAGGGAATCTTATTGTTTTCAAAGCATGGATGGACCTGGAGGATATCATGCTAAGTGAAATAAGCCACTCAGAGAAAGACAAGTACCAAATTATTTCATTTATATGTGGAATCTAATGAACAAAATAAACTAACAAAGTAGAGACAGACTCATGGATACAGTGAACAGACTGACAGCTGTCAGAGGGGAAGGGGCTGTGGGCTTGGTGAGAAGGGTGAAGGGATTAAACAAGGAAAAAAGAAAGACTCATGGACACTGACAACAGTATGGTGATTGCCAGAGAGAGGGGGAAGCGGGGAGGTAGAAGAGAGTAAAGGGGAAATAAATGGTGATGGAAGGAAACTTGATTTGGGGTGGTGAACACACAATACAATATATAGATGATGTATTGTAGAATTGTATACCTGTATAATTGAAACTGATATAATTTTCTTAACCAATGTCACCTCAATAAATTCAATTGAGAGAGGGAGACAGAAAGAGAGAGAGAGAGAGAGAGAGAGAGAGAGAGAGAGAGAGAGAGATCTTTTTCACCTGTGAAGAGCAGCATTTGAAACTGAGTCTTAATTTGGGAGCCTGTGATCCACGGGAACATTGGAAGTGACATTGTCACAAAGCATTTCCTTCTGGTGAAACCCAAAACCTGTTACCTGCTTAGAACTGTTAGCTTTGCCAGAGGGTTTTCCATTAGCAAGCGGACAAGGCAGTTATTAGATAGCAGACTGTAACTCTTTAAATATTATCATCATATCTAACCACCTCCTGTGTCTAATAGCTTCTCAACACCTTTCCGCACAAATAGGAAGGAGAATGGCCCCTCTCATCTCAATGTCATATCCCTTGTAAACCCAGAGTTGTCTCCTCTTCTACCCCTGTTCTGCCCAGGAATTCTGAGACTATTTTTATGGGGCCACCAGGTGGCAGTTAGGGCAAATGGTTTTATGGTCTCTGCTCTGTGACCTTGGGGAAGGCCAGGTGGTGGCTGATGGAGAAGTAAGCCCGGGAAATATGAAGGTCATGGAGCACTTGGGACTGTGGGGCCCCGAGCTCCATGCTTTCACACACAATACCTCACACAGTCCTTGCAGCAACATCTGTTAAATATAACCATTAAACAGATGCAGATAAAGAGACACAGCTAGTAAGGAGCTTTCCTAATGCGGAAAAAACAGAAAGTGCCACAGCGTGAATTCAATTCCAAATGATGTGACATCACAGCAGAGTGTCATTCCACTGCAGCACAAGGTCTAAAACTGAAGCTAGGGAGAGGGTGGGATGTGCTAGTAAAGTGACTTTCTCAAAGGGTTTTAAGAGTTTTTAGATGAATTTAGCAGCTAGTACATTTCCTTTCAGCTACCTCCCACCTCTTGGTCTCCCCACCGTTTTTGTCTCTCCTGCTCACCCAGTTGGTGATTTTTCTCCTTCTGTAGTTTGAGTCTTTCCTTAGCTTTCAGATTCTATACATTTCACTTCTCTTTATAAAGAAAAGCAATCTTGGTGTGAAAACCTGTTCAGGAGCCTATTGACCTAAAGACTAAATATATGGCCCTGGTGTCCTTACTGTTTCAGTTGGAGAATTCACATACAAAAATTCACTGAACCAAAATTAACAATGGCCCAGCCGGTGGCTCAGTTGGTTGGAGCCTCCAGTCACACACCAAAAGGTTGAGGGTTTGATTCCATGTCAGGGCACAGACTTAGGTTGTAAGTTTGATTCTCAGTCAGGACACATGCTGAAGGCAACCAATAGATATTTCGCTCACATTGATGCCTCTCTCTCTCTCTCTCTCTCTCTCTCTCTCTCTCTCTCTCTCTCTCTCACACACACACACACAAACACACACACACATACACACACACACACACACACACACACACACACACACACACACTAGAGCCCTGTAGCTTTAATTCCCAGGCCATGAAGCCCTTTGCACTTGTTCTCTTTCTCTCTCTCCATCTCTCCCTTCATCTCTCTCTAAAATCAATAAACTTATTTGGGTGAGGATTTTTTTAAAAATAAAATATTTAACTTCCATAAGGTGTGGCTAAACATTAGAGCCGATTTAGCCTATTTTTTCTGTCAATATTTCAGGCTCTTGATGAGAAATAAGTGAAAGCTATTTTTATCCTTCAGGCAGCATATTACTATTTTAAACCTAGAACATCTATTACTCAAATTTCGCCTAAAAATAGGCCACCAATTCATTACCCATTTTCTGGAGACTGCTATTGGCTTGATACGTACGTGTGTTCTGGTTGGCAGATATTTTG
The DNA here is from genome assembly GCF_014108235.1 of Myotis myotis. Lineage (NCBI taxonomy): Eukaryota > Metazoa > Chordata > Mammalia > Chiroptera > Vespertilionidae > Myotis > Myotis myotis. The sequence goes on from NW_023416335.1 coordinate 16,857,421, forward strand.
AGTAACTACTGTTCTCAGTTGTGCCTACTTTATTTCAATACATGTTTCAAGAAGAATGCTTTAATGGGATATTAAATAGATAATATTTATATAAATTTACAGAAATACTAAATACTTTAATAGGTTTGTCTTTGTCTGGCACTTGAACTTACCTGGTGGGTAAAGATAGGAACTATTGATTTCTAATTGCCATTTCTTTCTAAAAAATATTCCAAATCATGACATGAAACTAGTAAATATAACATTTTGGAAGTTTGTCTCCTATTGGGTGATAAGTAGTGCTTTCCATTTTGGCCCATTTCTATTTTCATGGGACATGCTATTTGGTTATAAAGGTTTCCTGATTAAAGTATCAGAACAGCAAACATGGAAACTGGGGAGATAATTTTGAATGCAAATTTTTTTTTGTCATCTGGTTGCATTCTGTGGGAGATAAATTTTCCTTATCAAAATGTCAAGTTGTTTTCCTTTCACAACGAATGAGGAGAGAAGTTCATAAATGTAGAACAATAGCTCAGTAACTGGAGTGCTGACTATCATTTATTCTATCCTTATATTACAGCAGAGAAATGTAATGTGCCCTGCAAATGTCTATGCAGCAACTCAGAGTCACTGGCACACTTTTTTTTTTTCTTTCAGAAAATAGGATTCTGGGTAAATATTCTGGAATGTGCAGAGTGTTACTGTTAGTACTTGTGGGGATTTCTGTCAAGGGTAAGAACTTCCTCTCTTCTTTTATGCTGGAGTTTTCTTAAACTGAGTCGTTCAGACAAAAGACACACATTTCATGAATTCCAACTGTGGGAGTGTTTCCCTCACAAACTTGTGCTTCCAAGAATGAGGTCTGGTGAACATGCTCATGAGCCTTGTAACATGTTCCAAGCTCCACCGAAGTGCTTAATTCATTCATTAGTCAAAGACTAACACATTCACAGCAATGAATTGCACTATAAGCATTCTTTCTTGATGAACGCATTAGTCCTACTACAAAAAGCAAGAAGAACACCAGTTATATAAAGCAATAATAATGCACTAAGGGTTGTAAAGTTTTTTTGTTTTTTGTTTTCAATGGCACAATCACAGGGATTATTTTAAGGAAAAAACTAGTCACCTCTCTTTGGAGGGTTCAGTCTCAAACTGCTCAGGGGAGTTAGAGGTAAGCTAGTAAAATACTTGAAAATTAGCATTTTTGAACCTGGCTGAGTGAAGTGCAACATTTCTCAGACTCTTTGCTCCTTTCTGAATGTCTGCTGGGTAGAGAGAGAATGATATTGGTCTTGCTTTTCATCGGAGTAAAGGTTAGACGGGACAAGCACCTTGAATCATTAACATCCTATTCCCCAGGAGTGACTAAGCTCAAATCCATCAGTGGGATGCATGCCAGGACCCTCGCCCCTTGTTTCCGGCCCTGTGGTTCTTAGGAATGTGCTCAAACAACCACAGCATTCCTGATCACCACCTCTAGGTGACAAAAGGAAAAATGAGTGTCAGTGAACCAGAAGAGGTTAGGCCATCTATTTTACCCTAAAAACTGTTTGGAGATAAGAAATTTCCGTAAATTACAAGCATGGTGATGATACATATATAGAAGATATTAGCAACATCCAGAAGTCTAATTTCTGTAAATATTTATTCTGGTCTCTCTGACATATTAGGAATTATGTCTTGCTTTTAATCCCCATCTCTTGTTTCCAGCTTTTCTGCATTAGGGAAGCTGCCTCAGTGAAGATATCCTCGAAGATTTACATTATGATTGGTGGTAATTACACTCTAATTGCTTGACATTAATACTCATATTTGCTCATTTTTGCTAAAATCTGAGTAAAGAATAGAGTGTAATGATATGAATTTATATCATGTAAATGGATATTAGGATTACTGCTCTGATTTGAAAAAATAGTATTCAAATAAAGTTCACACTTAACAATTACATGTAATTAACAGTTAAGTAGTCCCAACTTTAGGATTAAAGTTGGTAATTTCTAAAGTTTTTTATAGTTTTACTTCATTTTGGTTCTAATTTTCAATATTAACCCAAGTTTCTGGTTAATTTCAATATAAAAAAATGATACCCATTGTGATATGACTCTACTTTCAGTCTCATAATGGTATTATTCATGAGTGGTTGATTTTTTTTTATTTTTTCATTTAGCTTTTCACATATAAGTGGGTTACAGAACACATCTGGTTTTTTTCTCTACAGTATGCCGAGTCATTAGATTGACTTTTCTCATTACCTTACTATCTATCAATGACTGTGGTGTATGTAAAACAAGAACATTATACTACAATTTACATTATAGATAATTAAAGTAAATTTTATCAGACCCATTTGAAAGGATTAAAAATCTCCCATAATTGAGACATGAATAAATATATGTATGTATGTGTCATATTTTATGTATACAAAGTATGTGTGTATATATATACTCTCCACCAAGTTAAATTCTCTTCACTCTTTAGGAATAAACTTAAATTCCCTGTTTGTGAAACCAAAGTGCATTTCCCACCAAAGAAATACTTACAAAGAAATGTAGGTATTTAATTCAGATGACTGACTCAGACTTAAGACAGTTTGATAGCTCTTTCTGCATCGAGAAACACAGAAAATCTCAAAGCAGACTTGTGCCAACTTGGTAGGAAAAGTCTTCCCTTAAAAGCTCATTATCTTCCACAGGAAATGCTGCAGTGCACCTTACATCACCAAGCCAATTAGTGCACCTGAAAGAGGCATGATACTTCCTGTTGGCAACCTCAAAGTGAGAGAATTGGAAGTCTACTGCCTCTGTTGTATGCCAACGCCCCCAAAATCACGCAAGGAGGTGTAATAGCTCATGCCAAGAAAATGGCAATTGCAGAAAGAAGCAAATAATGCAACGTTTTGTGTCTCTGCTACAAATGTGAATACTCATTTACCAGGAGCAGTTTCAAACCGACAGCTTTTGGATTTGTAAGGACATTGTTAGTCAGGGTGCTGGTGAGTGGGCAAGATGAACAAGCAAACAGCCATACCATGAGGAGGCCCTGGGTGTGGGAAACTCCATTCCTGCTTTAGCTTCAACAGTGTGGGAATGGGGATAAAATCAATGATTTCAAGGCAGTTTCTATCTTTCCTCTGGTAAACAGTTAGACAAGGCCATGCCTGTAATATCACCCTATGCCAGATTCTAAAATCTCTTTCTTACAACCTTTCTAAGATGTGTAAAGGGCCACCTGCCCTTGGCAACAAGAGAGAAGAAACAGAGTCAGTGAAGAAAATGTTGCCAAGACATCAGCGATGTAATTCTTACTGTGTCAGATTTGGGTTAGAGGCAATATTGGACTCTGTGGGCACATTTCTGTTCTCTTGGTGGAACACAGAGAGATACTGAGGGTGTGGAGGTAGAGTGTAGCCTCATCTTGCAAGCACTAGTAAATAGCTGTCCTCCTTCAGAATAGTCTTCAGGAGAAAGGTTGCAAGCCTGTCCCTACTCATTTCTCAACCCACACACAGTGTCTGAAAGCTTTCACACCTTGCTTTTTACTCTTTGAAATATTCCTATTGTTAATTAGAAACTCTACATGCCTTCAGGGGTCAGCTTATTGGGAACTTAAGTCTGATGCCTTTCCTTCTAACGTTTAGCTGAAACCAATGGTACTGACACTTTGAACTGTAACTAGAGAACATGGAAGAGAGCAAAGGGTCGTCCTTCTCTAATTCTCCAAAGAAAAATGCTGATGTGGGTTTGGGGGCAGCCAGTGGTTCCTGGAAGATACCAGAAAGGAAAATGCAGAAAGGGAAGTGGATAAAGACACATTTCTGTCTTGATATATTGCTAGTGTTGTGTGGATCTGCAACAGAAAGCACTAACTTCTCGTTCTTTCTCCCTTCCCTATACCTCTCAGGCTGCTGCTCCTAGGACCAAGCACTCTGGAGGGGTGGGAATAGAGGCTACCCATTGGGGTGGAAGGCATTCGAGAGAGGGGAATTCAGGGAGATTAATCCTGAGAACTAGAAAGTTACTAAAAAGTTTTGAGCAGAGAAAAAAACCCAATGAATCAACGAATACAGGAACAAAAGATGTTAGGGAGTCCAAAGGAAGACAAACATGCCTGGATTCATGTCACTGCAGTAGAAATAGAAGAGAGAATAAGACTAAGAATGTGTCAAAGATGTCAGGTAACGGGATTTTTGACTGACTAAGACATGAGAGGCAAAGAAAAGGAAGAAACAAGCCATGATTCTGATGTTTCTTGCCTAGGAAATAGGTGAAAGAGTAGGTCTGTCTAACAAAATAAGGAAATTGGAAAATGAGATTAATTTGGGGGACAAAATAACATATTATTAGATATATTGAATTTATCAAATCTATGTGTTATATCTTAGGGCTCAATCACAAATCCTGCTTCAAATTTAAGTATTTATAGGATGATATTAACTTAAAAAATGCATATATTTTTGAGTGATGAAAAAAAATTAAAGTCATACTATGTCTTGATTCTGCTTTGTGAAGAAAAATGTTTTGCATATATACATAGGCAGGAAGATGTAACATTATATACTTGGGGGTATTAATAGGAATAGTGCCCTGAAATTTTTATGGGTAGAATGGAATGTATATGGAATTGATCCCAGTACAGAGTTATCTGGGATCTTACTGGTACTTCTTCATAGGGAAAGAAACCTGGCTTCACACACTATGAAAGAAAAGGAGAAGAAGACCCATACATAACTTTATCTAATATTAGTTGGATTATCAAAAATTCTTTTTGGGGGAAAGTTTTATCTAGACTTGTCCACAAAAAGTTCTTAACCAAGTTCTATTTTTTTTATGGCTTATCTCTGGCTTTTAGCAAGGATCACATGAAAATAATCATTTCCATATTTTTGTAACACCACGTTTGAAAATACATACTGCCTAATAAATGTTATTTAGGATTTTCTGTATAAAGATCTGTATGATAAATTTATTCTATAAGTTTTTACAAAAAAATGCTTTTATTCTTCTTCAAAGTTGTTGTTTCTCTTTATTAAAATTATAGAATTTGTCACTATTTCCACTTTTCTCCAAATAACTAGGTCACTCAAAGTAATGACAGTCCTCATTCATGCTAACTATACTTGCTCCTCTCAACACATGTGATGACTTAAAAAAATTGTGTTTCTATGTGCACTACCTCATTGCCTTCATTTATTAAAATTGCATATCACCTTAAATTCCTTTGGGGAAAAAATAATACCAGTAATGTTGTATCTTCACATATAAACACACTGTAAATATATGCTAATATATTATGGCAACATCTTATTAGGAAATAAAGTGATATTGTGTTGTCCATAACTCAAGAGAAGACCATAAACCCTATTGTGCCCATAAGAGCAGGAGAACTTACTTATATTATTATCATTATATTATGTATGTGTTTCATTAGGGAGATTTTGAAAGATGTTCAAATTTTTATTTTAGTTCCTTAGTTTTGCTATAAGCTCCAGTTTTGAAATGTGTGCATTGGCCTAACTGTGAAGGAGTTAAAACTACAGGGTTGATTTTTGCAATAGAAATTCATAAACATTAAATTGCCACTGAAATTTATGTGTAAGAGAAAGTAATGAGGATGGTTTGAAAACTTGTGGGCAGACTGAAGGTCACCGAAAATATTTCTCTATGTAATGTTGCTACCTTTATGTACATTTGCACCCTAATCACTGGTAGTTATAAGGCTTAATTTTAACCAAGATAAACTAGAATAGGAACAGCTCTTTAGAAGAGTGGGAAATATTCTAGAGACTTCCTTAATTCCTAAAGAGCTTGATGAGTCTTGCCTTTTTATTCTTAGCCCCATGTTTGGTTTTCATTAAGTATCCTACTGACATTGGCTAAATACTCTGCAGTTATAAGCCAAATTTCATATATATTATCAGATTCAAATCTCACAACAATTCCATATGTATTTTCATATTCAGTCCTCATAATAGTTTGTTGTCTCGGTTTTTAGCTTAGAAAATGGAGGCGCCAATAATGATTTGCTCAAGTTTATAACTCTGCATTCTATCTTCTTTCCATTTAATGGAACAAGACTTTGTACTAAAGTTGGCATAGCAAAAGGAATAGGACAATGGCATTGAATAAAATATTAGATATGGCAGAAAGTGTGCACCACATTGAAATGCAAATACTGAGGACCATAATACAATGTTGATTTTACCCTCTATTAATTGTGGAGTAGAATTTACTCTGCATTCATTGTGAAACAAGTAAGTTAAAGAGTGTGGTTTTGTTCCCAGAGTCAGTATTGACCAACTCTGTGCTTTGATAATTATTTTGGCTTTCTGACACTAATTATACTATTCTTGCTCAAACAAATTTCCCGTTCTCCATACTCGACTTTTTCTTGATTCTTAACCTCATACATAAGAGATGTTCATTTAGTGTTTCATCTTTCTTTCCTTGAGAGGTATGTTGTAAGAATTAATTAGTGCTCTGAGTACCTTCAAGTACTTGGTTCTATTGGGTACTTTAATCCCTGGTTAACCCAACACCCTGTCAGGGCCCTTGAAGTAGGACAAAGAGTTGAAAGATGTATCATTTTAGTTCTTGATAAAGAACTGCTGACTATAAAACAAACTGTCATGTGGTTTGGAGACCCACTGACAAATGAAGGTCATGGCTGAGAAAGCCTGGATAGCAGGGATTCTCACACTTCTGGTTCCACCAATAGCACCTGTGTGAAAAAATGCACGTTGCCACCCTCCACATTCCCCATTAGAGTAGGCAAGTCTAGGATAAAACCAAAAAGACTCATTTTCATCAGCTTTTCAGATGGTTCTGAAGTTAGAGTCACCACTCATTCTGGTTTGCCCAGGACTGTACAATTTCCCAGGATACAGGACTTTCAGTCTTAGGCCAATTGGAATGGATGGTTGGTCTCTCAGATCCCAATGCAGGTGACCAAGGTTTCACTTTCGAAAGTACTGCAGTAATTTTGGTTGAGTTCCAGGAGTTTGGTCCAATTCAGGACTAAAAAGGACAATCTATTTTGGGTGATTTGGAGATTAGCACATCTCCTTAAGCGGAGCTTGGATCACTTACTGAATGCCTACAGTCCAGATGCCTGCATGCTAACAAGATTCACAGGCAAACTAAAGTTTGATGCTCACTGTCATCGAGTGTCAGAACCAGAGCTGTTTAGCTTGAGAATAAATGAAATTACCAAACTAGATTCTTTGAGTGAGGCTGGGGGTTAGAAGCTGTCTCTGTTGCTTTCTGAGCTAAGATGCGTTTATTCTAAAACTTCTAAAGGGTTCTACTATCAGAATCTTGTCTTCCACCATAAGGAATAAGAGGTATTTTGTGTGTGTTTTTAAATAAATGAGTTCCCTTTTGTGATTGAAAAGGTCTTGGCCCTCTTGATAGTTTGTATCTGTCTTTGAGACAGGTTAGCCCTGGAATTAGACATGAAAAAAACAACACACCAAGTTATGATGGGATTAAAGAAAACCTTGAAGAATTACTAAATCCCTCTCCTTTATTTCCTGCTCCCTCCCATTTCTTTCTTTCTATCTGTAAAATACTATATCTGCTTTAGAAACAGAGGAAAAATATTGTAAATATTGAGCAGAGTGGAAAGAAATTGTAATTTTATTACCATTCCGGACTGATGCAGGTGAGCTAGCGATAGAGCCAAGTGAGTTCTTTTGGATCATATGCCATGAATTGAATGTGGATATTAGGGGTGGAAACAGGCTATTAGATCATCAGTTCACTTTCCTCTCCAAGCAGCAATTCAATTTGTTTTCTTTTTCTCAGCCCACTTCTTGCTAAAAGAGAGAGAGAGAGAGAGAGAGAGAGAGAGAGAGAGAGAGAGCATTTCAGCTCCTCCTCAAAGAGAGTAAGACCAAACAGAACACTTCTGTCTTAACATATGTGGTGATTGAGAAGACGAGGCAGGAAGGAAATGGAGGAGAGAAGTGGGAATCACAGTTAACCTGCAGGATGATCTGGCTGCTCCCTTCAGCTAACGGAACAGTTTGGCAGTCAGTTGGGCCCCTTGAGAAACAACCAACATCTATTATAAATCCCAAGGATGCGTTCCAATTCTTAGTTTAAAGGTACAACTTACTGAGAGGTGACTGTGCTGTTATCACAGTGCAGGATAACATATACCATGAACTCCAGAGGGGGGGAGGGGAGAAAACTACAAAAACAAAAAATAACCCATTTAAAAAACAAACCACGCTATAACTATAGCCTTCAGGGATCATGGCCTTAAATTGTTTTGTAAAATCTCTCAACTCTTCATCTCAGGCATGGCAGACGTATATGGATTATATACATGATTTCCTGCCTATTTTTGATGTGTGTTTTTTCCCCTCTCTTGACTATGCTTAATCTTTTTCCTTATCTGAGTATTAACACAGTGTGAAGCTCCCCAAATTTCCTGAGTTCTGGAGAGGGAGCAAAACACTGCAAAAAGCTCGATGAGGTTTCTATTAAGTATGTTTTGTGAAAGACTTCAGCATGTTCGCGTTCTTCAGAGTTTCTGTGTCAGCGCTATGTGACTACAACTTCTGACATCCTCCGCAACATCCCAGAAACTATGGAATTGCCCTTTTTATGGACCCCCTTTATTGCATTTTTTGTACATTTCTTACTTCACAACTTCAGATATCTTTGTTCTGACACTTTGTGCATTGGGGTTTTTCACTGCATTTTGGTGGGCTCCAAGGACACACATATCTAGCTTATTTTCCCCAGTTGGGCAGTTTTGAATATAACTGATTCAAAACTGTGTACTCCCGAGATAAGTATGTAAGTCCTTTCTCCTATCAGAGGATTGTATTTTAGTAATCTATTAAGTAGACAATTGGCCTTGAGTTATGACTTGATAAATAGATTTGCATTACAACTTCAATATCTGTTGAAACCGCAGTTGATGGTTCTATCTGCCTCTTTTAGGTTATTGTTATTGTTTGGCTTTTGGCTTAGGCTTGGACTTTTCAGCAGGGTCTATTAGTTTCTTGGAACGACTGACTTTAGTGGTTTGTTACATGAATTTCCCCTCTGCATTTATTTCCATTTAAATGATTCATTAACTACGAACATCTTTGGGAACCTGAGACATACTTCCAAGGAAATATCGGTGGAAAAAATAAATCTGTTCAGACCTGCAAACAAATACAGCAGTTGCCAAACTGTGGCTCGTTTTTGCAGTCACTGTCGTTTTAATTTGAAAAAATAACATAAAGGCTTCTTGTCAGTTTTTGTTCAGATGGCTATCTGATTCAATGAGTAGTAAGCAAGGGTATAAATATAAATATAATCTGTGCTTACTCAAAAATGTAAAACCCTTTAGGGGGAAACCCCATTTCCTCTATCATTATAGTGTTGTTTATTAGAGACATGGGAAGGTCAAGTTTTAGGACTCAGAAATCCTTGAATACAGGGAGAGATGATATGTCTTTGAATAGGCTGAGGGGCACCATTCTGGTTGACATGTCTATACTCCCAGGAATCACGTGTTTGTAGACATGCTAAAGTTGTCTGTTGTGGTAGGTTCACTTGTTATGTTTCAGAAGCTTGCCTCACTTTTTCAAGTTTTTTAAAACTTAGTGTTTTAAACCATTATGTTAAGAAGGGGTTATTATTAAACCTGGTATAACTCATCATAGATCTTATCACAGAACTTGACAGACAAAAACAGTGACTGGGCTGAAGAGGTGCCTGAATTGAATAGGGATATACTGATCACACCTTCATGGAGACAAGCTTCCCACCCATGATCTTGGCAGCAGAGCAAGACACTAAGGTGCAAGGAGAAGGTGACTATTTTAGAAGTTAGCAGATTTCAATTCTAGTTGTTTTTCAACTTGTTAGCTATGTGGCCAGAAATAAATCTCTTAACTTCTCTGCTGTTTGACTTCTTCACCACACTAAATCTGATCAAATATAACAGCAAGCATTTTTCAGGATATAGGTTAATGCAAACACTACAATAATTTCAAAAAAGATGAATAAAGTAGGATGAACAACTCAAACTGCTGGTAAAGCTAACTAGAGAGCTATAGTTATTCAAGAATGTGTGATACTGGAACAGAATAGATTACTCAGAAATAAAGCAAAAAACACTGAGTTTCAACAGAGGTGCAAAAGTGATTCAGTGGAGGAAAGATTACCTTTTAAAAAAACGGTGCTGGAGCTAATAGATATCCATAGGCAAACATACATACGTACATACATACATACATACATACATACATAACCTGCTTATTCCACACATCTTATATAAAAATTAATTCAAAATCAATCACAGACTAAAATGTAAACTATAAAACTGTTAGAATAAAAAAAAACTTAAGAGAACATTATCAGGACCTAGGGCTAGGTGAGTTGTTAGACTTGACATGAACAGTATGTTCCATAAAAGGAAAATCTCATAAACTGGACTTCATCATAATTTAAAACTTTTGTTCTGCAGAACTATCTTGTCTGGAGGTAGTCACATGAACCTATGCATGTGATAAAATTGCATAGAACTAAATTCAAATGTACATACAAATGAGTGCATGTAAAACTGGTGAAATCTTAGTAAGTTTGGTGGATTATATAAATGTCTATTTCTTGGTCATGGTAGTGAACTGTAGTTTTGCAAGATGTTACTATTGAGAGAAACCAAGTGAAGGGTACATGGGACCTCCCTGTACATTTTTGGCAACTTCCTATAAATCTATAATTATTTGAAGATAAAAAAAGTATTTCTTAAAAAAAAAACAACAAGAAGAATTATAAGGACCCCTCCAAGGCTTCTATCTAGTGATTTAACCAATTATCTGAGAAAAATAAGCTTCCATTGACACCAGTTCCTTCCCATTCAAACCGAGTCAACAAGAAGGTATTAGAAGAGAAAGGTAACAAAGGACACCCAAGACTGCAGAAGAGTCTGTGCCCAGATGTTCTTTTATAGCAATAATGGTGGACAGAAAAGGGAGAAGGGAACCCTTAGGCGACTCTTTGGTTCTCAAACTTTAGCAAACATCAGATTCTCCAGAGGACTTGTTAAAACACAGATTTCTGATCCTCAGCCCAGAGTTTCTGATAAGTAGGTTTGGAGGGTGGGGTTCAAGAATTTGCATTCTAGCCTGGCTGGTGTGGCTCAGTGGTTGAGTGTTGACCTATGAACCAGGAGGTTGAGGTTCAATTCCCAGTCAGGGCTTATGCCTGGGTTTCAGGCTCAATCCCCAGTGTGGGGCATGCAAGAGGCAGCAGATCAATGATTCTCTCTCATCACTGATGTTTCTATCTCTCTCTCCCTCTTTCTTCCTCTCTAAAATATATACATTTAAAGAGAATTTGCATTCTATCCAGTTCCCAGGTGATGTGAATGCCCATACTAATGCTGCTGGTCAGGGGACTGCACTTTGAAAACCCCTGCTACAAAACACTTGAGAATAGCAATATTAAATTCTCTCAAGAAACTTCCAGGTAGATGTAATGAAATCAATTAACAATGTTCTGTATTTACATCTCTTTATTTGTACATATTCCCCCCTCTCAATATGTTGGCTGATCAAAATGTTATTTTTTGGTTCTTCACCTGTGCGGGCTCAAGAGTATGGCATTGAGTTAATTTACAAAGCCTCTGGTTGCACATCTATCACATTCTCAGAAAACATTATCCCAGAAAAATCCATCAACACAACACATAAGCTCCTACATGTACTGCACAATTGGCATGCAAGGGAGTGAAAGAAACCAATGAAAAGCAAAAAGTGATCTATACAGAGGCCTCAAAATGCATTAAAAAGTTAAATCCTATAGTGGAATATGGGACTCCATTAAGGGTTCATTCTTATGGGCTTCTTTAATGGGTTTCTAAAATAGAAATGCTGTCCTAGGCAGAGCATTAAAATGATACGTTGCTCATGCTATAGAGTCAAATGCCCCATTTTTTTCCAGTTTAGCTTTGCTACTTACTGACAGTATTAATTTGGTCAAGACAACTAATGTAAGCTTCAGTTTCCCATTTATATAAAGAATAAAATAATGCCTAAATTGCAACAGTTGTTAGCTGAATTAATATGATCATATCTAACACAATTAGTCCATTGCCTGACACTTAAGGTCTGAATAAAAGTACCTGTGTAATGATGTTTAGAAGGATGGAGATGATTATTAATAACCTTATTGATTGATCATGTTTTGGAAATTCTTCTCCAAAACAAATTAAATAGCAATTATAATCATTACCATTTGTTACCATTTTACTGAGCAATTACTATGTTCTAGTCTCTCTGAAAAGAATTTTCTTTTTATAATCCTTTATATTAAATCTTTGTCACAAGCTTATGAAATAGTTACAAAAAATGGGCAACGGACCTAAATAGATACTTTTCGAAAGAGGACATAAGGAAGGCCAAGAGACATATGAAAACATGCTCAAAGTCACTAATCGTCTGAGAAATGCAAATCAAAATGACAATGCAGTACCATCTCACACTTGTCAGAATGGCTTTCATCAACAAATTAACAAATGACAAGCTGGTGAGGATGCAGAGAAAAAGGAACCCTTGTGCACTGCTGGTGGAAATGCAGACTGGTGCAGCCACTGTGGAGAATAATATGGAGTTTCCTCAAAAAACTAAAAGTGGAACTCCCATTTGACCCTGTCATCCCACTTCTAGGAATATATCCCAAGAAACTAGAAACACCAATCAGAAAGAATATATGCACCTCTATACTCATAGCAGCACAATTTACCATAGCTAAGATTTGGAAACAGCCTAAGTGCCCATCTGCAGATGAGTGGATTAAAAAGCTGTGGTACATCTACACAATGGAATACTATGCTGCTGTAAAAAAGAAAGAATTCTTACCATTTGCAGCAGCATGGATGGAACTGGAGAGCATTATGCTAAGCGAAATAAGCCAGTCAATGAAAGAAAAAATACCACATGATCTCACTCATTTGTAAAATATAATGAACAACATAAACTGATGAACAAAAACATTTCCAGAGACAGAGAGGCATTGATCAGACCATCAAACCTCAGAAGGAAGGTAGGGGAGGGTGGGGGTAAGGGAGAGAGATCAACTAAAGAACTTGTATGCATGCATATAAGCCTAGCCAATGCACACAGACACCAGGGGGGTGAGGGCATTGGTGGGGGGGGGGGGGCTTTGGAGGGATAAGGACACATGTATAATACCTTAATCAACAAAGAAAAAAATATAAAAAAGAGTCTAGTATCTTCTTCAAGGTTACCTGATGTATTAATTTTCTAGGGTTCCATAACAAAATACCACAAATTGTGTGTCTTAAGCAACATAACTTTATTATCTCTCAGTTGTGGAGTCAGGAAATCTGAAAGCAAGGTGTAGGCAGGGTTGGTTAATTCTCAGGTCCATGAGGGAAGGCTGTTCCAGGCCGCTCTCCTTGGCTATGGATGGCGGCTCTCCTTTCATCCGTTCACATCATCTTCCCCCATCCCTTTTTTTTCTGTGTTCAGGTTTCCCTTTTAGTTGAAGGACAACAGTCCTATTGGGTTAGGGCCCAGCCCAAGCAATTCATTTTAACTTGATTACCTCTGGAAAAACACTGTCTCCAAATAAGGTCACAGTCTGAGGTGCTGTGCTTAGGACTTTACATATCTTATACCGGTGGACAGAATTCAGTCCCTAACAACCAGGTCATCAAGTTGAGATTTGAAACTGACTTCAGAGGCAGTGCTATGGACTGAATGTTTGTGTCCTCCTGAAATTCATATGTTGAAGGCAATGCAGGCTAGAGCCTCCATCAAGAGATTTTAGTGTCCTTATAAGAAGAGAGAGAGATCAGACCTTTCTCTTCCTGCCATATGAGGAGTCAGTAAGAAGGTTGCCATTTGTAAACCAAGATGAGGGTTCTCACCAGACCCTGGATCTGGTAGCATCTTGACCTGGGACTTGTCAGCCTCCAGAACTGTGAGAAATGTTTGCTGTTTAAGCCATCCAGCCTGTGGCATTTTGTTACAGCAGCCGTAACTGACTATGGCAGGCAATATACTGAATTGCCTCCTGCTCTAGGACTTTAAGGGGATTATGAATCTCATTGGCAACACTAGGCAGTCAGGTTTATTTGATCCTCACACCCAAGAGACATGTTGCTTCTTCATTTATTGCCAACTCATTTTATAAGATACATAAAACTTACAAGAAAACATAGATTTTCCGTCTTAATATTCCACTTGTTGGCAGGATCCCTCCAACAAGGCATTTCAGAGCATTCTGTGGGAACTCTAAAGCTAAGGAGATGTGGTCTCTGCGTGCTTATTTTTAGAAATCCTTTAGTCCAAAGTCTAAATATTGAGTTTTGGTATAAGACGAAGCCAGTGAAAAGTTATGTAAACTAGCTGTTTCTAGGTAATGAACCAAAGCAGAAACTGAATTTAAGATGTGGAATGTTACCGTCAGAGTCAATGTGCACCAAACAATTAAAGAGATCGTTTTTTTCAGGCCATTGCAGTGAATGAGGGTGTTCCTAAGGAAAAGGAAGGGCATGTGGAGTTCTATGAATTCTGGAGAGCCAAGTTGGAGACCTTTCCTACTCTGCTTCTGTTCGCTAGAAGCACAGTGATTGGATAACGTTCAACATCGACAGTTCCTCCTGTGTTCAAGATGAATGAATGTCATTCAACTCTGAACACTCAGAGGTGATCATCCTAAACCTCTTGAGTGAGACTAAGCAGGGACTCACAAATAGTCTCTCAAGAATTTTTGCATTGTCCCAGTAAAAAGTGGTAGCACAAGTCAGTAGTTTTAGAGTCCTGAAGATCGGGATCCTTAAAAGAGAGATACTTGAGCCCACCCAGCGTGGCTCAGTGGTTGAGCATCAGCCTATGAACCACGAGGTCACCGTTCGATTCCCGGTCAGGGCACATGCCTGGGTTGCAGGCTCAGTCCCAGTGTGTGGCATGCAAGAGGCAGTCCATCGGTGATTCTCTCTCATCATTGATGTTTCTATCTCTCCCTCTCTCTCTCTCTCCCCCTTCCTCTCTGAAATCAATAAAAAATATTTTTTTAAAAAGAGAGAGATACTTGAAATGATTATATTAAATTGAAGATTATATTAGTAAAGAGATAGGATTTAAATCCTGAGGGTGCTAGTCCAGTGGATTCTAAGAGATTAGAGGAGGAATATCCTTCAATAATGTAGCACCACTCGTTGAGTTTCTCAAACTTAGGAGGCCAGTGCTGTTGCTGATGTCATCTAGTCTTAGTTCTCCTATAAGATAATGAATGGCCTGAGCTTTTTTGTTCGTGGGCCAAACAGTGGCTTGTCTTGGGATAAATTCTACCTATGAATGATTTGCTGCAGTGGGGAGTTCTTCAAATTTCATAGTAAGTAATTGAAATCTTCAGATTTTAGAGAAAAGGGCCAGCTTCAAAGCAACTGAGAATCCCAGTAGGAATCTTGGCAACCAGCTTTTAGTTCTTAGTGATGCTGAGTCAGGAAAAGGGAGAAAATGTGGAAATGTTAGTTGACAGATATGGATGGAAACTGGAAGATTTG
Source organism: Myotis myotis (assembly GCF_014108235.1). Lineage (NCBI taxonomy): Eukaryota > Metazoa > Chordata > Mammalia > Chiroptera > Vespertilionidae > Myotis > Myotis myotis. The sequence continues at coordinate 16,872,946 of NW_023416335.1, forward strand.
AAAATTTGGTAAGGATGGATAATTTGGTCAAAATAACAGAATCCAGTTCAATTTACAGGTAGGCACATAAACCAGTTTTTCCACATGGGAGGAAGTCATTTAAATATCTCCAGGCAAGTCAGCATTTGCATATTCATCAGTTACCTCTAATTTATAAAAAGGTGCAAAAGAGGTCAAGGAAAACAAACATATCTGCAATTTGATAAACTGGGAGGGTGTGCTTTAGTTTTCCACTGAAACAAAAATTACTTTCTACAGTCACCTCTCTATTGATCAAAGATATCCTCAAAGGTAACCTAATTGTTATTAGCATCTCTCTTTTTACAAGTTGAAATAACAAATTATTTGTGATTTCTAGGAACCCTTTGGAAAATATCAAATACAATTTTAGATGTAAAAGCTATCACTTTCAAATCAGTTTTGGGAAAAAAAAAAGTATCTAAAGTTATCTTAAGAGTTTCACACCCAATTAAGATAAGATCAGGAGTTCTTGAGAAATAATACTTGGCTACCTGTCTAACTCAAGTGACAGTAAAATATTTAAAAAGTAAACACAGATAATATCTTGATTGTAAGGTATCTGAGCTTTCTCAAAATTAAGAAGACTTTATTCTTTTAAATAATCAAGGGCATTATAAAGTTAACATAAAGTATGGGACATTGTAAGACACAGAATTTTTGCTTCTAGGCAGATTACTCTGAAGGTTAAAAAAAATTACAACCTCTTGTTAGACCAATAATCCAAGAAAAGTATGTCTTTTAAACACAGAGAGAAAAAAAATTATTTTTATCGGTATAATATTTGGTGCTAAATATTTGTAGTATTTTACAAATACTATAAATGGATTAATCAAACCTTAACCAGTTTTGACTACAGCAAGTAAAGTTTCCTTTTCCCCAAGCTTTCTACAACTTTCTGCATCCATTCACATTTTGTCCTACATTTTAACAAATAGCCATTTCACATAAAGTTACTCTTTTTTTCCGTAACAAAAATACATTCTGCAAATCTTGCATACAAATTTGTACCACCCTGCCATATTTAATTGTGGTTGAGTCTTATTCACATGTATCAGTTATAATTTTTAACTAAAATAAATTTTATTTCACAGAGGACAAAGGGAGATGGATAATGATGAACTGTCATACATCAACATTTTGTAGCAGACTAACAGAGCTCATGAATACACATCTCACACCTTTTCATAGCCATTCATATCCTTAATAGTACAACTTTACAAGTTGTTTTAAAAGGAACACATTTATAACAGGCACAACTATATCTAGCCTCTGTACACACATATAATTAAAAGGGAAAATGTATAGAAATTCAAAATTATGCTTAGTGATCAATTTCAATTCTGTCCTAATTAGAAATGATCTAGATATATGACGAACATTAATTAGCTCAACTTAGTATCAACCCACTGTTAATTGGAGCAATTTAATATGAATTTCCTTAACTTTTGGACATTTTAGAAATAATAATTTTATGTAAAGAATTATTTTTAGGCCAGTTAGAATAGAGCTTCTTTAAGTGATTTTTACAATATGATTTGGTAATGCTATCCTGAGATATAAAAGTGATACATACTCACGCAATGAGAGGTAAAGCCCTAATTACAAACACAGAAATGCAAGCAGAGATAGGGAGAGTTTAGTTTCAATTCTAAAATTTAAGCCATGGGTGAAGAGTAAACACGGAATTAGAGAATTAGAGTTAGAGAATTAGAGACACAGAGTCCCTGGACCGTATCAAAGAGTTGTTCATTTCCCTGTGGGTATGAATCTTAATTGATTTGAACTCAAAATAGACAAACAGAAAAAAGTAACAAATCAAATTTTCTGTCATCTTTCACACAAGAGAGATAAATCTTTATAAATCATTAATCTATTTATAGAGAAATTACCAAATGGTCCAACAATAAAACCAAAAGAAGCTAGCAGCAGAAAACAAGTGAATGCTCAAAAGGAATAAAAATGAAATCCTTGCCCTAACTGTTTGGCTCAGTGGATAGAGCGTCAGCCTGCAGACTCAAGGGTCCCAGGTTCGATTCCAGTCAAGGGCGTGTACCTTGGTTGCGGGCACATCCCCAGTAGGGGTTGTGCAGGAGGCAGCTGATCGATGTTTCTTTCTCATTGATGTTTCTAGCCCTCTATCCCTCTCCCTTCTTCTCTGTAAAAAATCAATAAAATATTTTTAAAAAATGAAATCCTTGGCATGCTACCAATGGACAGGAGTTCAAATCACAGGGTCAGTAGTTAGACTCATCACTGCGTTCTTAGACCAGGAACAGAGCACAATAGGCCCCAAGAGGCCTCATTACTTGGCTGAAATAAACAAGGATCTGAATGCCAGAGCCAACCTATCCAAGCCATGGCATCAAAGATAAGATACACCAGTCAATTAAGATTATTTTATTAAAACTATTGCAGCAGAGAGAATATTGATTAATGGTGAATGCCTTGAATACAGGGAAAAAGGCCTGGGGTTTCATAGAGGCAGGTAAAAAAGGGAGTCATCTGCAAGCCTTATGGGAGTCCTGAAGAAGGGTGGAGAGAAGCCTTATATCAGTACGTGAAGGAAGATGAGTATTTGGCAGTTAGTCCTTTTTCAGACACAAAAAGCTAGAGGGATTTCTTGTTTTATTTTGCATTTCAATAATTTTATTGAAATGTATATCCCTTAGTACCAAAACATAATGGTAGTTGGTTAGGTTACCTCTGCAAAGTCAAAATTAACACCTATGTAATAAAAATATTCAAATATATCAGCCTTTGGAGGAAACTGAAAAGTTATCTATAAAACATTGTTTACAAAATACAAAAATATACTGTGATCTTTTGGTTTATTTTCAATGCATATTCATCCATAGCATGATGTCAAAATTGGTACAGAGATGTGCACTTCATTACTTCATGGGAATTACATTTCAATTTGAGGGCATTTCACATAAGCAAAACTACACACCTAGTGATTTGGGCATATTAATTTATTTTTAATATAATTTTGAAAAAAACGGGATGTTTATGTCCATGGGGGGAAAAGTTTTTATACGAAATCTACTACTTCAATCTAGTCCCACCCAGAAGATTAGTTTTATGGTATTAATAACTCAAAATAAATTAACATAATTCTGAAAACTTGCATATTTAACACTTGAGAAGTTTTCACTAAAGACTGCTTTTATAAAATTGCCATTGCTTTCATTTCAAATGTTGTTTAAAATGAAATGAATATACATTCACTAGTTGCCCCTATTGTGCCATCAGAAAGTCTTAAGCATCTTCATAATCATGAGGGTGCTTGAGGGAGTGTCAGGATTTTCTATTAAGTCGGTGAATATAACAGATCTATAGTTGAAAGTGTTACAAATGGTTAATCAGTTACTCCGTGTAATGTGTAGCCTGAGTTCCATCTAGGGAGGCTGTAGGGAGGTTTCTTAGTCATTGCTATTTTCTAGCGCACAGGCCTCAGGTAAATTTCAACATTTCCAGTGCCTTTTATCTCCTCTTTTTCATCTTTAACAATCCTCTACGTTGATTGAGGCTATGTGAAATTATGTGTACTATTCTATTCTGTGATTGATTCCATGAAAAGAGTTGACATGAACTACCTAACAAGATCCTCTGCGTTTCAGTAGCTTATTGTGCAACATTGTCCCAACGGAGGTTTCAGGCTCTCCTTCCAGGAAAGCAATGAGGTGAGATGCTTGGGAGATGGCCTGGTATTTGACTAGCAGTGAGGAAGAGATCTACAGAAGTGGATCACAAATTCTTTGCCACTGAGATCCACAGTACAAAATGCATTCTTGTCTTCTCCTCTTTCTTTTCTTTTCTTTTCTTTTCTTTTCTTTTCTTTTCTTTTCTTTTCTTTTCTTTTCTTTTCTTTTCTTTTCTTTTCTTTTCTTTTCCCTTTCCCTTTCCCTTTCCTTTTCCTTTTCCTTTTCCTTTCTCTTCTTTTCTTTTTATAAGGCAAAAGTGCTTTATTTTGTAAAGCCTGACTCATGACTACAGTGTATTGTCAGCACTAGAAGATACAAGGCAAACTTCCTCACTCTATCCAAATAGTTTACCAACAGAAATAAATGATAGAGACTGTCACATACAAAAATAAAGCATTTATAAAATTCTAAAAGCATACACAGATTGGCCACAAAGGAAATAGTTACTCAAAACAATGTATGTGTACCTTATCCTTACTTCATAGTCCCACTTTTATAGACTTGGGTCGAAGAAACTACGGTATAACTCCAGAACACTGAAAGTGATTGGATTCTAGAATGAATAGTGTGTGTGGGGAGTGGTGGCGGGGAGGGTTGGGGTTTGAGGAGTAAGTCACAGCCTCAGTCGTTTAAATGCATGAAATACAGATTTGGACAACCATGTCACAGCAGTTTTAACATAATCTATTGAGGATAACAATCTATGTGAAGTCAGTTACAGCAGGATGGCATTGCTACAGGATTCAAAAGACACTTTATTTGCGACCACCTTGTGTTTTCTGAAGTAAACCCACATACATTGGGTGCAATTACAATCTTGATAAGCCCAGAATTAAAATTACTGGAAGAGGCAATATGGCAGGGGGTGTTCCTTGAGTTATAAGTAATTATTGAAGGTTGGATTTGTTTCTCTTTTCTGAAACTGCCTACAAAAATCATTTCATGTTTTAAACAAAGAGCTTCAAAGGCACTGCTTTAGCACAGTCTATAAGTGGATAACCTCCATGCTTCATTACCAATGCATGTATTTATTGAACTTTAGGACTACTTTAATGATTTTCATAACAGAAAACATTATATGACAAATAGTGATATTTTTATCTATTCTCTTTTCTTCTGTTTTATTTTTTAAAGCTGGTAGTGACTCATTAAAATTGTCTTCTGCTAATGCATTGCAAAACACAGTTTGGAGTACAATGACTAGAATATCTTATTACTTTGTTATTATAAAATAATTTAATAACCTTTAAAAATGTTACTACTCATATTTTGGGGGGGAGGTTAAAATAAAAATATGTTGCCTTCAGTCTTTTTCCACACAATATGTGTCATATTCCCAAGCATATTTTTATAGATCAGCAGTATCTAACCACATTTGGGCTCTGATGGCATTTTATCAGAGACTAGAGGCCCGGTGCACAAAAATTTGTGCACTCAGTGGGGGGTCCCTTAGCCTGGCCTGTGCCCTCTTGCAGTCTGGGACCCCTCAGGAGATGACCACCTGCTGGCTTAGGCCTGCTTCCCGGGGGATTGGGCCTCAGCTGGCAATCAGACATCCCTCTGGAAGCTCGGCAGCCCTCGGGGGATGTCCACTTGCCAGCGGGGAGCAGACCCAAGCTGCAGTCGGACATCCTTAGTGCTGCTGAGGAGGCAGGAGAGGCTCCCACCACCACCGCTGTACTGGCACCCGCCAGCCTGGCTTGTAGCTGAGCAGAGCTCTCCCATGAGGGAGCGCACTGACCCCCAGAGGGCAGCTCCTGCATCGAGTGTCTGCCCCCTGGTGGTCAGTGTGTGTCATAGTGACCAGTCATTCCCAGTCTTTCTGCTGTTAGAGTCAGTTTGCATATTACCCTTTTACTATATAGGATAGAGGCCTGGTGCACGGGTGGGGGCCAGCTGGTTTGCCCTGAAGGGTGTCCCAGATCAGGGTGGGGGTCCCCACTGGGGTGCCTGGCAAGCCTGGATGAGGGACTGATGGCTGTTTTCAGGCTGGTCACACCCCTTCAGGGTGGGGGTCCCCACTGGGGTGCCCGGCCTGTGTGGGTGAGGGGCTGAGGGCCGTTTTCAGGCTGGCCTGCGACTGAAGCTCCCAGCCTCTCCTGTTTTTCTTTTTTTTTAATTCTGGGATTTATTTACCTTCTATAATTGAAACTCTGTTGCCTTCACTGGCGCTCCCAGCTCTGAGGCTGCGGCTGGCTGCAAGCAGATATCTGGAGTTGGTTTAGCTTCTATAATTGAAACTTTGTTGATTTTGGAGCTGTTGCTTTTGGAGCTCAGAGCCGGTCAGTGGCAGTCGGGGAACCTTGGCTTCCTCCATCACTGGAGCAAGCAAACCTCCTGCTCGCTTCAGCTGCATGGCTGCCAGCCGCCATCTTTGTTGGCAGTTAATTTGCATATCTCGCTGATTAGCCAATGGGAAGTGTAGTGGAGGTATGGTTAATTACCCTTTTTGTCTTTTATTAGATAGGATAGTCTGTAATGAAAAATTGAGAGAAATGATGACAATATACTCAGTCTGTAGGCATGTATAGTCATTTATTTATCCAGCAAGTATTGTGTTTCTTAGATTCTAACAATTGTTCTAGGTAATTGGAGACAAATAAGAAATGCAAAGTTCCTGCCTATATGAATCTTACATCCTAATAGAGAAAAAAAATTTTCAAATTACTTTTATTGAAAAAATACAGACTTTTTCTTTTTTATTATATTATGTTATAGTATATTATATTATATTTCACTGTCAAGAAGTAAAATTTTATTATATTACATTTCTATATTATATCACATTTCTATATTACATTATCCTATATAATAAAAGGCTAATATGCAAATCGACCTAATAGCAGAACAACCATACAGAACAACCAGTATGACCACCAGGGGGCAGATGCTCAACACAGGAACGGCGCCTTGGTGGTCAGTGCGCTCCCACAGGGGGAGCACCGCTCAGCCAGAAACCAGGCTTACAGCTGGCAAGCGCAGCGGCGGTGGTGGGAGCCTCTCCCACCTCTGCAGCAGTGCTAAAGTGTTCGACTGCCCACTTAGGCCCGCTCCTGGGCCTACGCTGTCAGTAGGACATCCCCTGAGGACTCCTGGACTGCGAGAGAGTGCAGGCCAGGCTGAGGGACACCCCTCCCCCCCAAGTGCATGAATTTTGTGCACCAGGCCTCTAGAACAGCGGTTCTTAACCTGTGGGTTGCAACCCCTTTGGGGGTCGAAAGACCCTTTCACAGGGGTCGCCTAAGACCATTGGAAAACACATATATAATTACATATTATTTTTGTGATTAATCACTATGCTTTAATTATGTTCAATTTATAACAATGAAATTGGGGGTCACCACAATGTGAGGAACTGTATCAAAGGGTCGTGGCATTAGGAAGGTTGAGAACCACTGCTCTAGAATATTATAATGTTTAGGTTTTCTTTCTATTGTGAATGAATCATGATATTAAATAATTTTGTTTGTTTTACTTCAAAAATAAGTTTGGTAACTTGATGTCAGTCTGTAATTTTTAAAATTGTTATTTTCCCATCTTAGCAAATATGAAAGTCTGGAATAAGCTGGATAAATCGATTCCACCCCCGCCCTGCTGTGAGGTGATGACTCAGGCTGGCTCTGACTACACAAAAGAGGCCAGGGAGACCCACATCCTGGAGGGCCAATCGCCACTGACTCGGAGACCAGTGTCTCTTGTCTCACTTCTAAAAGTGATTTGAAATTGATAGCACACTCTGGAATCTACTGTATAAGAAATAGTCATGTTGAGGGTCATTTAGAAGAAAGATTAGCTTAATGAATTCTGGCACCCTGTGTCAGGCAGAAAACCATGACCATGTGTTAAGTATAACCATATTTTGTGCAGCATGAGAGTCAGCAGAGTGATTTAATAGCTCTAGTCCAAGAAGTGTTGAAAACTCTGGCCCAGTGTAGCTTTCCAATACAGGACACATAAAAACAGAATAAGAAATTCAAGAATCAAACTGATGACTGCGTTGAGCTCTGGAGAAACTTCATTTTAAGACACAGAGCCAAGGTTTTACCTTCATGTATATGCACTCGCCTCCAATGGCTTTCCTTGAAGGCAAGAGGAGGATGTGACTTAGTCTCTTTGTCTCTATCATCTCGTCTCCACTCCCATTCTGAAATAACATTTCAGAGTTGGGGGGGGAAAGTAAAGTATTTGACCCTCCTGCAATAAATGATAATAATGATGATAGCTAATCCATATATGTATTGTACTTAATATGTGCCAGGGGCCATTTCATACACTTTACATCTATAAACTCATTTAATGCTCATGATCCCATGAGATAAATGCTATTGTCCCCATTTCACAGACAAGCAAACTGAACACAGATAGGTACAAACTAAGATCACACAACTATTAAGATAAGGAGCTAACACTCAAATCCTGGCCATCTGGCTCAGAAGTCCAGCCTCTTAACTACTGTATTCTACTACCTCTTTAGAGAGGAAAGTTAAGCATGGGCGATATTAGTATCCAAATGCAAGTGCCAAAGGAAATGGAAGTTAACTCAAAAGCTTGTTAGTTACCCATGATCAGTAAGAGACCTGGGGATGTTTGGCTCTGGATTATAGGTTTGGTGGATCCCAGTGGTCCCTCTCCAGAACCCAAGTAGGGATAATGCAGACTCTCAGACATGGCTCACCTTCCAGGGTGAAACCACCAATTGACAAGAACCAAATTACCCCCCTCAAGAAACCACAAACATACACGATTTTTTAAAATCAGTTTATCAGTGCAGGGCTACCAAATAGTAGGTGTCTGGACATTAGGGAAAGATAATTAGGGAAGATAGCCAAATCAAACTTCTCTTTTCTCCAAATGTAAAACTTGTGGGTTTCACTCTTCTTCCAGTTTATAATATAACATTCCAAAGTTTTTATGTGGACTTTTATGAGGGTGTATTTTTTTTCACACATTTCTCTTTCCATAATCAGCCTTTTACAAGAATTGTTTTTCCTTCACTCCTTTTATTTTTCCTTGTATTTTTTAGTTCTGGGCCTTGGCTGTCAACTGAATTGCATCTTGAACGGGGTAATTAGATGGTTGGTAAGCTGCAAACATGTTGTAACCCATGTCATACTCATGTGTACATCTCTGCCCCAACTTGATAAAATGAGTGATACTGGGGCACCATTGTCATGCGCACCCCCAAGCCTGGGTGTGTAACCTCCAACTGCCTGAACTTGTTCAGATGGAAGCGGGATTGCTAAAACACCTAGATATCCTCCCCTTATGAAAGGTGCATCAGGACAGAAGCTCACAACAGAAAAGTGTGGGGTGGGAAGAAGGAAATCTCTCTGGGGCAGAAGTCCTTTGAAAACACCGAAGGTGACAGCCTACGTAATTTTGAAATCATGAGTACTAATGGAGGTTTATTTCACTAACTTAGATAGTCATGGACAAAATATGCAACTTTGGAGAAAGCACCTGGCTGTGCCAATCTTTCCACGCTTCACCTCCTAACAGGAGCAGTCCGTCGAACAAAGATACCAAATGTCTTAGTTCTCATTTCTTTCATGCCTGATGCACTCCATTGTTTTCTCACGCCCAGTTCTCCTTTTTGAACACACCATAGATGGGTCCCTCTTAATTTCTGCAGTTAATCTGTCTTGGCCTGAAGTACCACTTTACTCAGTACCTTTCTCAACAACCCTCAGATCTTGAGTCCCCATGTCCTGCCAGGGCTCTGCCCCACATCTTTTGCTAAGTGCCAGAATCATTCAACCACTTGGTCTACACGGTATAGAAGAGTCTCCTGAAGGATCAGCATAATCTTCTGTGGTTTAGGAAAGGTTTATGTGGCCTCCAGCACCTTCCTTGGGCTAGGCTCTACCATGTCTGCTTACCCTTGATCTTTTTGTCCCTCTTTACCTTCAGTTCCTTTCTTCTCTCAGCCTTCTCCATTGTGACAATGCAGGTTATGCAAGAAAGAAACTTAAGGCCATTGGCCACCTTCATAACCCGGTAAATGGAAATAGTACTTCAATAGTTTTGGATGTAATTTTTTAAGAATTTTTTTTTATTTTAGAATGATCTTAGATTTGCATGAAAGTTGCAAAGAATATACAGAGTTCCCACATGTTCTTCACCCAGCTTCTCCTAATGTTAAAAATGTATATTGGCATGGTACATTTGCCCAAACTAGAAAACCAGTATCGGTGCAATACTATTAGTTTAACTCCAGGCTTTATTCATATTTCCCCCAGTTTTTCCACTATTGTCCTTCTCCTGTTCATGGATCTAATTCAGAACAGCACATTGCATTGCTACATGATGGTTTTAAATGGTTATCAAAACAAGACCCATACCTATGCTCCTGTTACTCTGTATGTGTGCGCATGTGAGTGTGTGTCTTTATCTATCTAATATTAATTCAACATGGAGATTGTTTTTCTTTCTAGTCTTTTATATAGACACTACTGACAAATTAGGCAGAGGTTATATTAAGTATCTTTAAGCTTTTACTTTTCAACTCTGACTACACACCAGCTTCATCTGAGGAATGTTTGTAAAATGCACATGCTTGTTCCCCACCCAAGATTTATTGAACAGGAATCTCTAGGGAGTGAGGACCAAAATCCATGCTTTTATGGATTCATCAAGGCCAGAAAAGATTACCTTAGTCATTTCCACTTCAGAAGCTAAAACAGACTCCCAATTTTTATATCAATTAATTTGGGACATGGGTCTGAGTATAAATATATACATGTAATCATTTGTGATGAATGTTGAGTATATCTCAGTAGCGTTCCCTTGCAGAATATTATTTCCTTTGCCATAATCATTAAGCCTATCTTGACAAAATATGCTTCATGCCCCTAGGCTCACACTGCTCTCAGTGGTATTTAGATACAATCTTCCTTGGATTGTATGGCTCTGGGTTCAAGCTCTAGCTCTGCCACTTACAAACTTCAGACAGTTATATAACTTCTCTGTAATTACTCTCTATCTGTAATAGAGGACAATTATTATTACTAACATGCAAGATTGCTGTGAGCATAAACCACCTGACACTGTGAAGGTTTAGGATGCAGGATTGTTTAACAATTAATGGTAAGGAACTCTGAAAACAAATAATGCTAACTCTGAAAACCTACACCTGGGAAATGAGAAGATTTATCAAAATTACCAAATTGAGATGACACAATATTAAATCCTGTGTCTGTCTTAGTTTCTTATATAGTTAAGGCTGCCTCCTACTAAAAATTTCCAACACATCATCCAATTAAATTGTTCTTTGATGTATAGCGAATACAGAGGAAATACAACTTATTTGCATTTAAAGAGAAAGGAGACAAAAAATGCTGAGGTGGTAAAACAAGTGTCTGAAGTTGAGCTTATCAGAGTCCTCTGTAAAGTACTAGCAGTTTTGTGGCTGATTGAGGTTCTGGATATAACACCTGCCTGCAGATGCCTCATTTCATATCTCTTCTGCAAGGCATGTTTCCCTTTGAAAATGCATAAAGATGTTTATAATTTGCTCTGTAAAATGACAGTAATGTTATCAAATGCTTTATAGACACTTATAAGCTCTTTATTGTAAATCCCATTACAAAGCATATTACCTGAAGTTTCACAGAAACAACTTTGAAACATTAAAAAAAATGTTTGTGATGGTAGATTAGAGGTACTAAATGAGGAAGCCTTCTTATTTTGTAATATTTTGTTTTCTTTTGTTTAGGCATTGTTTTTCCTTCTAATCATAAAAAAAATAAGAATATGCATGATCAGGTTAGAAAATATCCAAATAATAGGCTGGCTAAGTCTTGCCAAAACATGAGACAGTTTGCCAAGCCAAGAGGCCCTTGGCATTCCTGACAGACCTCTCTCCAACTCCTTCTCTTACCCAGTCCCATATGAAAGAATATCAAGCTTGCACAGGACACGCCCTCCCCGGGCCATTTGCTAATTGGTTCTGTTAATTAGCTACTTAAAGGCACCTTCACACACATAGAAATATTTGTCAGTTTTGTTTACAGATATATTCCAAATGTCTAGATTAGCACATAGTAGGTATTCAGTAAATATGTATTAAATGAGTGAGTGAGTGAATGAATGACACTGTACTTAAAAAAAATGCTTTTATTGAATTTTTTTTTAGAGAGAGAGGAAGGAAGAGAGAGAGAGAAACATTGATTGGCTGCCTCCTGCACACCCCCTATTGGGAATTGAGCTCTCTACTGAGGCAGGCATATGCTCTGACCAGGAGTCAAACCAGTGACCCCTTGGTACATGGGATGATGCTCAATCCACTGAGGCACACCAGCCGGCTGTACTCTACTTTGTAAATATGTTATTCATTGTTTGTAATTCTTATAGCATACCTGAGCTATAAGTACTATGACTTATACATACAATAATCTGAGTCAATTAGGAAACTACCCAAGGTCACATAGCTGGTAAACAGGGGACGGGTACTTCACAGCTATGTATGCACATCATGGAACATGGTCTTCCTACCTGGCATTCTAGAGATGTGTATATATACTTAGGGTGTGTTCAAGAAAGTTTGGAGCACTTGCAGAATGTAGGAAAAGAAATAATGGTAAAATTCCATGCTTACCACAGGAGCCCCTTATCCTGCTACCATTGTTCCACTCTCATTTCTTTTTTTAATCTATTTTTATTATTGATTTTTTTTTTACAGAGAGAAAGGGACAGGGATAGACAGTAGAAACATCAATGAGAGAGAAACATCGATCAGCTGCCTCCTGCACACTCCCTACTGGGTATGTGCCCGCAACCAAGGCACATGCCCTTGACTAGAATTGAACCTGGGACCCTTGAGTCTGCAGGCTGACGCTCTATCCACTGAGCCAAACCGGTTAGGGCCACCCTCATTTCTTGTACTTCTTTCTCCATCTGTCTTGCCATGTCTTTTCTCAACAAAAGTTTTTCTAAGGCTTTCAAATTAAATTGCTAGTCATTAATGCAAAATATATCCTTGAAATCATTTATCTCTTTATATGTTCTACTTGCCAAATATTGAGGAGCTTCCTTTCATGTATTTCCTTGTCCACCCACCGACACAACTCTGACGTTTCAGAAAAATCCTGAGATTATCCTGGGTGGGCCACATATAAATCCCCACACTGTCAAACTCTCCAAGCAACCCTTTTTCATTCATCATTAGTCTAGCAATCTAAACCAACACTGAAAAATAAGGGCCTGAGAGATTTATTTCACCTTCCAAACCTCCTCCCTGATGTTCTAGGGCTGTGTCAACATAGGCAGAGAGAACTGGAGAGCCAAGGGTATTTAAGAATCTCATCATGTTAGAAGTGGAGGAGGACTTGGCCATCCTTTAACCACACCCCCTCACTTTACACATAAGAAAACAAAATCTAAAGCCAACAGTAACTGTACTTGCTTGCCTCTTATCTGTCATTCTAATAATGATTGTTGTGAATGAAAGAATCATATAGGTAATAATTTTTTTTATTTTATTTTCAAGTGTCGGCATCTTTTACTAATTATTATTTTTCAAAAGTTAATACAACCACAGAATAACTTATGTGTTATTTTGAATTTGATAAATGTCATTAAATTCAATTCAGAAATCATTTTATTAGGTGTCTGTTAACATGCTTATTTTTAAGTACTCTGTGTCATTCCACAGTTGATTTAGTCACTAACTGAATTCATTTAATGTAACTAAGTTTATTTGAGGGAAGGGGAGATAAAAAAAAAAAAAAGGCCCAGCCGGGGTGGCTCAATGGTTGAGCATCAACCTATGAACTAGGAGGTCATGGTTCGATTTACTGGTCAGGGCACGTGCCCAGGTTGCGGGCTTGATCCCCAGTGTGGGGCATGCAGGAGGCAGCCTATCAATGATTCTCTTTCATCATTGATGTTTCTCTCTCCCTCTCCCTTCCCCTCTGAAATCAATAAAAATATTTTTTAAAGGAAAAAAGGCATTAAAGCTAGAGGCAAGATAAGTGCATAAAGACCTCTGCCCTTAGAAGCTGGTGGGAGGGCAGGAGGCCTAAATATAAGCCAGGCTTCCTAGTAAGCAAAGTAAAGAGAAAAATCCTGTTAATTCCAAGATTCATAGTTGCTGTAAAACAAACAAACCAGTTTGTTTTGTGCTGTCAACACCGCACAACAATCCAAGATATAAAGACTGGACTTACAATTCACTTGGGAAAGTCATAAGAAAAAAAGAAGTGAGATGTGAATGAGAACAAAATGAGTCCTCAAGTACTGGTTCCAAAATAATATTATAAGATCACAGAAAAAGGAAAGCTTCTGAATGGTGGGATTTGGTAAGACTTCGTGAAGGAAGAGGCATCTGAATGTCCTTGAAGGCTGACCAAATTTGCAAAGAAAAGGTTAGGGAAATACGACGTAAAAGAGGCCGTTGGTCAAACGTTGCTAGTAGATTGTTGAAAGGTCTAGTGTCTGCACTACTCGCTGACAATGACAGATTTCTCCCCCTCTGTCCACTAGAATTGCCATCAATGAACATTAACTAATCTGTGTGATATTTATCAAAGCCACACTTAGTAAATTCAGTGATCTTTTAAAATAAAAAGTAAGGTACCGTTAAAATGTCTCAGCACAAAGGAAACACATCTCCTCTGTATAAGCCTGACCTTGTAGAAGGAAAGTCTGAACAATGTGTAAATGATAGTTTCACAAAGACAATGGCAGGCACTGCTGTGTGGGAGTAGAAAAGGATCCTTGGTATTTTTTGTTTGTTTGTTTGCTTTGTTTTGCTTTAAAATATGTTTTTTGTTGATTTTAGAGAAAGAGGAAGGGAAAAGTATAAAGAGATAGAAACATCGATAAGAGAAAGACATGGATAGGCTGCCTCCCACATGCCTCCTACTGGGGATTGAACCCACAACCCAGGCATGTGTCCTGACCTCTTGTTTCATGGATTGATGCTCAACCACTGAGCAACACTAGCTGGGCGGGTTTTGATTTGAAAACCTTCTTATGAAATATGAAACTAATAACCAACAGAAGGAAGGAATGCTTACTTTTTGGAAGTGAAGTTTCTTCCTTGCCCCAAAGTAGCATATACTCTTGTAGTAACCCTTTCCTAAGCAAGGTCTGAGAAGAGTTAATGCAATATCTAACAGGTTACCAGGGGTGGGCAAACTTTTTGACTCCAGGGCCACAATGGGTTCTTAAACTGGACCGGAGGGCCGGAAAAAAGCATGGATGGAGTGTTTGTGTGAACTAATATAAATTCAAAGTAAACATCATTACATAAAAGGGTATGGTCTTTTTTTTTCAATAGTTTTATTCATTTCAAACGGGCCAGATTCAGCCCGCGGGCAGTAGTTTGCCCACGGCTGGGTTAGACTCAATGTTTCTCTAGGACCAGGCCCCTGGTGATTTATCCAGACTTTTGTTTCTCCCCAAATACTTGTGGATGGAATTTGGATTGTTTAAATAAGACGGCTTCCCTAGTTTGGGGAAAGGGGCATTGAAGAAGGGCTGTTAGAACAGAATGCCATCAACCTGAGTAGATAAAAATTAGTTAAGAATCATTAACATTAAGTACTCTCTAAAAGGTATAAAAATAACAGTGTTTTAGCTCAATAACTTGTTAGAAAAATAGTTTATCTATAGATCTGTATTCTATCAAAGCACAACAATCTAGCGCCAACTTAGGGAGAGAATAGTGATTCTTAAAAAGGCATTTTCCCCAACAATATGCACTGTGATATAAAAGGTGTCACAGATGATGGTCTGTGGATTGCATTTTGTGACTCCATTTAAAAGGAGGAGTAAGACACAGCCCATCCCCAAGGGCATGGTGGCTTTAGACTATCACATAATGGACAGGTCTAAACTGCATGTCTGATTAAATAGGCTACAAGACTTAGACTGACTTAAGTCACAATACCAAATTCATAATCTAGTTCACTTGAGAAACTTAAAATAATTCACATATTGCTCTGGCCAGTGTGGCTCAATTGGTTGGATGTCGTCCCATGCACCTGAGGTTTGCTGATTTCATTCCCAGTCAGGGAGGGCACATACCTGAATTTTGAGATCGATTCCCCATTAAGGAGAATGCAGGAGGCAGCCAGTTGATGTTCCACGCTCACATCAGTGTTTCTCTCCCATCTTCTTCTTTCCTCTCTCTCTAAAAATCAATAGAAATATAGTATATATATTTAATTCACACATTAATGTATCCTTTCTTCCCTCCCTCTCTGTTTTCCTCCCTCCTTCCCTTTATTCTTTCCTTCTCTTCTCCCTTCCTTTCCCATGTATTTATTAAATGTGCCTACTATTATCATAGTATCATAAACACTATCTTTTCAATTCCTTGTAAAATATTTTTTGTCTCTTCTTGTAAATATCTTGCCAAAAATTGTAATAGACTCTGTGGACACAAAGTGAAGGAGGAGTGTACAAACATGTTTTTAAACAGGCTGACCAGTGCTAGAGATGATAGAATAATTATAAATTTGAGCAACTACAGATCAAGGCTCCATATATTATTTCTAAAACGAGTGTGAACACCTGAGAAATATCTATGACTTCCGTTACATTCTGCCAGTGCTGCCTCGTGATGGCTGTTTTCACACAAGTGATACTTTGATCAGCTGCGGCCTCACATTCTGTGTCACTGCAGCATAGAGCTTCCAGATCCATGTGGAAGAGTGATGGTGTAGTGGCTTCTCTAGGCCTCCCTGTGCCCTCCCCGTACCTAGAGCCTGGACCCAGTGGGATCGATGGCTCTGCTGCTGGAATGTCTATGACCTAGTCACTTAGGAAGGGAGAGGAGCTCTCTGGGGAAAGCTAGTCTAAGTTTACGAAGTGAAACTCCAGTGGTAAAAGCAAAGAGTTTACTTGGTGGGATCATACGCCATACATAGTCTGCCATGCCAATGGGAAGGGAAAGGAGGAAATTTCCTATCAAGATACCAAGTAATTTACTGACTCATTAATTCAAGCGGATAAGCAGAAAACAAGCATCTGTTGAGGACTTCTTATTACTTTCCTTACTCATCATGAAGTTTTGAAGAACAAGATGAATCTTTTGCATGAGGAGCAGTATAATGACCATTGCTTCGGTAGCATGTGAACCAAGTGAGTATGATGTAATTTATTTCCCAAGTGCTTGTTCTTCAATCTCCCACAAATTATTAACATTCAGGGCTTATAAAGAAATATAACATCTGTTTTTCATAGATGCATGTACACACAACAATCTGGAAATATTTTATGAATACTCATATTAAACAAAAAATCCATCATTATGTTAAAACTCCACTGTGATTCTGAACATTTTAATATACTATGGAGGCATGAGAGTAAAATAGAGGCAAGGTTGTATGTAAGTAGGAATGCTAACTGATCTGCTGTGTGTGTCCAGCAAAATTAAAGTAATAAGACATTTTATTAAATTCACCTATTAATAGTGTGCAGTGCAGAGTCATGAAGTGTCAGAAATAAAAAAATAATATTAATTGTCTAAGCCAATAGGAAGGGCTGTCCCAGGCTCTGAGCTGAGATGCTGGGGAATCATGGATCACATAGAATACTAGTGGCCCAGTGCAGAAATTCGTGCACATTGAAAGGAAAATAATTAGAAGAAATATTTTAATATTACTATTTGCTCTTTCTCTGTAAGGGATGCTGGTCGCCACCTGTGGGGCAATTGGCAGGGCAATAGGGCCCTTCTTGCACCTGCCTTGGCCTGGAGCCCCCCGCTCATCTACTTCACCATCCCACCCTGGTCCTGCTCTCTTCAGGGCCCATCAGGACCGGCAGTGCCGCCACTGCCGCCCACTGCCAGCACTGCATCGCTGACGCCCGCCATGTTCAGTGCCGCCCCCTGGTGGTCAGCGCACACAATAGTCAAACTCTTGGTAGAACTCCCCGTCGGGACAATTTGCATATTAGGCTTTTATTATATAGGATAAACAGCATCACTGTGGGTTCCTAGTTTACATATTTGATTTGCAGCTTCTTATTCTTATATCCTAGGGATGTTTTCCACTTACTTGAAATGAAATAAAAAATAAAGAAGCTATTTGAAATTGGGGCATAGCCATACCAGAGGAGGATACAAATTCACACAAATACTTGTGAGACAAAAGTAGGGAAATGCAAAGTTTCATCTTCAAAAAGTAGACATTGGTTTGAAAACATATTTCAATAATTGCTGCAGAGTGATGTTCCAACATGTCACCTTGAAATGCCCTCTGCTGTTTCTTTGGGCTTAACACTTTGAACTGGAAGGTCCAAGTTAACGTTGGTCTTCAGTGGCAGGATAGAACTGACTGTACTGCCTCATAAAAGCCAATCATCATGTTTCTGTTCCTACTATACATTCAATGTCATCCTGTTAGTAGCTTCAAATTGGTTGTTTTGGGAGCAATGACACCTTAGAAATTGGAAAATTCTAGAAATCAAGCTACAAATGTGATTTCCACCCCCCTCTCTCTTTTTTTTTTAAATTGTGATCCAGTTATTAAACATTTATCAACCTGATCTAGTTCCTTGTCAAAGATATTCTATCTTTCCTCACCACTTTTGTGGTGTATTGTTTTTTTTCCCCTTGTACTCTTCTTCTGGTGCTCCTAAATTAAAGACAATGCAGGTCTTTGTATTTGATGGTAAGACCAGTTCCAGCAAAGTATAAAGTGGGTGAAATATGTTTTCCTGCTTGTTTGTCCTTTTTTCCTAAAACTTTTCCCTTTTTCCCTCTCCTCAGAATCTTATTTTTTCTCTTTTCTTTTTCATCCCTGTCCCAGCCCTGGGTTTTCCTAAACCAGAGAAGTTTCCAGAAACAGTGTGAAATATTTTGCCATAGGCTGAAATATTCTTCCCAAAATTTAATCAGAAAAGTAGAGCTAAAGAGAAAGAAAAGATTTTAGTTTTACATCAAATGCTGTCTAGTTAGTAGTAGCTTCATCGAACATTTTCAAGTAAGATTGGTAACAAATTAATGACACATGATTTAAGAAATGGCAGTGTGAGAACTCTGTGCATGACCCAGTGATATGCAGATTCATAAATGAGAGTCAGATATAAAATGACAGGATATGAACTACAACACAAATCCTCAAAGTGAGGTAAATTCTTTATTGTAAGAAAGCACTACTTTTGTTCTCATGTAAAAATTTCTGTCAATTAAATTTTTGTTCATTGCAAGTTCTTCATTTTTGTTCAGATGTGGACAAGTGGTCCTCAATTTGTTGGAATTTCATACTGGTGGGGACCAATGGTACAGTCTGTAATTCCCCACACCAGTCACATGTCACTCCAGTGCAGACACCTCTACACTATGGATCTTTGGGTGGACTTACCTTTGGGTCTGTTTCTGAGAACTCAGAGCCAGGAAATCGGTTGCTACAAGTCTCTTTAAATGTGCTGTGATCCACAATCATCTCCCGGGGCCGTAGGCTCTTCGTGAGACCAAGGCAAGCTCTAGGAGTGTGAGACAGGGCCCCGTGTGTATCTTCAGAACAGGATCCGTGCACACAGTTTTGCCTCTTTTCAGACAACCAACTGGGCACAGAGGCAGTCCAGGCAATGCCATTATTTAAAGGGCTGATGAAAAAGGACTTTTTAAATTGCCCCATCAGCCTGCCTTAGTGGGTAAACTTCATCAATTCGTCCATCCAGTCATTCATTCCCTTAGGTTAGAGCCTGTATTTCAGCTTTCCGCTATTAAAGTTTAATTTTCCTAGAATAAGGATCTAGAAACTAAATACTAGCTGGTAGTATCTTTGTTAGGAGTGATTACCTTGGGCAGTCACAGAGAGCAGGACCCTGAGGGCGTGGTGCACTGACAGGTACATTTCCATGTGAGGTAGGGTGCATGGAGACAGCCGACGGGACACTTGGTTTAGAAGCACGTAGTGGACATAGAGAGGGTTGCTGGGCTGCTGGAGGCAAGAGGGTCAGAGAAGGGGCAATGAGGGTTCACTGAAGGCAAACTCCTACCTCATAAATGAGCCTATAACTCACCCTGCCTCTGTGTCTCAGGGGGTCATGCATTATTGATCAAATTGTCAGTATACCTTTTAGACTGTGTTTCAAAGGATAATTCTGTTATCGTAGAGATCTGCACCAAAATATGAGTGGTTCCCAGTAAAACAGTTCAGTGTTTACTTCCTCCAAACTGGAGACACCTATTGGGATTTTTATCAAATTATTCGATGGGAGAAAAGATTGATAAGCATGCTTTCAATTGCAAGGAAGAATATTTGTTAAAGTTTAGAGGGCCGGAGAGTTGCATTTTGACTGACAAAATAATGAACCTGTTGATAGAGTCCAGAATTAGTTGGCTGAATTTGTTTTCGTTTCTCCATAAATTTGCCAAAGTCAGAAGAGAAAATCCGTAGAGGCAGAATGATGGGCCCTTTGATTAAGCATGTTATCAGCCTGGCTGTGGCCAGATTTCACCCTCATATATTCATGCGCACATCCTTTGCTATGAGTTGCATATGTGCTTCTTGGTTGTGGGGCAGATTTAGGTTTGTTTTTCTTTCTGTCTTTTCTAGTCCAAAAACTCATCATTTAAAGTTTTTGGAAGCAATTTAGAAATGCTAGGAGATTCCCAACCCCCTCCCGTCTTTTGGAATACTTGCAGTTATTTCTCCTGGCACAGAAACAACAATAAAACACACACACACACACACACACACACACACAAGAAAAACACAAATGCCAGGATATCTTCCAAAGAGGGACATAAAGGTACCGCCTACTTTACTTGTAAACCACCATGACTTGTTTATTCTTACCTGCTGTTACCAGAAAAGTTATTTAATATTTTTTTTAAAAAGTGGAAGGCAGGTTTTTGGGAGGGGGTGGACACTGGGGACCTAAACTGAAGCACATTGCTGGATAATTGCAGAGAGCAGTTGCTTGTGTTTGGTCGCTGGTTAATTAAAGCAAGGCTTGAGAGATTGAAGAATCAGGTGGTACCTTTGAGTCATCTGATACATTTTTTAAAGCAGTATCTTGAGATGCAATGTAAATTGGTTTTAATCCTAATCATTACAGTTTATTCCTTTAAAAACAATGATAATTATGAGAACATTGCTTTTTAAAGTAGTTTGGGAACCTGAAATGGGGCGGGGTAAAGAACTTTTAAAGACTGATGTTTTTCAGAGTCATGGAATTATGTTGGATTTGTTGGGTAATAAGCTTGTTTACACTGGCGTTTTTCTAGCACGTGAAAGGTAATCTATGGTTTATGTCGAAAGTCATCTCCTGTCCACAGAACAATGTCCAGTCCTCACTGATAGCTCTGTGGGAAAATTAAGCATTGCTTCTCCAAAATCGAAGGGATTATGTCTTTGTATTCCTTTTTTTTACAAATATTCCTTACAACTGAATACCATATGCCTACAATTTATGTGGCTAAAAACAAAAAGTGTATGGGGGGAGTCAATCCAAGCAGGAAACCTGAATAAAGATGATGACAATGGGTCACTTAATAATCCCTCTTTGCTTCCGCAACTAAAACAGGTATGGGGTTCAAGAGCACCTCGCTGAGTGTTCTTTTTATTATAGCTCAAAATCTTCACAGCCCTGTGGTCCTACCCCCTACCTCTTGTAGTTGGCTTTGTTCTGAATATCTCCATGCTTTGCCTGAAAAGTTTTCATTTACAATGAGAGTTTAGGGTGAGTATAAGGAGGCTTTCTTCTCTCTCATGGTGCTTCAGGCTACCTGCCTTCAGGAGACCCAGGAACAGATTTGAGCAAAATGTTCTGATACACAAATTGTTCTTTAACCCTGTGCTCTCACAGTGTGTCCTTGAGTCCTCATGTTATTCTCCCATAACATTTAAATGGGACAAGAAAGTGAAAGATTTTTAAAGATTGGGGCTGCTACATTTAATTCTGCTCCTTTTCTCACATCGCACACTAGTCTTTTCCCAGCCACCTGAGTAGTGAGACCATTTTACCATCCTCCCCATCTTAACCCCAATTTAAACAGCCACAGGCAGCCAAGCAAAACATGCCCATCTGCTCCAGATGTGTCAAATGAAGCTCTTCTATTTTCACTTTTTTTCCCAGACAAATCCTCCTGCAAATGTATAAACAGGTCGCTTTTTAGAAGTAGTAAAGATTAGTCTCTCTGGGGAAAATAGAAAAAGCTGGTGCATTTTGGAAACATTGGCTATTTTCCCTTAAAAAAAATCATCTAAATGCAATGCACAGCTTGTCCCCCTGTGTGCCAGAGGGGGTGGGGGTGGTAGTTTCAGGCTTTGTTCCTCTAGCCTCTGCTTCATCTGGGCTTATCCTCCAACTGAGAAAGAATCTACCCCGAAGCCAGAGACTTGCCTTTGGTCCCAATTCACTTCTGGGCAGCTTTGAAGAGAACAACTTATGATGTTGGATGAGGCAGCCCGCTATTGTCAGAGACCAGCAGAACCCCATCCTCCATGTTCTCGTGGTGTCTCTTTTCTTTCCAGGGAGCATGTCTCATGAGACACACAATTCAGTTATCTATTCAGTGATGATTTCCTAACAACCTACTTTGTGGCAGGAACTGTTCCAGGGTCTAGAGATTCAGCCATGAGCAAAAGTAACACACCAAGTCCCTGCTCTCGTGGACCTGGAGACAGATGAGAATATATACCAATATGGACCAGGGCAGGTGGAGGTGGGCAGTCTGAACTAAAATAAAGCAGTTTCTACAGATGGGGAGTGACCCGGGGAAAACAGGGTGGGGAGGTCAGAAAGGTTTTCTCAACAGTGGTCAGAGCAGCCTCTCCAGGGCGATGACGTTTGAGCAGGTACTTGAAGGAAGTGAGAGAGTGTGTGGAAAAGGAAAAGCCTGGGGCTGGCCCAGCCGGCATGGCTCAGTGGTTGAGCATCAACCTATGAACCAGGAGGTCACAGTTTGATTCCTGTTCAGGGCACATGCCCGGGTTGTGGGCTCAATCTCCAATTTGGGGCATGCAGGAGGCAGACAATCAATGATTCTCTCTCATCATTTATGTTTCTATCTCTTCCTCCCTTTCTGAAATCAATATATATATATTTTTTTAAAGCCTGGGGCTGGAACATGGTTGGCAAATTGAGTGTCTACAAGAGTCCCAGCTCCCTACAGAGGGCTGAGAAGGGAGAGCAGAGGGAGAAGAGGTGAGAGACGTGACCACAGGTCAGAGCATGAGGACTGAGTTTCTCAAACTCCATGTCCACACTGATCCCCAGAGGACCCTGTGTCAATGCAGAGCCCATTCAGCAGTTCTGGGTCAGGTCCTGAGTCTTTGTCTCTAGCACGCTCCCAGGGGATGCCTTTGTCACGGCTGGTCCCAGCCCACACTTTCAAGTAGCAAAGATTCCGGCCTTGGCCACAGTAAGAATCCTGCCTTTACTCTGAGGAAATGGGAAGGCTTGGAGGCATTTGAGTAAAGGGAAAGTGGGATCTGACTTGTTTTAATGGAGTCACTTTGGAGAAATGAAGCAAGGGAGGAGGCAGGAAGCCTGCTAGGACGTGATGGGAGTCATGTAGATGAGATGTAACGCTTGGGTGGAACGCCACACCCACAGCCACTTCAAGTGCATGTGGGGGTCAGCACTGCTGGCCAGGTGCAAACACAGGTTGGGGTGTTAACCTGCGACTTTGCAGACTCCTGCAAGTCAACGGCTCTTTAATAATTTTGTGAAAATCAGGTCTGAGATGCTTGATTCTTGGATCCTTATCAGCCTCATTCCGAATTTAATTTCCATTCCCAATGCACGTGTTGCTATTGAATTAAATGTGAAGTCATTGTATCCTGTGTGTACACTATGACAGCGGAGGTATTTTTATCCACCTCCAAATAGACTTCTGCTTGCATTATAATATGACACCTAAAGCTAAAAACAGTACCTATTTAATTTTTTAAACTTTATTTGTGTGTTCTTAAATTTAGGGTCAGACATTGGATTGTAAGTTCATCTGAAGCAACTAAAATTAGGAACTTGAATTAAGCCATCTACTCTTACTCACTGAAAATCTGTACTGGTTCCAGGCATGGTCCATGGTCAAGAGGTCATCCTTTCTGGTGAGAGGAATAATTTCCATTCTTTGATGTTTAAGACAATCATCTTAGCATCCTTAGAAAACCTATGTTTACAGAACCGCCTACTACAAGTGTGATCTTCCCCCAGCCTGTAGTCAGAAAGAGTCCTTGTGTAGACACATCTCCACAGACCACTCAGAGCCATGCCCTGCATCCCTTGAAGCTGTCTCCCTCCCTTCCATTGGCTTCTAAGACACTCATCACTCTGAATAGATTCTGTTCCACCCAGGCAACAATTGCTCTTGTGAGTTAGCAAACTCCTCCCTGCTTCCTGGGGATATGAGTCCCTCCTTGGACAGGGAGGCCGCTCAGCCACCCACCATTGTCAATGGTTCGGGGACTCATATGAGTTCCTGATCTGACCTCTTTCCTGAGCTCCAGCCAGAGAAATACTCAATTTTATTCCTTGCTCACTAGAGACTGTTTTTTTTCTTTATATTTAATCTGTTTTGACAATTTCAAGATTTGTTATTGCCATTTGATAAAATGGCAGTTCTCTCCCTTAAACTCCCACAATGCCTTTCTAAAACAGATTCTCCCTATCCCCTTCTGGCAATCCTTAAGAAGCCCAGACATGGTCCAACTTTATTCTGATGTTTTATATCCATGGGTGGCCTTTTGCAGACCTCCTTTTGTATTGTGAGGATAGGTGTCTTTGAGGAAGACCCACAAGAGGGCCTGACATTTCCTTAATGCCTTTTACTCATCCAGCCTTGAGCAAGTCACATTTTGTTCATTAGCTCATTTCATTCCTACAAGATTCCCATGGCATGTGTATTTATTATCCCTGTTTTACTGATGAATAAACTGAGGCCTAGAAAGTTTAAGTAACTTGCTCAATATCACAGGGTTAGTAAGTGGCCAAGGAGTCATTTGGGCACTCTTATTTAAATTCCAAAAGTTCTTGTTTTTTCTAGGTTATATTCTAGGTAATGCCAGTTTCCAGAAGATACTCTTGGTACCTGAATCTGTCATTTTGAACCTGTTATGTTTTTCTGACTGATACATGCAGTGGTACAACTAAGAAACCCTCCACCAGAAGCAGGTCTCTAGTCAGGCACATAGTCAGTTACATGGGTAACTGGCAGTCCTCCCTGACTCTACAAGCCAGTGCCAGCTAATGAACATCCAAAGCAAGACTGTCAAGAAAACACCCAAGCTCCTGACTCCACTGAAGAGGTTAGGAACCAAGTCAGTATCCCCACTCACTACATTGCATCAACGCTCATCATTTACACGCAGCAGGTGCTCAGTAAACACTGACAAATTTCTGTGTGAATAAATGCATGAACAAACCAAAGTATTTGTCTGTAAAAGTCACAAGGTTTTGGAGTAGAATGAGAGTTCAAAGCTCATTTATTTCAGATGTTTGCAATATCCCCACCAAGTGGTTATCTAAATTCTGCCTGGAACTTACTTTGTCTGGTTATATACACACTTCATGAAGGAGTCTGTCCAAATTCATAAGACTCTGGCTGTTTAGAAGGAAGCACCGGTTCAAATGAGACTTTTGAAATGAAAAGTCAAGAAACTAGATAGAAATAAGTAGGAATGACTACATATGATGGCTTATCAACTTAGAGGTTTTGGTTACTTCAAAATTTTTATCAACTCTAAAACATTATGCTAAGTGAGATAAGCCAGACACAGAAGAGCAGATATTGTGTGATTCCAGTTATATGAAATACCTAGAATAGTCCAATTCAGAGTCAGAAAGTTGAATGATGGTTCCCAGGGGCTACAGAGAGGGAATCGGGTATCTATTGCTTCATGTATATTGAAATTCAGTTTGAGATGATGAACCAGTTCTGAGGAAGGATAGTGATGGTGCTTGTAAAACAATGTTAATGTACTTAATGCCACTCAAGTGCACATTTAAAATGATTAGGATGGTTAATTTTATGTTTTACATAATTATCACAATAATAAAAACTGGTTCAAGACCAGTAAATATAAACCTGACCAAGAAGTGTTTAATTCATCCATTCTAGTTACACAATGAAAGCTTAATGATGTTCTGAGACTTTAAGTTAGAAGTTAGAAGTTAAGGGAAAAATATCCCCTTTCTGAAAGTTTCCACCACTCTCAAAGGATGGTAGACTATGAATTAAATGATCTAACTTTTAACTTGACAGTGTGGGAATCAGGCTGTAGGAATTTTAAGTCTTGAAAAGTGGGAGATGGAATGTACCTGAACACAGGGTGCCAGTAGCATGGTGCACTGGTGCCCCCAGTGGATAAAGTGCAACTTGCACAATGCAGGCCATGGCCTTGGTCTTCTTGGCTGGACATTACCTGTCCCTCTCTCTGCCCCATCTCTCTCTCTCTCTCTCTCTCTCTCTCTCTCTCTCTCTCTCTCTCTCTCTCTCTCTCTTTCTCCTCTCTCGCTCTTGCTCTCGCTCATTTCAAAAGAACCTATTTAATTATAGTTTCTCAGGACCTTCCATCCAAATATGAAGAACATGTTTCCCTCTCAGATCCAGACTAAAGGAGTTGACTGGCTGGGAGCCAGCAGAAGGGGTGTATGCACTCTTTACTAGGCCAGATTTACCGTCAGCCTTCAGTAAGTGGTTCAGCATGCCTGTGTGACATGCTTTCCATCCCGCAGTGGTTCCTGCTGGCAAAGCATGCAGTTGGCTTCCTTTTGCAGAGGGCTAATTTTCTCTAATTGCTTCCAATGAGAGGTGGGAGACAGGAGGATGGGTGCCTTGCTCAGGGTCTCTTCAGCCTCACCAAGCCATGGGAGCAGCTTTCATGCCCAAGGTCACTGTTCTCCAGAGTCTGGCCCTGCAGATAGAGTCATGCATTGTTATATTGGCACCTTGGGAGGTGGTGGCCTTCTAGTCAGCTGGCTTTCCATCCCACTTTTTTAAGAACTCTGAGCTCAAGGGAATACAGACAAGCCTTTTTGGTGACATATCCACATGGGTTCCCCAAGTCCATGCTTGGAAAAGCTTCCATCACAGGGTATCTTTGCCCTGTCTTTCTGGAGGCAGCAAAAGAGTTGCTATGTTTTATATTTTTTGTGGCAGGGAGGTCTCCAAAATTGGTCTACTCTGCCTCTGTGTGACAAAGGCTTTGTGGAAGAACTGGGGCTTGAGAGTTTCAATTCGACACAAAGGCACTACTAGTTCTGGGACATCTCTTGGGCGAATTTATATCCAAGGTATATGCTGAGCTTCCCAGTACATCTGGGGCTCAACAAAATGTCACACAACTGGCATGATTCAGAAAACACTTGACTTTGGTGGTGGCATTTACCTTGACACCAAAAGCACTTCCACAAAGAACAGGCCATTAGTCCTCCCTGTCAGACATCAGAAATACTGACTCCAAGCTTGGTGGGACCAACCGCTGGCTCTGTGAAATGACTGCCGGGATGAGTCTTGGTCAAACTCCTTGTCTAGAAATCAGTTATAAAATGTAGAACCTTGGAGCATTATAAAATCAGGCATTCTAATCTGGAAAGGATCTCAGAGATCATTTTGCGCAAATGAAATACCCGTTTTACATATAGAACTTGCTCAAATTGACCTAATACACTGGTGGCAGCCGGAGGACTAAGTGCTCTCAATGCAGCGGTCTTTCCACTACACCAAGGTCATTAACAGTGGTAAACTACAAGCTAAGAGAGCAAGATGAGGACATGAAATGACAGGGCTAAAAGGATCCTCAGCAGTTACCTGGTAGTCCAAGTGTCTAGGGGACTTGGCCAAGGTTATGCAATTATTGATGGTAGGAAAAGAACAGAAATACACATCCCTTGACCTCAAATCCAGTCCTCTTTTGCCTGTACTACTCTGTACAACTTCAAAAAGCACATTATCTCCAGGATTGGCTGAGCTTGGGCAATTCAAATGTTATTTTTAGCCTCATGTCTCCTTGGGTAGTGGGTGCTGCTTTTTATTTCATGTGTGTACTTGAGACTTTGTGATGAGGTTCTGTGTGCCTCACTATAGGTGGTGTTTTTATTGTTACCATGTTGTCTTCTTATAAAGAGAGTTTTTACAGTGAACCAGAAAGCTGTCTGGTTTATTGCCATGGTTGTAGGCAGGAGGGAACATAGTGTGTGGCTTCTGAACAGACGCTGGCTGCTCTTTAAGTTCAATGAAGTGAAAAAAAGGCAAGTTAATTGACTGCAGACATATGCAAGAGTGCTCCTAGCCAAGCCATAGTACTTTTGGAATTCAAATGCTTACAAGGTGGCCATTACAGTCTCATAAGCACTGTACCTATGGACCTATGGACTGTTACCATAAAAAGGCTACCACCACCTGTGTGGTTCAGTGGTTGAGCTTTGTTGACCCATGAACCAAGAGGTCATTGAATCAATTCCCTCTCAGGGCACATGCCTGGGTTCCGGGGTTGGTCCCCAGTCAGGGGGTGCAGGAGGCAGCTGATGGATGTTTCTCTCTCATCAATGTTCTATCTCTCTATCACTCTCCCTTCCTCTCTCCCCCACACCCCCCAAAAAGGCTATTACTACTTGCTCCTTGAGGACCACCGGTCATTGTTGGAGATCCTGCTGCATGTTATGTGTAATAAGATACATGTGCGTAAAACAAGACACTTCTAGTTAGTCATGTCATCTTGATGGGTTTGTTGAGTTTTCTCAGTTACATATTACTGCATCACACACCATCACAAAACCCAGTGGTGTTAAATAATAGCATTTATTATTGCTCCCCAGCCTAGGGGTCAGGTGGGTGGTTCTGCTTATGTGGACCAGGCCGGACTGATCCTGGACAGTGTCTCCCATGCCTAGTCATCTGGCAGGTCACCGGGGACTGGATGCTCCAGGATGTCTCAGTCATATGTTTGCCTATTGGCTGACATTTGTGTCAAATTCCTGCAACCTGTGAGTGTTACCTTCTATGTAAAAGATGTGATTAAGTTATAGAATAAGAGTAGTAGGCTCTTATCATGGATTACTCAGGTGGACCCTAATGCAATCACATGTGTGTTCACATATGAGAAAGAGAGAGAGAGGAAAAGAGAGAGAGGGAGAGGGAGAGAGAGAGAGAGAGAGAGAGAGAGAGAGAGAGAGAGAGAGAATTTTGAGACAGACACACTGAGAGAAGGCAATGTGAAAACAGCAGACAGGGATCATAATGGCCACAGGCTAAGGAACACCAAGCCCACTAGAAACTGGCAGAGGCAAGGAACAGAATTGACCTTGGGGCCTCCGGACAGAGGGTCTGTGGCCCTTGCAACATCCTGATTACAGACTTCTGCCCTTCAGAAATGTCAGAGAATTTATTTCTCTTGTTTTAAGCCACCAAGTTTGTGGTCATTTGTTACAGTGGTATTACACAGGATACTTGTACAGATAATAGTTTTATGAAACTTAAACATTAAGACATGTCTGAGATTTTTGATGTCATCATTGTTTGATTTTAGTCAAGTCTATGAATATTCTAAACTAATAATTAAGATTTTAAAAAATGTGTTCTGGTTGGTCATGGTAGTCAGATTGCAAACAGCTGTCAGTCTTAATTAGAAAATGAGAGGCTGGTCAAAATTTATACAATGGGGAAAAACTTTTCATAAATTATCTCCAAAAGTCCTAAAAACTTACCAACATACACCTTATTCATTGCTGTTTTAAAACAGCTTTTAAAAATATGTATATTTTTATTGATTTCAGAAAGAAAGAGAGAGGGAGAGAGAGAAACATCAATGATGAGAGAGAATTATTGATCAGCTGTCTCCTGCAGCTGTGTGTGTGTGTGTGTGTGTGTGTGTGTGTGTGTGTGTGTGTGTGTATGTTTTAGCATCTAGATTCCAAACCTGTGTAGGATGAAATATATTAGCATCTTAGTCTCATTACTTGGTCTGAATTGGAAACATTTCCAATGACTACCAGTTGCACACATCATTATCCACTCATAATTGGTTGTTTAATCCAAAAAGAGCAAGTTCTGCTCCATCACCTAACATCTGTTCACTTTGCTCCCAGCCCTATTCAACCAAATCCAATTATTGTCAGGAGAGTCTCTGGTAGACTGCATCACTTACGAATGATTTCCATTTCTTTGTGGGTCCTTAATTCTTCCTTCGTCTCGTAGCTGCTATTTTTCTAATCATAAATGGCATTGGGCGGAGTATTTTCTTTCTGAACCTGTGCTTGTTTCCAAAATAACAAGAATGGGAACTGAAGGTTTATTTATGTTTGAAGTCATATAATGCCTCAAAACATGTCTCAAGCTCTAAGAATATTAACATTCCCAAGAAAAAGCCTACTTATAAGAGAGAACTCTTTAAAAATTCTAGGATTAATGGATTATGTGCAATACTCTCTTTGCTGTTGTTATTGGTTAGCATCATTTTAATTCCCATTTGTACTGAAACCATTTATTTATTTAATTATTTTTATTTATTTAAATCTTCCCCTGAAGATATGTTTTAAGAGAGATAGATAGAGATAGAGAGAGAGAGAGAGAACTCTCTTTGTATAAGAGAAATATTAATCAATTGATTCCCTTACTAGTATGTGCCCCCACCAGATTGAACCCATAGCTATATGCCCTGACCTGGAATCGACTGGCAACCTTTCTGTGCACAGGATGACACTCCAACCAACTGAGCCACACCAGCCATGGCATGAAACCATGTAAAACATTACTTTCCTTTGACCTTGGTAGTGAGAAGTGTTTTCCAGTGTTATTATTTAGGAATTCCATAGCTCCTAATTTAAGACAAAATTTTCAGCGAAGATGATTGAAATTTGAGAAGTCTTTAAATTATTTGTGAAATTCCTTCAAATTATGCAATGATTTATTTCTAAAACATACAAAAATGTCCAGAATAAAACATGTCAGATTAAAGGGGATTTTTTTAAATGGATCTAAATTTCGCTCCATCATAACACATCTAGAAAATGTGGGATGCTGGAAGCTTGAATGTGCTTAAGAGGCTGTGGTGATGGTGAAGGTGGGGTCTGGAGGAAGCGTCATTCCACTGTTTTCTATGACTTGCTCTTAGGGCAGGGGTTTGGGAATAAGTCTCTTTTATTCCTATGCTTCCTATTTAACAATTGAAAAGATCCAACATCTTATTATAGTAAGATCTTCCTTTCTGGCAGAATCTTCAGAATACAATTCATTTAAATTATGTTCTTTGTATGTTTTTATGAAAGACATATATCTTGATGGCATTCTGTTCCTTCTATTTCCAGGGAAGTCAAGAGATTGGGAAGGATTTTAAAGAGGCTTGCTTGTTTTCTCTTGTGAAAATAACCCCTTAACCAACTTCCACCACCATGAGTACATATACCTTGCAATTAGCCTCCCAATTTTATTATTGGCCACTCATGTAAGTAAGATTCACTATAGATCCCCATCACAAGAAAGAGCTCCTGGCCAGAGCATGTGCAAATTTTCTGGCTGGGAGGTGCAATCATTGCAAGCCTGTAAGCAGGAGCATAACATGTTGAAACCATGTGCATCTAAATGCAGATGTGTCTGCCTACATATTAATTTCTTTTGTGAAAAGGGATGCAATAGGAAAAAGTAAAGAAGGGACACTCAGAATATTTTTAATACAAAGAAATGTCTATGTTGCCATTAATTGGGATATTCATTTTTTTCTAATATAGAAGACATACATGTTTAAGATATAATCATGGAAAATACACTAAATTAAACGCTAAAAATTCTGCCATCTAAAAAAAACATTTTAAAATAGTTGCTTCTAAACTTAGCTTTATGCAAATTTTAAAAACCTATTTTAATTATATTTAATATCTGAGTGTTGTGTTCTGCTTTTTTATATTTATCCAAAATTTATTTGAAAATTTCTGGTCATCAGCCAATGCAAGTTCAGAGTGATGTATTGAGTTATCTATTGATATAGCTTAACAGTAAAGGCCATTCCTTCAGGTCAGTGTAATATCATAAAGGGAGTTTGCCTCTTGGTATTTCTTTCACTTTAGTATCATTTACATAGTAGGTTTGTCAATATAGTTTATTCTGAGTAGAGGCCAGGCGCGGTATCTGGTAATAATATGTGACTAGCTATCTAAGTCCAAATGCCAGGGAAGTGTATGAATAGGCAGCAACAAGGTATTAAAGTGCAAAGAAAATATGTGGCTGCTTACGGCCTATACTTCAATAGCTGCTCGCTCTCTGTGGACCCTTCCCAGGGATCCCAAGCATGAAGGCCGCATCTCTTCTTGCCCATCAGTTCTTGCCCAGGACTGCATATCTTACTTAGTTGAGTTCCACCAGGTACAAATTGGAACAGTCAGCTTTTGATCTCCTATCTCTGCATTGTTCTATAGCTGAAGACTCTATCCAAGACTACAGCTATGTTTCATTTTACAGCAGACATAGTAGAAGAGATTATGCAAATCTCGCTGATTCAAAACCATGGCTGCAAACCTACCTGAAAGGGTAAGCTTTAGTTGACCCTTGCGATTCTCTTCATTTAGGATTAATCACATTACATTATTTATTATTTATAAAATTGAAAGTCATCCATTCCATAGACAGTCATGTGCAATGGAATTAGAATACTTTGCCAACAGTATGCAGAAAGTGAACTAATTCATGATTTATTTTGAAATGATTAGGACCCTTAGTTAATCTATAAGGATATCATTTAAATAGAAAGTTTTAAAATATGCAATGCATATGCAATAGCTTTCAAGTATGGAATAGCATCTTAAAGAGCAAAAGAAACTATTAAGACTAATTAAATGGATTTATTGGCTAATTGGTGTTTTCACATGTAGTTATTTCTGCAATTATTATTCATTTGCTGATTTCCATAGAACTGTTCTCTAAAATTATCTTGGCATTAAGTGAAGCTGGAAAACATCTCCAATTTGAAAATCTAGTAGGCAAAGAATTTTTAACTTAAAGTTGGGGTGATACTGAATCAAGGCCTCACAGAAAGGACTTCAGAGTCAGAGGAAGTTTATTATTCTTAACTCCTTCCTGTGCCATTTGGACCAAGCTAGCAAAGGCTTTCATCTTCTAAACCATACTTATCTAATCTGGAAAATGGAGATGATTCCATTTTAACTGCATGGAGAAGGTTAGCAAATTCTAGTTTACCAGAGTTACCATAGCCTTAACTTTTTAACAAAAAGTTATGTAATTCTTAATCCCTTCATCTTTTTCTCCCCCCCCCTTTTTTTTTAAAAAAAAAAAAACTTATTGTTGAAAGTATTACATATGTTTCCCCTTTTTCCCCCATTGACCCCCTCCAGCCTGCCCCAGGCCCTCACCACCCCATTGTCTATGTCTGTGGGCCATGCGGTGGGTGGGAGGTAATCAACCTTAATCTTTTTCAAAGTATATGATTGTCTGACCACTATGCTGTACACCTGAAATTAGTACAAAATAATATTTTATATAAACTGCAACTGAAAAATAAAAAGTAAAATTGAATTACATTTTAGAAAAGAAATTGCCAAATAAAATAAAAGTTATATATCAATCACTCTGGAATAGTACTTCCTTTTTATGCAAATAGACCATGTAAATAGACTAGCTGGAAAATCTTCCAGTCTGTTTTCTGGAAAAATAATGCTTGGAGCTATTGTTTTCTAAGAATTACAAACAAAACAAAACAGAACAGACTAAGCAAATGAAGCACATATTTTCTCTGTCTAGGAACATAGATTTCAAACAATGTTGAAGACTAAAGATAAATTTGACTTTCATGGAGAAATAAACTATAGAAATAAAACTTTGTATCTAATTTATTTGCTTTTTTTTCCAGAGAGGAAGGGAGAGGGATAGAGAGTTAGAAACATCAATGATAGAGAGAGAAACATCAACCAGCTGCCTCCTGCACACCCCCTACTGGGGATGTGCCCACAACCAAAGTACATGCCCTTGACCGGAATCGAACCTAGGACCCTTTAGTCCACAGGCCAATGCTCTATCCACCGAGCCAAACCAATTAGGGCTAATTTATTTGCCTCTTAAGCAAATTTGTTAATTAAAACAATAGCTCCAGAAAGTAATCGCAAAGTAAATCATCTCATTTAGAAAGTTAACTTTGGGAAATGATTACTGGTCAGGAGACAATGGTACCGCAGACATATGAGGTAAGAAAAAAATATCTCCCTCCCAAAGGTAATACCATTTCAGTGGTTAGAGGATGAGAGAAAATCAAGGTGCAGGTTGAATCATTTCAAATGAGGGATGATTTATATTTTAAATAATTGAAGAAAATAAGCACCAGCTAGTTAGACTATATCACAGGAACATACCTAATCTGACTTCATAACCCTCACCCACATTCTCTCTACCAACAGATTTCAGTGAGAACCCACAGGTTTCATAGGATTTCAAACCAGGATCAGTCTCAGGGCGGCAGGGGCGGGTGGGGGGAACTATTCAGAAAGCTGTAAAAACACTACAATATGAGATTAAATACTCTAAGATTGTTAACACTATTTTCAATATAGTGAAATAATCAAGATGACAAGCCAAAAAATTAAAAATTACTAGTAAAGAAGAACTGATTCTCAGAGGGTCAAACTTTATCTACATAGTTTTGTAACTTATCAAGTGAACAACATAGGATTAATTTTTGTTTTCTGCTATAACTGCCTTCTTTAAGGAAACAGATTAATTTTTATATAAAATATTACTAGAAAACTAATTAAAAATATATATATGTTTTTATCACCAAAGCCCTGGCCAGGTAACTTGGTTGGTTAGAGTGCTATCTTGATACACCAAGGTTGTGGGTTTAATCTCCAGTCAGGGCACATGCAAGAAGCAACCAATGAATGCATAAATGAGTGGAACAACAAATTGATGTTTCTTTGTCTCTCTCTTCCTCTCTCTCTCTCTCTCTCTCTCTCTTTCTCTCTCTCTCTCTCTCTCAATACTAATAAATAACATGTTTTTTAAAAACTCAGATATCACCAGAAACTTAAAGTAAGTTTTCTATCCATGGGCATCCCTAAAGACACTTTACATTGCAGAGTAAGTAAATAACATGAGGAAATATAAACCTAAGGAACATGAGAAAAATGAAATTATGAGCTGTAAACATTAAACATGATATTAGTACAAACAGAACGGCAGTTGTCAGGAATAACTGTTGCAGTTTCCTGAAAATAATCATTTTATTATAGCTTTAGAATTGAATAGCTAGAGTTATACACACTAGAGACACATATAAGTCCTTAGATACAAGTTTCTTGAGGAAAGTAATTTCCTGGTTATTTGGGGGCTGGCAAGCAATATATGTTATTTTTGAGTCACAGAAAAATTGCATTGGAAACTATGCTTTCTAATGCACTTGGATGGAAGATGACCTATGACTGAGCCATTTATACAAAAGATAAACCCATTGTAGGAAGTGATCCTTTCTGTAAATTGCATCTGCATTCTTCCTGATCAGAAAATAATATGCAAAGTGACATATTTGAAAACATTACAATTGCATAATACCTCAGTAGTATAGTTCTACTCTTAGAAAAATATAATCACTAAGTCTCACAGTAAATATTTGGTGGCAACTATTTCCTAAACAGAACCTGAATAGATGGCATGGAATTTTGCATGATCCTTAACTCCCTCAGCAAATTTTAAAAATGAGAAGTTTCTGTTTCACCGTTGTATACCTGATTCTGGTTAAACACGGATATAATGAGTAATGAGTCCGCATTTTATTTTATTAGTAGAGTCCCGGTGCACAGATTCATGCACATTGAAAGTAAATTAATTAGAAGGTGACCGGCGGGGCAGGACTGGGTAAGACAGGACGGACACACCCTGGAGCTAACCTCCCACGGTCCCTCCCTGGCCAGCAGCACCTGGGGCAGTGCCGGGGCTCAAAGGACATCTGTGGAGTGAGTGGGATCCCTCTGGCAGGTGGGGTCCCTCAGCCTGGCCTGCAGGGGTCATACTGAAACCAGCAGTCTAACATCCCCGGGGGGTCCCAGAGTACGAGAGGGCCCTCTGCAAAGTTGTTGTCACTCGGTAGCTCCTGCATCGACCTTTGCCCCCTGGTGATCAGTGCGATTCATAGATACTGGCTGGTTGGCCAGTCACTTAGGCTTTTATATATATAGATTTTTTTTTTTTATTCTGTACTGGAAAATATTTTTCCATTGATTTTTAGAGAGAGTGGAAGGGAGGGGGAGAGACAGAAAGAGAGAAACATCCAGGTGAGAGAGAGACACATCAATTGATTGCCTCCTGCATGTGCCCAACCAGGGCCTGGGATCGAGCCTGCAACAGACATACATGCCCTTGACTGGATTCAAACCCGGGACCCTTCAGTCCACGGACTGATACTCTATCCACCAAGCCAAACCAGCTAGGGTGAGAGTCTGCATTTTTAAATGTATGTTGCCAATGGGAAGTCACTGGAGATGATTCAAATCACATTCTGTACTAGAAAAGATGCATTTAATTGGTGAATGAAAAGATCAGGCCAATTTTTATGTCAACCTTGGCTAAACTCTCCTTAAAAACAATAATGATAATGATTTGTTGCATATGGAACTAATTTAATTACTGTTAGCATTTTAATAAGCCCTAAGGAAATATGCAGGTTCATGAAATGAGAACTCCCTCCTTGAGTTTGGTATCAACTGGCCTTCTCAAGAAGGCATCACTGAGATCAATGGCTTCAGGGCTTTGTGGTAAGCATGAACAACAGAGAATGGAGTAAATGACACTGTTATTTATTAAAGAGTGTTACTGCAAGTACACTATCATGCTTTTCCCCCTGCTTCCATTTGATTCTAAATCTCTGACTCTCCAAGGCCTTTACTCTGTGTGTTAATATTGAGGTAAGAAATAATGTATTTTTTACAGTGACAGGGAAAGGAGAAGTGAGGTTCATGTGTATTTTGTGACCTTGTTAATTTTTAGAAGAATGTTTTTGCAAGTCCAAATATTCATCAATCAATTAAGCAACTAATCAATCAGTGAAAAGGTGAGAGAGAGATAGAGAGAGAGAGAGGATGTTATTCATTAAAGATCACATCCCAGTGACTCCTGGTCTAGGGTTTTACCAATTCTATTCCTAGAGCATTCTTTCTCTGTTAGGGCTTAAATTTAATTGAAGTTTTCATCTTTACTAGGTTTATAATAAGGGACAAATTTTGAGACATTATTCTCATTTTGCAGATAAAGTAGGTACACAGATGTCAGATGTCAGATGTCAGATGCTTTCATGTAGCACTTACTAAGTCATGCTCTGCAAAGGGCATGTTTCTGGTTTCTTTAAAAGTATCTGAACCAGCCCACATGTGGTCAACTTTCCCTTAGGGAATCCACTGATAACTCAGGGCAAAAGGAAAGCACTCCATGGAAATAATGTCTAAAGGAGATCCTCTTTGTCCTAAAGAGAAAAATCAAAGAGCAGGCTAAACCTGGATAATGTGAAAAGGATTACTCACTGACTCAAATCAAAAGTGTAAGTGTCGTCAATTAAGAAGGGGAAGAGGGTGGTTCAGCAGAAAATTGGGGGCCTGGGGCATTTTCTGGAATGTGTACAGTCAGAATGCGCACGTTAGTCAGCAAAGAGAAAGCATGCAGCCACACCTTTCCCACAGACTGAGGAGTCATCCTTCCTTTGTGGTTCAGAAGTATTTGTCTTGCAGTGCTGTGATTTAAGCCTGATTGCTTTTAAATTAAAATGGCGATGTTATAAAGTGTGAAAGCAAACCTTGGGCTAGGAATTACCAACACGGGCCATACCCCGTCCTACCATGTGAAATGGCCCTCCTGTCATCGCCCTCTCTGTGTTTTGGTATCTTTACTTGTGAAATAAGGATGTTAGACCAGGTGAGTTCAAAAGTACAGTCTGGGTTACTATAAGTGTTACGTTGCTTTGAGGAGAGCTTGAATGTACACACAGGTGTGTAGAGGAGGAGTGGGGCCCTTCTGCCTTCTTGACTCTTACACATGTAAATTACTCCTGGGGAATCTGCCCCTCTGTCTACAGCTGGCATGCCTCCTTTGATACTGTATCTGTGACCATGAGAAGCCACTAGCCCACACTGTGGAACCTTTCTGACATTCAGTGTAAACCCTCCCCAACCCCAGAACTTTTCACAGATATATGAAGGTTATCAGTGCTGCTCAGCTGGCCAAACCTGACAACACTGGGTGAGGTTGCTTTTATAATCTGTTCTGGAAAACGGGAGCCACACTCCTTCTTCACCCTGTACCCACCCACTCCCATTTCTCTCCAGGGCTCTGTGCTTTCCTGCTTTTAACTTTGGGTGAGACTTCTCCAGTGGGCATTCCGAAATTGGAAACTTGATTGTATCTGCTTAGATTTCCTTGCTCTCCACGTTAATAAACATCAATAAATCCAGACTCCCTTACTTCCCAAGGCTCTAACTTATTTGTGGCAGTGATGATTTTTTTAATTCATTAAACTTTCGTCGTCCCACTTTCTGTATTATGGCATCCATATGAGCTGCCATGTATTGTCTAACCGTAGTCTCTCATATATCTGAATTTACTTATTCTTGTCTCCAAAGTATGTTCTATCTGAGACACTATCTCATCCTCTCCTCTGCCAGATATTGATTATTCATACATTCTCTGATCCCAAATGCTTCAGCTTCACTCATTGTTATGTCTTTGTAGCTCTTCTTTCCCTCAAATAGAAGGACAACCTATTGTTCCCACAACTCAGCACCCTTTGCTGGGTCTTTCACGTTTCTAAAGCCACTGAGAACACCAATTCTTATTGTGGGCTTGGTTCTTTTCTTCCACATGACCCTCCCCTGTCTGCTTAACTCTTCACATGCGCTGTCACATTTATTTAAGCTTTTCCCTATGTAGTTGCTATGACAAAAATTTGTCCCTGGCTGTTAAAAAATGAGGTGTTCAGATGCAAGCCATTTCTGTGGAATGGCAGTAAGTAACAATTTAAAAGGAAAAAACTTGGAACTTCTTGGAGCTGTGGTATCCCCTTAGAGTAGAATGATGTATGCAAAGGGGAGTCAGTATCTTGCAAGGTACCAGTGCTCTGGTTGGATGTACTAGACTTGTTTCCCTCTCTGTGGTCTACGGATAACTCCCTTCATCACACCTCACAAAAAAAACAGCTTTGATGCATTTGACTGCTGGGGCTTTGTCTCGTAGGCTTCCATTTCTGATGTCTGCCTTCTTGACTGATGATGTATACTGTTGACCTTTAAAAAATAGATAGCTAGATAGATCTCCAGCAAAATGGGTTTATTCAGGAACAATAAAGAATTGCAAATTCAGACATGCAGTGTAATGGAGATCATGTACAAGTCCAGGGAAACAAAAGAGGGGAATAGCTCTTTTATAGACTTAGAAGGAGCTCTCATAAACAAATAGTCCATTGTACGAATATCATAGAGGGCACTCTGCAAGCCTGGATGATACAGCCAACTACACACCTGGGCTATCTGGCATTGCCTATTTCAGGAAAGTGAAAGTCCCAAGCATTTTGACTTCATTGCCTGAGTAATGGCAGTTTCCCATTGGCTGAGCTGTTGCTGGGCAAGCAGGAACCTTTTCTTTCTGCTGCTGAAGTAGTATAGTCATGAGCCAACATTTTAATCAACAACGGACCACATATAACTTGGTGGTCCATAAGATTATAATAAAGCTGAAAATTTTCTATCACCTAGTGATGTGATAAACATCAGAATACCCTAGTCCCTAGTGAAACACATTTCTCACGTTTGTGATGATACTGGTGTAAACACACCTACTGCTTTGCCAGTGGGATAAAAAATATAGCTCATATAATCGTGTCTAGTACATAGATCTTGATGATGACGATAAATGATGATGTTACTGGTTTATGTATTGACTGTACTGTTATCATTATTTTAGAGTGTCCTCTTTCTACTTATAAAAAATGTTTTCTGTAAAACAGTGTGTTGTATTACAGTGGCAGCGGCCTCACATATCTTCTGTTTACTGTATCTTAACTGCATCTTTTTTTTTTTTTAATCTCATGTTATTTTGTAACCTGATGTACAGGATTGTAGCCTGCGACCAATAGGTGTGTGGCTGGCTGTTCCATCCAGGTTTACATAAGTGCCCTCTGTGATGTTCACATGGTATGGAAATTTCCTAGCATCTCATTTCTCAGAATGTACCTCTGTTGTTAAGCGGCACATGACTGTAGTGTATTAGCTCTTCCTGTAGGAGTTGCAAGGTGCATCTCTTCCTATTGGGGTCTAGTGCAGCCGTGGGCAAACTACGGCCCGCGGGCCGGATCCGGCCCGTTTGAAATGAATAAAACTAAAAAAAAAAAAAAAAAAAAGACCGTACCCTTTTATGTAATGATGTTTACTTTGAATTTATATTAGTTCACACAAACACTCCATCCATGCTTTTGTTCCGGCCCTCTGGTCCAGTTTAAGAACCCATTGTGGCCCTCGAGTCAAAAAGTTTGCCCAGCCCTGGTAGTTCTGGTGAGTGCATGAGAATTGTCTCTTCTTTGCCTCCAGACTACATTCTAAATGAGGTTTCCGGTTATTACTTGTCACAAGTAGGCTGCTTCTTGTCATTTAAAAAATAAAGCCTTTTTCAACAATTCAGAGCTCATCAGCATGGTGGACTCTTTCCAGTCCTGGCACATGTAACTATTATTGGATGAATTCTGTTTTCTAGAGAACCAATATACAGTTGCTAAGTTCAGCTTACTTTGTGTCTTTGTTCCAACTGTGATAACCCTGATTCTGTACCTTGAAAACTGTTACTGGGTGATACTCATGTGAAAATATGCAATTTTATATATGCATTTCTGACAAAAAGGAAAAAAATGTGAAGTCCACCCTAGCTTTGTCCGGACAAGCACAGAGAGAGGCGTGTTAGATTGCTAGACAAATATTTTCCCCTAGTTTTGCTGAATGAACTTGATTCACTGTAGGGCTT
The DNA here is from genome assembly GCF_014108235.1 of Myotis myotis. Classification (NCBI taxonomy): domain Eukaryota; kingdom Metazoa; phylum Chordata; class Mammalia; order Chiroptera; family Vespertilionidae; genus Myotis; species Myotis myotis. The sequence continues at coordinate 16,913,566 of NW_023416335.1, forward strand.
TTTTTTCCACATAAGCAGGCGAGGTGGGCTGCCCGGGAAGCAGCCACTGCCCCGCTCTCCACAAGGCACTAGTGTGAATCATCAGTTTCATGAATGAGAAGAATAGGAGGAGGAAAAAAGAGACAAGGAGCTTGTTGCTAATGCCCTCAAACAAGACAAACATTTTATAAATAATTTTCAGATAATATATGACGGGTTGACTTTTGGGTTTCGTTGTTTTGAATGGAATGCATAGAAAAAAGAACTTGTTTCAACGAAAGTTTTATCTGATATCCTATTCATATGCCAATTCTTTCTAAACTGTTTGGCAGCTTTTTGAAGGTAAAGAGAAGGCACAGTGTTGAATCATGTTACTTTCAAGCACTGTATCAGTGCAGGCAGGAAATGAACTTGGAGATTGTCAATCCCACCTAATATGCAAGGAGAGCTCTGGCCAGAGTGTATGCCCACCTCATTTTGGAGGAAAATTAGGGTTGAGATGTACCATTGTGCCTTGCCACAGACTTAATGCCTTTAGCAGAGGACAAAAAAACAAAAGAAGGAAGAAAGGGAGGAAGGAAGGAAGGAAGGAAGGAAGGAAGGAAGGAAGGAAGGAAGGAAAGAAAGGAGGAAAGAAGGAAGGGGAGGGAAGGGAAGGGAAGGGAAGGGAAGGGAAGGGAAGGGAAGGGAAGGGAAGGGAAGGGAAGGGAAGCTAACATAGATGCTGGACAATTTATAATAAAGTATATTGAATTTTTTCCTCACTGATGTCCAGTGAATTTGATTTTACAGGATACACTCAGCGAGACTCTTGTCTAACTCATGAGTAAGGAGCAACAAGGTAAAGAGAAGGAGCACTGGAATAAAAGTAAATATTATCATAATGATTAATCCCAGTTTCAGGTGCTGACCCCTGTAGACCATTTAGCCTCAGTGGAAGGTCCAGGCTTCTCAGCTTGATGTACTCCATGACATGTATCCTCTTGAACTCAACCCCATGCCCTTATCAACCTTGAACTTCCCCTCATATCCTCGTGGTTTCATGTTTCCACTCTTAGCTCATGCTACTCCCTGTACCTGGAACATCTCATTCCCTTAACTAATTCTAGAGAGCAGGATTCAGCACAGGCATCCTCTTATTTGCATGGCCTTCCTAAGGCCTATTCTGGGTTGGGTATCCCTCCTCTATGCTGGATATAACTGTGTTAGCATCTTCCTCAGTTCTGTGTACCAGAATCTGAGGTTCTTAAGGGAAAAGACTGCCACTCATTCATTTATTCATCCAACAGAGATTTATTGGATTCTTATTATGTGCCAGACACTGCTTTAGAGACTAGAGATAAAATGGTAAAAGAAACAGATAAGATTCCTGTTCTCTGGGAATGTACATTCTAGCAGGGGAGAACAAAAAGGAGACCACTTAAGCTAGTAGGTTAAATACTACAAAGAAAGGGAGCATGTGGCAATGTGCAGAAGAGTGCCTGCTGATTTAGATGGAGGCTGAGGCAAGGCTTCACTGATGGCTTTGAAGTGGGACTCAAATGTAAGAAGGAGCCAGCTACATGAGGATCTGGGGACAGTGTCTAAGTCAGAGAAATGCAAGAGCAAGGTCTGGAGGAGGAATGAGTGTGTGAATTAAAAACCCCAGAAAGGGCTGTGTGGCCGATACATCAGCATATCCCAGCAGAAGTCAGGGTTAGATAATGTAGGGCCTGAGGATCACAATGAAAGTGGGGGGTTTATTCTCTGTGCGATGGGAAACCCTGGGACAGATCTAAATATGAAGTTGTGGGATGTGACTTGTATTTTGTAGAAATATGGTGACTGGATTTTACTTCACATCTGCAGAGCCTGGCATAGCACCTGCTTCTGCTCCATCATGACACCCCAGGGCCAAGCTGCTTTTCCATTCATGAACACCTGCCTTTCTCAAGGCATGCGCTGACCAGTGAAAAGAAATCTCAACACTGAAATACACAGTGCAGGCTGAGTTCCTCCTCCAGCCTCCACGATCCCCTGGCCTAGGCCCAGCTGTTTAAAACTTCCAGAAGTCGAGATTGCTTCCAATATTTTCCTCACAGTTTTATACATAATCATTTCATTTTGGTTCGTCCCACTTATACCAAGTTGGGCAGCCTCAGAGGTGCTGAGGGATTGTCTCCAGGCAAGGCCACAAGGTGGGGCAATAACGAGGACTAGAAGGACCTGTGGTGCCTTCTAAGATTGACATGATACTTTCTAGGACATTCTCAAGGCAGTAATCAAGGCCTATACTCACTCTGTGTCTTTCTCCTAAGGGCCTCTAACCAGTTCCTCTGTGAGTTTAACGTGGGCATACCCACAGCAGCCTGTATTGTTAAACATGAAATCCAAAAATCAGAGCCCACAGGCCCACGTGATACCACCTGGGAGCTGAAGCTCATGTAGCCTGTTTCCCATCCCCAGGGAAGGCAGTCCTAAGTCACTCTACCAGCAGAAAGCATGTCACTGTTCTCTTTTAAGTGACCCCCACATCTGCTTGTCACTGCCTCACATCCATGGTAGAGCGATCTTTGATTATTTGCTTCAAAGACTTACTAACCCCCTGGGAGTGGAATCTGTCTTTTTTCTTTTTTTGGACTGTACTCGATCTCAGCTGTTTCAGGCTGGCTTGAATCCACACACGCTTGCACTTCCAGGTAGAAGTCAGGTGCTTTGTAAATAACCAGTCCTGAAAATTGCAAAGTTGTTTTAATCTTTTGAAGAGAGCATTTCAAACTTACACTTACAGAGCCAGACTTTGTGCCACAGACTAAAACGCAGTAACAATAGTGACAGTGAAGTGTGCACCATGGCCTTGTCTGACGATAGCAATGACATGCTAGGTCCCAGGGTCACTCAGGATGTGCCTGTTCTTTCTAAAGCAGGGAGTTGTCATAGCCACTCATTTTTAACGTGTATGTTTTTTCTAATTATACCTTTTTAAAAAACCACTGGGATATTGTGAAAAAAGGAGATAACAGCCAAACTGGCATGGCTCAGTGGTTGAACATCGACCTGTGAACCAGGTGGTCACGGTTCAATTCCCCGGTCAGGGCACATATCTGGTTGTGGGCTCGATCCCCGATAGGGGGCATACAAGAGGCAGCCAGTCAATGACTCTTTCTCATCATTGATGTTTCTATCTCTCTCTCTCTCCTTTCCCTTCCTCTCTGAAATCAATAAAAAATATATTTTTAAAAAGGATATAATAAAAAAGCTCAGAGAAACACAGTTATTGTTACCATTCTAGTTCATTTATTTCCATTTTCTCTCTCTAAGTATGTACCTTTGTACATGTTTCACTATTACCCCTGCTCATACAGACATATTTATAAATATCGATACTTTCTTTTACAAAGTTGGCATCAATTTTTATATTTTATGTACAATATAAAAGTCTTATGTTCTTCCTATATAAGCAGCCACTACTTTTTGCCTTCTCTGCAAGTGCTAGGCAAGTGGTTTTAACTGTACTTCATTGGCCTTTTCCTGCAATATTTATAATATGCATCATCTTTATCAAGTGCAAGAGACATATTAGATTACTTAAAGCTTAAATGCCTTCCTCCTGGTCAGCTGCCTTTATTCATCAAATTCATCACATGCTTAGTTTTTACTTCACTATGTGTCATATAGACTGGCTTTTAAGTGAAAAAAAAAAAAAAAAAAGCGCCAATGACAGTGTGTGTGTTTGGAGAGAGTGCTGGACCAGGGGTCAAAGGTCTGGTTTCACACACCAGCTGTGCTCAGGACAAGCAGTGTACCTGGCATTTCCCTTACTCCTAAAATGGAAATGTGGATTTCCAACCTTCGTTTACAGCTAGGAGAGTCAACCCTTGGTTAGCATCCTGTTGCTGTGGGGCCTTTCCAAATAGCATAAAAAATGGTTGGCCTGCTGTGAAAATGTAGGTAGTAGTTCAATTAACTTCCTGGGCTGGCTTAAGCAATAAGCCTAGTGACCTCAGTAGAGCCGTTCAATGATACAGAAGTAAACAATTACTTGGCACAATCTTTCCTTCCAAGTGCTTCCCACTGGTCAACATTAATCATCTTGTTAGTCATTTCAGACAACGGATTCATTAATTCCTTGCTGCTTCTTACGCAGCTTCATTATAGAAAGGCCAAAAGTCGAATAGACAGTGAAGGGAGGATGTTTTCTCCCCACGTGCCAAGGAATGGGCATGTCTCTTCATAAGTAGGAAGGCAGCTCCTAAATGGATCTTTGTCCTTATAACCTTGGCCCAATGTGCATTTCCACCTCTGTCCTCCATAACTGCTCCCTGATTCCACAGCCCAGCCTACCTGCTGGTCCCTCACTCTCTGCCCTCCACCCTCTCCCTTCTGAGCCTCTGCTGGGAATCTGTTCCTATGAACACCTGGCTAATTCTGACACTTTATTCTGGTCTCACTTTAAATGTCACTTCCTCCAAGAAGCCCTTGACCTTTTTTCTCTGAATTGGGTTCAGTGACCCTCCTCTAAGCTATCACAACACCCTGTGATTACCCTCACTATATTTTGTATCATATTCCACTGAAAATGCTTATCTTGGGTTCCCCTCCTAGAGTATAAATACTTTGAAAAGACCCACTTGTCCTTTCAAGTCATTCATTGGCACCAATTCTAACATCAACAGGAATCCCCAATTTGGGGTGTGGTAAAGAAAGGAACTTGATTCAGTGCAAACAGCTCAATAATGCTACAGTGCAGCTGTGAAAACAGCACCATGGTGAAACAGCTCAACTGTGATACAGCGTGGCTGTGAAAATTGCACAGCTGTACAGCAGCTCTGGGGCCACTCCACGCCTGCTCCACTCAGTACAGAGACATCTTAGGTGTTTCAGCTCAGCCAGCAAGACCTACTCCTCATTGGAAAGGACAAAGGTGCTCTCCCAGCCATAGGGGAGTTGGCTCATATGGACAGAAGACCTCTCCCCTGGTCCCTGATTGATCTGTCCTCATGCAAATGAGGGGGTCAAATCCTCAGTTTGATTGGCCCAAGAGTCACCATCCTGATTAGTCAGAATAGAGCCACTCTGATCAGAACTGCACAGTGCCTACTGGATAGGGAAAGCCTCAGTCCTACTGGTTGAAACAGGATTCCAGGAAACCTTTATAAGGATTGGGTAAGATGGCAGAAACACAGTGCAGGCAGGCAGTTCAGTGCAGAGGCAGGCAGGTTAGGCTTCTCCACAAATGGCTGCTATGCTCTGCCTTTTGTTGCTGTTTCTTTCTTTTTGTTTATTTTGTTTTGTTTTAGCCCAGTTAGCCACCAGGAGCCATTCTTAGTAGGTGTCTTTTTTCTTTAGAATTTACACCATTAAACCCCTTTCAGTTAGCATGGCGCCTGCACCTGATAGGCTCCCCACACATATTTATTAAATAATGTATCTCTGCATGCTTTTTGTCTACTTATTGCTACAAAGTGGATGACAATGTCTAGGAGATGGGTAGGAACTCGATAGAAGCATCAAGCAGGAAAACCACATATGAAACATTTAAAAGATTCTTGCCGTTATGCCAAGTGCTTTGTATATGTTACATCATGTTTGCATTGACTAAGTGTCCTTTGTGTCCCCTGCATTTGCTAGGCACTATAGTAGTTGGACAAGAATAGAAACTCTGAATCCCATCTTCAAGGCCACTGAAGGGAGCCAGTTAGCCTCTATGGAATAGTTAGAATGCTCGTGTGTGATAGGCTGTGTCTGTATTGAGTATGAAGGCTATGACTGTGCAGGAGAGTTCAAAGCATCCTGAAAACTCCATGAAGAATTCTAGACCTGGTGCCCAAAGGACTCTGAGGACTCCCACACCTTAACAGATGCACATTCCTTGATGTTGGTGGGAGGGAGGCAAATCGTCCCTCTGTTTCAGAGTTGGAGGAGGCAGGAAGCTTTTTTCTCCTCCTATAGACTGTTGTTTATAAGAGGAATATGGTAGAAGGACCTTGTGCTAAAATTGTGGGTCCGAAATTATTCTCTCTTTACCTCACTTTGGTCTTCAGCTTGAAACGACTCAACACTGCTTTATCTGAGTTAGCATGCCTCCTCTTTTAAGACACGTTAGGAATTTTAAGTGAATTAGTGGAGTCAGCAGAGATAGTTGTGCCTGAAAGGGATTATGCAGGCTTGAAGTGGGATAGGTCCTCTAGGAGACGAGCCTCTAGAAGGAGGATGGCCAAGAGAGAGAAATCAGAAGACCCCAAAGATAGGCTCTGCGAATGGTAGGTCCTGATAGGTAGTTTCTCCTCTCCCTGAATGAATGGAGTGGTCACATTTGTGCAAAGCAGGCCTAGGTTAGGGAAATCATACGTTGTTGTTCGTTCAATGTTGTAAAGTGTCTGAAATAAAACACTAGATTAAATATTATTATTTTAAAATATTATCTAAAGATTTTTCTCTCTCCGCTATTTAGCAGATTTTTCTGGGACTGATTAGGAGTCTTCCCTACACAGAATGCATTAATATGTTTCTCAGTGGAAAAAAAGAGAGAGATCCAGAGAGGAAGAAGGAACATCTTTGTTTGGAAATAGCTCTGCTTAAGTGTCCATAGGAAATAAATTACATGTCCCAGGGTTCTGATTTGATTTTTAATGACTTAGTGGCTTTGCAAAATAAGACACTACTCAGGAAAAAAGTACACATAAATTGAAAGATATCCACATTTAAAAAAAAAATTCTGTTCTCTTCTTTTGGGATCACAATCAGAATGCAGGTATAATTTAAATAAAGCCAAGGAAGAAGCCTTCTCTTATGGTCTGCAGAAGTTTTTCTGTTAAATATATCAGATGTTTTACATGCTGAGAGCATAACCTCCTCTGTGAGTTCTTGCGTGTGACTTAAGGCAGATGTATTTGTGCATATTACCCAGTTAGTCCAAAGAGTACCTGTAGTTGTTTTGTCTTGAGATACAAAAATCATAAAAAAATTCTTAATTTGGAATCACAGATCATGGAAGGATAAAACAGACAAGTGAAACAGAACAGATGCAAGTATGAAAAAGAAAAATCTTTCTCTGCCATAACTATGCTCTTTTGTAAACAATGAATGCCATCGCAGTGGCAAATGAGGGAAATTACTACCTGTTGTTGTATAGTTGGGCAGAGTGACATCTCTTGGTTATGTTGCAGTGTTTAGTAATTGCTAATCTTTCTCCCTGAAGCAGTAGAGGGTGCTATGCTGACATAATTGAAGAGATGCTAAGTTTCTACACAAGACCAGGACTTAGGGCTGCCTTCTCTCTTCAAGCTACTCATTCTTGGGAGAGGGGAATAAAATTATTACAAAGGCCGTGTTAAAGGATATAGACGAAACAGGAAGTCCTAAGAGAACATGGGAAATGATCAAGTTCTTCTAAATCTCTTCTAAAATTATACTATTTTGAAGTATTTAGCAGAGCCAAGGTATGGCAAGCTTTAAGAAATTATAAGGTGACCCAGACTTTGTCTGAAAGCAGAAGGCAGGATTTTGAGCAGATTCCTGTAATTAGAGAAGACATTTGACAAATGGTGAAGGAATACCTACAATTTCATTATTGTTTGTTCTAGTTCTTTGAGTAGTTTGCATATTTCACGAGTGTCAGAATTTTATCAATATAGATTTGAAATATATTTTGGCAAGTCTACCTCATGCTTTATTTTAGAATCATGCATTTTAGAACTGGCTAGCCCTTTGGGGGTGACTGAAAACATTAAGCGCAATGTTAATGTTTTAATATACAGAGACGTTGGCACCAAGAAGTAAGTGGCTTGTTCAGACCTGCCAGCCCGTTACTGGCAAGGCCAGGACTGGAACCCAGTGTCCTTCCTCCTGGACTACATACAGCCCTCTCTTTCTTTGGTGCTGCTTTAAATGTCGGTATTTTATATGCTGATAATACGTAAGCATAGTATCATACTAGCTATAATCATTGATCACTTTAGTCTTCAAAGCAGTTTACATACATTATTTCACACTTCTGTAACAAAATGTCCTTAAAAATATATTATTAGTCAAAGAAAGACCTGCCCAGTTTTATGGAAGACTAACGAAGAAATAAAATATCTTTTTGCAGTGCTGTTTACAGAGCAATGTTCATTTATACCTAGTTAATCAAGTTTCTTTATATTCAGCCTGCTTTTTGCCTCCTTTAAACTGCCTTCTTAGTGCCTACTTTTGCTATTTTGTGTGAACAGTGGAGTTCATGTTAGCCTGACTCAGAGTAGGGAGCCTTAGCCAGATTAATGGGATTGTGTAACACCTTCTTCAGTCAGGCCCAGTAATTGTGGTGGTGCGATGAACAAAAGGTTTGCCGGCACCTCTGATGCTTCAACACGAAGGTGAAAAGTTCAGGGATCTATCTTAAACCTCAGACCTGAGAAACACCTTCAGATTATCTGAGAGTTGAGATCATGCCTCTCAGCATCTCTATACAGCATCTGTTCATCTTTCTTAACTCACATGCCCTGATGTAGTTAAATAGGACAGGAAGGAACCCATCCCTGATAAAGTCTGGAAGATATTTGCAGGGACATTGATAGAAATAGAACCAGTTATGGTCAGGGTCATGTCATGAAAGTATAGGTTTTGAATTCCTAGTGGGCCCTTCCTGGATGACTTGAGGTTTAAAAAAATAGTCACCTTAAGGTCGCACAATGGGACTAAACTTGGAAATCATCCTTGGGATGCACAAAGGAACTGGTCCAAAAGCCACTGAGGGTCCCTGGGAACTGCCTATCTAGAAGGGGAGGAAAAGGTTGAGAGAAGTGAACCTGTAAGGACCAGGCTGGAAAGAAGGTCTTCTATGTGCAAAAAAACACTATGAATACAGATTTTACCCTAATGGGAGAACTAAACAAGATAATCAATGCCTATAAAATATTAAGAGAGTTGATGGGAGATATGTTCTTGTTCACTATTTAATGATTCCAGGAGAGACTCATGAAGTGCAAAGATTTTATTTTAATTAAAGGGAGTACTACTTTACTGAACAGGTAACAAATATAAGTAAATTATGTTATATAATAATTAATATATATTATATCAAGAAAGAACATAGGCCAGTAGGCTTTAAGGCTTAAGGAGGAGTTTATAAATTTTATATCTCCAATGGATTAATGAAGAAAATTAGGACTAATTTTAACATTATCCCTGTTTTCTTTACTTCACTTTGGACTTATGGATATTTTCTGTATAGAATATTCACTTAATGTAAATATGAATTTAGTAATATAAAGTAATATCCTTTTATGAATAGCTCACTAATATACAAGTTTGTTGCAGAATATAATACACTCCCCTTGCTCCAAAGACTCAGGAGGAAGAACGGTATATGTGAAAAAATCTAAGATTTTGGGGCCAGGCAAACCTGGCCTAACCTCAGCTACTGAAGTTCTGTATGATAGTGAGCAAGTTATTTTAAATTGCTAAATCTTGTTTTAAATTTCAAGACAATAGGAAGAAAAGCCTTAGAGTTCTTACCTTTTCCCAAAGTTTGGAACTGTAATTTTTTAAAAATATATTTTTATTGATTTTTTACAGAGAGGAAGGGAGAGGGATAGAGAGCCAGAAACATCAATGAGAAAGAAACATCGATCAGCTGCCTCCTGCACACCCCCTACTGGGGATGTACCCACAACCAAGGTACATGCCCTTGACCAGAATCGAACCTGGGACTGGAACTGTGATTTTATAGTTTATTAATAATGATATTTCTGGGAAATCAAAAGTAGCTCCATATTATAAGATGGGATATGTGTCAACTCTTTATGTACCCATCTTTAACAAATTAGTCGGTGCTCTCAGTTCTCATCACCATCTTTCTGACCTTGTAAGGTTACAAATATTGGGATCATGTTTACCACCTGTAAAAAAATCCAACAGAAGTGCTATTTCATGTTTTGGTGTGTGTGTTTTTTCTCCTTCTCAACCACATCCTCTGCTAATGATTTCTATGGGCTGGAAACACTGTGAAGAAAGAAATATTTAGTTGAATTTATTTGAAATGAAACTGATAGCTTCACTAGTGATCTCATAACCTCAAAGCACTTTAGAAACTGAGTAATCATTGAAGATGCTAAATATAGTGAGTACGATGCTTAAAACCTTCACAAATAAATCCATATTAAATCTTATTCTACCACTAAGTAGCTTTGCTTTTGAAGTAGCTTTTTAGATCATGGATTTCTTGATGGAAATATTGAGTTTGGTTCTAATAGTTGCTCTTTGTTTGATTTTCTTCCCAATTATGTAAGTTAGGCCTCTCTCTCCGTAAGACTTTTTATCATATGTGGAAGTAAGATGCTAGAGCTATGGTCCATGTGTCCAAAGTCTTTTAATCCCTAGCTCAATTCCTGAGTAAATATCTCATATCCAGCTTTAAGTAACAATGAAAATATTTCCTTTCCTTATAGAGGTTTTCTGAATACAATATGCATATTATTATCTATAATAATAAAAGCGTAGCATGCTAATTAGACTGGACAGCCTAACAACCTTTTGGATGTCATTCCAATGTCCTTCCGGACAAAGCTGCAGTGGCGGAGGCCGAGGCAGAGGTGGTTAGGGGCAATCAGGCAGGTGAGCGAGCAGCTAGGGGAAATCAGGCAGGCATGCAGAGTGGTTAGGGGTGATCAGGCAGGCAGGCAGAGTGGTTAGGGGTGATCAGGCAGGCAGAGTGGTTAGGGGTGATCAGGAAGGAAGGCAGGGAAGCAGTTAGGAGCCAGTGGTCCTGGATTGTGAGAGGGTGCAGGCCGGGCTGAGGGACACCCCTCCATGCATGAATTTCGTGCACCAGGCCTCAGTTAAACTAGAGGCCTGGTGCACGAAATTTGTGTGTGTGTGTGTGTGGGGGGGGGGGTTGTCCCTCAGCCCGGCCTGCACTTTCTCCAATCTGGGATCCCTCTCACAATCCAGAATTGCTGGCTCCCAACCACTCACCTGCCTACCTGCCTGATTGCCCCTAACTTCTTCTGCCTGCTAGCCTGATCACCCCCAATCACTCTCCTGCCAGACTGATGGATGCATAACTACTCCCCTGCCAGCCTGGTTGCCCCTAACTGCCCTCCTCTGCCAGCCTGGTCGCCTCTAACTGCTCTCCCCTACAAGCCTGCCCCCCCCAACTGCCCCCCCCCCACAGGCCTGGTCCCCCCATAACTGCCCTCCTCTGCAGGGCTGGTGCCCCCCAATTGCCCTCCCCTGCATGCCTGGGTCCCCCCCCCCAACTGCCCTCCTCTGCCGGCCCAGTCACCCCTAACTGCCCCCCTCCCCCCGCTTGCCTGATTGTCTCAGACTTCCCTCCCTTCCAGGCCTGGTTTCTCCCAACTGCCCTCCCCTGCTGGCCTGATCGCCCACAACTGCCCTCCCCTGCTGGCCATCTTGTGATGGCCATCATGTGTTGGAGTGATGGTCAATTTGCATATTACTCTTTTATTAGATAGGATAGACTTTAGAAATGTAACATGCATGATTTTCTTGGTACTAAATAAGGATAATTCTTATTTAAGTGTATCTATAACCATCTGTTTAATTTTTTTAATGTAGCCATAGACACAAATTACAATTTGTAAATGTGTTAAGATAGAACAATTGTAGAAAAAAAATAATTTAAATATTCATTATAATTTTTACCCATTTATTTCATATATTGGTCTTAGGAGTCACTCCTAACAAATAATTACACCCTACAAATAATTGACTACAGGCCTGGGAGACATGATCCCCTCATCTTCTTCAGTGGAATTCTGGGCATCATGCCTCCTGTTGGCCCATGCTCTCTCTAGGCTGATGTGTTTGTTGTTGTTGAACCTAACACTGGGGCAGCTCGGGAAAGGAAGACTATCCTGAGTGGCACCTTTCCTTTAGTAAACACTTTTTGGCTTGTATAAGATTGAGCAAAGAATCAAAGAAGACCCACTCGGTATTTCTCTTACTTACATGACTGAGGCATTTTGCTGTAGAATAGCATTCCTCACTTTTTCATATTTGTACATATGAGGAGTAGATGGAGCACTCTGCAGGGATGTATAGTATCCTCAGACACCGAAGCTGCTGCTGGCTTTATGTCCATGACCTCTGTATCAAGGCAGGACTAGACCCTGGAGACAAGATGCCTGGGCATGAGTGCCACACTGAATCCCAATTATGCATGACCCTTCAGTATAGTCATGTCACTTAATAACCTTTCATGAGAATAAAGTAATTATGAAATATGTTGGGTTTTGCCAAAAGCTCTTTAAAAAGCCACATAAAATAGTATATGAGGTCACCTCTGATTCCTATGTAAAGATCCCTCCTCCCTTCCCTAACTCATCCTACTCCACACCCTGTCCTGTACCCCACCTCCAGTACAATCCAACGAACTCACCCAAAGTTTAGTTTTCTTTTCCAAAAGCAATGTACCTCAAATTCCTATTCTTTGTTGTGTGTATTTTGGTTTCCTCTTTGATTTTCCTTTTTTCCCCCAGGTTTCCTGTTGATACCAACATGAGTCTCAAGGGCTTCCTTTGGAAAAAAAGAAAGGAGAGATCAGCTTAGAGCCATGCAGTGGAAAGTGATGGTCATGAAAAGGCAGCTATGGCACGTAGCAGGGCAGAGACAGGGCTCACCACCCTCCTCTCCCAGGAGCCTCCTCCCTGGGAGGGCATCCCTTTAGAAGAGAAGCACGGTCCATCCCACAGGGATTTGCCAATTGTGAGCACTGAGCGATAAAAGGCTGAGTCATGGGCTATCAATGGGCAAAGATTACTCCTTGCCTCTGCCTTGAGGGTGTACAAGCCATTTTTTTTTTTTTAATTCAGTTGTTGGAATTTGATTCATTCCTTCTTTTTTCTTCCTTTTGCCATCAAATCTAGAATTCCGAGTTTATCTTTAGGAGGACTTCCAGATCTATGCTGATCCTGAGGGGCTTAAGATGGATGTCGTAGCTACATGAGCAGATGGTGGGTGGCAATAGCTTTTACAGAGATACCTCGAAATGAGCCCATGTGGCTGGGCTTTGAGGAGCCCAGTGTGGGATTCAGAAATGATGTCCACCTCAGAATAACCTCGTCATGGTTTTAGTTACTGCTGATTCAGAATGTGATTCGCAGGCAGTCCTGATCACTCAGTTTCTCCATCTGCCTCACACAGCACTGGTGTGAGGGGAAACTAATCAAAATGTAAAGTGGCTAAGTGATTAGAGATGATGGGATGAGTTCATTGAAACATCCATCTTCAGGAGGTTTTTGTCAAAGTCCTCTGAAGAATTTTCCCTCCTAAACTGCTCCTCTTGTTATTCAGCCAGGTCTCTGGTATCTTCAGGCTCACTGTATGCGAGCCCATGCATATTTTTACGTGGTGTTGTCTTTATACCTGTGATTTATGGCTGGGAAAGCACACACTGCCTCATCTCTGACGGTCCTTATTGCAGAAAGCAGGCTTATCCCTTGAAAACAGGGGGAAGTCTAAATGGTACAGGAGGCAACTCATTGATTGGGGATTGGCTCCCTCTGTTCCTTGAAACCATCTGCTTGTTAGAGAATTTTTTTAAGGGTTGAGCAGAGAGGTGTCTTGCTGGGGCTTGCTTTGGAGTACCAGGAAGTTAGCTTTTCTGCTTTAGAAGTCTGAGTTCGGATGTAGGTGTGTAGTGGAAGGAATGGGTGGAAGCTTCTAACGAATGGGGATCAAGCTGAGATGTGGATCTGGGATTCTGGGAAGCAAAGCACTGAACTTTGATGGGTACATACTTTGATATCTGTGGTTGCAGAATAAATATGATTTATCCTGGGGATTTTGCATCCCAATCAAATGAATCTGAAAAGGCAAGTAGAAAATCTGAAAAATTACCTAAAGATAATCTCAGTAATTTTAGAAGCATTCCCAAGAACATTCCTTTCTTCCTAGCCATTATTTATATGTTTATTTATTTAATATGTTTTTTATTTGTTTTTTAGAGAGGAAGGAAGGAGAGGGTTAGAGAGAAAGAAACATCCATCATCTGCCTCCTGCACGCCCCCTAATGGGGACTGAGCCTGCAACCCTGGCATGTGCCTTGACCAGGAATCGAACCAGTGACCTCCAGGTTCATGGATCGGTGTTCAACCACTGAACCACACCAGCTGCCCTCTAGCCATTATTTATTAAAAACTTCAGGATATTATCTTACTTTTGGTAATGCTCATGTAGCAGCTGGACCTCAATTTAAAGAAAAATTTTAAAATTAAAATAAATTAAGAAGATACTGAATTAGGTGATAGCAAAGGTTCCTTTCACCTCTGTAATCCTAAATATTACTCAATACCTACTCTGTACAAAGTATCTATTTCTACAAGATATGGTTGGTAGCCCAAGGCTACCATATGTCATGTCCTGTTTTGAAATGGGGCCGCTGAGGACAGAGCTGCTGGTCACTGGCACATAATTCCTCCTTTGACCTATATTAAGTCCAGGGATGATTTTTGGTATTCTCTCTTTCGTTCAAACATCAGGGTTTTACATAAATCAGCGAGGGACTACTTGTACTGACGTATACATCTTAGGATAGCAAACATACTTAAAAGTAGAATCAGTGAGTCGTAAAATTGGATTTTTAAAAAGTACATTAGAAACAAAGAGTTAAATTGAAGGTTATACTCTTAAAGTCCTGCAGAGATAAGTGCTAAAGTCATATCTCCAAACTGTTTTTATTTTAAGCACTATAAACAATTTTATAAATAAATAAGAGATTATTTAAAATAAAGAAAATCATGCTCTAATAATATCTTGGATTGCAAGGCAACTCTGGCAATAAGACGAATCCTTGAAATCTCAACAACGCTCAAATGTGCTGAGATTTTGCTTTCGACAGAACCTCATTGAAAAGGTCTTAGATATTCTGCTAGTCCAGTGGTCGGCAAACTCATTAGTCAACAGAGCCAAATATCAACAGTACAACGATTGAAATTTCTTTTGAGAACCAAATTTTTTAAACTTAAACTATATAGGTAGGTACATTGTTATTAACTTAATTAGGGTACTCCTCAGCTGGCCTTTGCTAAAAACGTCCTCAGTCTGATTGAGGTACGTTTGCTGAGGTCGACCCCTTCCAACTCTCCCATCCACACTCATCTTGTATACTTGTTTCATCTATCTCCTTTCCGAAAACCGACTTCTGCCCATGGGCCACGAAGTTTCAATCACACTGTATGTGCGTGCCCACACGTGGTATTTTGTGGAAGAGCCACACTCAAGGGGCCAAAGAGCCGCATGTGGCCTGCGAGCTGTGGTTTGCCAACCACTGTGCTAGTCAATGGAAAATGATGAACCAAAGAGAAGTTCTCCAGCAATGCACCAGACCAAACGTCTCTGACTGCCTGTCCTATTTCATAGGACTGGACTTCCAAAACCGGTGTGATGCTGGTGAAGAGATGAAAGACACGAGGTTCCTCCTGGTTTCTGCTCTTCTGAACCTGAGTGGGAAGAGAGAGGAAGCAAAGTGATGCAAAACCAATGCTGTGCCAAGTTTTCTCCCATATGCTAGCAATATTGACTTGTATGGCATAATTATGCCCAGATGCTATAGAGACAGGGCAGCAGACATTTCTGAGTTTTATAACTTAACATTAAAAAAAGGACAACAAAGAAAAAAGAAATCAGTCACATTGCTTTAGCATCCTGGGTCTTGGAGTGTTTCTGCCAGGGAAAGTTATAGTCTTTCTATGCTCTTTTCTCTTAGACGGTACCTTAAAGACTGGTTTCAATTGGATAACATATTTTAAGAGAGACCCTGACGCTTAGTATCCTAATCAGGAGGATAAGTACATTACTGAGGATCTGGAAACCATCCCTCTAAGTTATTGTTGAATTCTCTTAAGAAGGCTTGCTTGGATAGAGAAGTAGAGAAATGGCAGATGCTTTCAAATATATGAAGAACTCGCTTGTTCTTTGTTTTTCTAGGAGGTAAAACAAATGAAATCTGAAAGGTAGATTTGACTCACCATATTGAAGCTCTTTCTAACAGTCAGAACATCATAGAAATGGGGCAAGCAGTCTGATAAGGTGATGAGCTCCCTGTCATTGATGGGAGGCAGAAAGAGGCCAGTTGAGTGTATGAAAGTAAAACTGCAAGTAAGGTTTCCATTCTGCCTTGGAATTTGGAAGTGGCGGGGAAGCCACCAACTTTATCATGATTAGAGAACCGAATTAAAAGTGAATACCTGGGATTTTTGGAAACCAGTTACCTCGCTTCAAGTCTCTAATATGAAAAGTATGAAAGCATCTTAGACCTTCACAGAATGACTTAAAGAAGTTTGCAGAAAGAAGTATTGTGTGGAGGCAGGATGTCCCAAAGTGAGGCAGGATCATTTGAGAACATGTTGTCTCTTTGGGTAGAGTGGGAATCATAATATTGGCTATTCATTTACCTCACAGAGATGTGAAAGTATGTGACTTGGTGTTTTTACAAGGGCTTTGAATGGCTTCTATGATGAATGTGTCACTGCAAATGCTTTTCAAAGGTAATTATTTTGATCAGAATGCCAC
Source organism: Myotis myotis (assembly GCF_014108235.1). NCBI lineage: Eukaryota > Metazoa > Chordata > Mammalia > Chiroptera > Vespertilionidae > Myotis > Myotis myotis. The sequence continues at coordinate 16,930,039 of NW_023416335.1, forward strand.
TCAGAATCAATCTAAGCTCTTGAATCGCCTGGGGAGAGTAATATAGTTCAAATCTATTATAGCTTGTCAAACATTTAAAAATAATAATGATGGCCTGGCAAGTATGGCTCGACCTATAAAACAAGAGGACACATTTGATTCCAAGCCAGGGCACATGCCTAGGTTGTGGGCTTGATCCCCAGTAGGGGGAATGCAGGAGGTAGGTAACTGATCAGTGATTCTCTCTCATTGATGTTTCTATACCTCTCTCCCTCTCCTTTCCTCTCTGAAATCAATAATAATAATATTGGTAATAATAGTATGTAGTATAATAAACAAAATACTTTGGTTTTAGGCCTTAATTTAAAATAAATTTGTTTCCTGGAAAAAGAAAACTTTACCTACACTGAGGTCCAAACTACTATTTATAATTTCAAATGTCTATGTGACATCAAGCCAGGCCATTTAAAGTTATATCTGGTTATTTTATTTTAAATTCATTTTGTAAAAATCCCCCTGTCTCTGGGGAGTATGGACAGCAAAAGCAGGACCATCACAAACGCAGAATGTATGAGAATGACTGGTACTTTTTAGCATACTGTGATTTCCTGGAGGACTGTCGGCAAGGTTAGGGGCTTGCACTGAGTTGGAGGACAGTCAAGACTGGGTCTCCTTAGTGCACTGAATGCAGTAAAGGGCCAAGTGGTGGGAAAAGCCTAGTCAATCAAATTAGAATTATGAATCCCTCTTTGCATCTGTGCTGAACTCTGAGGAAGATTGACTATGATCGTAGAGCCCTGAGGTAGAAGAAAGTGACTTCTGACTTGGTAAAACCCCTGAAATCTATACATTGTCACCAATTATTCTTGTACTTATCAACCACAATATCAAAATGATTTTGTAATAAAACTCAAACTTCAGAGGACAACTAGATTCCAAAATATGAATTGTATCTAGATAACATAACAGTTCTATACATTAGTATCCATGCAAAAATAACTGTAAACATTAAGAAAAACATGTTGAAACATAATATTAGTGCTCACAGTAATATTTAAAAGATAGAATATAAATTGATTTATGAATGAATTATTGACAGGTCAATACAGTGAAAAACCAACTCTAGATTGATGGAAGTAAAATATGTGATATAGGACAAAGCTTCAGCCTTTAGGAATTATTTTCTAGGTCTTTGCTCCGAGGGCTAATATTCTAAGTCAGTGGTTCTCAACCTTCGGGCCCTTTAAATACAGTTCCTCATGTTGTGACCCAACCATAAAATTATTTTCGTTGCTACTTCATAACTTTAATGTTGCTACTGTTATGAATCATAATGTAAATATCTGATATGCAGGATGATCTTAGGCGACCCCTGTGAAAGGGTCGTTCGACCGCCAAAGGGGTCTCGACCCACAGGTTGAGAACTGTTGTTCTAGGTGGACAGAGCACTTAATTGGATGAGGAGTCAAAATTCTACTCAGATCCATGACTTAGCAGCTGCACCACCTTGAACAAATCACTTCACCTTTCAGAGACTTGAGTTTTCTCAGATATAAAATGATAGGATAGGACTAGAGAGTGAAAGAGTGAAGGATGCAGAGAAAAGTTGAACTAGAATTCATTTTCAGCATGGTTCTCAGCCAATTCTACCAACTCTAGAGCTGGGCTGGCCCTTCAGAGTTGTCCTGAACCACATGGCGGCAGGGCTTTAGTCATGTGTATATCACTTTGTCAAGTCTTTGGGGGCTGCACCTTAGGAAAAGCTGTGGCTTCAGACAAGAAGATGCTACAGCTGAGAGCAGTTCCTGGGGGAGGAATAAGCTGTGAGTTGTCACCAGGCAGCATTTCCAGCGGTTTGGGAAATGAGTGCCTCTGGAAGCTGGTTTTGGCCATGTACTCACGGTGACAGTCACAGCATTACTTTTAAAAAGATATAATTTTTTATTGATTTCAAAGAGGACGGGAGAGGGAGATAGAAATAAAAACATCAGTGATGAGAGAGAATCATTGATTGGCTGCCTCCTGCATGTCCCACACTGGGGATTGAGCCCCCAACCCCAGCATGTGCCCTGACCAGGAATTGAACCATGACCTCCTGGTTCAAAGGTTGGCACTCAACTACTGAGCCAGGCCAGCCAGGCCACAGCATTATTTTTGTTATTGATTTCTGTGAAGTTCAAGTGTTGTGCCATCGGTGATATCAGGGCATTTTTATATCTAGGTACTCATGACATTTATTCTCTTCTGTGGGTTCTATTTTTTCCCCATCTAGAGTTCTGGAATGGTTTTCTGCATTATCATGTCCATCTAGTTTTACAGTTTCTATTAATCTTCTTTTTAAGACAAATGAGCACTGCATGACAATTTATGTTGTATTTTTGTGGAACATTATATTATAGAAGTCTCAGTGAATTAGTTTCTTCTGTCAGCTTTTCTTACTACTATTTCAAGTCTTTATTTTTCCATTAGAAAGTTTCTTCTTCCTACCTCCAATTCATTGTTCATCATCCTCCCAACCAACTTATAGCCAATAATTTACCCCTTTACAATTTCATATTCACAAACACATTTCTTTACAAAGAGAAAGTTACCTTTTTATCTGTATTCAAAATCATGTGCCCTGAGGATCTTTTGGTCAAAAGGAGAATAAACACTGAGGTAATGGGAGGAAGTGTGAGTAGCAAGTTAGTGAATAGATTAGGAGGTGGGTAGGAAAAGTGGTATGTGATTAAGAGATGATCATCACAGACTTGTTTATGATATATGGTTACGAGAGCATGATGACCCAGCCTTGAATATCTGACTTAGGAAGTTACATAGGTGTCTGGATTTTTCAAAAAAGTTTGCGTGCCTTTGATCAGTATCTTAGATCACCTTAGGCAATGAATGATGACAATGTCAAATGGAATTGAAACCTGTAAGGTAGGAGGAGGATGAAGAAAGTAAACAAAAAATGCATTAAGGGAAAAAGAAGGATGGTGCTTCTTCAAACCCCTAAGGGTGCAGCCAACATATTGAAATTTCATTCTTTTTAAAATATATTTTTATTGATTTTAGAGAGGAAGGGAGAGAGAGAGACAGATAGAAACATCAATGATTGGCTGCCTCCTGCACGTCTATTAGGGATCAAGCCCGCAACCCAGTCAAGTGCCCTTGACCGGAATCGAACCTGGGACCCTTTAGTCAGCAGGCCAACACTCTATCCACTGAGCCAAACCAGATAGGGCGAGATTTCTTTCTTTAAATGTGAACAACTTGCTGTCTTTGACCCTATTGGAAAAAATAAACACCAACAATGACAAAAATAGACACAAGAGTACCCACCATGGGTCCAGGCTTATTCTACTTTGAGAAGGTTCCCTGACCCCCTTCTTGACAGCCACACCTCCAATCAGTCACTTCTCTGTGTGCTTGGAGATTTTAATCATGGCACTTAGGACACTTTATTATAATTATATATTTCATGGTAAAATACCTATTTAGTTATTACTATGTGCCAGACATGAATCTAAATTATTTACAAATGATAATTCTCATTATAACCCTATGAAGGTAGCACTATCATTTTGACCAATACAGATAAGGAAACTGAGGCATAGAGTGTTGAACACATCTCCAATGGTCTCATAGCTAGTAAGAAGAAGGGCTAGGATTCAAGCCCAGAGCTCTGCCACCACATGCAATAATGCAGTTAGCCACTATATTATGCAGTCTCTGTCCTTTGCTGGCTTATCTGTTATGCTCACTAGACTGTGAGAAGATGCCCTACTTCTCAGAGTAAAAATATGTTTTTTATTATGTTAGTAATACTTCCCCATTATAAAAATTAAATCAATGCCTAAAATATACTAAAGAAAGGAAAAGTTACCTGGAGTCCTATTACCCTGAACTTGTAATGACCATTATTAAGTTTCGGTTTTTATCCTTTCATGCATTTATATAATGTCCCACCCAGCCACACTCATACACAGATAATTAAATTGGACCGCATCACCTTCTTCTTTTATCACAAATGCTATCTGCCCTCCTCCTCCCAGAATTGTCTGTCCTGATGAGACTTGTTAAAAATCAATGTGTGAAAAAAAAAAATCATTTATTTTTTTCTCTCATGGCCTCAAAAATGGGATCATATTAAATGTAATTTTATGTGATGTTTTTCTCATTCTGTAATCTCTGCAATTTACTTGGCAAATACTAATTCATTCTTTTCACTGGCTGTACGATACTCACCCCAGCGTGGAGATGTCCCACATGCACTCAGCTGTTCTCCTACGGCAGTGACTTGGTTTCCAGGCCTGCGCTAGTGCAAGTAATGCAATGACTTTAGCCCTTGTGTTTTTGACATTGTGCTGGGCCAGCAGGACCCCCTGAATAAATATATATTGAGTTAAAAATAGAATAGTATTAGATTTCCAAAAGAGTAAACTAGTTTTTCCTAAATGAATACTGAATAAATGAAATTATAATGAGGGGATTATAATTAAAATGTATGAGAAGGGCTTACAATTAAAAAGTCTCATGTGTTTTCAAAATTAAATAATTGCCCTTACTTTTTCTTGACTGATGAAAAATTAGGTTTTCATGTAGACTATTGGCTTAAAGTGGCCTCACTTGGGACAGTATTAAAATACCTTTATCCACAAAGAGTTCATTCCTCAGATACCTCATGCTTTGTGATCTGGTCCCTGTCTTTGAAACCTGTTTTCCCACTATTGCTGTGCACAAAATGCATGTTCTGCACATGCTAAGCTACCATAGTCGCACAAACATAATAGGTTCTTTCAAACAATAGCTCTTTTGCATGTCAACTCTCAGCTTGGAGTAACGGTCCCATCACCACAGTTCCACTGCTGCTTTCTCGTCACCTTCTCCTGTGCCACTTCCTCTGCAAAACTTCCTTGAATCCCCTCTCCTGATCACACTCCTGCACCTTTAGCTTTCATTCATTTTATCCCCTAGAGTCTATCCTACACTAAAATCAGTACCTAAATCTTCTATTTTAACTCATATCTATCACTTACAAGAATGTGATTTTTTTTTTAGGATTTGGTTTGCAATTTGTATTTTCCATCTCTTTCTCTAGTATAGTCTTAGTATCTGGCATATAGAAGAGGCTCAAAAATATTTGTCATATATATTAGAATTAAAAAGAATAATATTCTGCATTGGAATCCTGAAAACTATTCAGTAATCTCTAATATTAAGAAACTCTTAGACACAGGTAACAGTATGATGGTTTACAGAGAGAAAGAAGGGGGGTGGTGGGGGGCAGGGGTGGTAGTAAAGGGTACGGGGGGGTCAAATATATTTGATGACAGAAGAGATTTGACTTTGAGTGGTGGGCATGCAATGCAAAATACAGATGATGTATCATAGAATTGTACACTTGAAACCAATGTCACCACAATAAATTTAATTTTTCTTTTTTAAAAAGAAGAACACTCCAGTGGCATTTTAGAAAAATAATCTGTGCACTCTGAGACTCTCCAGAGGGCACTTTCACGGAAAAAGAGGAGCAAGGAGTCTGATCAGAAGTTGAGTAAATATCCGCTGAGGCTACTGATTATCCAGACTTTGACAAAAGAAAGGCTTTCTGAGCTGCCGCTATTGCTATAAGGAAGTCTCAGCTCAGATGATTCATAGTCAAATATTTGCATGTCCTCTGGCTAAGAAAAATAAAAGCCATGACATTCCAAAACTTTTAGGCATGTAAGGTCTAGGGACTTTCCCAGTTATTTCTCCCTAAAAACTGGTAACTGAAGAGACTCTGTGTTCATAAAAGCATGATATGTAAAATGGAAAGTCATAGCTGCTCAGAATTCAGCAAGTATATCAAAGCCAACGAAGTCATCGTTTAAATGGAATGTGACTGTTGTGATATTTTGGCATTTCTGTTTTCTGTTCTCCAGCATAAGCTAGAAAGATGCTGAAGTGTGGTTAACCTTAAGAATAAAGAAGGGGAAAATGCAAATTATTTGTTTTCCCAACAGGCTGAGCTCACAGTCTTCCAACACCAACAATTGGGGCCCATAGTTAAGCTCAGAGTCAACCTCACTCTCTTTGGTGGACACTTTAAATGTATTTCTCTCACAATAACCTTGGTCAGTATTTCCATTTCATCGATAAGAAAAAGGAGGTTATGAAAAGTTGTTATCAATACTTAATATAGACAGGTTTTGAACTCAGGCGATAGAGAAGGTGGCAATTTCCAGAGGATGATTTCAGAAAAGCTGTGTAGTAACTTTTGCCTCTAAATATATAAACCTATTTCTTTATTACCTGAAAAAGCACAATTACTGCTTTATTCTTGTGGTTTAAGGTAATGGATGCTTGAATGCAAACGTTTCCCAAATATCAGAACCCATTTATAATTCAGTTTATCAAATAATTTCCAGAAAACAATTGTGATAAAGGAGTGCAAACAGTTATTTGTAATTCCCCCCTGTCTTAAAAAATGAAGTGATCTTGCCGAAACCGGTTTTGCTCAGTGGATAGAGCGTCGGCCTGCGGACTGAAAGGTCCCAGGTTTGATCCCGGTCAAGGGCATGTACCTTGGTTGCAGGCACATCCCCAGTAGGAGATGTGCAGAAGGCAGCTGATCGATGTTTCTCTCTCATCGATGTTTCTAACTCTCTATCTCTCTCCCTTCCTCTCTGTAAAAAATCAATAAAATATATTTTTTTTAAAAAATGAAGTGATCTTAAAGCTTTCGGTAGCAATCCTTCACCAATCCACTGTTAACCTTGAGGCCAGACATATAGTATTCATATTTAATACAGCATGTGTAATATTTAGGACCTCAAGCCCACCAAGGAAACTTTTCTGAAAGCCCTCACTGGAAGGACCCTCGGTATTGGGAAGTAGCAAATTATATGAGGAAATGAATAAAGACCTCAGTCCCTTGCATATACAACTTCCCTATGTTTATTCCATAAATAAGATTATATGAGATGGACTGGCAGATAGAGCCCTAGTTTATGATCCCTACCCTGGGAAAATTGCTGTAGCAATAGTTCTAAGATATACTCTCTTATTTTTTTGGTACTAACCCGTTTTGGACCTTGGTCACAATCCTTCCTCTCTATACCACACCTGAAGAACTGCAGCCCATGGGGAGTGATCTCTTCATTATACAGAGGGGTCCGTGGCCCCAAAAAGAAGCCCTTGAAGCCAGATTATATCTTTGCGCATCTGCTACAGAAAAGCACACAGACAGGAAGCCAAGGGCAATTCTGACATCTCTTCTTCCCCTAAAACACAAGCACGCATGCAGGAATGCACACACCCATGGACACACCCATGCACACACGCACGCACGCACGCACATGCACGCTGCTGAAACTGTATCCAAAAGAGGCCATTACTAAGTACAAAGCAAGGCACCATGGCTTGCCCATAGAAGGTGCTCAGTAGCCCACATTTAGGGAGGTCTCCCAGTTCAGGGTACTCTCTTCATTTGATCCAAAGTAAAATCTTCTCCTCCCACTCTTTTTATTCTTCCATTATCCACCCCCTCCTCCTTTGGCTTCACACATTAACTAAGGGTAACTCCATACTGGATACTTACATATGCACTGGAGAAGGAGTGGTAGTCCAGACAGGCAAGGTTTTTGTGTTTATATTTGATTTAGGGGGCAGATAATGAACAATAAATAGGATACTTTAAAGCAGTGAGAGTAAACAGAGCTCCAGTGGAACAGGGAGATACTAACCACAATGTGTGGTCACATTGTCTCAAATTCTCTCGGGGAGACCTGAGGATGAAAGAGGGGTCTAGGCAGACAGAATAAAAAGTGAAGAGTCCTAGAGATGGGAATGAGCCTGTGTATTTCTAAAATGTAAATAAAAAAGTAAAGTCTTTGTGGTTCAAGGAGCAGAGGGAAGCTATTGAAGAGACTGGCTAGGTTCCCAGGTCAACATTTTTAGGAGTTTGTAGACCGTAAGGTTGAGATTTGATTCTAACTGCAATGGGATGTCAGAGGGATTTTAGCAAGGGGCTTACGTGATCAGATGGACATTTTAAAGAGCACTAAGGGTGCCACATGACCCAGTGTAGTAGCAGGAACTATGACCAGGAGTCTATGGTGGTGTCCAGGTAAGACCTGATGGCAGTGAAACTAAGGTGGCTTCATTGAAAACAGAGATGGTTTGACTTGTGATACATTTTTGAAGTAAAGGCCACAAGACCTAGGTGGGCTTACAGCTCATGTGCCTTTGAATAGGGACCACATGGACTTTGCTTTATACTAACATATAATTGATTTCTTCTGTCCCTGCCCCAGAATCCAATTATGATTAAGAGAAGGATGTTAATCAGAGTAGCTGAAGAAGCAAAGGGGGTTATAGCAAAATAAATACATAATACATCATTGAAACAGTCAAGAAAAGGAAGCCTGAGCTATCAAAAAGACACACCAGCTATTACCAAACAGCACAAAGGGGCAAGCCTGCATAGCTGTGCAGTCTTTGAAGGCTATTTTCTGTGACAGTGTCAGAGCTGGAAAGATCTTTAGGTACCACCTAGGTCATTCATCATCTCAGAAATGAGGAGACATAAGACAAGAGATTGAAATGCCTTACCTGAGGTCACAGATCTAGTTATCGATATGACCAAATTTAGAGCTCCTATCTCCAGATTCTCAGGACTGTTCTTTCTTATTACTTTTTAGTATATAACCTAATTTTCTCCTAATAGGCTTCTCAGACACAGTGCCAGAAATTTAAAGATTACTCACTCTTTGCCTTCAGGCATCAAATGTCTCATTTGACATTATAGGACAAGTGTAACATCATTAGAATTACTCTTACTTGTTGTGTCCCTTTAACATGAGTTACTGTGAGGTGAAGTCTCTCTAGAGAAGGGAGGAAAGGGAAGTATAATGGGGGAGAAGAACATAGAGGAAGCGGGGAGGAGTATCAAATGAAAGAGTTAATAATGTCTTTGCCCTTGGACCCGGTTACATATAGCTGTTACCTTCTGGTTTGACACCCTTGGACACTGATCATCCTTTTTTCATTTTTGTTGAGAATGTTTGAAAATATGGTAGCCTGGTGCCCTTCTCTTTTATGTAACTTTGTCTAAATTCTTCATTTTGGTTGAGGTCGGGAGCTCTACTAGCTTAACCTGGTATATCCCATACAATCATATAATCGTCTATAATGATAAAATGTGTTTGACAAATATTCAGGCTCATCATGAAAGCTAGTCATTGAGACATCTCTGTGGACACAAAGAGGATGGTAGAAAAATCAAGTAGCCTGGTGGATTCTACTGGATTCTTTTCTCAGACAACTTGGACTCTCTTCTGAAATCTGGTACGAATTTAATGAGATCTTGGAAAAAATTTTATTCTCAGCAAGCCCCAAACTTTAGGAAAATAGCAAAAAGACTGATACTTTATGAGACTTTTTTTTTCATCCTTAAATGCAGAAGCACTTTACAAATATAAAGGTGCAGTCATTCTTCAGTGAAATCTTTATCACCTGGTGAAACCTGGCTGGTGCCTACTCTACACTCTGGAGGATGTTCATGTTCAAGCTTATTAGCGTCTCGGGCGCTAAGCATCTTACACCAATCCCTTCATCTGACTTCATGTCTCTCGTGAGCTCTTGGGAGCTCGGCCTTGTGAAAGGAGCTTCAGATGAGAGCTCAGATACACTAAAGAATGGAGAAACAAGATAGGGTTAGATCCCTGAGGAAGTAGATGAAAAAGTCAACTCCACCTCCAGTTTGAGTGGCTGGCCTAGAGAGGTGGCAGCCAGATAACTGTCATTTTGTAGAGTCGTGTTGTTGCAAAGAGAAGAATAGAAGCCCTTTTTACTCCTTACAACTATTTCCATGTGCTCTGGTTCTCCTGCCCTAAGCAGTCTACCTGACTTGTCAAGTTTGAAAGCGAAAGGAAATTTGAATGTGCATCCTGGATGCATAGTCAATAAAAAGGATACAGACAATTCAAACAGTGTTCTAGTAGTAACCATCAAACTGAATTTATCACTTACTCTCCTGCATCCCTAAGCCCCAATGCTCACTTTACTTCTCTGACTTCACTTACCTCTCTTACTTCTTATACTTAAAAACTGATGAGAATAAACACCTTTGTCAATGAAACACTTTAAATATGATAGTGTAGATTTAAAAAGGTAATGGAATTGGATTGGCCACATATAAAAAAGTCCATGTATGGTATGGAAGGCCAGGTATCAGTTCTTGCTAGACAAACATCTAGCAAGTAACGGAACTCTTAGTGTGTTATTGTTATGTGTGTTAAATGGGATGATAACAATTGCAATAGCTAACATTTAATGAGGGCTCTCTATGTGTTAGACACTGTAATAAGAGTTTTACATGTATTATCTAATTTAAATTTCTAACCGATCTATGAAATGGACATGTCCCAAAGAAAATGAGCTTTAGCGATTTTTCTGTAGTCGTAGCCAAGATATATTGGAAGGAGATCCCAACCCGGGCAACTGACTCTGGAGTTTGTTTTCCTCCGGTCTTCATCTGGTCATTGTGTGTTGAATGAAATACCGTTTGTCAGCATGGAAATGAAAAATACTCTAGATATAAAAGGGTTTATTAAAAATTTTCTAGGTAAAAAGATTATAATCTTAATAAGGACTTAATAATTATTATAATCTAATAATTTGCTTGATGAGATCTGAGGTAGCGGCATTTAGAAGTCATGCAAGAATGATTTCAAAGAAATTCGAAATTTCTCCTTTCTCTCTGTTGCTGGGAGTAATATGGGGCTGGTTCCGTGACTTCCGCCATTGGTCTAGGATCAGTAGTCGGCAAACTGTGGCTTGTGAGCCACATGCGGCTCTTTGGCCCCTTGAGTGTGGCTCTTCCACAAAATACCGACTTCTGCGCATTGGGCCACGAAGTTTCAATCGCATTGTACATGCACGCCCGCATGTGGTATTTTGTGGAAGAGTCACACTCAAGGAGCCAAGGAGCCGCACGTGGCTCGCGAGCTGCAGTTTGCTGACCACTGGTCTAGGTATATTAGTGACAAAATGTAGCACTGCTGGACGATGCTAATAAATTAATTGGAATTTAATAAAATATGCATGCCATATGATTTCATACTATGTGACATTTTTAAAACCATACTCATGCCTACACACACACACATACACACACACACAATTTGTCCTACCTCAGGCTGTCATCTGCTGAGGCAGGCTTAATGACAGGGTTGATTCTGGCCCAATTCCACCATTCTGAAATTGAAAAGTATTAGGACAGTGCAGTGTCGGCCAAATCCTAGAGAAAACAAGCCTCTTTCTCCGCTTCATCTCTTTATGACTGTCTTATAGGAATGCCATTTCTATATCCCTTTGGTAACCACACTTGATTTTTGTGTTGCTCAAGTGCTATAAAATTGGTGCTAAGACACACTTCCTTCTGGTAAAGGAAGTTCTGAGGAAGCAGGAATAGAATTATTTAAAGGAATGTATTTATATACCATATAAGTTGGCTGGGTGTGCCAGCCAGCAAGTTCATCATTTTGCATTCACTATCTCATATAATCCTCATCATAACCCCCTGAATTGGGTTCTGCTATCGCCTCATCACAAACAATGAGAGGCTCAGAGAAGTTTAAGAGCTTTTAAAAGTCATTCAGAGAATAAGTGTCAGAGCTGGCATCCTTACTCAGCCTCTTAGACTATACACCCTGTGCTTCATCAGCTATTTTAGGGATCAGCAAGCCACAGTCATTAGGCCAAATCTGACCTGCTTCCTGGTTTTGTAAATGAAGTCTTATTGGGACAGAGATGTGCTCATTCATTCAGTGGCCTACTTTTGCACTACAATATCCTAGTTGAGTAGTTACAACAGAAACCATGTGGCCTAAAATATCGACTCTTCGGCCCTATAAAGAAAAAGTTCACCAACCCCTGGACAACACCAAAACATGATGGATCCAGCTCAGATCATTAATCTCATTATGTCTCCAAAATCTGACGGTTATAGGTTTGTAGACTTCCTGTCTTAAGCCCTGCTTCCTCTGTACATATTTGTTTTGTTCCAGGAGGCATGAAGAGACCTGAATTCTAGACAAATCCCTAATAATGAGTCATGATTGAAAGGATTCTGTTCCATTTTGTATTTCCTAAACATGTTTCTTTCATAGAAATTAAAGTACTTCCTAAACCTGTTTATGTAGCAGGCTGATGGAAAACTAGCACCCTTTGGCAGAGAGGAGAGATGAGTAACTCACTCTGGAAAAGTGAGACACCAGCCCGCCTGCTCAGGGGCGAACTCATGTTATATCATCCACCAATTCTAACCAGGAGTGTAAGGGTTATGGGCATGAGGTCTTTGGCCATCAGCGTCTTCGACCTCTTAGATTTCTGAGGCAGGTTGGAGGTTCTACATGTCCTGTGGGTTTTGGGGCCTGAGGATAAAACCAGAAGTGTAGCAATACAATTAGAGCTGCCTTAGCTCCTGCCTAGTTGCCCAAAGCACATAGGCATGGTCAGGGTGAGTTGGCTAATCTAATTTAGTTACTGTCTGTGTCCTGTCTCAGGTACTATAGAGGTGGTATAATCTCAGTTTTTAAAACAAACCAGACTACAATATTAGAAAATAAATGAAGGGAAGGTGGAGAGATTTTTAAAGGAAATGTGTGACTCCCAACATACAAATACAGAAGTGTACCTGAAATAGTGAATAAACTATAACAAAATACTTTTAAAAAGTGTTATTTCATTTATAGTAAGTCATGTAATTCCAACTAATTTATACTGTGTAAAAGTAAGCACCTATTTGAATGAATGTGTAAAATGTTAGAATATCAATTTTAAAATATTTCTGCTTTGCAATTTTACTGCCATTTGTTTTTTTCATAATCTTCCCCGACTACATTTTATTTATTAATGATATCAAAGATTGTTTCAGTCAAGTCCATCTCTAAGCTACTTGCTCATGTGTCAGGTGCTTTTGTGAGTTAGGTATCCAGAAATTTGCACACTCTAGAGCAGAGTCAAAAATCTCTAAATTAATAGAATGGGAGAAAAAATTATAAACCATATATGTGATAAGGAGTTACTATCCAAAATAAGAAAGGAACTCCTACAACTCAGTAGCAAAACAAACAAACAAACACAACTATAAGTAACCAGATGTACAACGGAGCAAAGGACTTAAATAGAAATTTCTCCAAAGAAGACAAGCAAGTAGCCAGTGGGTACATGACAAGATGGTTAACATCAGTGACCATCAGGGAAATGCAAATCAAAATCACAACCTTATGCATGATAGGATGGCTATTATAAAATAAAAATTTTTTAAAGTACTGGTGAGGATGAAGAAAAACTGGAACCCTTGTGTACTGTGGATGGGAATGTAAATTAGCCCATTCACTATGGAAAACGGTATGAAGGTTCCTCAACAAATTTTAAAAAATGGAGTTGTCATATGACCTAGCAATTCCACTTCTGAGTATTTACTCAAAAAAATTGCAGTCAGCATCTTGAAGAGATACTTATACTCCCATGTTCATTGTAGAAATATTTACAATACCCAAGATATGGAAGCAACCCAGATGTCCTTCAACAGATGAATGGATAAAGAACACGTAGTATATACATATTAATACATTGTATATAGAATATTAATTATTCAGTTATAAAAAGCTGGAAATCCCACCATATGTGACAGCATGGATGGGTGAATCTTGAAGACATGCTCAGTGAAACAAGCCAATTCACAGAAGGACAAATACTGTATGATTCCACTTGTATGAGAAATCTAAAATAGTCAAACTCATAGAAGCAGAGAGTAAAATGGTGGTTGCAAGGAAATGGGGAGGAGAAAATGGGGAGTTGGTCAATGAGTAGAGAGTTTTAATTATGCAAGATAAATAACTTCTGGAGGTCTACTGTACAACATTGTTCTCATAGTTAACAATACTGTATTGAACATTTAAAAAAACTGATAGGATAGATCTCATGTTAAGTGTTCTACCACAATAAAAAATCTCTAAGTTAGGTAAAAATCTGCTTGGAAGTAGCCAAAATAGCTGTAAGAATTTTTAATTTTAATAAGCATAGTTAGTTTCACAGAATACAACAGATTCAATATCAGACATTAAAAATGGAAGCAAGAATAGTCATTCACAAGAGCTAAGATGTGTTGACGATTTATGCTGTGCTAGGCCTGTGTTTAAGTCTTCTGCAAGCATTTCATGTTTACAACAACCCAGTAAGTTTGGTACCATTGTTGCTCCTTTTAACAAGGAACTAGTATGCAGAACATGAAAGTAGCTGATCAAGGTTGCACAACTGATAAGCAGCATCTCTGAAAGCAGTCTAGACTCTTGATGCCAGTGGCTATTGCCTCTCCAGAAAATACCACCCCCAGCTGCTTCTTGCTAAAGCTGTTAAATTACTGATGTCCCTGATGATGACCTTAGAAGTTTAGCTTATGTTTCCTACACCATATCTAATACAGGTAAATATTGGTGCATGTCAGAAATATTTCACTTAACTATGGTTGCATAAAAGTAGATTTTTCTTTTTTAAAAAACAGTCAAGCATCTGTTTTCTAGAAAATCCACTGGCATGCATCACTTCATCCCCTGACAGTGACTGTGGTGTTTCCACTGTGCATTTCAACTTAGATCAGCTTAGATCCCAACAGGAGGCCTTGCAGTTATACCAAGCAGGCTTGGATGATTAATGAATACTAATTGATGGTGATGAGATCTGTATGAATAAGAACAATAAGTTGTCTTCTGGAAGTGTTTCTGGAACACCCTACCACCATCATTTTGAGGTTGTGGATAGACGGGATGGTTTTACAATGCCAAAATAATCTATTCTGAAGAGACAAAGTTCAGTCAACCATTTTAACTTCCTGATGCTAAAGACTCTGTCACACAGAAATTTAAAATTATATTGACATCTTGTTTTGGCTATCTGTAAATATATCCTCCAAATAAAAACCTCAGAAAATGTCTTAAATAAAAGTATGCAATTAGTATTTGGTTTAACTTATTGTCAGCTTTTATTTTACATATTTATCCCCACTTGTTAAACCTTTGTGGTCATTAACACTTGCTAGAGAATAATATCCTAGTTCATTTTCTAATTATATAGGAAGTTCAGGGTCAGGATTAGTCAATATTCTTATATCTTCACATTTAGAGACCTGGTATAAAGTCTTACATAAACTAGCAAATGTTTGCCTTTCATAATAGAAATTTGAAGAGTACTCTGGTTTTGTTTATGCATTTGCTAGCTAATGGTCTTCCCTGCTATGAACTTTAGACACGTTCAGTGAACAGGCATAGAGCATGACATATGCCTTAATGACCTAACAGGCAGATTTGTGAAGTAATAACCTTGCCAGCTTGTCAGCCAGAAGTAAAAGGGGAGGTGGTAGTGGTGAATCTGCTTGCATTACTTGATGTGTAATCATAATGAATCAGAGGATAATGAATGAGAAATCTTTAACCATCCCATGAAAGATGTGCTTGCCAAAGATATACAGATTTCTGTTGTTTTTCTTTTCTTTTCATTTACTTAGGCTCTCTTTGTGTGTATGTAAGAGATTACTGAAAGTTTAGCAGTCATTTTATGCTATAACAGATGTCACACTGTTCCAAGTTCACTTTTCTGATGTCATCAGATTCTATAAAATGTTATTTTAAAAACTTAATGCTGGCCAAAAGGAGGCCATTTGAGGAAATCTTGCAGCACATGCAATTGTGGTTCAAGAAATGCTCAGTCTCTTCATGTAGATACTGCCTAGTGGGGGAGACCTTTACTGGAAGGCCACTGTAGCCTTTAAGCATTCCTTCAGTGCAGCAGAGCTTAGCATCTAAACCATGCAAACACATCACAATGACTAAGGGGACTTGAAAATATATATGTCAGGCACTTCCTCAAACTATACAGAGGTGGAACTTATGCAGATGGAATTATTTCCACTTTAATTGCCCACGTCTGGGTGTGGAAGTGGCAAGATTTTTGTGTGCCTCCCTCATATCAGGGCAACCCATTTCTATGCACTTTGAAATTATATTAGGAAAGAGCCACACCTTAGCTCTGTAGAGAATGCCACGCATTTCATGTGTAAATTCCAAATATAAAAACTGCTTAGTTTGCTGTAGACACTTACATTTATTAGACAATTCTGCTGCTCACAGTAAGGGTTTAAGATCTGCTTTTCTAGAAGATAGAATTCTCTGAGACCCTTTTCCTGCTAGAGGTCTGCCAGGTGACAAGTTTCTAGCTTGGTTTCATATACAAAGAACTACCTCACAATCATGTCAGTAGTCTAGTGGCCATGTATTTAATTGGCCAGGCCTAAGATGTGGCCTCTCCATTCTTTCCTCTGCTGTGACATAGACATTAACTCTGCTGATGTTAGGTCTATAGCCATCTACATCCCAACTACACCGAAAAGGGAAATTGATGGCAAAGGCAGAAAATATCCATTTAGTTGCGAGTGCAAGTGCTTTCCTGGCTCTAGGGTGACACCAGCCCTATATGCTTGAGGGAATAGATCACATGCTTTCCACTGGCTGGAAGCATCCGCTGAAGAAGGGCTTGATTCTCACAGTCCGGGAAGCCAGCCATGCAAACTGACCCAAGGGGACTCCATCTTCTTTTACTTGATATTGGGTGCTTTGTCTGTGAGTGGTGGCCCCCGGGTAGTCCTGCTTTTCAAAAGTTCCAAACGCATAAGGAAAATCCAGACTGCCATGGCTATTGCCTATAGTCATCGGGAAGTGATGGCCTCAGTTGTTCCCACAAAGGAAGGTGGAATCAGGGTCCTAAGTGTCTTCTCAAGCAAGTACAGTGCATATTTTCACTACTTCACAATAGATGATTTTTCCTACATTTAAGTTAGATTACATGAAAAGTAACATATTCTCATGGCAAACTCAAACGATACGGAAGTATATTCTTGATATGAAAAATTAAAATCTCTCACCTCATCTTGCCCTTTATTCTTTCCCTTTAATTCTATCGCCCCAAAGAATGCACTGTTAACATTTGTCATGTGTGTGTTCAGAAATATTTTGAGTAGTTGCAAGCATGCGTATAGATGCAGTCTACTAACTGTACCTAGATAGTCAGTTCACTAGAGCCCTTGAATGGAAATAGGACAACTCTTTAAAAGACATCTCTTCTTTCAAGCAAACATTAGAAGTCTCTGGGGAAAAATTCGTATTTAGCTTCATCTGTTCTTCAGTTGATTAACATAAACTGTGACGAACCTTTTCCCCGTCGAATCAATGAATGATCTAGCTGTAACTTACTGTTATTTTACATGTGCTTGTTTCTCTTTCTGGGGGCCCCTATTTTAATAGGAGAGGAGCTCTGCATGGTCTTGAATATGACCCCCAGGTGCCAACATTTTTCAATACATTTTCATAGAGTTCAATGTCAACTCACATGCATCTCATTTAACAAAATGATCCAGACAGCCCAGATTTCTGAGCTCTCTTGACAGCAATAAAATTATGGTAGTCATATAACTGAAGTCATCTTTAGTTTGATGTACTTGTCGCTTTTCTATGTTGTTGTGTTTTTTGGGGGTTTTTTTTGTATTTTTAAAACACAGAGATCTACAGGCAAGATTTTTTATAAGAAATGGCTTTAATGTTCTGCATTAAATAACTTGAGGAAGGTTAGACAAAACAGTATTTTCAAGATTTCATGCTGTGAGGGTGATGAGGGTAATGGGTGAAATTAATGAGTCTGAAATGGTCGTGACTAAAAGTTGTTTATAAAATGTCATTTTTCTCAAAGAGCACAGAAACTTGAAATGTAACAAGCATGAATATAGGAAGGTCTTTTCAAAGAGTCCATGGGCATTCTCACAGACATACATTTGGCTTTTTAGGATCACACCTAAGCTGTGGGCTGCATGTGTGTGTTCTCCTCCTCTTATCAGCCTCTAACCATACTGACATCCAAGATGCCACCTGGCAACTGGATTGGAATCCTGTGATCCCATCTTTTGCTAATTACTTTAGGAGGTTGAGTGGTCTCACACATTTACTTTCCTTATTTCCTTTTAATTATCTCTCCACAGCTAATCTTAGTTCCAAGAATCAATTCCCTTCTCATAGTGACCTAGACATTCTCTTTGAGCCCTGAGACATTGCCTTTACGGTGTTTTGTTGTGTTTTTCCCCCGCACCTCACTTGCATCTGTTTCCTGGTTATTTCAGGAAAACCTCTTCTCACATCACTGTCTGTCTCTTCTCTTCTCTCTTGACCATAAAATAAAATATGTCATGAACAAAGGTAAATGTCTGGATGTCCCTAGAAATATTTTAAAGTGGCACAAAGAAATCAATGCCATTACTCTTTTGAATTTGCTTCAAGGTCTATTCAACATCTGCCTTTCTTTTTATCTTTGTAGAGTGAAATTTCCTTCAAATACCTTATATTTATTTTTTAAGTCAAAATGCATATTTTTCTGCATTGTCTATAATGAATGATCTTTTTCTTTTTCTTTCTGTTTTTTTGGGTTTTTTTGTGTGTGTATGTGTGTGTGTATCCATGTATTCCAAAATCACAATGAGTTATGTTTATACTCAGGAAACAAAACAAAAATACTTCATGGCTAGTTAATTAAATTTTATAGTGTGTTTTGAAATTATAGCTGTAATATCAATATCATTTTCTGCTTTAAGGTACCATAGATAGATAGATAGATAGATAGATAGATAGATAGATGATAGAGTTTTGCCATATAATAGGTGAAATAGTTTTCTGTGTTAATCTAGACTGAGACACAACCACTACCTATAACATACCTTTTCAGGGAATATGTACTCCAAGGTAAAACAATTATTTTAAAAATAACATTTTAATCAAATGCAATTCATAGGTTGCATTTCTTCCATTTTCCAAAGATGATTAATTTTAGGAAATTGGGAAGGTACAATAATGGTTCACCAAAGGCTATCAGAATTTTAGAGCAAGGTCCAAATCTTAGTAAGTACAGCATATTTAGAAAGTGCTCAGTAACTCTGTGTAGGATAAATTACTTAGTGAGCAAATGAAGTCAGCATCAAGTATATTGGCTTCCTCTGCTCTGAATTACCCTTTAAGTGGAACTACCTCCTGCAAGCCAGTTGAAAAATAGCAATTGGCTCCCCGAGTTAACCTTTTATATTTAAAAGTGTCATCAAGATACTTTAGTACATATCTCTAGATATTTTAGAGATGTGTTGTGATTCAGAATCCCATTGATTTGCTTCTATGTTTCATCTTTCATGGATCTGCATATCTAGGGAAAGGACATATCTTGGCAGAACACAAATATGCAAATTCCTCATCTGCCCCTTAATAGTCTATGGAAAATCATTGAATTTATAACTAAATTTTCTTTAAAAAAAAAACCACAACCCATTCTCCATATTCTGATAGCAGAATTTCCCAAGTTATATTAAGGAACTGTTTGTACAGACTGGGAAGAGAAGAATAATAGAACTGGTATAGTGTAAGGAATATTTGAGGTATTACACACATGGTAAGCATGAAGGAGAGTGCCTTATCATTTTTTATGTCTCTTTGCAATTATTTTGGAAACTTCACAAAAATATTTCTAGGTAACCAGGGCTAGAAGTGAGGGGTAGGATGAAGAATTCAAACATCCTATATAATAAAAGCCTAATATGCTAAGTGTCTGGTCGTCAGGTCATCTGTTCAACCAATCAAAGCATAATACGCTAATGATATGCTAAGGCCGCTCAGCTGTTCTCTATGACGTGCACTGACCACCAAGAGACAGATACTCTGGTAGTTTAGCTTGATGCTGGGGTCCAGCCGATCAGGATTGAGCAAGAAGGGCCGGACACACCCTGGAACCCTCCTGCAGTCCCTCCCCAGCTGGCCAAGCTCCTGTGTGCCTCCCTGGCCCCGATCATGCACTGGTGGGGTCCCTCACCCTGGCCTGCAGCCTCTTGCAATCCAAGACCCCTCAGGGGATGTTGGAGAGCCAGTTTTGGCCCAATCCCACAGGCCAGGCTGAGAGACCCCACTGGTGCGTGAATTCGTGCACCAGGCCTCTAGTATAAGAATAAGAGATTCTAGATTCTCCAAATGATACATATGAGGTAGTTATATGAGTAAAGTGCTCTTTGTATGAGAAATAGACAGCATTTGGAGGTAGCAAAGAGATAGACAGATAAGCCCTGGAGGTATCCAGCTGCCAGTCACACATGAAGCTTTAATTAGGGTTTTTTTCCTGACTCCTGAACTGACTCCATGGTAGGCTGTGGGCACAAGCTCCATTGGACTTGCTGGGCTCATATTGGCTTTCCTCATTAGCCATCTCCTTCCCTTTGATTCTCTGCCTTCCCATGTTCCAACTACTTGCAGGGACAGGACTAAGGGTGTCAAGATGCACATTTAATTTCAAAATTGATGCTATGAGTAGATATTCTCCTTTTTTGTGGGAGTGTACTTGAATGAACATATCTTTGTCCTCCAGGGTTTAGAGGAAATGAGATGGAGCATGTTAGCAGAGAAGTATGGAGGGTGTGGGCAGCAGCTCTCCTGGATCTCTTCCCTTCCTCAGGGGAAAGGATTTCAAAATGCACCCTGAGTGGTCCCTGCGCACCAGCCTCTCTCCTTTCCCAATCCTGCTGCGTGGTTGCAGAGGACATAGAAAGTAAACAGTTCCATAAACAAGCAGACAATAATAAATTATAAGAATACAACGGAATATGTTTTTCACTTGAACTTGGAATCATTAGATCCAAACATTCTCCTTCTGTCCTTCCAAAGCTGCAAAGTGTAGGATGTTTTTGTTTTCTGGAATTATGAAATGGGTACAATGTCATTTATCTATCAGTTCCTAATTCCTGTGGGGAAAATCTGGATAGAACTCTTTTCTTCTTACCCAAATGTGATGACTTATCTTTGGTAATTTATAACTAACAAAGCCCCAACTCTGATTAGAAAGACAGAATGGTAGGTGAACACCTGCTTATATTTAGTTTATGAAGATGTGGAATTTCTCTATCAGACTGAAAATTTATTCAAACAATATTTAGCACTGGGCCTGTGCATACTAGTTTCTCATTAAAAGTCTGATATGGAGACTTGGGTTCTAATCCTGGGTGTAAGAATATTTACCCTTTCTAGATCACTGTCTTCTCCTCTATAAAATAATAAATACCCAAAACTATTTTAGATTATGTATTATGCTATATATTAGTATAACTAATACAACAACATATTATAATATCTAACTATTAGAGACCCTTAGATTTTATGTATTGATTTTTTAGGGCAGTGACCACATCTGTCTAGATGAGCTTTTTGTCCCCACCACTCAGCACTGTGCCTTTCCCATAGCAGATGCTCAGTAAATATTTATTGAACCAGTGTTGTTTGTGTTCAAAGAGAATGTTTGACCTTTTACTGTCTCAATTTCCTCCTTCCCTTTCTTGGTCTTATGTCCACTGTAAGTATATTGACGTCCATGAGTTCTGTTTCCAGGAATCTCAAAGAAAGTTTTCTTTTTATACTATTCAGAAATGTAGCTCAGTTTTTTAGAGAAAACATTTACTATTAATTAGCCTATCTCCCATCCCCACATTCACACATACATACACATAATTTGTTTCTCCTCTCTTTCCATACTTGGTAATGCTGTAAGAGTTAATAGATGACTCACTTCTTCTCCAGAAATTCTGAACTAGGTTTCTATGAAACTCTCCAAGGGTTTGTGAGACCCATAGATGGTTTTCAATGGATCCATAAACTGTGATGTTATATGAAATGTTTGTGCTTTTTTGAAAAAATATATTTTATTGATTTTTTACAGAGGAAGGGAGAGGGATAGAGAGTTAGAAACATGGATGAGAGAGAAACATTGATCAGCTGCCTCCTGCACACTCCCTCCTGGGTATGTGCCCACAGCCAAGGTACATGCCCTTGACCGGAATTGAACCTGGGACCCTTGAGTCTGCAGGCCGACGCTCTATCCACTGAGCCAAACCGGTTAGGGCTGTTTGTGCTTTTTTATGGAAAGGGGATTGGATTTTTTAAATCAAATTTTCTGTGGGTACTTTGACCCATAAAAAGTTAACATCCACTCTACTAAATGAGTAAGGTCTAGTCATTAAGAAAATCCTGCACTCTCCCCTCTGTGATTGCTTCAATTTCTCTAAAAATTTTTTACAAGATAATAAAGAAAACCAATATACATCTTCTAATTCTACCCTACAGCAAGACCAGCTAAAGTGTGTACCTTAAAGCTTTCATCTCTCTATCTGAGGGATCCCCATTCCCAACCTTCCCAGGCCAGGAAGCCCATAACTCATCCATCAGGCAATATCCTTTCGACATTTCCATGTGCTATCATATCTTGCTACCCTGGTGGAAAGAGCTAACATCCAATGGATTAAGTCAACATGTAAATATGTATTTTTGGAATCTACAATGATCTAACAGGATATTAAATGTTGGTGTTTATGACTGTGGTTTAAAATCATGGCATGTTCTCAGTTTCGTGAAGTTGGCTAAGTAGGAAGAGGAACTTGAGCTTGATAGTGCTCACTGAACACATGTGCCTCTCTTTCATGAAGCCACAGGATTGAAATTGTATTGTTCTGTGTTTTTGACCAGTACATTAGCTGCATGTTGTCTTAAGAGAAGAAATAAGTGAGAAAGAAAAGAATTAATTTCTAAAAATCTTCAGAAGTCATAGTCCTGAACTATTAGCACAACAAAGTGTTTAAAACTAAGAGAAGGTAATGTTATCTTATGATGAAATGCTAACATTTTAAAACAGGGATAAATGTTCAAGAATGAACATTATATATCTTCCATGTACTCTCTGTCTTCACCATAAATAGACATGAGTTAACGTGTGTTTAAAGATTCATTTCCCTTTTACTGAGCTCACCCAACAAGTCTTTTCTTTCAGCATGTCCTGCTTTTATAAACCAAGATCTAATTTGACATGATTACGTAATTGTGTGGCCATTGATACCCTTCCTTCTCTCTACAAAGTAGAGGATTTCTTTCTTCCCAGAGTCTTGTAGAATATAATTCACTTAATAGCAGTAATAGTTTTCTCACCACAACTAATTCCTCTATTTACTAAATTGTTATTAAAGACCTATTTGTTGGCAGCCACTGTGCTAGGTGTTAAGAATACAAAAATGAATAAGACCCATCCCCTTCTTTGGAGCTGTCAGCCTAGTGGGAGATTCGGGCGGTTAAACAGATCATTTTAAAAGAAAGTGTGCAGAAATGTGTGGCACACTTTGTAGCTTTGTATAAAGTTGAAGTAGGAGATGGAGAAGGGCATATAACTGGATAAGGCAATCCTTTTTTTTTGCCTCTCCCAGTATAATAGTTTTTCAATTTTCATTAGATACACAACCCTTTAACTGTCTTCAATTAAAAGGCCAACTCTGTTTTCTCTGTAGCTAGATGTGGCTACATAACTAAGGCCTGGCCAACACGATATAAGCATAAGTGTTTCCAGGTGGGCTCCTTAAAAGAAGATGACTTACACAGAAGAAGGTCCTTTTAACTTTTGTCCACTCCAGATAATGAAAGAGCAGCAATCCTGGACTATGAAGTAACCATGAGAGTACTAGAAGATTGGAATTCTAGTAACTTTGTAAAATCATCCTATCAGCCCCAGACAGTCTCCTGCTAACTTCTTTTACATGGGGGAATAAACCTTCATGTATGTAAGCCACTGTAGTTGAATCTCTGACCATTGCAGCCAAAAATACTGGTAATACTAACAGAATGATACTTATGAAAAGACATGGGAATGGCTCCTCACTCTGTCTTGGTGGAGAAGTCAGAGAAGATATTCCTGTGGAAGTCACATCTAAACTGAAACATGGGGATATATGAAAGTGGAGGGGTATGGAAAAGTGTTTAAGGAAGAAGGAATGCCATGTGAATATCTGAATTGGAAAGAAGCTACCTACAAAAAACTAGAGAAGGTCAGCATAAGAGAAGTAAAGTGGATTAAGAACCTGGTAAGAGATAAGTCTGGAAAATCTCACAGATGCTTCATTTTGTAGAGACCATCTTAAAGATGTTATAGGTAGCTGCAGAGCATAGCAGAGATCTAGAGTATAGGTATAAATTTGGGGGATATATATATATATATATATATATATATATATATATATATATTTTCTAAGGGAATTAATGAGGTCACCCAGGGAGAGTGTGTAAGTTAGAAAAAGACCAAGGATAGAAGCCTAAGATCCAACAACTAAAGATCACATGGAGAGCCTCCCTACCCCCTGATAAAAAATATATATAAATACATTTTTTAAAGTAAGAAAGAATATAAGCATAATTCAATCTCAAAAATATAAGAAATCACTGGGGTAGAGGACAATGGTAAGATGAGATTTCTTTTGCTTTGTTTTGTTTCTAAGTGGGCAGAATGGATTATCACTGATACGATATTTCAAGGAGAATAAACAGCCTCTCTGCAGTTTTGCCCTCCTGGGGAGACTGGTGGGTGGACCATTAACTAAGAAAATATTTAGAAACAATGAGCCTATGGCAAGCATCCTCAGTTTCATTATTTATAAAATGGGGAAAATAACACTTACTTTGTAGCTTTGTATGAAGTTGAAGTAGGAGATGGAGAAGGGCGTCTAACTGGATAAGGAAATCCTTCAAAACTGAGTGAATCTGAAATGGAAAATTATCATATATGCATCTAGGTCTTACTTTGTCAACCTCTTTGCAATTACTAGTATACATATTTTATTAATTTTAAAGATACTTTATATCCCTATGCATTGGCTAATAATCACTCTATCACAGATAAGATGAGAACAAAACATTTCTTTGGAAGGCCTTTGTGCTGGATTTACCATAAAGCCTAGACTGCAGAGATCCTCCTTGCATGGCCTTTTCCAAGACTCTTGCCAGGAGTTCTAGCCACGATTCCCATGCTTGCTCATTTATGTAAAATTTGCAAGGTAAAGCAATTAAACCAAGTAATTAAGATCAGGGTCTCTTTCCACTCTGAGTTGCCCTCCCAAACATCCCTCTTGTGTAGGTGGAGTAGGAAGGGCCCTGGGCAGTTTGGAATCAGACTGAAGGAAAGTTAAGTTGGAAATACAGTTACTTGGCCCTTAGTAGGATGTGTAGTAAAGTTATTGCAAGTGTCCCAGCATAGGAAAGGGTTTGAGAAATATGCTAAAACCCACTATGCTGATTCCTACAGCAGCATGTCAGAAAGGCCAGGACCAGAGATTGTGTTGTGGATGAATGTGTCCCAGTGCACCAAGTACTAGTAGGCTGTGGGCCATGGCGGGCGAAGTTTGGAAAATGTGGAGCCAGCAGTCAGCCTGTGGAAATTCTACCAGGTATCAGACATGTGGAGCTGTGACCAGAACATTCCATTTCATCGATGTCTAGTCAAAATGAAAATTCTATTCTGTGAAAAACATACATAATATTCAGTGTGTGCAACTATAAATTTACCAATTTTTTTTCTCCCTTTTTCAAGAGGAATCTCAGGAACTTAAAATATCAGAATCCCTATGCTTGTAGGGCACAGACTCGTAATAGTACCATACACTGTGAGTCTGTCACAACTAATACAGGAAGACAATATAATAGAGGTTTTCTGAAATTTGACAATCCTAAATATTTACAGGACACTATCAGAATAAGTTGTGAAGTTGAAAGAAGCTCATTTAATTATCTATACTAATAAAAGGTAATATGCTAATTAGGGCAGACATCTTCTGGACAACTTTCCGGACGTCCTTCCAGACAAAGCCACAGTGGCTGGTAGGGCCAAGGTGCAGCTGCGAAGGGCCCAGGCTCAGGCCAGCAGTGGCAGCAGCAGTGGGGTAATGGGGGTGGCACCTTCCCTTTATCCACCAGGTTGCCTCCCACAGAAGGAGGCCAGACTGTGGATTAGGCCAGGGTCTGAGGCAGAGGTAGTTAGGGGCAATCAGGCCAGCAGGGGAGCAAGTTAGGGTTGATCAGGCCAGCAGGGGGGGCAAGGTAGGAGTAATCAAGATGGCAGGCTGAGGCAGTTAGGAGCCAGCAGTCCCAGATTGCGAGAGGGATGTCCTACTGCCGGTTTAGGCCCAATGTGGGATCGTCCTAAACTGGCAGCAGGACATCCCCCGAGGGGTCCCAGATTGAAGAGGGTGCAGACCGGGCTGAGGGACCACCCCCCTCCCCCCGATGCATGAATTTCATGCAACGGGCCTCTAGTTAATAATAAAAGTCAAACTCCAATCAATTGTGTTAAAGACTGATTGTCTTTCTATTTTCTCCATAAAAAAAAAATCATAGTATAAAATCATGGTCATATGATGAGGCAATAAAAAAATATTAAGTGAGGAATAAAAAGATGGGGAGAAAAGTATCAATATTCTGTTGTTTCGCTGAATGTTGTCATGTTTGTTGTTTGTCAGATTTTTGCATTTTGTAATTGGTGGAATTTTTAAAAATAAATATTCACTTTTGTACCTCATAATTTGTATTTATAGTTTTGTATTCTTCTTCATAATTTTTGAAGACGTATGCCTCTCCTGTCTTAAAAAGCCTAAAGCATTGTGTTCCTCTGTGCTAATACTTCATTGTCTACTCATCAAGGCCTAGGGCCTCTCCTAGTAGTGCCCCCATTGACCACATTAGTGATGGTTTATTTCTGGGCTCTCTATTCTTTCCATTGATGTATGTGTCTGGTTTTTTTGGTGTTTTTTTGTGTGTGTGTGTGCCAGCATCATACTGTTTTGATTATTATAGCTTTGTAGTATAGTTTAATATTAGAGAACGTGATATCACTAACTTTATTCTTTCTCAAGATTTCTTTGGCTATTCATTGTCTTTTGTGGCTCCATATACATTTTAGAATTATTTCTTCTGGTTCTGAGAAGAATGTTATTTGGATTTTGATAGGGATTGCATTGAATTCATAGATTGCTTTGAGCAGTATGGTCATTTTAATGATATTAATCCTTTCAATCATGGACACCCATCCATTTATCTGTGTTCTCTTCAGTTTCTTTTTTCAATATCTCAATAGTTTTCAGAGTTCCCTCAACTACACCCAAGGAGTCAGCAGTTAATGGTGTCATCAGCCTGCTTCTAATTGCAGATGGCTGGAATGAAAAGCAAAGCCAAAATGCTGAAAACATGAGTTTTTATTGGTGATTTTGAGGTAGGCTGTCCCTTGTTACCTCTGTGACATATGCAAGAACTGAAAACAGTAAACTGCATTTCAGAGGGTTCCAAATTTGATCCCAGCCTTGCCACTATATGTATGACCTTAAAAACTGAATTTGACTCTTCCAAGCTTCAACGTATTTATGCATATGACAGACTCTCTCATGCCTACTGTGAGGACAAAGGTAACATGTACATAAGGCACATGGAGTATTGTAAGGAGCTGCTCAAATGTAAAATCTGTTTTTTCTTCTTCTCCATCATTGCCAAGGAGCCAATAATTTACTGCTGCTCATATACCTTTATTTCAGAGACATGACACACTGGACAGGTAGTCAGCATTTCAGAATGCTATTATTAAAATGCATGTTTGACATTTCTGAAGTTTATCTCATTGGACCAATCATAAGATCTGCAGGCATCCAGAAGCCTGTGCTGCAGGCAGAGCAGCCATGTGTCATTGTGCTCACACATGTTGGAGAGGTATCAAGCCTTCACCCCTTCTGCCCACATACAACACATCTCATGAATGGACTCCTCATAATATTAGTTTCTAATCCCATTGAATTCCCAGTGATATATGCATCCCTTCTTGATGGTCATCCTCCAAAACTGCCTGAACATTCCTTCCTTTAATCTAGCTCTGGCCACAGAAATCATTTGTCTCACTTGAGTGTTTAACTAAGTGATCCAAGACTTCTTAAGTAGCCTTAGGCACTCTAAAGTAGTAGTTGCATCCATCTTCTTTCAAGGCTTACAACCTGTGAATTGTTTCCCCTGGTCTTAGGGAACAATCCAAAACTCAAAATCTTAGCAGCCTACAAGCGCCTGCATGGTCTCACCAATACCTAATTCTCTAGCTTTGTCTCAAGCTGCCTTCCCCTCACTATGTTCTCCATTCCTGCAGGCCTATTCATAGCTCTTCTCTCTCACCAAGCACATTGCTTACCCTCACTTAACCCAGACAGCGCTGTGCCCAAGGTGCGTCCTACCTCCCTTCATGAAGCTGTCTCCCACTCACCCTCCAGAATCAATCATGCCAAATGTCACTTTCTTGGGAATGTCTACCCTGGCAGTACCCTCCTCCAGATTTGGCTAGTCCCCCATCCTAGCCCACTGTAGATTGAACTATATTGAATTGCATGTATTAAGCCATGGTTTACTTAAGCCAATGTTTAAGCCATGATTAGATAGTTTTGTAGGTCAGAATGACTTAATGCACAGTCCCCTGTGCGTCATAGCCCTCATTGCAATTGTTATTAGGTAATTACTTGAGTATTTGATTAATATCTACCTTCCTGATGGATTATAAACCCTGTGAGCGCAGACATCATCTCTTTTGCATCTATTGCTACTCAGCACATACTAAATACTGCTTAATAAATATTTACTAGACATTATTTACTCTACAACATGGATATACTTTTTTACATTTTCGAAATTTGTGATGTACCCACAGTGTGAAATGTCATGGAGGAAGGTGCTATTTAGCCAAGTAGGGTTTCGTTGCTTTATTTTTTTAAGACTTCAGACATTCAGTGTCATTATCTAATATTTTGCAATGCTATTTGTAGTTCTTTGGCCCTAATGTTCTTTTTCTTTGGTTATGATACGGCATTGTGCCTAAGAAGTACATTCTGGATGTACCATAAAGCTGCTAAGACAATCACAATCTTTTAAATTTCCTTTTCTCCTAAGATAAATCTCAAGCAAAATTTTCTCCTAAAGAAGAATGGAACTTTTCACAATCTTGAGCCAAGAGCACACTCTCAGATTACAAAGCAAAGTTGTTGCAAAATACTTGAAAAGTAGTTTATGAAGCAGAAGTTATACAGATGTCATGGAAGGTCTAGTGAAAAATAAGAAAAGACTGTAGCACAAATTTAACTCCTTTCAAGATAGCAAAGGCACTTCAGGTGTGACAGACACTCTCATGGGGACATTGGGAGCACAAAGCCCTACTTTCCAGGCGAGGAAACACAGCAGGTCTCAGACTCCAGCAGAGGGGCCCTCATTAGACCAGTCAAGGACCGCCCATGCCCGGTGCCAGGCCGAGAGCACAGGGGGTGTGCAATTAATTCTGCCCATGCTGCTGATGTTTCAGTCCATTAGTCTGCATGAATCCTGATCATTTGTATTCCTCTCAGCCCTTCATAAACATGTGCCTCATTGTCTGGAACTTTGCATTTGTTCCATATTATAAAATGTCTCCTCAAAGTCTCAGAAGCTGAAAAGCCATACCTTGTTAGGAGCAACTGAGATGATATTGACTTCAACAACTAGCCTCTCAGGTTCCCGCTTCCTGCATCTCCCCCGATGGGAAGAACAATGTATGCCTTACCCCACTCTCCCTTGTTGCTGTGAGCATCTCTTGAAATATTGACTGTGTCAGTGCACCAAAATACAACCATCCCTACACAAATCCAAGGACTTCCTACAACTCATCCTGAAAAATTTATTTCAACTCTGAAGGAATTGATGTTTTTGTACATGGGCATAAAACTTAGAATACTGATGTAATTTCTCTAATGGGAGAACAGTGCTCCAAGTCACTAGTCCCAGAGTCTTTTCATATATGGATGGGTTTTTTGATAAGTAACTCACCCTTAGTGTTAACTCAGCTTTGCAAGTAGCCAAATCGGCCTTTACTGGGACAAGATTAGCAAATGATAGAAAAGAAAAAAGATGGGGATCTCTGTCTCTGTCTTTGTTTCCCTCTCTTATTGAAAGGTTATTTCTGTTCTTTAAAGAATAAACTATAACAGAACAAAGACCAATGATTTCAAAGTTGGTGTGGGGAAGGGGGTTGTCCACAAAAAAGAAGTAAATAAATTATTAGGAATTATGGAACTTTTTATATTTTTATTTTAAAAGTTATACAACTGTATACTTCTGTTCATCTTGTAGAATTTCACACTAAAAAGGATGAATTCTATTGTAAATGTAAACTTTTAAAAAATTGAAAAGAAACCCATATATTCCCACCAACTAATGACAAGGGCTATTAAAACTGATGTACTTCAGACTGTCATTTTTGTTGATAGTGGTTTTTAAACAAATGGAACTATGATTGCACAATACATATACAGATGGCTAGTTAGATGGTATAGATAGATAGATAGATAGATAGA
Organism: Myotis myotis; assembly: GCF_014108235.1. Lineage (NCBI taxonomy): Eukaryota > Metazoa > Chordata > Mammalia > Chiroptera > Vespertilionidae > Myotis > Myotis myotis. The sequence continues at coordinate 16,960,319 of NW_023416335.1, forward strand.
TAGATAGATAGATAGATAGATAGAATACATTTTAAAATACAAAACAGTTCATTCATGCAACTTGTACTAAATTCCAACGTACAAGAAAATATACTATGAAAATTCCCCTCTCACCCTGTCCTTAGGAACCTGGTTCCCTTCCAGTTTTATTTTTTATTTTATTTTATGTGAAATACACATAACATTAAATTTACTATCCTAACTATTTTTAGTATGCTATTTAGTGGTATTTAATATATTCATAATGTTTTGCAACTATCATCACCATCTATCTCCATAATTTTATCTTGTAATACTAAAACTCTGTACTCATCAAACACTAACTCTTCCACCCCCACAACCTCTGGCAGTGACCATTCTACTTTCTGCCTCTGTGATTTTTGATACTGTATCCCATATTTGTCCTTTTGTGCCTGGCTTATTTCATTTAGTGTATTGTCCTCAAGATATGTACATTCATGTTGTAGCATATATCAGGATTTCCTTCCTTTTTTAGAATAAACAAATATATATATATATACACATATATATATATACAAATTTTATATACATGTACACACTATATATACATATATGCATATATATATATGTATACACACACACACATATATACACACACACACACACAAATTTTGATTTTTCCTTCCTGGTTTTTATACATCTTCCCTGAGATAGTCTATGCACATACAAGACAAAATCCACATATACTTCTTTTCTAAGTCTAATATTAAAACAACAAATTCATATTTCTGCATCTTTTTTTTAACTTAACAAAACATCTTAGAGATTATTCCAGATCATACATACATATATTTTTCACTACTTCTAATGCTATACAGTATGTCCATGTTTGGATGTACTGTAATTGATTGTATTATATTGGTAGTTATCTGGGTTATTTTCAGACTCCTGCTATCTATATATATAAAAGGCTAGTATGCAAAGTGTTCCCTCAGGAGTTCAACCGAGAGACCGGGAGTTTATCGCTCACTATGTGCTCTGACCACCAGGGGGTGGTGTGGAATGAAGGAAGGCCCCAGCCAGCAGCTGGAAGGCCCCAATCGGCCCTGATCTCTGGCTAGGCCTAGGGACCGTAGTCATGCCTGAATTTTGTGCACTGGGCCTCCAGTTACAAATAATACTGTAATGAATATCCTGATTTTAGTGAATTTTGCTTTTCAGTGTGGGTTACTATATTGATAGAAGAAATTCTCAGAATTGTAATTGTGTGGTCTGAGTCTAGATTTAAAATCTTGATAAATACAGCTAAATTGCCTTCTTTAGAGTTGCACAAGGTTTTATTCCAGCTAATAATGCATGGAGTGCCTGTTCCTGCACTGTGTGGTTTCCAACTTTTAATCATTTGACTAAATGAAGGATGGCTTCTCACAATCACTTCAATTTATATTTCTCTTACTGTGACTAATGTTGAGCTTCTTTTTATATGGTGAAGAGCCAAATGTATTTCCTTTCCTTTGATCTGCCTCTTCATATTCATGATTAATTTCTATTTGATAGAAATGATTAGAGGAAGGTGTTTTATTTTATAGATTAGAAAAATTAACCCTTTTCACTATAATAAGTTGCAAAATTTTCTTTTGTTTGCCACTTGCCTCTTATCTTTACCTAGATTTTTTTGGCTTGCATCATTTATTTAATATTTATGTAGTTGGATTTGTGAGTCTTCACATCTGGTCTTTGCCACTCCAATATGATCTAGAAAAAAGCACTCTGAAATAATGAATTCTTATACTTAAGGGTTCCTTTTTTTATTCTGATATTTGATCCATCTAATATTTGTTTGGGTATAATATTGAGGTAGATTTGTAACATTTTATTCATCTAGCTTGTGAGTCATCAAACTTTTCTATGAATGGCTAAATAATAAACATTTGGGCCTTCGTGGACAATACAATCTCAGGATAGCATCTCACCCTGCCATTGCTGTGAGAGAACAACCAGACCACCTGTGAACAAACAGGCATGGGTACGTTTCAATGAAGCTTTTATATATAAGCAGGACGCTGGCAGGATTTGGCTCACAGGCTGTTTGCTTACCTCCGGTGTGGAAGGCCACTTAATTATTTCAACAAAGTTGGTCAAGTGAATAACTTTTTCCATAGACATACCATGGCACATTTATCATATACTAAATTCTTTTTTATAGGGATGTTCCTTTTAAGATTCTTCATTATTCTGTCTTTCCATTTGTAACTGGTACTACACTGTTTTAGTTACTATAAACTTTATCATATGATGAGGTTAGCTACTCTTCAACTCTTTAGTTTTTTAGAATTCTATGCATTTGACTATTATTAAACAGATTAGAATGTCAGAATACAGTGGTGGGCCTAGAAGCCATTGGGGGAGGGAAGGATGAGAAATACTTCCAATGGGAAAATTGGAAAAGTTTATTTTGATTATATTAGTTCACAGGCACTTTCACAGGTTAAAATTAATAACTTCAGAGTAGTGAAGAGAGAGACCAGACTCAATTTCCTCTCCATCAAAAGTACCTCCATTCACTTCTCTTTTCCTACCATTTTAGGGAGTAAGAGTGTATGAGCTGGAAAATGCCTCTTCACCCTAACAAAGTCGCCAGTTTGTATATCTTGTATTTCTTCATTCTTACTGGCTCAATAGACACTAAATCAAGGTCTGTATCCTTGTATCTGATAGGTTCCATCAATGTCCTTCCACCTTTGTCAAAAAATAATTTTAATAATGAAAACAAACATCAACTTCCTTTATAAAATATGGAGACTATAGAAAGTTATGAAAAAGATAATTAAAATTGCCATAACATTGCACTCATCAATAGCCACTGTTACTACTTTTACATATTTCTTTCTCTTTGGAATACACTAGTACCATGCATGTGTGGGTATGATACCCATGCAAACAATGAATAGTAAAATCTTCTACCCTGCTTTTTCCTTTGTTACTCTATCATGTTGTACTACTATTTTGAGAAACAGGCAGGGTTCCCAGAAGTAAATTGGCAAGTCCCTCATCCTTAAAAAGTTCATGTTAAGAGTTTCTGTGGATACAAGTTTGTACCTTCATCCCTACTTATTTTTCAGACTTTAGTTTGATTTTTTGTCCTTTTTGAGGAGCTATGTTCTCTCTTTTCTCCTTGCTGTGGGGCTGCTTTTTCTCCTCAGTCATTCATGGTGAAGTGTGTGGGAGGTAGAATCAGATGGAAAGAAAGCATCTTGCCAGCACTCAAGGTTTCATATTTTTTGCTGTGTTTGCCCCATGGCATTTCTCTCAGCAGCCTCCTGTGCTTTTGCCAAAATTTATAAAGAGCAGTTCTACTTCAGAAAGTCACTGTGATCCTATCCTCTGAGAATAGGCATTTAGGGGAAAAGATTCGCTCTTGGAATCTGGTCAAGTGCCTGAGTTGCCCAAGTGCCGTGGACGGTAGGTCTTTTGTATTAAAGGTCCCCAACCAGGGACCTTGAGGGCATCTTGAGAGAGAAGTGCCCACATCTGCCCTTTTTGGAAAGAGAATGGTGCAAGATCTAATTGATTAGCTCCACGGGTTGTCTTCACATTTTCAAATTTCAAAATAACTTTTTATTTATTTAACCAGCTCTGATAATAATGGCACTGTTCAAATCTACCCATCTTCCCCCAATAAAATTTCTTTTTTTAATGGAACTTCAGATTTCCACACAGAAATGGTTTTTGGCATAAAAAAAAAAAAAGCTTGGATTTGCAAAATATCTGGATGGTTCTATGAAGAAGTTTTACAGAGTTTTAAACTCAGAAAAGAACTGAAGATTACAAAGATGCCTTTGAACAGCTCTGAAGGGCTCTGGCCCTAAAGTTGGGGACACATGATAGGCTCAGAGGCATAGGCAAATAATGTGGAGAGTTAGGGGGAAAACGATGTGAAAAATAGGGGAGACTGAAAAGTTTTGATTCAGAAAAAAAAAAAAAAGGAAGAGAAACACGGGCCTGAGTCGGGAGAGGAGAGAAAGACCTGACGTGGGTTGGCAAATGACAACAAATAAAAGCACCAGCCTGCTCTGGTGAGTGGGAATATGTTTAAGTGTTTTGGTTGATGTTAGTATAACCTTGTTTTTGCCTTTCCTAAGTGAACTTGAAGATTAAGGACTGGATAGGAAGGGAAAACAAAGGTTAGACAAAATATTTTTAAAACAAGTTCAGAGGACAGTGCACGTAAGTTTGAAACATATACTCTATGAATAATGGTGCACATTTGAGAATGGGAGAAAAGATTGAGTAGCAGATAATGTACCCAAGGAACATTGGTAGCAGATGGAGTGTTGTATGAGCAAATGATATTCTGCAGAGCTGAGAGCATGATCCTTGTCTTCAATAATACGAATGGCTGTCCTACCAAAGGATTGCAAAAGGAAGAGCTGGGACTCATGGATGTGTGCTACATATGTTTTGTTCAACAGAAGCAAATGTTGCCAGTGTATTATTACACTACTTTCTTTACTATTATAACTGTAAATAATAAGCACTGCCCAACAATGAAATGGGATGCTTTGTGGAGTAGTGAGATTCCTTACATTGAACTTGTTCAACCAAAGGGTGGACGAACATCAGACAGAGATGCCTTACAGGAGCCTCCTGCACTGGAACACATGACTTCTAAAGGTCCCTTCCAATGCCAGCATTCTGTGATTGAGTGACCTTTGGATTGAGTTTAATAACGAATCCTTACCCTAGCAGGATCATTTTCAAAAGAAGGACTCAACAAATTGTTACCAATATTGGTAGAAACTGGTATTTGTCTACCCAATATCTAGCTATCCTCCACAGTTTGCTTACTGACCAAAACTCGATTTTATCAGACAACACTGTACCCAAGTTAAACACACAACATTTCTCAACTTCTGCTGCAGATAGGGATGGTTAAGTGACTAGGTTCTAGCCAAAGAGATATAAGTGGGAGTTGGAAGAGACTTCTGGGATTCCTGAGGAGGAGAGACCAAGTACATGGGCCTGAAACTTGTCCATCCTTCTCCTCCCATTCTCTCTTCTCTCTCTCTCTGTCTCTCTCTCTCTCTCTGTCTCTCCCTCTCCCTCTCTCTCTCTTAAATCTGTACCAGGGTCCCTGACCATGCTGGGACCCACCCTGAGGAAACTTTAAAGATAAAGGCTCAAGTTAAGAGTAGTAATGCAGAATATTAACAGTGCTTGGACTCAGAGTTCATTGTGGAGATGACCCAGACTGCCTCCAGACTTCTCATTCTGTTAGAAAATTAAAACCATGATTCGTTTCAGGCCTGTTTTGAGTCTCTGTTACTTGCAGCCGAACACAAGGCACCGATACGGTTGAGATATTGTTTCCCCAAAATTATGGTGCTCCTGACTATAACTTTTAACCCAGACTCTGCTGCCTCCTGACTGTTTAACAAAGCCTCTGCCCTTCCTCATCTGACTCACTGATGAAAATAAAACAACCTCAGTCTCAATTTCAGAATTTTATATAAATAGTTTAGAAAACAAAACAGAAAGGAAATGACTATGGGTAGGTTCACTCTTTGGTGCCCAAACACAGCTGTGCTATTTGGTATGTATAACCTTTACTAAATTTTTATACAAATCTGCATGTGGATCTGGGAGAAGGGAAGGACGATGAAGAGAGTGGAAAAACAACCATCTAAAAGGTTTTGAAAAATTGAATATAGGTGAAATGGAACCCACAATTCTCTACCATCATCTATATTTGAATTTGGGGAGAATGCTGCTGTCCTGCCTACTTTCACTTCCTATCCAAAGGCAGGTAAGACCCTGCCTCAGGGCAATGTGTGGATTATCTGCCACCAGGACTGAAGTTTCAGTCACTCAGAGGCTGGTGTCATTTACATTGTTTCTACTGGGAAAGGTCAGGTGTCAGCAGGGACCATAAGCAAAGAAAAACCCATGCCCTGGAAGCAGGAGTGTAAGGAGAAGAGGGAAGCAAGTGACAGCAGGTCTCTGGCTGGATCACTTTCAGGGGTAGCAGACCACTATGTCCTGAGGCTTTTTTTGCAAAAAGGAAGCTGAAGGACAAACATCTGAAGGAGAAATTAATCTCTGTGAGTAGGTGACAAGCCATGAAAAGCCCTTAGGGTGCACGTCAGGATAGCACAGATGTTCAGGGGAGAGCTATTACTTGATTCTAGGGAAGTGGGGAGAAGGACGGAGAAGGGGAGAGACGGCAAACAAAACAAAACAACAAAAATTAGAATCATCTTTGCTGCGCAGCTGATTTTTTTTATGGCCATATATCTTCCAAAGAAACAAAACATTAAAATACACCCATATGGCAAAGACATGGTAAAACTGGAATTTTCAGCTCTTGATTTTGGCCATGTACATTTCTTCATCTCATTTGAAGAACAATTTGACATTATGATGTAAGTGCCATCAAACATGCACATCTATTTATTCAGTGGTCCGGCTCTTAGAACTGTATCTAAAAGATAAAAACTCAAAACTATACTTTTTAAAAGTTGTGTGCCCAAGGTGTTTATTTTCATTTTTCTGCATAGAGGAAAATGAGAGCCAAATGTCTGACACTGAGGTAATATTAATTCCGTGTATGCAAATGTACTAGGATGCTATGCAACACTGAAAATTATCATGTTTAAGATAGGAAAACATGGAAAATGCTCCTAACATAAAGAATGCATAACTAAATCAATTCTATAACTCCAAATATGCAATTATTACAACTGCATGTGGACAAGAACAAAAAAAAAATCTTTGAGGGAAAAAATATTGGTATTATGAGATGATGGGTAACATTTTCCCCCACTTTAAAGTGCAGTTATTGTTGCTGTGACAGGCACACAATTTTTTTTTTTTAAGTGAAGTCAAGCAACGGAGGATGAGGAATGCTGGAACTTTACAATGTAGAGATCAGCCAGTCTGAACCTCTCATTTTATGGATGACAAGTTGAATATAAACCTCATGTGAGAGAGAACAGACTCATTTCCTTGGAAACAGTAAGAAACGCTCATTTTCCCAAGTCTGTATTAGCAGGATTGTCGCTTTCCAGGGGCCGATAGTAAACAACTTACGAAAAGACGTGCGAGCGTGGTCTGAGCGATTGCTCTCAAATCCCCAGGCTTGCTTGCTTTCAACTGCTTCCTGAGACACAGTGTTCCTCTACATTAACCACATCACATAATGAATAGAGCATCGAAGTGACTCCTTAAGGAGAGGAAGGGGAGAAATTATGCTTAGATGACCCAAGAGTCTCAGAAACATCCTCCTCCTCCTCCAGTACCTACCCGTGCTGAGCTCACTCTTTAGGTTATGCAGAGAAGACAGTCACACTGAGGTTCCAGCTGCTTGAAGAATAGCAAATATAAAACTGTGAAGTCTTTTAGAAAACAAAATAAAGCCAAACGAAATGAGTAATTTTCCTCTTCTGCCCCCTAACGGCGCACCTAGAGGGCCTTCTTTACCCATGGTATTTTTTTCTCCCTAGTTTCACTGTCTGTGTAAGGAAATAACCTTCCTGAGAGAATGGATGTCATTCTGAGGGGATAGAAAGGATGTTTATGGTGTGGCTGAGGTATTGTTTTATCACAGGCTGTAAGGCAAATCTAGTAGGCGACCTAATGGGTCTCTATCATCAGGAAAGTGAACAGCAGGGCATCTTCTGGGAGGAAGAAGTGTCCTGAGTCCTTCAGTGAGTCCGGAACATAGAGCCCTTGGTGTGAGGCGGGGTTTGGAGGCAAGCTTGGTGTTGGGAGGAAGGGCTGTGGACAGATGTCTCTGGGCCTGCATCATTTTTCAATGGAAGAATGCCAAATCCTGTTCTTGAAAGACTTGAGTTTGTTGACTATTTAATAATAGCCTTAGATTTTTAACTTAGTTAATATTGAAGTTATCTGAAAGCCAAGCCTGTTGCAGATACAGAAGGAGAGAAGGAGTCCCAAAGGGGGAACAGTGAGAGTGGGCAAGGTGGTGATGGGGGTCTCCTGGGATGGTACACCCTCCAGTTGCAGTGTCAGGTGACTGGATCAACTGCCTCTGAATTTCTGGAAATTCTTCTAAACCTCTTCTCTCGGGGAATTCTGCCACTAGAGTTCATAAAGAAAGCTCTTCCGTATAGCCTTTACAGTTTATTTTCTTCTCACATTTTTCTCTCTTATTGTGAAGAGCTGTGCTTCATACCTTATCAAGGAACAGCTTTTCCTTCCATTGTAAGGAAGTCTCCATCACAAGGACAGACCTTCACAGGCTAATTAGGCACAAAACAGCCATCCAGTCAGTCCTGAAGGACAAGGCTTCACTCATTCTTCCCTTCACGTTTAACAGACATGCTACTCCCCTGTGAACTTTGTTCTTAGCTTTATTTTCAAGAATAAAATATGTCTCCTTTCAAATTTGCATGTTAGGATTCAGCAAACACTAGAAATTTTACTTTGTGAGATAATCTCAGTGGCTTGTTGAAATTATTTGTGTTTTATTTCTTTTCAAAGGGACATTAAAAAGCTTATAAGAACTGATAGAACAATAAAGTTATAAAATAAAATACAAAACCAAAATCAGAGGTAAAACTGATTATGCTGAAAGGTAAGCATAATTGTTGGTGTGGGCTTCACGTTTGCCTATAAGCTTCCTGGTACTTGGAGCAAAAAGGAAAAGGAACTATATGTTCTACCTCTATTCACACACGGCTCTGGCTGTTGTCTTGTCTGCCCTTCATGTTTTCTCATGCTCTTCTTCTGATAACAGTGTTCTCTTTCCTTTGGGGGAAAGGGGTCTTCTCCACTCTCTTTCTGGGGCTCTCAAATAGCATGCCCCATCACCTATGCTTCTACACAGTATCTTATCCCCTTTGCAATGATTATCTAGAGGTGGGTATCTGTCCGTCAGGAGTCAGCATCAATGAGAATCTTCCCCGGGATTGATGCACAGACTGGGGGGGAGTTAATTTCCCACTGAAGATGATAAGCTGGAAAATATGAACCAGGAGCAGCTATTGGCTATCTTACCTCCCTGGAGAACAGGCTTGTCCCCAGTGGAAGGAAAGGAAACTAAATAAGTTGAGGAGATAGGCCAACTGAGAGAGAGCAAGTCCTGTGTACTGAGTCCTGGGTCCTGTCTTTGAGCCCTGAAGCCTGGTTGCTGCACCTCTTAGTTCTGTCCATAACCCAAGAATCCTTCCCAGCAATGAGAGCAAGTAAATTTCCTTCTTCGATTAGTACATCTGAGGAGGGCTCTGCCACTTAAAACAGAAAAAAAAAATCCTAATTAATACCCTTTTCATTATTGGAAAGGAATCAGAATATCAATTTAACAAGGAGCCCATTTTGTTTCCTAAAAGTAATTTTAAAAGAATTTTCTCATATGGGACTTAATAGCACATATTGAGTGATGTAATGGACAATGCCCTCAACCACAATTTTACAGTAAATGCCGAAGTGAATTTCATGTGGTGGTTTCTAGTATATACCTTGAATAAAAGCCAACGGCATAACATTAAAGCAAAATTGAGTTAAAGCAATTCTGTAAGGACTAGCCCACTGCATACAATGTGTTCAACATTCTAGTGGTCCAACTTCATAAGGGCAGAGCTTCTCCTCATTAACCTCTGATAAAGGCTGAATAACAAATATTTTTAGGTTCTACTTACAACCAAGATTGGCATTTTCTGTTACGGGATGAGAATTGGATCTGAATTTTTTGGAGACTGGGAGAAATTAGAACAACTGAACAGTACAGTACTTTTACATAAGACCATTTTGCCTCTGCATGGAGGTCACCCATGTGGCCCTTAGGGGTACCTAAAAGATATTCAGAGTTTGGTGGGGGGGTTTTTGTTGTTGTTGTTTTTGTTTTCAGGAATCAGCTTTAGATTTACAGCAGCACTGAAGCAAGTTATTGATTAGATCCACAGTCAGAGAGCAAAATGGTTGTGACCTAGAGTTTTTTGAAAGTCAAAATTTATAGTTATTCACTGTGATATAGAAAGGCCACAGAGGAATTGGCTTCCCTGTGTGCTCTCCAGGCTCAAATAGTTTTAAAATGTTCATTTCCCTTCTTCCCTCCTTCTCAGTTCCAGCTAGTGTCTCGACCAATGTATTTATCAAAATGGTATGACCAGGGTCTGCGTAAAAATGGATTTAAGTTAATTATGACTAATATCAAGCCATTCTTTCTGAGAGAAATCAGAACAAATTCTTTTTCAAAGTTACCTTTCATTGTGTCTGGTTTGATCACCATTGTATTCCCAGTGCCTGGCATAATCCCTAGAACAAACTAATTTGCTGAACTAATGAATGTATTAATTAAAGTGATAGAATCAGACTTATATTTTAAAAGGAGCATTCTGAATATGTTCTTAAAATTATGTTAGACAAAAGCAAAACTAGAGGTAGGGGTCCATATAAAAGGCTCTCATAACCAGTCCAGACGAGGGTCACTCATAGCTTGAATTAGAGCAGCGATAATGGGACCAGAGAGAATGAAGCTGATTTGAGAGATATTTAGGAGGTTGCTGACATGGAGAGATAAAAGAGAAAGAAGAATGAATGAAGCCACCTAAATAAGTTATTGGGCCCAGTTCAAAATAAAATGTCAGGCCCCTTGTTTATAAATTATTAAGAATTTCAAGATGGTGGTAGAGCATGAAACTAAGCTCCATATGACTAAGCTCTATAAAGTTGTGCAGGACAACTGCTCATGAAGCTGGCTCTAAGAATGAAATAGCCTCAATTTACTCTGCAGGGGCACTTAAAGTGTCTACTATCTGACAGGCATGGTCGTAAGCATTTAATTTTACCTAAAAAACACTAGCATAGCATTAGGATAAAAGCTCTGATAAAGTTGTGTTTTTTCATTGGCTATTAGCTGTATACAGGAGATTGATAATAAACACTTGGCAACCAAATTGCCTTTAAAATTGCAATTAATACTATTAATTTCTAAATAATAATAAATTCAGCCTCCCAAATATTAATTTCTGTGTTACCAATAATAACACAAATAAAGACGGAAATGACTCACTTATATATAAATCAGCTATGGTTGTATACATCCATGAATAGTAAAAAATAATCAAGAAAATGTTATGGATCAGGCCTTCAAATTATGACTTAGTTGAGTTATACAAAATAGGAATAAAAACATCTCTAACATTATTGAAATATGCTTAATGAAAACTTCGTAGAGTAATAGTAATTTAAAATCCAAAGTAAATATATGGCAAGCCATAGAACATATTTTATAAAATATAGACATCTAATAGTAAAAAGTTGCCTAAAAGTGAAATATATCCTAAAAGTTAAAAATATTATACAGTGTTTTTACTATTAGATTATGAATGGTACGGATGGAATGATAGCAATAGTAACAATAATTTAATTATATGTTATTATAACTCAAAAGACACCATTCTGGAAGCTTTGATGAATTATTTAATCCTTGCAACAGACTATGGAGTGGCTATTATAATCTCCACTTTTACACATGAAAATTGAAGTTTAAATAGGACAAGTAACTTGCCAAGGTGACAAAGTTAGTAGATGTTAGAACCCAGTTGAAACAAATAAAAAAGAAAGACAGGTCTATTGGAAGTTAGATAATTATAATAATTAGCATTTGTATAATAGTTTATTATGCTCTTTTCATAACTGTGTAAATTATGCAACCTATATAAAGTAAAAATACCGCTGTTCTTGTTTGAAAATGGTTCAGAAGATAATGCCTTTTATAGCCATAGAGTTGACACTTTGTCTAAAGAAAGATGTTAGGCTGAAAGTGGGGAGACTCTCTAAATGGGATATCCTGCCAGAGAGATGCAATGACCTGTGTTCGGCATAACTCTCAGACCTCCCCCTTGCCTGGGCCTGTCTACTTGGATATAAGATTGTTTGCAAATCCACTTGAGAAAATGAGTCTCAAGATTTTAATTTACTTCTTTGTAATAATATTCATATTTGCCACCTTAGTCTTATACACCATATTACCAAGGAATAGACAGAGGTTACAGAATGTTCAAAGCCTGACCTGAAAATCTAGATCTATAAACCAGCAGAGCTCTCCTTACAAGGGGAGAAGAACTCAAAGTTGTGACAAATTGATTCATTCAATAAGTACTTCGTGACTGTGTCCCATATGTACCCTAGACACCAGATATGATGTCAGTAAATGAGCATTCATGGAATAAAAGTTTATATATAGATAAAATAAAAAGAATGGAGGAAGGACAAGGAATAGACAAACATGTTTGTTTTTTCCTAGACTAGCACTGAGGGTAGCCACCAGAGGGCTACCTACCATACCTGGGAGAGGTCATGTGACCCAAAACTTCCTCCTACCTTTTCCTTACTCCCACCTATGAACTAACACACTGGGATTTGGCATCAAGAATATATATGAAATTATCTAAATGGAGATAAAAGTTATGATTGTTGTCCCTGAGCCACTATAAGGAAGCAGTAGGCTCATGCTTTAAGACTAGAATTAAGAATATTATCTCTGGAGCCATACACCAGAGTCAGATGACTGTGACTATCAGCTTTTTTTTTTCCTTTTATTTTTATGGAGTTTTGTCAAGGAAAGTTGTCTTGTTCTAAAGATTATATTTAACGTTCTAATACAAAAATATCTGGATTGGAAGGAAAGCTGCCACTGTGCCAGATGAGGTTTCCAGCTTCTTTGCCCACAGGCTGAACTGAGCGTGATTTGTTTATGTTTTTTGGTTAGTGGAGGTGAGGTTTTATATTCATTGCATCTATTGGTTTTTATGTTTGAGATGACCCCCTCAGGACAGCGGAGGAATATGGCTGCCAGGTAAAATGTGCACCAAAAGACCCTCTGATGTGGCCTAAACTCATAGTGAGATGTTAATGTTACACAGCAGTGTCCTTTTCCGCTCTCACTCCAGCCATTCCCTTGCAAAGAGCACACGCCTTAATCAGACTGTACTTCTGAATTGTCCCCATGACTTGACACAAGGTGTCTCCCTCTTCTCCCTTGTATAGATGACAAAACTCTGTTCTTTAAGTTTAGCTTAAATGTTTCTTCCTGACTCCCTTCTCTTCCCAGGCTGATGCATTATTCCCTTGTCTGAGACTTACAGCCTTTTGATATTACTACCTAATGGATAATAAACACCCAATAGCATAATGTTAGAGCTGAAGGGGTCCTAGTGGCTCTCAATTGCCCAACTGGTTACATCAGAAGCCTTCGAAAGCATTTAAGCATATAGATTTCTATGTCCCAGCCACAGATTCAGGAGGCTGAATGGGAACCCAGGAATCTATATTTCACAGAAGTCCCTTGAGGTGCTTCTGAGGCATAGTCAGGTTAGGAACCTGCTGGGATGGTATAAATCTCTCATTTCGTAAATGAGGAAGCAGACATTGAGGGATTTGACTAAAGTGACGGAGAGTAAATTGCAAAGTCCGGACGTGGACTTAGTGCCTTTTCACCAATCCACCCTATGCTGTCTTGAGACACCATCTGGTAATGGATTGATCCATCACACAGCATCAGTATAGAATCAACCCTGGTACCTGGGGACAGTGATGGGTAGAAGGAAGATTTCTAGATTAGAAGTCAGCTGTTTGCCAACCAGGTGGCGTGAATATGTGATGTGAATGCATAGCCTCACTTTCTTCATCTGGAAAATTGGGATAATGAGTCCTGCTGTGCTGTAACCCACGGGATGAGATGTACATGAAGCACATTGTAAACTGTAAGTGATGTTGCAGGTATAAAAGAGCAATGCCAATGGCGAATAATGAATGCACTGATAATAATTGTGACTGTTAGAAGAGCGCTTCTTCAGCTCAGAGGTAACTGGGGCTAACCAGCTCATGGCTCAGGCAAGGACTCCCAGGTATCTGTCTTCTGATGGGGCTAGTATATGGTCTGAAGTCTGGGCGGTAGCTTTGTCATTTTAGTTTTGCTCCTTTGACTGAGCTAGCATGCTGGTTAACACTATTGTCCAGCAGTTGAAATCTCTGTGGTAACTTGGGGAGTGGAGATTAAAGCAGAGATATTATTGCCTTTTGATTCTCCTTTTCCCAAATCAGTTATTAGAATAGAAAGATGTCTTTGGGGAGGGAAAACAAAATGACAGCTTCCAATGCTGGAAGACCGTCCAGTATCAGAATCCAAGAACGTCATCCTTTTCTAAGTCAGTTTTACCGTATGCTTCTGAGGAAACTGAGATTATTTTGTCCTGCTTTCCTTTCCATCTTAATGGGATTTGAAAATTACCCAAGTGATTTAATGAAATGTAAAAAGCCCTTCATCTTCTCTCTCACTAGTGATGTTTCTCTCTCACTCTCACTCTTCTTCCTCTCTCTAAAATCTATAAAAACACATTTTTAAAAAAAAGCCTGGCCAGTGTTACTCAGTGGTTTTAGCATCAACCCAGAAACCTGGAGGTCACCATTCAATTCCCAGTCATAGCACATTCCCCGGGTTGCGGGCTTGCTCCTCAGTAGGGGGCACCCAGGAAGCAACCCATCAATGATTCTCTCTCAGCATTCTCTCTCCCTCTCCTTTCCTCTCTCTGAAATCAATAAAAACATATTGAAAAGATCCTTCATCTTAGGAACTTTTACAAGCTGTTTTATAAAGGGTGGGCAATTCCTGCACTTTTTACTCCCCTTCACTTAAGCTGGTGTTTAATTGATTCCAAGACTAGAGAATAATACAGTAATACCCCTTCATCTACAGATTTACTTTACGTGGTTTCAGGTAACTGTAGATCAACATGGTCTAAAACTATTAAATGGAAAATTCCAAAAATAAACAATTCATGAGTTTTAAATTGCACGCCATTCTGAATAGCGTGATGAACCTTGCTTCATCCCATTTCATCCTGACCAGCTGTGAATCATCCCTTCGTCCAGTGTGTCAACACTGTATACTGCCCCTTAGTCACTTACCAGCCATCTGGGTTTTCAGATCGACTGTGCAAATATGACAGTGCTTGTGCTCAAGTTACTCTTATTTTACTCAACAATGGCCCCAAAGTGCAAGAATAGCAATGCTGGAAATTCAGAAATGCCAACGAGAAGGTATAAAGTGCTTCCTTTAAGTGCCCATGTCTGTGTGTATAGGGAAAATCATAGCATGTATAAACTGTGGCATCTGGTTTTAGGCATCCAGTGGGGTCTTTGGAAGGTATCCAAGGACAAGGAAATACTACTGTAGGTTCTGAGCATGTCCTCTCATTGTAGGGGAAGCCATTTTGGTGCCTGTCTATGTAGCACTATCACCTCTCTTTTTTGAACAAGATAACAAGAAGCAAAACAACCCAGAGCCTTATCATCCCCACCTTCAGGGAAAGCAGCCTCTGTGTTTACAAATGAAATCAGTGACTGGGCACCAATCTTTTCCTCTGAGCTGTTGTCAAATTGAAAAATAATAGAGCAAAATGTCACTAATTGAGAATAATAACACATCGCTGATTCAGATTACTTAATGACAAGTTTGAATTCTGTCTGCAAAATAACCTCCTTGCTTTCACTCTTCTTTGTCCTCATGCCTGGAACACTACTCTACCTATACTGGCATAGGTCTTCACAGGCAAGTCGAGTTGCTACTGGAAGACAATCGTATAACAACCCTGTCTCTTTATAGCACTAATGTTTTCTGTGAAAGGGAAAACTCAGTCAGTGAATTGAGCTGAGTTAGAAGACCCAGATTCTTGTTCCTCAGTTGCCTCTGTTTTTTGCCTTTGTAAAAGGGAGGAATTAGACTAGATAGTCTTTAAAACTTCTACATGCTCAGACATTCTATAATGTGAAGTATTGCTTTAGTGATTCATTGGGGGTTCGATGAAATATTATTTCAGTCTTTTGTATTTTTTCAACAAATATTCACTGAGTACCTACTATATGTCAGGCACTATGTTCTAGGCATTGTGAGTACAACAATGAACAAAATAGACAAAGTCCCTCCCCTCATGGAGTTCACATTCTAGTACATATTAAAAAAAAACATACACACTGAAAATGACTCTCACAACTTTGACAGAAATAAAACTTCTGCAAGGTCTGGGAGAAAAGGAGAAGAATGAAGCAAACGGAATTCAATATACATTCAATTTTGTACTTCTCATTCTGTCTCTTCTCACTTCTTTCTATTTTTTTATTAAAAAATTTTAAATTTTCACCTAAAGATATGTTTATTGATTTTTGGAGAGAGAGGAAGGGAGAAAAGAAGAAACATCAGCATGAGAGAGAAACATTGATCAGTTGCTTCCTGAATGTGCCCTGACCAGGATCAAATCCTCAATTTAGGTATTTGCCCAGATTGGGAATCAAACCCATAAAGTTTTGGTGCAGGGGAGAATGCTCCAACCAGCTGAGCCACTGTCCAGGGCCTCACTTCTTTCTCTCAAGCTAATTCTAGAGAAACGCAACTTTACAATGTTTGCTACCAGAAAATAGTTATCTCCTATATAGTTAATCTGTACAAGGTGCAGGAGATGCAAAGCAAATCAAGTCATAGCACCTACCCTCATGAAGCTGGCAATTTAATTGAAGAAACAAAACATATATATATATATATATATATATATATATGTAAATGCTAATTCAAATGACCATGAGCTGAGAGCCAGAAAAGTGGCCAGTTATGTGCCTCATCAGTTAGAAAGAGAGACCTCTCAAAGGGTTGGTTTACTTAGGAATATTTTATAGTGCATGGTGAGTTTGGATCTGAGTAATGAAGGTAGTTTCTATATTTAAGAAGACAATAAAAAAGACATGAAAACAAAATAAGAGTAGGATTTAGCAAAACAGTTTCTTTTTCTGTCAATAAAGTACACAGTGCATAGCTGTATTGACAAGATGTATTTATGTGACTACAGGGAGGTGTTTAACAAGGGCTTTGAAGTACAGACATGAGAAGGAGCTAATGGGAAAGATTGACTTGAGAGACCTTGACTTGAAGAACGATGACTGGGCTTCTAATGTATTATTAAACAATGTGCAACTAACCAAAAAGTAAATGAAGATTTGAAAAGATAGACACAATACCTCTATGCCTTTGACCTGGTACATTCTGATTTCAAAAGAGAAGCTACTTGCATTACCACAGTGGTGTTTGAATGTATTCTGAACCACAGCTAGGCCCATACTCATGACCACATCTGATTCCCAGGTATCCTTTCAGGAAACACCTCCCAGATTAAGTGGTATTTACCTACTTGGGCTCTTTTGAAGATTGCCCCACGGGTTCTTAACCCCAGAGAAATTCATGCCCCACCACACACCCTGTTCCTACACAATTAAGTCGGTTTCTTTTTACCACTGCTTTCAATGGTCACATGATGAAAGAAAGAAATTTTTAAAAAAGAAAAGAGAAAGAGAGAAAGGGGCTGGGTAACCTGGTTGACTTTGTAAAGTTCCCAGCAAAAAGTTCCTAGGAGCTTTCTGAGTCTCAACATGTTTCCTCCTGGGTCTGTGTAAACTAAGATAAAAGTGGAGAGTGCTGGAGCAGCAGCTGCTAGCAGTGGTGACACTCATTGTTGTGAAATCTACATTGAGCTGGGATTAGGAAGCCACCTGTCTCCCCAAACTTGTTGCAATTCAGTCACTTGAAGAAAAGAAAAAAGAAAAAGGACTTTCAGATGAGGGTGTCAGTGCCTAACTGACCTGAGAAGAAAGGTACAACCTAGTCAATGAGCAATATGAAATGAGATTTACAGTCAGAATTCTCATCAGCCTTAGTCAGCGCTACCCAGCCCATAGCAGTGCTCCTTTTGATGTATTTGCCACAGCACCGCCAGCTACGTAAATATTGACAATCTTATTTCTTAGAATAATTTCTAGAACTTTTGGGGGATACAAACGTTACCTATATAAGTGAATGAAGTATACCTGAAAAGGCTGTCTCTTGTCATAAGTAATTAGAGTGTTAGACAAAGATCTGATCTAACCACTTTCTTAGTGTAGATTCCAGAGCCAAGACAGGATGTGTCACTGATTATTATTAAGCGCATTTCTAATGTGGGGATTTGCCCTTCATCATCTGTCACATTCCTATGGCCTAGAACTATGGCTGGCCCTATGGAAGTGTTTAATAAATGCTTGCTCAACTAATGACTATAGCAACAAGCATCTTCTAAGTGAGTGCCTACAGGGACATTCACAAGGAATATGGCCACAGAGTGGAATTGTGTCCTCACGCTCTGGCTCCAGATGGAGGGACCCAGAGACAACCCGTCAGGAAAAGGATACATGATATTTTTTTTAGACTCTCAGCTTCTCCATTTGGCTAATTATTGCAAGAGTGTTCCCCCACCCCCCCTTCAAAATGCTTCATTTCTCAGAATACTATTTCGGTGTCACTGGTTTCTTCCTTACCAGTTCTATTTCCAGCTCTCTGCCTTTTCTTATAATGACCTTTAGGTGATAAATTAGTAATAATAAAAATCAATAGAGAAAAGGAAAGTTTTCTTGTTTGGGAAATAGAAGTGAGTTTTATGTTAGGGAAAATGGAGCCTTGCAGAGGGACTGTCCTCTCGTTTTAAATGGGCCCGTCTGGCTTCTGGGAAATAACAAATATTTATGGGCCTCCCCTCGCCTTAAAGGGCCACCTAATCCTGCACACTTGAAAACTTACATTAGGAATAACCACATGCTGGCCCTCCGGAGCCCACAATACTCACTTAACAATTTAAAATATTTAAAAAACACATTTTATTTCTTAGTCATTTTTGAAATCAATCTCTTTCTATTGTAAAATCACCTTTCAATGTCCGCCCAGCACATCATTACAGACTCCTCTGCCCCTCCCACTGTGCAATGAGGAGTCTCAGGCCCCAAGGGGAGATGCAAGGAAACGTAGAGCAAATGCCATTTCAGCAAGTTTGTAAGGGACCATCATAACTTTTGTGATGCGTGGTGTGCTTTGCTTATAAATCATCCTACAGAGATGACTATTTGTTAAGATAAGAGATTTTTACTACGCAAAGATTAGAGTTCCTGTTGATATTTGTTGAACTGGGTTCAACCTGTGGGAGACCTAGTCTCTGGTCTTAGAGGATGTACAGCACACTGAGAAGATATTTAAATTTTTGACTGAAGTGTGATTGGCTCATTTCTGCATGCCCTTCTGAGTGTATGCCAACTCTTTCCTCCCCCTTTCCCTTGCAAGCTGAAGGGCCCATCACCGAGCCTTGCTGGACCCATCTCCTAATATATCTTGAATCAGTGTTTCTATATGTCTGTATTGTGTTACGCTGGTTCAGGCTATCATCATTTATCACCAGAATTTCTGCCAAATTGGTCTCCCTTTTACTCGCCTTACGTCCTTTCAACCCTTTCTCTGCCATCAAGGAGGGATTTGATTCAAATGTCGCATGGGAAATTCTTACCAAGTCCTGTCTGGTACAGGAGCTGCTTTTCTTCCAGTCTTCGTGTTCACTGTTTTTCACCTTGTCCTATGCCACCCCCTCTTTCACCTCCTATTCCCCAGGCTTGTCTACATCCTTAAAGATGCTATGTTCCCTTGAGGTCTCTGTTATCCCTGAATCCAGAAATACTCTCCTGCCTCTTCTCTCTGAATGGCATCCTTCATAAAATTCCTGTTCATCCTTAATGTTTCATTTTAGGTGGCAGTCATCTTCCCATAGAGCTTTTCCTGACCTTCCATGTTTGGATTAGGCACCCACCTATCTGCTCCCAAACTGCCCCCTTCCCAGCTAACTGGCTGATTACTTATCCAGCCCCTTCCCTAATTAAGGAGCTCCTAAAGGGCAGAGTCTGTATTTATCAGGTTCTCATTTGTATTATCAGCATCCAGCACAGTGATGGGTACTTAGTAGGTACAGAATAAATATTTATTGAATTTTTTTCAATATTTAATTCCTTTATTGATTAAGGTATTATATATGTCACTTCATTCCCCCTAAAAGTTGAGAATTCAACACTCCCTTAATCAATTATAAAAAAATAAAAAATACTTTATTGCCCTGGCTGGTGTGTGCAGTGGTTGAAGCATTAGCCCATGGACCAAAGGGTCTCAGGTTTGATTCCAGTCAAGGGCAAGTACCTAGATTGCAGGTTTGATCATGCCATTTGGGATGCATGCAGGAGGCAACCAATCAATGTGTCTCTCTCACATTGATGCCTCTCTCTCTCTCTCTCTCTCTCTCTCTCTCTCTCTCTCTCTTCTCTCTCTCTCCCTCCACCTCTCCTGCCCTTCCACTCTTTCTAAAAAAAATAAATCAATGGAAAAAATATTCTCAGGTGAAGATTAACAAGGAAACAAACAAACAAAAATACTTTATTAGGGTGTTCTGACAACTATTATAAAATGTCAAATATTTCAAATAAAATTGTGATTTTTAGTTACTTTTTCAATATTATAGATTTCTTACACCACACACACATACACATACATATACACAAACTCAATTTCCCTCTAGTTACTAAAGTTTAAGTCCCTTGTTATAATAAATTAATTAGCTTAGTGCATGTGTACATTCTTTTTACTTGACATAAAATCAGAGTCCACAATAGACTAAGAAAGGGAGAGATTCAACTGGTGATGTTTTAGTCCTAATTTTCTCAAATTCAAAGGATAATTGGGCCAACTGAAAATAGTCAGTTAAAATGTGGACAGAATTTGTGGATGTCAAGACACAGATCATTAGGACTAAATCTTGAAAACAGCCACAGTCTGTATAAGAAAATAGCTGTTGGGCTCTTACTGCCAAGAGCCAGTTTAATAAAACAGTATGCTAATGATAGCAGTGAGGTGGCTCATTTGAAAAAAAACAAAACAAAACAAAAAAAACAGGGGAACTGTGAGGCTGGTGGTTGCCATTAGGAAGGCGGCAGCCTGCGGCATTAGTAGTTACTAAAAACCAGGGGACTGTGTGTCACGGAACGGTGTCTTTGTGAGTCATCGTATACCTGTCCCTGAACGGCAGCCTGAAAGTAGAATCACTTTCTTACTCTAAATAGTTTTAATATAGTAAAAAGCCCTTTTCTTGAAACATGTAGAAGCCAATGTGAACTTTTAAAAATCCTTACAGTCCATAAAAACAAGAACGGCAGCATTTACTAATAGTTCATCAACAGGAAATGAGTAAAAGCATGTCATGGCAGTGCTTTCTGAATGTTTGGTTTCATCTGACAACATGCTTCTCTCTTTTCTCTCACATGTTTATTTCAATAAAAGACCTTTTATTGAGGCTCATATAATACATCTCAATTACATCTTCATCTTCAATTTATTGGCATAACAGTCTTAGATGCTAAGCCTTATTTTATACTAGAGGCCTGGTACATGAAGATTCATGCAAGAATAGGCCTTCCTTCCCCTGGCTGCCAGCACCGGCTTCCCTCTGGCACCCGGGACCTAGGCCTTCGCTCTGGCCAGAGCCACCTTCTGCCTTCGCTCCAGCCCTGCTGCCCTCCTGTAGCTTCTTCCACCCCCCGCACCCCTCCTCATAGCAGGAGTCCTGCCCATCCCTGGCCTCTCCACACCTGCGCGTGCACATGCTGCCCAGAGGCCCAGAGCGGTTGGGGAGGGGCAGAACGCCTGCATCTTGGCCCAACCGCTGCCATCTTTGTCACTTCAATTTGCATATTCCCTCCTTATTGGCTGTGGGCACCACCATCTTTTGTTGTGGAGTGATGGTTTATTTGCATATTCTGTCTTTATTAGATAGGATGAATGATTCCTATATCTTTATTCAATTGATTTCTTTTCTTTTGAGTATTACCTAGCAACAGGAATTCTTAGGATCTACTTGGTAGTATAGATTCCATAACATTTATTTATGTATTAAATTGGGGATCACTTTCATTTCATTGCTTTTCCATAACACTTTTTTAATATTACTATTTCGGTGTTGTTTAGTCATTTAGCCCTTTACCTTATCATGTTATCAGTGACTTGAGAGTGAAGAGTCTTAAGTAAAAATATTTATATTAAAGCAAAAAAAAAAAAGATTGGCCTTTATGGGGAAACAGTTAGTCAGCAGGTACTTGTGGCTCAAGTCCAGAAGGATGCTTGTGTGGAGAAATGGAGAGAAAGCCCGGGTGTCTGTAAATTTTAAGGTAGGTGTCCCCATTACCCTGGGGGAACAAGGCTCTCCCTCCATGTGACTGCACTTCATTCCTCATTGTTTCTGAGAAGCTTTGCACAGATTTCTGGGAAACAGTAGTTTGCCCCAACCACACACCTTAGAGCTCAGGAGCTACTTTGCTGCTGCTGTTGTTGTTTTTAACTAACTTTATACTCATACTTTCCCTCTTCTTTATGCTTGAACTGTAGCATGGTTTTCTTCTCTCTTATACCACAAAATATAATCTTCCTCTTATGAGACATGAGACTGTTTCTTTAAAGCTAAGATTTCCTGCCCCACTGGGAGAAAACTGTTTCCTACTCTGAGTCTCAGCTGAAACTTGGTCTCCACTTTCAAATATGTTACCATCGTCATTTCCTTTATCCAACTCACTACCTTTCCAACTAATTACTTTTCTAATATTTACCCTCTTTTGATCTTTATATTCCATAAATCTTACAACTCCCTTTCATTTCTCCTGGTCAACTCTACCTGCCTTTATTTTCCTATTCCTTTCAATTTATCCAACACGGGGCGATCAATTAAAATTAGTCTAGAGTGAACTATGTACTCCTGCTTTTATCTGCATCTGCTGTGGGGCATTGCTTACAGTGAACACAGAGCTTCAGCATGCCTCATATCTCCTTGCTGAGTAACTGGTTTGTAAACTAGGGGATAGAGTGTTCCCCAGATATTCTTGAATCTGTTGCAATTCTTTCCTATCATCCATCTCCCCCAATCGCCTTTCCTGCATCCACCTACCCCTTTGTATCACTTAAGCCTTGTTTTATCTATGTCTTCTCTCTCTCTAACCTTTAGTCACTTGAGACAGGCACACAAAAAAATAGGATTTTGACATAAACCACATTTTGCAGGCCCCTGGAGATCTTGACTCATCCTTGAGCACAGCCTAAGAAGTAGATCTGGGCTTGTGGAAAATTCTCCTGTTTCAGTCCTTTCTATCTTTTGGAATTTGGGGGTGTTTTCACAGTCATTTGCCAAGAAAACATTCCAAATCCTCAAGGATCACATATCCCTTAGCGTATGGTCAATTCCCAGAGACCAAGCCTAATGGGACACTTTTGAGCTTCCTTCTTCCTTCTCCTCCCCCTCGTCCTCCTCTTTCTTCTCCCCCCTTTTCATAAAATTGCCTGCAGCTTAGTCTTCATGTGGGATCCAGAGATGTAGACCATTTGTTTGGCACAGTTGTTTGGAAAAAAAATGTGTGATTTTTACTGGGTGACATAACTTTATGAAGATAGTTTTTTGTTTGTTTGTGGTTTTTTTGTTTGTTTTTGTTTGGTGTCTTTTGCTCTGCTGTGCTTTGTTAAGAGTGAGCTTTTTATACAAGAGTAAATATTGTCAGATTAACAAGATGTTTTCAGATGGTATAAAATAAGCCATGAGTAGAATGGCTGTATCCTATGGATTCAATAATTGCTGTCACTTTCAGAAAAAAAAAAAAAAAGAGAGAGAGAGAGTGTTTAAAAATACTTATTTCAACCTATGGTAATCTGGTCCTCCTTTCTACACATACTGCTTTCTAAATAATAGTGGCATTCTTTCCTTTTCCCTCCTGTATGTACTTCTGTACTAGGTTATGTGGGTAATATAGCCTGAATGAGCTTATGAAATAGTGCAGTACAATTTATTATTAACAACTAGAGGCCTGATGCATGAAAATTTGTGCAAGAGTTGACCTTCCTTCCCCCAGCTGCTGGCATCGGCTTTCCACAGGCACCTGGAACCCGGGGTGGCTTCCCCTGGGCCACCCACAGGTACCCAGGACTCGGTCTGGCTCCACCCCCCTACCCCCATCCCAGGCCCCAGCTTTGCCAGGAAGGATGTCCAGAATGACATCTGGTCTAATTAGCATATTACCCTTTTATTATTATAGATAATGATAGCTAACATATGTCAACTGCTTACTTGTCCAAGATCAAGCAAATAGTAAGAGATAGAACTGGGATTGGGTCATATGGTAGGTGTACACATAATGTTTTAAGATATTGCCAAACTATTTTCCAAAGTATTGAGTTACTTCACATTCCCAAGAGCAGTGGACAAGAATTCCACTATATCCACATCCCTGACAGTACTTGGTATGGCCAGTCTTTTTAACTTTGGACATTCTAATCTGTGTTAGTGTTTTCTGATTGTGGTTTTAATTTGTATTTCCCTAGTGGCTAATGATATTGACCGCCTTTTTATGTGCTTACTTGAATATGGTATTTTCTTTGGTAATGTGACTGACTATGCAAATATTTTGCCTACTTATAAATTGGGTTGTTTGTTTTCTTATTATTGAGTTGTGAAAGTTTTTATATATTCTTGAGCCAAGTTTTTTAAATCAAATAAGTTATTTACTTATGTTTTCTGCTAGTGTGTGGATTAATTTTTTATTCCCTTAACGTATTTTGCAAAGAAAATGTTCAATTTACTAAGTCAAGTTTATCATGTGTTCCCCTATTTGGATTGGGCATATGGTGTTGTATCTAAGAAAACTTTATCTAAGATAACAAGGATTTTTTTTCCTAGTTCTTTTCTAAACATGCTGTGGTATTAGGTTTCATCTTTATATCTGTGATCCATTTTTTGTTAATGTTTATTTCTAGTGCATAATATGTATCAAAGTTTTCTTTTTCTTTTTTTTTTTTTTTTTGCATAAGGCTCTCAGGTATTTCAGCATCTTTTGTAAAAAGATGTTATTTTCTCCACTGAATTGCCTTCTCTGTTAAAAATCAATTTACTGCTTATGTGTGAGTCTATTTTTGGTGTCTCATTTCTGGTCCACAGATCTATTTACTTATCTTTACTCCAATACCACACTGTCATTATTACCATAGCTTTAAAATAAATCTTGAAGTCAGGTAAAGTAAAACCTCCAACCTTGTTCTTTTATAAAGTTGTTTGGCTATTCTAGGTCCTATATGTTTTCAGAAGATGTTTAGAATCAGCTTGTCAATTTCTACAAAAATGTCTGCTGAGATTTTGATTGGGATTTTGTTGAATCTAAAGCTCAACTTGAAAAGAACTAGCAAGATAGTGTTGTCTTACCTCTCAATTTTGTTGGCTTTTAAAAACACTTTTCAACAATATTTTAAAGTTTTTCAAGTATAGATCTTGCTCTTACATTGTTAGAGTTACCCCAAGTATTACACATTTTGATGCTATTGTAAATTGTATAGATTTATTCATTTAAATTTCTATTATACAAAAATATAAATTATTTTCGATTATTTATCTTATATCCTTAAAATCTGCTAAAGACTAAACACATTCATGAGTTCTAGTAGCTTCTTTGTAGATCATATGAGCTTTTCTATATAGAGGATGTTACCATAAGCATCAAGGAAAGCAGGCTGCCACACCTTCCACACGGTGCTGAAATCCCCTCAGCTAAATATCCATGTTTATTGCTTACAAGTTCTACCTCCCACCCGACACTAGAACATAACTCTGCCAAGATTTCTGCCACTTCATAACAGGAATGCCTTTCCTCCCATGTCCAGTAACATCTTCTTCATTTCTGACTGAGATTACACCAGAATCACGTCCCACATTCATATTTCTAGCAATATTCTGTTCATGGTGCTATATATATTCTCTAAGACAATGGAAACTTTCTCTACTGCTCTCTTTGCTTCTTTTCAAGCCTTCACCAGAATCACTTTTTAAAAATTTATCTTTATTTTTGAAAGTATTACTTTCCCCCCTCCACTCCAAATTCAGCTCCCCCCCTTCAGCCCCCCTGCCGCTTCCCCAGACCTACCACACTATTGTCTGTGTCCATAGGTTATACATATATGTATTACAAGTTCTTTGATCTTTCTTCCTGTTCCCTTCTCCCCCTTCCTTCTGAGATTTCTCAGTCTGTTCTATGCTTTCATATCTCTGGATCTATTTGATCATCAGTTTATTATGTTTATTATATTCCATATATAAGTGTGATCATTTGATATTTGTCTTTCTCTGACTGGCTTATTTTGATTAGCATAATACTCTCTAGGTCCCTCCATGCTGTCTCAAAGGGTAAGGGATCTTTCTTTTTGTAGCTGCCTAGTATTCCATTGTGTAAGTGTACCACATCTTTTTTATCCACTCATCTACTAACGGGCACTTGGGCTGTTTCCAAATCTTAGCTATTGTAAATAGCACTGGACAGAATCACTTTTAATGTCCATATTTCTACCAACTGCATCTTCAAGGCAATCTAAAGTATTTTTTCTATAATGTACCTCAAGACTATTCTGGCCTCTACCTGTTAGGCCACTTGCACATTTATAAGTGTGTGGTAGAGAAGCACCTCACTTCTTGGTGTCAGAATCTGTGTTAGATTCCTAGGGCTGCCACACAAATTACCACAAACTTGGGTGACTTAAAACAACAGAAGTTCAGCCCTAGCCAGTTTTTCTCAGTGGATAGAGCGTCCGCCTGCCGACTGAAGGGTCCCAGGTTCGATTCTGGCCAAGGGCACATGCCCAGGTTGTGGGTTCGATCCCCAGTGGGGGTCATGTAGGAGGCAGCCAATCAATGATTCTCTCTTATCATTGATGCTCCTATCTCTCTCTCCCTCTCCCTTCCTCTCTGAAATCAATAAAAATATATTAAAAAAACAAAACAGAAGTTCATTCTTTCTGTTCGGAGACTAGAAGTCCAAAATCGTGGCATTGACAGGGTCATGCCTCCCCTGAAGGCTCTAGGGAAGAAGCCTTCCTTTACTCTTTCCTTGCTTCTCATGGTTGCCAGCAATCCTTGGCATGCAGCTCTGTCACTCCACTTTCTGTCTCTGTCGTCAGATGGCTTTCTTCTGTGTGTGTGACTTCACAGGCCTTTTAGTAAGGACACCGGTTATGGGATTTAAGGGTCACCTTAATCAAGTATGACCTCATCCTAACTTGCAAATAAAGTCACACTCACAGATACCAGAGGTTAGCACTTCAATGTTTTGGGGAGACACACTTCAGCCCACATCGTTGGGTTATCTTTTTATTGTTGAGTTGTAAGAGTTATCTACACATTCCAAATACAAGTACCTTACCAGATGTATAATTTGCAAATAGTATCTCTCATTTTGTGGAATAGCTTTTTACTTTGTTGATGGTGTGTTTTGAAACACAAAAGTTTTAAATTTTAATAAAGTCTAATTTATTTTTTTTGTCCCTTGTATTTGTTTTATGGCACTTGGCATCTAAAAAACCATGTCTATTCCAAGGTCATGAAGATTTATTGTTATGTTTCTTCTAAGGGTTTTCCAGCTTTAGCTCTTTCATTTAGATCTATGATCCATTTTGAGATAATTTTTGTATATGCTGTGAGGTAAAGTTTAAACTTATTGTATTGTATGTAGGTATCTTGTTTTCTAGCACCATTTGTGTTTAATTATTTTTTATGCTATTACAAATGGATTTGTTTACTTTATGTCATTCTTGGATTGTTTGTTGCAAGTGCACAGAAATAATTTTTGCATATTGATCTTACTCCAACAGAACTAAAATTGTTACTTCTAATAGACATTTTATGGCTTCTATAGTACTTCCTATATACAATATCATGTCATCTGTGAATAGATATAATTTTAATGCCTTTCCAAACTGAATATTTTCTATTTCCTTTTCTTTTCTAATTGCCCTGGCTAGAACCTCTGGTATAATGTTGAATAGAACTAATGAGAACAGAGACTCTTGTCTTATTCCTGGTTTTAGGGGGATACATTTTAGCTTCTTACTATTAACTTTTACTGTGTTTTTTATTATAAACTAGAGGCCCGGTGCATGGAATCGTGCACTGGTGGGGTCCCTCAGCCCTCTCGTAATCTGGGACCCCTTGGGGGATCAGGCCGAAAGCAGCAGTCTGACATCCCCCAATGGACCTAGTAGTTCAAGAAGCGGCAGGTCTCCAGGGAGAAGCCCAAGCCATGGCCAGGCACTGCTCCCAGTAGGCAGCACCACTGGGGAGGCGGGAGAGGCTTGCACCATCGCAGCTGCACTCGCCAGCCATGAGCCCAGCGCCTGGTGCCCATTGGTGAGCTGAGCAGCGCTCCTGATGTGGGAGCACACTGACCACCAGGGGCAGCTCCTGTGTTGAGCATCTGCCCCCTTGGTGGTCAGTGAACATCATAGCAACCAGTTGACCAGTCATTTGATCCTTCATTCACTTAGGCTTTCATATATATAGATGTTCTTTACACAGTTGGAAAATTTCTTTTCTATTCTCAATTTGTGGAGTGTTTTTCTTATGAAACTATATAGGATTTTAGCAAACATTGTTTCTGCATAAATTGCAATTATCATGGTTGTAGCCTTAATTTTATTAAAATGGTGAATTATGTATTAATATGGTGATTTATTTTTTTTTATTCCTGGGGTAAATCTCACTTGGTCATGGTGTATAATCATTTTTCTATTTTGCTGGATTTGGTTTGCTAATATTTTGTTGAAAATGTTTACTTTCATTTCATAGGGGATATTATTCTGTAGTCTTGTTTTGTTGGTGATGTCCTTGTCTGCTTTTGGTAGCAGTTAATACTGGCCTTTATAGATTGAGTTGGGAAGTGTTTTCGCCTCTTCTACTTTTGGAAAGAATTTATGTTAATTCTTCTCTAAAGGTTGGGTAGAATTCACTAATGAAGTCATCTGGGACTAGCTTATTTGTGGGAAGTTTTCTGGTTAGTAATTCACTCTCTTTACTTGAAGATATATTCAGATTTTCTTTTTCTTCTTGAGTTAGTCTCATTGCTTTGTTTCTTTCTAGGAACTTATTCATTCTAGGTTGTCTAATTGGCTTGCATACAGTTTGTCCAGAATACTGTCTTATAATCCCCCTTTGTTGCCTCTGTAAAATAGTAATGAATTTACTACAGGCATGAGCCTTCCAAATCCCAGTCTTGTGCACTCATAGCTTATAGAAGAATTAATGGGCTCACTGCCTCCCGCACCCACCTTCAGAGAAGCTCCACTGGCTGAGAACTCCATTTCTACCTCTTGTCTCAACTCCCACCAGTGCAGCCCTACTTAAAAGCAATCTGCAGTTCTCTCTACTATTTTTTAACAACAACCACCATGGCAGCCTCCAGCCCTGCTGAGCGGCTTGCCTGGGCAGCACAAGTTATCCCCCTAGGCACCAATGATTGGTTTTGTTTGTATTCTGGTTATAAAGTTCCATAGTTTGAAGCCATCTATGAGATTTTTTCCCCTACGTTCTCTTTTTGTAGTGTGTGCTTATTTGCAGAAAATGAGATTTTTCAAGGTTACATATGTTGCATTGTAGGAGAAACACTTTTTCTATGTTACTAGAAGTCTTTTTTATTTCTGTCTTCACTTAGTACTAATGTACAAAAATAATACAGTATAGTACTTATTCTCTGCTTTTGTGGACTAAGATGGATACTTCAAGAAGATGACACCAATCCCACTTCTAGGAATATATCCCAAGAAACAAGAAACACCAGTCAGAAAGGATATATGCACCCCTATGTTCATAGCAGCACAACTTACAATAGCTAAGATTTGGAAACAACCTAAGTGCCCATCAGCAGATGAGTTGATTAAAAAACTGTGGTACAGATACACAATGGAATACTATGCTGCTATAAAAAAGAAGGGACTTTTACCATTTGCAACAGCATGGATGGAACTGGAGAGCATTATGCTAAGTGAAATAAGCCAGTCAGAGAAAGATAAATATCACATGATCTCACTCATATGTGAAATATAATGATCAACATAATTTGACGAACAAGAATAGATCCAGAGACAAATGGTGGTGGGGAGTTAGAGAGCAACCAAAGGACTTATATGCATGCATATTCGCATAACCAATGGGCACAGACACTGGGGCAGTGGGGGCTTGCCCAGGGTGGGAATGGCTGGGGGCGGGGGGCGGGGGTGGCATCATTTGGGGAAAAAGAAGACTTATGTAAAACTTTAGACAATAAAAAAAAGAAGATGACACCAGAAATCTGAAAACAAAACAGAAACAAATCTTATATATCTTGCTCTGCTTATTTGTATATGAAAGGCCTACATATTTGCAGGAGGTGCATTTGCATGTGAAGAAGAAACATATTGAGGGGGATTAGTTAGAATACATAACGGAGTTTAAAACTTCTGATATAAAGTAACTATGAAGGTTAATTAAAATGTGTCTTTTTCAAGCCAACACACTCTACCCCTGAAACTCAACAATGTAAATTATATTTCCATAATTATTAAATTAAAATGTGTCTTTGAAATGTAATTAGAACTTCTTACTTGTCATTGCTGAGACATATTTAAAATTCCCTCTATTCAAGTAATAACCTGGTATTTTTAATCTTGGTCCCAAAGTGATTTCCAACAATGCTTTTGGAGCCACTTAAAGAAGAGGAAAAGTCATTCATTTTATTATTGGGTATCAGGTATTATAGGATACAAGTCAATGTTCTTTTTCATATCATTTCCAGAAATGTTGAATTTTCCATCTCTTCTGCATTTGAAAATGTCAGGTTTGGAAAGAGAAAAGCTATTCATTCTTTAAGTACATTGCAGACACTACTTAATAGAAAGCCTCCTTACCTCTTCCCCATACTATCTACCTACACTCATACTGACACACTTCAATGGTGTATGTGGGTCTTTATCACAGTGCACCAGTATATAAACTGTGTACAGTGCCAACACCAACCTCTCTGGGATTTTATTAAAGAGTATAAGTACTCAGATTACCACTGTGTTTAAGGAAATGCTGGATAATCATACTATATTAATTTTAGTACCAGATTTATAGTATTGTTTCAACTATGTATAAAAAACACAATATATTAAACAGAACATCTATGGCAAGTTTATAATATCAATAGAATATTTCCTAAAATTCTGATTTCTTGTGTTTTATTTTGCCTATTCATTGGGAGTTTTTTAATATAAGTAGAATGCTAATAATAATCAGAAAGGTTGAGGATTCTGGAGATATTCATAGAAAAAAAAAAAAAGGATAAAGAGTGAAAAGACTAGGAAGGAGGAGGAGCCATATATAATGTTCCTGATGTCTGAATGAAATGCATGCTTGTTGAGGCCAGGGTCTCAGTCTTTGCATTTAATCACTTTAAACTGAACAAAACATGCCTTCAGTGCTCAACAGAGAAGACATTTGATAAATATTGCCATAAGGTGACTTCTCATTAATTAATTTCTTAGCAAGAATTCAGGTTTAAAGGTAAAGTATATTTTTATTCAAAAAGCTATTTCTTGCACTTAAAGTCAGAGGACAGAATGAGCTGCCATCAGAAGTAGCAATCTCCCCATCACTCCAAGTGTTGAAACAAATGTTGACTAAATCACATGAGTGCATTATTCATGACAATAACATCCTCTCCGGGGCTGAAGAGTTCTCTGACAGAACTGCAGACCATTTTCCCCATGGATTTTATTGTCCTCCACCAAAAAGTTTCACGCTGGAACTTAGGAGCTGGGAAGCTACTGTTTCGGCCACACCTGGCATAGCTCCTAACAAACAGAGACGGGAAGAGCGTCCTTGGGGCCCGGAAACATGTTAAATAGGAATTTTTGAGACACTGCACTCAAATACTCATCCATGACTAAATCACTGCATGATTTGAAGTCAGTAGTTTGTGGTTGGTATCTTTTTTAAAATATTTTTTAATTGATTTCAGAGAGGAAGAGAGAAGGAAAGAGAAATAGACATCAATGATGAAAGAGAATCATTGATTGGTTGCCTCCTGCTGTCCCACACTGGGGATTGAGCCTACAACCCAGGTATAATCCCTGACCTAATCTTAATTCTTGCTGAGGAATTAATTAATGGTTCACAGATTGATGTTCAACCAGTGAGCCATGCCTGCCAGGCTGTGGTTGGTATCTTTATGTGTATATAGAACAAAGATGATGCCAAGAATTGCTGATGAGTCATTAAAACTTTGTATTTTCAAAGTCAAATACAATGGCTCATTGTCTTACCTCCTTCAGGTCTTTGCTCAAATGTCTTTTCATTGTGGAGGCCATAGCTGACCACTGTACTTAAACTGCAGTGCTCTCCCTACCCCCTACACTACCTTAGTGTTCTCTTCGGTGCTTACCAACTTTACTGTACCACATTTGATTTACCTATTTTATTTCTTGTCAGTTTCCCTCTGGTAGAGTATAAGCTTCATGACGGCAAGGATTTTCATGGTTTGTCCGCTGCAATGGCCCTAATACTTACAATGCTTACCATAGACAATCAGTGAAATATGCTGAATTGGAGTAATAGGGAAAACACAGGGTCTGACTTGCCGTTTGTAGTTCATTGCCTAACACACCTGTCTCTCCCATCAACTGTGAATCTCTTACAAAGTCATTCACAAAAATGAAATAGGCATGTGCATATTCACAAACTAGAGTCATGTACCGCACAAAAACTACATATGTGATGGTGGCCCCATGAGATTACAATAGAGCTGAGGAATTCCTATTGACTAGTGACCTCACAGTTGTGGTAATGTCTTAGCACAATGCATCCTCGCCAGGGCCAAAGAGTTCTCTTACAGAACTGCAGGGGACCATTTCCCCGGGGATTTTATAGTGTGGTGATGCTGGTATAAACAGACTGACTACGCTACTCTCCTATAAACGTATAACATATACAACTATCTACACTACATATACTTGTTGATGACAACAAATGACTGTGTTACTGGTTTGTATATTTACCACACTATGTTTTTATTGTTATTTTAGAGTGTATTCTCTTTTTTTAATATATTTTTATTGATTTCAGAGAGGAAAGGAGAGGGAGAGAGAGAGAGAGAGAAACATCAATGATGAGAGAGAATCATTGATCGGCTGCCTCCTGCACGCCTCCTACTGAGGCTTGAGCCCGCAACCCGCGCATGTGCCCTTGACTGGAATCAAACCTGGGACCCTTCAGTCCGCAGGCCGATGCTCTATCCACTGGGCCAAACCAGCTAGGGCAAGAGTGTGTTCTTTCTACTTATAAAAAAAAAGTTTGCTGTAAAACACCAGCCTCATACATTTCATTTCCCTGATCACTTGATTACATCATTTTCTCTTGTGCTTGATTTAATCTCATGTTGTTTTATACAGTAACATGCTGGACATGTTCATAGCCTAGGAGCAATAGGCTGTGCCATATAGCCTAGGTGTGTAGTACGCCGTACCATCTAGGTTTGTGTAAGTGCGCTCTGATGTTCACACAATGACGAAATTACCTGATGACATTTTTCAGAATGTATCCCTGTCATTAAGCAGCACATGACTGTACTGATGCTACTTATATTACGTCTCAGTCTTGTTGAGTAAAATGGAGGTGTGGGAGCAAACAATGAGACAAGATGCTCAAGTACCAACTACCTACTCTGTGCCAGGCATTATGCAAAGCACTTTGTATCCATCATGTCATTCATTTACCACTAAAATCCTAGGAGATAGTTGTTATAATCTCTGCTTTTCAAGGTAAAATCGAGTCTCAGAAATCTTAAGAAATTTGTTCAGAGTCACATAATCTATTACAGTGAAAGAACTAGAATTCAAATCCAGGTCTATCTGACTGTGATAAGGAAAGTGTCTTCTCAAATAGAGTATCTGAGTTAGTCCCTGCTCAAAATTCTCTCATGCTCTCACACTCTACAGATTCTTAAAAGTTTTGATATACTAGTAGATAATACTTACCTGTAACACCTCTATGTTTGTTTACATGTAAGTGGCAATTATTGAAATCAGATCAGCATTTCAGAGAGTGAGAGTTCACTGAGGGAAGGGGGAAGGGAACTTTGTGGACCATAATGAAGAGGGATATTTTTTGTTTAATTTTGTCTTCACATGGTACAAAATTCAAAAAGCACAAGAGTGTACACAGGAAATTATCCTCTGTCCCCATTCCTGTCCACAGCCACACACTCCCTTCCAAGGCAAGAGCAACTCATGCCTCCTTCCTGAGAAAGCTGGGCCAAGCTTTAAAAAGAAGATACGCCCAGCTGGTGTGGCTCAATGGCTAAGCATCTACCTATGAACCAGAAGGTCACAGTTCCATTCTCAGTCAGGGCACATGCCCAGGTTATGGGCTCAATCCCCAGTGTGGGGCATGCAGGAGGCAGCTGATCAATGATTCTCTCTCATCATTGATGTTTCTGGCTCTCTCCCTATCCCTTCCTCTCTGAAATCAATAAAAAAATATTTTTTAAAAAAGAAAATCATATTAATGTTAAACTACTGTGTTCATTGTCATGCACCTGGCCTTTTTCACTTAATAAACATATCTCAGGAATGGTGATAGGAGATTTAGGACCAGTGTGTGTGTGTATGTGTATGTGTGTGGCAGGGGAGGGCAGGGGCAGGGGAATGAAGTTGGTCCTGGATGCTTGGATACCTAGAGAAGCAGGAATAGGCAGGGCCCTGGGGAAATGTTTCCCTATTCTGCACCTGGGGGTGATCGGTGGGTTTTTGAAAGCTATCTGGGTGCTGCACAATTCCAGAGCAGCAATGCAGAAACTTGAGGACAAAGAGGGGTGTAGGCAGTAAGGAAAATTGGAACAGGAAAAAAAATATTAATAGTCCAGTGAGTACACTCATGGGTTTTCCATAACTTATCCCTTTATCGCCCGTGTCATTAGACAGTAAGTTCCCTGGAGACACGGACCATGCCTATTTTATTCATCACTGTGCCCATCACTTGGTACCTGTTAAGACAAGTGCTCTTGCTCAGCCTTCACCCCTCCATTTAGACCCCATCAGCTTCCCTACTTCCTTCCTCCTTCATAATGTCCCAGAAGCTAAAGCGATTTTCTTCACGTGGAAAACTTCCACCGTCCTCTCTAGCCCATGCAGTGTCCTTCCCCATCATGGCTGTGGCTTGGGTTACAGTCTCCCTCTCTTCCTCCCAGTTGCTCCCAAGAATGAGCAAAAAAATAATCTGTTTTCACTTCAGGGGTTTTATTGCTAATCATTAAAAAGGAGTCATTGGAATATCAAACAAGGAGAAATTGCAACAATTTAAAGGAATTAAGTGGGGTGCAACACAAGCCTGATTTCACCAGCTTCTCACGTCCAGCCCCACCCTGTTTCTTCTGGTTCCTTAGGCAATGCCATTAAATCCAGCTGGGGAGGAAAGGAAGGAAGCCCCATGATTCAGGGAAGAAGCCAGAGGCCAGCTCAGAATCCTGTTTTCTTATGTCTCTCCATTTTTGGTTCATTTGTCTTCTCATGCTCCATCTAATTAAAGTCCTTTGGATTAGGCTATTTCAGGTATTGCTATAATTTATTTTCCTACTCTCATCTGAGGCTGTCAAGGTGGTCCAATATTAAATAATCAGATGTTTCAAAAAGTCATTTCTATTCTCCTTTTCTAAACAAAGCCTTGTCAATGGCAGGGTGAACACCACTAATGGGTACACAGTGATTTGGTGTCTGGTATATAAGTAGCTGAGTACGTGGCTGCCCCAATAAATATATGACAAATGTCCTGTTTAGGGATATTTAACACAGATGCTTATTTTTCTTTCATCTTTTTCCCTAAACAGCTGATTGTTTCTCCAATGTCCACACTTATACATTCATATAGATACAGAATGATTGCCTGTAATTCCACATATCTCATATAATTATTGCCTGTGATAACCAGGCAGTCTTTATGAAGATATTACTGTACAATTTTCTAATCTCACTTTACAGTGATGAGTATTGCACAAATAATCTGCATAATGTCTTCTTGATTATATTTGCTGCATAAGCATTTCAATTTCCTGGCATTTGTGTTAAACAGTTTATAGTTTTCATTTCATTAGTAAGCTTTTAAAATATGCTTTTATGTGAGAATCTGATATTTCAATGGAAGGAATATCCTCTCCAATTCCTCCTAAAAATAATCTGAGAGGTGGCAGATATAATATGAATCTCTAATTATCAAAATTTAAAGAAGAGATACAAAGAGAATAAAATATTTTAGGTAATCACACCATAGCTCTTCTACAGCCAGGGCGCCTGAGCCTTTTGTCTTTGGGTTGAGCAGTTCTGCACTGAATCATAGAGTTTGGAGACGAAAACTTTAGATTCCAGCTGCTCAACTTGCTGGTTCTGGATTCTATCTTGGCCTAGTGCCCTAGTTTCTGTTGTTTTATTGTTTTATTTTTACCTAATTATGCTGATCACATAAGGTTGATTTCAGGATTAGGTGGGGTAATGCCTCCTATATGTTTACAAGCACAGATTCAAGAGCCAGATTATGTGAGTTTGACTTGTATAGCTTGGGAAAGAGACCAAATGTATCTATGTCTTTGTTTTCTCATCTGTAAAATAGGAAGAATTATAGTACCTAGTCAAAGGTTGTTGTAAGGATTAAAATAATGTAATTCTGTAAAGCACTTTGGTCCCTGGCATATAATAAGCCCTCAGTGAAAATCAGTAGCTATCATGTGGTATGTGCAAGCATCATGTAAATACTGATCCACTTTCTCATGGGATCTGTGTACCAGTTTATCTGTGCTTATCTATTGTAGTTATTGTCTATATATTTAGTCAGATTTTGTAATGCAATGCAAGTGGGTACATAGTAGGTATAGAGAGCTTAATTTTGATGTTTCTCACAATTTTATTTATATCTTATTGTAACACACACACATCTTATCTCTCTTCTTGGTCCTTTTTTTTTTTTTTTTTTTTTAAGGCAGGGGCTACCTTTGTCTTAGGATAGCTTTTAGTGCTTAGAAGAGTGCCTTATTAGTAATGAAGTATTTGTCCTTAATAAATATTTCTTGATTATTAAATTGGTTACCATTTGGGGGCAGAGCCCTAACAGCAAATGAATAGGCGCCGGTCATTATAGCAGAGAGTCAATATCAATCTTAAAAGTAAAGTTATGAATCAGATTTTATGGAGAGAAATGGACTTTGGTGTAAATTCAAATTTTGAAATCCAAACGTGCTATGATATAATGGAAAGGGTGTGGGATTTGTCTTCAGCCCTGAAGTCCCATAGTTTGGGGCATGATCTCAGTCAAGTAATTCATAGTGTCTCTATTTCCCCATCTGTAATATGAAGATCATACATCCCCTCTTCCTATTTCACAGCAATGATTAAAATTGTTAACAGAGATAATATATAGGAAAGTGCCATAAAAGCTATAAAATTAATGTGCAGATTTTAGGATTATTGATATTCTGAGGCAAGCCAATGATTTTAAAGAAGGCACTAGATATTTTTCACTTTTTAAAAATATATTTTATTGATTTTTTACAGAGAGGAAGGGAGAGGGATAGGGAGTTAGAAACATCGATGAGAGAGAAACATCAATCAGCTGCCTCCTGCACACTCCCCACTGGGGATGTGCCCGCAACCAAGGCACATGCCCCTGACTGGAATTGAACCCGGGACCCTTGAGTCTGCAGGCCGACGCTCTATCCACTGAGCCAGACAGGTCCGGGCAAGATATTTTTCACTTTTTAACTGAGCTGGTATTAGTCTTGTCTATTAAATTCATTCTGAAAAGTACAGGGTAGAATCCATTAGTCCTTTAGAACACAGGACCTATTAGAGGAGTGAATACATAATTTCAAGATCTTGCCCTTAGAATAAGAGGGATGTGTATCACCAGTGGAATTAAAGCCTGGAGTAGAGTGAGAGGGAGGAAGACGAGGACTTCTCCCAATTCTCACACAGTCTGTTTCAGCCCTCAGAATGAATGCTGATGTGCCCCTCCTTTGCCTCTCTGTCTCTATATTCCTTTACATTCTTATCTCAAACCATATCTCCAACTGCAGCCTCATCCAAAGTGTAAGACTCAGAAGAAGTGGTGAGCATTCCTCCCCCAGTCTTAATAACAACCATGACGTATGCCCCTCTAAGTTCTGATCATAAGGGAATTAGAAACTCTGAGCAATTTTTTAAAATAAAAATATGCCAGGAGCTCCAAAAAAAAAAAGAAAAAGAAAAAAGAAAAAGAAGAACTGACCATAGGGGTCTCTGCCCGTTGTAGGAGGTGTAGCTGGGAAAACCCTCTTGTAGATGTTTCAGGAAGGAAATCAGAGGAGTCACTGAGCTGAAACCCTAATTTTAGACCACGGAGTCATCCTGGCACATTTTATTTGTTCTCCTGAAAATAAGATATTTATTGGAACTCAGTGAATGCTCCCTCGGCTCTGATCCCAGAGACGCTCCTCCATAACTCACCAGAGACTAGGTCAGTTCTGAGACGATAAGTTGCTGCTGAGTCACTGAAAATATTCGGGGAGGACAGTAGAAGGAGAGGGTCCTATGATGAGAAGACGCTGATGTGTTCTCTTATGAATAGAAAAATGAGCCCTAGCTGCTTTGGCTCAGTGGATAGAGTGTTGGCTTGCAGACCGAAGGGTCCCAGGTTCGATTCCAGTCAAGGGCGCGGACCAATTGCAGGCTTAATCCCCGGACCTGGTTGAGGCACATGCAGGAGGCAACCAATTGATGTGTCTCTCTCACATTGATGTTTCTCTCTTTCTCTCCCCCTTTCTGCTCTCTCTAAAAATCAATGGAAAAACATCTTTGACTGAGGATTAAAAAAAAAAAAACAGAAGAAGAAGAAGAAGAAAGAAAGAAAAATGAGGCTGCCCCGACTCATTCTCAGGGTGAAAGGCATTTCCCATTGAACCACTCTGATCGTGGCCTCTCCCTGAGCCATCTGCACTCTGCCTGGTTCCTCTCAAGCCCAATGGTCATGGAGTATAAGCCAGCTGGCTGAGAGGCAGAGCGTGGTCCAGAGGCTCGGGAACACTTTGCAACTGTGAGCCAGAGCCAGGATGATTATTGCAGAGTGGGAAGCCATGACCCTTGGCATATGGGAGTTGTTAGTTAACACTCTGGAGTCCTTGGGCCGGTTAGGGAAGGGCTGAGAGAAAGCACTTAGATCCCTGCTGAGCTCCTCACTGTAAATTAGCTTCCTTGTTCTGGTGGCCTGTGCAGAAGGGGGGATTCTCCAACCTTGGAAGCGTGTGTATGAATGTAGGATGGTTCGTCAAGATGGAAAAGAGAGTCAGTTAAACTTAAAAAGTTTTGTTAATCCATGATGCAAAGGCTTTTTCTTTTTTTAAATTTTTCTTTTTTGTTAAAAATATTGATGTCCCTCTATTTTTCCCCATTTACACCTTCCACCCCACTACCCCCACCCCCAGGCCTTCATTCCACTATTGTCTGTGTCCATGGGTTGTGCATATATGCATATAAGTAATTTGGTTAATCTCTTCCTGCCCTTCCCACCTCCATTCCCTCTGAGAGTCCTCAGTCTGTTCCATGTTCCCATGTCTCTGGATCTATTTTGTTTGAATCTAATGAACAAAAAAGAAAGGCTGTTTCTTTAGAGCCATCAGTCTGAGGATGTGAGCTGACTGCCAGAATGTAAATGGACATGGACAGAGCAGGTAACTCTTAACACCAGGTTTTACCTTTCCCACCCCCACCCCCCACCCCCTGAGCTCTTTACCAAGAGATGAGCTTCGCAGTTAACTTCCCTCCCTGTCTGTTTTCTTCTGTCTGTGCAAACTGGGTGATGACATTGACTCTCTTCACAGGAAAGCACTAGGTGAGGATTAACTAAGTAATGAGAGCAAATTGGAAGGGTGATGGAAATGCTCAATAAAATTGCTGATAGACATCTCCCAGTGGGAGAATCCCTTCAATGCTCCTTTCATCTGGGTCTGGGCAGCAGCATGCACCATCACTGCCTTTAGTCTCCTCAAGCCTTCCCCTCTGAGCCCGTGCCTCTGAGCAGCTTTGAACTATTTATTGAAATGATGTCC
Source organism: Myotis myotis (assembly GCF_014108235.1). Classification (NCBI taxonomy): domain Eukaryota; kingdom Metazoa; phylum Chordata; class Mammalia; order Chiroptera; family Vespertilionidae; genus Myotis; species Myotis myotis. Next base: position 17,000,111 of record NW_023416335.1, read on the forward strand.
TGGTTCTCCCACTAACATCCAGAGCAGCAAGATTCATTTTCCTCTGTACGGGGAGAAACGGAGATAGGAATTTGGCCAAATTGCGAGTGATTCCTCCCTGTTCCCATCCCGAAGAAAACAGCTATTCCAAAACATTCCTTCTTCAAGACACACTTTACAAACTTTCTGGAGAACAGTTTAGTCAAATATGTGTTCAAAATTCTTAGAAATATGAGTGACTCTTGACTGAGGAATTCCACGTTCCTCAAAATCACTTGTCTTCTCACTTTCCTCTTTTTCACACCAGAGTATATAGCCTTCAAGAGAGAATTGAACCACTTTTGCACTTGGAATGAACCAGTTGCTAACCCCATCTGTCCACCCAGTTGCTATGGGTCTGACCAATCTGCTACCTAGTGGGGACAGCTCTGACAGGCTACTCATTCTCTGGTCATGGGCATGTTCAAGAAAATGTATATATTTGCACAGAACATGGAAAAGTGGACATGAACAGGCTTGCGTGATCACAGTCCACACTTTTATTTTCACATGAGGGGTCTGAGACTCTGAGAAGCCTCCAGAAGCAACTAGAACCCAGGCCACTTAATTCCTGGATGAGCTTTTCTCTATTATGGAAGCTTAACCATGTGGGACTTAAAGCAGAGAGATCATTGTAGGTGTGAACCTTTAAAAAGCAGAAAAAGAAGTTATGTTTGTACTATGTATCATGGTTTGACCTAAGAATCCACTATGAGGAATATCTACAGCTTATTCTGCATAAGTTAGAGGCTGGGGCATCTACATTCAATTCATTCAAATTTTATATCCAGGGAGTATCCTATCTAATAAAAGAGAAACATGGTAATTAGCCATACATCCGCTACCCTTCCCACTGGTTAATCAGGGTGCTATACAAATTAACTGCCAGCCAAGATGGCGGCCAGCAGCCAGGCAGCTTGAAGCTAACATGAGGCTTGCTTGCTTCAGTGACGGAGGACTCCAACGTTCCCCGCCTGCCTTGCCGGCCTCTGAGCTTGCAGTTTGAAACATTGTTACAAATATAGAAGCTAAACAAAACCCCAGAAACCTGCTTTCAGCCAGCCCGGGATCTCAGAGCTGGAGTTGATACAGTGTTTAGATTATAGAATGCAAAAACCCAAACAAACCAGATACCTGCTTTCAGCAGCCGAGGTCTCAGAGCTGGAGCCAAGCCTCAGAGTGAAAGCTGGCCCAGAATAAAAAAAAAAGAAAAAAAGGAGCAGTTGGGAGCTTCAGTCACCCGCCAGCCTGAAAACAGCCCTCAGCCCCTCACCCAGACTGGCCAGGCACCCCAGTGGGGACCCCCACCCTGAAGGGTGTGTGACCAGCTGCAAACAGCCATCATCCCCTCACCCAGGCTGGCCAGGCACCCAAGCGGGACCCCCACCTTGATCTAGGACACCCTTCAGGGCAAACCAGCCGGCCCCCACCCGTCCACCAGGCCTCTATCCTATATAGTAAAAGGGTAATATGCCTCCCAGCACCGGGATCAGCATGACAGGGGGCAGCGCCCAAACCCCCTGATCGCCCTGCGGCTCTGTGTGCTATAAGGGGTGGGGCCACAACATCCCTATCCGCCCTGCTCTGTTCCTGACAGGGGAAGGCGCCCCAACCCCCTGATCAGCCCTGCTCTGTGCCTGATAGGGGGGAGCTCCCCAACCCCCTGATCGCCCTGCGGCTCTGTGTGTGACAGGGTGTGGTGCCCCAACCCCCTGATCGGCCCTGCCCTGTTTGTGACAGGGTGCGGCGCCCCAACCCCGTTCCCCTCCCCCTCCACCGGCCCTGCTCTGTGTCTGATGGGGTAGAGCCATAACCTCCCCATCGGCCTTGCCCTGAGTGTGACAGTGGCAGCGCCCCAACCCCCTGATCCGCCCTGCTCTGTGTGTGACAGGGGGGAGCTCCCCAATCTTCTGATGGGCCCTGCTCTGTGTGTGACAGGGTATGGAGCCCCAACCCCCCTGATGGGCCCTGCTCTGTGCGTGACAGGGGGTGACGCTGCAACCTCCCCATCGACCCTGCCCTTAGTGTGACAGGGTGTGGTGCCCCAACCCCCTGATCGGCCCTGCTCTGTGTGTGACAGGGGGCGGTGCCCCTACGCCCCTATCGGCCCTACTCTGTGAGTGACAGGGGGAGCTCCTCAACCCCCTGATCGGCCCTGCTCTGTGCATGACAGGGGGAGCTCCCCAATCCCCTGATGGGCCCTGCTCTGTGTGTGACAGGGTATGGAGCCCCAACCCCCCTGATCGGCCCTGCTCTGTGCGTGACAGGGGGTAGCGCTGCAACCTCCCCATCGACCCTGCCCTTAGTGTGACAGGGTGTGGTGCCCCAACCCCCTGATCGGCCCTGCTCTGTGTGTGACAGGGGGCGGTGCCCCTACACCCCTATCGGCCCTACTCTGTGAGTGACGGGGGGAGCTCCCCAACCCCCTGATTAGCCCTGCTCTGTGCATGACAGGGGGTGGCGCCGCAACCTCCCTATCGACCCTGCCTTGAGTGTGACAGGGGGCGGTGCTCCAACCCCCCAATTGGCCCTACCCTGAGCGTGACTGAGGGTGGCATCGCAACCTCCCGATCCGCCCTGCTCTGTGCATGACAGGGGGCGGCACCCCAACTCCCCAATCGGCCCTGCTCTGAGCCCAACCAGGGGCTGCACCTAGGGATTGGGCCTGCCCTCTGCCACCTGGGAGCAGGCCTAAGCCAGCAGGTCATTATCTCCCGAGGGGTTCCAGACTGCAAGAGGGCACAGGCCAGGCTGAGGGACCCTCCCCTTCCCCCCCCCCCCCCGCAGTGCACAAATTTTTGTGCACCAGGCCTCTAGTACATTATAAAATTTTAAAAAGGAGCATTTTTTATTGGCTACTCAGCTAAGTTTCAATATACTGTGGGTCCTAAAATTTGATCTTGATGAGGGCACTGTGGGCAAGTAGTCACTATATACTAAGGTTTTCACATACTGTGTTAATTTTATGTGTCAACTTGACCGGGTCACAGGTTGCCCAGACATTTGGACAGACTTTATTCTGCATGCACCTGTGAGGGTGTTTCTGGATGAGGTTCACATTTGAATTGGTAGGCTGAGTAAAGCAGATTGCCAGTCACTGGAAGACCTAATTAGAAAAAAAGAGCTGAGTGAGGGGGAACTCCTGCCTGTCTGCGTTTAGCTAGGATATCCATCTTTTCTGATCTTTGGACTCAAACTAAACCATGTGCTCTTCTTGGATGTGGAGCCTGTTGGCTTTTAAACTTGAACTTTCACCATAGGCCAATACCTACTACTGTTTTCTCTGACCTCACTAACAGCTTCAGTGACTCCCAAAGGGCAGGGTGGTCCATGTGCATCCGTGCACTGGTGGTCAAGGTGTGCAGGAAGATTTCTGCTTTTGTGAGATGTTTTCCCAGGGTTTGATCTAAGATACCAAGGAGTGCTTTGGTTTTGCTAAAATAATTCTCTTACACAGGCCATCTTAGATATGAATACATGCTGCCCCTATTCACTGGGCTTCACTGTGTCGTAGAGAGAACTGAGAATAGAATCCCTGTTTTCTTCTTTTTTTAATGTTTTTATTGATTTCAGAGTGAAGAAGGGAGAGGGAGGGAAAGGGAAAGAGAAATAGAAATATTTATGATGAGAGGGAAGTATTGATCGGCTGCCTCCTGCACACCCCCCACTGGAGATAGAGCCCACAACCCTGACATGTGCCCTGACTGGAAACCAAACCCTGACCTCCTGCTTCATGGGTTGACACTTAACTCCTGAGCCACACTGGCTGGGCTAGAAGCCCTGGTTTCTAATCCCTGCCACTAATTTAATATGTGACCTTGGAAGAGAAACTGCCATCCTTAGGCACCTCATTGCTAAAATGAAGAATCTGGAAGAGATCACTGGTTTCCACACTGTGTATTACTAAGCACTGAAGTTTCTTAGAAGCCCTCCAGGCCTCAGGTTGGAATTAGATTCTCTGGACTCCCTAACCTGGACTCAACCAAAGAACCTTGGCATTGACCTGTGTTACATGTTGGGCTTCTGTACACAATTTTGTTTGAGAGCAGGGATTTTATTGAATTCTAACACTAAGTGACCCCAAGATTCTGAAAAATGGCTTAAAGTGAAATCAGAGTTCAAACATCTTTTTTTCAGGCATATGATCAATACTGCCTTGTACAAGAAGAAAGAAACTGCCACAAAAAGGAGCAAAAGCAGATTTAGGCGCTTTCAGAACTAAAATATACTGCCAGGATAGTCTCTGAAACATCGCTTTTCCTGTCAGTGGTGATATGGGAGGGCGTTTTTTTCAGGCAATTACGTCATGATTCCTGTTGCTTATGAAAATCTTTAACTGAATCCTTCTGCCTTACGAACTCGAAGGGCAACCCAAGTTAATGACCCAAGGTTTTTACAATCTTGCTCTCCGAAAACAGTATTTAGAATGCTAAGGAATGTCAAGAAATAGGATAATGTGCTGGGAAAATTCATTACCCTAGCAAGCAGGGAACACATAGCTCATTCCCATTTTACACAGTTGAATCAGTAGAATTAGCCTTGAGCTGAACAGATCGGTCTTATATTTTCTCTGGTGTTTCAACTCTAACCCAAATGCAGACTAGCAAAGGCCAAAGGACCAGTGGACCAAGCCAGTGATGCCAACACTTCCAAGGGTCCTGAAATTAGCTCAGGCACTGGAGTCCCTCGAGACAATGATGACCACGAGCCTGTTTGAATTTCTTAGAACTTTCACCAATAAGAACAGTCCTTCTGGGTCCAAATTGGGCTGAGCTCAAACCTCCTAAAACCTAGGCTTATCTCTCATCCCCTATTTTATCTCTTCCAAACCCTGTGACAAACCTGAAGAAATACCCTTGCAAAAGAGTCTTGGTGGGCTCCTGGAACAGATGAACTCAGATCAATCATATATTCCTAAACAAATTAAGCATCTATTTGAATAAAACTCTGCCTTATTGGGCCTATTTTCTATAGTGTATTTCTATGGGGCATATGTTCTAGAAAAGGGACATTTTACTTTATAAAAGCGGAAGTGAAGGGAAAGTTTTGCAAAATGCATGAATTATAATCAATTTATATTTATTTGAATGCTTTTAATTTGACACTTTCGCCAGTGATTTTTTTTCTGGCTTCTTCCTTTTATCTGAATCATTATGTTTATTACATAAATGGAGCATGTCACCTGATATTCATTCTCTGATAGACTTGCTGGTAGTTCTAACTCCCAGCAAATAGTAAAACAACTGAGCAGGGACACTGAAAACCACATAAAACCTATGGGATAACTGAAAATTCCCAACCTTTACCCTTACATGCATAACCAAGTTTCCATGTTTACCTCAACCTCCTCTACCTTTTCTTTTTTATTTTAATTTTTTCCCACACCTTCATCCTCACTCAATTCAAATCCTTCACTGCAATCCATGGATTTTGCAGTTGGTCCATTAAATTGCTTGCTCCATTGAAAACTAAGCACAAGTTAACAGGAGAATTCTAGATGGCCCTTTGTACACCAACTTCATTATGTAGTTTGGGTCTCTGCAGGTTGCTGTATAGTCAGCCCTGAAGCAGAGACTACACTGTGATCTCCAACAGGGCAAGGATCAGAATGATGATACATATTCTAGACACTTTCATGAGTAAGTTGCTAAAATATCAGCAGAGTGTCATGGTAAGGGCTCTGGAGTCAGTCATCTTGGCTTAACATCATCCCTTATCAACTGTATAATCCTTTGGATAGTTATTTATCCACTGTAAACATCATATCCATAACCTGGAAAAGTATTTAATAATGCCTGTCTTTGTGTTGTCATAATTATTAAGTGACCTTAGTTACATGTGTTAAGTGTGGTACTAGACCCTACAAAAACTTTGATAAGTGTCTCCTTCCTTCCTTCCTTCCTTCCTTCCTTCCTTCCTTCCTTCCTTCCTTCCTTCCTTCCTTCCTTCCTCCTTCCTTCCTTCCTTCCTTCCTTCCTTCCTTCCTTCCTTCCTTCCTTCCTTCCTTCCTTCCTCCCTTCCTTTTTTTCTCCCTCCCTCTCTTCCTATTTTCCTCTCTCCCTTCCTTCCTTTCTTCCTTTGACCATTTGTGAGGGCATATCTGGGAGTTAACAGAATGGATATCTACACCAGTGCTTCTCAAGTGTAATCTTCTAATCACCACCAGCAGCAGCATCACCTGGGAACTAGGTACAAGTGCAAATCCTCTGGCCTACCCCAGATCTCCTATATCCGAAACTCTGGGGTTGGGGCCCAGCTATCTGTGTTCTAACAAGCCTGCCAGATGATTCTGAATCTAAATATTCTGGTATGAGGTTTTAAGTCACGCAAGAGGATATCTACCTCCAGTTAAGGTGAAAAAGGAAAGGCCTTGCTAACATTGTAGGTGGGAAGTATGGCAGAATGTAGAAACATTATTAAAATTACTAGAAAAGCACTGTCTTGAGCAGTTCAGTCTTTTAGGGGTGTACCTTCTACTCAAGATGTAAATAGGAGAGGAAAAACAGCTGCCCCATGATTCTTCAGTCATTACCAGGTAACTAAATAGCACGGGAGTGTTGACCAAATACTCTCTTGGGTAATTGACAGTGGAAGTGTGAACTTGTCCCAATTCAACAAATATCAGAATACAACTCACAAATATTGTGAGTAACAGGGAGCAGCTAAGTAGATGACCTTTCATTGCCTTCCTTCAGGGATGTATTTTGGGGGGCTTTCTGGAGAATATTATAGAATGAAATTGTGGATAAGACCTGGGAGGAGACTTCTCTAGTGTCATAGCAACCGTAACAACATTAACATACATTAAGATACACCGAAGACTTCATGAAATTTTCATGTTCAACGGCTATGTAGAACATTTTGAAGGAGACAGCCCCTTCCCCATCTTCCCATATGACATATCTTTTTAAACTGAACTTCCTTTCTTGCTCTTTTAGAGAAGAACCTGCTAGGATATTGTCAGGATTTGTTGTAGCCACAGAGGGGAAAGTGGAAAAAGCTGTTCATTCTATAGTTGGAGAGTTATTTTATTTATTTGTTTGTTTATTGATTTTTGCTAAAATATTTTTTGGAGAAGTTCTGATATAATTCCTTTTAGGATTTTTCTCTTTATCATTGCAATAGTATTTAGCGCTTCCTATTATAAGTAAGAAAGTATACTCACTGCAATATTTGTGTTAGTCATTGGTATGTTTTTCTACTCACTTTTCCCAAATCAACTCTACCTATCTTGAAAAATGAAAATAATAGCTTTAAGATAAACCCTAGTGATAATTTCCCGTTAACCAAAGACAATAGAAAAAATACAAGAAAATGAGAAATGCATCATTTTTGAAAGGTCAGATTCTCATGCACAGTATTTTAAAGCATTTAAAAACTGCAATAATATTTATTTAAAATGTTCAATAATGTTGCAGTTATTGGATCTCAATGAGAAATTTATTCATTTACAAAGTACTTCTAAGCTAATCAAATTATTCCAGTCTAGTGTTGTTCAATAAAAATATAATGAGTCACATATATAATTTAAAAATTGTAAAAGCCAAGTTAAAGAAAGGTCAAGAGAAACAGATGAAATTAAATTAAGTAATATATTCTACTTAACTCAGGATATTAAAAATATTGCCACTTCAACATGTAATCAATATAAACAATGAGATCTTTTACTTTTTTTTTCACATTAAGTCTTTGAAATCCAGTATGTATTTTATACTTGCAGCACTTCTCAACTTGTACTAGTCCTGTTTCAAGTTCTCAACAGCCACCTGTGACTACTGGACAGGGCAGTTTGAGACATAGAAAAAATGATGTCTATAAGATATCTTCTTAAATAAAGTTCCCCCAAATATAACAGATTATCAGATAAAAATGTATACACCTACAAATAAATATCACTAAAGTAAAAGTGTGTTGAATGTAAAGCTATTGATTTTCAGTAATTCTATATGTTAAGAAACAGTGTTTCCTATTACTTTAAAACTGTTCTTGAAAGACAGCATTGCAGTTCAGTTGACAAGTGTAGATACTTGAAGATGAAGTGGTTTTGTACTATCCATGTTTAAATTTGAAGAGCTTTATCAAGCACCTTGCATTCTTGATTTTGGGATACACTATTCACATTTCAACATTTTTGAATATGGAACACATCTTGCAATTAATGTATACATTTGAGATGTTTGTACTTCTTTTCCTAAACTTTGTTATATCCTTTTCAACACAGGAAGACTTCTCAAACATTGTGTGGTCATTTTGTTTTGTTTTTTGTTTTTGTTTTTTTAGAATGTTTCAGCACTTGATAGATAAATTTCTTAGAATTTTTATTAAGGATCAGAATTTAAAGGTGGGACTATATGAATAACAAACAACAGAATTAGTGTTTGCCTTGAAAAAGCAAAGGTGAGGGGGACAAAGGACAGCTTTCTCTTCCAGCTCCACTTCAACCACAAGGATAAAAATCTATGAGATCTTATGATACTTGACCTTGTTAATATCCACATACTCTCCTGCAGAGGTGGCTGGAACTGAGCTTCCCCTTTGTAAGGTAGAGGAACTAGTGATCTCTGGATGGCGACTATATACTCTAAAACAGACCCAAAATAGTGGCTAGTACAATGCATTTTTTATACCACTGATTTCTTCCAAGAGGTAGCAATGGTGGCTTGCCTGTATTCATATAAATATAGAACTAGACCCTCAGTCAATTTGTCCTATTAGAGCAAATCCTTAAGTACCCATTAGGCAGAAAAGATGAAGACATGGGATCGGGGGGAGGGGTGATTAGGACAGAGGTCCTAGTTTACTGCTCATTCTAAATATAGTTGAATTACTGAAAACTATTTATCTTCCATGGTAATAGTCAGACTCTCATTTTTATACAAGTCACATGTGTCTTTTGGAGAACTCAAAACATTTTTAAACACCAATTCCAATAATACTGCGTGCCAAGGTAAATAAGAGGTCAGAATAACTACAACATAAAGCTTGGCTAAAACACTACATCACAACACAAGTACTTATTATTTTACATACTAGAGGCCCAGCACACAAAATTGTACGTGGGTAGGGTCTGCAATCAGGGCCATCTTCTGCCGCTCGCCAGTCCCCAGTCCCGCTCTGCTGCTGCCCACCCTGGTTCTTCGTGGTTCCCCATTTGCCATCCAGATCGGAGCCTGTGGGCCAGGGGGAGGGACCAAGAGGTCTGCTTTCCACCCACTCGCCAGTCCCCAGTCCCACCCTGCCGCCACCACCCATCCCCATTCCCCGTGGTTCCTCATTCACCATCCGGCAAACAGAGCCTGTGGGGTGGGGGAAGGGACCAAGAGGTGGTCAATGCACCTCATAGAAACTGGTCAATCGGTCATTCTGGTCATTACACCGTTAAGGTTGCTGGTCTTTTATTATATAGGATATGTAAACAGACACTGTATACATCTCTCTCCACAATCTAGGAAATCGGCGGAATAAGTTCTCATTGTCCCTCAATACTCAGTTAATACTGAGCTTTCTCTATTTCACTGGTCCCAGGAATAGATGGAAACATGAAAGCACCTCAGGGATGGTCCACAAAGTCAATGGTATCAGGGAGCCTGGGGTGCCTGATTCTGTTGACTTCTCTTCGGAAGGTGATACTCTTATAAGGGCTAGGGTCTAGAGCCCCGGTTACTGCTTGCGTGTTTATGTCCAGCTAATAGAATGCATTCGGAGAACTTCAGCATGGACACTCCTCTGAAGAGGCAAGGAGCATGCAGCCACCTGTGGGGTGGGTCTTGCACCATTGTATTTCATGGAGATTGTGACTCCACTTCCACTGGGAGGAAATGGGTTGTTTTTGGTTATTGTTCTCTCATTTCAACATTTTATTTTGATGTTTCAAGAGAAGGAAAAACTTGAAAAATTTTTTTCATTTGTATTTCCTCTGTAAGATTCCTGCACAATTTCTACTACTGATCTTTTCCAGGGGCTTACCCAGAATTGCTGAAAAAGGATTGTGGGCATGTTCAACCACAGCCTCAGCATCGAAAAGCTCTCTAGCTGTGCCTTCTATTCTTTAGTTCCTGTTGTGTGTTCGGTGGGTGCTCCCCTAACCAAAACTGGGATTACTGGCATGTAGAAATTTGTGAAGCTTTAACCAGTATCTTTTGAATACCTTATGTGGAGGGCAACACTTTGTCCCAAACAAAACCAGACCTGTATAAATCTTTTACCAGAGACTCCAGAATTGAAGGAGAGGGAAAATTACTCTTTTTCTTTTTCTTTTTTCTTTTTCTTTCTTTCTTTTTTTTTTTTTTGGACTAAGATAGGGAAGGGACAAAGTATGAGACGCCCTAAAGTTGGCTCCCTGGTCAGGGGATCAGCAAGTGGATCACACTGACCATACAACAGTGGCCAGAATGCAGAAAAATAAAGCTTTCACTTGTCCACTTCTGGCAGAGCATGTGTAGGTTCTGGCGGAAGTCTGCCCCTGTCTCAGCCTGGAGCTTCTATCTTTGAAATGGAAGGTAATTGCCGGCAGCTAGAGCTCACAGGCATACCACATGATGAGTGAGGTCATGTTAATAAAACCCTTGGAAAGAGAAACAGCAGGGCTATTACCGTTCCAAGATTATTTTATAAAAGTGAACCTGAAGTTCAGCGTGATGATTAACAAGCTATTAGAGCCAAGCTATTGATTTCTCTATCTTTAGAGGAGCTAATGCAGCGCACACCCACAGCCCACAGCCCCAAATCTCTCCTTCTTCCTGTGCTTCGTGATGGCACTTTCCTTGGGAAAACGCAAATCATTTAACACATGGGCCATCTTTATCATGCAGATGCTGGGAGAGAGGAAAAACACCTAAATGGATTGTGTGTTGAATTAATGTTTGCTGATAACAAAGGTTAATACAGATACATAGAAAAATCAAAACATTAAAAGTAGAAAGAAAAAGTAAAACATTACTCCAAAGTCTTTTCCTCTGGAAGATCTAGTGTTCACTGTTCTGTGTACATCATGCACTCACATATGTCTGTCATCATATTAAGCATTTTTTATGACTTGTTCTTTGTTTCTTTCCTCTCCTACTCATCACAAATAACAATATTACTGATGGTTTCTCGTGTCCCTTAACATAGATTTCACTGTTGTTTCTATCTGCAAAATATCTCATGGATGACATATACTATTAGCTAAATCATTTAACCATTCTCCTGTTGATGGACAAAGAGAGTGTTCACAATATTTTTACTCTCGTAAACAATGCTCTAATGACTCTTGTGCATACATCTTTGATCTTTTGACCAAATTTCACTCTGTGATAAATCCATGGAAGTAGCATGGATTTTGTTGAATCAAAAGATTTGGAGATTTTGTATCTTTAAACATATTGCCCACCTACCCACCAGGAAGGTCATACCAGATTCTTTTCTGCCTGCACTGCAATAGAGTGCCTGCTTCCCCCAACCTTACCAACACTGGGTAATGTCAAGGTTTTTGATCTTTGACAAACTGATAGAGGAATAAAATGACTAATGATTTTTACATTACATTCTAGCCATGCCATATCAGACTATAACTGAATGCAGTTGTTATGTGTCAGGGGACCTGGTTTAACTCATAGCACACTGTTTGAATCTGTTTAATAACCAACTATGATATAATGAGACTTTGCTGTAGTTTTGAAAAAGAAGCCAAATATTCACATGGTTTAAATTACTCTCTCATTTACACTCTCGATGTGCTAGATCATCTGGGAAGCCCTTTGGAGATGCCCCAGATGACCCCGTACAAGTTGTTAGCTGCACTCTCCATGAAAGAGAGACTGTTCTGGTCCAAAGACCATGGTCAAGAAAAGCATCTTGGCCCTAACTGGTTTGGCTCAGTGGATAGGGCGTCAGCCTGGGGACTGAAAGGTCCCAGGTTCGATTCCAGTCAAGGGCATGTACCTTAGTTGTGGCACATCCCCAGTAGGGGGTGTGCAAGAGGTGACCGATGCTTCTCTCTCATCGATGTTTCTGACTCTCTGTCCCTCTCCTTTTCTCTCTGTAAAAAATCAATAAAATATAAGAAAAAAAAAAAAAGAAAAAGAAAAGCATCTTGGAAGAAGTACTAGTCTACAACTGAGATGGCTCCATTGGTTGGCCTGTGGCACTTGATTCACTAGGAGGTACTAATCCCTTTGCCTTCAGCACTAATATGTTCACAGTTTTGACATGTTTTAAAGATTATTGTCTCCAGGAAAGGTAATTGAGGAGACCTCACACTTCATCCGAAGTATTCTCTTTATTAAACAGCCACACACAAGGCAGCGTATTTCTCTTTTCACTGACAGGTTATGCCAAGATTTACAAGGCCTGGTCTACATGAAGCAAACACATGTTTGGGCAAAGATTCAAATAAGTCAAAGATATAGGGTCAGCATTACCCTAAGACAAATGTGAGGACTTGCCCCTCTTCTGCCTGCACCAGAGGCCAACCCTTGAACACACAAACACACGTACACACATGCACCAGAGGTTTTCATTTGTAAATGCTGTTTTCAAATATTTGTTTTGGGTTCAGGTTTCCATGAAGACACCCATGATTGGTTTACTGTGAGTTACCTTCTGGCACGTTGATCTACTCAAACCTTTTTGACTGTAGTCAACTAATTAATTTTGAATCCCGTGATAACATATGTTCCTCAAATTACTTTCAGATAGTTTGCATTATATGTATGTTACAGATAGAAAAATGAGGAAAGAGAAAGTTATCTTGAGCCAGTATTTTGAAACCTGGTGTTTGGAATTCTAGACGTTGATGTCTCCCGCCTTGTTGCTAAGCCCTTTTTCTAGATAATCATCCAGCAACTATCCTGGAATGTTGCTTGCTGGTTAATTGGGTCTGGGCAGTACATCCATATGCCAAATTTTAAGTTTCTCAAACTTTTCTCTGTGACTACAAGCGAGCACTGTGTTCTCTAGTCTATTCCGTAAGCTTCAGTGTCCTTTGTTTTGCCCTCATTTCCCCACTTGTGACAGCCACAATACATTACACAAACATTACCGTGAAGGATCAGTGTGCGCAGGGCACAATGAAAGGCACTTGTCCTGGGTCCTTGGAGCTGAGAAGTCCGGGCCAGCCAAGGGGTGCTGGATCGTTATTAGCCCTTAAGAGGTGCCACACTCATCCCCCCAGGCCCTTGGCTTCTCTATGGTTTCCCAATATACCTTCATCTGGAGTGTTAATGATAGGTGCTCTTTTTAGAGTTTAATTAGATAAAAAGCACTGGTCATTGATTTTGGGGTGAAGAATTAGAAAAAATCTGGTAAATCAGGAATAGCCAGTAAATGAAAATGAAACCTAATAATTTTGGTGCAGCGAGCATGTTAGGGTGAGTCAGGGGACTTGGTTTAAGACCCAGATTTAGCCCTGACTGGTTTGGCTCAGTGGATAGAGCATCAGCCTACGGACTCAAGGGTCCCAGGTTCGATTCTGATCAAGGGCATGTACCTTGGTTGCGGGCACATACCCAGTAGGGAGTGTGCAGGAGGCAGCTTATTGATGTTTCTCTCTCATCGATGTTTCTAAATATCTATCTCTCTCCCTTCCTCTCTGTAAAAAATCAATAAAATATATTAAAAATGTTATTAAAAAAAAGACCCAGATTTACCTCTTACCAGTTATAGAATGTTGGCTGATTCAATTCAAATATTTGAGCATTAGTTTCCTCATCTATGGGATGCAGTGAAGATGAGGTCATATATAATTAACCTTGCCATGACATTTGGCACATTGTAGGTACTCATTGAAAAGTAGCTATCATTTTGATTTAAGCCATCTATGGCTTTATATTTCTACTAGAAGCCCAGTGCACAAATTCGTGCACCAGTGGAGTCCCTCAGCCTGGCCTGCAGGATCGGGCTGAAACCAGCTCTCTGACATCCCTGAGGGGTCCTGGATTGCAAGAGGGTGCAGGCCAAGCCAAGGGATCCCACCAGTGCACAATCAGGGCTGGAGGGACACAGGAAGTTGGCCAGCTGGGGCAGGACCACGGGAGGGTTCCAGGACATGTCCAGCCCATCTCACTCAGTCCTGATCGTCCGGACCCCAGCAGCAAGCTAACCTACTGGTCGGAGTGTCTGCCCCCTTGTGGTCAGTGCACGGCATAGCAAGTGGTTGAGTGGCCTTAGCATGTCATTAGCATATTATGCTTTGATTTGTTGAATGGACAACCAGACACTTAGCATATTAGGCTCTTATTGTATAGGATGATTTACTATATGTCAGTAGCAACTCTAGTACATCTTGGCTAGATAGGTACCACTGAATGTGAAGGGGGTGTAAATAGAATGATACTGTCTGAGCTACAGAGAAAAGGAGTAAGGAAGCAATTAAATGTATCTCTTTTTTGTTGCATTTGCATCATTTGGCAATATCCAAAGAATCTGTGCCTTGGAGCAGGAAAAGTTGGGATATCAGATTTCTTCATAGCTGTAGTAAAGTCCTTTTTATAAAGTAGTAATTTTCTCTCCATATTGATTTTTTTTCAGTTTTATTGAGATATAATTGACACATACAATGTAGAAGTTTAAGCTGTTACCACAATAAGTTTAGTTAACAGTAGTAATTTTATATAGATATAAGAAAAAAAGAGAAGAAAAATGTGTTTTTATTTTCCCTTGTGATGAGAACATTTAAGATTCACTCTCTTAGCAACATTTAAATATACAGTACTGTATTTTTACATTTCCTAAATAAGTCTCGGGGGAAATGTGAAGGCCAGGAGTGAGTGTGATTTCACCAGAATGAGAATCAGGTTTACAAATTAGTATGGCCAAGGGTATCAGTATCTTTGATTTAGACCAGGAGACAACAAGCTATAGCCCAAAACATAAAGTTTTATTGGGACACATTTATTTACAACCATGGCTGCTTTTGCACTACCACCTCAGAGTTGTTTAATTGCAAGAGAGACTCAGAAACCATATTGCCCTCAAAGCTGAAAATATGTACTATCTTCCCTTTTACAGAAAAAAAAAAATTGTCAACCTTTGATTCAAATTGTAATAGCACTAGAGGCCCCATGCACAAAATTCATGCAAGAGTAGGCCTTCCTTCCCCTGGCTGCCAGCACTGGCTTCCCTCTGGCCCTGTCGCAAGCACCCAGGACCCAGGCTTCCCTCGCAGCCCCAGCTTCATCCGGAAGGCTGTCTGCTCTAATTAGCATATTATGCTTTTATTATTATAGACTAGAAGCCCAGTGCACAAAAATTTGTGCACTGGGGGGGGGGGGGGTTCCTCTCTCACAGTCTGGGAACCCTCGGGAGATAACAACCTGCTGGCTTAGGCCTGCTCCTGGGTGGCAGAGGGCAGGCCCAATCCCTAGGTGCAGCCCCTGGTCGGGCTTAGAGCAGGGCCGATTGGGGAGTTGGGGCGCCGCCCCCTGTCATGCACAGAACAGGGTGGATCGGGAGGTTGCAATGCCACCCTCAGTCATGCTCAGGGTAGGGCCGATTGGGAGGTTGGGGCACCGCCCCCTGTCACACTCAAGGCAGGGTCGATGGGGAGGTTGCGGCGCCACCCCCTGTCACGCACAGAGCAGGGCCAATTAGGGGGTTGGGGTGCTGCCCCCTTTCACGCACAGAGCAGGGCCCATCAGGGGGTTGGGGAGCTCCCCACTGTCATGCACAGAGCAGGGCCAATCAGGGGGTTGGGGAGCTCCACCCTATCACGCACAGAGCAGGGTCGATCAGGGGGTTGGGGAGCTCCCCCATGTCACCCACAGAGCAGGGCCGATCAGGGGGTTGGGGCGCCGCCACTCTCACACTCAGGGCAAGGCTGATGGGGAGGTTATAGCTCTACCCCGTCATACACAGAGCAGGGCCCGTGGGGTGGGGGGTGGGGGCGCCGCACCCTGTCACACACAGAGCCGCAGGGCAATCAGGGGGTTGGGGTGCTCCCCCCTATCAGGCACAGAGCAGTGCTGATCAGGGGGTTGGGGTGCCTTCCCCTGTCAGGAACAGAGCAGGGCAGATAGGGAGGTTGTGGCCCCGCCCCCTGTCACACACAGAGCTGCAGGGCGATGAGGGGGTTTGGGTGCTGCCCCCTATCATGCTGATCCCGGTGCTGGGAGGCATATTACCCTTTTACTATATAGGAAAGAGGCCTGGTGCACGGGTGGGGGCCGGCTGGTTTGCCCTGAAGAGTGTCCTGGATCAGGGTGGGTGTCCCCACTAGGGCGCATGGCCAGCCTGGGTGAGGGGATGATGGCTGTTTGCAGCTGGTCACACACCCTTCAGGGTGGGGGTCCCCACTGGGGTCCCTGGCCAGTCTGGGTGAGGGGCTGAGGATTGTTTTCAGTCTGGGACTGAAGCTCCCAACAGCTCCTTTTTTTCTTTCTTTTTTTTTTATTCTTGGCCAGCTTTAGCTCTGAGGCTCCAGCTCTGAGGCCTCACCTGCTGAAAGCAGGTATCTGGTTTGTTTAGGTTCTATAATCAAAACTCTGTATCAACTCCAGCTCTGAGATCCCAGCTCGCTGAAAGCTGGTTTCTGGGGTTTTGTTTAGCTTCTATATTTGTTACAATGTTCAAACTGCAGGCTCAGAGGCTGGCCAGGCAGGCGGGAAATGTTGCAGTCCTCCGTCACTGAAGCAAGCAAGCCTCATGTTCAGTTTGAGCTGCCTGGCTGCCTGCCACCATCTTGGCTGGCAGTTAATTTGCATATCGCCCTGATTAGCCAATGGGAAGGGTAGCGGTCGTACACTAATTACCATGTTTCTCTTTTATTAGATAGGATTGTTTCTGATTGAATAGATATGGTGGTACCATCACATAAAGTTTATACTACTGAAAGGCCCATAATAGAAAGGCTGGAGGCTTAAGGAAAAGTATATGTTAATCCATTTATTTGGAATAAGAGGGTAAATGTCCCAGCACCATCATTCTTGTGGGGATGCATACACACAGGTGGGACTGGGAGTGAGAAGATGGAATTAAAGTCTCTTCCATGAAACAGTTACTCTGGCTGGGTTACAGTTCGTAAAGTCTAAGGGAAATCATCTCATACAGGTCTAAGGAAACAGGACTATCACTCCATATAAAGGCTCAGAGAAACATATAGTAAAGGTGTTATGCTGGGTGAGAAATATTTAATAAGGAATATCCATAATAATTTGTTTCATATTGAGAGGATCTGTTTTTGAGCCCAGACCAAATAGATCTTGCAGCAAGAAATGAAAGGTCAATTTGGGTGACTTCATTTAGGGGCAAAGCTTATGAAATAGCAACTCGATGGCTAGCCAATGAAGAAATAGGAGAGAATGTTCATCAGTTGCCATGAACTGCCTGCATGGAATTTTAGTGTTGGAGCGGTGATGGGTGTGCATGCCTATGTGCAAACTGTAAAAGAAAAAAGAATTGGATCCATTTTTATCAAAAATAGAGAAAAAAATTGTTCAGTTGTTTGAAACTCTTCTGGCACAAAATATTGTGTAATTCATAAACAATTCTGTGTGACCATTTTAATTCATACAAGACTCACTAGCTACCCTCTTATACAAAACAATTGCTCTTTGGGTGTGTTAATTTGATGCCTAAGTAGCAAACATTACCTTAGAGGATGGTTTAAGTTTGTGAAAATGATGAATTGATGAATTATGTACATAGAAAATGTGGTCATGGACCCTTCTCTCTCTGATCACCACCCCCAACTTCACACCCCACAAGCACACACTGCCTTCCCGCAGTGACATTGGCCACACTGTTTCTGCGACACACAAAGCCCATGCCCAGGATAAGCTTTCCTTTCAAGTGCCTATCGGGCTTTCAGCATGTGCTTTGAAGAGATAGTGACATTGCTATGCTCTGACATACACCATAATGTCAGCACAGCAGAAGCAAGTGGAAGATTCTACTTTTCTGATAATGATCAGTTGCTGTTTCCTGTCTTGAAGACGAAAGTTGAGCAAATGCAAAGGTCATCTGTGTTTATATTAACAATGCAAGAGTTACGCTGCATTTTCGCAACAGCATCAGGTCATTATTTATCCACTTGTCCTTTTTTTTTTTTATCATCCTTTGAACTGCCTACATTTGCTTATCGTGATATTTCTAAGTCTGTAAACACCCCAAGTGTAGCTGTTCTATTTCTCTAAATAGTGTCTTAGGTCATTTTATTATCCAGCGTTATAAGTCATAGGAATTCACCCATCTGTTGTCCTTTCATATCTGGGGTAACTTTAACTCTTGAAGTCTATTGAAAAACTAGAAATGTTATTGTGACATTAGCGTGTTACTTTTTCCTACAACACTGCTTTCCAATGTGTCTTTTTCCCTGAAAAATCACAAGGAAATCCTTAAACATTTGTTTCTTTGGAAGTGGCATTAAGTGTAATGACTTTTCCCCTTTCACTTGCTTATTTTCCCTGGGATCAGAGACACTCAGAGTCTCTTCTTACCAACTCAAAGAAACCTTTAAAGGTGGAAAGTCATAGAGCCTCGAAGGCCACCTTTCCAGTGGCCCAGGGGCAGATCTCCATAGCAGTGGGGGCGTGTCGGGGACAAAAGGCAGTTTAACACCAACCATCTTGTCAGTTGGCAAATCATTACATTAGATTTCATGACATACATGATTGAAATGTCTTGCATGTGCATTTTGAGGTCACAACGCATTGGTAGACCTGTTTTCAATTCATTTCACTATTTTTAATTTTAAAGCCCCTTCAGCAATGAAGAAAAACTGAGCAATCAGGTTTGAATCAAGTATTAGGCAGATCACAATGTATCAACTGATTATAAGATAGTTCTAATATGTGAGACAGAATAAGCTCTCTTTCTATCATCTATCGGGGACAGATGCTCAACATCAAGAAAATTGAAAAATGTTTAATTACTTACTTGAGTAGCTTATAAACACAATATGAACAGAGACCGTTTTAACCACAAGATTATTTTGTTCCAAGTCCTTATCTGTTTCAGCTGGAATAGGCCTGACTGTTCTGTATTAACAAACCACCCCAAAATCTTGGCAGTTTACAATAATCAAGGTCTATTTTTCAGATACTACCTTCCCAGTGGGTGTTAGCAGAGGATTCTGCTCCACCTCATTCTATGGGACCCACAGTGATGGAGGAGCCTCTCCTTTAATATCAATGCTCATTATGGCAAAGGTGAACCACAAGCACAAGCTATGTCTTAAGCTTCTACTGAGATAGCACACAAGTCACTTCCACCCCATGTCCATTTTAGTAGAAGAGCAGTGAATCCAATTCTGAGTTCAGTGTCTTAAGGAAATAAAATTCCACGCCCCTCCCCAGAGGGGAAGCAGTATGGGTGAATAAAATATATCACCCCATCAATCCCCAGTATCATTGGTTTATTTGAGTGAGTTTTTGTTTTTCTTACAGATCCCTTTCACTTTATTTATTTTATTTTATTTTATTTTATTTTATTTTATTTATTTTATTTTATTTTATTTTATTTTATTTTATTTTATTTTATTTTATTTTATTTTTCCAGCATCATTTATCCCCCTATTCCCTTTTCCAATGCCTCCACCCACCCTCTCCCTACCCCTGTCACCACAGTGTTGTCCATGTCCATGAGTTCTTTCTTTTTTTTCTTTTTTGCTCAATCCCTCCCTTTCCACCCTATCGTGACATCGCCTCCCCATCCCTTTTAAAACATCAGCCTTAAAATAGTGCTTAAGGAAATCAGCTTTACTAGTTCTGTTGTTGGGATATTTTGTCTCTACTAGTTAGCAGATTTCAATCATAGACTTAAATGGATGGCCCATTATAGAATTATCACCACTCCTAGAACCACAGGTTTTCCTGCTTAGGGGTTTCACTCTTAAGTCTGAAAGGAGTACACCCTTTAGTAAAAGGGCCAAAGCTCCATCCCCCTCTGTCACGGACTGGTTTCTTTTCGCAAGTTACTAAAACTAGATACAAGGTGCTGGGGTGTCACTATTCCGCAAGTCTGTGCTTGTGACAGCTCCCTCGCTGGTGATTGGATCACTCCCTCATGGAAACCCAGCTTTTATTTCAGCAACAGTACAGTAATGGGTTGTCCTGGACCCTGGCCTCCCGTGAAGATGTCTTTATGTTGGATCTGCCCTATATCTGGGGTAGTTGGTTCAAGACTTAGAGAAATGTCGACAGCTCTCTCCTACCAGGTAAGTTGCTTGTTTTTGTTTTGCTTTTGGGATAGGACCTAGTCATATTCCACTATTGGAAAGCACAGATTAGCATTACATATGGAAGCTTGCTTATTCCCCCTGCTGCATTACAGTTTTCCTAACTGAGCATGGGCTGCACCAACACCAGTGTGTAAACTTCTGCAAGTCAACGTAGTCATGTTGGACCTTAGTTATCGGAGGGTGGGAGTGGAGTGAAGTGTGGTTTCCTTAATACAACTAAATAACAAGCTGTGCATTTTATAATTTGAGTGGGATTAGCGATATCCACGGATATTTACCTGGAGTTTCTCTTCTCTTTGTTTTGTAGAATGATGGGACCCAAACGGGAAAATTGGCCCAAAGAAATAATGGCTTCCAGCTTAGTGAAGCAGACCAAAGTGTGAAGGTAAGTGTTTTGAGACTCTGGTTTCCTAGGACCAAGTCTTTGCCTCATCGCACATAGTCACAGCCTCCTTTTACCACTTTGGCCCAAATACTAGGAAGCCTTCTGCCCACTGGCAGTGTTTCCCTTGCCATATGCTGATTACTAATGCCAGTAAAATACCTAGGTACTTTGGCAGTAACTTATACAAATACGCGTGTTTCTAATTACAGGGAAATTGTTAGAACACGACTTGGACTAGAGATACACAGTTATTAATCCGGGAAGAAATAGTGCTTTGTTTTTCCACAGAACAAAATAAGAACTTTATTTTAATCATTTCTTTCCCTTTCTCTCTTCTTTTGTTTACTTATCAAAACAAAATGCATGGGCAATTTCATACACTGGCAATACCAGAAGTTCTTGCAAACCATGTGGCCATTTCTACTCAGACTGGACATACTGCATCTGTTACCTGGTTTACATCCACTCCCCTGCTGCAGCTGCATGCCCACAGCCCTGTGTCCGGCCATTGTTCCTTACCATGTGATATACCATGTACATTTTTAAAGAATAAATGTAAATTAATTAAAGTTGTTCTTTTAAATATGTATATCTATATAGTTTATGTGCATAGTTTTTTGCTCTTTCTGATCTTTTTTTCTTGCAGGTTAAACCTGAGAGTGGTATGTGTGTATGGAAATTGAATGCACTAGATTGTCAAATGGGCAAGGAGGTTCTTTAGGCAAATTGCACAGTCCTGTTCTTGACCGTGCTGTAATAATTTGCATTATCAAATCAGTGTGTCTTCAGCCTTAGGACAGGGCTACTATTATCGTTGGTGGATTTTGCAATGTAATCTTGATTCATTCAGTGAACCACACACAATCACCTGAGGCCAGAATCCCAATCCACAGGAATTCCCTTTCAAGTGTAGTGAACTACACTCTTTTCTCAAGATCCCCTTAAGAATTCTCAATTTCTTGCATATAGAATTGTTTTTGCTTATCAATGAAGCAGAGAATGTTTGTAATATTCCCTTTGCTTCACCACATTCAAAGAAGAAGAAAAATCTAGTAACATATCTATTCTGTTTTCTTCTAGAACAAACTTGGCAAAGTGTTTAAGAACACATGTGCAGAGTCTGGGCAAATGGTGGCAGCTTAGAGGCACTTGGGTGAGGTTAGAGACAGGCAAATAGAGGATCTGCCATAGGAGCATTTCCATTTAAACTTTGGACTGAGCTGACTCCCAATAATCTAAGTTGTTTATTACAGTGTCTGGAAATTTGCATATGTCATACTATGTTCATCACGGAAAATGGGGACTGTGCTTTTTTTGTGTGTATCAATGATGAGTGAATGGCAAAGCAGCTACAGAGACACTGACAAAAGAAGGCATTTTTTCTCCTAGAAAATGCACCATTTGCTACTGTGGACATGCCCAGTCTAATTGGTTCTTGTGTTACACTGAAGTCTTTTTTTTTCCTTTTGAGTACCTCAGAAAGACTTGTTTTGAAGTTTGTTAATTTAAAATATCAGTCAGCATTCACTTATTGAGCATTACTTTACAAATAGGCATTAGGGATATGAAGATGACTAAGACATGGCTCCTGCCCTCCAGTAGCTCACAATTTAGAGATGTCTCCATGATGAAAATAGCTAGCATTTATTGAGCCCCAACTGGATCTCCTCAAGTATGTTACCTCATTTAATTTTCACAGCTGAGTGGAGTGAATATTGGAACACATGCACAAGCACACGTACACACCAAATGTGGCGCTCAAAGAAATCAACTAACTTGCCCCTGGTCACAGAATGATGACATGGCCACAGCAGAAGTGTGATTTAAGCCCGGGTTTCTTCAATTCTACAGCCTATGGTCTTTTTGCTTCTATTTTATATCAAGCTAATGGCGTAATACAGAGTCACTCAGGAAACATGACTGAATGGTTAGGATGACAGGCAGCACATCCTCTGCTGAGCAAGTAGACATCAGAGCCCTGGAAGAGCTCCTAGGATTCTGTCTGAAGCCACCCTTATTAATAAATAGGAATCCAAATGTCCTGACCTGGCATTTATTCTCAAGACTCCCGGGAACGCCCACCCCTCACTCAATAGCCAGTATATCCCTTCGCATTATTGGTGACTTTGTCATGTTTATTAAAACTTTCACGCTTCTTACTAGTCCTCAAGAGACAAGACCTGACAGGACAGTTAATATTCTCAGAGTTCCTCAGAAATACCTGTTTCCGAGGTCAGAGCCCACCTTGGAAAGGGTGTCTCCATATACCCCAATCGAGGCTGGTTTTGTGTTGTTTAGGCTCATCTATCAATATTTCAGATTGTTTCTATTCTATCACTTCTTTTATTTAAAAAAAAAGAAAAGAAAAGAAAAGAAACTTGCTGAGGTGACTTGTTATCAATTTTTGCTCTGATTATCGCTATAAACCCAAAGGTCTGAACTTTGCCAGTGGTCATAGTGTTTACTGTATGAGATTGTCAAGCAGGTTAAATGAGATAAGAAATGCCACAAGTACCTGGGAGGTACTACTTCACAAATGGTAAATGTTACTCTTTACTGATTTAATGTGTTGCCCTTCCCAGGAACATTCGTTTTCATAGAAGATAAGTAACCCAACCCAGGTTAAAGCAGCGAATTTCTAATTGCAGAATTATTCTCTCCTGTTATCTGGTGGGAAAGGTGGATATATTTTGGCAGAAGGTATGTGAGGAAGGTGGGCTCCTTGAAATACACCTGGTATAAGGCTCATCATTCAAGGGCCCTGGGCCTATCCCTACATGACAGTGATAGAAAATTCAAGGATTAAAGTACAAGCATAACAATATATTACATATATTGAGAGCTCATTATGTACTAAGCTTATTTTACATTTATTAACTCATTTAATCCTCTCAACAACCTTATAATGTAGGTATCATTAGTTGTCTTCATTTTATGAATAAGGAAACAGAGCCTAAGTAAGATTATGTAATTTGTCCAAGACCACTTAGTCAAGAGGAAGATAAAGGAGTTGGATCAAATGTTTCCTGACACCAAAGTCTGTGTCTTTAACACTACAACTCACTATATTTACTATCACTACAAGGTCTGCTGTCTGCCCTTCCTGGGCAGACCCCCAAATAACTTTGACAAATTCTATTTAGAGAGAAGAGGTGCTTTTGGGTGGTGGTCAGTTAAACAATGGTTAAAGTTAATGTCCAGATCTAGGCCAAAGGGAAATGGGAAGAGTGGGATGACTGTGTTTTGGGGGGATATTTGTTATATTTACAGTCATGTATACAACATTGCCTGTATTCTTGAGTGGATGCTAGGTGGTGTGGCCAGAGGGGGCTTTGTAGAATATGGTATATGTTAGTATCAACTTGAACAGCCATGGTGCTGGGGAGTGATAATTCCTTCCGGTGGGCTGGGCCTTGTTTCCTATCATCTTCATCTGGGGACCAAGCAGCTGGCATTAGTGGGAGGGATATGTGAGGAGGCATCAGGAAAATGTCAGAATGAAAGAGAAACGCAAATCTCTAAAGGCTGTTTTAGCTCACCCCCCACTCCCTGCAATTAGGAAAGAGATGATAAGGGCCCAAAAGGGTAGAAGAGAGATTATAGATTTAGGGAATTCTTACCAGGTTCAAGGTGGAAAAGCAAGATATGTCCAGTAGCAGAGCCATGGAAACTATTAGAAACTGAGCTAATTGCAGACCTCTTATGTGCTTCAGGAAATGGAAAGGCATTTTTCTCTTCGGGGCTTGTATTTTTTCCAATTATCCTTGTTCAGGAAAGAATTCATTCTTTGAGCAATATAACCTCCTGCTATGATTTCTCAACTCCACAAAGGAGAATAATTATAGATTAATAATGGACCAAAATAGAAAATGCTAAATGTGGGTAGCAGATAAGTGGAAAATATTCTGTCTTGTAAATTGCATTGTTTTGGGTTCCTGGCAATGCAGAAGAATAATTCTCACCTAGGCAGCTCTGAATGAATGTGAGAATTCACTCCTCTTTCCAACCCATGTAAATGTTTAATCTCAGTGGGACTAGAATTGTGAAGTGTCCTAAACTTGGTCAAGAGTAAGAAGAATTTCTTCCAGCACAGATACGTTTTCTTCCTTGGGCTGAGATATCTGTGGCCTTTCACATGCATGATCCTGGGCAGTTTTCAGGATATTTCTCAGTAGTACAATATAGACTTAAAGTTTTAACGTATTGAGAACCTTCTGTGGATCAGACCCTGCGCTAGATTATTGCCCATGTGTTATTCATTAAAAAAATTGTTCTGTAGCACCTAGCATGTGTCAGGCACTAGGCTGGGCACTCAAAGCACTGTGCTGTCTCTTAATTCTAACAATGCCTCTGAAAAATGGGAGGTATTATGCATACCTATTTTACAAATTAAAAACAAAGGGATATTGCTTTGGCATACATCTGAGACTTTGCCGCCTGCGGATTCCTCTAATATTTTTATGGTTTCCCATCTTATATTTAAGTCCTTTATCCATTTTGAGTTTATTTTTGTGTATGGTGTAAGTTGGTGGTCTAGTTTTATTTTTTTGCATGTATCTGTCCAATTTTCCCAACACCATTTATTGAAGAGGCTATCTTGACTCCATTGTATGTTCTTGCCTCCTTTGTCAAATATTAATAGAGCATAGTGGTTTGGGTCAATTTCTGGGTTCTCTATTCTATTCCATTGGTCTATATATCTGTTCTTGTGCCAGTACCAGGCAGTTTTGAGAACAGTGGCTTTGTAATACAGCTTGATATCTGGTATTGAGATCCCTCCCACTTTGTTCTTCTTTCTCAGGATTGCTGTAGCTATTCGGGGTCTTTTTTTATTCCATATGAATTTTTGGAGAGTTCATTCTAGGTCTGTGATATGCCATTGGTATTTTAATGGGGAGTGCATTGAATCTATAGATTGCTTTGGGTAGTATGGACAGTTTAATGATGTTGATTCTACCAATCCATGAACACAGTATGCTGTTCCATTTGTTTATGTCTTCCTCTATCTTTTTTTCTAGTATCCTGTAGTTTTCCTAGTACAGGTCTTTTACCTCCTTAGTTAAGTTTATTCCTAAGTATCTTAATTTTTTTGGTGTGATGGTAAATGGGGTTGTTGTTGTTGTTGTTTTAATTTCTCTTTCTGTAAGTTCACTATTGGTGTATAAAAATGCCATAGATTTCTTGGAGTTAATTTTGTATCCTGCTACATTGCTGAATTCATTTATTAAGTCTAATAATTTTTATGAGGTTTTTAGGGTTTTCTATGTACAATATCATGTCATCCGCAAATAATGACAGTTTTACATCTTTTCCAATTTAGATACCTTTTATTTCTTCTTCTTGTCTAATTGCTATGGCTGGCACTTTACCAATATAGCTCCTAGGGCAATGGAAACTAAAGAGAAAATAAAAAAGTGGTACTACATCACAATGAAAAGCTTCTGTACAGAAAAATAAACCATCAACAAAACAACAAGGAAGCCCACTGCATAGGAGAACATATTGGCTGATGTTATCACCGATAAGGGTTTAATCTCCAACATTTACAGGGAGCTCATACAATTTAACAAAAGGAAGATAAACAACCCAATCAAAAAATGGGCAATGGACCTAAATAGATACTTTTTGAAAGAGGACATAAGGAAGGCCAAGAAACATATGAAAACATGCTCAAAGTCACTAATCATCCAAGAGATGCAAGTCAAAATGACAATGTAGTACCATCTCACACCTGTCAGAATGGTTATCATCAACAAATCAACAAATGACAAGTGCTGGTGAGGATGTGGAGAAAAAGGAACCCTCATGCGCTGCAGGTGGGAATGTAGACTGGTGCAGCCACTGTGGAGAACAGTATGGAGTTTCCTCAAAAAACTAAAAATGGAACTCCCATTTGACCCAGTGATCCCACTTCTAGGACTATATCCCAAGAAACTAGAAACACAAATCAAAAAGGATATATGTACCCCTATATTCATGGTAGCACAATTTACCATAGCTAAGATTGGGAAACAGTCTAAGTGCCTCATCAGAAGATGAGTGGATTAGAAAACAGTGGTACATCTACACAATGGAATATTATGCTATGGTAAAAAAGAAGGAAGTCTTACCATTTGCAACAGCATGGATGGAACTGGAGAGCATTATGCTAAGTGAAATAAGCCAGTCAGAGAAAGATAAATATCACATGATCTCACTCATTTATGGAATATAGTGAACAACATAAACTGATGAACAAAAACAGATCCAGAGACAGAGAAGCATCAATCAGATCATCAAACCTCAGAGGGAAGGCAGGGGAGGGTAGGGGTTAGGGGGAGAGATCAACCAAAGGACTTGTATGCATGCATATAAGCCTGACCAATGGACACAGACACCAGGGGTGTGAGGGCATTAGTGGGGGGTGGGGGACAATGGGGGGATAAGGACACATATGTAATATCTTAATCAATAAAGAACAAAAAGGGAGATTTGTAGAAGTTATGTAACATATACAGAGTCACGCAATTAGTATGTGACAGCCGGGAATTAAATTGTTTTGAGTCCTCAAATTTATTGAACTCTTGATGCCCCCAGAAGCCTGGATCAGGACCCAATTCTGGCACCCACAGACCTGGATCCAGCCTCCCAGGTGCTCAGACTCCTGGGCATGTTACTTCATTCTGTTCCCTGTTTACCAGTGAAACTTCAGCCCGGAGCCTCAGTTCCTGGCCCTCAGTGCCTTCCAAAGTCACAATGGCCTAATCTGACAAAATAATTTAAAAGGGTCAGGCTAGGAGAAATTGCCAATACTAATCATCACCTCTTCCCGGTGCTTCTCAGCAGTGGCCTTCTGGAGATACATTGGTTTTTGTCCGGATAGTGTAAAATTGGGACGGCTGAAGAAAGATGACAGGCAGATAAGAAAGGAGGAGGCAGGTATTTCAGTAAATGCCTTTCTAGTTTCATTTATGGCCTCTGTTCTGGGAAATGTAATCATGGCCACCCAGAGTCACATTGGTTTCCTCACAGGTAAAGTGAGTAAAGATATCCACGCATCACAAAAGTATTCTGAGGAGATTTCTTGCCCCAAATTTCAGAGCCTTGTATTAAAAAGCACCTTTATCCAAATTGAAAACAAAAAAATCAAGTTCACAAATAGGGTATTAGCTCAAATCAATGAGTTGTTGGCTGTGCAATCCCTGTTGGGATAGCCCCGTTGACTGACCCAAACACCATGTTACCTGGGAGAGCAGAGCAGGGCATTTTGCATCCTCTGGATGCTTCATGCAGGTCCCTTCTCCCGGGAGAACTCAGCTGCTGCCCTGTGAACAACAGGCCTGCTAGTTGCTTGGTCTGTAGTTCTGTGAATGTGTCTGGTTAACAGTCTACAAACTGCAGTGCTTCCCAGTTGCCATGCAGATAGAGAGGTCTCTTTCCTCCACAAAAATGCCATCAGGCCATTTTTAAAATCTAAGAATGTAAAATAAAATCAAGTGATTTCAATGTTCTAAAGAATTAGAAGCCAATAAAACTCACAAGTACTTTTTTAATGATTTTGGGTGTACTTTAGGATGTTTTAAAACATCATAGTATTGTAATATTTAGCTATTACTTATTTCCATACATGTGTATGATTACTTTGGCAGCAAAACAGTTTTATTGCTAACTTGTTTTTATTAGCCAAAATGAAGATTTCTTTTAGGATGTTTATCATTTTCCATCTGTGGGATTTTGGAATGTGCCCTAGCCTTATTCTATCACTAAGTGGATATACTTCCATTTCATTCCTCAAACTTCATGTCTGGATTTTTCTACCAAAAAAAAAAAAAATGTGCTTTGAGAAAGCATTAGAAACTTAAGTTGGCTTTATAGTTCTCAAGTAACTTTTGTTTCTCTAAGAATGATTTATAAAGGAATCTCTAGAGTCAAATGTTAGCCTTTGCTGCTGCTTCTTACATTGCTAACGTAAGCTTGAGTCTGATCACTAAGATAACACTCTTTCTTGGACAGAGCTACGGCAGGCCTTTCTGTGTGTAAGTATATCATCTGTTAGGCTGTCATCAGCCAGGACAGATGAAGCTGTGTGTATGAGATCTGTATGAATGATCAGAGGTCAGTGTATAAGTAGAAGTGTATTTCTTTTCTTTGCTTGGAGATTTTGGGGACTTAATAGTTCTTGAGGTGATGAACAGTATAGAAAAAAAATTGTTTAAGGTTATCAGTGTTACGGTGCACAAACTGGGTCCTGTATGACCAAATAGTAAACACACACACATGCACACACTTAAAAATAATCTGGTGTGTTATGGCACAGCACAATGTCCTCATTACAACTCTGTCTCAATGCTTCATAGGCAGGTAGCGGAAATGTTTGGGACTTTGTTCATGAAGTTTTGGGGACTGTGTTCATGTGTGTGCTTCTACCAGCCTAATAGTATGTGCGGATCAATGGGAGAGATTTTTGCTCCATATTTTAGCCATATCAGGGGGACTTCTCCTTGTTAAACTCACTCAAATTTGGGATTTATTTCCATTGAGATTACAGGTCCTTCCTGAAAGTCATCCTGGGTGTCTGGGTTTTGGGGGGGGGTTTTGTTTAGTTTTGTTTTGTTTTTTAACCTGGCTAACACCTCATTCATTGCTCAAGACCCAGCTCATCTTGGAAAGCCCTCTGGGACAGCCCTAGACTGTCCCAACTCCTAATCTGAACTCAGCGTCACTCCTGTGTGCTTCCTTTACTGGTTTCTTTTGTCACCTATACTTATTACATCGGAAAGTTCTCTTACAGGGGAAGTATTCCTCCCTCCTCTATGCCTGGGCTTCCTTGGAGGGAAGGATCAGCCATATTTATCTCTGTACCCGCCCTGCCCAGCACAAAGCCTGGCTATGTACTAACCTCTGTAGAAATGTTTGTTGGGTGGGCAAATACACTTTTGAGAATCTCAAGCAGACTTCTGTATTTGTGCTGGAAGTCGCCTTTCATTTCATCTGGGTTGTTTTCACAAAGACGAGTATTAGGAAGAAAGGAAGGAAGAGCATTATATTGTAAAACACCTTAGTACTGCATTGTGAATATGGCATGGTTTTGGTTTCTCATCAATGAAGATTGTCCTTAGAATTAAAATTTGGATTTTAACTCCATTCTCGTGTTATAACACCATCATTTCTTACTATTATTATTATGGTTTTAAGTACTTATTTTCAATAGGTAACATCTGATGAAATACATTTCTTTAGATGTTTTTATTATACATCACAAGCTATGTTTTCCCCATAGGCAAATCCCAATCAGGAAATAAGGTAGGTACTTTTGAAACTTAACTCTTTTTAGATATTATGGTGTTTGTGGGAGTTGTAACATAAATTTTAAAATAAAATCTTTCTCCAAAATAACTTTTTAAATTAAACTTTTTATTTTGAGGTAATTATAGATTCATATACTATTATAAAAAATAATACAGAGAGATCCCATGTATCTTTTACCCAATTTTCCCCAATGTTAACATCTTGCAAAACTATTGTACAATAACTCAATCAAGATATTAGCATTGAGTCCAGATACAGAATATTTTCATCACTACAAGATTTCGTCATGTTGCTCTTTATAGCCATACCTACTTTTTTCCCTTGTCCACCCCCACCTTAACCCTGACAAACATTAATATTTTCTCATTTAAAAAGTGGTATATAAATGGAATCATTGAGTCTGTAACTTTGGGTATTATAATTCTTTGGAGACTCTTAGCATAATTCTCTGGAGATTTATCTAGGTTGTTATACATATCAACAGTTTACTCCTTTTTATTGCTGCATAGTATTTCATGAGCTGCCTGTTTAACCCTGCACCCATTGAAGGACACCTGGGTTGTTTCCAGTTTGGGGCTATATCAAATAAAGTTGATATAAATATTCATGTACAGGATTTTGTGTGAACATAAATTTCAATTGTCTGGGATAAATGCCCAGGAATGTAATTGCTGGGTCATATGGTAGTTGCATGTTTAGTTTTTGTAAGAAACTGCCCAAACCTTTTCCAACATGGCTGTACCATTTTACATCGCCATCAACCATGTGAGAGTGATCTAGTTTATCTGTATCCTAACCAGAATTCAGTGATGTCACTTCTTTATTTTAGTCATTATGGTAGGTTTATAGTGATATCTCATTGTGGTTTCAATTTGCATTTCCCTTATGGCTACAGATGTTGAACATCTTTTCATGTGCTTATTTCCCATTTGTATATTCTCTTTCTTTTTTAAAAAAAATGTGTATAACTAATTTATGTAACCAGTCCCTTTTTTAAAAATATATTTTTTTATTGATTTCAAAGAGGAAGGGAAAGGGGAGAGAGAGAAATATCAATGATAAGAGAGAATCATTGATCAGCTGCCTCCTGCATGCCCCCTACTGGGGATCAAGCCTGCAACCCTGGGCATGTTTCCTGACCAGGAATTAAACCATGACTTCTGGTTCATGGGTCAATGCTCAACCACTGAGCAACACTGGCTGTGCTGTATTTCCTCTTTAGTGAAATGACTCTTTATGCCTTTTGCCTTTTTTCTATTGGATTGTTTTTTTGACTGTTGGATTTTGAGAGTATTTTATATATGCTTGATAGCAGTCCACTAACAGATATGTGGCTTATAAATATTTTATCCCAGTATGTAGCTGATCTTTTCATTCTCTTTACCATGTCGTATACAGGCCAAAAGTTTTTAATTTTGATAAAAATTATACTAAGTTGATAACCAGATATCCAAAGTTTCTTCTGATAGAAAAGCTTGTCCAATGTAATGTAAAATGGTTTTTATGTATTAATAGATCTAGCTCCACTAATGTTATGCAAATTTAACCTTCACAATAATAATGAAAACAGAACCCTAAATTATAAATTGGCTAATTGTTTTACTTAATCTTTTACTATAAATTTACTTTCAACAACATTTGTTAAGCACCGTCTCTGTGTTGAGTAATAAGAACACAAAATTTATAATCTGTGGTTTATTTGCTTCAGGCACTTACATTTTACTGGATTACATCTACATTTCTATTTGGCAATTTCCTTTCAGGAAGTTCATGATAGCCTTGTTTTCAAATCTTCACTGCCTATGACGAAAAAAGAGAAATAAGGTTTAACTTTACTTTCAACTATGAAACCTGAAGAAATAAAGTGAAATAACTTGTCCTTGCACAAGACACAGTAAGAACATGCTCATAATTTTGACTTTTACTTTTCTAACCTTATTTATAGAAAACCATGCTAATTCTAAAAACATAAAAGGTGGCTTTCAGAAAATATCAGAACTTAACAAAAAGTCATGATTAAGTAGCACTATAGAGAACTGCTTATATTAAAAAGTAAAGGCTATGTTTATAAATACATAAAATGTGCATGTACATTTGGGCAATAATTAGAATTAATCACTGAAAAACAAGGGAGGGTTATGAATGATTATTTCTATTTTTTTAATTTCACTAATTTCTGATGACTTGAAAGACAGTCATTATTTTTGCTTGTCATGATCTTCATAGAGAGCATTTTGAACTTGTGAACATATAAATGAATTTGATTTGCTGAGCGCAGCAGAGAGAATTGATTGATGAATAAGAGTGCCGCAGGGTAACGTGTCATCGTAGTTGCTTCCATGGTGATGAACTATGATGTCACAAACTCATTAAACTGTGATTCAATGAGCTATTTAGTCAGAGGATGAAAAGTAGCAGTCCACCAAGATGCATGCCATCTTTGCTTTATATGATGTTATTAATTGAAATGAAGGGCTGGGTATTTCAGTGAGATTATATAAAGGTATTACATGTATCCAGGCTTGCCTGAACATGGCTATGCTGGTTTTAAATTGAGTTTTTTTCGAACACCAAAGAATTTATTAATAGAATTTGTTTTAGAAGTGTATATTCCTAAGAAAAGACCTTTTCTTCTCACCTCCTGAAAGCCTGACCATTAATCACAGTGATATTCAGGCCAATTTTTCTCATTTTATTTACTCTTTTTGTTATTTAATCGTCTTGTCTTCAGTTTACAATATTGGCACTGAGTAAGTGGGGAGGAAAGGTCTTAGCGCTCCCCTGCTCAGAGATTGAGAAAACAGTTTTAGATTTAAAATTAGATATTTTGCCTGATCATTTTGCTTGGTACACGCTTAAGGCTAGGTTTCTATGACACAACCGGATGCAAATGAATTGGCAGTCACCGTGCCGCCTGCTGTTTGCCCCATCTCCCTGGTAGCAAACATCCAGGCTAGAAGCACAAAGTTGGCTCTGTGAGTAAATTCGAGTCATACACCTGGGAATTCACAAACCTTCCTCTGACCTTTTGATATCAATATCCAGACAATTTCTCTGATTTGAAGGGTACTCAAGAATTTCACAAAATACTAAAGACCAGACAATAAGTGAACCTGGCTCTTTCGCCAGAAATTAGAAATCTAACCATTGGCACCAAGGCCTGGCATAACGGAGAGGCATCAAGGACCTGGAGAGATTTTATTTTACCAGTGTATGACCTTCAACTCTGAACTTGATTTTCTCATAAAAGATGAGATTTAAAAACTTTACCTGTATTACAGAATTATTGTGAGAATTCAAAATAAAACATAATTAAAGCTTCTAATTTAGTGCTTGGTATAAGGTCAGTGCTTAATAAATGATAGTTACTTTACCCTTCACAATAGATATCAAAAAGGCCTGACCCCATTCAGGTTTCACACAAGTAAGGATTCATTCTTTTTGCTGTCCCTGAAGCACACATAAGGTGAATTCTCCATCATTTCTGTCCCACCATCACACACAGGACACGCAGGTGGTACTCAGCTGGTGCACAAGGCAGCAACAGAACTCCACAGGGAGGGGACCAGGCTTCTCCCACTAACCACTGACCTCCTCTTGCTCATCACAGTCACAGAACCACTGACTGCCTTCCTTTTGCAGGTTCACTTGAGCCTGGATGCAAAAGAATTGCGTTCATTATGAGCTGAAGGAAGTCAGACCCATTCTCTGCTACATGGCCCTCTGGCTCTTGGCACTTTCCAAGTCGCCCTCATTTGGGAATGCTTTCATCACTTTCTATCTCACAAAGCAGTCCCATTGTTGTTTATTCCCACTGCAGGGAAAAGGTGAAACTTCTTACTCAGGGCCGCAGAACAATGGAAGTTCCTGGAAGGAAAGGATTGAGTGTAATACCCAAGTTGCCTCTGATATATTCCCAAGTCCAGTTGTTTCACTCTTCTTAGAATTTTCAGAAAAACTTCAAAATCTTCTTTGACACTATTTCATAAAGCCTGCGAGTGACCCAAACGGCTTATTTTACTATGTACCAAATATAGTATGCATTGACTAAGAAAAATTTTTAAAAAAATCGAAATAGATTTTATTGAGGACATGCCATTAAAAATAGGCTTCATGGCATCAGTTCTCCTTTCAGAGAGCTACCAGTCTAATCAAGATAGGTGGTGGATTCCAAATTTGGGGAAAAGTGAGCCCTTAAATTCCAGTAAGTATATTAACTACTTGATGGAGGACTGTTCTGCACACTTAATGTGAGTATCTCTGAAAGCATAAGTTCGTCTTTATAGTAAATGACCACAGCTTTCCCTTTGTTTTTTTAACCTCCTCATAAGCCCTTGGCTCACATTTTTATCAGACCATTCACACACATATCCAACTTCCAAACGAGTAAGTGGTAAAGTTAATGTACTTTCTCTAGTGACAGGGACAGAGGACTAGAAGCAGAGTAAAGGAATGGTGCGGTAGAGGGATAAGTAGATTGTTACATGTGAAATGATGCAACAAAATGGATTTGGTTAATAAATAGAATTGGGGAGCTTGGACAAGGAGGAAAGTTGGGAAGGTGACAATTAATACAGAAAAATAGCAACAGCCTGGCTGGTGTGGTTCAGTGGTTGAGCATCAAACTATGAACTTGGAGGTCATGGTTCAAGTCTCTGTCAGGGCACGAGCCTGGGTTGTGGGCTCAATCCCCAGTGTGGGGTGTGTAGGAGGCAGCCGATCAATGATTCTCTCTCATCATTGGTGTTCCTATCTCTCTCTCCCTCTCCCTTCCTCTCTGAAATCAATAAAAATATATATTAAAAAGGAAAGAAAGGAATAAAGAAAAACAGCCACTGAAGTCTGGGGGAAGAATGGAAAGACAGATGTTACAAAGTATCCCATTTTGTACCAGAATTTCACAAATTCCTGTAAAGATTCTAGATTGCTTTGTGGGCTGATATACATTTTTCACCCCAACAATAGGTGTTTATCTACATATTATGTACTAAACTTTCTTTACACAGGAGTGCATATGATAATTTATTGTTTACATAAATCTTGTCCTGCATATGAGAGAAAAAATCATGCTTTTTTGAATTTATTTTAATATAAACTTTTTTAAAATTTAAAGTAAGAAAAATGTATGGTTCTGGAATTCTAGTGGTTTTAGACATTATGGACACTCTTATGAATTCTTGTCTTGAATATCAATGCCACAATGCATTCATGCTGTCTGGAAATTAAATGAGATTCACAATACAATTTCCTTGTGCTTTCCCATATATGAGTTATTTTACTTGCACGGAAATTTGAAAAGATGAAACACATTTTAATTTTCATTTTTCTACTTTGTTTAAAAGCCAAGTCATTAAACCAGTTGACTTGTTAATGGATTGGCATGACTCAGGCGTTTTCCAAAGGGTGAACCCATATTTTGGTAATCCCATGTACTTTCATCATATTGTTTTGTCTGTTTCCCAATGCCTTAATGAGGGATATCATTCTTTCCTTGGAAGTCTGACAATTTTGTTAAAAGAGATGCTGTTGACTAGTGCAAATCCAGCAGTTAAAAGAAGCATATATAACAAATGAGGCCAACCTAAAGAAGTCATTTTGGCCCTTCTTGGCTCTGTCCACCTGACCTCTAAAGTAGGAGGTGGGACCAACTCACTTTAAGGATTCTTGGTAGCTTTAAATAAAATCTACTATTGATTTCTAGAGCAAGTCCAAACAAAAAAGTGCTGCCTAACTATTGCTGTTCTAATAGTAGTGATTCAAGGAGAATTTGGGAAGGAAGTAGCTATCCCTGGATGTTTCTTGAAAGGCACTAGAAGTTGGATCATCACCTGAGGACCACATAGTAATATCCCAAATTGAGAGTGGTTGGTATAGGAACACCACTTGTTCATATGCCCTGTCTACAAAGGAATCTTCCCTAACAGTCCTGCTTGTCCATTCCTTCATTTCTCATGATTACCAAACCACCTGATTTGTCTTTCTCTACAGCTTCAGTCTGTCTATTTCACCTTCTGAGTGATATGTGTGCTCTGAATGTGCAATTCAAGGCCTAAGTATTAGCCCTAATTCAAAATGAACATAACCCAAAAAGATGGACAACAGTGACACTACCTGCGTGATTTCTCTCCATTCTCTACTCTATTTTCTTAATCTATATATATAAAACACTAAGCGACCGGTTGACCAATCAACCACTCGACCATTTGACCAGTCGCTATGATGCACGCTGACCACCAGAGGGCAGACACTCAAAGCAGGAGCTGTCCCCTGGTGGTCAGTGAGCTCCCACAGTGGGAGTGCTGCTCAGCTGACCAACAGCACCAGACACTGGGCTCATGACTGGTGAGCGCAGCTGCAGTGGTGTG
Organism: Myotis myotis; assembly: GCF_014108235.1. Classification (NCBI taxonomy): domain Eukaryota; kingdom Metazoa; phylum Chordata; class Mammalia; order Chiroptera; family Vespertilionidae; genus Myotis; species Myotis myotis. Next base: position 17,036,322 of record NW_023416335.1, read on the forward strand.
AGCCTCTCCTGCCTCCGCAGCAGTGCTACCAAGCGATGACAGGGGCAGCGGCAGGGGCAGCAGCAGGGGCAACAGCAGGCACAGTGGGGCTGGGATGAGCAGGAGCAGCGCAGCGCCCAGTTGGGGCTCCTCCATCCCTTGGGGGATGTCAGGCTGTCGGTTTTGGCCTGAAACCAGCAGTCCAACATCCCTGAGGGGTCCTGGATTGTGAGAGGGCACAGGCCAGACTGAGGGACCCCACCAGTGCACGAATCCTTTCACCGGGCCTCTAATTAATTTATAATAGAATGGCCTATGCTCTTTTTTTTTTAATTTCCCAAGACATCCAGGATTATTATCTATTAAGATCAATTAGGGAAGGCCTAGTTGAGTATCACAAACCATCCCAGGATTCATCAAAAGTGAGGATGTTTCATGTGGATTTCTAATCGCTTAAAATTTGGCTCCAAACACCTGAGGATCACTGTAGACCACAGAGATGAGGCTTGTTATATATGAAGAAAGGCTCAGTAAATATGTTCTTAAGTAGACTGTCTTGGTACTAGCAACATTCCCTGCTATGTGGTTAACAAGGCAAATATATTATTTTTATTTCCATATCCCCAGAACAGGGACTTGAAAGGAAACCAGATCTCAAATAAATAATGTGTTGAATTCTGAACTAACCCTTTATTTGTTTATTTGTTATTTTGGTATTAATAGATATTTATAGAGATCATACCACACAGAGGGAACTGTTTGTGTCAGGCAAACCTTTAAATGAAAATTGCCACATACTGAATCAGATCTGAAATAACATTTCATTCAACTGCAGCCTTATATCAGAACATATTCTCTTTTTTCATGACATGGGTATGATGTGTCTTTAAAAGCAGCTGGTTGCCTTTCTCATTATGCTCTTGGACTTGCATAGAATTGAATGTAACATCATCTGGGAGTGATCGAAGTTTACAGAAAGATGGTTCTTCCTGCAGGCAAAAGAGGTGCCATGTGGGCAGCAGCAATCTAAAGCAAAACTTTGAGCTCATGCTCCTGACTATGTCATTAGAATCTCTTCCTAGCTTACTAAGGCACTTGAGGAGAGAAATGAATAACAGCCTGGGGAGCCTTCTCATTTCCATGCCCAGCTTCTCCACACTGACCAGGTGGAGTCAAGAGGGACAGTCAGACATGAGGAAACTCAGTTCTACATTGTAAGATAGTCACGGGGCAGAATTGGGTAAGAGTTTCTCTTAAGCCATACCCAAGGACATTTAGTTCTCAGTAAACTAAAAAGATCCTTAATAAGATTATGTCATCACCAAGTTCAAAAGTTCCTAGAAAAGTAGAGTAGCCAGAAGAAGGAGGTCCTCTCTTGGCTTTTCCTTGGAAATGGTGTGCTCAAAACCTCTGACACCATCCTACAGTCATAAAATCATCCAAAGCTAATCAGTGTGGGGCAGCATTTACATCCTATGTAGTTATATTAAAGGAAAGTAGATGATCTTGGAACATCAACGTATAAGATTACTAAGAGATACATCTATTTTATATTTGACTCTATTATATAGCCAGTTGCCATTTTCCCTAAAAGGAAAATGAAAAAATAAAGTTGAAGATAAAACTTGGTTCACGATGGATTGCCCAGCAAAAGAAAAGATGCTTTTCTTACTGTAAATCTCTACAAGGACTTTTTCCAAAGTGTAAATGAAATTTTCTATGTGATTATTAACTGTATTAGAACATCATCATTTTAAAGTTTGGATAATTTATCAGGTTATATTATGAAGGCTTTCCAAAGCTTAATTATGTATGTTCTCTTCAATTCAAGTCTTCATCTGATTTTAACATAAAAAATAAATGATTTCATTTAATACCATAGAAGAAATTATTAAATCATTGCTACATTTAGTCATGGCAGTATTATTACCTCAGTCTAAGCTAGGGAAATAAGTTTATTTTTATCAGCAACTGATGTTGATGTACACACCTCAACAAACAACATCAAACACATAAACCACCAAGAGAATGTGAAAATTACCTACTTCAAACTTCTTTTGCCATTGATTAATGTTTGCTATTACTTGCTTGAGATTTTTCTTTCAAGAGTCTTTCTAACCAGGTACTTTATTTAATCAACAGGAATAAAATATCCAGGGCTGAAATTAGTATAATCTCTTAAAATCCTGAATTTAACACCTTCATAATTTTTATATAACAGTGGTTTCAAGGCATTGGAATGGCTTTTTTATCTGGCCTGAGTCTGAGAGGAGAATCCAGAGTCTCTGTGTTGTTTTATTTTATTTTATTTTTTTTACCCCTAACGAACAGCAACTGGTTGGCGATGAAGCACTCCTAAGGCAACCGCAAGATGAGGCAAAACAGGAATTAGATGAAAACCAAGCTCACCCACATCCTACGTCAATTAGCTATTTTCTTTTTCTCTGTAAACAAGGGGGGGAGGGTGTTATAGCTTTTAGGAGAGATGTTCCTCCTTACCTCCAAGCCCTCCCCAGAGTTCTCTTCTGCCCTTCCACCCCCCTCCTTCTCCAACATAAGCTGACAACAGAACATGTTTTCTCAAACCGTGTTTGCTGTTTACTTTCCTGTGGCTTCATCTTGAAGGTCATCAGCACATTGAATTACCTTGGAAGACTCTTCAGAATAGTGTGTGTGTGTTTGTGTGTGTGTGTGTGTGTGTGTGTGTAGGAAGGATGTGAGGGGGATTGGGACATGGGTCTCTGAATAACATGTTGGAAGAAGAGTAATAAGGAAAGTGGTGTTTAGAACTGTGCACAGTGTAATCAGTGTTGATAGAACAAAAATGAAAAGCGCGCAGTGGGGATTTTGGTTGTGTATTTAGCCTAAAAAAAAAGAACAGTAACAAAGAAACTTAATTCCAAATTTGCTGGCACTCAATTTTTTCAGGTGTAGAAGGCTTTTTAAAGATACAAAAATAATATAATCTCTGTGCTGTACCCCTAAAACTAATATAAAATTACATGCCAACTGTTAATTGAAAAATTAAACAAACAATATATTCATAGTGAGCATATTTTGTTTGACCTGAGCACAGGAAAATCCATTCGTTCATTTATTCATTGAGCAACTGTTATGTGCCAGGCAATGTGCCAGATACTATCAAAGATCAATAAGATATGTGCTAGAGCCCTGACCACTTTGGCTCAGTGGACAGAGCATTGGGCTGTGGACTGAAGGGTCCCAGGTTCAATTCCGGTTGAGGGCATGTACCTTGGTTGCAGGCTCAATCCCCAGTGGGAAGCGTGCAGGGGGCAGATGATTGATGTTTCTCTCTCATCAATGTTTCTGACTCTCTGTCCCTCTCCCTTCCTCTCTGTAAAAAGTCAATAAAATATACTTTTTTAAAGATATGTGCTAGAATTTAGTCTATACAGAAGAGACATAAAGGCAAAGAGTGGAAATATATTGTAGCAGTAAATATTTGGATATGGTGGTATCACAGAGTAATGATTCTTCAGCTAAATTTTCCAGTATTAGGAGGAACGAGCCACATCAAAAGAGGAAAGGAAGGTTAGTACTTCAGAGAAGAAGCAGCCCGTGCAGTAGTGTGGAGTTATGGGAGGGCACATTATATTGAAGGACCCGCAGTTCAAACTGGCTGGCACACGAAGTCCTGGGAAGGGAATCGGCTGGCAAAAGAAGAGATCATTTGGGTTTAAGTAATTAAACTGTGACTGAATTTTACATATGATAATGTCTATAAGAAATCTGGCAACATGATGGGCAGATAACTATGAAAGATCAAAAGATAGACCATTTAGGCTTTCAGGGATCTAAGCAGAAATAGAATAATTTTGTTGAACACCTAATGTAGACACTTGCTAGATTATTTTATGTGTTTTATCTCCTTTCATTCTTACCACAACTCTGTGAGTTAAGGTTGGTAAAGGATTACATAAAGGCAGAATTCTATGAAGATTAATGAAAAGCATAGAGGAATGTCTTTGATCTTCGTCTCTGGCTGTGTGTCAGAAAAGTGAGGAGCACTTTAGGAGGGAGATCAAGGTGAGGATCAGCTGGTTACAGTGGTTTTGTTCACTGAATTCCTGCGCACAAGTTTTCAAATAAAGAAAAATTGGTTGGTGAGTAAAGAAGCGGGGAGGCCTCCCAAAACCATTTGGAGAAAAATTGGAAAACCTAAAGGAATACACAAATCTTTTTTGGTCTTTCAAACTATGACATCTCTTAGGATCAATCTGTATCTTGGTAATGTAATCATTTTTATTTTCTCAAACATCCCCAAAGTGGAACCTTGGGGGGATGACATAGGACGGTACCCTTAAACTCTTGTTTGACTTGCTGCAGAAATCTGTCTGATTCTCCCTTTAAATCTCACCACCGGGCCATCTGCTTCCCTGCTTAATTACACCATTGTTTTTCTCCCAGCTCTTCTTCTTCTTCCTACTGCCCTAGCAACCATGCAGTGGACTCTACTCATTTTCTACCCAGACACTTGAATGAACTGCTTTCTGCAGTTGGCCTCTGGGCAGTGAGAAAGGAATGGAAGCCCAAATGCAGGGCTCTCCTTCCTAACACCGAGCTAAGAGAGGTTCCCTCCACCCCACGCGCGCGCGCACACACACACACACACACACACACACACACACACACACCTTTTTTTTTTTTTTTTGAGGGAAGAGAGTCTCCCTTCTCGATTCAACAGTTTCCTTTATCACTCTCATGTTTTTTCTAATGGTTCTTTGTGCCTCAAACAAAATTTCAGATCTCTGGCAATTGAACTAGGAAATTTGGGGGCCATGCTATATTGGCTCCATAAAGACCAAGATTAAATTGAATTGTTTATAACAACTCTTTACTTCTTAACCATCAATGGCTCAGGTTTATTTGGCTGAACTTGTTGCTCACAATCAGGGTCATTGAGAAGTGTTTTTCTATCTTTACACTACAATTCTCGTTTTTGTTTTGTGTTTTGTTTTGTTTTATTTTTCTTATTTGGGACATTTAACGTTTGGGGCTTTGCTTATTACACTGATTTATTTTTGGTCAAGTCAACTCTGGAAATACTCATTTAGTTCAGCACCTACTACAGTGATATCGAGACAATGCTTGCCTTAAATGGGCTCTAAATCCAGTTGGAAATATGACACACATGGAATAGACCAGTGATGGTGAACCTATGACACACGTGTCAGAGGTGACACAAGAACTCATTTTTTTTTTGTTGATTTTTCTTTGTTAAATGGCATTTAAATATATAAAATAAATATCAAAAATATGTCTTTGTTTTACTATGGTTGCAAATATCAAAAAAATTTCTATATGTGACACGGCACCAGAGTTAAGTTAGGGTTTTTCAAAATGCTGACACGCCGAGCTCAAAAGGTTCGCCATCACTGGAATAGACTCTAACTGAAAAGTGGACTATACTTGGTGCTACAATGGAAAGGTGGCAAATTATGCTGTAAACTGGAGAGTAGATGTTTTGGACTTTGAAATGGAGAAGATTTCAGAGAAGAGGTGACATTTAAGTTGGACCTTGAATGAAAAGTAGTATTTCATGAAATAGAAAAACAGAGGGCATTCCAAGATGAGAATGTAGTATAAATAAAGATAGAGAGGCACGGATGGGTGTTTCTTATCCAAGGGATAATAAATAGGTACAGGGCTGCTAAAGTCTAGGGGGCCCAAGGTAAAGACTAGAAGAAGTAAGAATAGTTAATCTTGCCCTAGCTGGTTTGGCTCATTGGATAGAGCATCGGCCTGCGGACTCAAGGGTCCCAGGTTCGATTCCGGTCAAGGGCATGTACCTTGGTTGCAGGCACATCCCCAGTGGGGAGTGTGCAGGAGGCAGCTGATCGATGTTTCTCTCTCATCGATGTTTCTAACTCTCTATCCCTCTCCCTTCCTCTCTGTAAAAAATCAATAAAATATAAAAAAAAAAAAGAATAGTTAATCTTAGAGAGATATATTGGGCCTTTATAATAGAAATCTTTGCATGCCACACTAAAAAGCTTTGAGTTTATTCTCTTGGAGACTATGAACCATTATATGTTTTTAAAAAGATAGATCTGGTGGATTAACAGAAATTCAGATGATATTCCAATATGTAAAGTTCTACTGTGAGTCCAAGAGTATATAGCATTCTGCCCCCTGTCCAAACTTCTGTTTATGCTGTTTGAACCACTTAATAATAAGAAATAATAACCCATTTTCTCTGATAAAATATTTGAATAGCTTTTAGCTATCAATCCCTACTAATTTTCCTTTAATAAGACATTTATTCCAAATAGACACCATCTCCAAGGCAATTGAAAATGAGGAGACTGGTTGAATTCTACATAGAATATTAGCTACAGTTTCAGTTATAGAAAAGCAACTTACACTTGATGTCTCCTCTTATTAGATAGAAACTTCCAAGACATATTTTTTAAAGTATGTTAATTTGTATGTGTACTGGTTTTCAGGTATGAAGAACCAGATTCGGTGCTTGTATCTCAATTAAAACTTGCCATGACTTTGAAGAGTGTCCCAAGGTTCTAGGTCTTTCCTTGAAAATTTTAAATGCTCCTAGAAAGATAATTTTCATGATACTTTTTCCTTTGAAAAAAGTTTGCTCAATGTTGGGAGGAAAATAATAACTGAGGTAATGTATGTCTTTCTCCTTAACATATTCTGTTTGGAATTAATATCTTATTGATGAATTCAGTAGTAGAGCTTAGTACACAGGAGCCGTTGAAATGTTGTGTCAGTAGAGAAAATTGTGTTCATTATTCCTCATTCTCAACATAAACTAGCAGTAAATACACCACACCAGGGGGTATATGCATTAGGGCCTCCCATATAAACTTCGCCTCTGCAAAGATAAACATTTTCTTATTATCGCAAATAATCAACAGGAGAGTAGCAAATGCAAGTTTAGCTTTTCTCCAGAATGTTTATCATGGTTACTTTAAACTGTTTATAGGAGAGAGAGAACTATAAATGTCCTTCAGGAGCTGGGCAGTACCATATGGCTCAGAAGGCTTTTCTGTGATAAAATGTTTGGTTAAATTTCAGGCAACACATGGTCTTTCCATGGCGATTATTTGTCATTTCAAACGTTGTTGTTGATATTCAGCTCCTGAAACAAATAACAGCAACCTAAAACATTTATAGTAACTTAAGAAACAAGGTTCATTCTGGAGCTGCTGGGATCCAGCTGCACCTGGCAACCCACCCTCCAGTCAGCTGTGGCCCCACAGGTCCAGAGTCTGTCCCTGCACCGCAGCATGTGCTGCAGAGAAACTCACGGGGCCTGCCACACAAACACTGGATGTAATCCACCTCCATGTCTTCCATGTTGGGGCTTTGCAAATTCTACTTTTCTCTAAGAAAATAGCCTTTATATACAATAGGTTGGGCAAGGGTTTAATTTCTGATGTACGAAGCATGCCATACCTTGAAAAGTGTCTCAAGTACAGCATGGGCATTAACTGGATGTGAGTTGAGTAGCAAGGCCACATTTCTTCCTAAGTAACCATCAGATCAGCTTAGATATAGGCTGCCTTGGTTTGTCTAAACTCAAGCAGAAGTGAATGAGATTAGCAAGAGAAGAGGCAGACCTAGTCCGAAGGCCTTTGTCATGTTCTAGGATTCCCCCACTTAATTGACACTGGTATGCTTATTGGTTTCAGAGAGGAAAGAGAGGGAGATAGAAACATCAATGACGAGAGAGAATCATTGATCGGCTGCCTCCTGCATGCCTGGACGTGTACCCTGACTGAGAATCGAACAGTGAACTCCTGGTTCATAGGTTGACACTCAACCAATGAGCCACGCCAGCCAGGCAAGACTGAAGGCCATTTTGGTTAAACCCTTAGAACAGCGGTTCTCAACCTGTGGGTCACAACCACTTTGGCGGTCGAACGACCCTTTCACAGGGGTCGCCTAAGACTATCCTGCATATCAGATATTTACATTATGATTCATAACAGTAGCAACATTACAGTCATGAAGTAGCAACGAAAATAATTTTATGGTTGGGTCACAGCATGAGGAACTGTATTTGAAGGGCCAGAAGGTTGAGAACCACTGCCTTAGAAAGCCACCTTAGCAAAAACCTAGACCAGTTCTCTCAAGTTTTGTGAGTATGTATGTATATATATATATATATTAAGTTGGTGGTATAAACCATTAAGAATAGTTCAATTTCATTTTTTATACTCAATATTTATTGTGTGGAACAATGAAAAATGAATCCTTTATAGTTTCCCTTTAACTTAAGGAAGTTAGCTATTTTGGTTCCTCCTGTTCTAGTCACAAAGAAAACCAACACCACCATGCACAGCACACATGCATATACACAAATACACCCTTCTTTCTCTCTCCTCTTCATGTTTCTACATTTATTGAAAGGTGTTATAAAATGGATGCAGACATTGATATGACAGTTTTTAATTCAAGATATTTACAATACAAAAAGGAAGACAGTAATATCAACAAAGAACTATAACGGATATTCAGTGTGATCCATTTTATACCATAGGTGTTGAAAAGGTACCATGGGAGCACAAAGGAGAGAAAGGTTAATTCTGATGGGTGTGGGGGTCGGAATGAAGAAGACTGCATGAACAGGTGGCCTTTTAGTCTTTAAGGATGAGTTTGATTTTAAGAGGTAAAGAGAAAGGAACTAATGCTAGAGAACTTATAAAACAAACAAAAGAATACCTTATTCTTGACATCTTCCTTCCTCCCTCGCATCCCTTTTCTTCCTTCTTTCTTTCCTTCCTTCCTTCCTTTCCTCTTTCATTCCTTCCACTTATATGTCCTTTTTATTCTCCCTTTCTCCTTTTCTGTACATGTATAAAAAACTAGACTACCAAGAATAATAGCCATTATTTTTCCTTTGGGATTTCTCAATGTGGTGGATTTCACTTGTAGTTAATTTTGTCAAACAGGCAGAACCTTAAAAAACAGCAACATAAAGCAAGCATTAAAAATATTTTTTTTGGAAATAGCAAAGATAGAGAATAATAAAATCTGTATGGTGGAAATTTATTTGCACTTTTCTTTGTAGTTTTATGGAATCGAAATTCAGACTGCCCTACTAGTAGATTTTAATTGGCCCAGTCTTTATAGTTGTAATGCAGAATGGTGTGATTAGCATTAGTACTATAACCCTGACTGGTACTTATAAAATGGCTTACTCTTTACAGCAGTAGTTCTCAGTCAAGTAGTATCTTCTGCCTAGGGAGCTTTTGGCAATTTCTGGGTTTATTTTGTTGGCAAGTGTTAGAGGACATTAGAAGGGCAGAGCCAAGTGTGGGCAAGACAGCCAGTGCCCAATGAAGGAACATCCTTCATCCTACCCAGTGCTTGATGTCCAACAGATACTCATGTAGGTGAAAAACTTATGATCACTTATGTCAAGTGCCTAACTCTGTTTTACATACAATTTTTATGATTTAAAATATACTGAATTTTTAGGCATGGAATTACTACGTAAATAAAATGTAAGCCCAGCCAGTGTGATTCAGTGGTTGAATGTCAACCTATGAACCAGAGGTCAGAGTTCGATTCCCAGTCAGGGCACATACCCTGTTGTGGGCTCGATCCCCAGTGTGGGGCATGCCGGAGGCAGCCAATCAATGATTCTCTCTCTCATCATTGATGTTTCTATCTCTCTCTTCCTCTCTGAAATCAATACAAATACACTTAAAAGTGTATTATGTTTGGTTTAGAAATTTTCTGCTTTTTTTTTTTTAACCATTTCAGAGAATCATATCAGACCAATAGTTGGTTATTTAAGTCACCAATACAATGCAAGAGTGTCTTTCAAGTAGAGGAGCAAGCATCTGGCTGCTTCTCTCTGGCTTTCACAGTAATCATGCTGAGCATGTTCCTATTGAAATACAGTAGTTTGGTGGCCAAAGTACGGATGTTGCAGCCTGCTTACATTTTCTTACCATCTACTCTTCCCTCACACTAGCGGTGTGACTTCGGGCAAGTTACTTAACCACCCTGTGTGTCACTTTTCTTGTCTGTAAAATGGGACTAATATTGTACTCATTTCATAGATGTTATAAAGGCTTAGGAGCTAAGAAAAATGCCTGGCATATAGTGAGCATAATTAAAGGTGATCTGGTGAATGTATTGTATATACTATGTAATATTATAGGGTGAGCACCTATAATCAGAAACATTAATGTTTCTGCCGAAAAACTTTTGGCCATTCATATTAACTGGAAAAAATAAAAACCACATCAGCTTCGTGTGTGTTTCTGTCAGGTTTTGTTGCCAAACAAGTTATGAAATGTTTTTGAATTTCTGAGCCATTTGAATTGTAGAATTGTGGAGAAATTATGGATCTGAATTTTATTACTTACTACAAATCATTTTCCTCTAGTTTTCTTTTATGCAGCAGGCATTATTTAATTACTTAAAAGGGTATCTTTGTAGATAATGACTAACATCTATGAATTTCATTTTGAGATATTTAAGGTGTGTTACAAACTGTTAAAAAAGAGGACAATGAGTCTGATAGGGGACAATGGATCTGAGAACCACTAATATATGGGTTTTTTTAAAAATATAAATTATTTCATTTGATCTTCACCATAGCCTTAAGAGATAAGTTCTTACTTTAGAGTGAAGAAAAGCAAATACAAGGGAAATTAAAATGTCATTCGCAGTAAGGGAAAGAGCTGGCATTGACCCATATCTTGGACTTTGAGTCTTGCCCCCTCCCTCCCATTCCTCTCCTGATGCATCCACCACAGAGGAATCAGCCGCTGTGTGCTCAACCTGTGACTCACAAGTGACTGAACCTAAAAGTATAAGAGGGAACACAGAGTGAATAGTAATGAGCCACTTCCCATCAAAAGGTTGATTTTTATGCTATTATATTATCACATAACGTAGCTTCATTTTCCACCTACTTTGTTAACTAAAAATTACTTAGGGCCTGGATTTATTTTTCCCTCATTTTCTTTGAAAATATTTTCATAGAGAAAAAATTTTACCCTTTTAAGATTTCCTTGATCTACATTTCTTTTTAAAAAAAATACTCATAATCTCAACTAGGTATTCATTTGAGAAAGAATGCAGTTGTCAGTGCTCAATAGTGGGAAGAACATTATATTAGAAGACAGAAAAAATAAATCCAGGCCCCGATGTAGCTTAACTGGACAGCATGATTAACATGCCTTTATGAATCTCAGTGTCTTCATTTGATTCACTGTGGGAATGAAATGAGGTGCCATATATTATACAACCAGAATAAAGTCTGCCAAGTAAGTGCACACTCAATACTAAACCACTGTTTCTCTATCCATAAAATAAAGGATTTGTACTATATCAAGAGGCCATCTCTGAAATTCAATTATAATAGAATGATTCTAAATTATCCCTCAAGGAATCAACTCCCTATTAATGACCCATTGATCTTCTGAGATCTGCATTTTATCACACCCCATTTTAACCCATAAATATTACCATAGTATTAATTTTAATGGTTTTACTAATAAATTATATTTCCAGGTTGAATCAAAACAATAGTACATAGCAGGCATTGCTCAAGATACAAGATAAGTGGAAAATATTGCATTAACCAGTCAAAATATTCTTTTAAGTCAAGAAGCAATCACTGAATAGCTTTCTTTGATTAAGATAGCAATTAGGTTAATAATTAAATGAGACTGATAATGACAGTGGAGGAGCCTAATCAGCCAGATTACAATGCATTTCTTTAAACCTCTTGAAAGATCACATCATAGCTGAATAGACGAATCTACTTATGGCTGACATCCCTTGGTCTGTACTCATTGTCTTATTGGATGCCAATCATCAGAGGAAAAATTGTTTCAAACAATCTTTTATTTATAAATCTATCTTTTAATTGTCAAATTGTTTCTGAAGTATGCTCAAACAGAATTTTCTTCTTCATAACAAGAAAACAATTCTGTAAGTGAAATAGCAAATTTTGCACCCTTTATTTCACACCAATCTAGCAGTGTGCTGACATATAGGTTTCATGATTTGCAGTCTTGTTTGCTTCTATCCCTTTCCTTTCACAAAAGAGAGTTGTTTTTATTTTTATAAAGCATCTGAGAAAAATACACATCCTTATTGTTACTTGCTGCTGAAAGAAAAGAGATCTCTTTTCTTAAAAAAGTCAGTCCCTTTGTCTATCATAGAGCAACCTACATAGTGGTGGCATTTGCTCTTTCATTCCTGAGCTACTTCTAGGGCATCTGTATGTCAGAGACTGGTCCACATAAAATCATTAGCAAACCATGGCTGCAAGCCACATGGAGCAGGTGTCTATCCTTGCAGTGTCCCCAACTCCTTTCTGCAAAGTGCTGTTGGGCTGGCCAGCAGTTCCTTTCCTGGACTGCTCCAATTTTTACATCTTTGTAGAAGGTAAATCATTTCAGCCTCATTACTAATTCTTTTTCCCTCCAAACTAAATAATAGAAACTAGACTAGAAAACTCCCTAGAGATTTAAAAGGGAATAGAAATTCCTATTCAGAACTTCTTTTCACTAACTTTATTTTAAAAAATAAATAGAATAGGACTCCTCCTAGGTTCAAGAATCACCAATGACTCACAAAAAGGAAATGTTTCTACTTTAATCTTTTCTTCTGGATTGCAGTATTCCTTTATTCATTTGCATAACAGTTGGCACCAATCATTCTGTAACAGGGCATGAAGGTGCTCCATGAAATTCAAGAAGGTATTTTTTTTTTAAAGATGTTTGTTTTGTTGTATTTTTTCTTAACAAAACAATGCATAGTACATATGCACAGGGAATATATATGTATGAGCTCATGGTTACTTAATGTGGTGAATGAAAATCATGCAAAGGCTTATTCTCCAGAGTTACCCTAAGGTTTGGCCTTCAGCATGTAGAGAATTCAAAGGGTGCATTGGATCCATGTTCAGACAATTTTTCTTTCACCTTACATAGCTGTGGCTTTTCATTCTCATGGTCTGGATCAAAAACCTGAAGGAGAATAAAGTAACAAGAGGCTTTGTCCCAATTGTTTCAGATTTCAAAAGCCAATACTTGACTGCAGAGGTTGAGAGAAGGGAATTAAAGTCTCCCACTCCTGAGTATTTCTGCCGATTTCTCTTTATTTCCTGTGGGTTTTGCTTACTGAATTTTGAAGGCATATTTTCATCATGTGTAGATATCCATACCTCTTATATCTGGTATAGATGAAGTCATTTCCTAATATCACTGCTTCCTCTCTTCTCCCACAAGTCATCCATGAGAAAGGAATAAGTAATGTTATTTGGGAGGGTAAGCTAATTAAAATAATCAGCATTACCAAGAAACTTCCATTTACTCTGGAGTTTGTGTCTGCCTCCCTCCTACCCTCAGTACAGATAAAGGAGGGATCAGTCAGATCTTCCTCTATGCAGAAGGATGATATTTTTTACTTTTATTTTTTGGTTAATCTTCACCTGAGGATATTTTTCCATTGATTTTCTGGGAGAGCGGAAGAGAAAGGGAGAAACAGAGAGAAACATCTATGTGAGAGAAAAACATCAATTGGCTGCCTCCTGTAGGAGCCCGACCAGGGCCCAGGCCAGGGAGGAGCCTGCAACCAAGTACTTGCCCTTGACCAGAATAGTGAGAGACCAGTCGGGAGCCAAAAACCAGGATTACAGGCTTTATTAGGGGAGAAAGGCGTGCCGGGCTGTCTTGCAATGGGAGAGCAGCAACCCACCCATGCAGAGGTGAGCACACCTTTTGAGGGTAGGAGTGGGAAGGAATAGGGGCTTAGGGTACTTGGTGAGCGCTGATTGGTGGCTTAATGTATGGTCCATATAAGGTACATAGTTATGCACTTTGATACTTAGGGACAAGGGCTTAGAGTATTTGGCAGGTGTTGATTGGTGGTTCAATGTATAGTCCATATAAGGTACATGGTTAGTCACTCAGGTATGTCTGGGCTGCAGGTTACGTCATACTCCGCCCACCAGTTGGGGAAGGGAGGATCTATCAAATAGAAGAATAGAACCTGGGACCCTTTGGTCTGCAGGCCAACTCTCCACCCACCGGCCAGGGCCAAAAGGATGATTTTTTAAAATCAATCTCTCTCCTGGTTTTCTTTATTTCACTGATTACTCATACTCAGTGCCCCTCTTTCTCCTCTGTTTACTTCCGAATACACAAGTGTTCCAGGGCCTCATTCTCTTCGCTTACTTATACATCCAGTCAAATGGCTTCAGATACCATCTGCATACTGATGGTTTGTCGATCTAGTTCCTGACTCCCAGAACTGCGGACTCCTAGGCCCATCCCGCATTTCCAATTTAACATAGTCAAAGCAAGACTCCAGTCTTTGCCCACAGCTAGCTCTCTTGCGGATCTGGTTCATCTCAGTAAATACCACTGCTCTCTATGCAATTCCTCAAGTCAGATATCTGGGAGTTATTCCTCTCTTTCCCTCACTATCTTCCCACCCCTACATCTGATCCATCAACATATGCATTAACTTCTCATTTTAAATAACCCCAGAATCCTTCCAACTGTCTCTATCTTTACTTCTCCTGAGCCCAAGACATTATATAATCTCTTGCCGACTTCAGCAGTGGTCTTCAAATTCATCCTTTTTATCTTACATTTGCTTTTTCTGTTGAATCCTCCATAGGACGGCCTGAATGATCTCTTTAAAATATGAATGAATGTTGCTCTCCTGTTTAAAGTCCCAAATGGCTTTTCACTCCATTGAGAATAATTTCTAATGTCCTTCTCTTGGCCCCTTTTGATCGTACTCCTTATCACTCACCCACTTGTCTGCTATTCTCCCAAATCACTGACCTTTTATTTGTTACTATTCCTATATTATGTGTTGGGCACTTGCTATTTTTTTTTTTTACACTTTCCCCTAGATCTGTAGAAGGTTGAGGTCTGTCACTTAGATTTCAGATTAGATAGCATACCCTCAGAGAGGCCTTCTCTGATCTCAGCCTGGTGTTGCTGCCAGTCATTGAACTTTAGGGCACCTGATGATGTTTATCACTGTCTGCATTTTACCGATTTGTCTTTTGCTCATCTTCTGCCACCACCTACCCTTGAACTAGAAGGTCAGCTCCATGAGAGGACTTACCTGCTTGTTCATGGCAGTAATTCCTGCCCTTGGAAAAGTGCTTGACACATGGATGGTACTCTGTAAACATACAGAGTGAATGAGTGACAATCATCAGAAACCATGAGGCAAAATGATTAGACAATGTATTTGGCTTCTTGCACATGCTAATTAATAGCACCCTGGAGACTGTTTACCTCTATACAGCTGTCTCATTGCTTACGAAGCTGATGAACAAAGGGTTCTGTCTTCACAGGTAAAAGTGCCTACACTTTTAACTTGAGGTGAGCCGTGTGGTATCAGAAGGTCTAGGCTGTACACATTAAGATTAACCAGATGACCTGTTGAAACATTTTCTGGGATGGACTTTTAAGTGCCTGTCAAAGCTTATAATTTGAGAGCAAGCATCAGTGAACTGAACCTGAACGCCTTTCACCTTGGAACCTTTGCTGCTTGAAAATCACCTCTATTTCACTTTTTGCTCGCTGGACCTACTTATCTTTTAGTTTCAGGGCCTGATTCATCAGTTTTGATGGATCCATTTATAAACTCAGTCAGCATTTTAGTCTGCCAGCCTGGGAATAAAAGGGAGTAACTGCAGGCTCGGAAAAAAATAAAAATAACAGTTTTCACTGATTCTGTTTTCAATTAATTTCCAAGAGCACAACACAATAAAAAGTGAGTTTTCTATTCACAATTCTTCCTTTAAATACAGAATATATCCTACTTTTCTCTTTTTTTATTTTTGTGTATTTTGCTCCCACTTTAAGACTTATCCAAGAAATAAATAATAGTCCATCATTCTGTTCATAGAGGGAAAACAACCACCAGCATGAAGCCTGTCTCTAGATGTTAGTAAACAATATATCCTACAGAGTAATTTTTAATCGCTGAACTTTTTAGTACAGGGCTCTGTCATTAACGTTTATGAGCTCAATGGCACTTTTTAAGTATTTTGTTTTCCCAATAAAATAGAACTTGCTTTAAGTCCTGGCTCAGATTGCTAGAAAATGGATGAATATTATGGATGACTCCATGAAGCTCCTATCCTTCAAGTTAGGGTAGTAATTGATTGAGCTTGTCTCATGATTTAATAATAACTGCTCTTCTCATGAAATGATTAGTATAATAAGTGAAGGCCTGGCTTAACATACTATAAAAAATAGTAGATAGCTGTATGAAATCATTTCGGGGAGGAAATTATAATACATGTACATTATTGACTTGAAATGCAGAGTGAATTTAATATAAGAAATCCTAGGAATGCTTAGTTCCTACTCATAAACACAGAGTTAGATGAAAAGAAAAAAAAAGTGAGATGAATATTTGAAGGCCATAAAAAACTTAGGCTGAGTGAAAGACTTTCAGGATAAAAATTCACTCTGAAAATTAGACATTTACAAAGAGTCTCCATTTGCAGAAATCATTACTGTTTGTTTGTTTGTTTGTTTGTTAACTTAGCTTCTACATAGGCTTGTGGGTCATAGCACTTGAATGAATTTTGGAAAGTTAACTGCTTCAAGACCATGGCAAGAGACCCTACCAGCTTTCATCTTCCTCCTGTCTAGTCCCTCCCTCCCCCAGTACTATTCAATAACTCTCTAACTATGACCTTCTTTGAGAAATCCCAAGCCAATGTGTTATTGCTAATCCACCATTTGTTCATACTGTCTATATACTAGTACATTTCACACACACACACACACACACACACACACACACACACACACACCTATAACTTTTTCTTCTTTTGTTCACTTTCCTCTATTTTCCCATCACAGTTTTTTGTTTTAAGGTAATATTGTCCAATATAGCACTGTAGTTCTTCAATTGTATCCTATTACTTTTTTGCAAAACCAGGAGTGAAATTCAGAACACTTAGAGACCTGATACATATGGTGTGGAAGCTGCAGTTCCCACACACAGCCATGAGTCAAATAAGAGAGGCAGTGAGCTAGTTCTTCCCTTGGAAGTTTTAGCACGGACCCCGTGTATCATATATTCCATGGTTAGAGAAAGTTTTAGTATTGTGCTAGTGAAGATGGAAAGTACCAAAAAACATGATGTCCTTTGCTTAATTCA
This sequence comes from Myotis myotis, assembly GCF_014108235.1. Taxonomy (NCBI): domain Eukaryota; kingdom Metazoa; phylum Chordata; class Mammalia; order Chiroptera; family Vespertilionidae; genus Myotis; species Myotis myotis. The sequence goes on from NW_023416335.1 coordinate 17,053,464, forward strand.
GAGACATTTTGAACATATTTTAACTACTACTAATTGTCCAAGTCTGAATAACTAGCTTGTGCAATAAGTTGCAACAGAAACAAAAGGCCACAAATAATATTCTCGTAAAAGTTAACATCAGTTTAGAGAATATTTGTTGACACTTATATGACTTTATTTTTTGTTCACTCAATGATTTTTGCGTTCATATTATGTAAACGTGAATGACAATAGATTGGAAAAATTCAACAAGAGAGCTATGCATACTGTCTGTAAAGATGAGAGAGAGGGGAGATTTAGGCCAAGTAAACTTTTAATAGAAGTTATCTTGTGAGTAAAATCTGAGCTACCCAGGCAAATGAGAAGGGAAAACATATCCCAGAGACAGAGTAAGGTTTATGCAAATAGATGGAGGGAGATGTGTGGCACCTGAGAAAGGAAGCTAGAAAGGACCAGATTATAAAGGTCTTTTAAAGCCATACGAAGGAACAGGAGTTAATAGAGGGTTCTTTGAAGAGCAGCAGGTTGTCCTAAAATCAAACCTGTGATTTAGAAAGCTCCTGGGAGGAAGGCGGGCTGGAAGTATTCAGGATGGTTAGAAGACCATTGCAGTAGTTCAGGGACTGATTATAACGTGAGCTGACACGCTGGCTGCATGCCACTGTGCTTGCATGTGCTTGTATCAGTGAGTGGGAACCCTTTGGGAAATTTAATAACAATCTGTAAAAATCAATCAATCAATCAATTAAAAAACCACAGACATCTAATAACTAAGTAAAATCACACCACCTCTTTGGGTTTCAGTTTCTTCTTTATAAAATAAGAAGCTTGTACTTGAAATATTTTAAATGCTAAATTCTCCCAAATCTAGTAGAGGATGTGTTTCATTGAGGTAGATTTTAAACGTTTCTTTTCACTTGCTTCTTTACTTGGGAGAACCCAGGATTCTGAAGTCCTGAAATGTATTCATGGAAATTAAATTCCACTACAGTCTTTCTAAATAAGAAACTTCCACCTAAAATTACTTTCACTTTAAAATGTTCTGCCCTGATCTTACATACGCATAGGGAATAAATTATACTTAGAATTCCTTACATTCACATGTTTGGCATTTTCAAATTATTTTCATGTACATCCCCTGATTTAAACTTATTGTGACCTTATGATGTAGCCAGGACCGGACTGTTTTGTAGATTAGGAAACTGAGAAAAAGAGAATTTAAGTACCTAGCTCATACATTGGAGCTTCATTCAGGTTCCAGAATCCCAATTCTTTGTTCTTTCCCATAGTCCCTGAATTACCCTAGCTCTACAATCATCTCCAGTGATAATACGAAATAAAAATAGTGTTCTTGTCAGAAAACACAGTTTATGAACACAGAGGTATTAATGCTACTGTGACCCATGCCTCAAATAGGACATGGGAGATGGTTTTATTTTTCATTTAGATAATATATACTAGTAAAGTGTTCTTTTGGAAGAGGTTGTGTCACTAACTAGTTGCATTACTTATACAAGTCATTACATCTTACTTTTTCTTAACTACTAGAGTCCTGGTGCACAGATTTGTGCACATTGAAAGGAAATTAATTAGAAGGTGATGGGCAGGGCAGGACTGGGCGAGATGGACCAGACACACCCTGGAGCCAACCTCCTGTAGTCCCTCCCCAACCAGCTGCACCTGGGGTGGCGCTGGAGCTCAAAGGGTATCTGCAGAGTGAGCAGGGTCCCTCCAGCAGGTGGGGTTCCTCGGCCTGGCCTGTGGGTATCGAGCCAAAATCGGCAGTCCAACATCCCCCCAGGGGTTCTGGAGTGTGAGAGAGCACTCTGCAAAGTTGCTGTCTCTCAGCAGGTCCTGCATTAAGTGTCTGCCCCCTGGTGGTCAGTGCACATCATAGCTACCGGCTGGTCGGCTGGTCAGCTGGTCACTTAGCCTTTTATATATAGAGATTGTCATTGAATTAGTACTCACTAATATCTATAGCACTTCCAGCTATAAAATTCTAACATCCTGGTATTCTTTAATGTTCATTCCTTGATTTACTATTATTTTTTTATCAAACCTTTTCATCTCAGGTAAAATGGCAACCTATATACAGACAGTCCTCAGGTTACGTCGGAAAGGTTACGTCGGAAAGGTTACATTTATTTATAAAAAAAAATGTTCCATCATTTCGACATATGTGCATATGTGCTTTATGTTTTTTATTATTTATTTACCACAAGTAAAGGTCAGGAATTGTTATCTTTCTTCAAGTTTGTTTTTTTTTTTTTTTTTTACTGTTTCACTTCATTACTGCTGTGTATGTGCTCCATGAGAGTGACATAGGTGCTTATGTAGGTGGGTTCCGACTTGCAGCGAAAATCGCGTTACGTCACGCCATAGGAACGAATCTCTGACGTAACCCGAAATTTCTGCTATAATTTCAAAGTAAGAAAATTCACCTGGCCTACCAGCAGCCTGTCTGTAATTGATAACAGCCTTACAGGACAGTCCTTGCCATCATATCTGCCATCGTAACTTAAACCTGTTTCTTTCCTTTTTATGAGAGAGAGAGAAATAAATAATACAACTGCACACAGCAACCTAGCAGGATTTTATCTTCATGTCCTTCAAATCCCATCCCCTTCACTGATTTTTAACTCGGCACATTTTTAAGCTGGCCTCACGTAAAGACACAAATCTTTGAGATATAAATTGTACAAAGGCATGCAACCAGTATCTTTTTAGAATAAATCTAATACAAATACAAAATAGTGTAGGAGCGAAGCTTGAACAATAACCCCATCCATGGGAAGTGAAGATTGACATAGTAGTAATGTTTATTTTATTTTTTAGTTTTTGCTTGGAATGTCAATAGTTATCAGACAAAGTGATTGGGAGGAAAACTTGTTCCCTTTTACAACCTTCTTCTTAGTCCCAGAGCCCAAATGCAACTGTGCTGTGGACCAGGGCTCTTGCCTTGAACCTATTAGTGTGTATCTCTTACAGGCTTGTCCTTGACTACATCCAATAGCAAAATCCAATGCACACTCAGTCCAACATACAGCAATTTCTTCCCATGCATGAGAAACGTTTTTAAGAGCTCAGTGCAAAGAAATCACTTATTCCTTCCAAAAGCATTCACTGAGTTTTTCATAGGGGCCATATATTATGCTTAGGTAGCCACGTAAGACAAATCTAGATCCTTCCTTTAAAAAGCACACAGTGTTAGGGAGATCTATACCCTCTGTATAAATAATGATACCATTTCGTCACACGTGAGGAAGGGCCGCAGGAGAGAGAGAGGGCTACAGGAGCCAGATACAGTGCTTTGTGAAAGGTCAATGGCATTAGAAAGGGCATCGGAGATGTTACCATCTGACTCCCTTCACCCCAGCTTTTCATGGAGTCCAGCCTGCTAGGACTGCTGATTGTCTCCCTTCGCTGCATGGAATTGTCTAGTACATCCTACCTCTTAGGTACTTTGAAAATCCCATCGGTAAACAGCTGGACCCAGCACAAGTCACTAGGAAGTTGTCTTCTCAGCAGCCATCTACAAACAGACAATAAACACAAGGCATTCAATAGTATCAAATGCTCGAGGGATTGCAGCCCTCCTGCCTCTTAATCCCTCAATTATTTTCCTCTTTATTGACTAGTCAGGAGGATCACACTTCGCCAGCCATTAGAGCACAAAGAATGACTTTCCTGCAAGGGTGCTGTTCGGGGCCCACTGGAGATATTCACTGTTAGGATAGACAGTTTCAGGGACACAGGATAATTACAGAGTCCAGCTCTGCCTCCCTTTAAGGGATAAATCTTCTTTTTCTCCCTAGCTTTTGTGTGTTGTAACTGGAGGTCAACTGAAGTTAATTCTTTGAGTTGGTTCTTGAGAAAACCCTTTCAATCTACATTTCCAGGCACAAATCTTGACTCCAACTTAAAAAAAAAAAAAAAAAGCCCTCCAAAGAGTTAGTTACTTGAATCCCTTAACTTATAGCTACATTTTCAATACTTTCATAAGCCAGAAATCTCTATCTACAATTTTTCCCTAAGTGTCCGATTAGCTTAACTTTCCACAGCTGCTGTTGGCATTTCTCTGAAAAACTTGAGTATCTCTATTTCTTAAAAAAAAAAAAAAGTAAGGATATAGGTACTTAACCTTGCTTTCTAAAATGTACTTTTTCAATCATTTTTCATAACATTAGAATACAACTGTTCTGTTTTCCACCCACCCTACTTTCACTGAGTAGCATCTACATATATGCAGATTTAATCAATATAGTACTCATTTTCTTTACAAGAAGTTCATTCATCAGACATTGAGAACTTGGCAGGGGGGCTACTATTCTCACATATCAATATTTATTTTTAGCCACTTTTATTTTGGAAGGCTTTTCCCCAGAAAATTATGTGGAAGACTAAGTCGGGGAACGAATATAAACAAGGTGTTGAAGCTACTGGAAAAGTAATTCATTCATTCATTCATTCATTCATTCATCAACTGTCTTCTGAGCACTGTGCTTAGACCTTAAGACAGTGGTGAAGGCAGAGTAGGTTTCTATTCTAGCACAGTAGTCAGAACCAATAGGGAGTGAGATTGTCAGAAATGATGAAACAGGACATAGTCCTTTTGAGATAATTAACTGGGTGAATGATGGAGTTGATGTAGAAGTCTGAGCATGGTACAGGAAAAAACCATCAATCTCCCTCCTCTCTGGGAAATTTAGATAGGTTTAGATAGGTTGAGAGAGGATGTGACAGAAATGTGGAGAGATTCCATGTCCCATGATAACAAAGACATGGTAAGATAGTTAATGTACAGGGTAGAGCAAAAGCAGGTTTATAGTTGTTCATATGGAAAATAATGCAAACAATAATTAATATAATACAAAAATAAACTTTTGCATACTCACAACTGTGAACCTACTTTTGCCCCCACCCTGTATCTATAGCAAGAGGAGTGCATTCACAATGCAATGGAAGGAAACGTGGAGAGGAGGGTAGAGCAGATAAGGCAAAGAGAAAACCATGAAAATAAACATTGTGACCATAGGACTCATCTGTGCCATGGATGTTAAACCAAGTTGGCGGTTAGAGGAAAATTAAAGCTTAAGATATTCTTTTTTAAAAATATATTTTTATTGATTTCAGAGAGGAAGGGAGAAGGGGGGAAGCATAGAAACATCAGTGATGAGAGAGAATTTTGATTGCCGCCTTCTGCACATCCCTACTGGGGATAGAGACCACAACCCAAGCCATATGCCTAACAGGGAATTGAACTGTGACCTCCTGGTTCATAGGTCCACTGAGCCACACCAGCTGAAGGGGCTTGTCCTGTTCTTGGTAATCATGGATAGGCTGTGAGGAGCAGTTTTATTAACCTTTTGGGACCCCAAATTTAACAAAACAGGCTCCAATCACTTCACCATCACCTACTAGGTAAGGCATCCAACTTCTCTAAGATTCAGTTTCTTCATGTGTAAAATACAGGTAATAATTATACCAAACTTACTTCATTTTAATGAGGATTAAGTGAGGACTGAATGTCTGATATATAGTGAATATTAGTAAAAGTTAGCAGAGATTATAAATTGGCAGGGAATGGAATGAGATCCTCAAAATGCTAATCTTCAACGGATTAAGTTTTGCTAAGCAAAGACAGAGGAGGCACAAGAGATTTAGAGAATTATAAAGACAAATGAATTAAGGATTAAGATCAAAGAGTGCTGAGAAATGTTTAATCCACTCAGGGTAGAAAGTGGACTCCTTTTTACCTCTTAACAATCTCTAATCTGAGTTTCAATTTTTTGTCTTATTTTTATCATAAATACTTTGTTCCTCCAATAGTATATAAAAACTAGAATTGCTTTGGGATGGGAGTCAGAGAGGGAGAGGGAAGGTTGGGAGGTACTACTCATGTTTGCTGGTACCAACCCCTATCCTAATGTTTGTGATATCCACCTATAACTCAACTCTCCCCTGGCCATAAAACACACTGGGATTTCACTAAGGAAAACAGTAACTGCCAGCATTTACCATTCAAACTGGTTCACTTATGTCACATGCCAGGGATCCCTAATTAATGAAATAATTTGTAATTTCATTGGTAAAATTCTTTTCTCTAGGAATTACTCTTGGTTCCACCAACAGACCACACAACCAAGAATTACCTTTTGTACATGACCTTTAGTACACTTAACTCCTGCTACCTTCTTTCTATCTACTTCAGAATCTAATTGTTTACTTAATATTTATTTATTTATTTATTTATTTACTTTTGCTTTAAAAACAATTCTTATCACCCTTTGGAAAGATCTACTAGCTATGGTAAGTAGGAATGGTTCTCTTGATTTTTAAAAGGCAATATCTTGAAGAGATGAAGGAAATATACTTTAAATTATTTTAAAATTCTAGCTTTGTGATTGACACACTATTTAACTTTTCAACATATTGCTACTAATCTTTTAGGAACTTTTGCAACCTGTCTGTCTTCCTGTCCTTATTGGGTCTCCTTTATAGAAGTCACCAACACTTGGAGCCATTTATGCCTATAGACATACAAATAGCTAAATCCTTTCACAACATGTCCATTTCACCACAAGCATTAATTCTGTTTCAGTTTGAGTTGGATCGATGGACTTATCTTTGCTTCTATTCAGTTATCTCAGCAACAATAGGATTCTTTATCTACATGGTTTAGTGGATGGAAGGGCACACTGACCTGACCCACTGCTGCTTTTATTTCAGAAAATCATTTCTAATCACTTTCCTTGGACCCAAGTGGGTCTGTTTATTTTTTCCTACATTTTATAATTTGTCTCATTTACATTTTTGATGAATTTTTTGGAATCGATTTTTCTGATAAGAGGGTTGTGGTTACAGATCAATCACCATCCATCATGGTACTAAGCCACTGAGAAGTACACTGCCTTCTAGATTTCATTTAGAAGTGCTTATTTTACATAAACAGATGATCCAAGTAGAATTTACTTGCGTTTAGTAAGAAACACCAAACATTTGGAAACAAAGACTTAATTTTTTTAATAAAAAATGCTCTAATACTGATTCTGTATTTAGAAACTGCTACTGTTAAATACTTGATATTTAGTATTTATAATATTTAAATATCAAAAGGGGGGAAAGATTTTGTTGTTTAAAGTCTTCTTTTGAGTCTCAGCTCCAAAACTCGCCCAAAAGGCTGATTTAAGTTATAGTTCTAAGTTCTAGACAATCATTTGACTCTTTTCTAGGCAACTTTAGGGTTGGTGCTCAAAATAGTTGGAGACTAGGTATGCAAAGAAAGCTAGCAATGAGAATGGAGAAAATGGGTCATAAATGTCCAGGAATGCCTGTTGACCACCTGACCTCCCTATATTTAAACAGGAGAAGAGGGTGCTGGTACTCACTTTCTCTTTTTATACCCACATGATTGAACTCACCCAAGCTATATCCCATCGGATCTCCCTAGTGTTTAAAAAGCCAAGGGGGATTATCAGTTGGATTACAAGGAGCAAACTGTGGCATAGAGGAAGAGGAATGGAAGCTTACTTGCAAAGACCTGACCTTGAGGTCTTGGTCTTTATCTCTTATTTCCCCTCATACCAATCCATAATGAAACATAGTTACTACACATTTATCTACAGTTTTTGTTGCTAAAATAGTATAATGGACACCAGAATAGTTGGAAGAGCATGTTCTTTAAAGTCCTACTTTTATAACCTGGAGCAGCAAGTCTTTACTTTTCTGATTGTAGGTTTCTTCACCTGTAGTATGGGGTAATAATACCTACTCTGTAGGCTCAAATGCAATATCAGTGAGTGTTCTGTACTTTGCAACATGCATCTTAGTAGTGTTTTTATTTATTTTTTTGTGCTTTTCCCTCCTATACCACTGCAAAAAAAGCGGGGGTGGGGGAGGGGAGGTGCTGAGGATGAGTGGGGAGGAATGAGAGCCATCTGTTGAGAATGCAAGGCTAAGTTCTTATTTATAGAATTTCTCTTTAAAATTCTGTTACTGTCCAACTTCTCCTGGGATTTCTGATAGTGTTCCCTCTCGGTGTTTTGACCTTCTGTTATTTGGAAGATACAAATTTATTCATGACAAAATGGATGGAGGAACTTAGGCTACAGGGTGAAGTTGAAAGAACAGAGTCTGAATATCAGTTGGAATCCACTTTGACGTTAAACAAGTTGACTGAGGTTCTTTTGTCAAGTTGACTTGTTAAAGGGATCAGAGATAACATATGTACATAGGAACACTAGTACAAGAAAGAAGCTAGAAAATTGGTGCTACTACTCACCTGATTATTACTATTGTTATTTGGAAAAAAAGAGTATTTTCTGCACACAGAATATTAAATTTAATTTACCTTAGTGCTCAATGATGAGATATTTAATTATTTATTTATTTATTTATTTATTTATTTATTTATTTATTTATTTTAAATATATTTTATTGATTTTGTTTACAGAGAGGAAGGGAGAGGGATAGATATTTAGAAACATCAATGAGAGAAAAACATCGATCAGCTGCCTCCTGCACACCCCCTACTGGGGATGTGCCCACAACCAAGGTACATGCCCTTGACCGGAATCGAACCTGGGACCCTTCAGTCCGCAGGCCGACGCTCTGTCCACTGTTAGGGATGGGATTTTAGAACTGGAATGGACTTCAGCAACAATCTAGTGAGTCAAATCTAATCCAGCCCCTTCATTTGATAGATAATAACAACAAAAAAGCCGTGGGAGAGTAAGGTCATCCATTCCCTTTAAAATATATATGTAATCTCAGATCTTGAACCAGACTCCCTAAATCCTAATCAGGGCTCTTTCCACTCTAACATACTATTTAACAGAATGTTCGGTCTCTCATTTTCTGGTACCATCCTGGATTCTAGAACCAACCACATCCACTCATTCTCCCTACAATCCCCACCTGCCTGAACAGTGAGAAGCCTGGTCCATTTGTCATGGTTTCCCCAGACTTACAGCTCTCTGCCCTTTAATTCTTATGTATTCTCTCTCAGCGTCTTGATCCCTGGAGTTTACTCACTGAGATGCCTTTCCATTTAATATTTTTGTAGTCACTTACCCAATGTATTTATCATAATATATTCCATTTTTGACAGAGGACAGCACTGATATGTTTTAATGAACACAGACATGCTCTCCCATACTCGTAGATAAAAGAATAATGTGAAGTTAAAATAAAAATTTTGTTTGGAATAGTTTTTTTGATATCATACACTTATTGTAACAATATTGCCCATTCCTCAAAGCATTCTGCGAACTCCTTGAAATCTCTGTATTCAGAAATGATTATAGTGAGAAAAGTTTTTCTGGGAGTAAAGAAGACTGATGACATTAGAAGGCAGATGTCTGGAGTCTCACCTTCACCCTCTCTCCCATGAAGTCCCTATTCCCTAGGCACACAGACACTTCCCAAAATGTTCCCCCTCCCTACAGCATGCAATGATCCCACCTCTACTACTGCCCAGGAACTGCTCTCAGTGCTATTCCTCTTTCTGGGACTGCAATTTTATGTTCTGGAACAGGCACTTTGTGACAGAAATGATGTCAGGTATTCTATCCTCTGGTCTGTGACCTTTTAGTGAGGATTATTGGTTTATTTATGCAAAGCACATACAGTTGTTCTTTACTAGTACTAGTACAGTGCTGAGAATATATAGATAATAATGTTGCTTCCCCTAGAAATCCGTCATCTCTAAGATTACAACACTACGTTTCCCTACCTGCTTCCTGGACCTTGCTCACGCCTTCTCAAAAAGCCCCAAAAGTCAGCAGCGACTTCCCTCACCTCCTGCCATCGCTCCCAAGGGAGCTGGACCTCCAGTTTGACCCATTTCTTAGGAAGGCCCTCTGATACTCTTCCTCTGTCTTTTCACTTTGGGATCATTGCTGTCTTAAGAATAAAGGCACTTCTCACTAAAGGAGTGTGGTACAGGAGGACAAATATGAGACTTGGGGTTAAATAAATCTAGATTCAAATCTTGGCAATCACAAGTGACATAATCTTAGACATTATTTGACAATAATAGAATTATGAATATTATAGAACAGTTAACTATCATATAGGTCAGATATTGGGTTAGATGCTTTAAAGTGTGTATTCTCAATTAATCCAAATCTCTGATTTTTTAAGGTCCTAAAAAAAATGAGGACAAATATACCTATCTCATTCAGGAGACGTAAAAATTTAGCAGGTAGGAAAAGTATTGTTTCTTTTTGTGTGGATGTGAAAGAGACACTAGTTTATAAGGAAAACTGAAATTGATTTTAAAACATATATGATAGAAATTTTGGGGAAAGGGAAGTCTATTGGAGAAGAAATCTATGTCTGTGTGGTCAAAGACAAATGTAGGAAAAGAAGGACCAATTATATGAAAAATGACAGCAAGGTATGTACATAATTCTAGGGTTGGAACTAAGAGAAAGTACAGAAGGTTATATATGAAAAACTAATTCATTCTTCGGGGGTCCTCTTTGCTGATATTATCTCCTTTCAGGAGCTATCAGTTAATTTATTTCTTTTGCTCCTTTATGTGCTCATAGGCATTAAGAATACAATTGATCCCATATAATTATAGAGAAAAGTTTCATTCAGGAGGCCAAAGAAGAAGTTTCTTTCTGACTTATAAAGAGGCAACCAGGATGACTATAGAGAAAGGTGTGTATAACCTTTTATGGGCACCATGTATTTATTTTCTAGGAGGTCTAAGTTATTTTTCAGGTTTGATTAGACTCAAGAAACTATATTTTCTATAGGACTGACTCTTTTTGGCAACACATGAGAATTACCAATGATTATAGCATTTCCTGCTCTCGATAGCAACTCCCCTCATTTCCTTCAGTCTTTATATATGACCTGCTGTAAATATTGACAGTTATGTTAATGGTAAGCATAACACAGGATGACTTTTCTTAAGCTCCAAACTGAATTTCGTGGTTAATTGATTGGCCAGCTGGCCCTGCCGTCTCTTGACCTCCACAAGAGCCAGCAAGATTGATGGCTTCAACAGCCTTTCATGGTGCACTGAAGCATTCAGATCTATCTTTTGTTATTTGGGAAACACTAAGTTCTTATGTAGCACATTATTTAGATGGACTCAGGGGCTGATGAGTTGGGAGGCAGGCAAATGCCCAAGTGGAAGACAATGTCTGCAGATCAAAGGAGCCGAGGAGACAGAGAGTTCATAAAATGTGAATACAATTCCAGGGGAGGATTGATGATTACGGAAGCAGAAAGCCAGTCAAGTTAAATATTCATTCTAGCAACAAGTCTGGTCATCTTACTGGGACCCATCCCTCTACGAAGTTTCCTCAGCTTTTCAAGGTCTGCACAAGGGAAGAACAAAGCCATCAGGGAGACTCTCATTCTGGAAAGCCGGCTGCAAGATGGCATGAATCAGAGGGTCAAGCAACTACCACTGAGAGTTCATCGCATTCGACCCCTTAAAGAATAAGGCTCCCACTGTGGTTCTGCAGGAGTGGTTCAGCGTCATCAACACCAATGAGCCCTAATGAATGTGACAATTTAGAATTATTGAGTCATTTTCTCAGAAACTTTTTCTCCTCAGAAACAAAACAGGCTGAAACTCATATCTTAAATGCTCTCTTTAGATGTTTGCACATTAATATCTGAAATCAAATGACAGAGGGCATATTAACAAGTAAAACATTGGCATATAGTCTTGTTTCAAGAGCATAATCATAATGCAGTTATGAAACAAGCATAATCATAATGCAGTTATAAAACATTAAATATATACTTACATATACATTAAATAGATATATATTTATGTACAAAATTGTTGGCCTAGTTTTGCCACCTATGTCTGTCAATTGTCATTTCAAAATCTCAACTTTTAATGACTTTTGACAGTAGGTGAGGTTGAATGTTGGTAGGGAAAGAAAGGATGAAGGGAAAATTAAATCCAAAAAGTAGGGCTGAACAGTGGGAATTATTAATTTAGTGTCTCCACACAAAAATATTTACTTTTGTTCTTTGGCCTCTCACAATATGCAGTTTAACTCCCTGTGTGGTTTAGGGAATAAAATGTCTCAGTTTGGTTCTTGGTTCAAATCTTAGAAAGGATTCTAAAACAGTTAACTCTGTTCCTTTTTGCTTGGCTTGCTGAGTTGTCTTTACCAATGACACAGTCCATGAATAGACTACCTTGGAGATTTAAAAAGTCACAACATATAATAAATCTACATAGAATTCTCATTCTCTGGAACAATTGAGAAGTTGAAATTGCCTGATCTTTTCAAGTCAATGTTGCCACTTTGACCCAGGCAAATGAGAAATAAAACATCAATACCAACCAGCAGTTTCAAGCATCCTTTTGCTGCATAATAACTCAGCAGTAGGCTTTGCTAATAGTGTTTATGAGCTGCCAGACTGGGATTGGCCCTTAGTCAAGGAGGCATTTGCCCAGGGGGCTTCTTCTGTGTGAGGGGCCTTTTTGCATCCTGGGGGCCCTTTTAGGTGACTCTCAGCAGGAGTGGTCTCTGCAGGCCAAGGCCTTTTGCAAAAAGTGAACTGCTTTCAATTATTGCTTTACGGTCCATGCTGCATTCACTGTTTTAGGACACCAATATAATACCATAAAAATTATTATGTAGGAAACACCTATGCTACGAGGTCATGGCTACTGGTTTTTAGGTATTATTTATTTTTTGATGTCATTAATGAAAAAGAAACAAACCAATATATATATATAAATATATATACATTTCTCAAACTTTAAGATAGCTGTATCCTAAACTCAAATGGCACTATAATGTGCAGTGGATCTCAGTGTAGCAATCATCAGCCATCAACCATGACATGACATGGAAGGAGATTATATAAAAAGAAGATGGGAGTAGAGCCTACATGGCAATGGCTGAGTTCAGGCAAAGGGGAAGGTGATTGAGAGCCAAAGGTTGGACTGTCCAAATTGTTCTTTGGCCTTAAAATGACCCAAAATGTTCCCGAATTCAAGTTCAGAAAGGAAATCAGTAATGCTCACTGTACTTTAGGTTTCATTTGACGCCCACAGCTGAAACTACCTCTTGGGGTGTGTGTATTTACTTCAGCAAAGAATATAATTGAATTTGGAAATTATCTAACAGTGCTACCTGTTCAGACCTGTTATTTCAACTCCCTGAAAATTCCCGTATTGAGTCCTACTGGGAAGAGTTCTTAGGATGGCATCTGTTTACTAAGAAGGGGCTATGTCCACCTGCTCTAGGGTATTGAAATAAATGGTAAATCTATACCCAATTCATATAAGACATAATTTCCAGGGGGAAAACAAACTTAAGGGACAGGTCCTGGCAGGGTGCCAGGGAATCTCAGTCAGCTTCCCAGTCCCTGTAATTCATGGGAGAAATGAATCCATTAAACTGAACAAACTGAATCCAATTTATTTTTCATAGTTCAAAAGAAAGGAGAAGTCAAACCAATGGGCTTCATGCAAATGAGTGGTAGCACACTCAAAGTTCTAGAATAATGTTGCCATTACAATATTTTACATAATTTTTGTAATTATTATTTGGTTTTGGTTCCAGAAAATTCATCCTATATAATAAAAAGCTAATATGCAAATTGTCTTCTCAACCAGGAGTTTGACCAGAAATTCGATCAGGGGACGGGGACGGGGCCGGCCAGCCAACTGCCTGCGGCGCCTCCCCCAAGCCAGCCCCACCTCCGATTACTTCCCCACTTCCCCCAATTGGGGTGGGCTGGCTGGACTCCACCCATGCAAGATTTCATGCACTGGGCCTCTAGTCTTTATATATATATATATATATATATATTTTTTTTTTAAGATCAGTCAAGGAGGCATAAGGGTCTGTCCAATATGTATCCAACATTCTGATGAGCTTAGGGAGATCCAAAAAGATAAGAAGGAATTTAAGGAGGTCATCATCTGAATCATTGAATAAATCCTCATTACATACCCAATATATGGAGGATACATATGGAGAAAGCAGAACACGAAGTCCCAGTCTTCAAAGTGATAAAGTAAGGTTGCAGAAACAATTACAACACAAGGCAATATACCTGGAGCTGCCATTAAGTAGCATGTTTCAAATGAGTGATCCAGAACACAAGTGTAAAGTCAGAAAAGTAGTCCATTATTGTGGTCTCTAGGTGTGCACTCTGAGCCCTGACTCTCAGGGAGGCAGTATTGCACTGTGGTTAAGTTTATGGACCCTAGAGTCAGGCTGCATGGATTCAAATCTCTGCTTTACCACTAAGAGCTACATGATCGCAAGCAAGTTACTTAACCTTTCTCTGTTTTAGTTTCTCATCTCTAATAGAGAGCTAATGGTAGTCTGGAATAGTTGCTATAAGGATTAAATAAACTAATAGAAATAAAGTTCTTAGAGCAATTTCTGAAGGAGCTAGACTTTCTGGTTGACTTGAAGAATGGGTTGGATTAGGAAGTGGGGCAGGGGGGTATTGAAGACTTCACTCTGTCAAATGAGAGGAGGTGTCAGTCTAAGTGGGAATGCAGGGATGAAGAAATTCCTAGCTTGTCTGGGGTGTAGAAGACCTCTAACTGGCCTGCATGTTCTAGCAAGAGTGAGATGCACTGAGTTCAGTCTACTAAGAGCCCTGAATACTAAAATAAGGAGTTTACTTTCTATTCTGTAAGATAATTTCCCACCACGCTCTTTAAGACAAATAATACTGCTATATGAGCAACAGATGGTAACTGTGTATAACTGTGAACAGAGTTAAACACCTGTAATCAAATAAAATTCACAACAGAATTAATTTACCACATTAATAGTGTGCATAATCAGTTGTGTGCTGGTAACCAGCCTTCAGGGGGAAAATCCTGATTTATATAAATACTCTCATAATGGTCAATTGGCACTATCAAAGTAATGTCACTGAACAAGAAATTGGGAAGAAATGCATACAGTAGGCCCTGGTGAGCAGGTATGAGCAGGAGTGAGCAGATTTAAGTGGGCTCTAGCACACCACTGCCTTGTACTTAATCCCTACACACACAGAATGAGCGCCTTGAAAGTAGTAACTGCTTTATCTTTTTTTTCACCCACACTAAGCACTGAATACTAGTAGTTACATAATATATGTATATGTGTGTAGATGACATGATGAATCATATATATATATATATATACACACACACACACACACACACACATACACACACACACACATATCCTATATAATAAAAGCCTAATATGCCAATCGACTGTATGGTTGAATGACTGGTGAAATGACCAGTCACTATGACACACACTGACCACCAGGGGGCAGACACTCAACACAGGACCTGCCCCCTGCTTGTCAGTGCGTTCCCACAGGGGGAGTGCCACTCAACCAGAAGCCGGGTTCATGGCAGATGAGCACAGCTGCAGTGGCGAGAGCCTTTCCCCGCCTCCATAGCAGCACTAAGGAGTAACGAGCCAAGCGGTAAGGAGTAGCGAGCAGGTGGGTGTTAAGGAGTGAGGGGTCCTGGACTGCGAGAGGAATGTCCACCAAGGGGTCCCGGACTGAGAGAGGGTGCAGGCCGGGCTGAGGCACCACCCCCACACACACAGTGCAGGAATTTTGTGCACCGGACCTCTAGTATGTACAGTATATATACACATAAATAGATCTAAAAACTTATCATAATTGGCATCACCTTGATAGAGCCTAACCAAATTTTGGGTTTGCTTTCTCTCTACTGTCTTTCAATAGTATCAGTGTTTAAGTGTTTATTCTTTTTTATTTTAAATATATTTTTTATTGATTTCAGAGAGGAAAGGAGAAGGAGATAGAAACATCAATGATGAGAGAGAATCATCCATCGGCTTCCTCCTGTACACCCCTTACTAGGGATCAAGCCTGCAACCAAGGCATGTGCCCTGACAGGGAATCGAACTGTGACCTCCTGGTTCATAGGTCAGTGTTGAACCACTGAGCCACACTGGTTGGGCTGGGTGTTTATTCTTTGCACATCATTGATACATGCTAAAAATCAAAAGCTCTCATGTCCTTCTGAGCAGGTCCTGGCTGAGACCCCTGTGCCTTGAGGGCCCTGTGTCCCCGAATCACCTTGACCTGACCTCCCTCCATTGTTCTGCTGTGATTAGGAAGGGACTGCTTTGGTGCTCTGGTCCTCTGTGGCATAAGCCCAGTTCCTCCCTCTTCCTTACCTGAGGGACAGAGGCAGAGACCTGACAAGAAAAAAAATGCATGGATTAGGGAGAAGGAACAGGCAAAATTGGCTCGAGGCACTAAACTATTTTGAAGCTGTGAGGAATGAAGAAGATAACAGCTAGTTGGAATAACCTATCAACAGATGGGCTGAACTAAAGCCCCCAAAATACTCCCATTCTCAATCAGGATTTCTCTAAACTAGTTTGGTGTTAGGAAACAACCTGGGCTTTAAAACTCATTTACACCGAAGTGCAAAATGACCACTTTGAGAGAAGTCTTTGAACCATGGGAGATGGTGTTAGGCAATCTGAGTCTTAGGCTGTCCTTGAGTCTTCCCACAGTCCCCTGCCTTTCACATGGTACACATTCAATTCATGTCTGGATGACACTGAGTTAGCATGACCTGAGGGAGCCTATAACTATATATGAAAGTGTGTGTGTGTGTGCACGCGCGTGCATGCATGCGTGTGCGTATTGGGCAGATGGGCAAGAGCATTTTCTCCCAGATTGCCCTACTGGTAGGTCACTGTCTTGTTAGTCTTCCATGCCTTTAGCTAAATCTTACATTTTCCAAGGTATAGCCTGACTAGAGGTGTCTTTTATTCATGGGGGTACAAATCTATTCTCTGAGATATGGAAGCTATTTTAGGTACACTCCCAATAATACTCCACTCCCCTTGCCTCTGAAGAGACACACACAAAATAAACCAAAAGAGACATAGTGCTAGGAAGGATTTCAAGTAAGCTGACTGCTGTAGCTATCTCCAGCTTCTTCTCATCATGAATGTTATGTTCCCAGTCCCCTCTTTTTTATTACCCTGGACTTGAAGGGAAGTGACTATTTCTACTTCTGTGCTCAGTGTGCAACACAGTTGCTTATGTCTGAAACCCCCATCCACCAATTTATATGCCTTTTCTAGAATGTTCTTCTCTCCATCTCTTAATGATCTTGTGTTAAGCTCTTTGAAGTCAGGGCAGGGACTCTGGTTAGACTTCTTTGCATTCCCCACCTAAGTGTAGGCATGGAGAACGGAATGCTTGGCCACTCTGTCTCACTCAGGTAGGTGGTACCACTGTCACATCAATTTCTCTCACTGCTGAGAAGGGGAGAAACAGGTGGGTAGTGAATCCCAGAAAAAAGCTTCATCTCTTTCACAGTTTCCATTACTGTGTCAGATGTCCACTGACCATTAGAAAGTTTGGGCAAAACCACAGCAATTTGGAAGAATCCACTTGAGGATTTGGTTCAGGTGGTAAATGGAACTAAAGCACCATACCTATGAGAATAGCTGGCTTCTGTGCAATACACAGTGTAGATGAGAGAGAATGGAGTGAAGAAGCCATGTTAGGCTACTAAGGTGTCCAGGCAGAAAGTACTGAACATCCCATAGTGTTGCTGTCAGTGGGCAGGAGAAATAGACAATGATAAAATACATTTTGATTTAGCATGACTTAGGGGAGGACTTTCATTGAGAAAACATGAGAAAAGGGAGTCAACATGGACAGAGGTTTCAAGAGCAGATCACTAATGAAATGTGATCACACTAATGAAAATAGAGAAGCTAAGATGGTTTTGGTGAAAACATGATGAGTTCTGTTTTAAGCACATTAAAGTCAAGGTAACTATTTGAAATCCAAGTCATGCTGTTCCCAGGCAATGGGAGATTGAAGCTATGCCTTATGTACCTGAACCTTATCTTAGCCCAGTGGTTCTCAACCTTGGCTGCACATTAGAATCACCTGGGAATCTTTTTAAAATCCTGATTTCTGGGCCTCATCCTCCGGAAATTCTGTTTCTTTGTTATGGGGTGAGGCCACAACATTAGTAACAAAGAAACAAAATTTCCAGAGGATGAGGCCCAGAAATCAGGATTTTAAAAAGATTCCCAGGTGATTCTAACGTGCAGCCAAGGTTGAGAACCACTGTCTTAGCCTGTCTGTGCTTTATATTGTTTTGTCTTTATCCTGCTAGAGACCTAAGAAATGACTTTAGCCTTTTCCTGATGTGCTAAAATATGATGGGAAATATCCTTATTTTTTAGAATTTATTCACTTTTACTATTGCCACATTTGCCTTTAGCCTTAAAAAATGTACACCATAATTTCCAAGAGGCTACAGAACTGCCAAAATTGAATGCCAGCTCTGAACTGTCTTTCCTTTCTCTAAATCTAATAGATAGCAGGTACCTGATACACATTAAGGAAGTGTCTATTAAGGACCGGGAGTAAATGAAAAAGTCATTTTTTAAAATTAAAAACATATAACATACATTTTTGTCAAATGATATAATTGGAAAAGAAAAATCTCAACTTTTAAATTTCCAAGTTCCCACTGTTGCCAATAATAGCATGTAAAACAGTATCACACTTGAAAATAATGGAGTAAAAATCAGTTTAGACTGAAAGTTGTGATACTACCTCAAATCTGCCATTGAAAGCACGAAGGGGGTTAGACCGAAGGGACAACTTTAACTCAGCCTATGTCTCAATTCCTACTTCACCAGGGAAAAGACACAGAATGCAGCTTTTATTTATTTCACTTCTCGCTGGGAAGTTTATCTGAAAAGATGTATTTTAGGAGCCTGGGTTTATTTTATTTTTTGTACTTGCTGTAAGGCAGGGCTTGAGGATTTCTTCAGTCCTTTAATTTTCCCTCCCCCTGATTGCAGGAGGGTTGGTGCTTTGCCATTCCAGAGAAAGGAGCCAAATGAGACTTTAGGAATCCCAGAACGAATGCAATGTGCACCATTTTATCCTTGGATTCCTTGAGCCCGCCTGCCTGTATTCCTGTCCCCTGGAGTACAGACTCTCATAGAGCATTTGGTGCCACTGAACCCTGAAGAGCCAGGCACGCAGCATCTGTTGGGGAACACAATCTGGTTTCTGTGGATGAGAAGCATTTCTCTAAACATTAGAGTCTAAAGGATTTTTAAAGAGAGGGGATCCGCTCAAGGAACTCGTTACGGGTCCCTTTCAACTGGAGTCAGAAGTAAGAACACTCAGCAGATGGCTGTGGAGTGAGGTAAATTGCATGCAGCCTTCAGTCATTAGTGACAGATCTATTTTAAAGGCTTGAGGTTGTGTAACAGGGTACAAAGGCAGCTCAGGGTTCTAATTGTTGAGCTCCATTAAAAGGGATCATTCTGGAGACCCATGGCTTCTTAGGGCACCAGTCTACCCCCAAAATGAAAAGCATCCTGCTGGCTAATTAACTTGCAGCATTTTTTTCTCTATTGTGTCCTGGTTTTTTTTGTTGTTGTTGTCATCGTTGTTGTTTTAATCCTAGACCCTGTGTCTAGTAGGACAGATGCAGTCTCCTATTATCTCACCCAAATATTACATGATGACCAGTTTCAGTCAAACATTCACTCTGATTTCATTGCTTTCATCTTACTTTTCATTATTATAATCTGCAATAGAGACAAGATTTTTAAATTTCAAGCTCTCTTGACTCATTTTTCAGTATCATAAAACTCTGTGATCCTTGGAAGATGTATTGAGCCCTATTTTTTTTAAATCCCATGTAGGAACATACAGTGTGATTAATTTGGTTTTCACTTATTTCAGCACCTCATATGGACATTACTAAATGATAAAGAATTCAATTTCCGACAAAATGTGTAGCAGTGTCTACTGCCTAGAAGTTCTACTTGATCAAGTGCATTGCCAAAACAATATCAGAGGAATTCATGAAAGACTGGGAATGCTAAAGTAATCTTTCTCTTGGAACTGGAATCATAACATTTGAAATGAAATAGAGGAGCAAATGAAGCCATTGGAAAGAGAGATTATACCTCTGTCCATATGGGAAGCACCTCCAAGGAAATGGCTGAAGGTTCCCATGATTGTTCAGTAATGCTTCCTTAACTGTATGATCTATGGAATAGAGAGGCAGAAATGGAAAGACAGTGGGTGGAGAGGAGGAGCTCAGATGGCACAGAAATTTGTAGCACCTGGGTGAGAATGACACTTTGAAATAATGGTAGGCACTTAGCCCAGGGATGGAATCACAGGTAGACTTTTTCTAAGGAGCCTTCCAGACTTCTTCCTAATGAAGAGCCAAGACTGTGTGATCCAAGGGCTGCAGATAGTCAAAGATATTAAGTAATGGAAGGTAAATATTTAAATTAATAACTCATAATAATTCTCCGAATGTCTATAAAAGGCTTTCATTTAACAATTGTTGGCAAATAGTAAGTCAGTGGAAAATACAGCCAGCCGTTGGCTCATCCAAAATGTTGTCATCACCATCACTTTATTTAAGCGATTAATGTTTCAAGACTCTTCCAAAAAACTGTATTTGGAGCCTGATTGAAAGATTTCTCTGCCTTTACTTCATGACTTCCCTCTGTCTCCCTTCCTCTCTTTATTAATTGGTGACTTTGGATGTTCTGAATAGATTTAAATAGTATGGGCCTATGAGTAGTAGTTCTTAAAGTGTGTTCCTAGACTAGCAGTATCAACATCATCTGGAAACTTGTTAAAAATGCAAATTCTGGGGTCTTACCCCAGACCTACTGACTCAGAAGCTGGGGGTGTGGATCAGCTTGCATGTTTAGTCCTTGTGATTCTGATGTCATTCTGTGCCATGGGAATGAGCAGGTTGTAGGCCATTGATGACTGGATTATTCCTGAGGCAGTCTTTGTGATTCATGAAGTAGGTAAGAGTTGATCAAACTTACTTCAGCACCACTGGGTGTAAAGCATTCTATTGGTGTCATTTGTCTGAAATCAGAGCAGAAGTATAACTTCTGTTACTGGAGAAAAATCAGGATGTCAGAGTCCACCTACATAGATGCCACCAAATCTCTGAAGAACTGCCAAAGGCCAAAATCCTTTGTCTTGAGAAATGCTAACATCCCTTTTGCTTTCAAGGTTTGTTTAATGTTATCATTTTTTATCAAAATTGTCGCACTCAGCTCCTTGTTTTATTTTCTACATCACATCTAAAAAGAGAAGTTCAGAAAAGTGCTCCTCACCCATTCTCAGTGAGGAGCGCTTGTCCATCTTGTCTTATCTCTACCTGCCATCACTAATTGGCACCTTTGCTGTGACTCCACCCTGCAGTCTCCTCTTCCATGTTGTGTCCTTGGTACATTGCCTGTGTCAATGACATTGGTATCAGAAGAACACACAGCAAACAGGGATAAATGATTGCAAATGTTCTCAAGAACCTAACTTATTTTTCTCATCCCTGTCCTCAGGGAGTCACTGCTTAATCTTAGTTCCTATGTGATCTCTATAATAGAGGTAATGACACTTACCTTATAGAAATCTTGGGGAAATAAAGTGGAAAAAAAAAACAAAAACCCTAAAAGACCTAGGATAATGTCTGAGCCATGCAGATCATCAATTATTTAATGCCAACAAAATTATTTTGGTTACTATTGAAACTTCTTTTACTTTTTCTCACATTAGTACCGGTGGAACTAATCATAAGGAGCTAATTTGCAAGAAAATCATTCTTATTTTAGCACAAAGAATATAGGATATCATCAAGCATGTATTTAAATCTATTATGTTTTAATGCTTTAGAAAATTACTATTTAAATAAATTTTCTAATCACTCATACCATGTACAAGAAGATGCTTTATCACTTAATTATAATAGGAGACTATGGAAAAAGCAGATTAAGTTGAGACCAGGCGGATAGGGGCAAAATATTCTCTTGTACAAACAAAATAGAAGCTTCTCTTTCCTTCAGTTCAATCAACCCCAAGTTACTGGATACATACCATGTGCTAAAGATTCGCTCTCCAGGTGGTCTGGCTTAGAGTAGATCCTCAGGCCCTGACCATCTGCACAGCTGCTACAGGAAAAGGCTGTCTTGGTTGATTCCAAGAATGTCTTGGAAAATATTATATTCACGGAAATGAGTGCAGAGTGCCCACTTGCACAATGGAAGATCCACCATCAGATACCTGGGTCTACAGAACACCTTCCTAAGCTTGAGCTGCCTCCTCTTTGGGGTTTATGAGTCCAAGGGGATACACATAGGGACTGCTTTTGTTTTTGATTATCTAGGACCGGGGTGAGGTGTCATTCTTCCTTAGAAAAGCTATAAAACTTTTACGACAGCTTGTTCTCAGAAAGGTGGAAAACTGGACAAAATTCTGGCTTAGAGGTGACAAGTCAAATGTGCTATCTAACCAAGAAATACCAGTCTATAATGTTCATTACATATAAATCCACATTTTTGTACATAATCCCTATCATATTTTCACTCATCAGAGAAATTTATCCAGCTGAGACATAAAAACCTGAGTCAGGATGTAAAAAAAGCAATTTTCTCCCCAAACAGTCATGGGGACCAGATTTCTCTGTGATTCATCAGGGCCTAGGTCAGAGTTGAAAGATACTACAGGTGTTTAACAAATCCTTGAGGAACTGAGTTATATGGAAGTCAACTACTCGGCCAAGAGGTTGAGTCCCTGGTAGACTTACTTTGAGTTGACCTGCAGGACATTTGCTTTTGCAACCTTGTGTTCAGTTTTAGCCGTCCATCAATACGACTAGAGTTTTGCTTTTACCCTTCTACTTTTTCTTCTTCTTCAATTTTTTTTTTTACAACATCTCAATCAGTACACTCCAGAGCTGAGTTGCAGCACGTAGTTTGTGAAATGTACTGAAGCGCTTAGGGATCTTAGAACAGATTCTTAATTTTTTCAAGAAAATAAAGTCTAAAATATGAGGACTTACAAGGTAAAAAGAAAGTGCATGAACCCAAGACGTATTTTAAATACATCCGTTCTCTGCCCCTATGTTCTAACATCTGTATTCACCCCTGTATTTTAATTTACAGTATTTGCAACCTTTAGGAAACTTGGTATTTGCAGTCCTAGTGTCTTAGAACTGCTTGTCCCAGTCTGTGCAGTTGTTACACTAAAGTTTCCATTAAACAAGTTTTTGAGGGGGTTGGGAGAAAGGGTGATGAGGGGTTTAAATTCATTGTACTTTTATCCAATATTAACAAGAAATGTTTCTGAAAACATATGGTAGCATAGCAAAACAAACAAACACCAAAAAAACTAATAAAAAGTGTTAATAAGGTGGAAAGAGAGTTCTAATGAAAACAGAACTTTTCCATCCAACATAGAATTTAGAGACCTCTGCTTGCTGTTCTTTTTTAAGATCAACTCCACTACAAGTGACTTCTGTGGCAGCTTTACCATTGTACCTAAAAGGAGGTAATTAAGGGTCCTCCTGTGTGTTAAAATGGGTGTTTATAAGGGTGGGAAGCTTCAGATACTGTGAACCAGATCCTCTTTCCTTGTTAATCATGCTCTAAAAATCTAAGACTGCAGACTAGTGACTCTCAACCCATTAGAACAGCTGAGCTAAGAAGCTCAATGAAAGGTTCTGAGCCCCACAGAGAAGTGAAAACGGAGGCTGGATTAACCACTCACTGAGCATGCTCCCTCCCAGCTCCCACTCCCTACCTCAGAAAATGAATTCCAAATGACCTGCAAGAGCAGCTACCTTTTATACCTGTAGCTGAATTTTTACTTCTTTGCTTAAAATTAAATACTGGAAGTGATTCTGTGACTTTGGGATAGAGGAGTATATCTTCTCTGACGGGTGGAAAAACCAAGTGGCATAGAAAAGTGATGCATTTCAAAGTGACCAGTTGCATCCTTGTAAATGCTTCCTGTGAAATTGTATTCTTCCATGTAGTGATTGGCATCCTTCAACTGGTTTGGTACAGTAGAGTAAACAACTATTAAAAATAAGTTCATTTCAAGCATTCTAATTCTCTACGAATAAAAAAATGTTTTATAAAAAGATGTTTTAGAAATACAAATAGGCCAACAATTTTGCTGTTAACTTGGCTGAAGTTGCCAGGATGAACTGACTTGAAAGGTAATGAATTCCCCACTGTTGGTAGATTTTGGGTTTCAATTGGATAATTCCAGATGATGTTAGAATAGGTCATCTTGAAGTTCCCTTCTAATTCTAAAAATCAGTAGTTATTTTATTAAAATGACGTTAAGGGTGCTTGGAAGGAAATGATAAAATAATGAAAGGGGAACTGCACAGATGACTATTTGGTTGTTGATAAGCTTTGTAAGATTTTTTTTAAATTGCTTGTTTATGGCAAATACTGTGTTGTAGTCAAGTGGCTTTTACAATAATAAAACACATATTCAATTTAATTGCACTGTGAAGAATTCAAAGGCAAATAGAAGTGATTCTTGCATTTAAGAAGCTTATTCCTAAGCTTCCTTTGTAAAATTTAACTTCTTTTTCTGATAATAAAAATATTCATTATAAAACATTTAGAAGCCACCAGAGAGTATAAATAACCCATAATTGCCCCATTAGAGAAGATCATTTTTAACATTTTTATTATTTAGGTGTATTTCTTCCGTATGTATTCAAGTTCATATTCATATTAATTTTTCATATCATGTTTCCTATATTAACCTGCTCTTTAAACTCTATAATATAATTGGACATCAAAACAGAATTGTGTCTCAAAACAGATTTAAAGTGATTAATTTGTTAATGTTTTAAAAATCTTATCTGGATGAAATGGACCAAAAGGAGCACATTTGTAGTATAGGGATGGGGGTCAGAATTACTCTGTTCACTTGATCAATTACATAGCAACCAGCCCAAATGATCACACTGACAAAACAAATTTTATTTATTGGCTGTTTAAAAAGCTAAGCAGAGACAAACAACAAAAATTAATACAAAACTAAAAATGGAAAAATACAACTTATTTTAGAGCTTAAATTCTTTTTTTCAGATTTACACAGAAAATTTTTTTTAACTCTGGGTGATTAATGAATAATCCTTTAGCTCTTCTTTGTGCCTGTACATCAATCCTCGTCATCATCCTTAGCAGTAAATTTTGTACACTTCGTGTTTCCAAACTTTCCAATATAATATGTGCAAAACTACATGGCATGTAATTCTGGTCCTATGTAATATTCCTTATACAGGGGGATGGTTTGTAGACATGTTAAATATTCCTTATGAGTTGTAAACATAAAGTCAACAACAAGAAACAAAATTTCCCATTGTTTCTGTGGTTCTGATTTGTTCCCTTTTGGTTCTTTGTTTCAACAATGAAACAGAGTCAGGGGTAAGACTGAGAATCGTAGCTGACAGTGACAAGCAGTTTTGTATTTTCACTATAGCGTAGGGAAAAGGACCTTCCTAGTCCAGTCCTTCCTGGCCTCAGATTACTTACTTTGATTTGTCAATTAAGACATTTTTGGTGAATCAAACACCACTCTGCGGTGGGCTGCCTGAATACAATACATTTATAACAGTTTTAAAAGTTTTCCCCAGGAGTTATGTAAAAATATATGATTAAACTGGACACATAATACTAGGTAATACGGAAATGAAATCCTTCACTACAGTTGTTTAGCTTTTACACAAAAGCCCTGAAGATTTTAGCAAAAAAAACCCCAACACCATGTCAAATTTTTCAGCAGGTTTCTATTGTAATTCTTCCCCTAAACAGTAGTTAATGAAGTATTATGCTTTCAAAAAGAAATTGCTTTGTTATTCTGCCTGGGCTGACTTTTATCTGATAATCCCACCATAAAAAGCCCCTAAACACTTTAGAAATTCTCAGACTTTTATCTAAAATTAGAAAGGACGGATGTGTGGCTGAGGCAGTTAACCAAGGTACATGGGCTCAGATAGTGTTTGGCTCTCATTTAAGTTCTTCTCAGTCATTTTTATGCCTGATTGTGCATATTAGGACCCACTTCTATTATTATTTTAATTACATTTTGTTAAATTTAATAAGCATTGGGAAAGGATCAACAAGTCCAGAATCTCTTTCTTCTCTATATTAAAACTAAGTTCTATTTTATGCTTGGCTAGTAATGTATGCATATATCTTATTTGATTGTTGCTGTAATTTACTACCATAGGAAAAGCAGATACTACAATTTCTCATTCCTTTTTTACACATAAGGAGATGAGTTCAGAGACTTAATAAGTTGCTCAGAATTACACAGCTAATGAGTCAGAACTATCTTCTGGTTCAAATATCATCTTTTTACATCCAGATGCCCATGAATGGTTTTTAATTTTTCTAATTGATTTGTGAGTCTTACTGTTATGAATTTAACTGAAATATGCAAATCTCTAAAAGGCACTAAAATGTTGGAAAATTTAAATTCTGCCTAATTATAGTTTCTTAACTTGTAGGTTGCTACAATTATCCTAGTGTTTTCACGGGTTTGGAGGTGATATAGAGCCAAGTCTAGGCAACTTTCTGTACCAAAGAGTTGACTCTGATCCACATCACAAGCTGTACAGGCTGGCGACCAACTAACTAACAAATGCATGTTATTAGCCTAAGGATAAAGGCTCATGCAAGAGGGCAGTCTGAGGGGAAACAAAATATTTCTCTACCCTCTTAGGTTCAGTTTGTGGGGGCATGCAAATTAGAGTAGAAAAGATAAATTAACAGTAGAAAAGACACACCATTCTTGTTAATATTTATGTGCATGGGAGTTTACAAAAAAGAAATTAAACTCAGAGAAATAGATTTAGGGGCTTATAAACTCTTCTTAACAAAGGAAAGTGGGTTTAGTCTGCAAGAGATAATTCTGGAGAAGTGACTAGGAAACATATGGGGGAAACTAACAGAAGATAAGGGTATTTTTTATGCAAACTGATCTTGGTATTGACTCTCCATCTTTGATGATGAGTCAGTTTTTCTTCCTGGTAGGGGTGGTAGTGGGAAGCACCTTCCTCAAAGGGAAATTTATGCCCTACTTTACGATAGATAGGGGAGGGCAGAGTACTCCTGAATGTGTTGATTCTCATCTGCCTTCAGCCCAAAATAATTCTCATGCCATATTGAAATATTTTGTTATTTGGGGGTGACATGTTCTGGTTTTTCATTTCCCCCACTGAAACTTTCCAGGAAGTGGAACATATCAAGAGCCTAGTTGGTAGTTGAGGAGAAATGATCCAGGTTAGTAGCTGAGACGTAAGAGATCTTCAAAAGGAAAGAAGAAAACAGATTAGAATGAGAATTGAATCAGCAAAAAGAACAAATCTAAGCACATTTCTCTATAGTCCATCAACACAGTCTCCCAGTGTTGGAAATAGGCCAGTTTAGTTAAACCATCGTG
Organism: Myotis myotis; assembly: GCF_014108235.1. Classification (NCBI taxonomy): domain Eukaryota; kingdom Metazoa; phylum Chordata; class Mammalia; order Chiroptera; family Vespertilionidae; genus Myotis; species Myotis myotis. The sequence goes on from NW_023416335.1 coordinate 17,080,731, forward strand.
TCTCATTTCAGGAGGCAGCAGTGTAGAGAGGAGTAGGTACCAAGTTATACAGTATGAGCAATGGGGCATTTAATGTGGTTATTTCTACAGAAACAAAAGGAAAATAAACATTAATGTTGGAGCAGACTATAAACCCAAATTTTGAGTCCAGAGGGCAAAGAGGATGTCTATGTGTTGGGCTCAAAGTGAACATAGTAGTGGCAGTCTCATAGTCAGGGTTATGGCCTGGAGCTCAAAGGACCAAGTTCCGGTAAGTTTCCTGAGTGGCCCAACTGTTGTGGTGATAAATCCTTTGAATTAGATCAAGTCATCCAGCTTCAACTTGTAGGATGGATGTTAGGAAAAGAGCTGTTTTAGTTCTCAATAATGCCAAGTCAGAAGGGTGGGAAAATTTTGGAAATATTCATACAAGATGGGGGGTCCCACTTACAAAAGAGTGAAAGTAGTTCAATGGCAATGAGCACCCACAAAGGTGGATTGTATTTTGCCATTGAAAAAGAAAGTTTTCCTCTACAATCAGCTTCATTTTGTCCAAAGATCATCACAGTAAGGCTATTTCTATTTAGAAAGTAAATCTAATCTCATTAAAATTGGCCTGATTATTTACAGAAGTACAGCAAGAATACTATTTGACCACATAGGACTTTTTAAGTCTGCTTTGCTGGAACTTTTGATGAGGAATCTCACATTAGACTTTTAAAGAGCTTCTTAACACTAGGAAACCAAGCCAGGAACTCACCATCCGATTTTCTCTTCCATACTATAGATTTGGATGAATTCTTCTCTTTTCAAGGTTCCCCAAAATAGACTGTGTCCTGGGCCTGCCAATAAATGATCCTCCCTACCTACTCATAAGGCTGGGAACCCTATAACCAAGCCAGTTTTCCCAAGAGGGCTTTGTAAGTATTGGCTCTATAAAGTCAATTTTAGATTCTTAAAGTCATCTTGTCGTATCTGATTTCTATGATCATCATGATCAAATATGACATACCCATCAAAGCCTTGTATATAGTATAATCAGTGTTCCCAATGGTGTCCGGATACAAGGAAAATGGGTTCTTACTGAATTTATCTGAATAACTATATTACCATGAACATAAGAATGGTCAAAAAGAGCTTTTTAATTTTTTATGGATCAGATAGGGAGAAAAGATAAAATTGTTTCATTTTTGTTTACAAAGGTATAATCCATTAAGTTGTGTTATAGTTTCAGAGAAAAAAAAATAGTTTCTCATATCTATAAAATAGAACATTACAGAATCAGAGAGGTTTCAAACAAAAAGGTTATAAAATTTTAATCATTTTTAATCAATTATTTCAGTCCCATGTAATTAATTCTTGTTCTGTTTGATCTTGGGTTGGCGCTTTTATGAACCTATCAGCTTCTCCATTAGTTACTCAGTCCAGTGGTATAACCTTCAAGTTATTTAAGCAATGTCATCAGAAGGGTGTACTCCAGTGATTATCATAAACCTTCCTACCAGCCTCTAAAACAGTCCTTCTTTGTTGAAGATGATTGCAAGAGCTTTCGGGAAAGCACTAGAGTAAAACAGTAACTGTGAATGACAAGACTTAAAGTGGTTGTGGTTAAATACCTGCCAAGATAGTTCATTTTAACGCAGTTGGCAAAGAAATTTGGTTGTTTCTGTGGCATACAACATTTTTAGTTGATTACTAGAATTATTACTGATAACATTATGTCAGGAAATACCATGGACAATAAGAACATTGACAAATTACTAGCGATTTTATACAATATCTGAAACATCATTTTTACCCCATACAAATATAACTTAGAGAAGGTTAAGCATTACTTTTTATTTGACAACTAGAGGCCCAATGTGTGAAATTCATGCCAGGGGCTAAGCCCTCCCAGCCCTGGCTTTGTCTGGAAGGTTGTCCAGGCCATAGTTCTGCTGTTTGGTCTAATTAGCATATTAGCTCTTTATTATATAGTATAGTTCCAATGCAATTTAACATATCAAATAAACATAATTAGTTAAGCATCATCTCTTTTTATAAAGTGAGAGAACAAATCCTTTGAGATTTTCCAGGTACCTACTAGGAAATAACAAGGTCAAAAAGACTATTTAGAATTTTATTTTAGGACAGTGATGGCGAACCTATGACACGCGTGTCAAGACACGAAAACTCATTTTTTTGGTTGATTTTTCTTTGTTAAATGGCATTTAAATATATAAAATAAATATCAAAAATATAAGTCTTTGTGTTTTTTTGTTTTTGTTTTTTATATATATTTTATTGATTTTTTACAGAGAGGAAGGGAGAGAGAGAGAGAGTTAGAAACATCGATGAGAGAGAAACATCGATCAGCTGCCTCCTACACATCTCCTACTGGGGATGTGCCTGCAACCCAGGTACATGCCCTTGACCAGAATCGAACCTGGGACCTTTCAGTCTGCAAGCCGACGCTCTATCCACTGAGCCAAACCGGTTTTGGCATAAGTCTTTGTTTTACTATGGTTGCAAATATCAAAAAATTTCTATATGTGACATGGCACCATAGTTAAGTTAGGGTTTTTCAAAATGCTGACACGCCGAGCTCAAAAGGTTCACCATCACTGTTTTAGGATGTTATCTAAAATGTCAGAATGTTTGAACATTTTATTACATTGAATACTTATTTCATAATGATACAGATATTCAGTGAATATTTATTATTTATTTCTACTTAGTATGGGTTTAAGGCTTCAAGTTACTAGAAAGATTTTTTTTAAATATATTTTATTGATTTTTTACAGAGAAGAAGGGAGAGGAATAGAGAGTTAGAAACATCGATGAGAGAGAAACATCTATGAGAGAGAAACATCGATCAGCTGCCTCCTGCACACCCCCCACTGGGGATGTGCCCACAACCAAGGTACATCCCCTTGACCAGAATCGAACCCGGGACCCCCCTTCAGTCTGCAGGCGGATGCTGTGTCTATCCACTGAGCCAAACCAGTTAGGGTACCCGAAAGATTTTGTAAACTATTTTAAAACTGACATACTATAAAACAAAATTGCTGAAATAATATTTGTCAGAGCAATGACTCAATTTGATTATTATCAAATATGTTTTATAATTTTAAGCATCTAGAAGTTATATTAGCTTATTTGTCTAGTAAACCTAAGTAAAATAAATGTATATGTGTATTATATTTAATGTTGACAAATCTGAACATATACTTGTTTTATTAAATCAATACTACTCAGCTACTTTTACTTACTAAAGATCATCCCAGATCAAATGAGCCTGAAAAGTATTTGGGTTAGTTCCTATATCTCTGAGAGTTTTAGAAATACTTACTAAAAGTGATTATTTTTTTTCCTAAGTCAATTTAGAAGAGAGCTCCTTTATTAATTTGATAATACTGTATGGAGGTAAGAAAATCACATCTATATACTATGTATACATACATAAACATATAATCAGGCACAAGTAAAGACTTAATGGTTTTTATTTTAAGATTTAAGCCATAGTCAGGTATAAATACAGAAACACAAAATTCACTAATTTATATTTCTGGTTCATGAAGTCAACGTTATCTGCTCAATATGAAGCCTAAAGCTTTTTACTAATGTTTATGGGGGAGAGTTTTAAGATGATTTTCCCTGACATGGAGGTTGTGGCTTTAATCCAAGGTCACTGTTGTAGCCTACAGAGAAGGTGAGGCAAGGCAAGGCACCAACATCATTTCCATGCAGGTTTCCATTCCAGGAGCTATCTCTCAGGTCCTTGAGAATATAGTTGTGGTGTAGATGATTTACATCTCAAAGGGGAAGAGAAAGGATAGAAGCTTTTAAGTAGTTGCTCTAAGGAGTTTCTGGGAATATTTAGCTATTTCCAGGTTTTTGTTTTTGTTTTCTGAGATAAGCAGGACATTCTGACAGTGTTAAGCTTTCCGGAGCAGGAATTTTAAAAACAGAAGGGGGAATGGTTTATGGTGGATGCCTATCTTAATTTTGTTCTAAACTTCTGCTCATTAATTTTGATAAGGAACTTTTTAGGCTAGTCATAATGTGGTTTTTCCTCTATCTGATCCTCCTATAGGTACCAATAGGGCATTCATTTAAGGTGATAGTTCTCTAGGAATTCTTTTCAATATAAAACCTTTTCCTAATTTCAAAGATTGTCATCGGGCCATTGATCATGTAGTATCTCTGAAGGTCTACCTGCTCCAAAAGGTGACTCAAGACCAGTCAGCCATTTTATGGCTTAATGATGGACACAAGAGGCATCCTCAAAGAGGGTGCAGGAAATGCTGCACCCAGGATCCAAAGGCACTCCAAAAGGTACCAATGGGAAAAAAAGACCCTTGTTACCGCAGGGGGTAAGGACTATGTTGTGAAAGCTCATATTTCCAGTCTCCCTCAAAAGTTCGGCACCAGGAACCATGGACTTGCTAATTCATGACACTGGGCAGCCCATACTGAGATGGGACTCTCCCAGCACTAACAAGGCAAGAAGGAAAGAGATGACAAGAGCCCCTTATGGGCTGAGGTCCTTTTTTAGACAAAGTCCCCTGAGAGCTGGAATAAGCAAATGGAAGTGTTACTTGTACACCTTGTGCCTCCGGGGGCAGGCCCAGCAACCTGTGCCCCTGGCAGGTGAAAATCGGAGAGAGGATATTCTCACTAGATCTAAGCCAAGTTCTCAGGACACAAAATGAGACAGAGGAGAAGCTCATTTTTTAAAAATCGGTGACCGATAGCAAAGTTTGTCCAAATAGCTGCTGGTCCCGTGAGAACTGTAAACTCACTGGCCTCTGAGGCCAGCTCAAACAACAGGCTGATAGGCCCTAAGCCTGTGTTCTATCCTATGATTCTTCTCATTAGGACAAACAACACAAAGACAGAGACAAAGGGAAAACAAAGGCTATCTTCAAGAGGGAGAGGATCCAGAAGAAAAGTATGCAAACCAAAAATCACCAGAGTCACAATAACCAAAGTACTCGTTCTCACAAATGTTCTCTCCTGCCGATCAGTATTTGGAAAGACAAGGACAAGGAGAGGCCGTTACTGCTCTCACTCCACTGACCGCTGGGCAAAAATCTAGGAAGCTGACTTCATAAATATTCTTACCTTGGTCAGAGGTCAAGAGATCTCAGCTATAGGCTTCTGAGCAAGCAAGAGTCTCAGCCCATCCCATCTTTATTGCAAAACTATGGGGAGGAGAAACGTTTCCTCTACTCCCCAGGGCCACTGAATTAGAATAACAAAAGACAGATTAAGAGTAGAGACAAATAAAAGCCTCAAATTGTTGCCAGAAAGCCTCAAGGGCCACCACACCCTAAGGGTCATGCAGGCTACCCCGGGGCTCTTAGTAGTAAATGAGGATGGATGACTCCAGGACCAATGGCTAGCTGGACTCTCCTAAATTCTGATTCTGCCCCATCCTGGAAACAATCTCTGGGGGGAGGATTCTAAACAGAATGAGAACAATCTCGGGTGGGGGGGCGCGGATTCTAAACAGAATGAGGTTAATTTTCTCACAGATCCCAAAGATTAAGGATTTGAAATTAACTTTGAGAAAACTAGGAGATGATATATATATATATATTTTTAAATACTTGAATTATGGACTGAGATTTTTACCTACTGAACCAAATAAGATGGGAACTGTTCCAATTCACAGAGAAAGCAGACATACATGTTCAAACAATTATGAAAAATATACAACAGATTTTTTATCAGCAAATACATCAGTAAGCAAACTTATGTGACCCTGCAATTCTTGTTTCTTATCAATGCACACAAGCAAATACACACACACACACACACACACACACACACGAATGCATACAATTATTTGGAATATAGTGACTCCTTGAAAACATGTATATTATGAATGGGTAAGAGCTACTTACTGCCCTGAAGGTCCATAGAAAACTTTCTTTAATATTAGGAAAGTATTATACTTTTTCTCATTACTTTCCAGATCATCGCAGACAGGCTGATCAGTTTCATAACCCTGATTATGCACAGGTGTTTTATACTTAAAGTAAAAGAAGCATCAGCATTTAGATTATTTGAAGCCTCTTAAATTAGCTGGGTTTGATACCTTCTTCAAAGTGTGTCCAAACTAATGTTTATCCACTGAGTTGCAAAGCCCTCCTTTAAGCCAGTCAAACCTACTCATTGATAAAAATGGTAAAGGCTTTCAAATGAGACAACACTCTACTAATATTAAATGTGCTGTGTAAAGGCAAAGGTGTGCTTTAAAGGATATCTCAGAGGAGATGCGTAGCCCTGGGTTAGGAGCAGGCAGCTGGGTGTGACCCTGAATGCAGAGAGTGCAGCTCAGGGCTGCTGTGATGTTACAGCTGCCAGGAAGCCAGATTGAACAGACAGAGCCAGGACCAGTAGGGTGGGACTGAGGTAGAGGCTCCCATCTTGTGCTGGACAATGTGTTGGTTTCTTCACTGCTCAGCCCACACCAAGTGGGAGGCAACATGTGGTCATAGGCCATCCCATCCCACAGGTTCCTAGCTCCTGAGCTGGCCTTCTTAGTTCAGGAATAAGAAGAAAGTAGTGCGAGAGAAGGTACTACATGATGGGGGAACATAACAAGTGGAGAAATGCCTAGATGAATTAGAACTTTGATGGGCAGAGAATTCTGCTTGATAGTAATATAAACATACATAATTAGAATAATTTTTATTTGAATTACTTAAAATTTTTTGTCTACTTTTCAAAAGCCTTATAATTTGTAAGCCTTATAATTTAGCCAGTTGGGAATACTAATGGTAATTTACAAAACTAAATTTGATATGGAGGTAGCAGGATAATGAAATATGATATAAGAATTTCCTTTATGCCGAAACCAGTTTGGCTCAGTGGATAGAGCGTCGGCCTGTGGACTGAAAGGTCCCAGGTTCGATTCTGGTCAAGGGCATGTACCTTGGTTGCGGGCACATCCCCAGTAGGAGATGTGCAGGAGGCAGCTGAATGATGTTTCTCTCTCATCGATGTTTCTAACTCTCTACCTCTCTCCCTTCTTCTCTGTAAAAAATCAATAAAATATACTTAAAAAAAAAAGAATTTCCTTTAAAAGCTGTTATTTCTTATAGCTTTTTGTGGTATTGTTGTTGTTTTTTTTCTAGTTTTATTGAGATTATAATTGACATATAATATATTAGTTTTAGGTATACAACATAATGACTTGATACATGTATATATTGCAAAATGATTACCACAATTTTAGTAAACATCCATCACCTCATGTACTTACAGTTTTTTTCTTGTGTTTTATAGATTTTGATAACTTTGTAGCTTATACATTAGTTTGTATTTTAAAAGGATCTTTACTAATAGGCTAGGTGGTCATCATGCCCTCATGTCATCACAAGATGGCCACCACAAGATGGCCAGGCACACAGCAGAGGTGGGACCCTGTGGCCACTCAATGCGGTGAGGCCTGGGGGTCCTGCAGCTTCATGTGACACAGAGGAGGCTGGTCCTGGAGGAGGAGGCGGATCGCAGCAGGGGAGGGCAGTTGGGGGTGATCAGGCCGGCAGCGGAGGACTGTTGGGGGTGATCAGGTTGGCATGGGAGCAGTTAGGGGTCAATCAGTCTGGCAGGCAGAAGCGGTTAGGGGCAATCAGGCAGGCAGGCAGGCAGGCTAGTGGTTAGGAACCAGCAGTTCTGGATTGTGAGAGGGATGTCTGACTGCTGGTTTAGGCCCAATCCCACAGGGGACATCCCCCAAGGGGTCCCAGATTGGAAAGGGTGCAGGCTGGGCTGAGGGACACCCCTACCATGCATGAATTTCATGCACCAGGCTTCTACTCTGATAAAAATAGCTCACATTTATTGAGCATTTATTTTATGCTAGAGGTTATTCTAAGTACCTTTATCTCATTTATTCCATACAACAACCTTATATGGTAAGTACTTTTATTAGTGCCTTTTATTACTGCTGTGAATGAAACACAGAAAAGCTAGGTAACTTGTTTAAGACCACACAACTATTCAGTGATAGACCAGAGATTGAAGCCAGGCAGGTTAATTTTAGTACTTAGACTGGTGTATGATGGATGCATTAGAGTGAGGAATTTCCACTTTGCCCTTTTTATAATCATACCAGGGCCGTGGTCAGCAAACCGTGCCTCGCGAGCCACATGCGGCTCTTTGGCCCCTTGAGTGTGGCTCTTCCACAAAATACCACGTGCGGGCGCGCACATACAGTGTGATTGAAACTTCATGACCCATGTGCAGAAGTCGCTATTTTGTGGAAGAGCCACACTGAAGGGGCCAAAGAGCCACATGTGGCTCGCGAGCTGTGGTTTGCTGAGCCGCAGTTTGTCAACCACTGTACTAGGGGCCCAGTGCAAGAATTCGTGCACCTTGAAAGGAACTGTGGTCTGTGAGGCTGCAGTGGGCACAGGGGTGGATCCTCTGTGCCCTCGCCCAGCCCTTCCCACTGCAGCCCCAGTCCCCTGTCTGCCGGCAGCCCTCCCCCTCCCCCCGCCCCCGCTCCTGTTGTCTCTGCTCCAATGTGCTAAAGACACCAGCCCCGCTCACACCCGCTGAAGGTGCAGAGTGATTGAGGCCAGCGCCAACAGCAGGTGCGAGTGGCAGCAGCTGCCCCAATCACCCCTCAGGATCAGGGGGGTGGTGGAGAAACCCTCAGGGGTGATCAGGGCCGGCAGCCGCTGCTCACACCCACTGATGGCGCTGAGCGGTCAGGACTAGTGCTGGGCACTGGCAGGGGATGCAAGCAGCGGCTCTGGTGCCAGCTGTGGTTGTGAACGGGGCCAGCGCTGGCAGTGGGTTCGAGCAGCAGCTCTGGCACCAGCAGCAGGTGTGAGCGGGGCTGTCGCCAGCAGCGAGTGTGAGAGGAGACTGCCAGCCCCGATCTCCCTTCAGGAGCAGCGGGAGGTGGAGAAGCCCTGAGGGGCAATTGGGGCCAGTAGCCACTGCCTGCACCCGTTGATAGCACTGAGAGATCGGGGCCAGTGCTGGGCGCTGGCATCGGGTGCAAGCGGAGCCAGTGCTGGCAGCAGGTGCAAGCACCAGGCGGGACCATGGCACAGGTGAGCAAAGAATTTTTAGTAACCACCAGAGGCTTGCCCCAATGGCAGCCACCGGTGCCCCTCCTTGGTCTGGTGCTCCCACCCACCTGCTCCACCATCCTGCCATGGCTATGTTCCATGCATACCTCCTGGTGGCCAATGCACGCCATAGCAACAGGTTGTTCAGTTGTTCCACTGTTCAGTCTATTTGCATATTAGCATTTTATTATATAGGACTAGTGGCCTGGTGCACGAAATTCATGCATGGGTGTGTGTGTCCCTCAGCCTGGCCTCCACCTTCTCCAATTTGGGACCTCTCGGGGGATGTCCGACTGCTGGCAGTTGGACATTCCTCTCGCAATTCAGGACCGCTGGCTCCTAACCACTCACCTACCTGCCTACCTGATCGCTCCTAACCACTCTGCCTGCCGGCCTGATCAACCCCAACTTCCCCCCTCTTCTGACCTGAGCACCCCTAACTGCCCACCCCTGCTGGACTGGTTGCCCCCAACTTCCCTCCCCTGCTGGCCTGATTGCCTCTAATCGCCTGTGCCTTGGCCCTGCCACCATGGCTTTGTCCAGAAGGATGTCCAGAAGATTTCCGGAAGGTCTCCCGGTATAATTAGCATATTACTCTTTTATTAGTATAGATAGAGGCCTGGTGCATGGGTGGGGGCTGGCTGGTCTGCCCTGAAGGGGGTCCTGGATCAGGTTGGGATCTCCTTGGGGTGCGGGCTGGCCTGGGCTAGGGGCCTGAGGTAGTTTGTAGGCCGGCTACACCCCCATCGGGGTGAGGATCCCCGCTGGGGGGCGTGACTGGCCTGGATGAGGGGCTGAGGGCTGTTTGGGGGCAGTTTGCAGGCTGGCCAAGCCCCAGGCTTTGTCCGGAAGGATGTCCGGAAAGTCTCCGGCAGGTGTCCTGGTCTAATTAGCATATTACTCTTTTATTAGTATAGATGTTATTTGAATTTGTTTACAATAAGCATGCATTTATTCTATAACTTGAAAACAAAAAACAGAAAAGATAAAAAGCCCTCACTCTTTAAAAATATTGGGACATCTATTTCAGTAGTATTATACCAAGCTGGTCTAGGTCTTTGTCTTTTTATTTGTTTTGGCATTTAAAATATCCAAAGATAGATGCATGTGAAAACTTGGAATAGTAAAATTTTGACCTTTCTGTAATGATGGAGAGGCATGTACAAGGCCATTTTGTTGAGATTAGGATCATGTCAGGTCATGGCCAATTATTATATGTAATAATTAGTTTTAGGTAATTCTTTGTATTCTTGGTTTGATGAACCTGACATAGGTACTTATGTATAAAACATATATTTAAATCACCTCAATAGTTCCTTTTTATTTGTGTTTCCCAACATGTTTAAGCAAGTGATAGCTTTCCATATAAGGGGCAGAAGAATCTGGGACTATGAGGCAGGCTGACAAAGAGGAAATTTATCCTGTCTGAGCAAGAAGGGAAAGGAGAGTGGAAATTCTTGCAACATTTACTTCTTCAGAAAGAAAAGTAGCCATCGTTTCTCCAATAGCAGTTGATTTGTCACTTTAAACAAAAAGTCTGGAAATATATTTATTTGAGAAGTGCCTCCCTGGGGCTCAGTCTTTAGCTATCAAATGGGGTAATGGGTCAGTGGAATCCATTAGATGATTTATAAACTCCCTTCTGGTTCCAACATCTTCTGAATCTCTAGGTCTGGTCTATGGACATGCATGTCCAACCAGAAGGATCATCAGATACAAAAAAGTTTGTATCATTTTTGAGGATAAAAATAAATAGCTTTTTCATGCAAATCAATGGAAATTTGGGTCAGAAAACACAACTTTGTGACAGAGGAAACAGTCTAGTTGGCCAGTACAAAAAAGTAGTATTGGAAATCAAATTATATACTTAGATGGACTAGGGAACTATATATTGGTTATGCTATTTCACTATTTCAACTCAGTATTTCCACATAGAAATGAGACCATCTAAATGGGAATGGGAAGAGCAAACAAGTGTGTAAAATGCCCTAGAAGTATGTTGCTCTACTGATTAGGAAAACTAATTGAAAAATTTTCTAACAAGTCCGTAAACGATGTGCATTTCCCAGCTGTATATTGTAGCTCTCAGGGATTGGCAAGGCTGAATGAGAATATTTCTTTGCCAAGACTTGTCTGCAAATTCTTAACCTTTTTTTGTTTGCCAAGAACAAAAAAAAAATTGTTGTAAACTTAGCTGCTGTTGTAACATATGAAGAGTCTTTTCTGAAAATGCAAATTAGGCAAACAAGAGTCATTACATCATTTGCAGCATGCAGTTACATTTGGTTTCTGCTATTGTATGTATATATTGCTTTCATACCTTACTTGATATATTTCATAGTGCTTCACCATTTTCAAAGTGCTTGCACATGTGAATATTATTTGATCTTTTCTGAGATCCAATGTTTCTAATATACTTCATGTTTAAAAACATTTGAGGCTTAAATTTATATGGTGCATGCATCATACAATAAATGTTTTGATGATCATTGTATGGAAAATTTGTATTATATCCCCAAAATAGGTTACACATATTTGGCAAAGTAAGCCATTGTCAATTTCTATTGCCACACAAACTGGATTTTAAAATACTACCAAGTGTATCTGGGTATTTTTAAAGTAAAGCACCATTTATTGCATGGTTGGTTGTGCCAGTATGTGAGAAATAACCAAGAAATTGGGGTCATGTGGATTACTACTGAAGATTCGACTTGATACACTGAAAAGTTTGTTGTTAACCTGTAGGATACTTATAAACCCATTGTTTCCCATAAAATTGAATTTTAGTTCAGGTTTTATTATTGTTTTATAAGGTAAGAGCTATCAGTTCTCATTAGTTGGGAATAGAGATTTAGCTAGAAAGGCAATCTATGATTTTGTTTGTTGAGCAGCTGCTACACCCTAGAGAAGGGCCATGTATTCTCTAGCAGATTGAGACTTCAGGGGGTGGATAAGATGATATTGAAGATCTATGGTAATAGGAATATATTTGAGTCATTCTATAAGTAAAAGTGGGTCATTATAGGTGAGAATAAGATCATGAAATCTTGCTGAAATTGTTCCTCCATTTGCCTGCTCCCACCTACTTGACGCTAGGCACAGTCTGCCTGTGTGGTTACCCTGAGCAGCAAGGTATGGCGGAGTCTAACATAAATCCACCCTTCTCCAACCACATTGCTTTCTTTTCTTCTCATTGGATGCACCAAACGCCTTGCAGGTTTCTCTGCCTGGAGAACTTCCCTCCACACTCTTTATATAGGAAGGTACTACCTATCTTTTAGGTCTCCATTGAAGTTCACTTCTTTGAAAAACTCTTCCTTTGTAATAAAGACTGAGTTTATTTCTCTTGTTAAACACTTTTACAGCATCCAGGATATAACTCCCAAATTGTGCATGTGGGGGGAGGCTGGAAGAGGGAGCTATGTATTAGGTGTCACATTTGCGAGGAAGAGGGGCTAAGTGTTAGAAGCGTCATCCAAAGAAAAGGAAGGTTGTGTTCATATTTTTCTCAAAGGCCTTTGTTTTAACTTTTTGGTGAAAATTGCATTAACACATTTTGTTTTCCTAATATGTGTATATTCCCCTATCTAGTTTGGTGGAATACACAAGATTAAGGGCATGGCCTTTGTAAAGCTGGAAATTTATTTATGGGAGATAACTACACAAATATATTCTGTCAGCCTCTTATCTAGTATAATATAATGAAATGTTAGGTCATATGACATATGTAGGGCTGGCCTATGAGGTCGCTGGAGAGTTAAGACAAGATTTCTTCAATTTGTAGCATTTACCCACAATAGTCCTTTGGGTGAATACATTAATCTCACTAAATTGTTCATAAAAAAGCTAAAGCAGCCCTAGCCAGTTTTGCTCAGTGGATAGAGCATTGGCCTATGGACTCAAAGGTCCCGGGTTTGATTCCAGTCAAGGGCACATGCCTGGGTTGCGGGCTCGATCCCCAGTAGGGGACGTGCTGGAGGCAGCCAATTAATGATTCTCTCTCATCATTGATGTTTCTGTCTCTCTCCCTCTCCCTTCCTTTCTGATATCAATAAAAACATATTTTAAAAAATAAAAAACTAAAGCAGACATATATTCACATGTTACCATGTAAACACAAACTAGTTTAAGTGTTCTCTAGCAAAGATCAAATCCAGGAGAGAGAAATAGGAGAGGAAATTGCTGGAAATGGGACTCAGGGCAAGGGAATGCAGTGTAGCATAAAGGCCTAGATGCCAAGGTACGAGGGAAAGATGGGAATAGGAGGAGGCTGCTAGCACCAGAGTCAAATATATATGTTTGTATTTTACAATTTTGCCCTGAGCTGGTGCTGATGACAGATTTTAAAATCCTTTTTTTTCAGACTTATTCTTCACATCCTTTTTCACAATCATTATTTTGATCCTTTCATCCTCACTATCCAAAGAGCGTACACTGTATTGTCACCTATTGCGAGGATGCTTGTTCCCTCCACTTTTAGAATCGGCCAAGGAGGCTTCCCAGAGCCTCAGACACCCAGAGCATCATGTTCTAAGAGTCCAGCTCAAAGAGAAAATTCTGTTCTGCAATCCCCAAAGAATCTAACAGTTCCTTGCAATAGCTAGTTCCAATTGTGTGGTGACAAATTGATCTATGGAAAAATTAAGAGTGTGAATGGGAGGGAGACTCGGCCTTCCCCATTCTTGCTGCTTTAACACCCACGGAAGTATAACTTGCACAAAGAGTGACAATATTTGAAGCTGTGAGGTAAGGGACTAAAGAAATCCCCTACTGAGCTGCACAAGGAAAAAGAGATTTCATAACCATCAAACTCTGCTAAAGACAGAGTTTCCCAGGAGCTGTTACTATAAAGATGCACTGAGAAAAAAAATCAGAGGCAGGGAGTTTCATTGGAAAGCCAGAGGGTGGGCAGCAGGGAGGGGAAAATGCCTCTTAAAGAATAGCATCTGATTTGGTGTATAAGAAAAATTTTGCAGGATAAGGAAATAATAAAACAAAACAGGAGAAAAGTAGATTCTGAAAATATGAATATGATTCAACAGCCATGGTAATTTTGTTCATAATTAAACATCTTCTTGACTTCACCGAGAGTTTAGTTATTTTCAGGAGTACCAACTAGTAGACTAATGACTACAATGTACATTGTTAAGTAAGTCACAAATAAGCTTCTCATATGAGTTGTGTTAGTGGTGTGACATTATAACTAATGCATAGCATGATAGAATTAAGTTATTATAATAACAACGTGTTGTTTTTCCCTTGATGAGATTCTTTTAGACTTTGTCATTTCGTCCCAGATATGAGATAGACCTACACTCAAAGACAGCTGCATGTTGCCAGATAATGTGGCTATTATTTTAGAGTTAATCAAAGTTAGTTTAGTTTTGAGAATTATTAAGCTCCTTGAGATAATTGGAGCATATCAAAATCTTGTGAAGGAAAGCAGGATCTGACTTATTTTTTTATGAACATGTTTTTATGGATTTCAGAGAAGAAGGGAGAGGGAGAGAGAGATAGAAACATCAATGATGAAAGAGAACCATGGATCAGCTGCCTCCTGTACAACCCACACTGGGGATCAAGCCCACAACCAGGCATGTGCCCTGACCAGGAATTGAACCCTGACCTCCTGCTTCATGGGTTGATGCTCAGCCACTGAGCAACACTGGCCAGGCAAGAGCTGACTATTTTAAAATTTGGTTAAGCTTTGTAATTTGGACTAGTTTGCGCAAAAGATACTTTTACTTAAAAATTCACTAACTTTTAAAATGTGCACATCTAATGGATGGCTCTTACCACACATTAAGAGTTTATAATCCATTAAGCTAAATGTATCATTTATAAATGAATTTTTTTTGAAGAGGGAGGCATTGGCTTGTAGAAGCAAATGGCCTCAGATAATATGTATTAAAATCGTCATAATAACAGATTTCATGTGAGATGTGAAACATTTTCAGACTTGGATGGAGAGTTACACAAACCAGATTTCCACTGGGGGACACAAAGATAAATCAGCAATAATGTCACACACATGTTGAGTTATTTTATTTACTAAATTTTAAGTGGAAATGTCTGATCTGGTGATATAGAGGAAACCTAGAGCGTTCTGTCAGAAACACAGGAGACTTCCAAGATTGAATCAAAACCAAGCCAAGCAGAATGGTTCCACTCAGAGATTTGAAATCTGTGATAGATAAACTTTGATTTTTTGTGACCTTATTTGATCAGAGTAACTTTGTTAGAAGGTCCTCCAAATCTATAGTTCCTTCTTGGTGCAACCAGAACTTCTGGTATGTTGAAGATATGTAAGCAAAATACTAATGGGGTAGATTAGCACCTATATTTCTCCCATTTTTATAAGTGTTCTGTTCATCTTATTTAGTGTTTGCTATGCCTACATGTATACTACACATGTACACACAACTCTTCAATCACAAGCAGTTATAGTCTAAAGAATACAAATAGAAGTGATGTCATAGGGTAGTAATACAGGGGGCTGGAATCCTATTTGCCACTCAGTGCTGTTGTGAACTTGGATAACTTAGTTAGCTCAAGTTCTTCACCTGTAAAATGGCGGGGGGGGGGGATAGATATATCATAGGGTTGTTGTGAAATTGAAATGAACGAATATATGTAAAGCTCTCATCACAGTGCCAGGAATATAGTAAGAAGCAACAAATGGTATTTATTCTTGTTACTCTTTTTATATACTAGCTAGAAGCCTGGTGCACAAAAATTTGTGCACTGGAGGGGGGGGATCCCTCAGCCCAGCCTGTGCCCTCTCACAGTCTGGGACCCCTCAGGGGATGACCACCTGCTGGCTTAGGCCCACTCCCTGGGGAATCAGGCCTAAGCTGGCAGTCAGACATCCCTCTGGCAGCCCGGGAGCCTTCAGAGGATGTCCGCTTGTCAGCGGGGAGCAGGTCTAAGCTGCAGTCGGACATCCTTAGCGCTGCTGAGGAGGCGGGAGAGGCTCCCACCACCACCGCTGTACTGGTAGCCATTAGCCTGGCTTGTGGCTGAGCAGAGCTCCCCCTGTGGGAGCGCACTGACCACCAGGGGGCAGCTACTGCATTGAACATCTGCCCCCTGGTGGTCAGTGTGTGTCATAGTGACCAGTCATTCCCAGTCATTCTGCTGTTAGGGTCAATTTGCATATTAGCCTTTTATTATATAGGAGTGCCTGGCCAGCCTGTGTGAGGGGCTGATGGAAGTTTGCAGGCTGGCCAAGCCCCCCAGCGGGGACCCTCGCCCCATGAGGGTATGGCCAGCCTGGGTGAGTGGCTGATGGCTGTTTACAGGCTGGCCACAGCCCCTTCAGGGTCGGGGTCCCTGCTGGGGTGCCTGGCCAGTCTGGGTGAGGGGCAGAGGGCTGTTTTCAGGCTGGCTAAGCCCCCCAGTGGGGACCCTCACCCCATGAGTGTGTGGCCAGCCTAGATGAGGGGCTGATGGCTGTCTGAAGGCTGGCCACGGCCCCCAGCCACCCAAGCTCCCAGTGGAGGCTGGCTGGAAGCAGGTATCTGGGATTCATTTATCTTCTATAATTGAAACTTTGTTTCCATGAGCGGAGGCCTCAGCCGGCTCAGGGCTGGCAGGAAGCTTGGTTTCCTCCATTGCCTGGGCAACCAAGCCTCCTGCTTGCTCCAGCTCCATGGCTGCCGGCTGCCATCTTGGTTGGGTTAATTTGCATATAGTCACTCTGATTGGCTTGTGGGCATCGCTTAGGGTGTAGCAAAAGTATGGTCAATTAGCATCTTTGTCTTTTATTAGTGTAGATAAGCCATATAGAAATACAGTAAAAATATTATTATTATAGGTTGTACCTATATGACAATAAAGGCAAATGGACATAGGATATCTTTTTGGGTTGTTTGTTTTGTATATATAACCCTAATATTTTTTTAATGATTAGGAAAACTTAAATGATTGATTTCAGATATACTTTTGATTGATTTTAGATATATTTATTGTATTCTGTTTTGTTGTTGCATATTCCCTGATATTTAATTTTGTAAATGCAGAAGTTAAAGTATTGAAGTTGGAAATACTTATTTGTGGTCATGGAACAAGCCCATTATGGAACAATAATAGAATGTTAATCAAATCAATGAGTATTTCTCCATTGCCTCAGTGGAAAACAATTAAGACAGAAAATACCATAAAGCATTTACTTAAGAAAATAAACTGGGAAAATAAGAACCAAAGACAGAGAAGATAGTGTAATATTCATTTTCATGAGAGAGATAATCAAATATTAAGTTTAAAATATTTTAATATTATAAATTACTTACCTCAAAGTCAGATATCATAGAAAAAGATGATAGATTCAAATATTTAAATTGTGTGGAAACATTTCAGGTGGAAGAGAGTGTGGGCTATTCTTAAAGAAAATGGAAAATAGTGTATTCAAGTATAGTTTTCAGAGAAGATATAGAATGAAATAGCTCCTTTAACCCTTTCAATTGAAAATGACACTGGATGTGCCTAACTAATTTTAGTTAGGAAAAATTCCTTTAGTTTTATCTCTATATTCCTCATTTTAGTTGCTTTTCTGTGTAAATATTAGAGCTGTAAAAAACAAAAACAAAATAAACAAACAAAAAAAAACATGAGCGAGAGTTGGAAAGAGATTTCCTGAAGTAAGTACCAGATGAGTATGGTGTTTGCTTGAATTATGCTCAGAAGATCCACTTATTAGTGACAAATCCAGAGATTCATCTCTGTTGTATTTCCCATGCGACATGAGCTTGCTCCATTTCAGAGGAGAATCAGTCCCTTGTGAGTCTGTGATGTCACCCCAAGGCAGCAGAAGTATGTCCAGTTTTGCCCAACCTCAGCCACTGACACAGATCACCAGAGAGCCGTGCTATTTTTCCCAGTGTCCTCCACTTAGAACCCCTTTTTAATGCCCTTTCATTTGTTTAGAAAGAACATTTCAGGGGCACCCATTATAAGCTAAGCATTTTGCTGTGTCTCCACATAGAGCTACTTCAATCATTACTTTAATTAGCCTCTTTTTAGCTTCCCCACAGCCCTGTTTCCTCAAGTTTCCAATATTGCTCCTATATTACTCACTTTCAGCAAATGACTCTATCTCATTCTTGACTGAAAAGACTGAAGGTGCCTCACCTTTCCTCATCTTGTTCTCACTGCCTTGGATTTTCTCTGCATAATCATTTATCCTTGCTTATGCTTTTGTGTCATGAGAAACATTAACACTCTCTCTTAAACATTCTCAAAGATAGACCACATGTTAGGACACAAAATAAGTCTTAATAAATTCAAGAGAAGAGAGAACCAAGATGGAGGCATAGGTTAACGCCGGAGATTGCAGCCTTGAACAACCAAATCAAAACACACCTAAAAGACGGAACGGACATCATCCAGAACCACAGGAAGGCTGGCTGAGTGGAAATTCTACAACTAGGAGGAAAGAGAATATCATACCCAGACTCAGAGGAGGCGCAGTGCTGAAGTGAAATACTCAGGTGCGGAGTGCACACGGAGTGGGCTGGCGGCGGAGGGCGCGGTTGGTGCTTTCAATCGGGAGGGAGTCTCAGATTCTGAGCTCCAGAGCCGGGCGAGTCTCTAGGGACCCAGACTCAAATGGGAGAATCGGGACTGTCTGGCTTCAGTCGGAACTCGAAGGCAGCTTTCTCTCCGAGGTTTGCAGCGGTTGCTGGGACTCTGTGAGGCAGAGCCTCTAGGGATGGAACTGAGAGCCGCCATAACTGCTCTCTCTGGCCCACCCTGTTGATCCCAAGCTCGAGCGACCCACCCGCCCCGCCCAAGCCCTCCGCAGAGCCATTTGCCAGATAGCCTCAGGCAAAGGCTAGATTAGCACCTCCCTAGAGGACAGAAGTTTTCCCACTGCAGACACAGCTGATTCTCACAGCCAGCTGGCCTGGAGGTCAAATCCCCCCTAGTATTAGCTACAACAATCAAGGCTTAACTACAAGACTGCGCACAAAGACCACTAGGGGGTGCACCAAGAAAGCATAAAAAATGCGGAGACAAAGAAACAGGACAAAACTGTCAATGGAGGATATTCAGTTCAGAACCACACTTTTAAGGTCTCTCAAGAACTGTCTAGAAGCCGCTGATAAACTTAATGAGATCCTCAACAAATCTAATGAGACCCTCGATGTTATGATAAAGAACCAACTAGAAATTAAATATACACGGACTGAAATAACGAATATTATACAGACTCCCAACAGCAGACCAGAGGACCGCAAGAATCAAGGCAAAGATTTGAAATGCGAAGAAGCTAAAAACACCCAACCGGAAAAGCAAAATGAAAAAAGAATCCGAAAATATGAAGATAGTGTAAGGAGCCTCTGGGACAGCTTCAAGCGTACCAACATCAGAATTATAGGGGTGCCAGAAGATGAGAGAGAGCAAGATATTGAAAACCTATTTGAAGAAATAATGACAGAAAACTTCCCCTACCTGGTGAAAGAAATAGACTTACAAGTCCAGGAAGCACAGAGAACTCCAAACAAAAGGAATCCAAAGAGGATCACAATAAGACACATCATAATTAAAATGCCAAGAGCAAAAGACAAAGAGAGACTCTTAAGAGCAGCAAGAGAAAGAAAATCAGTTACCTACAAGGGAGTACCCATACGACTGTCAGCTGATTTCTCAACAGAAACTTTTGCAGGCCAGAAGGGAATGGCAAGAAATATTCAAAGTGATGAATACCAAGAACCTACAACCAAGATTACTTTATCCAGCAAAGCTATCATTCAGAACTGAAGGTCAGATAAAGAGCTTCACAGATAAGGAAAAGCTAAAGGAGTTCATCACCACCAAACCAGTATTATATGAAATGCTGAAAGGTATCCTTTAAGAAGAGGAAGGATAGAAATTATGAACAACAAACATGCATCTATCAACAAGTGAGTCTAAGAATCAAGTGAATAAATAATCTGGTGATCATAATAGAATCAGGGACATAGAAAGGGAATGGACTGACTATTCTTGGGGGGAAGGGGTGTGGGAGATGCGGGAAGAGACTGGACAAAAATCGTGCACCTATGGATGAGGACAGTGGGTGGGGAGTGAGGGCAGATGGTGGGGTGGGAACTGGGAGGAGGGGAGTTATGGGGGGAAAAAAGAGGAACAAATGTAATAATCTGAACAATAAAGATTTAATAAAAATAAATAAATAAATAAATAAATAAAATAAATTCAAGAAGATTGAAATCATATCAAGCATCTTCTCTGACTACAATGCTATGAAGCTAGAAATCAATTACAATAAGTAGACCTGAAAAACATTCAAACACACTGATGCTAAATTACATGTTAAACAATAAATGGGTTAATAATGAGATCAAGGAAGAATTCAAAATTTACCTGGGAACTAATGAAAGTGAACATGCAACCCAAAATCTATGGAACACAGCAAAGCAGTCTTGTGAAGGAAGTTCATTGTATACTCTCTTTAAAGGCTAAACTTTCTACCCTGCTCTTCACCCCATCACATCTGTCCTCCATTGGAACCTTGGTTCAACTTTCATCTCCTCTTTATCTTCAATGTCTCCTTCTTGTTTTCTTACCTTCCATTGAACTTAAAAACATCCTTAGGTTTTCCTAATTCTTAAAAACAAACAAATGGACTCAAAATCCTTGTCTCAAACCTAATTTTATGTCCTTGAATTGCCACTCAATTTGCCTACTTCTTATTGTTAAATTTCTCCAAGAAGTACCCTACATCAGCATTTTCAATGCACACATTGAAAATTTGAGGGCCTCTCAGTCATGAGACTCTTTAGGAAGTTCCTTTTGCAACTACCATCTGTTTGATGCCAGATTTTCTACATAGTCTTCAACCAAAATAACATTTCCAACAGATTGAATGCAGAAACAGATATGAGAATCCGGCTGTCTTCTATTAAGCCAGGCATTAAAAGAGATTTACAAAAATGTAAACCAATGCTCTCTTCTCACTAAAATTGTTTTTGGAAAATATTTTTATTTGTAATAAAAACTATGTCATTTACATGAATATATCATGACTTAATATTGATATTTTTAAATGAGTTGGTAAATTTTAAAGTGTCTTACTTGCTTAGGTTTAATTTCTAGTAGGCAAAAAACTGATAAAGATGGCCCACAAAATCAATAGCTTCTTGAGTTTCCTTGGTGATTTTAAGAATGAAAAGGAGTTTTGATATTAACAGGGTTGAGGGGAGTTAGGTCTGCACTCATGATTCCTTTTCCTCAATACTGTCCTCTCATTCCTTTATCTCTGATCATAGAATTGGCCCCACCAGTATCCCACATCAGATTTTTGAAGTTATTTTTACATTAAATAAATCTCCCTGGGATTTCATTCCCCCTGGTTTCTCAGCAGTGGTTAGCAGTGCTTACCATACTTTTGTTCATATATTTTTTTCCTTCTATAACAGCAAATGACTCTGATTTTCTCCCTGTCTTTCTTGTTACCCTCTTTCTCTCTCTTGGCTCCTATTCCCTATTATATTTTCCCTCACAGTTGCCTCTACATGCTTGTCCTTAAAGATATTTTTTCTATTTCTTTTTCCAACTTTTTTTTTTTTTTTTAGATCTGAACGTCTTTCCCAGGGCATCAAACAAAAAGCAGTCCAGGAATTCTGTATCTCAGTGCCGGTGGGTCTATAACTAAAATGAACAGCTTCCCCTCCAATAGTTGCTCTAATTAATTTGATAGTTATTTCTAATATAGAAGCTCAGTTCTCTTAGCCAATTTTAAATCTCCTGAGTAGTTTTTGGTGTTTTTTTGTTTTTTACTTTCCCACCACACCTCATGCATGTGTTCTGTTGGTTCCTCTGTGTTTCATTTCACCCGTCCATTCCCAGCCAATGCATGTTTGGAAGATTTTCATCACAAACCTGGGCTATTTCAATAGTCATTTCCACCCCATAGACTTTGATTTGCCCAATTTACCCTCTACATTCCATAAAATTTACTATTGATCTCAACTTTTATTTTTAACCAGGAAAATCTTTTTCCACCAAAAATTTTAACCCTAATATTTCACTAGCTGGGTTCTACAGGTGGATTTACCCCTGGAAATTTGAGTGAAGAAATGTTTGAAGTGTCTTCCAGGCTTTCTATGTCTCTAAACAGAGAAAGGGAATCACTGAAATGGGCAGTAGAGAGTGTTTTTTCTGGCTTTCCTTTCCTCCTCCAGCCTTCTGCCATAGGCCAGTCAGTTATTCCAGACAGGAGTACTTTTAGCTTAAGCATGTCTGTGTGTGAGAGAGAGACAGAGAAAATGATTGCCAGCTTTCTGAGAACTGGGAAGAGATAGGAAGATAGAAATCATCATTCAAAGTAGATTTGCACTTAATTTCCCTATTTTCAGTCTGAGAACACACATTTACATTCACTCATCTTGCCTCAAAATCTCTGCTTCAGTGTCTTCAGAGAATAAACCTTCTGTTCCCTGAAGGGAAGGTTAATCATCTGCTTTTAATGTGTTGGAGTGGATCCCTGTATAAGTGTCTTACTCATGCTTTCCTGCATTCAATCCTCGTTTTCAACAACCCCTCCTCTTTCACCTTAGCTTTCTGTGCACCCGGTGCTTCCAAATCTTGAGCTTTTCCACAGTTCTTTAACTGAGCCAACTTTCTTGTCAATCTCCTCATTTGTAGGAATATAATTTCAGCTTTTATGGCTTTACTATATTAGTTATTACAAACCCCTCAGCTTCCCATCTCACAAAATTTAAAAATCTTATCTACTGTTTATCTCTTTTTTAGTATTTCTTTCCTTATCTTTTGGGTTAATACCCATTTATTTCTTTCCTTATTATAGTGGTATTTCAAAAGGTGTGTTAGTTATCTATTGCTGTTACACACTACCACAGATTCAGCAGATTAAACAACATATTCATTGTCTCCGAATTACTGAGGGTCAGAAGTGTGGGTTGTGTTTTAATTGTTTTTGTTTGTTTGTTTGCTTATTTTTTTCTTCAAAAATGTCCATGCTATTAAGGTGCTGTTTGTTCGAAGTGCCTATGATTCATATCAGAAATTAAAATGATGCTTAAGGAGAACAAAACATGTTTTCACTTGAAATGCAATTAAACCAAATTGGAGAAACAAGGTTTTTCTAACTAAAATGAAAATAGCTACGTTTATCAAACTCTTAATGGCATTAGAATTTCTCTCATAGAAACATTTTCTTTAAGATATATTATTTCTAGATTATAATTGACATTGCAGACAAAAGAAGTTGTAACTTCTTTTTAATCAAGTTATTTATTTAGAGAACCCTTATGCTTACAACTCATTGCAGACTCATTTGGTCATGTATTAATAGAAATTTTATGGCGGATTGTTTTTAAAGACTTGTGTGTGGAAGGTCTCCCCCCCTCCCCCCAATTTCATGTCATAGTTAAATATAATTTATTCATAATATGCTTCATTTTTAATTCTTAAAATGCCTTAAGAAAGAATTTCTACATAAATTTAAAAACTTCTCCCTCAGGCAAAAATTGTAAATAATTTCCATAGTCTAAAAAAAAACAACAAAAACATTTCTGTAAGTTACTAGTTCTTTCACATTTTTATTTGTATGTTTTGGCATTTTGTACATACACCTATGTCTTAGTTTACTACGTGTTGGCATGACTTGATGATGTTTTTCTAAAGCCTAAAAAAAAAAGATTGCTTCCATTTTCAAATTTAACATTTTTCTTGATTCCCCCCACCTAGTTTCAGTCCATAACATTGGGAGAAATAGCAAATGTTTTCTTGTGTATATACAATTGCATATATACAAACAGTTGAAGAAATACGCAATTGCCTATGATGATAACATTTGAAGACGTCATTACTAACAACAGCAACAACAAAAAATATTACTGCTCTTAAGAACTTGACCTTGAATGTATAATCTTGAACTCCTCTGTTTGGAAACAGCATGTAAACAGCATGTAATACATGACACTCTAGAAACTTAAGTTGGTTATAAAAGTGATTTTGATTAGCTATGTAGCTATCACAGACCTCTATATCTTAATTTTAGGCTAGGTCCACTTTAGGCAACTAGTTAAACGTTTTGACTACATTAATTGAATTTATTCAGTTAAATTTGAATAATTAAGTGAACTGTGCATTATTTTCCTCCTTTGAAATAATCACAGAACAGACTGTTAGAATCATTTAAAAGACAATATTTTGAATTAATATTCTTTTATACTTAACTCTATCCTAAAGTAATTATCTTAAAAACCATACATTTAGCAATTTTAAAGAGAAAACTATTAGGATGTATCCAAATTGAACAGTTCATTAAATATCTTAGAAAATAGACTCATTTATTATCCATCAAATATTTTCAACATTCCTAACAGGTAAAAACACTGTATTCTGTACTATGAAAGACATGTAATTCCAGTAACACAGAAACTGTCTTCAGAGAACTTCTCACCTATTTATGTGTAAATTAATATGCGATCATCATCAAAGCTTTGATCAGTCAGTGACATATGAGCATAGAATCAAGCATGGTCCTTATTTTTCTAGGATACACAGTGTAAGGAAGAAATATTGGGCCAAAGAATAATGTTAAAAATATTAATTATTTTTGTACTCTGGGCCATTTTAATATTCAATACCAGTCATGCTGTTAGTGAGCACACAGATGTCATACTCTTGACAGAGAAAGAGGACACTGTCTTTGCCAGCCATGTGCCCCTTACCCAGAAGCTCTTGGAAAAGCTTTGCAAACCCATGAGCTCAAAACATGGTAAGGAGTGGATGCTCCCTACATGAGAATGGAGGGATGATCATCATTCAGGGTTGATAATGCAAACACCATGATTTGAAAAGTTAAAAAAAAATAACTTTTTAATCAAATGTCAATGTACCAAACCCAGTTAAATGTATCTGCATTTTTACTATATTCTTCAAAATAGATTTATAGTCTCCTTTAAACAAAGGTAAATTTTGGTGTTGCTTTTTTTAAAAAAAAAACAGGTAATTACTAATGCAAATTAGTTACTGGCCTTATAAAGGACTCCTGCAAGTGTGGGACTCTGAAAATTACTGGTCTCACCATAATTCCACCCTAGTTCATAGATGATTTCAAAACATGGCAAGTATGGTTGAAGACATATAAGTCTAATTCAATATTAGCTCCATCATCACAAAATGATGATATCAGAAACTTGAGTGATAATTCACAAGGGCTTTTATTGATAATCTGAGGCTTTGTCTACAGAAATGTTGATGTCTGAGTATGTAAATAATTTCATCAATGTATAGTTCAATCTGGATGGTTCAGACATAAATTCCAACATTTCCTTCAGAATTGGGGCTCAATTTGTCAAAATCAGGGTCACTACATTTTTTATTATCCATTTTAGTTTGCCTATCTAGGTAGTCTGCAGACTGAGTTAAAGCATGTTATGTTATTGACCACTCTGAGATTGCTCCAGGATTCAAATATTTTAGATTATTCTGGTTTCTTGGAATTAGTTAATGCATACCACAACTTTCTTTGAAAAAAATCATATTTGAGCCAAAGTGGCTTTAGGGGAAGTGTTTTATGTTTTAGTGAGATAGGGAAGAGGAAACCAATTTATCAGGTCATAGAAAAAACTTTTCTAAGTGGTTTTGTGGACTTGAAACATTTTACTCTGCTCTTCTGTTTCCTAAAGACGTTTTTATTTGGGTGATTTGTACAGATCAGCAGATAAGTACTCAGGTACTAAAGCAGAAACAACACAAACACATCTCTTACTCATACCTCCAATTTTATTGCTTCAGGACCATGCACCTTCCTCAGAAACGTGTACACACGTTTCCCCAATGAATCCTTAGACTGATATAAAGGGAAGGGCAGAAGTGGGTTTACAGTTGTTCATTGGAAAATAATATAATAATTAATAAATATTAATATAATAAGGCAATAACTAATAAATAAGAATACAAGAACTGTTTCATGTACTCGCAATTGTAAACCTACTTTTGTCCCACCCTGTACTTTTGAGTTAAATTGTTATTATTTGTAAATACATTTTTTATGTCTACCATGAATGTGCATCAGAGTCTTTATTGCATTCATCTCCATGGCAGGTGCTTTGTCTTAGTGATTATTTTGGCAGAAAGCATACACCAAAAATATCCCTGTGAGAAATAAAAACAAACCTCCATCCTCCAAAAATAGAAAGAAGCTGCAACTGTTCAGGTTCCCCTTGGACCTGTGGCCAAGGCTGATGAAGCTCCTTGAAGTCCATTTGATGTCTGTGAGTCTGGCTGAAACTCAGCAAAAGGGTTGAAGATAGGATGGTCTACTGATAGGAGAGCTAGGATTTCTGAGTTGGGTTTGATATTCTGCTATCTGTGAAATTTCCCAAGTTACCTCCCCATGCCTTGTTTTGTCCTTTTAAGAAATGGGTTTTATAATCTAATTATATAAAATACAAAGTGAGAGGATGGCTAGAGCCTGGAAAGTGCCTTGGAGGCACCTTGCCTTTTATTTATCTTTCATTTTACAGACAAGAAAAGTATACCTTGCTGTCTGAAGCAGTGAATACATTTAAATCTGTATACATAAAAGCCTAAGCAACAGGTCGACAGGCCAGCCAGTAGGTATGACATGCACTGATCACTAGGGGGCTGATGGTCAACGCGGGAGTTGCCGAGCAACAGCAACTTTGCAGAGTGCCCTCTTGCACTCCGGGGTCCCTCAGGAGATGGTGGACTGCCGGTTTTGGACCGATCCCCGCAGGCCAGGCTGAGGGACTCCACCTGCCAGAGGGACCTTGCTCACTCCACAGATGCCCTTCAAACCCTGGAGCTGCCCCAGGTGCGGCCAGCCGGGAAGGGACCACTGGAGGTTGGCTCCAGAGCGGGTCTGGCCCCTTTTACCCAGTCCTGCCCCACTGACCTCCTTCTAATTGATTTCCTTTCAATGTGCACAAATCCATGCACCGGGCCTCTAGTGTTTTTATAAATGCATTAGTTTAATATTTCTCTGTAACAAATTATCCCAATTTTAGCATCTAAAAACAACACATTTTTAAAAAATCTTTATTGTTCAAATTATTACAGTTGTTCCTCTTTTTTCCCCCCATAGCTCCCCTCCACCCGGTTCCCACCCACCCTCTGCCCTTACCCCCCTCCCCCGTCCTCATCCATAGATGTACGATTTTTGTCCAGTCTCTTTCCTCACCCCCCACACCCCTTTCCCCCTGAGAATTGTCAGTTCACTCCCTTTCTATGCCCCTGATTCTGTTATATTCACCAGTTTATCCTGTTCATCAGATTTTTTAGTCACTTGTTGGTAGATATGTATTTGTTGTTCATAATTTTTATCTTTACCCTTTTCTTCTTCCTCCTCTTCTTAAAGAATACCTTTCAGAATTTCATATAATACTGGTTTGGTGGTGATGAACTTCTTTAGCTTTTCCTTATCTGTGAAGCTCTTTATTTGACCTTCAATTCTGAATGATAGCTTTGCTGGGTAAAGTAATCTTGGTTGTAGGTTTTGCTATTTATCACTTTGAATATTTCTTGCCACTCCCTTCTGGCCTGCATAGTTTCTGTTGAGAAATCAGCTGACAATTGTATGGGTATTCCCTTGTAGGTAACTAACTGTTTTTCTCTTGCTGCTTTTAAGATTCTCTCTTTGTCTTTTGCTCTTGGCATTTTAATTATGATGTGTCTTATTGTGATCCTCTTTGGATTCCTTTTGTTTGGAGTTCTCTGTGCTTCCTGGACTTGTAAGTCTATTTCTTTCACCAGATAAGGGAAGTTTTCTGTCATTATTTCTTCAAATAGGTTTTCAATGTCTTGCGCTCTCTCTTCTTCTGGCACCCCCATAATTTGGATGTTGGTAAGCTTGAAGTTGTCCCAGAGGCTCCTTACACTATCTTCATATTTTTAGATTCTTTTTCTTTTTGCTTTTCTGGTTGGGTGTTTTTTACTTTTTCGTACTTCAAATATTTGACTTGATTCTTGCGATCCTCTAGTCTGCTGTTGGATCTCTGTATAATATTCTTTATTTCAGTCAGTGTATGCTTAATTTCTAGTTGGTCCTTTTTCATATCCTTGAGGGTCTCACTAGACTTATTGAGGGTCTTACTAAATTTATCGGCGGTTTCTAGAAAATTCTTGAAAAACCTTATAACCGTGGTTTTGAACTCTCTATCCAGTAGTTTGCTTTCCTCGATTTCTGTCATTTGTGACCTGTTTCTTTGTCTTGGCATTTTTTATGCTTCCCTGTGTTGGTAGAGTGGCTTTGTGTGCTAGGTGTCCTATAGGGCCCAGAGGCTCAGCCTCCCAATTATCTGAGGTGGACACTCTTGGTGCACCCTTTGGGGGCTGTGTGCACATCTTGTTGTAGTTAAGCCTTGATTATTGTTGGTATCACTGGGAGGAATTGACCTCCAGGCCAATTGGCTGTGAGAATCAGCTGTGTCTATGGTGGGAGAACTTCTGTGCTGGAGACACCCTTAGGGGGCAAGACTTGCTTCAGTGGGGCTTTGGTGCTCACTGAGTGTGCCCCCTGAGTGTGTCCCTTATGGATCTGAGGAGTTGTAATCTGGATGGTCCCACTCTGACTACTGGGTAAACTGGCACTTGGATCTCTAAGGAGGTGCTAATTTAGCCTCTGCCTGAGGCTACCCAGCAGGAGCTATGGAGAGATCTGCAGATTATCCTCCCTTATTTGGGGTTTGCAGGTGCCCAAATGAGGCCCAGCTGTGAAGCAATGCAAGCTGCTGTGGGGCCTTGGGCCTTCTTTTGGATGTTCTGGGTCTCTCTGACCCAGCTGCAGTTTGTTAGGTAATTGAAGATTGCAAAGGGCCAGGTTATTCATATGCAAAAACCTCTGCCACAGCTTGGATGGGGTTGGGTCTCAGGGAATCAACAGGGGGGAGCAAATAGCTATGGCTGATCCTCAGTCCTGCCCTAAGAGGTCCCGGGTCTCAGTGTCCCACGGTAATAGCTGTAAGCACCTCTGAGAGAAAGCTGCCCTCGAGTTCCGCCCACTGCCAGACAGTCCAGTTTCTCCCCGTATGAGTCTGGGTCCCCAGACTCTCCCGGAACTGGAGTCCAGGGCCCTCGGGAGCTTGTGTCTCCCTCCTGATTGAAAAAGACAACCATGTCCTCAGTTGCCAGCCCTTTCCGCATTCGCCTTTGCACCTCTGCACTTTACTTCTGCACCTCCTCTGAGTCTCAGTGTGTTTTTCACTTTCCTTCTAGTTGTAGACTTTCCACTCAGCCAGACTTCCTGTGGTTCTGAATGATGTCTGTTTTGTCTTTTAATTGTATTTTTGAAGTGGTTGTGAGAGGGAGCAATTTCAGGTATTTATCTATGCCACCATCTTGGTTTCTCCAAAACAACACTTATTTATTAGCTCCCAGTTCTGTCAGGTGGAAGTCTGGTCCTGGCATAACTGAATCTTCTGTTTTGAGTCTTACCAAGTAGAAATCAAACTGTTGACTAGGCTGTGTTCTAATTTGGAGCTCAGGTCCTCTTTCAGGCTTATTCAGGTCATTGGAAGGATTCAGTTCCTTGTGGTTCTAGGACTGAGGTCCCTATTCTGTTGCTGGATATCAGCCAAGCTCCCAGAGGATGCCCTTTGTTCTTAGGCATGTGATCCTCTCACTACATGGCAGCTGCTTCTTCAAAGGCAACAGGATGATTTTTCACTTTAGGAAAAACCCATCCTTTCTTATAAGGACTCCCCTTTTGAGGTCAGACATCTCAAAGTCAACTGATTGAGAACTTCATCACAGAAGGGGTATCCCATAATATCCTTAGCTCTCACCCATACTCAAGGGGAAGGGATCATATGGGCTCTGTACACCAGGAACAGAAATCTTATGAATAGAATTAGAATTCTGTTTACCAAATTAGTTAAATCCCACCCATTCAAGTACTAGCTTTCTTTTTTTACCTCATTTCTCCCATTGGGCCAGTTTAATCATCTGAACTACAAAAAACCCAATAAGGGATGACAAGAAGAAGGAATTAGGAGCAGTGTGGCACAAACTTCAAATCCATAAAAATGTGATTTTCATGGCTTTATTTATATCCTTAAGTGTCAATGGCCTGGAATAATTCATTGTTACCTATTCAGGAATTACTGAATATTTTTTAAATTACTTTTTTTTTTTTTTTACATAAAACTTCCTTTAGTAAAGTTGACTTCAATTCAGAGATTTGGGGGAAACCTGGACTGGGTTGGTCAGAACCAGCAGCAGCTAGAAGTTGGGGACAGTGGCAACCACAGAGGTGCCATTTTCCTAGTGTCTGCTATCAGCTGGACACTTGACTCACAGGAGCTAATTTAATTCTCACGAGAGTGATGTTACAATAGGTATCATAATCCCCACTTTACAGTTGAGGAGACAGCTGTGAAGGAGCAGAGTCAGAATTCAAGGCTCTCTCTGACTCATGGGTGCTTTCTTGGGGACAGGGTCTCTTTATCAGGCTTCCAACCAGGCTCAAGGCAGAGACTGGCCCCAGAGGCTCTGAGGACAGAGGGACTGGGGAATGGCAGATGGTGCTGCTGAGTGACAAGCACCCTCTGAGAGGGAGGCCGTTTTCAGTAATCAAAGAATATCAACTATAGGTCCCGGCCAGGTAGCTCAGTTGATTAGAGTACCGTCCCGATATGCCAAGATTAGGCTTTAATCCCCAGTCAGGGCACATACAAGAAACAACCAATGAATGCATAAATAAGTGGAACAACAAACTGATGCTTCTCTCTCTCTCCCTCTCAAACCAATAAGTATAAAAATATTTTTTAACCAACTATATAAAGGAACTCTCTTCCTTTCAGAGTTATAAATAAAATTTTCAGAAGTCAAAATGAGAGCTATACATAAAGTCATTTTTCTTAATAAAGGAATGTACAAATAAGGCATCAGTTGAATTTTATAATACCTCATTATGGTGATTGAGTAACAAGTGTTGATATTATTTTTTTGATATGAGGAAATAAGGCATAGAGTAGGTAAACAAGGGCTAAATTGGATTTAAGTATGTAACAATGTAGTGACAGAAATCAGCGAGTTCTGTTCTAGAATCCTGCTAACTGTAACTTTGGTTGAACAAATCAATTAAGATATAGCTCTCACAGCTGCAGAACTTGGAAAAGTTGCAGTTACTTCGTGGAAGTCCAGTTTGCGTTGGAGTAAAATGTTAAATTTGGAAAGATTTCAAAACCCTTCAATGGCTGCTCAATCACTCTGAAGTTGAATTAACTGTAAATTGTGAGTTCCTTGAATACATTTAGAGTCTCTTTGAATATACTACATATGTTGAGCATGTACTTTAAGGAGATATAGGGATGATTCCTGAGGTGTAGCAGAGAGACGACTTAAAAAGAAATAATTATAATAATGTAGGTGCTAAACTGAACATAAATCCAGCAGCAATTGGCTCTGTTTGGGAGTATCTGGGAAAAACAGAAGAGGTGAATTTTGAGATGGGTCTGGAAGGAAGAATAGAAGTCTACAGGGCAGAAAAGGGGAAGGAAATTCTAGGTAGGGGGCAAAACAGAGTTCAAGGCATAGAAGTAAGAAAAGATATATGTTAGTGTGACCAGAATATACTGAAAGCACAGAAGAAGGTAGCAAAGAGGTTGAATTTTTCTGCAGCACTTAGATTGGGAAGGATCTGACTACCCTGTATTGAGAAGTTTCAACTTTAGAGCAACAGGAATCCACTAGAGGTATTATGTCAAGAATGATAAGATAATAGCTGTATTTTTTTAAGATTAACTCTGATAGCAGGCAAGAGGATGACTATGTGTGAGAAGTGAAAATGAGCAGTGAGATGAGAATTTACAAAAAGGCCAAAGAATGACAGAGGACCCAGAATGGGGAGAAGCGAAGGACATTTAAAAGCTTCTTCAGAGGGGAATGAACTGGAGTGTGTGTGTGGCGGGGGGAGGGGGGGTGGGGGGGGAGAGGTGCGGCTGGGGGCACCAAATGCCTGGAATCATGGGAGGAAAGGAAGATGTGAGGAGAAAAATAAAGACTGATGTTTACTTTCTGATCTCTAAGCATAAGAACTAAAAAGAACACACTTCTAAGCCGAAACCGGTTTGGCTCAGTGGATAGAGAGTCGGCCTGCGGACTGAAAGGTCCCAGGTTCGATTCCGGTCAAGGGCATGTACCTGGGTTGCAAGCACATCCCCAGTAGAAGATGTGCAGGAGGCGGCTGATCGATGTTTCTCTCCCATCGGTGTTTCTAACTCTCTATATCTCTCTCCCTTCCTCTCTGTAAAAAATCAATAAAATATATTAAAAAAATAAATAAAAAGAACACACTTCATCTGACAACTAGGAAGGCATTGGTGAATTTTGAACAATTTCATTAGATTGGTGGTGAGTAGGGGAAGGAGGTGAATTCCTTGAGCTGATAAACAAAAAAGAACTGAGAATGTTTGTTTGTAAAAGGGAAGGAGGGTCAAAAGAAAGGTTTTTGTTATAGCTTCTTTGTTAAAGTGGGGAACGATTATATTGCTGGAGAAAACTGGGTAATTGGGGTGACCTGGCATTAGATATTGGGAGGACAGATACAGAAGCAGGATGAGGAAGGGAAAGTATAGATAATACTTTAATAAAAGTTTCTTAGGTAAGAGGAAAAAAGTAAATTTTAAAAGAAAGAGAATGAGTTGAGAACATATATAAAAATTTCTTTACATTTCCCTTCTGAGATAGAACTATACAGCTCTAGTACCCAAAGTAAACACCACTGATATAAACCTAGCACATTGCTGGCACTCAGGGGTCTACTTAGTATCATGAAAATAAAAGTGAGAGTGGATTTCTACCTCATTTTGTTAGACTCTCTTTTGGAAACAATAATAGAAAAATAAGATCCTGCAATTCCAAAGCAAGATAAATGTGACTTTCTCTTCCAACTTAAACCAGGGCTGGTTTTGGTCAGTCTCAAAGACAGGAGTCTCAGTTGGAGTGACAGGCTTATTTGTCCCTGAATCTATCTGCTTTATGGTTATCTCAAGGATTTCTGTCCGCTCTAGGACCAAACAAAGATCACCCACAATTGCTAATTCAGGTATATTTTAGACATTCAGTTGGACACCTGGGACCAGAACCACTTCCCAGAATTTCTCAAGGGCCCAAAGAGTCCTATATATTGAATAGGACTCTAGACAAGACCAGAGCTCCCTGCACCATTTGAACTAGGTTTCCATCTTGCACCTTGGGAAAGAGCTGGAACAAACCCAATCATTATGATTAAGCATAAAAGACAACATTTTCCATGAGAATGTAATCTTCTGCATGGTTGGTCACCAGTTATTTTTTGGATGGTCATTTAGTTTCCATCAAGTTAGCTAATTGTTCTGCTAAATTATCTTTAAAAGATGATTTGCCTCCTTGAGTCGTTACTACTTGTGACATTCTTTTCCCAGATGAATGAGAATTGAAAGATATATATATTTTTAACACATACATATCCCAAAATTCTCAAACATATATAAAGTGTGTTGAAATTTGGTCTGTTGTGAAGTAACTTGAATTCTAGGCCTGGGTCCAGGGGTGGAGATGGCTGTAACATTCCACTAGAACTTCACTCTTGGCTCTCAACTTAAAACCAAAAATCCCTACTCAAGTCAGATAGATGAAGTATTGGTCTCTAACATGAGGAGGAAGTGAAAAAAAGGGGGGGGGTATTCACAAAGATTTAGTAAGGAAGTTAGAAGGAATTATGTGGGAAGGAAGGAAAAAAGAATAATTGTGGTGTTATTACATGCCTGGGCCAGGTACAGAATGTCATGGGTCAGTGTTTCATTCCATACAGCCGAGTTATCATGATGACATTATGAAGTAATTGCCTATATAGTATAATCTGTTTTGGAAATGCTTTCTACCAGGTGTCTCTCATGGGATGTACCAAAGAAAAGAGTTGATATGTTAAATTACTCTTACTGTTCAAATATTAGAAGCACTAATTCATCACTCATGACATTATATTTAGATTTTAACATCATTATATGTTTAACAAGGATGAATCTTTTCACAATAATAAAGTGCCTCTTGAAAGGAAAGATGTTGACTTTGGAGAAGATCTTGTGGGATGACTCTTAAAAGACTTTTACATCTGAATCTCTTTGCTGTGTGTTAGGTGGTCACAGAATCTGAGCTCCAAGTATGTATGGAGAAATTCCTTTGCCTTCACTGTATAGACTGGGATGATGGGAAGGGTGCAAAATGTTAGAGGAATTAAAACTGAACTCAAAGCTCATTCTAAGGTGCAATTTGCTGAAATGACTACATGTGGACATGCCACCAGTCTGTAAAGAGATAAATAATCATATGGAGAGAGGAAACTTATATTGTGCCCATGCTAAAAAGGGGTTTTTAACTCTCCATTAACAACTGTGTGTCTGCAGGTTTTCATCCATTATAATTTTGTTAGAACATCCTTGCTAAAAACCAGCTGTTTTATGGGCTCTTTGACATGTCACAAGAACCCAAGAGCAAATGGAACCAATAAATTGCAGAGGCAAGTTAGGAAAAAAAGTAATTATCCTTCTTGAAATTTTACCATTTCATAAAAGTTATCACCTCACCTCTTAAAGTTTTGAAAGGTTATACTGATTAGTCAAGATTTTTATTTTATACACTTCTTAGAAATGCTTATTTTATTTCAACAGAAGTTAGTCCAAGGTGCCTTCCCTGGTATCATAATCATTATCATTTTAAAATTTGACCAAATAAACATAAGCTCATGCACACATATGTATGTGGTCTTATAGACATTTGAAAGTAATTCTATTTTTCCTCATTTATTCACCAATTAACAAAATGTATGTGATTGGCTATGATGGGACAGGCACAGTGCTAGTGACATAGAACACAAAATAGTCACAGGCTTTGCCCTCAAAGAGATAACTGTCCAGTGGGAACAGATCATTGTAAGATATTATATAATAACAAACTGAAGGAAATATATTGAAGGAGATAAAAAAGTGTGATGGGAGATTAATACAGTTTTGAAAGTTAATGGAAAGCTTTTCTCAATAACTGAAATCCAGTTGAAGCCTAAGAAATCAGTGGAATTAGACAAAGTATAGTAGCTGTGGTAAAAATTCAGGGAGAGGAAACAGCAAGCACAAAGGCACTGGGGCTGGAAACAATGGCAAGCTTCAGAGGCATGTTGCAAAGAGGCCTCTGAGAATAAAGCAGGGGTTGCTAGGGATCAGGCACAGTGAGATAAGGCTGGAGTTAGGCACAGACTAATCTACTCCAAGAGCATTAGACATGGCTCTGGGAAGCAAAGGGTAACTGAATTAGATTTAATCTTCAAAGACGCTCCTCTGCTATATGTGGCAAAGTAATTGGAGGGAGCAAGAGTCCAGGTAGAAAGCTTTACTGTAGTCAAAGTAAAGAAAGGAGGAAGGCTTGGATTTGGGTGGTAGTTAATCCTATATAATAAAAGGCTAATATGCAAATAGACCAAATGGCAGAACAACTGAACAAATGGTCACTATGACATGTGCTGACCACCGGGGGGGGGGGGGGTATGCGCGGAACATGGTGGGTGTCAGCCATGGCAGGATGGTGGAGCCGGTGAGCAGCAGCGCCAGACCAAGGTGGGATGCTGGCTGCTGTCATCTGGGCGAGTCTCTGGTGGTTACTGAAAATTCTTTGCTCCCACACACTGTGGTCCCACTCAGCACTCGCACTTGCTGCTTATGCATGGCACCGGCCATAATCGCTCAGCACTGTCAGTAGGTGTGAGTTGCAGCTGCTGGCCCCGATTGCCCCTGAGGGCTTCTCCACCTCCACCTGCTCCTGAGAGGCGATCAGGGCAGCAGCCCACTGATGGTGCCAGCCCCGCTTGCACCCGCCACTGCCGCCAGCCCCAATTGCTCTGCGCTGTAAGTGGGTGCAAGTGGGGCCGGCACCATCAGTGCATGGGAGTGACGGTGGCAGGAGCAGGGCCGAGGTGGGAAGGGCCAGGGAGGGGTGCAGAGGATGGGCTGAGACCTGTCCCTGTGTCCACTGCAGCCTCACCCACAGTTCCTTTCAAAGTGCACGAATTTGTGCACTGGGCCCCTAGTTTAGATGGATAAAAGGAGACTGACATGAAATGACAGGACTTGAGATGAGTTGGATATAGAAAAGGTGTCAAAGATTATTATCAGAGTAGGTGATTAGCAATTGATTGGTAGAAAATGATACTATTAGAACCAGGCTTTTAATATTTATCCAATTCCACTTAAATTCATTCTATGCAAAACTAGTGATTACTAGATGCAAAGTGGTGCTGGGAATTCTAATGGCTAGCAGTGTGAAAGAGGTGGATAAGGCAGGATAAATAATCTTTGCCTTTTATAGGCTCACATTCGAATACAATGCTTCTCATTCCCAATAGAGGAAACAGAAACACTAAGTATCTACCAACACACATATATGTGTACATGCACATACAAATAAGCATAATATACACACATGCATGTCTGTGTATGTGCATTATATATGTACACTTAAATTTGAGGTGCTTGCATCACATACACACCTCAAGTACATGTTGCAAGGAGATTGGGGAAGATAAAAATAAATAATTACTCTGAGGGTGAGGACGTGAAATTGAAAAGATGCATAAGATTGTTTCTCCTTAAAATGTTTCAAAAACTACTAAGTCTTATAGCTTCACCTTATTACAGAAGAGACTTAGGATGCTGGCTCTATTTGTAAAATAGAATTCATAAAAAGAAATGGGGCGCTAATCTTCAACTATAAAATCCATTTTAATCTATGCTGTATCCCTACCATCACGAGAGTAATTTTATCAGTAATAATAATGATAAATAACAAAAATAACAATCGTCAGTGTGTAGTAATTTTCATTTCTTTTAAATATGTTTTTAATTGCCCTAGCCGGCTTGGCTCAGTGGATAGAGTGTCGGCCTGCGGACTGAAGGGTCCCGAGTTCGATTGCGGCCAAGGGCACATGCCTGGGTTGCGGGCTCGATCCCCAGTGGGGGGTGTGCAGGAGGCAGCCGATCAGTGATTCTCTCTCATCATTAATGTTTCTATCTCTCTCTCCTTCTCCCTTCCTCTCTGAAATCAATAAAGAAATATTTAAAATAAATAAATAAATAAATAAATATGTTTTTAATTGATTTCAGAGAGGAAGGGAGAGGAAGAGATAGCTACATCAGTGATGAGAGAGAATCATTGATTGGCTGCCTCCTGAATGCCAACCTGGTCATGGGTCCTGACCAGAAATCGAACCATGATCTCCTGGTTCATAGGTCAATGCTCAACCACTGAGCCACGCCAGCCAGGGCAGTGAGTAGTAGTTTTTAAAAATCACACAAACAAGCAGAAAAACAAAAAGATTTCATTTTAATGTGGTTTGAACATTACCTTTTTAATATTTATCTTAGGATTCTAAACTCACAATTTTGTTCTCAAACTGACTTCCTAGCAGACAGAATATGGTTAATTAGTAATTCTGTTAAATATTTGCCAAATGTAATGGAGGGCACCATTTCCAGTTTTGCCAGAGCATATTGTTGCTCAGAAGCCCTTTGTTGAACAAAATCATATTGCGTGTTGGTTCTAAGAGTCTAAACATAAAGAACAATTGCTCATCGGTGAATTCTTAAGGCTCAAATGCATCTCATTTTCCTCACATGATAGACACTCTTTGCTTGTTTCAGTTTTGTGTGTATTTCTTTGGATTGTTTGTTAATGTCTCCTATTTATAGTGATAGTATTATCTAATCTCTAAGATAGTATAGAATTGTGCTTTATCATGACTGTAATTGTGCAGATGGTGGAATATGCTTTGAACCACTAGAGATGAATTTACAGTAAAGCTATGAAGCCTACTCTTCAGGGCCTCTCACATCCAAGGGCCCCCTTTAACGTTCTTGGACTCAAATTTGCATTTTTAATTTTGTGTTCTTTTCCTTTAAGAACATCTCCCAAATTTTAAGAGCTTCAGGCCCTGGAAAACTTATCTGTCGCTGCTTTGCATTTGTAGTATAATAATTAATTTGTTTTTCTAGCTTTCTCATAATACTTAGCTTCATGAGAATAGGGGTGATTCTTGTTTGTTTGTTTCTCTGCTATCTAGCACTTATTTTGGTAACTGCTTGGTGAATGAATGAATGAATGAATGAATGAATCAATGAATGAATGAATGAGCCAAGCACATTTAGTGGTTGTTTGGAGCTGGCTCTGCTTAGTGAGATCTTCTCTTGCATTCGTGCATCTTTATTAATGCCAACTTTGTTGCAAAGTTTTTAAAAAAGTAATCTTTATGTAAATTACCTTAAATTACTTCATTTTAAAAGTTAAAAGCATCTATTTGCAGAATCATAGATAAAATTCTCATTTTTGTTAAAGTGCACAATATTTTGCAAAAATGGAATCTATCTTCCCATGTTAATGTTCTCATTTTATTTATTATTTTCTTTATAAAATTTTCTTGGAGTATCTTCAGAAATGGTCAACTTTGTAGATTTTGAGGACACTTCTAAAAATTAATCCTAGCCAACAAAACAATGTTATGGAGCATGACTGCACTTATTTTAAGCTGTCCTTTAATATAAGATATCCATTTTGTCTTTATTTCTCAAGTTGCTTATTTATAAATCTCCACTCTGTTTTTCAGGAGTTGACATAGTTGACAGCTTGATGTATGTTACTATAGTCAACACACCCTCTATGATACACACTCTAAGAGTTGAGTAGTACACAACAAATTCATAAAATTATACCATGAAGAAATGTCGTCCTTCCTAAATTAGACAATTAAGGTTAATATTTTTATTTTCAAAAAAGAAAAATATTTTCCTCCTTTCTCCATCTCTTCTAATCATTTCCAAGGTGTGCTTTTGAAAATTCATTTGCCACTTCCCAACCACAGAGATGAAGAATTTAATAAGAACAATCTCAAATTCTTGATAAACCACAAATATTTTAACTTAAGTAATGGACTTTTATTTGGTTAATCTTTTAGCTAGTCATAAATGATGTAATAAAATAAGCTACTGAAAAAATTAACATGCGGTAACGTAAAGGATAAAGACTTATAAGTAATGTATTAGTAGAAAAAAAAATTTTGGATTTTGCCATCAATTTCCTGACCAGTCAGTGGCAACTGGCAATTAAAATATGACTCCAGAATCTGAACAAAGTCCCAGGAAGCAACCTTGTCATCCAACTGCCACTTCATCACCATTCTTTAAAGTTTCTTCAACATTTATCATTGTGTTTTTTGTCCTCTTTTTTCCCCAACACATCAAACCAAGGAAAAAAAAATATTGAATGCTTATTTATACCCATCTCCTTCCCTTCATATCTGTTCATTCCCTAGGCCTGCGCTTTTCCAAGGGATCCCTGACATTACTTAGGGGCTGCCATGTTTTATTATAAAGGTACCACATTATCAGCAAGCGTTTCTGTAAGTCATTGGTGCTTGGTTTGGGGAAAACTGTCATCTACTACTATAGATTTGTTCCAATGGAAAATTACCACAAAATTGTGGGATTTTCCATTTACCTCACTGAAAAATGACTGCGATAGGAATTAATAGGCTGTTCCGTGAAGTAAAACATCCAGATACAAAAGTGACTGAATGATAGTATTTCCATAGCTCTGGGTTTTATTTCTGGCTTCCTGCTTTTTGGTAAGATCTGAAACTTTTTACAGACGCCAAAGCATGGTTTCCTTTACATCTTTCAATTTTAAAGTAGTGATATACTGTATTTGATAACATGCAGCTATTATGTATGAAGCCCTCACAGGGTCTCACACCCTGGAGATGAAGTACACTTTCAGAAAGGATTCCCCTTTTCTGAATTTTGCTGTTTCCTGCTTGTTGAGCAGTGTCCCCTCCTGGGAAAGCAGAGTTATTTCAGCCAACGTTGGGCTCCATTTTACATTGGAATATTATAGTGCTATTCAGATATAGTCATAATCTTTTCCCCCTGGTTTTGCTGTTTTTTTTTTGTTTTTGTTTTTTCATAGCTCAGTAAAATGTATATTTTTGTTGAAAGGCTATCACAAAACATTTTAATATCAAACTTTTTCAAAAATAATGATGGTAGTACTGATCAGACATCTTTTAACAACTAAAAGCCACCAAAACAGTCTGATTCTTATTATAATGCAAATTAAATGAATAAAATTATTCTTATTTTAGGTCAGTTTCAAAATGAATATTTTTGCTCCCTCCCCCTTTTCCCTTCTCACATACAAGGAGGCACCTCGTATTTCAACTTTATTTAAATCGTGGCAATTCAAAAAATATACCCAGAAGGCTTTTTGTAGGTAATGGTTCCGTTAGCATTAACCCCACAGAATGGAAAATCAGGAGCAAGTCACTTTTAAAGTGGAATACCTTAATTTCATGTATGGATTGTTCATGCTCACCTCTTCCTGACCACAACACAAATCTATCCCTGTAAATTAACATCGGAAGTTACATCACAGCTGTGATATAGCTATGAGAATGTTCTCTGGACATGATTTTGGATCTGTGGTGCAGGTCACTCTGGCCTTTAACTTTTGTCCTGTGCAGCTGGCTGCGAACGTTTTTTTGGATCTCACTGCTCTTTGGAATTCTCCACCAGAGGGAGGACAAGGGACGGGAAGCAGGCTTCGCCCGCAGTCCTGAGGAAGCTGGAGTCAGAGACAGCTAGCATTAAGGAATTACAGAGCTCCTCCACTGCTCTCCGCTCTCCCTCCCTGCTTTCACTCATCTCAGCTGAGTGACGCGCAGGTAGCGCAGACATTTAACTGTTGATCGCCTTTTAACCAGGGGTTTGCAGTTCATGTGAAATTAAGTCGTAGTGAGGAGACAGTATAGGACACCCCCTTTGAAGAGGTCAGGTTATTATTATTTGTTTTAGGAAAAGCAGAAGGTGAGGTTTAACAGGCACGTTGTTAAAACCCTGAAGAAAGGGCAGGCACACGCGCACACCCACATTCAACAGCAGATCTACGAAGAAGGTGCGATCTGACCGCCTTTAAGGTTCACTGAGCGCCCTTCCTGTGTACCCGGGACTGCCTTACACGCAGACTCCCTTCCACCCGGAGTTATCTTGGCCCTACGTGCGTGTAACTCACTAAAGTAAGAAAGGAATGAGCCTCAGACTCTCCTGGGAAAACAGCACACACTCCTCTCCTTCCCAGGGGCTCCTGAGCCTTTATTTGGGGGACAGGTTGTCAGAGTTGCAAACTTTTGTCTCCAACATTTCTCTGCATTACAGGGAACGGACCGACCCTTCGGGGCGCTGCCTGGGTCAGGAGAGCGAGGAGCGCGGGCCGCTGGGTCCTGCCCTGGGTCCTTCGATCTCCCAGGGCCGCTCGGGTCGCTTCCCGCGGCGGCGGCGGCGGCTGCTCCGCGCAGGTTCCAGCGACCCCTGTCGGGAGTTCCCTGCAGCCGCGGGGCGCGGGGCGCGTGGCCGCCCCCCGCCCGCTGGCCCCGCCGGGCTCGGGAGAGAAAGGGGCTGCGCCCGGGAGCGCCGAGCCCAGGCTCCTCCCGGTGGCGTGTCCGCGCCTCGGGGTGGGGGTGTGGTAGGGAAGAGGGAGGGGGCGCGGGAAGGGGAGGGTGCGAAGGAGGCGCCAGCCTCCAACCTGCGGGCGGGAGGTGGGTGGCTGTGGGGCAATTGAAAAAGAGCCGGCGAGGAGTTCCCCAAAACTTGTTGGAACTCCGGGCTCGCGCGGAGGGCGGTCGCAGAGCGGTGGCTGCCTGGGCATGGGAGCGCGGGCTGGACAGTGAACCCTCTCCCCTTCGGGCTGCAAGCACGCCGGGCAGAGGCCAGGACAGGAGCCGGCAGCGGCGGGACCCGGTGCGGCGAGAACCGCGGACTTCCCAGGCGACAGCAGCAGCCCCGGGAGCCAGCGCGACCGCCTGACGGCGCGATCGCCAGTCCCAGGTGGCCCGGACCGCACGCCGCGCCCGCGCTGCCCCCCGAAGCACCGGAGACGCTCCGTGCGCTGCGCGAGCGCCGCAGCCCGCTCGCTCTACCCCTCGAGGGACAAACTTTTCCCAAACCCGATCCCAGCCCTCGGACCAAACTTGTCGCGCGTCGTCGTCGTCCGCAGCCGTCCTCGGAGAGCGTGCACTTCTCTGGCGAGATGTCCGAGCGCAAAGAAGGCAGAGGCAAGGGGAAGGGCAAGAAGAAGGAGCGAGGCTCCGGCAAGAAGCCCGCGCCCGCGGCGGGCGGCTCGAGCCCAGGTGAGTGCTCCGCACCAGGGCTCCGCGATCGTCCTCTTCCTTCTCCTCCTTCTTCTCCTCCACCGGTGCTGCCTTCGCTTTCCTCTCGCCCGCCCGCGCCCTGCGCTCGGGGCGCCTGGCCCAGCTCCCGGGCGTTCGCCGAGCGGGGCGGTTCACTCTCTCCATGGCGCCGCCCCTTACCTGGGCGCCCAGCCCCACCTGGGCGCCCGCACCCAGCGCGCGGGGCTAGGGGTGGCAGCCCGGGGTCGCGCTCTCCGAGGGTCCGGGATGGACAGCGCTCCCAGGGGCGGCCTTTCACCAGCGCCTTAGCCGTGCCGAGCCCGGGAGCGGGACCTGGAGTGCAGGAGCGGAGGCTGGTGCGCGCGTGTCCCGAGCCTGGAGGGCTTTGCACGGGCCCCGCCTGCCCTCTAGCGAGAGAAGCGGGAACGGTTCTCCCAGGGGTGTGCCTGGCTGGGAAGAACCCGTAGAGAGGCCGCCTGAGCTGTTGAGTTTAGGTATTTTGGGCAGAGGTGCGGGAGGTGTGGGGTCTTGGTGTGCGCGTTCCTTCCTCCTGATTCATTCCTGCGGGATTGGAACTCCGATCAGGGATTCCTAGAGGCCAGTGAAGCAGATAAAATCTAGCCCGGTTGCAGGAATCAGGTTTGTTCCAAATAAGTTCTCAAACTTTCAGCTTAGTTCTAGTTTTGAGCAGCTCCTTGATAAATAAGCATATGGTCCATTTAGGTCCCAAGAGATGCCCAAATCAAAAGCTTACCTGATTTTTTTAACCCAGCTGCTTACTGTTTACATAATAGAATGCGATGACAGTTGAGGCTTTCTAGAGACCAATCTTGTATTTGATAATCAACGCGGACATGAATGGCAGTTTCACCTTAGGTTTCCCTAATAGGAGCTGATGCTGTAGATATTGTCTTGGACAGAGGAGGCTTCCTAAGTAAATAGTTGTTTATGAGTGATTGAGTGAAAAAGATGCTTAAAAAAGAGGAAGGGGACAAATATAAAGGCTACCTTTTTTACTGCCATAAGTCACATAGAGCATCCTCCTGTATATACTTTTATACAGTACTTCTGAAGAATTAATTGAATAGCCCTTGGTAATACTGTGGCTGAAGAAGATAAAGCAGAAGTACTTGCCGGTTCCTTGCGGGAAGAAATCAAAATTTGCCTCATCTTCTTATTGGCATCACTGATAGCATTTCAGAACCTGGCATGTTGGCAGAGACCTCAAGCAGGTTTTGAGCAAAACAGAAATTGAACAGAGAGTAATTGTTTGGCTACTGACCATTCCTGTGCATGCTTCTATAATAAGACGCTGCTGATCGGATTCACCTTAATTACCTTTCATTAGCCATAATGAGGGTGTACTGAAAATTTCCTTACTTTTGTCCTGTGTTTGGAGATACCGATAGTATTTCATTCAACAAGGTATGGGATGGGGAGCTGGATCAGCAACGTCTCTGTGACTTTCTCTACTGCCCTGTCAAAGGTCATCATAGTGAATTACAGAGGTGTTAGACCTAACTCAAACTGTAAAGTTGCAAAGAGTTTTTGGTAGAGCCCTTTAGGTGTCCTCTGCCTTGCCTGTGAATACTATGCTTTCAGAAGTTTCTATGGTCCTCTGTAGGTGGTCTGAAGAATTAAAGATGGGGCAATGTTTTAAAGTAGCAAGCATCCCTTTCAAGTAACAGGCTAGCATTTTGTCAAGGGTTCCTAGCAGCAGTGCCTTGACACAGGCATTGCAGATAAGCAGATAGTTCCGTGGGGGAGACACTTAAGAGCAAGCAGGTGTTTCTGTGCCCTGCACATCTAATCTAGCTGATGTTCTCTCTTTGACTCGGGTTCAAGAGCTTCCTTGGTGGCTCTTGCTCCGCTTTCCAGCCCCACAACTGTGGTTCCCTCTAAACTGGATGGATTGGTATTCTCTTTCACTGAAATTTTCTCTACTATCTTAATGAAAAAAATCGGGGTGAACTTGTCTCTAGATTAGTTTTTAGTGTATTTGTTTCTCTTTCCATCAGGTAGTCATCTTTTATGGAGAGGAAACTTTCACCGCAGCCAGGGCAGCTTGTGCTTGTTAAGCCGTATAAATAGAATAAATGACATTCCATTCTTTGATGCAAATATTTATTCCTTGATGCAAAAAGAGGTTAACGTGAAACTAGCATTATC
Source organism: Myotis myotis (assembly GCF_014108235.1). NCBI lineage: Eukaryota > Metazoa > Chordata > Mammalia > Chiroptera > Vespertilionidae > Myotis > Myotis myotis. The sequence goes on from NW_023416335.1 coordinate 17,125,152, forward strand.
TAAAAGCACAGGGCATTCAATAGTGTTGCTTTGAAATCAGTGTCTCTCTCCTTGTCATTTTCTCTATAATGGTAAGTACCAGTGTACTTTGCCTTATTTTAGGGGTATGAATAACTGATTGCCATACTGGTGTATGGGGAAAACAGACACTTTTTTTTTCACAGTTTAGTCTCAGGCATCCTCAAAGGAAGGGCCTTTAGATGCCCTAACTATAGCATTGCTACTTGTTGGCCCAAATTAGGAAATGATGAGGACATCACCTCTCAAATGGCTCCTGTACTAGTGCCCTTCAATCCCAAATTTCACCCCTTTCTAAAAGCAGCCACTGAAACTTGTGTCATGATACACATGCAACAGGCCTTTCTTTGGATGCTGTAAGAGTACCTCACAACATTTGGGGATTGGAGGGGTGGATATAATGCTGAGAGAACTCAGCCTCTCAGCCCCACTGTGTGCTGTATCACAGGCAGAGGCATAAACACATCTGTTGGAGGGAAATCTTCAGGAGAAAAAGGCTTCTTTAACTTTCATGCTCCATGTGTGACTGATGTAATACATACATGGCTATCTTTCATAGCATCCACATCTATATATATAAAAGCCTAATATGCAAAATTTTCCCAACGGGAGTTCGATCAGGAGACCGGTCGCTCGCTATGACATGCGCTGACCACCAGGGGGTGGTGCGGAATGAAGGGAGGCCCTGGCCAGCAGCCTGAAGGTCCCGATCAGGCCTGATCGCCGGCGAGGCCTAGGGACCCTACCAGTGCACAAATTTCATGCACTGGGCCTCTAGTTTTTATATAATTAACTGAATATTAAATCACACACTGGTAGGGCTGCAGATGTTCAACAGAATTATCTATTCCATAATAATGGCTCTTATAGTCCCAAGCCCCTGGAGCCATTAATTCCTCTTCTTTTCTCAAAATAAGCAACCTCAGCATAATTCTGGGCTTTGCAACATGGATCCATGAACCAGGGGCCCTGTAATATCCAGGGCCTCCTAGATACCAGACCTCTCATGCTCCAGGCTCTTCCTATTGATTCAGCTCAACAAACGTTTCCTATTGAAGCCTGAATTACAAAACCAAAAGTTGTGTTTTTTCTTCTTTTCGGTATTGGCTCTATACTTCCCTTTGAATCTGTTTTTGATATGTTTTTCTTTCATTAAAACACTGCAAAGGATTCTTTTTTGTTTTCTCTCTCTCTTAAATGGCCTGGAACAAACTTATTATCAAGCCTAGCCCAGTTCTAGAACTATTGGGTCTCCCTTCACTGCTGACAGAAGAGGCAGTTGTGAGGACAAGTGGTGGAAAATTCAAGAAACTTAGTATCCCCAATGAGTAGAAGCAGGGCCCTGGGCTCCCCGGATGACATCACCCACCTGTTTTGTTAACTAAGAGGCTCCTCAGGCTGAAGTGCTTGTAAACATTCTTGGATATGAAGTGTCCTGTCACTAACAGGGCAGTGTGTGTTTACAGAACACGAGGAATGTCCAGTGATCTGTTTCAACCTGGTTACTTGTAACCACTTACCTTACGTAATTATTAAAAACAGTAAGTAGTATTTACAGAATGAAATGGGATTTATTTTGAAGAATTATTTTGAAGCAGAAAGAGTGGGAGAAACTGAGATATTCTCATATCTGCAAAGTGATAAAATGATATTGACAGGAGAATGGGGAGCAAAATATATATATTATTATCCTATATAATAAAGGGCTAATATGCTGATTAGACTGGATGGTGGAATGACGTTTCAGAACTACCAGTGGGTGGGGGAGGGGGCACAGGACCTTGAGGCAGCTGGGGACTGTGAGGGCCTACTCTTGCACGATTTTCGTACATCGGGACTCTAATATATATATAATCAGACAATATTGAACCAACATGAGAATAGAAACCACCTAATTGCCAGGCACTTTGCTGGACACTTATATTTTTTAACAAGGGGGCTACTAGTTACCTTTTACCATGTTTCAGGCAGTATAACAGGTGTTTTATGTGTTTAATCACCTGTCCTTTCAGAAGGAAAATGCCCCACGATTAGGCAGCAAGAGGAGGAGCCTAGTAGTTAGCTCTGCTGCCGGATTGCCTGAGTTTAAATCCTACTTGTGCTGTTCCTTATCTGGATAGTTAGGGGAAAGCTGCTTAATCTGTCTGTGCCTGAGTTTCCTTATATGCAAAATTGGGATAATAGTATTATTCTCATGAAGTTATTATGAGTCTTCAGCAAGATGATCTGTAGAAGCATTCTGAACATTGCCCGCCACGTAGTAAGTGCCCAATAAATGTTAGCTCTATTTATAAAATTACTTTAGAAACAAATTGTGTCTTTGCACAGATATTTGATATAATTTTCAAAATCTACCTTTTATGGTAAAAAATAATTCAAAGCTGGCTTTAGATGAGAGTAAGTATAAATATTAATATCTACTACCTGTAAATGTAGAGAAAAGTGGATAAGTATGTCAAATACCACAAGTGCATATATGTGTAATAAAAACAGTCCAGAATTCAGTCTAAATATTGAAAGTAGAGTGAGGTGCAACATAATTTTATCTCTGGCAGAAAAATGTTGAGATTTCAAGCGATGAGAAGAGTTTGAAACATGACTCCTTTTCTGGCCACACTGAAGAGTTGATGCTTAACCCTCACATTATTATATAGAATATGCATGATCTCTTTTGGGACTAGTACAAATTGCAGCAATTGAAAAGGAAAGTGTGTATTAACATGCCCTTTGCTATCTTTTTATCAAGTGTAACTGTATATTGCCTGTGAGGTTCATAGAATTGAATGCAGGTGTTTCTAAATATAACCAAAATAATGAATATAATAAATCCACATTTCATCCTATTTTTCTTTCCTCCCCCTCCTCACTAGAAGAGCTATATGTAGTGTTTCAAGTTCTGGGAGTGTAATTCTTACCAAATCAGTGTTTTATTAGCATTTTTTAACATGTTAGATTTGACTTTTCCAGCAGTACTGAGAGTTTATGGTGTTCTGTTATAACAGAAGAAAACAAATCAAGTGTCAATGTTTTGGTGATTTTATTTGCTCAAATAAGTAAATAAGTGGGTACTAGATATATCAGGGGATCAGTGTCTAACCACTATGCTTCACACCTGAAACCTATAAAATAATATAAAATCTCAACTTTAATTGAAAAATAAAAAATACACATACAAAAAAGAAGTAATGGACTTCTAATATTTTAGTTAATCCTAGAGCTCTCCTCTGGACAAGCAGAAAATACAAAAAATTAAATTAGTATTAGCTTAAAACACAGATTTTGAAAATAATATTTATTAAATATGCTATTAGGTACATAAGATGAAATTTCCCCAAAGAAATAAGTGATGTTTTGAATTCACCCTAATCCTACACATGTCTGCACGTATGTGTCCTTGCACGAGTTTTAATAGATAAAAAAGGAAAGCTACCAAAATACCAATAGATGTCAGTGTTTGTTGCTTTAGAAAAAGTAAGGTGTTAGAAAAAAGATACAGCTTAATTTATTCTCAGTTTTAATAAACAGGCTGACTACTTTAAAAATTGGACAATTAACAATACCCTGCATAATTTTGTTTACTTATATGTTGTTGTTCATGAAAATATTGTTTCCACATACCTTTCTTTTCATTCCTAAAAGATGCCTCTGCAATAAATTCTCCCCAAAATTCAGAATGTAGGCTGCAAATAACACTGATCAGTACATGTCTTCTTTTTTAAATTTAGAAATAATTACTTGAGAATTTTGTTACACCTTAGATTTACTTTGCTTTTTTAAACTATAAATTAATTATGCATGTTTCTTATGCTGCCTTGATTAAGATTGAACCAGTGCATTTTTGAGTCCAACTCAAGTGAGATCTGTGGAGTTCATCCTCTGGGAGGCCCAAGATGATCAGATTTCTTTCTTCCTCTTCCCAGTGTCACCTTGCTGTGGCCTCCAGAGGGTGCTCCAAGAGCATCACACTGCTATTCCCCAAAGAATGTCTCCTTTTTTCTTTTCTTAAGTGACTTCGATATTCTGACAACCGCTGGGGAAGAAGAGGGTCCAGATTTCATGAGTTAGCTGCTTCAACAGCTTGACCAAATAGCCCGAATTCCTGAGGAATTCTGTATCAATCTGCTGAAACATCGTCCCAATGAGGATGGTGCAGGTGACATCTGTGAGACACAAGGGGACATCTGTGAGATTAATTGTAACCAGCACCTTTTCCCCAGAGAACCGAGCACCTTTCAGTTGCCTCTTACAGCAATATCTTCTGAATACGTTCAGGCAGAACCCACAGAGAGATGTAGTCACATTTAAGTTTCCCTATGGCGTTCCAAAATTATATGAGCAAGCATGGAAATTGAACAAAGGGTCTTTACTGACACATTTGTTTTCATTTCCTCATTCTCCATCCTCAACCCCTGGGTAGCATGCTTAACCTCCCTACTTTGATTAAATTACACATTTTTGAAAATGGGTTTGAATTATGAATTCTTTTGGATCATGGGCTAATATGGTAACACTGTCATGTAGTCCCTATTATTTGCTCAGTATTTATTCCACCTGCACTTGTCATCTTCATTGTGAGTTACTCCCATTACATTACTCCCATGCTCTTTTCAAAGCTCAGTATTGTTCACATTGGTCCCAGAAAGGTATCACTTGATGGGAAGTCGGTAGCCTTTGCTCGGCCACGGTGTCCCAAACCCTTCATTTCACAGCTTCAGGAGGCAGGCAGCTGGCTCCGCAGGGCAGCTGTTGAGTTTCCGTTTCAATGATGTGAGAGTTAGGGAATGTTTTATTATGTTAAACCATATGAAATTGTCAAATTTTGGGGTCATACATGGCTGAATAGTGTTAGTGTCATATAGTTTAATCTAATATCTGAGCTCTTTATGCTTTGCATATGATATTAACTAATATAATAATAACAACTTAAAAAAATTCTTATAAGTGTTGGTAATTAAATGAGGTTAGAGTAATATAAAAAACGAAAGTGAGCTAGGAAATCATTGAGAAAGTGGCATTTTCTCCAATAAATAGATCAGGCCATATGATATCCATATAAAATGAATTCAGCATAAAGTTAGAGAGCCAGAGCAATGAACATTTTCCCTTGGAGAGAGAGTTGTACATTTATATCACAATAGGTAATTTTTATTTTTATTGGACAAGCTAGCAAGCTGTTATCATGCTTTATCTTATCCACCATATTTCTACAGAGATTACAGAGATTTGAGTAGGAAATATTGGTGATTGGTGAGTAATCCTAGCTTTATTTTATGGACTGATACTTAGAAAAAATTTTGTCAGTTTCACATACTACATCAATTCAGTTTTTTCTAGTAGTTTTAGTAAGTGTGAATTTTATTATCAAGTGAAAATGCATCTCATTTTGAATGGTCTATATTCCTTCATAAATAAGGTTAAATATAGATAAAGCCAGTTTTTTTAAAGCATGTAGATTTGTGCTTGTGATTGTGACTCATCTGTTTATTGCATATAATCTCACAATTGTGGAGACAAATGGCATTTTTTAAAAGACATGGTAGTCTTCTTAGCTATTCCATAATGACTCTAAAACAAATCTTTAAAAGGAAATGTCTTAATTCAATTTAGAATGATTTGTTTTTCCTGAACAAAGACATTTATACATATAGTGAAATGTTTGGAATACTGAATGTCTTATATATAACTTCTCCAAAATTGAAAGTTCAAATTCTTATGTTTTATGTTTTTCAAAAAATATTATTTCACCTAATGCAAGGCAAAATTTGAATACTAATTATGCATAAAATTTTTCTCTCTTAAAGTCCTAATGTTTTACAACTTAGAGTTTTGGATCTTAGCTGTTTAGTATGTTATTTTTTAGGAATTTTCATTTGTATATAGTAATAGGAAACCACACATGTGAATGGATAAGAAATGCATTCAAAAATCAAAAATAAAAAATGAAGGAGGTAGTCAACAGGTACATAAAAGAAAACTAATGCTAACAAGAGAGCTTTTTAAAAAAATAGAGATAAATACATATGTTTCTCTTTAATGTTTAGAAATAGGTACTCTGTGAATTGAGTGTTTTTTTCCATTCTTAACTTTATCAGAACTTAAAGTTTCTAGTTGTCCCTGAATGTGTCTCTTCTCCCCTCTCCTCATCTTATTCCTTGGACTTTCTGAATATGAGAGGGCAGTTAGGGTTGTAACTTGCTCTGAGACTAGTTGATGTAGGATAAGGAAACTCATTTTAGACACAACACACTACAGTGCCTATACTGCGCTTACCGTGTGAACATGTGCACCTCTATGTGAACATTTGAATTATGTTTAGCGTGAGTTGGTTTATGAACAATAAATGTTGTGGATCTTGTGCCTAGAGTGTGAGAACACTTGAATTCTGCTTGACATATACTAACATGTATATGAAAACAAACATTTTTGTGGACTGTCCCTTTGTCTTCTCTCCCACCCCTTGCCCCAGCCTTGAAGAGTTTACTTTCCACTTATGAGTGTATACTACTTTAAGGGCTATAGATGTTTAAATGAAAGAATTACTTTGTGTTTGTTTTATATATTCATATAATATATGAGTATACAGTAGGAAGACTTTTTTGAATGGAGGCCATCGTCATCTCTATTTGTGACCTCAGTTAAGGTTGATCGGTGAACCCAAGTGAACATCTGAAACCATCGTTCTGATGATTCGAAGTTTGACTTATATTTATGCTAACGAGCATATTTTTACTTCCCTCCAAACCTACTGGAGTGAAGGAAGTACAAAGTGTGGATGACATTCGAATCTGCATCTAGGTATTTCACAGGGGATGGGATGAAACAAGATTTTCCTACAAAGGACATACTTGGATTCTGCCCTCCCGGATGTTGACTCATTCCTGACACTTTTGATCCAACCCTTTCCAAACCAGCAATAGCCTGACTTTTGTCAGCATTCTAGAACTGAACAGTATTTTGCCTTCTTCCCAAATCTGGCCTTTTCACCTTAAAAATAAAAGTTCCTTTTTTTTAGTGTTGTCACTAAGAAGAAAACCCAGCTCTGTTCTTTCTGAGCCAGCAGGCCAAATTAGACTTCTTGTATTGGAATACGGTACAATACGGACCATCACAGCAGCACCACATTGAGGTTTCTGGGACACTTGAATGGCAGTGGCCTGGCTTAGGGAGTGTTGGCATTTGCTCCAACATAGGGAGCTGCTGGTTTTCATTAGATCACAGCAGTGGTTGAGAGGCTCTGACTCTGTCCTCCCATGACATGATATGAGCCCTGGCTGCACCACCTCCCACTCTGACAGTGACTAAAACTCTTCACACCTCAGTTTCCACATGTACTCATTGTGGAAAATAATACTCTGTAATTCATGTGGCCATTATGAGGAATAGTGTTTTTATTGTGCTGCATACAGAGTGAGGAATAGATGATCGATTTTATGGGCTTAAATATTAATACTATCTAAGCATTCTTGAGTATTTGTTCATCCTGTTCATCTAATGATATCTTCTTGCTATGTATATCTACATCAATGTTATCCGAATTTTAGTCTTTCAGAAGATAACTTTATCAACACTATAACTCTTTTCACAAGGTCTTATACACAGAGGTTCTTTATAAATAATTATCATGTTGCTGAGAATGCATATCAAATATTTATTTGGAATAGATCCTATAGCTTTGGATCACTGGTGAGATTTGGATGCTGACTATGTAACACATTTATAAAGAGATCAGCTGGAAATTTTTAACCTGAAGTTTAGCCCGAACTTGGATCTATAAATATACTCATTTTTGGAGAAGGGAGGAACACTTGTGATGATGTGTTAACAGGTTGGCACAATAACAGATTTTGTCCACTTTTATTTTAAATAACACACAGACATACATGCAGATACACACACACACACACACACACACACACATACACACACACTTAATTTTTCAAAATATGTGCCAATTAGTTTTTTTAGATATAACCTTCCTATTCCATATCTCCATGTCTTGATGGTGAAGAGCATTTTGCACCCAATGCATAGTAGAGGATTGCATGCAGATATTTATAGAATAAATGAATTAGAATCACTTGTTTACTTTTGTTTCCTGAGCTACAAAGATAGGTCATGGTAGATTATGAATTGATTTTATTGGAGCATGCTCCAATTGTGTTGTGAAATATAGTAAATTCATTGTCTAACACAATTTTTAATTTGCATATTAAGCAGACATTATTTTGTGTATGTGTGTCAAATCTGCTTTTACATTTTTTTGGTTTATTCTCTCTTCTCTGCCAACACACTGACAGTATTTCTGTTAAATCCAATATTTCATTATTTAAACTTGTAGTATTCCTTACATTCTTCATTTAAATCATTTTCAAATAAATTAAAAAAGGGGAGCTTGCCTTGAACCCATGATACGGTTGACTTTTATAAACAGTTAAAATAGTACTATTGAAAATTTGCGTCATCTATTTCTGAGAAAAATATTGAAGGATGCTATATTGCCCCTAGGAAAAAATTAGTTCAAATACAGAAAATAGATTGTGATTATAATTTGTTTCAGTGAGGTTACCTTGTTGTATACTTGGCATCTTCCCTAGGGCCTGGGGAGGGAACTGCTCATACATTTTCCATTTTGGGAAAGAGTTATACATGCAGAAATTATGGAAATAAGCTGGTGGGTTTGTCAAGAGAAAACCAGTTATTTGAATACTGAGTTGAATGGCAATAGAAATACATAATTTTCCATATATTGAATTGAATGGAAATGGGGACTTCTGTCTTAAGGGTTGTTTTTTGTTTTTTGTTTTTCTCATGTTGATTGTAGTGTGTCTTCAATTGTCCTTCACCTGACAGGAAAGAAAAATGTCACTGGTTATTTTGTATAATTGACACTTGGAAGGTACCATTAGAGTTTTAAATGTTGTGTATATTACTTACACCTCTTCAAACAGGTATTACCTTTTTCCAGGAATCACAGAAATGAAAGAGACAGAATGGAGAGCATAGACCCCAACATCTCTATCATTGGGTTCATTATCCTCTCAGATCAGATCTACATGAGACTCCTTCTACCAAGTAGTGCCTCTAAATTGGACCCTGCCTAGGGGGCAAATGTTGCCACTTATGGTACAGTGTGCTACTGAGTACAGAATAGAGATTCCCCAAACTTAAAAAGCTCAGTGAAAGCCCCGCATCTGAATCTGGTGACTGGTCACACTCTCCCAGGTAAAGACATATTTCTGTGCTTCCCTGCCCCCTCCACTGAGGGGAGGCACACTTCATTCCATCTCCTGAAAGCATATGCGGAGGCAGGACACAGCCAGCTCCCTGCTTTGCCCTGAGCATGCCGGTCTGGGACTAACACTCCCTGTAGCCAGATGCCTAGTGGCAGCTGACTTCTGGGAACCTGCATCTAGATTTCTAGACGTTTAGACGCACCTCTTGGAAAAAACATCAGGGCCCCTCTACCTCTGACACCTCAGGATTCCAGAGAGGCAGCTGTAACAGATCTGGGGGCTCTTTTGTCACTTTAGATACATCCTATATAATAAGAGAGGGATATACTAATTAGCCAGGATATGCGAATTAGTCACAACCAGTAGGCAAATTGACCATCACTCAAACACACAAGATGGCTGCCCCATGTGGTCAAAGATGGCCGCCCCCATGTGGCCACAAGGTGGCTGCCACATGATGTCTGGCAGGGGAGGACAGTTAGGGGCAACCAGGCTGGCAGGGGAGGGCAGTTGGGGGCAACCGGGCCTGCAGAAGAGGTCAGTTGGGGTGATCGGGCTGGCAGGGGAACAGTTAGGTGTCAATCAGGCTGGCAGGCAGAAGTGGTTAGAGGCAATCAGGTAGGCAGGCAGGCGAGTGGTTGGGAGCCAGTAGTCCTGGATTGTGAGAGGGATCCCCCCTACCCCCCCCCCTGCAGTGCATGAATTTCGTGCACTGGGCCTCTAGTATTTTATAAAATCGCTGCTGACCTTAACACAGATGCCCTTTGGGGATTCGTTTCCATGAAACTCATCAGCTGGATGGCACAACCGCTGAATAACACTGCTGTTCTTGAGCGAGATAAGTCACAACCATAGCTAGAGAACAATTAGTTCATCCCCGAGTGGTCCTACAAGTCTCACATTAACTCACAGAGAGAAATAACACTTTGGAAGAGCCACAGACTTTTGCTAGTATTAGTATGTCAACTCACTCTAAAATATAAAAAATGTTCCCTACTTGGGACTTTTAAGAATCTAGTTTGTGATTATGAATATAGCAGTGCTTTATCGAAAACTCCCTTGACAAATTAAGCGAATAATGGACGTCTTTGGAATTGTCATGTTTCATGGTACATTTGTAACTAAAAGCCTCTTCTTTAAGTAATGACTGATGGTTTCATTGAAAAAGTCACTTGATTTCTGGCCACTCGAGGAAATAAGAAATGGGAAATTACTGCCCATTAAGACCCATAGGCAGGGTTCTGAGGACTCAGCTTACACATGGCCTGAATATGTGGTTATGTTTTCTAGGGGTACAGGTTTTCTATTCAATTACTTCCAAAATATATTAACAAACAATTATATTTAAAATCGACTAGAGCTACCTTTAAAATGGAGAAGTAGGTTTACTTTTTATAGGATTATTTTTGTGATTGCTAGTTCTATAATATTTCAGGAGTTGGTATACACGCTGAGACATTAAACTGCAAGAATGTCAACAAATGTGAATAAATAAGTAGCTAACTTTCTGCATTCTATCACACAGAATATATACTTTGAATATTTTATGTATTTATAATTTGTCTTAGTTTTGTTTGTAGGACAGAAGCCAAAATAATCTCAGTTCAACTTTTGAGCATAATAGATTTTTATTTCTGCATTTTAATTTTGTCCTCACCCAGAGGGATTTTTAATTGAGTGGTCATAGGTGCACATTTAGCATTTCACATCTTCACACTGTAAATTCCACAAATTCATGTCTGTTTGGTGCATTATTCTATAACCAGGGGCTAGCACAGTGCTAGGAACATAGTTGTTGTTCTTTTAAAATTATTTAATTAATTAATTAATTTATTTATTTTTATTTATTTTTGTTAATCCTCACCTGAGGATATTTTTTCCATTTGATTTTTTTTTTAAGAGAATGAGGGAGAGGGAGGGAGGGGGAGAAAGAGAAAGAGAGAGAAACACGAATGTGAGAGACACACATCCATCTGTTGCCTCTTGCCTGTGCCTGACTGGGGCCGGGGATCGAACCTGCAGCCCACACATGCCCTTGACCAGAAATCAAACCCGTATGCCAAAGTGGGCCTATGCTCTAACCACTAAGAAACACGGGACAGGGCTAGTTCTTGCTCTTAAGAACCTACTGAGCCCTAACTGGTTTGGCTCAGTGGATAATAGAGTGTCGGCCTGCAGACTGAAGGGAACCAGGTTCGATTCTGGTCAAGGGTGTGTACCTTGGTTGCGGGCACGTCCCCAGTAGAGGGTGTGTAGGAGGCAGCTGATCTATGTTTCTCTCTCATCAATGTTTCTAACTCTCTATCCTTCTCCCTTCCTCTCTGTAAAAAATCAATAAAATATATTAAAAAAAGAGAACCTACTGAATGATTGAATGAATGAGGGAGTATTTAATTTGCTTAAAACAATGAGTTGTGGGGGTTTATGGGTGGCAGTTTGGTTATCATGTCACTATCAGTTACTGTTTAGTTATTATATTACTATCATAATTGCAATATGCATGCAAATCACCAGTACCAGTGATTCATGGATTTGTTCCTAAATTGAATTCATTATTTTTCTGGTTTAAATTTGCCCAGTTCATCTTAAAGCTCTCAATAAGTAATAATCTGTTTCATTATTCAGGCTAATGAATAAGAATTAGAGGTTTGCTTAATCTGCAACTCTTGCTTACCCTAAAATGTTTTTGTTACATTTTCTCTTACGTATATAGAGGCAGTTAAGAAACTAATTATTTTGATGCTGTTTCAGGAGTTAATATTTGTAAATCCTTAGACCATTGCCTGGAACATAATGTTTGCCATGTTAAGAGTTTTTGCTATATAAATAAATAGCAACTGTTTCTGGTAAGTAATGAAAATAATCATAAACAATATCAGTACTGCCTAAAAAGTCAGTTCTTAAATACAACTATAGTAGTCTTGGGAAAAATCATAAAATCTTAGAACTGAAAAGGCTACCTGAGTCCATGTGCTTGAATAACATCTTTTTAGATGAAGAAAACTGTAAGGTCCAGCAAGAGCATCAGTCCCAGCACTAGAACCCAGGCACACAGATTTCAGGGTAGGGATTTTAATTACTGTGTTGCTATAGCTTTTAAATCTAAGATTGGTGCTGTATGCGAATTCAGCTTTCATAGTGCTTTGGGTGTTATTATGCTTCCAAGTAAGAGATGTATTTCTGCTCCATCAAATAGCAACTTGGCATACATCTGTGATATGATTTTAATTATTTTGAGGGTTGCAGTACATTTAAATCAGTCAAACCTTCTATTTATTTGTTTCTTGTTCCAGTGTCTTATACCCAAGTGGGTTCAATAAATACTGAATGTCATAACATAGAAGAGGAAGGTAATGTGTGTGTGTGTGTGTGTGTGTGAGAGAGAGAGAGAGAGAGAGAGAGAGAGAGAGAGAGAGAGAGGATGTTTGAGTGTGTATGTGGGTTGGAGAGAGAGAGAGAGAGAGAGAGAGAGAGAGAGAGAATCATTTATGGGATGGGTTTAGCTGTTTGGGTGCTCTGAATTGTTATTTACACCGTTACTTTAATGCAAGAGGCCCAAGCGACAAGAAACATCTCTGGACTCTCTAGATGTTCTTTGTAGAAAGTAACGTGCTTGCAAAGGATTGTGAACACAGTGGCTGGACAGCTGCTCTAAGACCACCAAGTCACTCACTTGCATCTGTAAGCCACTGACCCATCACTGATCACAGTGACATTTTATCACTAACAACCTGAATTATCTTTGACCCAGAGAACTAGGGGGTCAAAGTTCTCCTCATCCGTTATTACTTTTCTAGAGTGGTAGCTCCATTTGCATTAGGAGATTTATTTATATTTTATTTCTTTATCCTTTTGGGTGGGGGCGGGGAGGGAAGTTGGAGGAATGAGCAACATAGTTGTTATACCCCAGCATAGGGTTATTACTTAGTTCAGACTTTTTTGGAGGATTTTGATAGTTTACTGAAAGAAAGGAAGGTCCCAAGACTCGACACATTGTGGCTTTTGTCTGGGCCTCATGCAGTATCCTGAAGGTGACCTGGAACCTTTGAACCGGAGCTTCCCAGGAGAAATACATCACAGGGAGGAGCTTTGCCTTGAGAAAAACACAGGTCCTTTGAGGGTGATAGAAACTCACAGAGTTTGCTGATTCCTATTCAACTGGACCCATTAATGAAGGGCTTAAGTAGTGACTAGAAAGGCACTGAAGAGCTCCTTTGGACCCCATCCAAGGAGCTGCGAGGACAGACAACCGCTGATTCCCAGCCAGTCATGGATCCAAAGGCTCTTCATGGTTGCAACCAGGGAGCGCTCCTGGGCCAGATAAAAGTGTATGATAAACAGTCATCTCTTGGGAGGAAGAAGGAATCGGGAGCCAAGGGAAGGAGCACCAGTGTGTTGGTGTGGAAAGGGCCCGGTCCAGTGCAGAGAGAGGGAAGCGCGATACTCAGATGGTTATGGCCATCCTTTAAAACGTCTTGGCTTTATATCCTTCCCTAATAAATAAGAAGGTTGATTTAGATGAGGTATAAAAACTTCAGATGTAAAATAAAACTGTGATTAAACTGCATTTTATTATGTGGTCTCCCAAGGCTGTCCTGGAAAGTCCTGGGTATGGCATTCATGGGACGTTTTCACTCAGAGGCTTGAGCAATGAACGCCTTTTCATAAATTCTCAGGTATTTGGAAAACAATAGTCATGGAAGGTCCAGGCAAAGGACAAATTGGCTTTTTGTAGGAAACAGTGTATGTTCTATAGGATAGTTTTTGATGGCTAAACTAGTCATGTGACTAATTTCCCTTGGCAAACATCTAGAAGATTTGTTTAGACATGTGAATTATTTAGTGAAAATGTAGAACATGATAATAAATATATTTCTAAATCACTAGTACAAATGTCTTTTTATGCAAAATTCCCACTAGAAAATGAAGACTGGCTGTGCTTCGTGAGCTCTCAGATACATTCAACTTAGTTGTTCCTTAAAAGCATAGGATACACTTAGAGTGCGGGGATTTAACCTCCACTGAGGACCAGAGTGTGTGAAGCAGTAAAAACAGAGACTAGACTGAGCCGTTGAGAACGTCTCAGCATATATGCTTTAAAACATTAAAATTGCATAATCTTTTGCTCAGTGGTTTGTTTTCTCGAGATTTAATTTTGGTTCTTCTCTAGCCTTAATTTCTATATAGTATATTTCCTTTGATTTTTTAGTGCATTCCCTGTGCATTTTCCAGAAAAGATCCCCTGCACTGAAATTCTCAGGAAGTGTTTTTAAAAACCTTATTGATCATCTTAATGGAAAGATAATCATATTAATTTATGCTGCCACATTTTTTTTCTGTAGTGACTCTGAATTTTCATCAAGCTGTTTTGAAATGGTACCTCATAAACTTTGCATTTCTGAGGTCCCCAAATTTATTTATCCTCCTTTTCATAAAGCAAGTATTTTATTAAAAAGCAGAAGACTGCTCTTTAGGTGGAGTGGTTTAAGCTGCTGTGACTGTTATTGTGAGCATATAGGATAAATCACTCTGATTGCCTTTTTGACATCAACATCACCTAGGCCCACATAGAAACATAAAATGCTTTTTTTTTTGTACTTCATAATCATAATTAAAGATTTATTGATAAGTTATAAAGTACAAATCAAAGATCTGAGAAGTCTATGAAAGGAAAACTATTTCTCAAAAATTTAATCTAAAAGGCAAAAAAAAAAAAAATGAGCAAGCATCTCATCAGTGGCCTAGGGATGCATTTACATATATCATCTAAAGGCCCATTTATTACCAGGAAAGAATCAATTCCACTTATTCTTCTCTTTCTTTGTGGCATGGTTCCAGGAAGGTATTTTAATTGATTGGTGGGAAGATTTTAACTCAGACAAAACTTATAAGCCAAGCACCATTATTTCTAGTACAGTGGCTTTACCACGTTATTGGGTAATAAAGCTAAAAGCTGCCAAATGTTTCAGAATTATTTTCAGAAATTTACATCCTCTTTGTTCCCATTACCTTGAGAAAGAGTTCAGAGAAAGGGCTTAATGAGCATGCAATTATAGTATTAGGTAAAATATAGAGGTGGGTCTAAAACCAAGAGGCAGCTAGTTGTCAGTGCACTTGGATCAGCCCAGAGCTGTTGAGAAGTTAGTTGTCATTCTGCTGCCCTTTTGAAGATAATCTGCCTTTCTTCTCCGATGCTTTTAAGATTTTGTGTCTTTTTTTCTTTTCCAGTTTCACTATGATGTATTTAGGTGTGTATTCCTTTATATTAATCCTGCCTAGGATGCATTTGGGCTTCTTGAATCTATATACTAGCTTTATTCTGGGAAATTCTCACGCATATCTCTTCTGTCCTATTTCCTCTATCCCACTCTCTTTCCTCCTTCTGGAACTTTAATTAAAGGTATGCTGGACCTTCCCACTCTAATCACCAGTTCTCTTTGCCTCTCTTTCAAAGTTCCCGTCACTTGTCTCTCTGCTGCTACATTTCTTCTGATCTGTCTTCCACTTCATTCATTGTCTTTTCTGCTGTGTACAATCTGCTGCTAAGATCATTCATTAACTTTTTATGTAATTCTTGTGGGATATTGTTTGTATTTTTTTTCCATTTCTAAACTTTATTGTGTCCCTTTCCAAATCTTTGTTGCATTTAATTGTCTCTGACTCTGTGCTTGTTCTTGCTCAGGAAAAATCATCTGTGGCATTTCTCAAGACAAATAAAAGTACATATCTGCCTGCCAGGTGGGCTTGTGTTTGTTCCTGCTGGCTAGCTCAGACCCTACCAAGTTCATGGTCTAAGGTTCAAAGGCCTGTCACTCTTCCTACTTGGGGTTTAAGAGCCTGTTTTTAGCCTCATCTTTCCCTTCCTGCTTCCCTCAGGGTCAAGACAATGTTCCTAGTTCACTGGGGTTGGAGGAGGATTGGTTTTGTTTTGGTTACCTGTGGTATGGCTCTTGAGGGGTTCTCTGTAGATATAACCATTTGGAGCCCCAGTTTAATATGCAGACTATATACTATAAGAATTCCCACTTCAGACAGCCCCTGGACCTTGACTTCTGCTTCCTTCCTCAAGATGAGCAAGTGCCCTTAAAGGAAAGGTGGTTGTATTGTTCAGGTAATTCACTTATGTTCCTGGGTTCAAGATTTTGCTCAGAATTTGTCCTGTAATTTTCCTATTTTGTCAAATCCTCTTCAGGTGATGTTTATTATATTTAACTCAGCATTTTCAGTTGTTTGCAGCAGAGGGATATTGAGGAAAATAGGCCTTCCATTACTGAGTGAGGAAGTCATTAATCAATAAGAAACAAAATTTTACAGCAATATTAATACCTCACTAGAGATTTGTTTACCTAAACAGTACCCACATTAGGGATTTCAGAAGGTAATGTCTTGATGGTGAATTGACTGGTTTTATTTAGCAAGCTTATATCTGGTCAATTTTGAGTTAAGGACAGTTTTACAAAATGCCTCAAGTGGAGGTAGAGATGGACTTTATAAACCAAAGGTTCAAAAGGTCAATCCTGAAATATCTCAGTGAAATAAGAGGAAAATGTGTCTCCAAGATATAATCAAGGTGTAAATCTCAGTGAATGTAACTACTGTGGTTACCGCCAAGTTTATGAAAGAAGGAGCAAGACTTTGTCAATGCTCAAAGAATCAGATTTTAAAAACCGTTGTGGCCCGGCTCAGTGATTGAGCATCAACCCATGAACCAGGAGGTCATGGTTAGATTCCAGGTCAGGGCACATGACCCAGTTGCGGACTTGGATCCCTAGTTGGGGGCGTAATGGAGGCAGCTGATCAATGATGTTCCTCCTTCATGATGTTTCTCTCTCTCTAACTTTCTACCTTTTTGTCTCTCTAAAAAGCAATAAAAACATATTAAAAAAATCTTTCTGATATAGTCCAATGCTTAGCCTTCAAGAGAAAAACAATGAAAGGTTAGATGACTTGACCAAGGGCCCACAACAGGACAGCCTGGTAGTCCATCCCCTGGTGCCACTGGGTGTCTACATGGGTAGGACTGGAGCATCACTTTCTGCCTCCCCTGGGACTTAAAAACATCATGTGTCCTCACTTCTTTTTAAGAAACTATTTTGTTTTATTGCTGTGGCACCCTCAAGTCCCTAATTCTTCACTCAGGCAGGGACTGCTTCAGGCCATCCCCAATGAAGTGCCCTCTACAGTTCTTGAGGCATGTGTATTGCATAGACGAATAGTTAGCAGGAGTAAACACAGGCATCTTTGCTTTTGAGTTTCAGTTGAAGAAATTGTTTTTCCAACTTGAATTGGCCATGTGTGCTTGTGCTGCAGTTCGAGTTCTGGGCAGAGAAGTAGCTGTGACGTTTATGAAGGCAGAGTGGGGGGCGGAGAACAGCAGCTGTGGGATGTGAGGAAGGGCTGGACTCTGGTATTCATGTTTGGCAGGTCAAGGGTGAGATTTAGCCTGACAAGATTTGGACTATACCCTGGGCTAGCAAAGTAGTGTTAAAATCAACTCCAGGTGTTTCCGGCATTACTAATGCCTAAGTATTATTAAAGCAAAAAGTAATGTGCTTTAGGATATAAAGGGGAGGGAACTGCTTGCTAACTGCTTGGGAATCACTTAGTATTTGTAATAGAGTCTGTCCTCTCTTGACAATTGCTCCTGCATGTCCAGAATACACCATAAATCTCCAAGTGCCTGTTTCAATAGTAGAGTTTCCTCCAAGTGAGCTGTTACCACGTTTGTCTTCAAGAGAGTGCTGTCTCAGTGAAACTCTTTGAGCTTTTTCTGCTTTATGCTGCGGAGTTTGGATGTCGCATTGGCATATCCACAAGTTCCTAAGTTAAATTTGAAAAGAAGAAATTTAAAATCATTGTGCTTATTTTTAAAATCTCTCAAGTATTAGCAAATGATGGATGATAAAAATATGTTTTAGGAATATGTCCAAGTACTAAATGATAGAAGTTAGAGCACCAGGAGACATTTCATAAGAGATGTTTCTGATGGTTGGAATGGTGGTTTGGAACTTTGGAAGTCAGGGTCAAAAAAAGATGAAGGATGATTTGTAGTGCCATTTAAGACAGTGTTTTTCTTATACCTTCTGCTCATTTTATCTTGACTCAGTGCTGTAGAATTTTCTAGGATTATACCATCTTCTCCTCCTCGTCCTCCTTGCCCTCCTCTTCCTCCTCCTTTTCCTCCCCTTCCTTCTCCTCCTCCTCCTCCTCCTCCTCCACCTCCTCCTCCTCCTCCTCCTCCTCCTCCTCCTCCTCCACCTCCTCTTCCTCCTCCTTTTCCTCCTCCTTCTCTTTCTTCTTTCCTTGTTACTGTTATTGCCTGTCAACGTTGGTTGAAGGTCAACCTAAGTATGAACTTTGCATGTGTAATGGAGGAAGCCATTCTTAATCCATATCGTGGTTAAGAAACATTCTTTACCTTAGTATTGGAGGATAGGTTGCAGCTTTGACGTTTAATTGTTGCATTGCAGAGGGCCTGAAAATGCCCCATGACTGTGCTATTTATGCCCTACCCATCCTGTCCTCCTTAAGTTTTGCCCTCCTTTTGCCCAGACACAAAATCAAGGGGTACACCCTTTGCTAAGCTTTGTTATCATCTCTGGAGAATGCCCTGCTGGAGCATCTTGTAGTCTTTTAGAGAAATTTTTTTCTGAGAATAAGTTTCTCTCTGGCAAAAGCATGGCTACAACTTAGAGTAAAATTGGACTATAAACACAACACCATGATGACAGAGTGTGTCTTACAGAGCTATGCCTACTTAAAATGGTGTCTCACATATAATTAGAGCTCAGTAAATATCAAGCACAAGAATGGATTGGCAAGCTGAATGGACTAAATGAGTCAAGTTAGTTGTTAAGGGCAGTGAGCTGCAACTCTCTATGGGACGTCCACTACTGACTGTTGACCAAGTCCTCTGCATGGTACTGCACTAATGCCTCCAAAGGAAGACCTCTGCCTTAACTCTGCTTGGCTCATTAAAAATTGCCTATTTTCCTCTAGCATTTCCCTTTGCACAGTCTCCACTTCCTGTTCATGCTCTATGCTGCTGAGGGAGTTACTGTCTAAAATATGAATTGGACTATGACAGCTCTTTGCATGAAAATTCCCTCTACCTACAGATGGAATTTTGCCTGCCTGAAGTTGATGTGGCAAGGTCCCTCAAATCATGACCCAACCCCAGGCATTGTCAGGCTTTTATTTCACTCTCTCCCACCACACACCTGTGCTTCAGCCACATGGAGCTCACTGTCCCCTGAACAGCCATGTGGGTTCATACTTTTGTGCCTGTGATCATGTGGTTGCCTTTTTGTGGCATGTACTTTGCATATTCCCCAACTCTTCAGTTCTTACTTTTCCTTGAAATTTAGCTGATGTTCCTCCTCTACAGAGCTTTCCTAGACTCTTGCATGGTTAGTCACTTCTTCTCCATGTCTCCACGGTACCACCTCTATTGTGATTTTTTTTTTTTGCTTATTATACATTTTTTAAATATATTTTTAAATGCTCCATCCCTCTCCTGACAAGGAGATCTTTCAAACTTTCCATATCCTAACACAGCATCAGCATGCCAGAGGCTCCCCATACATGTTGAAAGAATGAAAATATCTCAGCAGGGGTTACTGTGTGGAACTCATGGCCTCTTCCCTAGAAGTTAACCTTGACAATTAATTATTCATACAGCCTCTTGTATTGCCATCTATAATCTATTGTTCATATTCCAGTAATATATTCAAAGTAATCCCCAGATAAAGGTCATCTGAAAAACCCCTCTCATTCTGCAAAATACAACACTTTCACTGGTAAGAAAATCTATGTGAAATAGAATTTTGGATTTGGCTGTTTGTACTCAAGTTTTGGTCAGAGGAATAGCCTTCATATTTTTTGGCATCATCCTTAATCCTCTGTTTGTTTTAGGAAATTAAGATTAGGTGCCAGTATTCTGTTAGTAATTAAATATATTTTCAGTACCAGTGATTTTTCACAGGTTGTCGTCAGTTCTGTGTCACCTGTCTTATTCTTACTCCTCTGAGTGTATAAAGCCCAGTGTGGCCTCTGGACCAACACAGGAGCATCACCTGGAACCCTTCCGGCAGCGCAGATTCTCTGGCCCCACCCCAGGCCTCCTGAATCGGAAACTTAGAATAAGGCCCAGCAATCTGTGTTTTAACAAGTCCTTCAGGTGATTCTGATGCTCACCAAAATTTTAGGGTCGTGCTTGTGAAGAACCCTGTTCAGTTCTGAATAAGTCAAAGAGTTCTTTAAAAAGAATATCCATGTGTGAGAGACTGCATGATTACAGAGTTTCAGCAGATGGGTCCAAACAAATGGTCATATACAGGCAGCATCTTGTTAGTAAGAAGAAATTAAAAAGGAACCAAAAGATGATAAATATGCACATGAATAATCCATACAAGTGCTGCGTGACCTAGAAGTGGGATGAAAAGATAGCCTTTCACAGTATCATATGGTAGTAAGATAATTACATTTAAACACCAAGATTGGCAAACGTGTGCTTTAAGTGTGTGTGTGTGTGTGTGTGTGTGTGTGTGTACATGCATTGTGTTTTCATGGCTCACTTGCTTTAGCAATACTGTATGGTTAAAGGAATAGTGAGCATATCTAGATCAAGATTGCTTCGGGAGAAAACAATAATCTTATTCATTTTATTTCTATTTTGCTCTTTGAAAAGAAAGCATTTAACAGAGGACTTATCATGTTTGATATCTGCCAGAAAAAGTATATGAAAAATGCTATTATTGCAGGTGAAGCACTCTACCCTTCCTTTTCCTATTTACTCTTTTTCTATACTTTGATATTGTAGTTCGTAGGTTCATTTTCTTATGACTTTCTTTCATGACTCATCAGAAAGACAAGCTTGTGTCGAATCACTGATTTATTACAAGATGTTTGTGCATTCATGTATTCAGCAAATAATTATTAAGTACCTAATATAAGTACATTGTGCAAGGTACTGGAACTAAACAATGAGTAGAATCAATATGATTCCTACCCTTGAGGAGTAATGAATTTATATTCTAATAATGGTATAGAGTACTTTTGAGCAAAACTCTGAGTTATATACATAAACTCCAAGAAGACGAGGTCTTGTCTTCAAATATTTTATGCTACCTACTACTTGAACTTCATTCAGTTCATATGAAAAAAACTTAAGTGGGATTTCTGAAGTATTTTTCTCCACTCTATATTAAGCTAGTTTAGATGAATAAATCTCAACCAGAGTATTTTCAAATATCCCATCATTGCTAATTGAATTTCCCAGTGAACTTAAGAAAGCCCTGGGTATCAACCCCTTTGTTTTGAAAGAAACCTTTAAGAAAAAGGATCACATACATAACTGAAGTATTGATGATTTTCAATCTTTTCAATGATAAGGTAGTTATGCTAGTATGAATTATGATTATAGGGTATTGGTAAAGTACAGGAGTATAGGAGATTGATGTCTATGTTAACTGAGTTCATCATATCCAGAAAGTTAATCTTTGAACCAAATCCCTAGGAAGGGCCTTTGGTATTACTTATTGAATACGAGTGAAGAGTATAGTTTGTAAGAGAAGGTATGGGCAGTATGTATACTGATGTCTACGTGAGCTGTGCCTTGTTAGGTACTGGAAAAAACATATGGTGGGAAAGCAGGGTTAAGAGGATTGAAGGTAGGAGAGAACTCGTCATAGCCTTTTATATACTATACTAGAGGCCCCATGCACGAAATTTGTGCAAGGGGCTTGGCCCTTGCAGCCCTGGCTGTCTTGGCCCTCACAGCTCTGGTTTCATCTGGAAGGTCATCCAGACAGTTGTTCCGTGTCCAGTCTAATTAACATATTAGCTCTTTATTATATAGGATATATTTCTAGATAATAAAAGAAAACAATAAAGACAGTACTACTATTTAAAGATACAACAATAACGTCAACATTTGAAACTAGTAATAATGGATGCTGGGCTCTATTATTAATTACTACTTGGCATGCCTTACTCAATAGAAATATTTTTAGGATCTTGGTTCCTTTGCAGTTTCAGATGCCTGTAAATGAATTTTGCTCTGTTGTAAATAATGTGTACATAAGGAAATTTTCAGCACCACCCCTCACTTAAGGTCTGGCTCTATATTTAAGTAGTCATTGCCATCATTATTTTACAGCGTGGCGGAGGAGGTGTTGGCTTTCAGGTATTATTGTCAAGGTTTTGACTTGTGTCTTCTTCCTGCTTGGGTCCTGCCTCAGTGTCTCCCTACCTTCTCAGTTCAGCCTTCACATACAAGTCTTAGATTCTCTTGCCTTCACACAAACCAAGAGTGTTCCATAAAAGGAATAGGTATAAATAAATTCCATCGTAATACAACTCACAGTAAAGAATTGTGTATATGCAATAACCATATAAGTGTATTTTTTAAACTAGCAATATGTACATGGCCATGAAAATGGATACTGAACTAGAATTCAGTCTTTGACTCCAAAACTCAAGTAATTTTCATATGTAGTTCATTGCTATCCCTTTTTTCTTTTATTTTCATTTTTCTCTTCTCTTTTCTATATTCTTATGTTGCCTGTATTTAAAAATGTATCTGTCTTCTGACTTCTTGCCCAAAGTATTTCATCCCAATCCCCTTCTATAATTCTCATTTCTCTGTTTCAAAGAAATAATTGCAACACATTTTAGACATATTTACAACATGTGACATACTTTCAAGACTTGCTAAAATCTATTTTTCCCAACTTCCCAATTTTCTTTTTGAAGTCACTTGCTCCCCTGATAACCCCTTTACAAAAACTCAGCATAATTTTGTAAACAATGTCAATTACCTTAGAGCCTTTCAGAACAAATTGGACAAAATGCCATGTATACAGTGTAAGCAAGGTACAGAATTAAGTCTGTGAGATGTGGTTTAAAGAGTCTCTTAATATTGTTACTGTCCAGATTTGATTCGTTAAGATAAACATTTACTTTCTGTAAAATAATAGTCCATTGTCATAGTTAAATCCTGGAATAGTTCCTGCTTAACTTCAATGTATTATTCTAAGTTGCATTTATATCTTATCTCCGTCATCTTGAGTATAGTTGACAATCATTGACAGCCATTAGGGGCATAATGCTATAACCTCTCAAATATAAACAGAGTAGGTTTTATAAATTACTAATAGAGTAGTATCAGAATTTTCCTCTGTTGGGTAGATATAGTTGTTCAGATTCCGATGGGTGAGACATTTCATCATTATGTCTCTAAATTTATATTCCACATTCTTTGTTTTCTCTCTGATAACCGTGCTCATCCAGGGATTTCTGTTTCTCTAGGTAGCAAATCATCATCAAATAAACTTATACACACCACATAAATAATGTATCAAATTTAGTATTATTTTGCACATTCATAACCTTTGTTTTCTTACTTTGAGGTTGATTTCCCCACCATCCCTTTCTTTTTTTTTTTTTTTAATTTGGAAATTGGGGGGCCAGGTGGGAGCATATCCCAAGAGGACTCCACGTCTGCTCAGGCCTTGCCATCCTTTTATTCTGTTTGGGATACACCTATAGCCCTTAGGCAGGCAAGTTCCAGTAACAGACAATCTTATCAGTAAGGATTTACATGACTATCTGGTGGGGAAGTTGCTTCAGCTACCATTTTCTGGACTACACAGTGGGTGCATAGCCCTGACCTTTGCCAGGGTTTCAAGGTCACCAGCATTCCAGGCTCCTTGTCCACACCTCTCTGCTACAGAAGACAATAGACGGTTTTCAACATCTCCCCCTTTTCTTTCCCTTAAACAATCTTGAAAAGTGAATGCTGCCTAACAGGGTTCGAGTCCTTTTAAGACTCTTCATTCCGCATCTGCAGACTAGAAATAAACATATGAGAACAAAAATGAGACAAGCAATAGTGGTTATGCTGAGAGGCAGAAGTCATGTCCTTTTTAAATTGCTGCCAGGCATCTAAGGAATCAGTCTGTAGTAAGTTTCTTTCTGGGCCAACAGTTCTTTGAGTCCCAATTTCATTGTCCAACAGTTCATGTGTACATGCCAGTAATGATATGCTAGTTCTGGATGGTGGGCAAACGGTGGCAATGCAGGTCCGACCTTCTCTGACTTGGTCCTGGGCATCCTGCAGTGACACACAGCTGCTGACTGCTAGTATGACAAGGCGTCTTCACCATCTCCATCTCTGGACTGTATCTCCTCTTGTCTTCGTGGCTGGAGCAATCTGGTCAGTTCCTCTCTGGGATCTGTTGTTGCAGGAAGCCACATGGGCTTGTAGGAGTTTTAGATTGCGATTTCTGCAGCTGACGGTGGGCTTTGCGTGTGGTGAATATCCTCACCTATCTGGTGTCCCCACCTATCCGGTGAATTCTTCATTTTTTCGCTCTAGGCGAAGTCTTTTCCAGATGCCCCACATTGGGTGCCAGATATGAATGTCTCCCCACGCCCCATGTGGTTCAGGGTTCGGGCTCTGGAAGAGGGGCCGCAGATAAATGAAAGAGAAGAGACAAGAAATCATAATTTGGAAATTGGGGGGCCAGGTGGGATCCCATCCCAAAAAGAAGGACTCCCCCTTTCTAATCAATATATCCAGTCTGTACTGGCAACCAATTTTTTGTCCATACTAGGGAATACCAGCATTTATCCTAAATATATCCATAGCCCCCTCTGCTTATCTGGATGAGGAGCCAATTCCTTTCACATTCACATATAATATTTTGGACATTTCCCTCTGTATACTCTGTAAAGAGCCAACTCTGTAGTTTAGCATAAAAGCAGCCAGTTAGCATAGACAATTTATGGAAAAATGAATGTGACTGTCCAGTAAAACTTTATTTATAAAAACAGATGGTGGGCAGGATATTACCTGAGGGTCAGGTTTTGCCTGTATCTGCTCTATAATATCCCTTGAAGAGTTATTGTCATCTCAATATTCTGCCATAAAAAATGTATCCTTGCTGTTTGCTATAACAATCCTTATTCTAATTTTCTTTAACTGGCATTGAGTATGTTCTCCAGCCAGTTCTGGCTATTTCCTAGTAATCTGTGTTCTCATAGGTTTTTCCTCTGGCCTTACTAGGCCTTTGATAAATTTACTTAAAATATAGTTCTAAGAGACCTCAAACTCAGTTGTTGAATAGATCACTGAGTATTCCTTATTTTAAGTGGTTGACTTCAAAATCTCCCTTCCAGGAACAGTTGGGGATGGCGTAGAGTGCTGGTAAAATTGACTACATTATGTAGTGGACTGGATATAGGCCATGAGTAGATGGAAAAATAAAGTTTCAGATTTGCTCAACTGAATGGATACTTCTGCCATTTTTTGAAAGGAGTGATACGAACAAAGATCTAGATCTTGAAGGAGAGTTCTAGGCTGGAGTTACTAATATCCACATAAATATTAATGCTCATGTTTGCCTAGGAGAGTAGTAGAAAGTGAGAAGATTTAGAGGTAGTATTCTGGTAAAGATTGAATGGTGACACTAAGGTAGAGCTTGGGTGTTCTACTGAGGGTTAAACTAGGATCTGGGAATGAGAACTTCTTACACCCTTTCTGGATGTACTCATTCAAATTTGAGGTCAGGCATATACTCATCTTAAAGAAAGCACAAATTTAAAGCTGTTTGCTTCTTTCTCTTAGAAAGTTTTAACTATTAGAGAAAAGTATTTTTAAGCAACCTCATTGTGAACTGTCCCAAATAAATGTGTTCCTGATTAACAAAACATACTTTAAATCAGTTTTTAAAAATATTATAGAATTTCTGTGCCTGTCCATAAAGAATGTTCTACCTCCTGTAACACTTGAAGATGCATTCATATATAGTTCAGGAGAAATTTATTTGAATATTTGATTCTCTTTCATTTTTTCCCACTTTTATGTTAAAAAACCTGACAAACCCAGCACTGACTCTTAGTTAACTATTATTTTGTATATGAAGGGTTAAAAATCAAGTCTTGGAGATAATTAAGCAGATGACACCTATTAAAATTCTCCACATAAGAATGTAAATTACATTTGACATATGTCTCTTTCTATAAGATTCTGAATTTCTCCAGAAGAGAGATTAAATCTTATTCTCTTTAGTTTACCTCAGACAATAAACTTTAAGCATTTAAAAATGTCTTTACTGGAAAGACTTAATGGAGTGGCCAGTAATTCTTTGGTAAATGCTGAGCAACTTTTGAAGAGAACTGCACCCTTCCACCAGCATTGTAGTATTTCTGAAAATGTTGTGCCCGAGACCATCTTATCTTTATCAGAACCATCTGGGATGCTTTTTGAAAGAGTACATTATTAGGCTTTTCTAAGATTCTAGTGAATCAGAATTTTTATAGGACCTATGAATATTTTATATTCTTTTTGGTAAGCATGCCCAGGTGACTGATACATACACAAGATAACCCCTGGCCTGGGAGAGGGGGTTTGCAGGACCATGGGCAGATCCCTATCCTAGTTATAGATATTTCTGCTGTATGTCTATGTTGGAATTCCTGGAAAAATTTTCATTTTGCAAAATTACACACTAAAAATAATGGGGTTTCTGGGAAAAGTAGGGCTGGGTGAAGAGCACTCCAAACTTATAGGAGCACCAACAAGAATAATAATGATCTTGATAAGAAACTACAGCACAGTTACAGCTCCAATATTTGTTCTTAACAATTTAGTTGACTCTGTACCCTTAAACCTTGAGACTTTTCTAGCAAAGATCAGTATTCACTTCTTTATTGATTTTTTTAAAAGCCCAATACATGCCATCATTATAGCATTACTTATAAAAATGGGGAAGTAGCTTTGCAGCTGTTTCATCTGTTCCACAGCTTTTCCAAATGGCTTAACATAGTGGAAAATGTAAGTATTCTTGAAGCCACTAAACCAGCCACTACTTGCTATGCACATCTGTAGAATATCAGCTTTTTTTTTTCATAAGATCTTCATGTATTATTAATGCTATCTCTTTAATCAGAAGAAAGCTTCTTCCTTGGTGATTCAAGTCATTAATGTGTTGATATCATGCCCCTACTTAGGACCTACTTAGTACATTCACACACTGTTGCTGAAGCTCTATTGAAAATGTTGCTTCTTTTTCGTCACTGTCATGGTAAAATTCTTTTGTTAATTTATTTTTCATCTTTAAAAAAATGTTTACATTGGAGTTCTCACAGTTACTTTCTAATGGTTAAATCAAAGAGGCCCACAGCATTGCAGATGAAATTTTTTCAAGAAGTGGTGACACTACAGTTGTTTAGGAATGGCCTTCATTACCTGTCTCTGAGCTTGATCTAGGCTAGTTTCTTAAATGTTGTATTTCTATAGCTTGTAACTTATTTCAGCTGTTTTTTCCTCCTTTAAAGGTAAATCATTATCTAACTGATTCATTGTATGCTTTGGTCTCATTTCACAATTTTCCCTTGTGTTATATAAGATATTTGAGGTATACCAAAGTTTTATAATAAATAGCTTTCTTTTAAAAAAATTAAATTTATTGGGGTAACATTGGTTAATGACATTATATAAGTTTCAAGTGTACAATTTTATAATACATCATCTGTGTGCTTACCACCCAAAGTCTAGTCTCCCTCCATCACCATATATTTGACCCCCCTTTACCCTCTTCATCCTCCCCTCACCCCCTTCCTCTTTGGTAACCACTCTGCTGTTGTCTGTGTTTATGAGTATGTTTTGTTTGCTTTGCAACAACATGCATCTTAAAAGTATCATGCTAAGCAAAATAAGTTAGATGGAAAAGGACAAGAACCATATGATTTCATTCATATGTAGGATATAAAAAGAAAAGAAAAAAAGAAATAGCTTTCTTTAGAAACAGAAACTGGGTCACAGAACAAAGAGGTAGGATTCCCAGGTGATGTGTTTTATCAGATATTGACCCAGAAGTGAATGTAATGTTAACGTGTAAAGTCTCCTTTTGAGGATTATATTTTCCAAAAATCAAGAAAAATTACTGCTGCTTAGTCAAGTCATAGAAAAATCATTTATTTCATTTTACTACCTTAACTGTCACATTTCAGCAAATTTCTACCAATATTTAGGTTTGGATTCTTGAAGGTCTTGGAAAATCTTGTAAGAGTCCTTTCTTCCCTCTTTTGTATACTGTTGCCGTTGGGATGTTAGTATTCATAAATCATGTATAAATATAAAAATTAGGTTGGTGACTCTCTGCTTGTAAATTCCTGAAACACAGTGTACAAAAAGAAGGAAAGATCTCCCTGACTCACTTTGGAGCTTAACAGCACTGAAAGATGACCCAACCTCTTCAATTTATGAACAGGAAATTGAGGCTGGAGAGAGAATATGGTTGACTGGGTCAGAGCTGGTTGGGCTCAGTCTCTGGGGTTGAACTTCAGTTCCTGAACTCCAACCTTTGTTCCTTGGGGTCTATGATTCCTTCGGTGTGGGGGTCTCTCTTAGACTCTGAAAAAGGAGGATATGAAGGGTGAAGTGATATATAGCTTATGGTTCTCTTCACTCTGGC
Source organism: Myotis myotis (assembly GCF_014108235.1). Lineage (NCBI taxonomy): Eukaryota > Metazoa > Chordata > Mammalia > Chiroptera > Vespertilionidae > Myotis > Myotis myotis. Next base: position 17,153,884 of record NW_023416335.1, read on the forward strand.
TTATCTAGTTTTATACACTATGGTCCTATAAACCATTTCATGAGATAGAGTTTCACAGTTCTTAATATCAGAAAATCAGCACAATTGATTTCTCTTTGGGAATTGTATTAGTTTTCTATTTCTGCTGTAACTAATTACCATGAACTTAGAGGCTTAAATCAACACACATTTATTATCTTAGAGTTACTATATGTTAGAATTCTAGACGGGCCTCACTGGGCTAAAATCATAGTGTTGGCAGGACTGTGTTTCCTTGTGGAGGCTCTACGAGGGAATCCATTTTCTTGGCTGTTCCAGATTTTGGAGGCTGCCTGCATTCCTTGACTCAGGGCCCCCTTCCGCTGACTTCAAAGCCAGCAACATTACTCCTCTGGCCATTCTTCTTTGACTGACTATACCAAGAAAACATCGTCTACCTTTAAGGATTCATATGATTAGATTGGGTACAGCAGATAATACAGCATAATCTCCCTTTTTCAAGGTCCTTACCTTAATCCCATTTGCAAAGTCCTTTTTGAATGTGAGGCAACATAGCCACAGGTTCTAGAGATGAGGATTTAGGCACCTTTGGGAGTTAGTCATTGTTCTACCCACAACAGGAATGAATGTGCTCTCACTGGTGTCAGCTGTAAGTGGGCAGTCACTTTCGAAACTTAGAAAGTTTTATAAATTGCTCAAACTTACCAAGCACTTAAATCATGAAATAACAAGTATACTAGTAGCTACCAACTTTTATTGTCTGCTTGCAATATGACACACACTGACTGCTTAGTGCTTTAAATGAACAATCTTGTTTATTTCTTTTAACAGCCCTATGAGGTTCTATTATAATCTAGGTAGGTCCTATTATAATCTCATTTTATATTTCAGGAAACCAAAGCCTAGAGAAGTTTTATAATGTGCCCCAGGTTGCATCATTAATATATGGCAGAATATGACTTGAAGTTAGGCATGTTTGATTCAGGCTTTTAATCATTGTACTTCACTACTTATATCTACTCACAAAGTGGTAAAAGTGTAGCATAGAATAGTGAAGTATTGAGAATGTAATTTATGCATAGAAAGCTAACTAATAGCTAGTTGTTTTTAATAAGAAAAAATAATGTGCTACCATGAATACGAGCTTTTAAAATGCCTCTTTACCAATTGAACAATGTTTAACTGATTAATATTAGCTGGTTATGTATACTTATTGATTCTTAGCATCTCAATTTAAATAAAACTGTTTTCTTGGTAATTTTGAAACCTTATCTAGAGCTATAAGCTACTTTGTCAAAGGTACACCTAATTCCATGTCTAGTAATTCATCATAAAAAATAATTAGCTACGAACATAAAGATTTGTGGACAATAATATACATCTAAAATATTTAAAACATTCAAAAATTAGAAATGGCCTAAATTTTCATCAACTGGGAAATGAATAAATTCTAGTACATCTATAAAATTAAAAGCACCATAGAATAAACAGGAAAAAAAAGAAAAGAAAAGAAGGTAGTAGAAAGGCTACATAGCTGCCTCAACAATTTTAATGTTTTTAGATTGTAAAAATAAAGAATTCATTTCACAAATCATAGTATAGTTTAATCAATTAATATATTCTTCCTCTACTTCTGCTTCACCCAAAATGTAAGCTCCAGGAGAGTCAGGGAATCTTGTGGGTTTTTTTTTTATTCATGTCTATATCATGAGTACTTAATATCATGAGTGGTATTTAGTAGACACAATGATATTTTTAGGAAGAATGGAAATCAAGAACTAGCTAAGAGAATAAAAGCCCATTATTTCTATGAATGAGGCAGAATCTGGAAATTAGTTGGATTCCAGAACAAGTTTTTTTCAGTGTAGAATATTTTAGTGTGTTTGTCAAAGAAAAGATCATATAATAGGTTAATATTATATGAGAAAGAAAGGCAGTGATAACTCTGAGAAAGCCAATATGTTTTTCATATAAACCTCGTGTATTAGGGAAAAGCTATTGGCTCACTTGATAAGGAGTAATTGAATCACAGGTTGACTTTATTCCTCTACTCATTCACAAAATACTATTGAGTTTTGTGCTAGTTACTAGGGTAAAATACAAATTAGAAGAAAAAAGCCCCTTACTTAAAGGAATCTTCTGTCACTATGGTGAAACAAACAACTTTAAAGATAAAATGCATTCAATTAAATGGAATAGTAATGATTTTATGGGAACACAGAAAGGGGACACTTAACTTACTGTTCAAAAAATGTATAAATTGGGCTATTCATCTTGAGTATATTGGGGGGGGGGGATAATTTAGTTTTGTAGAGGAGTTGCAAAGATAGGGCTGAATTCCCCTATGCCCTTCATTCAGCTCCCATTTCCTTGAAATAATGATCGAAACTAAAACTTACCATTGGTACAATACTTATCACCTAAACATCAGACCTTAGGCAGATTCCACTATCTTGAGTACATCTTTTAGTGCTGGAAGGAGGTCATGTATGCATGTACTTTGTAAACAGTAAAAGAAATGCCATTGGAGTGGGCCCCGTGGAAGTCACGGATGGTGAAAGTTGCATTCTCTAAGGCAACGGTTCTCAACCTGTGGGTCGTGACCCCTTTGACGGTCGAACGACCCTTTCACAGGGGTCACCTAAGACCATCCTGCATATCAGATATTTACATTATGATTCATAACAGTAGCAACATTACAGTTATGAAGTAGCAACAAAAATTTTATGGTTGGGTCACAACATGAGGAACTGTATTTAAAGGGCCAGAAGGTTGAGAACCACTGCTCTAAGGGGGCTTCAGTCATCGAACCAGGAGCTCGCTCTGTTTGAGCCTCCTTGAATAACATGCTTAGTTCCATCCATGAATGTTATTCATTCCTTATGACTCTCCATTTTTTTAAAAGCTGTTATTGATGTTGTGTTTACTGTGTGCCTGACAGTGCCCTGTTCAAAGTGCATGATAGAGGACCTTGACCCTCTCTCTCTGTCCTGTAGAAGGTAAAATTCGCCTTGCAGGTGCCAGGCTGAGGCTCACATAGGACAAAAGATTGAGTCAAACTGGAGTTGGAAGCTGGGCCTGCCTGACTCGAAAGCCCACCGTTTCCTCCCATATGCTGCTTCCTGAGCCTTTTCTTATACAGCCTCCCAGATTAAGCATTTTCCAAATTATACTTCTTCTTGCACAAAACTTAATTTCCCTTTTAATTCTAAAATCACTTGCTGCATGCTTTGATGGTTTTCTGCACACTGTAGTATTCTATGAATCTATCTATATCTATATCTATATCTATATCTATATCTATATCTATATCTATATCTATCTATCTATATCTATATATATATATCTATATATCTATCTATATATCTATCTATATATATATATATATATATATATATTTTACCCATTGCTTTGCCTTCTTGGCTTTCCTGGTATCAGTCTTTAGGATTCTATAATGTTTAGTCTATTTCTTGACACTGGCAGCCCTTCCCTTTGAACATTTTAGTGACCCTTTTTGATAGTTTCCAGCTGCTTTAAAAAGAAATTTTTTTAAATCTTTACCTGAGGAGTGAGGATATTTTTTCCATTGATTTTTAGAAAGAGTGGAAGGGAAGGGAGAGAAAGAGAGAGAGAAAGAGAGAGACAGAGGAACATCAATGTGAGAGAGACACATTGATTAGTTGCCTCCTGTTCCAGTGCCCATGGGGGCCAGGGATTGAGCCTGTAACCAAGGTATGTGTCCTTGACCAGAATCCAATCTGTAACCCCTCAGTCTGAGGTCTGACACTCTAACCACTGAGCAAACTGGCCAGGTCTCCAGATGCCTTTTTTTTTTTTTTTTAATCTTGAGTAATGACCAAGGCTATATGCAGGTGTTTATTATGTAATTTTGTGTCATTTGAATTTATATGATTTAATATTTTAGATGATTTATAGAAAATTGCTATCAAATCAGCAAAAGTAATAATGATAACTGATTTTTTTTAAAGATGTAAAATGTTTTCATTACCATTTTTAAATTAGATTTTCACAACTGTGTGGAATTGGTAAGGCAGAGGCTACCCCCCTTCCTTTTACTCACAAGATTATGGAGGTTCAGAGTAATTATGTGACTCCCTAGTTCCACTTAGACACTGAGTTTGCTGACTTCTCATTCTTATTGTTAATAGAAACTATCAAAAGCTAGAGGCAGAAATGCCGGATGTTGTGTGTTGAGTTTACTCATTTCAATTCCTGAACTAGAAACGATTAACAAAGAATCCAATTAAACTTCTTTCTAAATAAAACCAAACAAAACAAAGAGATTGCTAGTGGCATGGCAGTGTCTCTATGGAGGAAATGAAAGCTACATATTGACACGCTAACCAAGCTTCATTTAGATTTCTTTTGTATAATGTTTGTGAATCTTTGTGCTGAGAAAACTTTATTGCAATTTAAGAACCAATGGATTATCTCAGAATGTATGAGAAGCAGCTCACTTTCACTTTCAAAAGATGCTTTATAAGTTTATTTTTATGTAAAATAAGGAAAACTATGAATTCTAAAGCTTACTGTGATGTGTGTGTGTGTGTTTTCTGAAACTAGACTCCTTTGGCTGTACAGTTTAACTTAGGAACACTGTCCAGGCAAGCATCCTAGCCCTGTAGCTCTGTCTGGTCACCAAACTAGATTGCTTTAGGAGAGCAGTGATGGAGCATAGATCTCACTAGGAACCATCTGTTTAATTTGATTCTGGTCACTTCCCACCTTTTCAACAAATTCATGACCCTGGGGACCCTAAAATAAGATACTTGTCTTCCTTGGTCTTTCCTTTAGGGTAAAAGTAAATTGATAAGGATTCACTGTTAGGTCATCTGTGGACCTGCATAAAAATTCAAAGAGCTACACAAACTTTAAAGAGCCTCGGGAAATCAAACTTGGACCCTACTTACTAAGAAGGGATGCAAAGGTGGTTATTTAAAACTGTAGCAAACAGAGCAGAGAGCAGTTGAACTGATCGGGTAGCCCTCAGAGAGCTGAGTAGTCGCCTTCAATCCCAGCATGTGCCTTTTAGGTGTCATTCGGTTTAGTAAGTTAGCTGGGAATAAAAAAGAAAAAGCAGAAAACTATGGAATGGGAAAGTTGGCCTGTCTAAGTAACAAAGAGATGGATTTTACAGGACCTGGAAGGACAGGTTTCTTTTATGGTTAGTTCTGCTAACATTTTCCATTCTTCACAGAAGGAAAAAGTTTTAAATGGCTCCGTGAAAAAACAGATCATAGAACCAAACTTGGTAGCTGATTCAGGGGTTTTGTTCATTTATGTGTAATGCTTAAAAGTTTTTATGTAGCTGTCGTTGTTTAAAAGTAATAATAGCCAGGTGCTGACTTATCTTACCTGGGTATTTTATCCATTTCGCAACATCTAAATAAAGTCCTTCTTTCAAATGAAAAAAGAGAACTTCAGTGACATCAATTAAGTAAATAAGTGCAATTCAACTTGAACAATGGGTATGAAGACAGATACTAACACATCAAGGTTATGCTAATGTGTTAAATTTACTTAAGCAATAGCACATCCAAGGGAAAAGCTCCATTTCAATAAGAAAATAAATAATTATAATATCAAATTTTTAGTAAGTAGATATTTTTCCATTTCTCTGTTTGAGTGACATATTGGCAGCAAAAATGGCAGGTATATATAACAAATTAAAAAACACCCTGATTTTTGGACAGCAGAGAAGACCAGTTTTATATACTTTTATGTCAAATGAAATTTGCAACATTATCAGTTAGGTCAAACTGTAATGGATCCACTTTAATTCTGGGTATTGTTGACCTTAAATGAAGCTTACGGAACATCTTCTTTATGTCCATGAATGAGATGTTCTGATAATTGGGGGCAGCTGTGGTGACAGCATTAATTGGTCAGGCCTGTTGAACACTCACCTGAAATCTGCTGACAGCTGCTCTGTGATTTATCCAGCAGCCATTGTCACGGACTGTTGCCTTTATTCCTTGAAAGAACAATGTTAATCTGTTAAGACCCTCTGGTCGCTGTACCGCTTGACCCTCAGTGGAGGCTATCGCGTTTCAGTGAACATAGGAGTGAGATATGGTGCGGTTCACCCTTGCGCCATTTGGCAGATGACAGACCACCACACACTTCAAAAACCTTTTTTTGTCCTAATACCGATTTCAGGTATTCTGTCTTGTTTTATTTCCCCATAAATCATCAGAGTAGCTCAGGAAATTCAGTAATTTTCATATCTACTTTCTCTCCCAGACAGTTTTTTGCACTGGGAATATGTGTAGAAATGATCTGTTATGTTGTGTACCCATGTTTTATCAGGAAAATATGCTCCCTATTGATATATAAATAGATTAAATCTTACATTTGAACTATAAATATATCCAACATAGCAAAGAACTGAGCTTACTGCTTCATAGTAAAGACAGGAGCTCTTGCCCAGCCAGTGTTGCATGGTGGTTGAGCATCCACCCCTGAGCCAGGAGGTCAGGGTTCGAGTTCTGATCAGAGCACACGCACTGGTTTTGGGGCTCAATCCCCAGTAGGGGATGTGCAGGAGACAGCCTATCAATGATTCTCTCTCATCTCTGTTTCTGTTTCATCATCTGCAAATTGGGAATAATGATAGTAATCCATATCCCTGGAATTGTTAAAAAACTTGAGTTAATGAACATAAAATTCTTAGAACAGTCTCTGGCATAAAGTAGGTACTCAACAAGTGTTAGCTATTATTATTCTAAAGGAGTTTATTATTGAATGTGCTAAGGAAGAGGACCTCATTGTAACTTGATCTCCTAGAGGCCTTGGGAACACTATTATAGTAGTTTTATAATTTTATCTTTAGTGGCCAATTTATGAAATAGTGGGCAAAGAGCACCAGAACTGTGTAGAAGATGAGGATTACTAATTTCAACAAACATGATATCAATTTTCAGGCTGAAAATTTCTCTTACCTAATAAATCCGCACCATGTTCCTTGCAGAACTTCACAGCATTGTAAATCTCTCACAGACTTAGGTGGAGAAGTGATCTGGTTTTTATAGCTCATTATAAGAAACAAAAACATGACCACAGTGGCTATGAAATGGAATAATCTTTCCTGGATTTTAGTCTACTGCCCTCCCTGTCTTGTCCCCACCTTCACCTCATGCTGCCCAGAGGCACTCGCTAGAGAGAGAAGTAAATCCTGGTCTAAAGCTTCTAACCTTGTGACCTCGAGCAAGTTCTGTGTAACCCTCCCCACCCATAAAATGGAAGTAATAGTTATCCACCTTACATGAAATACATACAAGAACAGTCACAGGGAAAATGGAATTTGACCCAGACTGCACATTTTTGGGTATGTGTTGCCCATAGATGAAAGAGTACAGGTAATAGTTAAGAAAAGACAGACCTGTAGTCTGGGTCAATCAATGAAGACGATCAAGTTTGATTGGAAGGCAGAGCAGATTACGTGAGTGAGCCCCTTGCTGAAATGGAAGAACAGCCTGGCCGCTGTGGGGAAACTGAGATAAAGTGCACTAAGTCAGACAGGAAGGAAATGATTGCAATGACGGGAGGCTGGGCTAAGTGGGGTTCAAGTAGATACCTCTCTAACAGGTAAGGCTAGATTAGAGGAATATAGGGAACATAAACATTTCAAAGCAAAGACAGTACTATTTATTTGACAATTTCCAGTTAGATTTACATCGCCATAGCGTCCTATGGAAGAATGTATGAGTCCTAACCCAGTGGAATGCATAAAAACAAACAATAGTGTCCCGAGGCCCTTCTATCTCAAATAAAGAAAAGTCTTTGAGAAGGTTAAGTGTGGCCTCTAGAATGATTTTTGGACTAGGTCTCTTCTATCTATCTTCTATCTAATAATTTTGACATTTGGGGATATTCGAGTATAGTGACAATCAAAATGGACACACCCATCACCACCACCAACTCTATCCCTCCCTTGATTTGGATCAAGTCCTCTTTGTGCACATGTGCTTTTCCTCTGCAGCATGTTGGGTATGGTATATAGATGTAGACTGTGATTAGGCATTTTCTATGTATGGCCTTAGAATAAGCATAGTTTAAGCACAGTTGTTATCAGGGCTGCCTGTGGCGCATACCCTCAAGCAGAGCAGTTAAAAGAATCATACTGTTTCAGTCAGCGTCTAGCAGTTCCCTGTAAGAAGGGGAACTTTGAGCACATCCAAGTGTAAAAATCCCCACCAATGGAAACTGCGATGTTTGGGGAAATCAAGTAAACACTACTAAGAAGCCAGTTTTGGCTGGAGAGGCCCAAACATTGTGAATATTAGAAGTAAAATGCTGAAATATTGGAAATATTGCTCCCCATTTTATTGTTTTATGTTTTATAATGTCATGTTCCATGTATATGTTTTGACAATTATCCAGTTTGCCCCTAAAGGGATTAGTTAGCAGTATGCACTAATACTAATACACATCCTAGGGAGTTGGACATGGAGCTACTAAAATGATATTTCTGGAGTCCAGCTGTCTTAACCGTACTCTGAAGCATAGTCCCAGTGTTTTTACTGGTTGGGCTTAGTTTGCTGCCAATGATATGGAGTCAGCCTGAGAATGTTTTATAATTCCCTAAATTTTATAGTACCTTTCTTTCAGATGAAGGTACCCACATGTTTTCCCTCATTCCCCAGATGTCCTTTCTGAACACACAGGGACAAATAGCTGTCCCATCCTCGGTCATGGGGACTCTAGTTAACCAGGGTGAGTAACGGTCTGAGGACTCAGCTGGAGCATGGGGCAGTCTGAGCACCATGTCACCACGTGGCAACATATGGGGACCTTGTTGGACGGTTGTGAACGTAGCTTACGATCACTCACAGCATCGGCAGCAGTGGTTTTAAAGCTAGGTGTATTCTCAAATAACATTGCCACTGGGATTTCTGCCTTTTACATAGCTATATTTTCAGATTTTAATCTGATAAGATAAAATTTCCCTTTTATAGTCAAATTGTGAGTACAGCTCAGAAGAGAAGACAGATGGCAAAGCATAAACTTTATCCATACTATGCGTGATCATAATCTTCTCAATAAGATAGAGCAGCAAGGGAGAAATAGGATCAACGAAGGAATTTTAGAGACTTTGCTCAGTAATTTATTTACCTCTAACAAGACTATAAAAAAGGGACATCCTTCTGGCTAGACGACTGATGAATGATATCCGTGTGGCTTTCATTAACTAACATAATTGTCAGTCACCAATTTTCCCCTGGAGATCCGCACGTGTGTGATGTCAGGCTTTTAAAAGGCTTTATGCCAGGAAGACTTTACTGGGATCACAGCTGAAAGCTCACTGTTATTTGATAATATTTTGCAGGTTTCCTGTTTAATTTGTTCAGCGTGTTGAGGCTCTTCAGATTAGCTGCTCAGTCAAGCACGGAGAGTAATGATATGAGCTAATTTTGCATTGTCAGGTTCTTTAAAGATCAGAGACCATGACTTATCTCGTGTCACATGCTATCAGCCTATCTCGGCAGCATACACATGTGAAAATTTGTTTCCTGTTCTTAACATTACAGTACAATATTTGAATATATTTTAAAAGCAAGTGCACAGTGGGTGATTAAAACAGGAGGATTGCTTAGATGAATGGTACTTTTTAGAAATGTATTTCACTTCTATGACAAATATTTATTCACCCATTAAATTATTGGAATAAATGAACATATTGCCTTATATTTTTGTGTGGTCAGAATGTAAAATATTTTTTTGCATTACTGCCATGATCCTTTTTTTCTTATAGTTTTATTATTTTTAATGTGTTTTTTTTTTTAAATTGATTTTAGAGAGAGAAAGGAAGGGAGAGGGAGAGAGACAGAGAGAAAAAGAAAAAGACATTGATGAGAACCATCGATCAGCTGCCTCCTGCACCCTCCCTACTGGGGATTGAGCCAGCAACCTGGGCATGTGCTCTGACCAGGAATGGAACCAGTGACCTCTTGGTGCATGGGAGGTGCTCAACCAACTGAGCAACACCAGCCAGGGCTCTCCCATGATTTTTTTCTATACTGTGTGACATCATAATATATAATAAAAGGCTAATATGCAAATAGACCAAATGGTGGAATGACTGGGTCACTATGACACATACTGACTACCAGGGGGCAGACACTCAATGCAGGAGCTGCCCCCTGGTGGTCAGTGCACTACAACAGGGAGCGCCGGTCAGCCAGAAGCCGGGCTCATGGCTGGTGAGTGCAGCAGCAGTCAGACAGCCCCCAAGGGCTCCCAGACTGTGAGAGGACGCAGGCCAGGCTGAGGGACACACCCCCCCCCGTGAGTGCACAATTTCATGCACCAGGCCTCTAGTATCAAATAAGAAAGCTAGAAGTGCAAAACATACTTGTTAAGTCTACCTACTTGCATTGAGTTAGAGTCAGAAGAGTATGTTTGTCATCTTTTAGAGCCTGTAAGACACAGCCTATAAAAAGAAGTGCCCATAGAGCATGTGGCATTGCTCTTAGGGCTTTTAAGTTTCTATTTTAAAAGGCTGCCTTTCTTTGCATTTTACTGTCTGCCTCTGTTGATGCATTTCTAAGGGTGTGGATATGTTCATATTAATGTCAAGCAAGTTTGAAATAGATTTAGACAAAGAGTGCATATACCTTTCCATTGCATTAAATTATTTCAGGGTGTGGAGCTACTGCCTCTCCAGAAACACATAGAAAGCGAAATTATGAACTGTGGTAGACCAAATCCAATGAAATCATTTCAGAGATTCTCAGAACACTTACTGCATTTGAGCATTAACTTTGCATTGTGTTTGCTTTCAACCAATTTTTAATTAACAGGTCATTTATTCTTAGATGACAATTGAAAGGCAATTAATAATTTAGAAGTTTTAAAATCCAACTGCTCAGTTAAAAAAATGATCCCAAGTTTTAAGAACTACCGTGGCCTTCTAAAGTTATACCTGAGTATTAGAAAGTACTTGGTAGAGTAAAAAAATTTTTATGAAAGAAATGAGATTGTTTCATGTGAGTAAACTATATATCTGAAAAACACATATACTTTTAAAATCTATTCTATTAATATTTAGTAATTTTATAATCTAATGAAAGAAAATATACTGTATTAAAAATTATCTATTTATGGATAGATGAAAAGAAAACCATATAAGCCAGATATGCTCAGCAATGGCTTGCATTTTTGTCAAGAATCTATGAAATATTTTAGGAGTATTCCATCAGTGTGGTTATGAGAGAAGACAGAAGAATGCATGTTATTGCCAAGTCTCTAGCATCCTTGAATTTGGGTTCGACCAGGAATGTGTAAGGAACCTTGTGTGATACGTCTCTAGAAGGTTCCACTGACAGCAGACCACCCATGGGCTAAGCATGGGGCTGTGTGGCTCTGTTGGTGGTGCACAGATTTGTGTCTACATTTATGCCGTGGAAGATCTTGAGTTAGCTCCTTAAAATAACTATTCTCTGAAAAGCGGATGTCCTTGGTGGTAGATGGTTTCCCCTGAAAAACATGGCAGGGGCATTATTACAAGTGGACTTCTAGGGATTCAAGGTCAGAGAAGCTGGGAGCTTCTGCATTTTGACAGACTTGAAACTATGTGCAAGAGAGAGAAACTTGGCTAATCAGTAGAGATATACCTGAACCCCAAACATCAATAAATGGTTATAAATTAGGGTCAGCTTAAGGAGTGGATATTTTAGCAAAGAAGATATCTGCCTCATTACATCACAGACCCTCTCTAAAGGACAGAGCATGTACTGGGCTTTGCACATGAACCCAAAAGGAAAGAAAGGTTAGACATTGACTTGCTAGATGAGTGATTATTGTCCTCCCATCAAAGGATCTAGTAAGATTGGATCACCAAAGTCATGGTTATGAGGTTGAACCTGTGAGAATTTCAGTGCCATATCACTCACAGATTTTAAATGGAGACATAATCTTAAGAGTCCATTTGTAAATTATACCGAATATTTCCAAGAATCTTCTTCATGACTGAAGACTTAATCAAGATTTTAAAAGTACTTAATGTAAACCTGAGCCTTTTATTCAATGGCACAAAGACCAGATGTCAAAGGCAAAGAAATAAAAAGAGAAGTCAAGACTCCCCCTTTTTTTTCTTTCTCTTTGTATTAGCTTATTTGCTGCATCACTTGAAATTTAGTTGTACACATCATGACATTTCATTCCTAAATATCTCAGCAGATACAGCCTAAGAACAGGATATTCTGCTGTATAACCACAACGCAGTAATCACACTTGAGAAATTTAATTTTGATATAATACCTTTAATTCAGATTCTCCCAATAGTCCCAATAATGTCTTTTATAATTACTTGTTTTCCATAAAGCAAGATCCAGTCAGAAACTACACCTTGCATTTATTTGTCATGCCTCTTGAATCTCCTTTAATCTAGAGATCATTTAACAGTCTTCTTTTGTTATTTATGACATTGTCATTTTTGAAGTCCAGACCAGTTTTTTTTGTAGACTATCCCTCAATTTGAATTTGTCCAATTGTTTCCTCACATTTGAAATCATGATTCTTCATAAGGAAATAAGAAATAAATAAATGAAGACAGGAGGGGGGGGGTGAGAAAAAGGAAGGAAAAAGAGATGCAAATGGCATGAACTTTACTTATTCAAATTAAAGAAACCAGCCTCATTGATTTGTATTCAGACTATATTGATAAACATATGGATGGAATAGGACAGGGAATAAACCTTGTGAGTTTTGGTTGTGTTCTAGTTAAAAAAAAATTAAACTAGTTCTTTTACTCTATACACACCTACAAAATTGAAAATGACCTTAAAAAATTTATAGGAATGTACAGACATGATTACAGATTGATGAGAATTTAGTCTGTTCTTAAAAACCTCCAAAACAGAGATGCGTGAACCATATATTGAAAGGAAGACTCCTATGAAATCTATTCAGAAAGTAAACCTTGTTTTCAAGCTGCCAGACAAAAGTGTCAAGTATCAAAGGCCTGGGAACAGACCTGAGATAAGTTTTGGAACTTGCCACTGTTTCTCCACATGGAGTGGCTGCTTCTCCACCTCGTCTCCCAGCCTCTGAATTAACACGAGGGTACAGGCCACTGCAGGAGCTTTGCTGAGAAATTACAGCGTTCAAATGGCTTTTTCTATAATTTATTGGAAACTTCATGTGCTCATTCCTGACATTTTTTTTTGATTTAACTTGGTAAGGGCAGAGTTGTAGAAAAACAAACATACCTTGAGTAGGAACGATACTCCATTTCCTGTTCGTGTCTGAGGTGGCTCTGATTACTGTCCTTGGAGTCTCGATCACCATACCCAGTGAATGAATAATTGCGCACTGGATTAGGGAGGTGCAGTCTCATTTGCCTGCATTTTTTTTTTTCTTCTTTCTAGGTCTTGCTTTTAATTTTTGAACTTGAGATGAAGGGGGTTTTCTAAGACTCAGTGGAAACAGTTGTTGAGCTCTCAGTGTCTGCAATGTTGACTGAGTGAAGTGAAGTTCTGTGTATGGAGGAAGATCCATTCCTTACTCTTATTTTTAAACAGTTTTATTACAAAAAAGTTGGAGTGCTGTATAGAATCTTATAACAAACCACCATGTGTACCTATTGCCTCACTTCTATAATAATCAACTTCTTGGGAAATTTGTTTCATTTTTATGCCTATTCCTACCATTTTATGCCATTCCCTACCTTATCTGAGATTGAAGCAAATCTCAGCTATTATAACATTTTGCTCATAAATATTTCAGTAGAGAAAAGAAACTCTGTTAAGCAGTCTTCTTTAAAATAAGAATGCTATGTAGGTGTTCAATGTAAAGTATTCTACAAGTTAATGCACAAGTTGAGTACTCCCAGTCTCTGTTGAGATTTAGAACTAAATCCAGTCAAAATGGCAGTTTGATGTGAGTATAGTGGTCACGTGGAATGGTTATCCATTGTCTGATGGGACAGCGACTGAAGGTCCAATTAAAGAGTGATGTCACCAAAGAATGTCTGTCTTGAGGAAAGGAGCATGGTGAAGATTTGTGAGTTGTTTGTTCTTTGGGCCTCCTGAGGTGATAGGATAATCTACTTCTGACTCTCCAGAAAGTTGCAGCCATGGAGAAGTTAGTCACTTACCTGTCTCTGAAACTAAACATCCCTACTTAAAAAATGGATGTGATGCCTGTTGTACCTGTTCACAGAACTGGGATGAAGATCTGTTGTGATCTGGGATACAAACATGCCCAATTACATATTCTTCAGATTTTCATCCTTTGAAATGACCACTATTCAGGTTTTTTAATAGTATCAGAGAATGTAAATATTGAGGAATTAACTATATAGAACATTTTAAAATAATTTTATAACCTAAGTCGTCTTTTTCTCCCCTGATTATATTTTATTTGGGCATATTCTTCTTCTTCAAATGGATATACATTTTGGTTGACTCCCCCTTTCCCCATTTCTGTTTCTTTCTCAGATAATAAAACCTTTAGAAATGGGGCTGGGATCAGGTTCACCCCAAATTGAAGTTTCTTTTTGAAAGATTATGGGTGATCAAAACTCTTTTTCTTTCTCTTTTCAGCCTTGCCTCTTCGATTGAAAGAGATGAAAAGCCAGGAATCGGTGGCAGGCTCCAAACTAGTGCTTCGGTGTGAGACCATTTCTGAATATTCTTCTCTCAGATTCAAATGGTTCAAGAATGGGAGTGAATTAAACCGAAAGAACAAACCACAACACATCAAGATACAAAAAAGGCCAGGGTAAGTTAATACATGTAACAGCAGAGGCAATACCTAGCAATAGAATGATTTAAGATATAAAAATTACTTACAGCCTCGCCCTGGCCGCGTGGCTCAGTTGGTTGGAGCGTTGTCCTGTACACCAGAAGGTGCAGGCAGGTTCGATCCCTGGGGGTCATAAGATTGTATAAGATGATCTAGTTCAGTCTTCTATAATACATAACAATTACATTGATAATGCGTTGAAACACTGTGGCTGGGGAGCTTTAAGATTGTTAAGTAGCGCATTGATTTACAAATAGTGATCTTTTAGAAAATTACTAGTTATATTGAGGCAAGTTCTACTTTATCGTAAGCCAGAATTTAATTAGGGAGATGAGATATCTAGCATATTATATCAGACAATGAAACTAAATGCTAAGTTGTCGGTTACTGGCACTACCAAGTGGAGTGGCATTGGGAAGAGGGGGAGACCCTGAGAACTTCAGGAGTAGCTGTGAGAGGGTGGATTTGACTCTGCTGAAGAGGGAGCGTCCCCTCTGGCTAGGTGGGTGAGGTGGGGTGGGCAGTTAGAAGAGCAGGAATCACAGTCATAGCAGGCCCTGTTATCACGCCAGGCCGATTGGAGCAGTGGGCGAGCGGGTAGGACATTTTGCCTCTTATTGGACAAGTTGCTGTGTGTGTCAGACCCTGGGCTAGATGCCGGGTACACAGAGGTGAACAAGACATGCTCTCCACTCTTAAGAGACTTAGTCTAGAAGGGAGAGAAATGGAAACAGTTCCAATACTCAGATTTAAATTGTACAGCAGTGATGACTGTGAGATGCTGTAGAAAGAGGCTAACACAGATGGGGAGGGGACCCAGTCAGGGACAGTGGTGGCTTCCTAGAAAGTAGGAGAGGAGAAAGGGACGGAAGAGGGGTTTATCCAGGCGGCAGGAACAGAACAAAGCATCTGCAGACTGCACGTACCAGTGTGAGGATGCCTAGAGAAGTAAATGAGCTGGGAAGATAAGGTAAAAATAAGGTAGAAAATAAAGTGAGCTGCTTAGAATAAATACAGTTTTGACAGAGTACATTGTGTGTGTGTGTGTGTATGTTTTTTTTCCTTAAAGAGGCAATTTGTTACATGGCTTGGATGACATATAAAAGTATCATTAGTATTCAGAAAAGCATGCTCATATTGGCTCCATAGGTCCAGACAGCTAAGAGCACTGTCTACATATTAATAAAACCCCATTAGACCAGATAGTCCAATATTCATAAATGGCTTCTTTTAAACAATAGCCTTGCTGGAAGGATTTAAATGGAAGAAAAAAAAGGACATTTTATTAAAGTTATGTAACTGTAAATTACTCTAGGAAAAACATGTAACACATTTGATCGTCTAAAAATAAGACACTTTGTGTAAAGTGGGCAGTAACTTGATAAGTGATCAGCTTATCTGGTTTCAGAATTGGGTATTTGGTCATTTCTGAAGTTGTATCTTTTAAAAAAAATTAGTGTGTCACCTTTTGTTAAACTTAAAGAATCAAACTGAATCTAAGTATAATTAGCATTTTAAATGTTCTTATATTTCAAGTTGTCTTATAAATATAAGAGGATGAATTCTGTTTTTATTATACCCATTTAAAATTAAGATCCTGTCCTGGCCAGTGTAGCTCAGTGTTTGAACATCAACCTATGAACCAAAAAGTCACTGGTTCGATTTTCAGTCAGGGCATATGCCCGGGTTGCAGACTTGATCCCCAGTAAGGGGTGTGCAGAAGGCAGCCAATCGATGATGTTTCTCTTATGGATGTTTCTATCTCTCAATCCCTCTCCCTTCCTCTCCTAAAAATAAAATAACAACAACATATTTTATAAAATAAAATAAAATAAAGATCCTGAGAATGAAGTAAGTTTTTTCTTCCTGTAGATCTCAGGTTAATGAATAGTAAAACTTGGGTTTGAAGTTTGTCTGACTCCTTGTCCCATGTCTTTTCACAAATACTTGTGACTTTGCTACCTACAGTGAAGTCACAACACAGGACTAGGGACATGTTAAGCATAGAATGAAGTCTTTAATAAAAACATATATATTTTTTGGTTGCATCTACATATGTATAATTTTTCATTACCATGCTATCCAAAACGTTAATGGTTTGCAGTGGTTATTTGGTTACTTGACTTAAACTTTGTCTTACTTACACTTGATCTTAGCAAAAAGGCCAAGGAGCAATGAACTATAATCTTTAGATATGTGATCACCACTGAGCAGAGGTGAATTTTAGTGTGAGGTTTAGGGTTTCTCTGGGATTCTCTTTATTTAAGTAAAACATTGAATCTCATCCAGGTCTTAGTCTAAGGTTTCTTTTTCACATTTTATAATCTAGATTGTTCGTAGCAGCCAGGATTTCTTTTTTAATCCCTTAGTGTTATGAAAAGCTTTCAAGACAATATGCAATTTCTATTATTTTGTAAAGTCTTATCTCCCTTCTGCCCCTGCTCCTACTAATAAACTACATTCCTACATGTTCTTCCTATGATTTTGAGTTCACGTTTGAGCCTTTGTTTGTTTTATTTGGCCAAGCAATGTGTGGGACCAATTAAAAGAAATGGAAACTGCCCCAGTGGTATGTGTCCGCTGATTCCTTTGTTCTTGTTTCCTTTGCCTGGTGAATGACTCTGATGAAGAAAACTGGTTAAAGAGCCTGGTGTGTGTGGCAGACTCATGTCTGGGGCTGTCAGATTGGCCTCATTTAAACACTGGTTCTATGTCAGCCTTATTAAACGCTGACTTCCTATTGCTGGTGCATGGCACACACTTTGGGATGCCCTTAATTTTTCCTCAGTTCTTTATTTCTGTTCTTGCATCTTTTGATTTTGTTTAAAATTGGCTCTACTTATTTGGTCAAATTTCTTAAAATTTTTGAAAATAATTTTTTCTGTTGTTAATTGTTGCTTTTTTTTTTTTTAACTCTAAAATAGAAAATGTTAATGCATATTCCCTTCTCTTTTTTTTTATTTTTTTTTTTTTTTTTTGTTTTTGTTAATCCTCACCCAAAGATATTTTCCCATTGATATTTAGGGAGAGTAGAAGAGAGAGGGAAAGACAGAGTGAAACATCAATGTGAGAGAAACACATTGTTCCTCCTGCATGAGCCCCAACCAGGGCCCGGGCCAAGGAGGAGCCTGCAAGCAAGGTACATGCCCTTGGTTGGACTCAAACCCAGGGCAGTTTGGTCTGCAGGCCGACACTCTATTCACTGAGCAAAACCAGCTAGGGCCATATACCCTTTTCTTTTTAGCTTAGCTGCTTTGGGAGGTCACTATAACTTTATATGTAAGAAAATCTCAAATTCCTTTCATATACTAGTAAAACGGGAATACCAAGTGCCTATTTCCTATAGTTTATGTGAGGCATTAGATGTAGTGCCTGGTTCTGTACATTATAATAATTGTCTATGAAGTCTCTTTTACCTTCTCATTATTGGCAGTTCCACAGTATCTGAAGCTGTGCTCTCTCTCACACACACACACACACACACATACACACACACACACAGCTCATATGTGGTTCCTTAGAGATCAGAGGAATGGAATTATGTCAACTGATCCCTATACATTTAAGTTGTCTTGACATGTCAACTATAGTGGAAGAATCACGCTAAGTAAGAAAAAAGAGAGAGTTGCTGTTGGAACCCTGAATCCATCTTGTTAGTGACCACTTATCGAAGGAACAAAGTTTGCATTTTGATATGAAAGAAGAAAAAGAAATTAATATTTAGAACTTTCACTTATAAATCAGTTTGTATTAATTTATTTTTACATTGTGTTATTTTTTCTGATTTCAAAAGTAATGTGTGCTTAATTATAAAAATTAAACATTGCAGGAATGTAGAGTATGATTATCATAACAGCTGACATTTATCAGGAGCTTATTTAAAGCATTGTTTTAAACTTTTAAAAAATAAATTAACTCTTTTAATAGTTTTAGAAAATGAAAATCCACCAAAACAGCAACCTCTCCCAGATTCTCAGACAACTTATCAATGAAAGAACCAGAAGTTAATTTTATGATTGGGAGGGAATTTCAGTAATTTCTTTTTCCAGTTAACATCCTCCCTTGTGTTGTAGTTTGTTGAGAGTAAAGCAAGACCATTGTACCCATACTTAATAAAGTCCCGGATTATTGCAGTATATAATTTTCAATAAAAATTTGTCTATTTCTATTCTCTTGCCACAGTACTTCCCATTCTGATTCTAGGACCCAAAGATTGACGAATCTCAGTTTAAAAATATGATCAGCATTCAAGGGAGCCCTACTAATGAGCACCTCAACCAATGATTTACCCATTATTTCCCTAGAGAATCTTGTTTCCGCTGGATTGCCAAAAGGGTTGCCAACCACCCTGAGCTGAATACTTTCTCTCTTTACCGCTGATTTAAGCTTTCATTTTAAAACAGGATTCTTTTTTTTTCCCCCAAAAATAGTTGAAACCACTGATCTAATTTAATCTTCCTCTGCATAAAGACATTCTTGTCAAGAGGATGCTTGGCAGGTGGTTATCCAGACTTCAGTCTTTCTAAAGAAGGAAACTAACCCTTTCACTAGATACCCTACTCAGTTTTTTAGATTATCACTTAAACTATGACTTTTTTTCCTCTAAGACGTACTTCTCCTTCAAGAGCTTCACCAAATAATTTTCTTTTTTAGATGACAACCATGAAATACATTAAAATAGCTACCCAGACCTTGTTCATAACTGCCCGTCAGTGGGACCTCTCTTTCTTTAACAGAATCTCCTCTGTGCCTTATTCCGTTCTGATCACCCTCCTCTAAAGTCCTTTATTTATTTATATTTTTCATCAAATGCCACTTCAAAACATAATTCAATATTCCAGATGAGATCCAGCCTGTGAGCAGTGGATTGAGACTTTTATCTAATTTGATTTATTCTATTTTTGACCAAACATTGCATAAATGAATTTTCAAATTTTTAAATTTTAATAGTTGTTTAAAATGGAGTAATGTTAAATGCATGACTAATTGAAATCCCCTTTTCTGTATATATTGTTGTCAATACACGTCTCTTGGAGCCTGTATTTCTGCTACTGATTTTTGAACCTGAATGTATTTGTTATGTGTAGCTTGATTAAATTGAATCTTGGTTTTGCCCCATTGATGTTCAATGCTAGAATTCCCAAGGGTGTTTTCAATAGAAAGGATCCCTTAGCCACATATCATGCCTGCCTTAGAAATTCACAGTACATATTTGCATAAAAACAACTAAAAGGCACTGTTGTAAAGAATCTATTTAACTTTGTTTAATGCAACATTTATCTGAGCACAGAATAATTTTTTGCCTATTCTCTCTCTTTTTTAAGCATAACATTTATTTGCATTACTTGAAATAGTATTCCCAGAAAACACTCCCCAGGTCTATTGGGAGAATTTTGATTTTAAGAACTAACTTTAAGATTAACTACAAATTTGATTACCATGTTTCTTACCATTTGATTCAGTTCAGTGGTTAAAATAATAATGACACAGGGTCAAGAAAGAACTCTATACATATCATAAAGGACTGTTCTTAGATTTAAATAAATAGGAAAGAAGTGTTGTTCTCGGAATTATTATAATCTTGGGGTATTTTACATTCTTAGACTGTTGTTTTAATAATCTTATTTCAGAGTTTTGGGGCTTAACAAAAAATTACTATTATTGTAGAAATTCTCTTTTTCTTCTGTGTTGAAAACCAGGGTTTTATTCCCCACCCTTCATAACTTATCTGTCAGTTATGGTTAGTGGTTCCATGGTCATCAATGAAAATTCTTTCAGCTGAGCATGTGATTTGGGGCTGGACAAGCTTATTGTAATATTGATTCCATTGTTTCTCATTATTCTTCATAGGTGTGTCATGAAGTAAACTTGTCATGTACAAACAAAGTGTACAAATACCTAATAACCCATTTAAAAAGCACTAGATTTGAATACCTCAAAACAGGGGGCTAAATACCCTATTATTGTTGTATTTTGATTATTTTAAAAGCCGTCACATTTTATTAAATCTTAATATCTACTTGCCAGAGTACATGCCATCCAAATGGTCTATTTTGGCTTCTAAGGATATACTTCAGGGAAAGTTTTCTATGAATAACATTTCTGATTAATATGTGAATGTCCCTGTATAAATGGCCCTTGGGTCATCTTCTCATTACATAGATAAACAAGGTCATTATTATATTAGGTCCACTATTTATCAACTATGTTCTGTAGATCATTATTTTCAGGAAATATTAACAGATAAGCCATGTGAGTGACAAGGATTCCATGGTCAAATAAGTTTGAGAGAAACTTACAATACATCTCCCTCTTGTAGAGTCAGAATACATTAACATATTAAAGACTTGGAGAAACCATGTAGGATTTAAAAAACAACAAAAAAAGAAAGCCCATTTTGTTTAACCTATCTTCCAACTTATTTGAGCACAGTACACTTTGTTTTGTTTTCTACAGTTTATCTGTTGACAGTGTTCTGAGTTATAGCTCATGAAGCTCATTTTTCAATGCACATGTTGGTTTGATCTGGACTCCCTCTGACTATCTCTGCCCTCTTAACAGTGCATCCTCCTTTCCTACAGCCAGCAATAGGAACATGATGTCTTGCAGAGAGCTTAGGTGGGAACATTCAAATATTTTCTTCATTTATTCACACATTTATCTAATAATGTTTGAGGATGCACCATGGACAAAGCAGTGATACCGAGAAGTTTAAACTATGGACTCCACTTTAAAGTGTGTGTGCTAACATGAGAGATAAGCCATCCTGAGAGCACCAGGAGGATCATGAGAGAGGTACTCAGAGCTGTCAGAATTTAGACTGAGGGGACAGCAGCTCGGGCTACATGACCATAGGAGTCTTGATGAAGGAATTGGCCC
This sequence comes from Myotis myotis, assembly GCF_014108235.1. Lineage (NCBI taxonomy): Eukaryota > Metazoa > Chordata > Mammalia > Chiroptera > Vespertilionidae > Myotis > Myotis myotis. The sequence continues at coordinate 17,175,511 of NW_023416335.1, forward strand.
TTGAGATGGCTCTTCCATGCTCATGTCAGCTAATAGCTTGATGGTTAGAATTGGGGGGTCCCCACTCGAGGAGGAAGAAATGACAAATGCAAGAGCACCAAGTTGGAAGCCCATAAGGCTTACATGTGGATCTGGGTGGGTGGTTCAGTTTGATAGAATGGAAGAGAATAGTAGGAATTAAATTTGAAATAATGACTCTAATTTAATTAATTATATTATGTAACAAAAGACCAGAAAATTCACTGAAAACTAGGAAGGTGTAATTTACAGGAGGTTTGTATATAATCCTGAATTGCCATCTTTGCTCTCTGCCTTCTTTTTCTCCCTGTGGTCATCCAGGCAGTCAGTACGAGGCTTGATTATACAAGGATGCTTGTAAAAGGCTTTATATTGTAACAGTCACCTCATCCTATTAAAATATAGTTACAGAAAATAATAAAATAAATGGTTTTAGTAAATGCTGAGCCAATCACAGTATATCTTGAGTTTTTAAACCATAGAGACTGCTTAAATTATAGGCTATGGGCAACAGTAAAACATAGACAAATGCAATCAAAATGCTGCCTGTGTTCAAAAAGAATGCTGAACATTGATTTAATGTGCAGAGTTTAATAAAAGTGTGTGCTATTGTTGCATGAATATTTATTTCAACATTAAGAACCATTTGTTTGGTACTATGCTCCTAGCAATGAGCCTTAAAGAAAGACAAATTCCCTTTCTTTTGGAAGTGATAAATCCTTTTCATTCAAAATTAACATAATTCCTGATGTTACTCTACTGAGGAAAGAAGTGCAGAGCATTTTAATACATTCAAGCCTTAAGTGTCTGCTCTTACCAGATTTTTAAGAAATGAAACCCCCTTTTTTTTTTTTTTTTTTTTTTTTACTTTCCTAAACTCTAGTAGCTCGTGATATTTAGAAATAGAGAGGAAAGAAAATTTACCAATTGGGTTGAAAAAAAATCTGAGGCATAATAGTGGTGGGAGAGGAATAAAGAGTAACATTAGAGAAAAATTCTTGATTTGAGTGATAAAATTAAAGCTGTATCCATGGTATAACTTAAATGCTAAGTCTCTCACTTTTACTTTTGGTAAATTATATATCTGTGTACTAGTAAGCTGTGCTTTAATATGGTGCATATAGAACGGGGAGGGGGAGTTTGAGAACTCTGAAACTACAGAGACATATATTTTGATGATCACTGTATTTCTGTGAAATATACTTATACCACTTTGGTCCTGATCTTATAGGAAGTCAGAACTTCGCATTAACAAAGCATCACTGGCTGATTCTGGGGAATACATGTGCCAAGTGAGCAGCAAATTAGGAAATGACAGTGCCTCTGCCAATATCACCATTGTGGAGTCAAATGGTAAGAGATACCCTGCTATGTTCTGTTTCTCAATCTGTATGAGGGGTAATGATGTTATGTGGTAAGCCTTGTAATAAATTGGTGTGTTAAAGTCTCATTATGAACAAATATAAGAAAACATATATTTTAAATATATTGTAAGCTCTCTGAGACTCCCTGAGATGATGAAAACCTGAAATATGCATAGATTTTTAAAAATAATTAGATAAGTTCATGAATGGCAGAGACAGGACTGGTCACTAAAAGAAAGAAGTTCTAATTAATTAAATTAGTCATGGAGGGCAGTCAAGCCTTTAGCTCTATGAACAATAGAATATGTATGTATGCATGTGCATTTATTGCAGAACATATATGTGTACACAGAATTTATGTGTATTGTATATATTTATATATATGTATATTATGTATAAATAGATGTATATTGTGTATGTAAACAATACTTGTTTCATTCTTGGCAACCTTGGCAATTTTATGTGCTTAGATATATTTTTAATCTGTCTCTAGGTCATAAAAAGTTAGGCCATTCAGTATTTTTGTTTGTTTGTATGTTTGTTTTTGGCCTATTCTGAAATTAAGAGTCAAGGCAAAGCATTTCTTACCGTGTATAAACTTTAGCTTCTGTTTTCCTGAGAACAGTGCCCGGAGGTATGTGTTAAACAAATGAGTGACTTGTTACCACCCACCCTCTGACACTTTCTCTGAGATACTCGAGGACAGTAAAATTCCCGCAGCTGGTGGCTCTCTGTTCATGACACCCCAGGACTCCACCATTAGATGGAATCATCTCCAGAAGCTGAGGACGTGCTGGCAGTGAGCGTCTGCATCTCTTGAAATAATAAAATGCTACTTCAAAACCTTCGGAGCTTCCCTTTCTTTCTGAATCTGGCGCTTCACTACTGCCTTCACAAGCCTATTGTCTGTGCTAAAACCAAGCCTAGATGCCCTGCTTCTAGGTAATAGATGACAAAGCGTGTCCACGGCAAAGGCCCAATCTCTTAAAGTGATAACATAAAAATGCTGGTCCAGCAGGAAGGAGTAACTTTCCCCAACTTTCAGGGTCAACTCCTTGGGAAACTGATGGATGTAGTTTGTGTCAGTTGACTTAATAGGATAGATAGAAAGGAGTGAGATAAAAATATGGAAGGGTTGGGAAAATCCAGGTTAATTCTTAGGACTTCCCAATAAACTGCTCTATTGCAGTGTAATGATAGTCATTACTTTCATTTGAAATATCTCCCTCCACAGAGAGAAAAGGATGACAGTGAAAGGTACTAGTTTCCAATACTATTTTTAGGAGCTGTGTTTATAGTTTAAAAATGTAAAAGCCATTTAAAATTTATAGGGGTAAATATAACATCCCTTTATTTTTTAGTCAGCACTGGTTAAGCAATAGATTTTCGCTAGTATTTTTATGCCACATGGAGTTTTATAGGATGCTACTTAAAACACAAATTCATAAATTAATTTCAGTGGCTTATCTTTTTTCTTCTTATTATACCATGTTTAGTAGCTTAATGAGTCTCCTCGTGGTAAATGCTATTGACTTATGATTCTGACACTTGGAACAGATATGTGTAGCTATGCATACCATAAAGTCCCAGGAAAATCAAATTAGAGTAAGTGTCATGGTTTCCCTGAGTGCTTACAGTAGTATTATATTAATTATTCCATGTTTCCTGTTTTACTGGATTAAGCAGTGAATTATTTAACCCTATATTTTTTTCTGGAAAAAACTATAGGGTTCCTTTTTTGATAATTTTGGAGGTGTCAAAAGTTGGAAAATATGGCTTTTCACATTTCTCTCATAGAAGAAACACCATTTTTGCATATTCATTCAAGAATTGTTTTTGGTGTATATATATATATATATATATATATATATACACGCACATATATATATATTTAACCAATTATAGTGCAGAGAAATGGAAATAGGCATGTTGTTCATAATAAATATTTTTTCACCTGACAAGAATAAAGAGAAGTTCATGAAATATTGCAAGAAGGCCATTCTTCCACAACCAACTAAAATTCTTCAGGAAGAGGGTTCTTATTGGCTTATTTAAAGCATCTGAAGGAGAATGAAGAATCTCAATTACAGTGCGAAGTGGTCTTGTGCTTTTTTTGTGTGTATTTTTTTTCTTAGAACATTAGGAAGAGTTCACGCTTATCCAGCCCTCTCACTGTAATTAAGAAGAAATGGAGACTTAGAGTGTGTCTTAAGACAGACACATTCTGGGTCAGAAGATATTTAGTAGCAATGGGGATTTGGACCCAGATTCCTTTAATTCCTGGTCCGGCATAGCTCACTCTATACCTAACTGTGTTTGCCAGGGTTTCAGGTAGATTCTTTGGTTTGTACAGAATAAAAGCTGAAGGGATGGTGTGAGGCATAAGGAGAAAGAGATTCCATGGGGAAGAAGTAGAGCTTCATTATAACTAGGCCTCAAAGAGTTGGAATTGAACCCAAGGCATCTCTGAATTTAAACAAGGGAAGTTTGTGGCTCTTCTCTGTTTTTGGCTTTCGTGTACCTCAGATACTTCTTGATTCTTCCCGTTTCCTGTATTTCTCATCTCTCCTGCTTTCAAATCTGCTTCTTCATGATTCCAAACTCTGACCTGGTTATGATCCCGCTGAGCCATCTTTTAAGGCACTCTGTCAGTTTTAACTCCTCCTGTATGATTGTTGCGTTAGTGCCCCATAGCAAGAATCTGATTGGTAGAGCTTATTGTACCAGACCACATGGAAAGACCTAGAGAGCTTACAAATCCTCTGCCTTCTCCTCATATACCCACCAGAGGCTCAGGCCAGGAGAGTAAAACCAGAAACTAGAAATGCCCCTGTCTCAGAGGTGATGGGTAGGGAGTGCACTCATCAGAGCATGTGGCATGGCAGGTGCCATGAGTGACAAGGCCAGTGCATGGTGTATTTTGGGAGACTCTTCTCCTACCCTGCAGGGGCTGAGCTAGAGTGCAACCGAAAGGAAAATATGTAGTCATTCTGATCCTTCACCCTCTTCCACTGCTGTCTATGAATGTGCTGTGTTCAGATCAAGGCTGGTTATCATTGAGGTCAGCTTGGGTCCTGAGCTCGGTGGGACTCAGAGGCACTAGCTGTGTTGTTTCATCCCCGTCTCCCTAGGAATCTGGGCAAAGGTTGCAGAGAAACATTCATTTAGGGAGGAAAAGAACACTCTACTGTGGTTATGCCCTGTCACATGGCTGTACCTTCTCTTCCTGACGTATACTTGCTTTTGACTCTGAGAGAGTGGAATTCTCAAGAATTTCTTTTTCTGTGGCGGTCCTAGAAAAAAGGCTTGGAAGTATGAATGTTATCAAAACTTATATAGAACTCCTTTGAGATTTTATGTTTCTACAAAATATCAGTAGTTTTGTTTATTTTGTGTTGTCTTAGTCACCTCTCCCGTATTTCCAGCAAGTACACAACTGTGGTTTGACCATGTCTTTACAGGTAGCCTTGGTGAAAGACCCTGGTGTGTTGCTGGAGTTCATTGTTCTGATTCCATCTATGCAAACAATTCCTTGTGATTTACTTAAGTTCTCACACAGGTGCCTTCTTTCAGCCAATATGTTTAGAATATATTTTGGTATAATATTCTAGGAGGGATGGCTGGAGTTAGGAGAAGACATGTAAGGGAATCTGTTGTTGTTACAAGAAATACTTGTTTAGAGAGGAAAAAGAACACTATTTTCTTCCCAGAAATAAAATTTGAAAATGTAGCAAGATGACCTTGCTATGTGACATTATGTTTAATCCCATTAAGACAGCTCAATAACTATTAGAATAAAATTAGCATATCATAAAAACCTTCTATTCAATATTCAGAACTTTCTAAAATGAAACTCATTGTTTAAATCCACTTAGAGTAGCAACTAAATGAAATGATCTGAAAAAAACCCAACTAAGAAATTCCCCTTGAATCATTTCATGCTTGAGTGAAACAATGACCATATTTCCATTATTTTTAAGCATTTAGAAAATAATATATATAACTAATCAGTTTATTAAGTTACATTTTAGAAATTCAGATATTTTCTTTCTTTCCAATGCCTTTTAATTCCTACCTTATTTGGAAAAAGGAATTTTCATACAATAGACAGATCTAAACCTATGGGAGCAGCTACATACTTCTGGGAATAATGCAAACCTGACAAAGTCCAGTTGAGTTTTCATAGAAAAAAGAATATCATAGGGAGTCATCATTGCAGGATGGCTAGAAGGGGATTCCTCTTATAAATTCAAACATGGCAGTTTAAAAGGCCATGTACACCATGTGCACTGTGCTTGCAAAGCTCATACACTGTATGTTTATTTTTATTTCATTTAGCTTGGTGTTTGTATAGGAATCCTTAATTTAGCAATAAATTCTTAGCTAAGAAGTTCCATGGAAACTCCTGGGTATCATCTTAGGGACAAGAATAATAGACCTAGCTATTATTTATTTGGTTTTCAAATTAATTAAATATTGCTGCCTTTTAAAAGATTAATACAGGAGAATATACAACGAATCAATCATATCTTCTAGTAGGTTTTCTTCTTTTTTAACCAGGAGAAAAATTAGTTGAGTGAGATTCAAGGTCCCATAGGAGATATTGGACTCACAGCAATAAACAGCTATTTCATCTGTGATGAGCATAAAAATATTACTTTTATGAAATTTGATTAATATATCAATTGGTCTTTTAAAACCCTGTCTCATGTGAGTAAAGGGCTTAGCCTCACCTTTTTCCTCAGGTGACAATGTTGTTGCAAATGTTGTAGCATTGGTGAACAACCTATAGTTATACTGAGAAGCATATAAAATATGCTCGACAATTTGTATAGTAGTCTCCGTGTCTGGTGTCTTATGTAGGAGTCCCAAGAAGGCTAATATGAGTGGAACAGAGTTTTCTTTTTAGTGCATAGAATCTACCCAATCTCCACTATTTATTAATTTTAAAATTTCCTAATTACTTTAAAGTAAGCACTCATTATGAGCAAGAATTCAGACACTCAAAGATGTTCCTGAAGTCTGCTTTATCAGTGCTAATATATGTGTACCTATCTTAAATCTTTAAAAAAGAGACTTGGTCAAATGATTTGTATGTGCGACCATGGCCTATAATTTTAGAATAACAGTCACATAATCTAATATTTGAATGTACACAGAAACATCATATGTATGTTTGTATATATGTATATGTGCTTTGTTTTAAATAGTTATATTTATAATAGTATGCTCATGGTAAAGTCTCAAACAAGTCATGCATATCTAATGATCACAAAAATTGCTTTCCAGAAGGTGTTATTTTCAGACACTGCAACTTTTTCTTGAGGCCAGATCCAATTTATTAAAAAAGCATTCAAACATTACAAATATACAAATGTTCCTTATGTTTACTTGCCTACTCAGCATAAGTTATATCCAATTCCTGATGATTCTAAATCCTCATTATTTTGCACTAATGAAGGAGATGTCCTTTATAAATTAACAAATTTAATATTCCAAATTGCTTTGAGATACTTAAATAAACATCAAAGAGATTGCAGGACTTAATATTTTTTAAATCCAAAATGTAAGATAAAATTATTTTCAACTACACTTATAACAAAAGGTCGTTTTCTAAATCTATGAATTCTACTCCAAACACACATGAAAATGTTTGCTGAGTGGTTTTAATAAAAAGATGAACTTTTCTTATTAGCAAGATTTTTTTAGTATAAAGTATGTAACTTCTAAACTTATATTTCCCCCAAGATAAATCAGGAGGTTTTTATTTGGAACTATAATCATTACAGATATTTCTAAAGGTCTCCAGGATAAATATCTAATTATAGGAAGGGAGGTTATTTTAAGTTGTCTCTGTATAGATACATCTTTGTAGTAACCTCCTGTTCTGGTATTTTAATGTAATGTTCAGTTTTAAAAGGAAATGGTATGGTTAACCTTTCCTCTAACATGATATCTTTTATGCAGAAGACAGAAAGCTCTAATATTTTTTTCCTTGGAAGGTCACGGTGACCAACTACTTAGTTTGTCAAAAATAAATATGAAGAGTCATTCATGCTGGGATTGGGCCGTCTGCCCAAGTCTTGTGACTGAGCTTACTTCTTCAGTCTGGCTGTCATGTCATTGATGGGCCCTGAAGGACAGAATGAGGAAGCATCTTGCCCAATGTAAGCACTTTGCTTGGGAGTGTGGATCTTCTAGCTCTTCATTAAGAAAGACAAATGCTATGAATCTTTGATTAAAAAGTTTCTCTCTAATTAAATTTTTTTCAAAGAAAAGTAATTTTATTTTCTATGGCCCCAATCAAGAAAGCTAGTTGTAACCACTTTAGAAACAGATATTGCTGTATCACCACCTCAGAATATCCTCTTTCATGCCTGCTGCTTGAGAAGGCCAGAGGACATCATACACCCTCACACACTGACTCCTTTCTCTTTGTCCCATTTGTAGCGGATGTAAGAACCTGTGCAGGCAACTTTGGTGGCTTGATAATAATCACCTTGAATGCTTTGTCCTTCTAATGCTTGATTAGAGAGGACCACCCATACATAATGTGCATGAAAAAAGACACATTTGGTCTTACTAAAGGTATATTTCTGATCTTTACATATTCATATTTAACCTATGCTTATTCTTCAGCTTTCCTGCTGGATCTCACATGCCATTTTTTCCTTCCAATTTCACAAAACCTTTTATCCCTAGAGAAGCTTCGGAGTTTTAAAAATGATTACCCCTTTAAATTAATTTCTCTTACCTACTAGTCCTATCATGGATATCCTAAAAGGTTATCTCTATATACAAAGATAATTACATTGATCATGAACATTTCTAACTCCATGATTAACAGGCTGTTAACTGATAGCATATTTGACCTGCTTAGGAATTGATCTAGTAACTTTTGTAGTGTGTGTGTGTGTGTTGTGTGTGTGTGTGTGTGTGTGTGTGTATCATAAAGGATTCAATTTATCTTTTTGTTAGTAAAATACTAGTATGTCATTTAATAATCATTATACACACAGTGAAGGTTGAATGGTATTCATCATCTCTACATCTTTCTAGGTTTCATAAAACTATGCCTTACTGGAAATATTACATCTTAACAAATGGAAAACCTTTTTCAGAAGGACTGAATGAATACAGAATTAGTTAGACAATGTAATCACTCTTTTTATCACCATAAAGGTGGTAAAAAAGCAAGTCAGAGTTTGAACAAGTCCTGTGACAATGGTATGTCCAGAGTGTGCAGGTTTATTCTTCGTTTCCTTGGGGTGGGAGCTGCCTACTGATTCTATGTCCTGCCCTGAGCAGCTGAAATGTCTATCATATGATAAGGCACCCCTCTTGCTTATCATTGGAAATTTTATGTAGAGTTGAATGCCAGAACTTGATGTTTTCCATCAATCCCAACTACAAACATTGCCTGCTTTTGCTTTTGAACCAAAAGGTAGTTCTCCAAAGACCTATAATTCTAAAATTCTAACTACAGCTTTGATGTTCTTAGTTCTGCTATTTCTGCCTTCCTTTCTAAGGAGGAGCCCTCAACCTCTTTGCCATATACTGTCCTTCTCTGACCCCAGTGGGGGCAGTAAATTCTTCCTAATTATTCTAGCACAGTTCATCTCATGCTCTTTGCTCAAGAAAGAAGACATGCTTGCCTGGACAGTCTTTCTTTGCATTTCTAACTCTCTGTATGGATAAAGCCTGCCTTTCATCACCTCCTTGCAATACTTCCTCCTATTACACCCATTTTTTGGTTGAAGGCAGGCTGTGGAACTGGTTCCCGGACCCCTGATTATACATCATAATATCCTATCGCCTTTTCTTTTTTGCAGAGGTCAACACTGGCATGCCAAACTCAACTGCAAGAGCATATGTGTCTCCAGGTAAGGAAAATAAGCTCGTCAAATGTTACTAACCAGAAGGACAGGTATCCCTGCTGGCTGCTTCTTCTTCTAATCAGAACCCCTTCTGCATCCAAGTTTTAGCGGTTATTTTTTTCTGCCCCAGCCTTTTCCTCCAGCTCATCTGCCTTTCTGGATTTTGCTTCATGGAATGCAGTTCTTGAATGTCTGTACTTGGGCCTGAGAGGCATGCACAAGGAAAAGAAATCTATGTCTAGAGACAATTTAGTGACATGAGAACAGGAAAGGAGGCATCTAGGTCGTAAATTCAGGTTTTATATCTTTATAGTTACTCTTCTTAGCTGCTTCTTCTCTCTTTTATCCACGCTAGTTTACTCCTGGATAATGTATCAATGTCTGATATATGACCTGTGGGCACTTAATGATCAGCTGTGGGTCCCTAAACTTAAAAAACAAGCCACTGACTTTTAAAAATGTTGCTGCTTTTTTTTTTTTGGTTTGTTTGTTTCTCACTTGCCTATAATATTTGCTGAGAGCAATTAATAGTCTGAGCAGATACTCACTTCATATAACCCAAGTGAACTAATGCATTATAACCATAACACATTCATTTTCCACTATCTGTAAATCTAATTAATCTACTGGGAATTTTTTTAAATTTCCTTATTCTATGTAATTCTGTAGTAAACAGAACCTTAACACATTTAAGAATTAATAATCAACTGGGAGCTGAGCTGGATTAAATTTTTGCAGGCCTGGATTTAAATCTTACTTCAAAGGTATAATAACATTTTTTTCCTATGTTACAGTTTACTAAGATTTTTATTTCTCATTTTATAATGACAACAGATTCATGAAACGAGATATTATTTGGCTTCATTTTACAAGTGAGAAAGCTGAAGCATTATGAATGTTAAGTCATATAGCTCAGAAAGCTCAGAGAAGCAGACACTTCAAACTCAGTACTCTTTCCATTACCCCAGATTTAAAGTTTTTGCTTTATTTATGTTTTTTTTTTTTTTTTTAAATTATGGCCTGTAGCTTGTTGAACCTATAGGAGGCCATATACTCTGACACAGCACAATCTAACTTTTTTTAAATCTTACCTTCAACAGGTTTTAATCTTCCCTTCAAAGCCATTGTTAACAATCATAAAAGCTAAATTTCTCTATAACCTAGATTGTTTTGGCCATATTTGGGGCATATTCATGGGCCATTACTAAGATATAAGTATTTGTATGAAGGAAGGAGGAAGAGAGGGAGGGAGGGAGAGAGGGAGGGAGGGAGAAAAAGAGGAAGGGAGAAAGGAAGAAAGGGGAAGAGAGTTCAAAAGAAAATAATTGTTGTTATCTGAAACTCTTCACCTTTCATTCAGGAATTTATTATTTTAAATGTGGGGACTTAATTATCCAACTCCAGTAGATGCTGTTATGAGCCTGAGCTTTTAAATTTATGTGGTGCTTGTCTTAGGAATTTAGAGTGTTACTATTATCTTCTGATATATAACTTGAATGATTATAACTTCTGGCTGCTGAATTTCAATCCTTTGATACTAAGTTGTTCTTATTTCTTACTAATAAAAACCTTAGGCCCTATGTTGTTTTTTTCTGCATGAGTTATATTTTCTGCTAGGTCTGTACTTACATACTGGTTTTCTCCCTTATCCTTGCTACCTAAAAGGACCTTGCTACTATACATCCCTAATGATTGCATTGTGAACTTACTTAGCATGTTTTGTTTGAATCCTAATGTAATTCCCCTAGTGGATTGTGCATGGACTTTATTTAGCACCGTGTTTGGTTAGGATGTTTATGCAGACCAAGTTGCCTGAAAATATTCTCATTCTTCTTTTATTTTCTATTTTCTCTGTGCATGAAAGTTGACTTTCATTCTCTCTTAATATGGGGATTGTTCTCTGGTTTAATGTTTTTAAAAATCCAGACCACACATCAGAGAAGGACTTGTCTATCTCGCCGGTATGGCGGCTCTGTTAGTATTTCTAGAAAGTGCCTACAGCAGTTGGTGTGGGCGATCTTTGTGGATACACACACACTCCATTTTCATCTCTTTCAAAAGTCTTTGGCTCTGGACTTACAGAAATTCTTCTTTGTTGTCTTTGAATATTGCATATATCTTCCTTGGACTTGGAAATGCTTCAGCTTTTCTGTTGCACTGTTTTCTTGTCCTCTTTTTCCCGATGAGACCTAAGCCTGGCCAGTTTCTAATGTAAGAATCCAAGTGGCATGACTCAATAAAGCCTCATTCCACTCTTATGTTTTATAGAGTCTCCCATTAGAATATCAGTAACAACCGAAGGAGCAAATACTTCTTCCTGTAAGTATATTTAAACATTCTGTTCACTGGTTTTTCACGCCAAACAATGTCTGTTTCCGAAGGTCCTGCTCGCGTCTACCCTCTGCCTTTATGGAGTATATCACGTTTGGAAGCAGGTGGTATTTGCTGTTTGGAATCGAAATGGCTCCCTATTATGCTTGGGGTCCACTAGATACTCCCTCCCCTTAAGATACATCTGGACATTAAGAGATACCACACACGTGGTCATTTTAGGATAATGTAGTATCTTTAAATGTTGGAAAATAACGAATAGCCTCAGAGGCCTAGTTCTGGGTGAGCAATAGAGAACATTGTGGTTTTCGTGTGTGTGTTTTTCTAAGTGTGTCTTGATGCCTTCAGCAACTGCCTGCGGCAGGATACGCAGCTGTCTGGGGCCCCAGGTCCAAAGCTCCTCAGTTCTCATGTAAAGCCTGCTGCGGTGGAGTAAGGAAACTATATATAGATGCCCTTGATTCAAGTTTGATAGCAAGTGACTAATTATGAAAATGTTTGAGAAGTCCCTGGGCAAGATCTCAGATTAGTTTTCATCTGTTGAATGTTAAGTGCGCTTTGTGCTTATGCAGTTCTACAACTGTGAGACTGATTGGTGCCTCGTGCTATGTCAGGGGAACTGAAGGCATTATTAGCAAGGACTAGTAAAAATAGTTTTCATACTTATAAATTCTGAAAAGCATAGCATTAAATTTTGATATCCGACAGGGGAATTTATCAGACCTTGACAATAAAACTTATAACTACAGTCGTTCTCTCCCGTATGTTAGCTCTTTATTTAAAGCCATTTCTCAGTTTGCTAAGCTCTTCAATAAATAGATGTTCCTGATTATTCAGCTCCAACCTGGAGAGTGTTTAAGGAACAGTTTCCTTTGGCTAACAGCATGGTAGGAAGCCCTTGAAAAGAAGGTCTGTACTTTTGGCAACTTTAGCTGTACTGCAAATCTGTTGAAATAGATCCAGTTTGACCTAAAGCGTTTCCCTTCAGGTTGGTGGTACCAGAATTGTAACGATGTGATGTGAGCCTATTATTTTATTGCATGAAGTGTAATGTTTTGGCTACATTTTAGCTTGATAAAGCATCATTCAACTGGATTGATGACAGCAGTCTAGTAAGATCAAACAGGAAATGAAGTGCTAGGAAGGACTAAATTGGCTTCCTCTGAATTTTAAGGGCACTCATTACTTACTACAAAATGATAATCCGTCTGGGGAGTTTTGGATAGTTGTTATTTAATTCTCCGTATGAAAAGCTTAGTATAATTATGTAGATTTTAGCTAACTAGTATTAAGGAATCATGTTGTGCTTTGTTTTATATCTTTGAGTGCTTATCATACAACAGCAAATACTAGATTTTTCTTTTTGGTGCTCCCCCCCCCCCCCCCCCGGGAATAATTTCTCTACTGCATGATTCATTGAATACAGTTATTGAAACTCTTGTAATTGGAACCCTTCATGCTATCATTAATGGGGCGATGGATGCTATCCTTAAGCATAGCCGAGTAATTGTGGAATGGAAGAAATATTTCTTTTGGTTTTCCAGAGCTTTAGGGAACTGAAATGAATCTCTCAGTTTACATTTCTATTCATTGCAATACTGTTGAGAGAGAAAATAATTTTGAAATCTGACTCTGATCTCTAACTCTCGGCAGAATTAGTTCCTGATATTTGGTAAAGGTTTTAAGACACAGAAAGAAGGCTTTGTGTACCATAATGTTAAATTTCAGTGTACGGTTTTGGTACATCCCTTTCCATTCAGGGTAGGCTCTCAGTAAATATGGTTGAATTGATTAATTAATACATTTTTTAATCTCATGAAATATGCTCTATTATTGGAAAATATAAACCAATAGTGGCAGGATGAAGTCCAGTCTTGATTAGAACAGCAGAAGCATGGTGAGGCTCTCGGTGCATTTAAAGGCGGCAGCATGCAGAACTCTGCAGTGCAGAGAGCTGCGACGCACACGTATCTCTATTTAGTAAAGACTGGAGGTGAAATTTGAAGAATCAGCAAGAGCCATAAGCTGGACTTCAATGTTCAAAATATATATGAGTCAAAGGCCTTGGAAGAGTTCACATGGGTTAGAAATAATCAGCCCCAAATATTTACTTTCAGCCAGAAAGGAACGATGCTATTGCAATGCAGTCATGTCTGTGTGGCCTACATTCTTTGAACTGTTGACATTGGCGTTTTCTATAGTAAATGTTGAAAAGCCTCTCTGAAAGAGTATAGATTCAGCAAATCTGTTATGTTTTAATAATGATGGTGCCGTTTTGGGTCATTTTTCAGAGTGAAAAAGGTACCGTGTTTAGTTCCCTTTCTGTTTCTCAGGTACCAATGCGCACACCCTTGGAGGGACACGTCCTCTTCCCGCCAGTCCTGTTTTAAAGCCTCCCCTGCCGGGCCCCTTTTGAGAGGGTTCAGCAGGAGTGGTTTATATTGTTGGCCCTGCCGCTGCCCTGCCTGGGAAGCCAGGCCAGTCTTCTCTGCCAACATGCTGTCTCTCCCCAGCGTTCTCCTTTTCTCTTCATGCTGGAATAGAAAAAGCAGGGAGAAGAAAATAAAAACGGCCCACCTACCTATTCAAAATAACATCGCTAATATTTTAGTATATTTTCTTCTAATGAGTGTTTTTCATTCTGGCTTTCTACTTACCCATTCTTCCTCAATTTACTTAATATGTAATAGCATTATTCCCATGTGATTAAATACTAATCAGAATTTTTTTAAAAAAAATTTAAATCTAAAATCTTTAAAAATAAAATTTTCAATCACTAACAATAAAGAAATCATTCCTGACAGGAAATATTTAAGGGATTTATTTTTTATTTACAAAAACCGTATCACTTTTGTCCCTTTTGTATTTATTTTTCCTAGCATTCCATAAATATTGGCAGAATATCAAAGTTAATAATCCTTCCCTTTGTGAGGCAAATTTTAACTACTTATTTGAAATTGGGAACTTGTACATTCACTATTTTTGGAATCATTATTTATAATTTTTAAAGAATCTTATAATAACCTCCTGATAAAGAGCAACATGATTTCTCATTTTATTTTATTATTTTTTTTGTAAATCAATCCATCTGCAATTTAAAATATAGTCAGTTTGCTAAATGAGTGTCCTATTACACATAAGTGACAGGTTTTAGAAGAACATAAACCTTACAAAACAATCAGTTGGACAGTCTTGTTCCTGCTTTACACGGAATCAGCAAAAAAGTAAATGGATTCTTTAGAATAAACCTTAATGACTTCTCTCTCAAGTGCCAGCTGCCCATGACCCCATTTTGCCGACAATTTTGTCGAATGCTGTAAAAAATACAGTTGTTATACCAACCACTTTACTGAATTAAGCGCAGTCCATTCGAATTTAATGTATAAATGAGGAAAACAAAAATAAAAAGCCTAATGAATAGAAATAAGAAAGAAGATAAAGATAAGTTTTAGTAGTAATATATGTTTCTAATAATAATAATAGTAGTAATAACAATAATAATAATGATAGTAAATGTTCATGGAAGGCTTACTGTGTGCCAGGCACCGGGCTAGGTGATTTATGTGAATGATGGCTCATGGTTCTCACAAAACCTTATCCCATTTTCCATGTGATGAAACTGATGTGTCTTTGTCTAAAGTCACACAAGCAGGATTCAAACTTAGTCAATACAATGATGTGTGAGGTTTAGTGGCCTCAGAGAAAAATAAACTTAATGTTAAAAGGAATGAGATTCTGAGAATAGACTGAAGACTACTCTTTGCTACAAAGTGGATTGGGAGTGTGTTTGGTAGATTAAGGTAAACGCATTGCCTGGAACCAGCTGAGCCCTTGTCATCTTTATGTTCCACATCAAAGCATGCCCTGTGGTGAGGGAAATGGAAAGAACACACACTTTGGAAGGATTCATGCTCTTAAGTCTAAATACTACTGCTGCAAAGGACTGTATAATCCTAGGCAAGTTATTATGCTCCCTGGACTCAGTTTCTATGTCTGTATAATCTTGTGCATCTCAAACCCATACTGGGAAGCCTAATGGGGAAAATGAATGTGACCTATTCAGCACAGCTTTACTGTTCAGTAGTCTCCCCTGTATAAGGAAGAGAGCTAATGCCTAAAAGAGTGATGTGGCCCTGAAGGGAGAATGGAACTCTGGGGAGTCTTTGCATCTTATGTGAACAATATAGGACGATATCTGTATTGTTGGAGGAGGAAAGGAGTTAATGATTTTTAGTCTAAATGATGCTGCTGAAAGTTCTATGCCAAGAAATCACGGTCTTTTCACAATATTACATATTCTCAGCTAAGGCTGCATTTTAAAGGAACTTATCCAGGAAGTTGTCTTTGAAATCTCTGAATGAAATGGACAATTCAATCTTTAATTTGGCACCTAAAAGAGCTAGCTGAAGGGGAAATAAAAAACATCTTTTGTCTGGAGAGACATTTTGGCTATAATGAGACACAGTGTTTTTCACTTGGGAATAACACAGTAATATATATTGATTAGATTAGACCAGATCTGCTGGCCCATTGGTGAGATTTAGAGCTATGGTTCTTATATCCCACCTGCAGCCGTAACTGACTTACCTGCTTTCATTGTGGAGGAAACTCCTCAGACTTTTGCTAAATGATTCTCAGCTGGAAAAATAACATTTCAATTTCAGATCTTTATTGGTGGCAAAATATGACTTCTGTCCTGTCTCTGTTGGAGAGCGACTTCTAATTGAATGCAAAGTGTATTTCCAGGTTTTTATAAACATGGCATTGTCAAGGGTGTGGTGGCTCTGTCTATTGTGGACAAATTACCATGCATCATATATCAATAAAAGCATGCTTTGAAAAGGGAACTGTCCAGCTGGTCTTTCTGGTTGCTTAGAGTTGGTTACTGATGTGTAAGATAATACAATGATGTGAACCAAGAGTAGGCACTTGTATATCACAGCCATTCATATGTTCAGGTAGGTTATTACCTTCACGTTCAGTTTGTTCATTTCATAAATGACTATATCTTATTTTTTTCTTAGTACTACCTGCACCTTCAGTTCTGCCTTTGCCCTTTCTGAAGTCATTCAATGTCTCTCATTGCATTCCACCATTGAACGAGATAATCTCAAATTTTTAGATCAAGCTTATAGCTAAATCATAATTAACCTTTTGTATTTAGTTGAAATTAACTTTCTATAAAATTATTCTTTTGAACCATACAACTATATGTGTGTGCTATATATATATAAATAACTGCTATTTGTACATACTATATATATTCTAAGGCATAGTTTTATTTATTGAATCATTTATTCACACAGTAACTCTGTCATCTAAGTTTTATCAGATGAAAGACTTGAGACTCAGAAATATGACATGTCCAAATTAAAAAACGAAGTAGTTAGTAGAGCAGAAATTTAAACCTTAATCTTCTGATTTTAAATCTTACCGTCTTTTATTACAAAGTCTTATGGGATCCATACAGCTAGCTCAAGGTTAAGCCATCTATATACATAAAAGCCTAAGTGACCGGCCAACCAGCCAACCAGCCAACCGGCCAGTAGCTATGATGCGCACTGACCACCAGGGGGAAGACGCTCAATGCAGGAGTGGAAACCACAGGCATGGAAACATGGAACAGACTGATGAATCTCAGAGGGAAGCGTGCACCAGTGGGGTCCCTCAGCCTGGCCTGTGCCCTCTCACAATCCGGGATGCCTTGGGGGATGTCAGAGAGCCGGTTTTGGCCCGATCCCTGCAAGCCAGGCCGAGGAACCCCTGCAGTGCACAAATCCATGCACTGGGCCTCTAGTTTCAAAATAAAAAGCATCAATATGAAATTTTTTAAAAATATTCCAGGAATGCAATCACATTTATCCCAAAGCCAACTTTTACTGAAATAGTAATCTTGTCACAAGCTACAAGGTAGTGAAATGGACAGGAGAGCAGCCCTTAGTTAATGGCAACACAATTCAAGGGGTTAATACTATAAAATGAGGCAGAGACATTGGTCTAGAATCATTTAGTGACTGACTTTTGGCTTTTGTTACTTTGAGAATGATGTGGTCTTTTTCCAAATATGCTGTTCACAGAGATGGGAATAATCATAGAGCCATTGTTTTAATGGGAATCTCATCTTCATCAAAGAGGCAGATTTTCCTCAGTGGCAGTTTATATTTGGAATAGAGGTGTTGCATTAGTCCAGGCTAACTACTATTTAGTTTATTGTATAATATTACAAATCCTGGAAATTATTTGCATGATAGCTAAATCTGTTAGTAGAAAATTATTAGACTTGGAGCAATTATTTCTCTGTATTTTATTCTCATGGGTACTTTTTACTTGAATTTTTAAAAATATCTTCCATCTTTTTGTATATTAATTATGAGAGGGAAGGACATTTTTATGTTTTCTGTTTAAGAGAAGTATTAAAACTACAGTAATTGTTTTAATCACAGAGACAGATTAGTAAAATGGATTACATATAAAATAGTTTTAATTTTTAAAAAATGCTGAAGTGGAGCCCTAGCCCATTTGGCTCAGTGGATAGAGTGTCAGCCTATGGACTAAAGGGCCCCTGGTTTGATTCAGGTCAAGAGCATGTACCTTGGTTGCAGGCTCCTCCCCTGGTCCTAAGCCCTGGTTGGTGGGTGCAGGAGGCAACCAATCAATGTGTTTCTCTCACATCACTGTTTCTCTCTGTCTTTCCCTCTCTCTTCCACCCTCCCTAAAAATCAGTGGAAAAATATCCTTAGGTGAGGATTAAGAAAAACAAACAAACAAACAAACAAACAAGTAATGAAATAGTGAAGTGGAGGTAAGAGAATGGTGACAGGGGAGGTACATATCAGAAAAGCATCTAGGAGGGCAGAGCTGGCAAGATTTTGATAAATTTTCTTATGCTGAACTTTGTGGCTTTCTTCGTTCTTCATTTTTCCCCAAGTTATTTAGGGATCTGCAAAATAAGAAGATGGAAACAGAGGCCTTTAAATGAAAAATCTTTACATTCTATAAGAAACAGCTTTCCCATTTCCAAAAAATAAAATAACAAAGGAACAGGATAGAGGAAGGAGTGGGGGACAGCATAATAAAACAGCAAAAAAGCTGAATGGTGATTTATTAAGAGTCAACTCCAAGAGCTTAAATATAAAGCTGGCCCCACCTGATCCAGAGGATCAAGAGATATCACAGGATTGTTTCTTAGTCTTTGTGCTTTGCTTCTCTACAAATGTTAGCTTCATTCTCAGTGGCTTTTCTCTGCCTGACAGGGAGGTAGCTGCTGGTATCTCTAAGCCTGTATCCCGCCGCTCATAATCTAAAGGCAGACAGTCTACTCCCTTATCCAAACAGCAAATTTTAAGGGAGAATCTGATTGGCTCTGCTTGCATCAAATGCCTGCCCCTAAAATAATTACTGTATCCAGGGAGATTAATGACTCTGGTTGGGCCAGGGCAAGGTCAGATAACCAGCCCTGTGTGTGTTTGGGTTGGTGAGGCAGATGGGCTCAGCCTCCTGGGAACTGCTTGCTATAGGTTCATTACAGAGAGCAGGGCTCTGTCCCTGAAGTAGGGGAAAGTGGGCTAGACAGGCAAAACCAACACGGTCCTCTACAGCTAACTTCAGAAGAATCAGAAAATAGGTATCGGTCACAGAGAATTTAAAAGGAAAATTAAACATAAATGTTATTGAGAATTAATGGGGCAGACACGTAAAGCAGGGTCACCATTTAAATAATGAGGTAGAAAATGGAAGACAATTGAAATTTAATTTTAAAAGACTCTTTATTAGTACCAATGAGCTCATTATAATCATTCTTAGGAATGTCCTCTGTTTTAATCTAAGAACTCATGCTTTTGTGGAATAAATAAAAAGTCTTTTAAAAAGTTACAGTTTTCAAATTAGAATGCATGGAAAGCATTTGGAAATCTGTAAAATGTTCTTTCAACTTAAAAGTCAAAAAGCACTTGATCCAGGTTCTTTTAAGCAGATTTTGAAAAGCTACTAGTTTCCTTCACCAGACTAATTGCATGTTGATTAGTGTCCTCCCCTCCCCTCCCCTCCCACCCCCTCCCCTCCCCTCCCTTTCTTCCCCCCACCACCTTCTCTTCCCTTGCCTTCCCTTCCCCTCCCTTCAACATGGAAGAGGCATGTTTAGCCCATTCCATTTAATATTGCATAGAAAACTCAGCAGATCTTACTAATAAGTTTGAGATTGCACTGATGGAGGCTTTGTGAGCATCATAGATAGCACCACTAAACCTAAGAAGGTGATGACTCTGTGGTCATCTCCCACTTTTCTCTGCCCTACTCTTGTTATAATGCATCTAGCACTCATTCATTTCTTTAATAAAGGCACTCTGTATGCATAGTTCAACTAATCATCAAAAAAGTGCTGGAATGGCACTTTTCATTTTTCTCTCTGTCTACCAGAGGTCAGCTAAATCTTTATAACCAGTTATATGGGCCATTGTGGGTTCTAGCCTAAAGCTGTGCTCATCTTCATTCAAGTCCAAACTATCTCTTATATGGAAGATTTGGTGTGTAGGTTGATTTGTTCATCAAACATGAGCTATCATTTTGTTCTTCGCTCTGATAGTTCAGAGCTTTTTTTGTGTGTGAATATTAAGCTTTTTTTTATTTTTAGAAAAATGTGACAGGGGAGAGAAGGAGGGAGAAACAGACTGAGTTGCCTTTGTTAAATATTGCAAGAACTTTTATTTGTAATGATACATTTTATAAATTTAAAAATTTATTTCATTTTTAAAAGGCATTTGGGCTATTAATTTGTCCATTTCAATAGCAGAAAAGTAAAATATAGATAGGGATATGCTAAGTAACAACTAAGGTCAAATAGCGAGTGGTAAATTTAATTAAAGATTGATGGCCCTGTTTCTGCCACTTGATTTATAATGTTTAGTCTACAGTGCTCTGAGAATGAAGTTGCTGCATTTTTTTCCAAACAAACAATAAACAAAAAAAGCTATAAAATTTAGTATGTTCCACCTCTAATGAAATGTACCAGGTGGAACCCACCTTGTCAGACAGGGTATTTTTTTTATGGTAAAAATGTGATATGATTGAAGGAAATATGAAATGGAATAGCCTTGCATATATCTGAGAGAAAATTATTTAAGTGGCCGTATAGATTTTCTTACACATTTTGGTACATTTGCCTTTAATTGATCCAGATGGATTTTTTTCTCTGCTATCCTCATGACATATTCTTAATTTCATGTCCCTAGTGCTCCAAAGCAGAAATGCATCTTTGTTCAGATTTTCCTCGAGTTATCTGTGCAAAAATAAACCATACAAAGAGTCCTTGAGTATGTTGTAGGATAAATAGATTATGGGGGGCAAGAGAATTACCTTGTGTGTGCAAATGAGACTGTGTGTGAAAGCAAGATAAGCTTCAGGAAGGAAGTATGTGACTGGGGAGCACACAAGGCATTTATTGGGACCTTTGAAACCCTTTTTACTGTGCAGGTAATGGGGACTGAGATTTAAAACTGTTCAGTCTAATGAAAAAGTAAATAAAAATGAAACATAACATCCACTACAGTACAGAAACAAGTTTATAGTAAAACTTTCTGCTTGTGTTTTTTTTTTTAAAGGACTAGAACATTCGCTGTGATCTTTTCAGTAACAAGCACACTGAAGAGTGAGTCTAATAGAAGCTCTGGTAGAGAGAGAGAGTCTTCATGAGGAATAGGGTCAGCTATAATGTCATTCAGTTTTAAAATGTCACAGGTCTGTGCTCACTTCAGCAGCACATGTACTGAAATTGGAATGATACAGAGAAGATTAGCATGGCCCCTGTGCAGGGATGACACAAAAAATGAATAAATAAATAAAATGTCGCAGGTCCTTCCCTCCTTTTTATTTTTATTCATTTTTTAAATCATTATTTTTGAAAATGTGTCTCCCTTTTTCCCCCATTGGTCTCCTCCAACCCACCTCCACACCCATGCCTCAGGCTTTCATATATATATATATATATATATATATATATATATATATATATATATATATATGTTCAAGAAGCCTCTGGAAATATTGGACAATCAGAAGCATAAAACAAATTCCATCTTTTTCCAGCTCCTTGAGCAGAGGCCAGGGCTGGCTGGAAGACTGGGTTGCCCCCAGCAACACAGGCCCCCAGCCACTCCTTAAGCGGAGCCTAGGCCCCCAGCCCCTCCTTGAGCGGAGCCTAGGGCCGGCTGGAAGCTTGGCTTCCTCCATTGCTGGAAGCAACCCAAGCCTCCTGCTCGCTCCAGCTCTGTGGCCGCCGCCATCTTCAGTCGTCTTCAGTCTTCGCTCTGTGCCTGCATATGCAAATAAACCTCCATCTTTGTTGGGTTAATTTGCATACTCACGCTGATTGGCTGGTGGGTGTAGCAGACTGGTGGAGTGATGGAGTGATGGTTAATTTGCATGTTTCTCTTTTATTAGTGTAGATACCTGCAAGTACCCATATTAACTGGTTGGTCGCTGTTCCACCCTGTGGTGCTGAAAAGTCAGTCACTTATTTGGAAAAAAGGGACTGAATGTCACCATAGCATTAATAAGGTTGAGTTTTCTTTTATTATTACTAAAAATAATCATTGTAATAAAGGACATAATATTTTAATGAGCACCTACCATGTGTCAGGTATTTTCATCTGAGAATAGATGAAATAAACAGCCCCATTTTACAGGTAGGGAAACTGAGGGGCTGAGACAATTTAATATTTGTCAAGCTTATATAGTGGGTGTTGGCAGAAGCAGGGTTTCACTCCAGCACCTCTGACTCCATGTCCTGAGCTCTTTTCACCCACTGGCAATAGAAGTAGAGGGTGAAAGGAAAACCCTCAGAGGGCTCCTCTTATGACCTCAATCATGCGACTCCCTTTAGAGGGCACGTGGTCATTGCAGCTAAGTTTAACAATGGTCTTTTTCCCTAATGAGTTTACTTAGACCAAGTCAGTTTTATGAATCAAGGTTCCTGAGTAAGGTACAAAAATATATGCACATATTTACTATGATAAAAGGCATGAAAACTAGAATGCTTATATATTTATATAAATACATTGCTTGGTTGGTACTTGGATAATTTTGAAGAAATACCATGAACCTCTCCACCTTTATCCTCTAGTACACACACTTTGGGGATGGAGGGAGAAGGCTGAGCATGTTATGGTAGATAAAAGGTGTATGTATTAAATATCTGAAACTCAGGTTATTCAAAGAAAAGAATAAACAGAATATGTGATACATAGCCTCAGCTACTTCTTCCTTGATTTTGATGTTAATTTGCAGATCAATTTTGACATGCAGAATAAAAACTATAGCTTTTTGTCTTTAAATTCCAGATTGATATGACAGGCTATTTGGTTTTAATAATTCCTGCAGTAAGTTCTCTTTTTTTGTGTTTGGATTGACTTCTTTTGTCAGTTTCCAGTGAAGATGGCACTCTCATCCCCTGCTGCATGCAGCCTTTTGTTGTACTGTGGTGTAAATTCCAAGTGACTGCCAATGATTAAACACAAGATAAAACTTGAATGGCACTATCTCAAAATCTACTTAAAGCCATGACAGGTATCTGTCTGTAACAATAGATCCGTTTTGAACACACAAAGAATAAGAAATTGTGACTTTTTGTAGATGCATTTCTTTTTCTTTGAAATCCAATGGCAAAACTACCCATTTGCTCTGTATCACTAAAACAACGATATGAATTTCTCGGGTAGACAATACAAATACACAATTAATTACACTTGAACTTGACATCTGATAGTTTGCACCACACCTATTTTATACCAGTTGTAATTTTCCCATTTGTATACAGATACTATAGTAACTTAAAAAAAAGAATGCATAACTGTAATTAAAAAGCGAGCACTCAAGAAGGTGAAGACACAAAGAGTTAATTGGGATTATGCCTCTCCTTTCTGCATCAATGCGGAAGCTTGGTGATCTGAATTGTCTTCGATTGTGAGCTAGGACTCCCTCCAACCCCCAAGGCTCTTTAACATTTGTTATTACTTAGCTATTTTATTTGGCAGCCATCCCTTCCATCTCATCTTCTAATGCACTGGCAAGGCTCCTATTGCCAATAGCTTAGAGTCTACTACTGCTAGGGTAAGCGGCATAGCCGAGCATTCTAGCCTCTGCATCCTTCTAAATAATGCATCTGGTTTCCTGTAACTACATGAACCCTTAGACTTTGGTAGGCATGTCTTTGTTAGTCAGAGAAAAAGAGTTGGGAGATGAACGATTAGGGAAATAGTTGTAGGCAGTTATTATCACTGATTAGAACCTGCCTCCATCATATATGCATTAATCACTGGGTTAATGCTAATGGAATGCTTATGATATTTAGGGTAGACGTAAACAAGATATATAACAAGAATATCTTTGCTGACTGAACTGCATGCTTAATTCAACATGGAAAAATGCTCATCATGTTAAACTAGGATCTTTTGAACCTCTATTGTCCATAATTAGATCTAATTTACTCCTTAGTTTTAAAATCTTTTTTAGTTTGCACAGAGTTTATTGACTTTTGGGAGTGTGCACACTTGTCCTTAGAACAATAGCGGGACATTAGTTAAAGATAATACCTAACGCCCCAGGTAGATTGATGGCATGAAAGCCATCATTGGGCATGAAAGTCACATTAGGACAGTGTTCAGTATGAAAATTATGTTGTAAGGATAAAAAATTCAAATTGATTTAGATGTTGAATGAGAAGCAGGTTACTCTAGAGCAGCGGTTCTCAACCTGTGGGTCGAACGACCCTTTCACAGGGGTCGCCTAAGACCATCGGAAAACACATATATAATTACGTATTGTCTTTGTAATTAATCACTATGCTTTAATTATGTTCGATTTGTAACAATGAAAATACATCCTGCATATCAGATATTTACATTACAATTCATAACAGTAGCAAAATTATAGTTATGAAGTAGCAATGAAAATAATTTTATGGTTGGGGGTCACCACAACTTGAGGAGCTGTATTAAAGGGTCGCGGCATTAGGAAGGTTGAGAACCACTGCTCTAGAGCCTTGCATACTTCCATCAAATTTAATTGAAAGAAGGAAAAAGCATGCTTCTAACTGGACAAACAATGTTAATTCTGATCATTTTATTATGGATTTCTTTAATTACCATCAATCTGCCCATTTCATGTATTTATGAAGATTATGGCTATTAACTTAAATTATAAAACTTAAAAACATTTTTAGCTTTTGCCATGTCAGTGATTTTGCAGATCCAAAGTAGTTACCAAACGAATTTTGTCAAATAACTAATCCTTATTTCTTTGACTCATGTTGAACTTCCTCATTGATTAAACTAGTTTCTATAAGCAACCAATTTTTAAATCAAATCATCAGGTCTGTAGGTGTATGTATGTAATATAATTTTTTCTTTTGATTTTGACCACAGTATTTTTTTTTCTATTTTGAAGGGTCAAAATGTCTGTGAAATTAAAACATTTCCTTAACAATTCAGGAAATTTGACTAACTATACTTTAAAAACTGCACATTGGCATCACCAACAAAGAAAAAGTATTCAATTCACCACAAAGATAACACTAAAATGCATTAATATTTTATTTTATTTACTTATTTTAATCTTCCCATCAAAGACAATCAAACCAATAACTTTTTAAGAAAATAAACCGACTGTCTAATTACTACTCTAGCCTTGTCTGTTTTGGTGAGTTTTGTTTTGATGGTTACTGAGGATGGAAATAGACGGAATTTGTTTTATGGTTCTGATTGTCCAGTATTTCCAGAGGCCTCTTGACTAGGCATGGTCCCTCTGGAACTGAATCTCTGCATTCTTCTTCTATCACTAGTCAAAACAAAACACTATCAGAGGAAAACATTTTCATAACTGGATCCTGAGTGAAGGAAAAATCTCAGACACTTAGACATGTGTATACAATAAACAGTGTTTCCTGACAGGCTCATTTTTTTTAAGTCACTCCACAGAATGTCTACCACACACATAAAATTAATTATAAGACTATGGGCTCTCACTTTGAAAGAATTTGCATTTATGCCAGACTGGCATTAGGAAAACTAAGTCCTCCATTAGAATTCGTAACCATGGAAGCAAGGACTCATTGCAGTATCTTTCTCTCTTTTTCTCTGCCTTGTGTTGGGCCTGGCACTTATTAGATTCTTACTGAATAATTATTGAATTAATGAATGAATGAATGAATGAATGAAGTTATCAAAGGAAGCAAGGACAAGATCAACCTAAAATGTATTTGGCAAAACTGAGAATTAAGGTAAGGCACATGTTTTAAAAACGATATGGGAAATAAGTGACAGACAAGGCATTCATTAACTAACGGCCAGACCTCTCTTTTCACTATAATTTTTAACTTGCTCTAATTTACAATGTTTTCAAATATTGATTTAATTTATTTAAAAAATTGAAGAGAAATTAAATTTTTCCACTCAACTCTGGGTTTAGGGCATGTCTTTCCCCCTCATCTTGTTTATGTTAGGAGAAATCTATAGCAGAAAGACATCATACATATTATGTAGTAGCTTTAAGTTTTTTGATTCATGTACTTACTGTCAACATTATTTAAATGGTTGGTTTTTATCATGGCCAGAGTTAAGCCACACATCATAATAAGGAGGGTCATCTAATGTTGCAGATTAAATTCTGTTGTTGCAAGAAGGTGCACTGTTCTGAGAAGTAAAAGTTTCCGAAATGGAAGTTGTGTTGTGTATGTGAGCCTATGCATTATCATCATCATAATTGTTCTTGTTCTCTTCTCTTCCTCCCCCAACTTCAGTCTTGCTTGGGCCCAAGTACTGGAGAGCTCAAAAGAAAAACATTTCTTTTTTATTGAATTTATTGGAGTACATTGATTAATAAAATTATATAGGTTTCAGGTATACAATTCTATAATACATCATCTGTATATTGTATTATGTTTTCACCACCCAAGTCAAGTCTTTCATCAACATTTATCCCTGCATACCATCTCTCCCATTTCTGATGTTGCCAGTTACCATTTTTCTTTTTAAAGACTTCCATTGGTGTACTTTTACAGTATAATTCTCAAGAAGAGAAAAAAGGTGTTGGTAGTGAGGATTATAAGGAAGGAAGGACTGATATAAATATTCTACTTGCCACAATGTCCAACCTGCTCTGTTTTTCACAGTCATTCCTCTCCTACATTCCAAGGTGACTCAGACCTTACCACTCTCAAAATCTGAATCATGCCTTCACTCTCAGTAGAGTGCCTCACTTACTGCTTCAGACAGAAAAGAGACCATAGGATGGAACTTCTTTTATCTTCCTGCTACCAAATCTATAAGCCCTAGCACAATGTCTGTGAGATAAGTAGCCACCTAGTAAACATTTTTTGGGGATGCATGTGGATGGAGAGCTAGATAAATTAACATATATCTTGAGTCTTTAAAAATGGTGGCTATTTTTATTATATATAAGACAGTGACCTTAAATATGAAATCTACTACTTTTGAGAAGCAGGTCATCCTTGGGACTTGTATATTTTAACTGCCAGGCTGTGAGAGGAAGTTAGTTTAAATGCTGAGCAGCAAATATACAAGTCAGTTGCTGCATGTTGGCTGAATTTCAATATATCATTTTATT
Organism: Myotis myotis; assembly: GCF_014108235.1. Taxonomy (NCBI): domain Eukaryota; kingdom Metazoa; phylum Chordata; class Mammalia; order Chiroptera; family Vespertilionidae; genus Myotis; species Myotis myotis. The sequence goes on from NW_023416335.1 coordinate 17,202,716, forward strand.
TTGAGGTGGACAACTCAAGCATTTAGTCTTGATTTTTTCACAACATATTTACCACGGAAGTAATTATTTTGTACCTATTTGACAGCCATAGGTTCTTTTAAAATCACCCGACTCTAGAAGTACAGCTAACTCTGAGCCTGAGATGCCAAAAATGTGTTGCCTTTCATTGCACTTTTATATCTCTTTTAAATTTCATAAATCTCTCCCTGCTGTTCTTTTGCATCACCACATGCTTAGGTACCTTGGAAAACTGCTTTAATATAGTATTTCTTTTTCTTTTTTCTTTATTTATTGTCTAAAGTTTTACATATGTCTCCTTTTTCTCTGATTGACCCCACCCCTCCAGCCATTCCCACACTGGGCAAGCCCCCACTGCCCCAGTGACTGTGTCCATTGGTTGTGCTAATATGCATGCATACAAGCCCTTTGGTTGCTTTCTAACCCCCACTCCCTGCCATTTGTCTCTGGATCTGTTTTTATTTATCAGTTTATTTTGATCATTATATCCCACATATGATTGAGATCATGGGATATTTATCTTTCTCCAACTGGCTTATTTCGCTTAGCATAATGCTCTCCAGTTCCATCCATGCTGTTGCAAATGTAAAAGTTCCTTCTTTTTTATAGCAGCATAGTATTCCATGTATAGATGTACCACCGTTTTTTAATCCACTCATCTGCTGATGGGCATTTAGGTTGTTCCCAAATCTTAGCTATTGTAAATTGTGCTGCTATGAACATAGGGGTGCATATATCCTTTCTGATTGGTGTGTTTGTTTTCTTGGGATATAGTCCTAGAAGTGGGATCACTGGGTGAAATGGTAGTTCCATTTTTAACTTTTTGAGGAAACTCCATACTGTCTTGCATTCCCACCAGCAGTGCACAAGGGTTCCTTTTTCTCCACACCCTCGCCAGCACTTGTCGTTTGTTGATTTGTTGATGATAGCCATTCTGACAGGTGTGAGATGGTATTGATCTCAGTAGATTCTTTGGCTTTTAGGGTGTGAATGGTTAACAATAATTTAACTTTGCAAGTTTCCTAGTCACATTACTCATAGGTGTGTAATTTTTTTCCTTGGAGTCTTTTGTAGGTGAAAGGGAAGAATGAGGGGATCCTTTTGGATGACTTTGATATTGATCAGTATAGACTGCAGTAGTAAACATTTGGAAGGTCAGGATGGAAGAAAAAAAGGGGGGCTAAATTCAGGTATTTAATCTGGGGTGAAGAAGACTTAACCTGAAAATGGGTTGTCTGACCTCCAGTGACAGTGATGGCAAAACCACAAAGAAGAATTTTTGAGAAACACTTCTGAAGATTTATGTTTCATTTGAGAAGGCTGTCTGAAAGCCTTCTGAACCATTTCAGTTAAGCTTTCCTTCTTATGGGGGATGTATGGGGGCAGAAAGAAGCATATGGTTAAAACTCTGCACTGCAGTGATATGTAAAAGAAGTACTTTTCCTGCTAGGTTAAATTACTTTGCATGCCTCTTGCTGTCAGTATCGTGATTTAGTTAAATACAGATGCTTTTAGAGGGGCTTTGTGCTGCATCATAAATATTGAATAGTTTTATAAGATATCTGTATGCATAGCTGGGTGGGAAGAACAGCCGTGGAGAAGCTCAACCTCTACCTACATCAGAACCTTTGGCCTTATCGTGTCCCCTGACCAGTTGACATTGGAAAAGATAATGTCAAGATGGGAATGTCATTAACAATAAAAAGATTCTATTTTTTTTCCCAACAGAATGAAGCTTACTCTCTAACCCTTCTGATTTTGTCAGTAGTTTGAACTTTGCAAGTTTCCTAGTCACATTACTCATAGGTGTTACAATCCCCTAATGATTAAAGAATAGCATAAAAAATCCCTTCTCAATTAATAAGTAGTATGGGTGGGAGGAGTCAGGAAAGGGTCTTAGATTTTCTGAGACAACTAATGGTTTGTCATATAAAGATACTTCACTGTCATTTGATAAAGGTTCTGATTATATGGATCATACGTTCTTAATATAATATTAACATTCATCTTAAAAGTCAATTTCTTAAAGTAAGAGTAGTAGGAAAAGGTGGGTAGGGATGGGGAATGTAGTGGAGGGAGGAAGAGATGTAACCTGGTGCAGGTTACTGAATGTGGAATTGGTAGATATTTTGGAGAGGAGGGGCAATGGATAAGGAGTTTTTAATAATAAAACTTACTACAGTAGGTTATGATGGGTTCTCTGCCCTATATGTTGGCCAGAAATAGCCATGAAAAATTTTTTTCAAAAGGTTTATCAGCATTTTACTGTAGAATTTTTAAACATACAGAAAAGTTATATGAATTGTACAGTAAACAACTTAAGCCCATTATCTAGATTTTACACTTAACATTTTGCTTTATCAAATATTATCTATCCATCAACCTTTTTTATGTTTGATGCAATTTTAAGTAAGTTGCACCCATGAGTGCATTTTACCCCCAAGTATCTCAGTATGCATGATACATTTGTTTTATTACATTCTCTAAAAGAATATATAGATGAAGGATTAGGCTAACAAATAGAATATAGGTTTCTCTGCAGTGAGTCATCATATTTGGACCTGGCACTTTCTAGTCATGATATTTCAGAGCAGAACCCAGTCATCAGCGGCTTTCTTTTTCCTATTCCTGACAGTCCCTCCTTCCCCGGTGCCAGTCTTCTATTTCCCCAAATTAAAAGAAGAAGGCACCTTGGCTCACCATTTCTCAGGTATTAGCAATTCCTAATGTTGTGTGTGTTTGAACCATTGCAATAATGTGAGGGTGGTCCCTATTTTGAGGTGACTGTCATGGACTTAAGCTCCCTTCCATCCACTACTCTTTATCCCATACCTTCCCATGTAAGCATAAAAGCTCACTGTAATGTTTCAATTGTTTAATGTGTGATCTCCAACCTGTTCTCAGTGAAAGTTATGGGGCTCAACAGCCCACATTCTGTGTGTCCCCACACTGTGATGAAATGCTGTTGAATAATGAGTTCAAATGTGAATATTAGTCTTTGAATAACATTCAGAAAAAGAGCCTGAATATTCTGTAGAATTGTGACCAAAAGTAGTCATGGGAGCATTAAATAGAGTAAACTTCCAAATAGACAGTTACAGTGAAAGGTCACAGTGAGATATATCTAGCCCTGGCCAGTGGTTAGAGTACCGGCCCTCAGAGAGATGGGTCATGGGTTCAATTCCCAGTCAAGGGCACATACCTCGATTGCAGGTTCGATCCACGGCCCCGTGGTGCGTGTGCAGGAGGCAACTAGTAAATGTGACTTTTCACATAGATGTCTCTCTCTCTCTCTCTCTCTCTCGCTCTCGCTCTCTCTCTCTCTCTCTCCTCCCTCCTCCTTCCCTTCTACTCTCTCTCTAAAGATCAATGGAAAAAATAAAGTGAGATATATCTACAGACATAATCCATGGTAGTAGTGAGAGAAAATCTAAACTGTCCACTCTACTGTTCCTTTCTATCTAATTGGCAGAACGTAACCAACGAGCTTTCTTTTGTAGAAATGAATTGAAAGGGGAGGAACAATAGACATGAATTATACTCATGATTCTGAAATTAATGTTGGTGTGACTCCAGGACATTTTTTCTTCTTATATAAAATAAAATTTATGAGTAAGGCCTGTTATTTAGCTCCAACATTCAGCCAGTGAAAAAATTTAATTATTTTTGAGATTACACTTTATTTTTGTGTTAAACCTAAATTCTTTCTTTCCAAATAATTTCTGAAATAGAAAGGAAAGGAAAGAAACAGTCATTCTTAAATAATTCTGATTGGAAGGTTTGAATTGGAGGTCAAATCATAAGATAGTTTTATCTTTCAGCTTTCAAATTTATATTTTTAAAGGAATTAAAAGTGTAACAATGCAGAAAAAGTTTCCATCCCTTGTACTGGGAAGCAGCAGAAAAATATGAGGCTGCCCTTGGATTTTAAATGAGATTCTTCCATGTCTCTGAGCATCAGAAGGCTGTGACCTTACAACAGTATTGCTACTTGGGCGACTCATTCGGAATGCCAGATCAGTGCTGGAGACTGCATACATACCCCTCCATTTTTTCCCTTTGGTGCAACCTTATATTTTTATTTTTATCAGCAAAAAGTAGAGAGAACTGTGTAGCCTCTAAGGAAAATGTAAATCAAACTAACACATTTCTACCTAGTGCATTGTAATAGTGATATGCTGTACTATCCACTGCATTTCTGGATTGATTTGGGGACCATTTTATAGACTCAGCTGTCAAGCGATTGAACTCTAAACGAATAGCTAGTGCCTAAGTATAAATCAAGTTCAATTACTTCCATTTTATAAACTTTATGGAAATTGTATTAAACTAGCATTGATTATCAGAGGCAGTTCCCCCTTTTTAATTTCTTTCTCTGCATCAAAGTACAGCCTTTATTGTTTTATTTAAATGATATTGTACATATACATGCACACAAAAGTGCAAATTACCCCTTGTACATTTGCTATATATCTTGAGGGTAAAATAAACAAACAGAAATTCTCCCTCTAAGTTGTGCTGCCTTGTGCTGTGAACTTAACTTATAGTTGTGAATATTAATGAAACAAAGCAAATGTATTTGTTTAAGGTAACTAATGTATATATCGCTCTAGTCGACATTATGAAAGACCATCCATTTATACAACATCAGAATAGTCACTATACAGGTAATTTTCCTTTGGATTTTTCTTCTTTCTGTTATTCAAACACACAGAGTAGTTTAACATTATTGCCATTTATTCACACAAGTAAAATTCTATCTAAAGTACCCATATCTTTAAGACATTTTCACATAGTTTTCTCATCCCCCTTTAGTTGAGTTTCCATATTGATACATTCATTCAACAGTACTTACTGTGTGCCACACATGTCCTAGGTAGTAGAGATATAGTGATGGAAACAGACACAATTCTTCCCTTATGGAACTTGCATTCTGGTGGTGAGTTTATCACACGTTTCATAACAAAGCACACTGTATAGGAAATACTGATAATTCAGAAATACTGCCACTTTCCTCCATCTTTCGCTCATAATTCTAGTAATTCCTAAATAGGCAATGGATGGAGTCGAACAATGAGAAATAATATGTTAACTATGTAAAATGGCATAGTTATAAACCTTTCTCATTTTTTCATAAAACTATTTTGAATTGAAACTCTCAAGGACATATCACTTTATTATATTTTTATTTGTGTTGTGAAGTTTCTTGGGATGCTGTATTGCATCAGCAACATCAATCACTTCAGAGTTCATAATTAATCATTGTCAGAGATTTAATGCCACGTGACCTACTGAGATTTTGTAGAAGAAAGGGCAGCCTACCCATAAAAAAGTCTCATTATTTTAGTGCAGTCCACTCATAAAACTAGTCATATAGAACATGTTTTCCTTTTAAAATTAAATGTGGGAGAAGCTGAAGCTATGATGCATTTCCAGTTAATTTTTATTATTGAGTTGGAATTCACTTAACATAAAATTAACCATCTTAATGTTAACAATTTATTCCATTTATCACAATTGTCGTGCATCCACCATCTCCATCTAGTTCCAAAACATGCCCAGTATAATTTTAAAAGAAAAATGACTTGTAAAGTTAAAAATAAAATAAACAGTGGCTGCTTATAACCAATAATTTTACTTAGGGGGAGTGAGAAATTAATAGGTTCTCCCAAAGTAAAGTAGACTCTTTATAACTATCACATTTAATAAAAATACCTTCCTACATAAAATTCCCACATTCTCATCTTTGAGATCATTTACTGTATCTTGTGCTACAAGGGATCTGAACTCATAAAGAACACAATGTGCCAGAGTAAACTGATCATCTTGGTACAAAATGAGAGCATAGACCCACAGTCAATATCAAACATTTAAAACAGCGTCTCACAAGATAATTCTTAAAATTAAGTCTAATTGTCTTCTCTGAGTATGTTTTCACTGAGTAAGAATAAGGTACAATCAGAGTCTTGACTAAGCCTCAAAGTGGGGAGAAAAATACCTGCCCACTAAGGTGAAATGAGTTTTATCTCGCCCATTTAGAATTATGAATAATGTAGAACGTCAAAGACCACGTTGATTAGGTTTATCCTCAGAAAGCTTTTCTGTTTAGCAGATGAGAGAAGAATTATAGGAAAAACAGTTAAATTTTGGTTTATTCCCTATTTTTCATCCACTGGAAAGATCTGTGGTGACTGAGTTAAGCATAGTTTGGGTAACCATGTTTCACTAAAACAAGATACATTCATGGAAGGCTTATTTTGGATCAATCAGAAAAATTTTATAAGTATGCACCTGAACTGGACATTAAAATATCTGAAGAAGTGGAGGAGAATCTAAAAGGTATTTTAAATAGGCAGATGGTATGAAAAATGTCTGCCAATTTATTAGAAGTGGCATAATCTGTATAATTCAATCTCAGTGAAAAATAAAACCAAACATGATATATTGAAGAAATAGCATAGCTCTAGTTTCGGACAACTAGATATTGATAGACCTGACCTTCAAAGAATTATATTCTTCAGTCCTATATATAAGACATAATTAAATAATAACATCAACTGTGAAGATATGCCCCAGTAATGGCATGGTTAGGACATGCTGGATCTGTGGCTTGGAAGCAAGAAGGTCTCCAGGAAGGAGCTGAGAGTTGAGCTGGAGGTTAGTTTTCAGATGGGTGGGAAGAGGCAAACGGATCCATTTGCGTACTCCATTCTCTCTCTCTCTTTCTCTCTCTCTCTCTCTCTCTCTCTCTCTCTCTCTCTCTCTCTCTCTCTCATCTCTCTCTCTTTCTTAGGAGGCAGCACATTTTTAAGGTTACCTTTAGGTCCTGAAGGTTTCTTGTGAAATCATGATTTCATAATTCATTAGCAAATAAATTGTTATAAGTTATACATAGTCATCTCCAAAGATTGTCATCCCAAAATAAAATTACTGCTGTCATTGTGGTATTAGATACCCCAAATTAAATTCTACTTTTTCAGCCATAAAATTTAGGAGCAAGGATAAACTTCTCCAGAGATAAATATTTCCAGAGTGAAATAGCCAAAATACTGGGGGAAAAAATCAAAAGAGAAAAGAATTTGGGTAATATGGTCAAAAGCAAAATGGCATTTATCATCCTCTTTCATCTGCTGGAGCTATGCTAAATACTTCTGATAACAGAGTACATAAAATTAATGCAGAACCGAAGAGCCTAGTTTGAATTGAGGTAGCAGAGGAATTTGAGTGTCTTTTATCTGATGATATAATAGAATTTTTTCTTCAGTGAAGCTGGCTTAGAAAGAAGCTGGAATATTATGTAAGTGGATCAGAAATAGTGTGTTTTGAAAAGTCAAATCCCTTTCTGTATTACTTTGTCTGCTCTTGACCTGGATTGACTTACTAATATTTACTTCCTTAGCTTCTGTGGTGGATTATTTGATTCTTTGTCCCTCATCCATAAAGATGTGTTAGTCCCATCCTTGAATCTCAGGTGGCACTGCGACTGCTTAGCCAATAGGATGCCGTGGAAATAACCTGTGCCGATTCCAGATCGAGACTTTAGGAGGCTGGGCAGCTTGCACTTCCTCCCTCTAGGAATGCTTCCTCTCAGAACCCAGCTGCCACACCGTGAGCAGCCCAGCCACTTAGAGAGGCCACATGTTGGTGCACCATCTGTCAATCCCAGCTGGGCTCCCCGCTGACATGAGCATCTTCAATGTGTCAGCCCAGTTGTATCTCCAGCTGTTTCAGCCCCAGCTGCCATCAAATGGAGCAGAAGAACCACTCGGCTGAACCCAGTAAACCTGCAGACTAGTGAGATAATATACAATGGGCATTACTTTTCGATATTTCAGGGCAGTTTATTTCATAGCAATATAGAAATGAAATAGCTTTCCAAAGAAAATCCTCGAGCTGGGACTGCAGAAGAGTTCATTTCATTTAAACTATAAATAGATAATATTTAAATAGCCTGTGCTTAATCCTTACAATGTCTGAAAATCAGCAGGCAAAATTTTAGGGCGCTATCATTGTGGAAACTAGGTGCCTTTAAGTTTGTTTACTAACTACATTAAGGTAACGGCTATTTCAGTGTTTCACTTTCTGGTTTGCTTATTCTCCCACTGAAGTGATAGGTAAGCAATACATAATCACATGTGTTCTTTTGATTAAAAAAGAGATGCAATATTTTTTCATCATAAACGGCATGAGTCAGCCTTTTGCTCCGGTCTTGATCCTGCAGCTTAAATAGCTCTGCGTCCACAGCCAAGTGACCTAAGCTGCCTCAGTCTGTGAATAGGTACTATACAGGATTTGTGATGACAAAAAACAATGTATGTTAAGAACCAGGCAGAGTTCCTGGCACAAAGGTAGAGCTCAATAAATGTAACTTTTGTTGTTATGAAGGAGGTAGGAATGTGGTTTTTAAAAGGTAGTAAAAATTTGTCTCTTGTTCATTTTTAAGGGGCCATTGAAATAGGGGTGAAGTCTAAAGAGTTAAATTGATATCTCTTTGCATTTCTTCCTACAAACAGGCATGTTTTAGCTGAAGGGAATTCTGATCACATATGTACACTACCCTTCCTCACATCATTATTGCTCAAGAGGATTTTTAAAGGGTTAAAGGCAACTTCTGCTTCTGGCTCCTATTCTCAAGGACAGAACTCATGGAGAATTCCTTTTATTCTTTATCTGCTGTCCTACTCCCTTTCCTCTGCTACAGTCACCTTCCATTTTGGTGGGAAACAACTTTGTAGGATGCAGGCTTTCCACAAGCTGATCTGAGCTTCAAGGTGCTACAGGGGTCTGATCCATGTACACATGCCACAGTCTGAGTTGTATAGTCCAGGAGGAAGAACAGCTGTGCCAGCCCACAGGGCTGTCTGTTTTGTCCTAGCCTTTGTATAATACGTCGTTTTCCTTTGTTAAGTGCTGGGTGTCTTTGATAGGACAGCTAGTGCTTATTAATATCTCTGTCTGCTAAGTATATTTGATCCTAATGGTTAAGGAGAGGTGAGTAGTTGTTATTTGGGCAAGTTAAGGACCACTTTTCTTAACTATTCTTGATATCTTTCTTCCCTGTCTGACTTGGGCTACCTGAAGCCCATTTATTTTGGTCTTTGAAATTTAGATGACCTTGTCTGTGGATGAAATGCCAATCTATTATACTTGAGTGAAATATTGGTTGGAGGTAGAATTGAGGAGTTAAGTGCCACATATTTAGCTTGAGTGATATTTAAAGGAATAATAAATTACCCTAACTTAGCATAAGCAATTCATTGCTTGTATTGGTTTTGAATATTTACATGAATATTGGTAATTAAAATCTTAATACCTCTCAGTTTGAATACTGTAAATGCTTCAGTATAGATTTTCTATGAAGTGAAATTTCATGTTCGTTGCTAGAATCCGTAAGAAAATTCTCACTACTTTAAAATCTAATAGTTAAAGCTAGAAATTAAGCATACAAATTATTTTAAGACACCAGTTACTGGGATATAAGTGCAGATTATGCACAAGTGAACTTTAGGATAACTCATTTTGCTCATAAGCTTGTCATAGTCATAATCACTGTTATTTAAATTGGTTCGGGCGTTTGTTGTGGTTGTTAGCTATAGTACTGCAAACGCATTTTAAGATTTTATTATTCTTCTAACTATGTATAATTATGGACTCATTTCATTTTGAAAGAAATTATAATATTCTAATTCCATGCCCACTTAAAGCTGAAAAATAATCCAAAGCAGTGAAGATTGCACTACACAAAACTGAATGTGCTTAAAGCGGATTTTTTCAGGACTCGAGCCTCAAATTTTATTGCTCCTGAGACTCATGATGGTTATATAATATAGATTTAAAGAGCATTTTTGAGTCTCCTGTTGACATAGGTGAGCAAAATGCTTCCTTGGAAACCATTCAATGTCCATTCACAGTAAAGCATGGGTTAAAGGGCCAGATACATACAGTAGCTGATGTGCAATGACCGGCAAGTTCAGGGGAGCCTGTCTCTGTTAAGGGCAGTGCATTTCTTTTGCTCTTTTAACGACTGCTGTTTTAAAAGGGGGAAAAATCAGCATGGAAACGATCTGAGGTAGAGCTGCTGAAACCTAACCCCAAAAGGCATGCTCTCACAAAAAACTCTTCTTAGTTCTTGCAGTGCAGTTATGGCCGTGGACATGTGGTATACATTACCTCGCCCAGGGAATTCAAACCTCCGCAGTGTGGAGTCACAGTGAAGGCTAATTTCAAAATGAAGTGGTAGCCTTTGCTCCCTGGGTAGCTCTGTTACTGACCAGTGTTTCTTATTAGCTTGACTTAGTCTAGGGCTGCTGTGGGTGGGACAGGGAAATGGAAATTTAAAGGGGACCGGAGTTAGGATATATATTTATAAACCTCTCTTCCCTGCCCAGCAGCCCCCTCCTCCAGCACACACTCAGCAAGCACTTCGCACTGGGCATTACAAAGTCTCACACAATCTTCATGCAAAGGGCTGGAGGCAGAGCTGTCCATGGTTAGCAAAAACTTCCTAACTGTTGGTTGAAAATCCGGTAATAGTCCTCTCGGTGAACAAAACTTAGAGGGCTGCGGAAGGAACGCGAGCTCTCAGCAGCAGGCAGGAGAAATTGCTGTTGCAAAGCTTACCTCTCTGGGGAGGAATCAGATATCAGACTTTGCCAAGCCTCAGGTCCAACCCATAAGGTCCCACCTACAGCCCCCACCCTATCCCAGCTTTGTTAGATTGCTAGCATCGATCGCTGGCTTTTCTCTGACCCAACCGTGGGTGAAGGAAAGAGCCAGCAAGACTGAAAGCAAACAAGGCGGGGGGTGGAAGACTGGGGCGGTTTTTGCAGAGAAAAAAGAGAGAAAGACAAGGGGTGGGGGCCATGGGGACCAGGCTTAACGGGTGCCTGCCTGCTTCTCTTTGATTTGATGGCCTTTATTCCTTCTAATTGGATAAAATAGGAAGTCACTGGCAGTCCTGTGTTGCTGGGGATCCTGATTTTCCTCAGCCCAGCCAGCAGCTCTAGAGTGCGGCTAGAGGAGGGTGGGGGCTGGGAGAGGAGGGAGGAAAAAGAAAAAGACTGAGAGAGGGAGAGAACGTCTTTGAAAGAGGAGGGGAAAGGAAGAGCAAGGGACTATGAAGAAAGGGAGAGCCGCAGGGGAAGAAAGTGAATGAGCGCTCCTGAAGCACAAAGAGGAGTGGCTGGGGGTGAGGGCGGAGGCAGGGCGGGGAGGGGAGTCGCCGCCCCTCCTGGCCGCACTCTTCCCTTCGGGTCCCTCTGCGATGATGCCGCTGGCAGTGATGCTGCGAGGGCAGGCACCTGCTGCTCTGTAATGATTCAGCCCCGCTCGGCCGCCGCATTAACACTACAGGATGCTGTTGCTACTGCCACTGCTGCCTCTCCCGCCGCCGCTGCTGCCGCCGCCGCCAGCGCTGGTCCTGCTTTGGCTCCTACTTCTGCATGACAGTTGTTTTCTCCATCTAAGCAGATACCAGCTTCAGAAGCTCGAGGTGAGGAACGTGCCTTTCAGTTTGGGCTACTGGTTTACGTAATCGACCCGCCCTCGGGCAGCCGGGTTTCTATTTTGGCCCCTGTCCTCTGGACCAGCCGGGATGGTTTGGAGAAGCATTTAAAAGAACTGCCAAAGTGGCCCCCAAACAGCGGTCAAGAATTACAATATACTTTTGTTTGGTAGTTGCTAGAGGCTTTCCCCCCCTCTCCTTCCTGCCTCCTGAACTCCTCTTGCTTGTGATAATGGCCTTGGACTTGGACGACTTATCGATTTCCCCCTGTAAGATGCTGTCTCATTTGGTTGGGGGGGGCTCTGCATGGTAATGGACCGTGAGAGAGGCCAGGCCTTCTGGAGGTGAGCCGATGGAGATCTATTCCCCAGACATGTCTGAGGGGGCCCCCGAGAGGTCCTCCAGCCCCTCCACGCAGCTGAGTGCAGACCCGTCTCTGGATGGGCTTCCGGCAGCAGAAGTCATGCCAGAGACCCAGACTGAAGATGGGAGAAGCTCCGGCCTCGTGGGCCTGGCGGTGCCCTGCTGCGTCTGCCTGGAAGCTGAGCGCCTGAGAGGTTGTCTCAACTCGGAGAAGATCTGCATTGTCCCCATTCTGGCTTGCCTGGTCAGCCTCTGCCTCTGCATTGCCGGCCTCAAGTGGGTCTTTGTGGACAAGATATTTGAGTATGACTCCCCCACGCACCTTGACCCTGGGGGGTTAGGCCAGGACCCTATTATTTCTCTGGATCCAACTGCTGCCTCAGCGGTGTGGGTAGCATCTGAGGCATACACTTCACCTGTCTCTAGGGCTCAGTCTGAAACTGAGGTTCAAGTTACACTGCAAGTTGACAATGCTCTTGTGTCCTCTGAACCTTCCGCGGTACCCACCCCGAAGAATCGTGTTTTTGCTTTTTCTTTCTTGCCGTCCACTGCACCGTCTTTCCCTCCCCCCACTCGGAACCCCGAGGTGAGAACACCCAAGTCAGCAACTCAGCCACAAACAACAGAAACTAATCTCCAAACTGCTCCTAAACTTTGTAAGTAGAGAGAGAGACGATGGTGAATAAAGGCCAGGGGGTGGGCTCGAGGTCCTACAAAGTGTTCCCCAGAGCATGTAGCTGTTTTCTTTTCTTCTTGTGCTCTAATTGCATGGTTCCGTTTAAGCCTATCATGTGACTGGGATGCTTCGGGTGGCGTTGAAGAGAGGAGTAAAAAGATGTTGCAAATTGCTGGCATGAATCAGGGCTCTAGCAGCAACTCCTTCTAGCTGGATTGTTAAATCTGGGGTGGGGGACCCGAACTTCAGCATCTTCAAGTCATGCTTGAATATAACTTAAATTCAATTTATTTCTAACATTTTTTGAAATTAAAATATCAGATCATCATTTATTCATGTAAGTGTAACTTCCATATAGCAGTGAGTATGATTTTGTGTCTTTCTTTTCCCCATATCATCTTCCCGTTACCTCTCTTCATCTTTCAGTTCCCCTCTGCCTGCCAGCAATCCCCATCCCCATCTCTTCTTCCTAACCACCTCTCCCCATGTTTGTATTTCAATCAGTTCTTCCGGATACTGCATCAAGTCTTTATACATTTACAGTGCTCATCTCTCACTGCCATCAGATGATTGGTGTCCTGCCCAGATTGTTGTTTTGGTTACTGGGCACTTATTAGGGACAGCCTTATTCTATTCAAGACACAGTACAATCCTGCATGAAAGGATTTTCCCAGATTGCTCTTGTCTTCTGTAATCAAATGTTTAAGTAGCGTCTGTGGTGGTCATTAAAAAGTACAAGGCTCGTTAGTAAGGTACATCATTGTTTGTCAGGCATGTGTCATTTGCTTGTCAGGTAGCAGCAGCCCAGCTTAATAACCTGGGAGTGAGAGAGCCCACGCTTTTAAAACAATACAGAACAGTATGCTGCTGTCTGCCCTGGCTCGTCGCAATGCTCTCTAATGGAAAGTTGACAAGGATGAAACCATGACTAGTCAGAATGTTGTAAACATCAATAGAAAATGGAAGAGTTTTCTATTGCTTTTTAAAAATGTTTCTAATTTACTTTTATCTCCTATCACTGTTTTCCATTGATGAGGATGTCCTTAGTAGAAAAATTTAAAAGATCAAAGAACTTGGTTCTTAGTAACATATGTGGAATCTCTTAGAGTTAAAGGTGAGTTGAGGATAAGGATTCGGTGATGAAATACTCCTCCTTTTGTTTCCCTCTCGATAGTAATACAGAATAAAGAGTATCTCTTCCAGAACCTGTGTGTTACAGAAACACAGGAGAACTTGATTTCTGCTTGTGATTCAAGACTGTTTCTTACACACCAGTTTCAGTGGCAAAGATTGAGAGAGAGAGAGAGAGAGAGAGAGAGAGAGAGAGAGAGAGAGAGAGAGCTTGTTTTTCAGGTGTAATTAGGGAAGAAGCCTCTTTCTGCAGACACTGCTTTGTATCTTTATCAAATCCCTGAAGCATCATTAAAGGTCTGACAGACATCACTGCATTCACCGCCTCTTCCCACCTGGCAAAGTGACCGGGAAATAATACCCAGATGAAATGACAGGCTATAAAAAGCAAGTACAGATCCTGCAAGGAGAAGCAAAATTCACCGAGAGGACAAGGTTACTCCTTTGTCTTTAGCGTTTTAAACTTGTCTTTAATGAAAATGGGGCCGAATAGGTTTACTGGTCCAGTAAAGGAATAGGAAGCCTTGGGAAAAACTTGTCAGCTAAATTCTGTAATGTTGTCATTGGAAGAAAACAAGCAAACAAAGAGAAACATCCAGCACATTTTCCTGATCTAGGACCTATCAAAAAGTATCTGGTGACTTTATGAGAAATTAATGTTTAAGGTAAATTCTTCTGTTAAGTGTTTTAATACATTATACATCCCATATAGTTTCTTTAAAAAATTTCTTTTGCAAGCCAGGGCATTGATTTTCTGGCATTTGCATTGAGTGGGAGAGATTTACTGCTGCCTAAAAGCATCACAGTGACCAGTGCCGGCCTGATGCACAGCTGCAGCCTTCGGAAGTGCAATGGAAATAAGCCTGGAAAAGCAGTCTGGGAAGTAGTTTTCTCCTGGAAAGTTAGCAATGGACCGTTGGTGAACACTGTGCATCCGATAGGGTTTTCTGTGTGGGAAACTCTGTGTTAATTTTTTTCTAGTAGTGCCTAAAAACAAATTATTAGTATCTCCAAAATTGTGAGTCTTTTTTGTTAAAGGTTGGTCCTTAGAGCTTTGTTTGCAGACCCTCATAAGTGGTCATGTTTGCTGTTTAAATACTTGTAACCATCAACTAAAGGGAAGCAAAGGGGGAAAAAAAGGCTTGGAACTGAATTTTGTCCTTTTGTAATCTCTCTCATTTTTTTTTTTCTTTTCATCTAAGGAAGTATTGCTTAGTCACAGAAAGAACAGGAGCTTTCGTTTCATCATGCATGCTTTTGACATGAACTAAGCATCATCATGTATATTTTAAAATGACATTATCGTATCTGAAACATGCTCGTCATTGGTTTCAGGAGTTTCTCCCTCTTCTATCTGTCCCAGCATATTCAGCACATTATGCTCAGAGCTGTAACCTTCAAGGTCATAGTCTGTTGAGGGCTAATTGATTCTTCTTTATCCTGGAGCCTGAGAAAGGGGAGGAGAGACAATCCTAGTAATTGTGTCTGCTGTGTTATTTCCCAAACCAATTTACCCATTAGTATTAGGGTTTTATTCTAGAAATACTAGAATTACTCCCTTCCTCCCTGATTTCTTTAAAATAAAACATCCTTAGTCTTCATTATAATAAAAGGCAAAATATAGCATTTTAAATTGCCTATAGATATAGTGGCTATGCCAGCTTTCTTAAAATGGGTATTTCTTTCATAAGGTAATATAATTTCAAGTTTTCACCATATTAATCTATGCATACGATATATATGTTAAGGATTCTAATATAAGGCTGGAAAATACATACACTTCTGTATTTTCTCTGTGTAATTAGTGGTTTTTTACTACCACATTATATCACCATGATAAGTTAATTTTTTTTATATTTTAGCAAGTCACATAACACTTGAACCATTCATTTGTAGGATTATTTTTCCTGGGCTTTAAAATTTTTCCTGCCCTCTAGAAAAAACTGATTGGAAGATTGCAAACTTAAGATTACTAAAAAAGAGCTGATTAATTAAAGTGCAACCAGGAAACTCTGGTCCTGAAAAAAATGTATTTCTCCTTGGGGCAGCCTGCTTGACAACAGACTCTTAGATACAAGCATTTATTGGTATTTTCATCTTAGGCCAAATTTGTTTTGCTTTGTCTTAAATCTTTGTATTGGGTGGCATGGCAAACCACTGTGACCTTAGTGACATTATGAATCATTACTGTCTGCAGAGCTCAACATGATTCATTCAATTTATCAAAGGATTTCTTCCCTTCAATTTAAAAATGGTCTTCATTTTTAGCCCAATAGATTCTTCTAGATCCGTGCAACTGTTCTTGTTGGTATTTCAGAATGGTGTTCTCAAATAAATAACTTTCCTCCACTTTGACCATACTTATTTTAAGCCTTAGGACAGTAAAAACTAGAAGAAATGGAAAGATCCTCCATTGGACACAAATTATTTTATAAATTTACTGAGGAGGCAATCCAGACTCTGAAAGAGTTCATGAAATTCTTTTACTAGAATTCACAAACTCTGAAAGGTTTGGTGACATCCAAAGAGTAGAGAGCAGATCAGTGACCTATCTCCTATCCTCTTTTCCCTGTTGTAGAGAGTTAGACTTAGAAACTCACTCTGGTATCTGATCTACAGTTAGGGAACACTTAGAGTGGGACCACTGGTCAGGCGTGTATAGTTCATACTATTAAAATTCAATGTTCTTCTTGCCTTCTTGCTTTGGGCTTACACAATTTTCAGTAGAGGCGGTCTTTTCCCCTTTTAATTTGACCAGCCATACAATGTTCAGCTTGCTTTTGAAACCATCTTGGGTTGTCTAGGGTCAGCTCTTCCCTGCCATGTTGCAGATGGCCAAGTGGTTCACCTCTTTCTGCACAACCCACTTTGTTTCTCCTTTTCCGTTTAGATCAGTTTTCCCCCTTCATCTACCTTCCCACCCTCTCAATTTTATCTTAATTATCTCTTATTTTTCTAATTAGGCCACTTTGGCATTGCGTATCAATATATCATTGCATTCTAAGATATCAAAGCATCTTCACCTGTCTTTTCTCTCAGATAACTTTATTGCCTTTTAGTACTGAAGAGTATTTACACATATTGCAAAGATACATACAAAAAAAAATGTCTCCAGCCACTGAACAGTGTACTATTTTGTTAATGGTACAATACATTCAAACTTTTGTTCCTCTTATTTATCTCTCCCAGTTCTTTTTCTTAGTATGCTTCATGCCAGTTTCCCTGCTGACTCCTTTACATGTTTGTGCAAATCAGCATTTCTGCATTCCCAGAAAAGCATTATGCCCCAAATCACATGTCTTTGTTCGTTCTTGCTTACCTTTCTCTTTTAATAACAACTCATAGTATCATTTTAAAGCATGAAGGAAGAGAGAATTTGTAAATTGAGAAATGGAGGCATAAGAAGTTATGACTTGTCTAAAAAGGTAGAAGCCCCCAAGGATTCGGATTATAGCTCTTGTCCACTGAATCTATTGGACTTTCTATTAAACTGTAAACTATACCATGTCTACTTTTATGTTCATGTTTCCATTTTTTTTATTTTTGCATATGTTAGTGATTCTCTTCTATTATTTCCTCCCTTTTTTTTCATCCAATGAGTATGTATTTATTACCTTCTATGAGCCAAGCACGGTTCGAGATTGGTTATATGGCAATGAAAAACAGTAAAAGTCCTTGTCCTCAAAGAGCTTGTGTTCTAAAGGATTTTAAGAATTTAGTTGCACAATTCAATTTGAATTAATTTTTAATTCCTAAAATATACTCTCTGAATTCAGCATTTCTTCTCCTTATCTTCATTTTATTCATATTTTGACCACCACCTCTGTTTCTCCCCTAGTATGTTCCTCTTCTAGTATTGTTGAATACTGAAGACTTGCCAGCAATGTCCTACATCTTAAAGTGACACGAGTCCCAACTCTGCTCCCAAGTTGGGTAACTTTGGGTGATTCATGTTTGGACTATGCGGCACTGTTTAAACAAACCATTGGAGTGGTTGGAAAAGCAATATCTGTCTGGTTCTTTAAGAACACTTTCTTAAGTGGAAAATATGTACATAACTCTATTAGAATGTAAAAAAATTCTAAGATTATTTTTAAGATTCTAGAAAGCCAATAGCTGTAAATATTTTTGTTTTCATTTTTCAGTCATATTCTCTATTTATTCTTTTGGCTTACAGAACAAGAATATTAAAATACTCCCAAGGAATTTTTAGTTCAACTGTCCAGAGAAAGTCTTGATTCTGCCATTAAGCTATTTAGTTCTGAATAAAGACTTGGGTTGCTATATTATTCACATGAGAAGTGATTGGATAGAAATAAAGTTAATCCTCATCATTGGGATAGCAAAAAGGAATTCATATAATTTAGATGTAGTGCCTGGGAAGACTTGGGCTGGAAAGATCATGTATTCTTCTTTATATGAATGAAAATTATGTTCATCTAACTGTTCTCATTGTTTCAAACTAGGATTTCCAGACCCCAAAAGATAGGCATTAAGCTGCTTTCAGCACTTCACAAAACCCATGGAAATAACAATTTACATAGAATAATTTTACATGAGTCAGATTAAACATAGAAGTTATTTTAATCTTGTTAAATATACATATAATATCCTAAATAAAAGGGGAAATGATAATTAATTAATAAAATTGGATAAATAGCCTGGCCAGCATGCCTCAGTGGTTGAGCGTTGACCTATGAACCAGGAGGCCACGGTTCAATTACCAGTCAGGGCACATGCCTGAGTTCGGGGCTCAATCCCCAGTATGGGGCGTGCAGGAGGCAGCTGATTAATGATTCTCTCTCATCACTGATATTTCTCTCACCCTCTCCCTTCCTCTCTGAAATATATATATTTAATTGGGTAAATAAAATTATTTAAAGTATAAAGGAAAAGGTTGTTTATCAATAAGTTTAAAAACAAAAACAAAACTCTAGCTCATGTCTAATTGATAGAAGCTTTTAAAAAGTAAAAAAAAAAAAGTTATATAAGTAGAGAATAATTGTATCTCAAATATATACTGGAGATTCTGTTACAATTAAATGGAAATATTGTTCACAATTCTACAAAAAGAAAAAAAGCAATGCTCTTCTAGATATAGGCACTTATAAGGGGCTTTGGTATTTTTGTTGTGCATCTTATGACTTTCCTTGCATAGCGGTGTAATTTGTTAGAGCTTGTAAATTACAAACATGTACAGTAATCAGCATAATTATATTTATTTACTCTTTAGCATAGTAGAACTAGAAATGTGTGAAAACTTTTGTGCTTTGGTCATCTTGATTATTACTAATTCAAGTACAATAAACTCACTGAAGAAATTGAACTCTGAATCAATATTGGAGCAATAACGCAGTCACTTCTTAGGGGAAAAATATTGATAACAACAATCTAGGGCAAATTTTACCTGGGTATAGTCTTTCCTGACTGTGCACTGGAAATAAGCTGCTAGACCCAATAAAACTTTATGAAATACAATAGAAATCATCCTAAGTTAAAGTATTTTTTATTTTTTATCAAAATATGGTATGACAAGATGAACCTTGCTATACTATAATTTTCAGTGATATGCACTTGAGTAATTGAATTGCCTTTCTGGGGGTGCTTTCATACCAGTGAAGGGGAAATTTATTAACTATTTTTAGCAAAAGTTCATACAGAATTTAATACTCATGTAATCATCTAATAAAAAGTCTCCTCTATAACTCATTCTCTTTTAAAAACTCATAATTTAAAATTAAAACAAGAATTCACACTTTTATACAGGGTGTCCCAAAAAATGTATACACACTCTGAATAATTATTAATTACTAGAGACCTGGTGCATGAAATTTGTGCACTGGGTGGCGTTTCCCTCAGCCCAGTCTGCACCCTCTTCAATCTGGGACCCCTCGGGGGATGTCCGACTGCTGGTTGCAACATTGAAGACAATGATAGTTACCCCTAAAAAGAAAAGGTAATTTATAGGCAAACAAATGTACTAGTACTACGACCCTCCAGTCTTGTCTTTGGTACCTATGTTGGTTGCAGACACTGATATAATTTTATTTATACAGTTTTCCTCCCTTCTCCTTCCCTTTATTACTTTCTTACTTGCTATCCCACAGTAACTTTTCTTCATTAGGCTGCTATTTCCTACCCCACCATCACTTCTTCTCCAGTGATGTCATAGCACATTCCTCCTCGGTTCTGTTCTGTTTGTTCTGAAGCCAGTGTCCTGGAGCATCAGAGGTTATGGAGCGGATGGATGGCCCAACCTATAGTTTCTCACCAGATGGGTTGGGGGAAGAGTGAGTGAGGCCTTAACCGCAGACTTGACCACAATTAGCCTGATGATGTTCAATGTTGCCTCTTCCTTTGCTAAGTAACAGGAAGTATTTGTTTTATGAAGTATGTTTGTGTCATGCAATAAAAGCTCCATAAATAAATGGAATGATCTAAGGACAGTGGAGCTAAACTCTTGTTAGCATTTGTTGTAATCCCTTGGTGGAGCTTCCTGGGTCGTAATTGCTTGCTCTTCTGGGAGCAAAAGGGATCAGTATCCATTGATTGTTGCATGATGTTAAGTATTGCCTATGAAGCAAATCTTAAGAATGATCAGTGGCAGTATTCAGTGTTGCAACGCTGATCACTCTTTAATTCTTAAAACAAGCTTGATTTTTACAACTTTTTTCCATCCCACAACTCATGACTTTTCAAAAAGAGGAGAAAAACAATATCAAGTGATCTGGGAAGACTTTGGTTTACATAGAAAACAAAAACATTGCACAAAATAATCACTTTAGTCTTTTTATCTTTCGACTTTAGTGACAAAGGGAGATATTTAAAGTAACCCTTGCCCAGGAAGTTCAGTTTTATATTTCTGTGAATTTTAGCTGATCTGCACTGTGGAAGCTGAGGTACATATAGCCAATAGCCTATATATCCCCCACCTATTCAGAAAACTATACATAAAAACATTGGTATCAGTGTAATAAATCTTTGGCTTCTCAAAATCCTTGGAAAATTAATTGTTCTAGATTGCTGAGTTTTCTAAGTCAGCTTGAAACTTTAATTTTGTTCATTTTTTATTGAATTCTTTTAGTAGTCAGTGCTACTTGCTAAATGGGACTCATTGAAAATAGAATCTTCATAACGTGACTACTGTGATATCTTAAGGACATAGTGGATTATAATTTTATTGAATACTGTGATCTCGTTAGGACATATTAAGTTATTAGAAATTCTAATCCCAGACCCATATATTTTAAATGTATGCTGGGTTATTGCATAATCACAATTAGATTTTCAGAACTTTAGACATCATAGAGACAATTTAAACCTAATATTTTCTTTTAGCACAGAGAAACAGGCTGAAAGATAATAAATTTCTTGCCAGAGTCCACATAGAACCAGAAAATTTTTATGATATAGATAGGTATTACCTGCTTTCAGCTATGAAGTTACTTTGCAAGCAATATATATCAATGAAACTGTTTTTACACTTCTTTCAATTTACAGTTCTTATATCCAATGGGGTTTGTAAATCAAGTTTTAAGTAGGTTAAACATTTATATAAAAGATAAAGTGTCTCTGAGTAAAATTCTCTCCTTGAGAAAATGCCCACGTTTTGGTGACATACATTTTACTTATTAAACCCGACTCTTCCTGTGTTTTGGATCAGCAGAGTTCAGGATGAGATGTGGATGAAGATGAAGAGTAAGAGTAACCCCTTTGTTCTCTTTGTGCTTAGATTTAGAGGGCCTGAGTCTAGTTTCCAGATGTTTCATTTGCTCATTGTTAAGTCTTACATGTAGAATGGGGTTGGTAAATCTCTAGACTTGAGCAGAGTATCTAATAGGACATTATTTTTTGAACATATGAACTCTACAAAATTAGTCAATGTGCTCTATTGAATCTGTTGCAGAATTGATTTGGGAAATCTTATGACTCACAAAATAGAAATTATTTTTATTTCATTTTCATTTCTGGAGTTCACCTTAACTCCTTGCTCTGTCATAAAATGGAGTGCAGGTCCACAGGTTGACAATGAACTTCCCTTACTTGTTGAAGAACAACTGCAAAGCTTTGGATTCGTAATGCTAGCAATTTTGCGAAGCAAAAATCAGCTCGTTATCCAGACGTAGTCCAAAAATTAATGTGATGATTGGTGCTGTCCCTGATGAGATAGTAGTGATTATGAAGTATCTAAATTTTATTAAATAGGATCACAGCAGAACATTAACATTTTAAAGATTTAGGAGCTTTTATAGATACGCAGGTCAAAATATTTTTCTTTACTCCTGAGGAAACCAGGACACAGAAATGTGAAATGATTGGGCCTTATGTATTTTCATAGTTAGTAGGAAACAAAGACTGGTCCGAAAAATGCGGATGCCACCTCATTTTGTACCTTTTTCGGTATCCCATGCTACCTTACATTAAATAACTGTTTATAGCTAGAAGAACTTCATTTATCCCATCTTTCTATATTCTTTATTGAGTGCCTGTTCAGTGCACTTTGTTCCAGAAGTTTATCTCTAAAAGCAGAAAACAGACAAAAGGATAAAGTAAATAATGACCTATTTTAGAAAGTGTTAAGCTGTATAGGGAAAATAGCTGGTATAAGCTGGTCAACGTGCTGAGGGAGAAGGATGGTGATTTTAAATAGAATGATTAGCATAGGCTGCATCAAGAAGGGAACAGTTAATGGAAGACTTGAAAAATTGTACTTAGTTCAGTTTAAGGGTGAAGAACACAAGGTGGGTATTGAAAGATTATATGTATAATTCTGCTGGAATTCTGATGGGTGTAAGTATTTCAGGTTAAAGGAAAGGTGTTACTAGTAAATAGGCATGTTAGGCACAAAGTGAGTAGACCAGTTTGATTGGCATGAAGGAATTTGTTGAAAGCATGTTTTTATTAAGGATGTATTGGTTGCTCAATGTTTTACATGTGTTATTCAATCTTTAAATACACACATAAAAAAACATGAGCTGGCACTATTATTGTCTCTCCTTTAGAAGAAATTAATGGAGCTGAAAAAACTTGATGGTTCAAACATTAAAATAAGAAGAATGATGATGATGATAATCATAATCTGAATGGTGCAAGAGAGTGGGAAGAAGCCCATAGGTATGAGAGACAATGAAAAAAAAAATTCCGCAGGACTAATTGAATGTAGGAAAGGAAGGAAGGAAATGATTTTGCACACATTAGTAATTTAATGATTGTTAAATTAATGTATTTCTGAATGACAAGAACATGCATTTATTTAATGTGTATTTTTTGTGTCTTACTAAGTCTATATATACTTTGTAATGTACAGACAGTAAATTTATCACAGGAAGTGACTCATGTTCCAATTTCCAGGAAGCAGTCATTAGTTTTTCCTGATGGACCCTCTTAATTAAATAATATTAATTGTTCTTCCCCTGGTATAATATAAAAATTAAAATAGATAGAATACAGAATTTAAGGGCATTTTTAATTTACTTTTTATTCACATTATTCATTGTTGCTGATGAATCAAAGTCCTTTGCTGATATATATCTTCTTAAATAAGCATCAGTAACTTATATAGTGAGATTTATTTTGATATGGCAATTACTTACAAAATTACTTACTGAATTTTAGTTAGTCCATTCTAGTCACAATCTGTGTGTAGTACATAGAGAGCATACTACTTAGCTTTTTTGAATTCTTTGATGTTGGTGATGCTATGTTTGAATTCTCAGCTTGTGATTATATAATTATAACCAAAAATGAGTAGAAAATATTATTTTTACAAAAATCATTGCTAATTTTTTTTCATGAAACATTCAAACAAAGCTAAATATTTATTAAATTCATCAAGTTAGTTCATTGAGTTGATTCAAAATATGAACTCTGAAGTACCACCATTGATACAAGATTTTGGCAAACTATTAATAATAACATTCTCAATTTGTGGCTCTTTCATCCGTGTAATTTTAGTGATATATGTGCTATGTTCTAGGGGAAGGAATATTTTAGGATTAAAGAGGCAATCAATATGTTGTTACGTTTACTCAGTTTTTCAAAGCTGATAAATGGAAACAGGCAATATAATTTATACTCACACTGTTCACAGAACAAACCTTTGATACTGGAGCTGGATCAACTATAGCATGGCTACAGGTATAAATGGTTAATGCTAGGAACGTTTCTTATTTAGTTGTTTATGTAAAGCAGTGATTCCTAAGTTAATATTATTAAGCAAGTTATTATTTTTAGAATCAGAGTAAAAATAAGTATAATAAAAATACTTCTAGTGATTAAAACATTGCTTAAAAAGAAAAGGCTTGAGCAAGAAGTTGAGTATACTACTACTATTTTATGGGATTAGAATATTTAATATTTTCTATTAAAACATGCATTCCCATTTGAATTAGAATTTACTCAGTGATGTAAGAATTCCACTTTTTTATTCTTTCTTGCCTGATGTCTGAGCTTGATCTTGTATTTCTTGAAAGGGAACTGCTCAGTTCTTTTGCTTTTGCACCAGAATTCCCCAGTGTCCAAAGCAGTAGTGTAATTTCAACATTTTAGCTTAGAAATCAGTATTTAATGCTACTTACTCCCCCTTTATGCATATTGAATATGTAAACTTTTGTAAATTGTGGGTACTCTGTTCTAGAGAGACTTCAAAATCACAGGTGAACAGGGACTGACTGTTCTTTTTTTAAAAATATATTTTATTGATTTTTTACAGAGAGGAAGGGAGAGGGATAGAGAGTAGAAACATCGATCAGCTGCCTCCTGCACACCCCCTACTGGGGATGTGCCCACAACCAAGGTTCATGCCCTTGACCGGAATTGAACCTGGGACCCTTCAGTCCGCAGGCTGATGCTCTATCCACGGAGCCAAACCGGTCAGGGTGTCTGTTTGTTCTTTGCATTACAAAGTCTGCCCTCCGTGCCGTTTGGAGGAGAAGAAATGGAAATCACCAGTCACCCCGGTGAAAATCCTCTCGGTAACACGATAGGAGAAAATTCAGTTTAGATCTATTGACTTTCACCCTTGGTTTTCAAACTTGCAAATAGAAGCAATATTTTCACATTTTTCAAAGGAAAAAAAATGAGAGCCTGGTTTCCTGTCCATATTGTATCACTTCCACTTTGGCTTTGAACAAACCGACTGCAGGAGAAGCTCTGGAAATGCCACCCAAAATTTAGGTGGTTATTCCTCAGTTTAGTTGTCACCTAGGGGGTAAAGATCAAAACAGTGGTATGTGGGCTTTTTTTTTTTATTATTAATTTAGTCAAATTTGTAAAAACTAGAACTCCCTAGGGAAACATACTGATAAATGTAATTTCCTATTACACATTAAAACAGTCCCTGCTTCCAACAGTACTGTGGATTTGTGAAGATGCAGTAAGTACTTGGCTACAGGATGCTGTTAACTACAGCAAGAGAGAATTGACTTCTTTCTTCTTTCCTTAACCTGTTTGGTCATTTATAAGATTTTCTCTCATCTTTAATCATTAAGGCCAACTGATCGACTTTGATGACCGACGCATTAGACTATTTTAAACGGGTTATCAGTTCTAAAGTGCATTTGTCTCCGACTTTTTTATAAAAAGAGTCTCATGATATGTTCCCACAGATGATGACAATGCTGAGGAGGAAGTAGAAACTGCTATGCTGCTCCTTTAAAATGCAGGATCTTGCTTGGTTGAGGACCACATTTCCCTTCCTTAACTGTTTAATCCCTGGGAAGGATCCCAGCCAGGATTTCCTGTTAAGTTTCATTGTGCTTTGTGTTGTCAACAGAGTGTGTTCTCCATCTGAGCTCATGGAAATAATCCAGTTTCTGTCTCTAATGGCTCTCAATCAGAAAACTGTGAGTGTAGGTGATGGAGTGTCAGTGTTGTGTTGGCCTTCTTGGCCATGTGCCAGCTGGGACTGAAATAGTGGACCGAGAGCTCTTGTCAGAGAGACTCCTGGATCACCAGCTTCACCACTTACCTGTCGCACCTGGCAGATTGGGACTTTTTCTTGCTTTATCTATGCCAGAGACATAGTGAAATCCCAGATCATATTGTGGCATAGCCATTATACCAAGCATTATTGTTTATTTTTTAATTTCTAGGGCAAAACATCAGTTTTCTGTTTGATTTCTATACTGTAAGATCCCTGTTGTTTCAAGGAAATAGGGGGTAACTGCTTCTCTGACTCTAACAAACATACATCTTTAGTTTAGAAGTAGAACAAGGAGGGGAGCCCAGCCAGTGGTTGAGTGTCGACCCATGAACTGAGAGGCCCTCGGTTCAATTCCCAATCAGGGCTCATGCCTGGGCTGCAGGCTTGATCTCCAGTAAGGGGTGTGCAGGAGGCAGCTGATTGATGTTTCTATCTCTCTCTCCCTCTCCCTGCCTCTTTCTATAAAATTAATTTAAAAAAAGTAAAAGGAGGGGAACATGTTGGTATCAATCGCCCTTATTATTATCATCAGTATGGATCCAACTTCGCCAGCAACACTAATGTTCTCCCTTTTATTTAATAACTGTTGTCTTTGGGTTATGTAGAATAGAATTATTTCCTTAATATTCCTTGATAAAGAATATTATATAAAGATATTGATAAGGAAATAAAGTATCAAAGGCTTACAAGGCAGAGTGTACCGCTGGTATATTCAGAAACCCAAGTGAGGTTTTGATAACTGAATCCTTTCTGGAAAATTGCTTAAGCCTCAAAATATTCCTGCCATCATACTGTTCTAGATGTCCATTATCCATTTCTCATTCACGATAAGGATGAGATTGATAAAGAAACAAAGTAAAATTATAGGGAGAAAAGGCAGAAAACATAGGATATGGCATGTATGCCACATGCTGCTTTTACCAATTGGATTAATTTGGACTCATTCATAATATCTCAGAGATGTTAAATCTCTTTGACAAACATTTTTTTTGTCTTTTCTTCTGGCTGAGATCTACTTCTATCCTCCTCTCACCCTCAGCAACCCCTTACCCTCTCTGCCCAAAAGGAAATAACAAAAGATTTCTATAGCTTAGCAAGTTCCACATTCTATAAATGTAGACCACCTTTTATGTAGGTCCCAGAAAAAGAAAATAACCAAGAATGCTGGAAGCTACATTTGTTTTGAATTGTTCTGGGTGTTTAAAACCCAGTGGCTGTGTCCAGCAAGAAGTAGATCAGATGAGTCAAGTTGGATTGGAGTCTGGCATTTGGAGTTAAGCAGCTTTTCTCTGCTGTATACTAGCATTTGAGTGAATACAGTGGTTTCTAATGGATGTCTTTAAAATACTGCAGTTCACCTGAAATTTGGTTTAAAAATATTTTATTACCTTTGGAAAAATGATTGAAGTTGGTCGTATTGGGTCAGGGTTTTCCAGATCCGTGGTTTTGCCTCCTGGCATGTGCTAAAATAGTGAAATGTGATTTTTCTCGGCCAGGTTGAAACCTAAGCCCGCCATTTAGAAACACTGTTTATTATTTTTATTATTCTTATATTCATGAGAGAGGGTTGGAAAATGCAAAATAAAGAAAATATCATTTAATGCAGTCCTATGTCGCTTATTCCCATCCCAGGGGATTATGTGTAAATATTACCAAAATTATATCTAAATATATTCAATTTGTAACTTTTAAAATTTAGTATTATAGTATGAGCATTTTTATGTCAAAATTTTAAACACCTGAACTCTTTATATTGACTAATTATGGGACCAAGTGTTCCTGTGAATTTGGAAGGATTGCCTTTTCCATTGAAGCATGTTAGAAGCTCCTTCCTGGCCTTGCTATACTAATCATGCCACAGGACTCCAGCACAGACTTGACCTGTGCCATGTGATCAAGTACAGGTGTATTTAGGGTTTGAGGAAGTAGGGTTTGAGATTGAACTGCTCCAGTTTCAGGACCAAGAAGAAAGGAAGGGTTGGAAGCTGTCTATTCATTCAATTTTGAGCCAACAAAAGTGCTTCCAAATGCAATCCAGAACTTTCCCTTACTCTTCTTCAGCAAGGTCCTCAGGCCTCCCCTCCCCTCTATATGTTCCTCAGCGAAGGACTATTAAGGATCTTTCTGAATTATTTTATTCATATCCACCACCCTGCCTCCAACTTCCTACCCCTCCCACCAAAATTTAGCATCTCTAAAAACAGGTAAACATATCCAAGTATTAAAGGTTATAAGTGGTATGCTCACAGAAAGTGAAAAAAATCAGTGAATTTCACAAAATTATGTATGGGTAGCATCTTAAAAATATAGAAGCACTCTATGTTACTCGGTAGCACGTTGAGAGGGCTCAGAGAGCATTTGCTGAGGGAGGGAACCCAGACCAAAGCTGTTTTACCCAAGAGAGGAGAGGCCCAGAGAGGTTTGTGGTTTGCTTACAGTCATACATCTCTTTTGCAATGAGAGGAGGGCAGCGCAGGCCCAGGCTTTCTGTGGTTGTCCCAAGAACTGGGGCGGTTATGGGAGACTTACAATAACAATAGACTTAGAAAGCTTTTGTATGTAATTATCATCCTTCTCTCATGACCACTATATGCATTTATTTTTATGCTACTTTGTTCTTCAATTAAAAAAATACTCATCCTTGAATGGTCCAGTTTAACTTTTTGGACGAGAGGATGTTGGAAGAGAGCTCAGTGACAAAGGCCAGGGATTGTTTTGCTTTCCTTACCTCTTCCTTTGTTCATCCTTATTGTATTAAAATGGATTCTGTTTTAGGGTTCCTTCTGCCTTTTAGCATGACTGACATGTGGGGCCTTCTCCGGAAATGCAGAGGCTGATTTGATTAGGGATGTCTTTGTTCCAGGCATCTTCTATCAGAGAGCCTTTGTACAGATGAGAGGGGTGGGTGAAGTGTTTCCTGGGGATGGCTTTAGGTCAACACTATAGGGAAACTCTTGCCTTAATTAATTAAAAAGCTCCAATGGAATATATGGAATATAATCATCTTCATAATCAGCAAGTTGATTTTCATCTTAAAATGCTTTTAAACTATTAAGTAGTATATGCACGCGTATATACACATTACCAATTTCTTGGTATTTTTTTCTTGTTTTGATTAAATGTAAAGAGAATTCTAAAGCATGAAATAATATTGTCAAAATTTTATGGATTTCTAAACAATTAATGTATTAAGATGGACTCCCTGAAATCTTTCTACAAATAAACTTAAAGAGCTTTTATTCAGATAACAATTTGATTAGTTAATTCAATAAAAAGAAAACTGATGTGATATAAACATATTTATGAGATTAGAAAGTCATCATATACACTTGAAGTGAAAAGAAAATTGGTTTCCACATGACTTTTGGGCACCAAATTGTACTTGGTAGAGGTGTCTTGTCATGTCTGTGTCTTAATTTTCTGAATTAAGTCCTTCCCTGCTTGCTTTGAAACTACAACCATTTTTTCTGACCCTATTCCAATATCTGATTTTCATCTTCTACTTTTTAAAATTGTAAATCATTTTTTTAATATTGATCTCATCACTCTGCTAGACTTCCTGTATCCTCTCATTTTGAGAATATCCTACATAAAAAATATTGGAGACAAATTCTAGTTTAAACAATCAGTCCACATTTATGTTACTGTTTATAACAGCTATACTCTGTAAATAAATCCGAATGTCCATCATTTATTGGTTAAATAAGTTGTGGTATATTATAGAATGGGAACTCACATATATCATAGGTATATAATTGATTATATAGTGCATTTTTTATTTTTAAAAGTGTTTTTTCACTTACACCGTGTCTTTTATCATGATAAATCTTACTATATTGACCTTTATAGTACCACTCTTCTATCCTTAAAATAATAAACAAAACAAGAACAGCTATTATTACAACTATATTATAATTCTGTTCTCTGAGATTGTTAAGCTAGTAAAGAGAACTTGTAAAGCACCGAGTATTTCTGGTTCCCGTCTCTCCCACTCTTCATAGGTTGTGGCCAGAAAGGCCTCTTTTTTCCCTTTATAACCAACCACAAATGATAAAGCAATTATTTGTTTTATAGAACAAGAATGTGAAAAATTATTCTCACTGAACTTAAAATTTAAGATTCAGTTGTGTTTAGGAATAGGCACCCAGTATGACCACAGTATATACGCATATAATTAATACAAACAAAAACCAAAAATGTATTTTATAAATAGTTTAGTGTCAGGCAGACCACAAAGCAAGTTATCTTAAAGCAGCCAACTGATCTCAGCACCTGAACAGGGACCACTGTCTAGGCCAATGATGGTGAGCCTTTTGAGCTTGGCATGTCAGCATTTTGAAAAACCCTAACTTAACTCTGATGCCGTGTCACATATAGAAATTTTTTGATATTTGCAACCATAGTAAAACAAAGATTTATATTTTTGATATTTATTTTATATATTTAAATGCCATTTAACAAAGAAAAATCAACCAAAAAAATGAGTTCGCGTGTCATAGGTTCGCCATCACTGGCTAGGCTGTGTGATTTGATTGTATATCATACCCTGTACAGTAAAATCGCTTTCACAGCTTCATAAAGTTTTCAATTAAATTAATTATAATAATATATGTGGCACTGTTGTGAGAGGGAGAATACAGAGTTTATCTACCGGTTTATCAGGTGAGACATCTCTAAGTACAGTTATAATAGAATCTGAAGCCTTGTAGTTTATCTACAGTTGAATAGATTAAGCAATATTTGTTTAATGAATGACAGTACATAACCAGTAATTAAAAAATGGTTATGTCGTGCAAATCACTGTCATCTACTCTTACACTTCAAGCATTTCCTTTCGAAAGTTTAGAAGAATAAAATGGCAAGTTGTACTCTTAAACGATGGGTCTTTGACAATAGATTTGAAAACAACAACAACAAGGCTCAGTTATTGTGGCTCAGTGGGTTGAGCTTAGTCCCATGCACGAGAGTTCCCCAGTTCGGTTCCCGGCCAGTACACATGCCCAGGTTGTGGGTTTGATACCCAGTAGGAGGGTTGTGCAGGAGGCAGCCAATCAATGTTTCCTTCTCATGGATGTTTCTATCTCTCCCATTCCCTTCCTCTCTGAAATCAACCAAAACATATTGTAAAAAAACCCCACAACTATTCGGTCCTGTATTTTCTCCCAGGTGCTGCTTTTCTATGTGGAGACAGTAAGTCAGGCACCTACAGGAAACAAATCTACTCTTGGTTGACTGCCACAGTGTATTTGTGACTGCACTGTGGCAATCTATTTAAATATTAGCATTTTTTGTCACTTATAGATTGATATATACTTCTTTTGTGAGGGTGAAATGAGGTGATGTATATGAATAGGATTTTGTAAACTTGAACAATGGCTGACACTTAATAAATATTATCTATGGTTTTTATCATATATGCATATATTGAGGTCCTGGCTCGTGCCACGTGCCTGAACAATGTCTAGTCTCAGTCCCTGTGATGTGGCATTGCCAGGAAGAACAACAGCAGTGAACATTTAACTTTGTTCCAACTTTTTGACCTCACATGTCTTTCACTTACCACTTAACAAAAGCAGAATGTAAAGATGGGACTAGGCCTTTGTTGATGTCAGTCTATCTGAGTGGAGATAGTCAAGTCAGTTACGATTAACTATATTAATGGAACAAGTTTCCTTGAATCTACTGTAAGTTCTGTAAAATATAGGGACTTGGTCTTACTTACACTCTCACCATCTACACAGTGCTTTGCAAGTGCTCGATCCTCAGGAAATGAATTTTTAATGAATGGCTTTCATGTTAACCTGAAGAATGTGAAGGGAGACTAAATCATATCTGAAATACCTGACAATCCTTAAGTTTGTAGTTCATTGGTCGCATCATCTTCTCACAGGTGAATAATTTTGAAATGTATTAGCAAACACTTACTCTGACTCTTTCCCTAATATTGTCTAGCTTCTTTTTGTTATGTGCTGAAATTAGATAATTTAAGCAATATGTATAATCTAGCCATCTCTCTGTAGCATGAATATTATAAATGACTCTTAAAATAAGTTATGAGTCCTTCAGAGTCTTAATATATTCTAAGAATTTCATTCAATCATTTATATTCTGTGGAATTTCTCCCAGATACTTTAAAAGTACTTCCTCAAGCAGTTTCCACTTGCCTTGCAGGCCTTGAGGCTGGGTAACTAAAAGCAGAATTTATCAGCTTCTCTCCTGACTCATTCTCTTCTCTCTCCCCCCTCCACCACAGAGTAACTGTGAAGTACACAGAGTAACATATGAAGTTAAATGTAAACGCAGTTCTAACACTCACTAAAACTTGCTTCCTCCAAGGATAAACTATTTCCCTATGTTGATTATACCTAGTCACACCTGTCCTTAAGAAAGAAATACACACTTCACTGTCTTCTGCTATGTCAATTTATCTTTTCAATTCACATTATATGTACAAAAATCTTCTAAGCTAATGATCTTCTCCACATTGGTCACCCTATATCGTACACAAACACTACCCTATCTCCTGTAGAGTAAGCCACGCATATTAATTAAATCAGTTTTATACATTTAATTATATTGAAAATTTTAAAAATCAAGTGGAGCATAATTTCACATTTTACAACAGTGCATCATGGAAATCTCATTGCAGTATTTTTCAGCCAATGCTCTAAGTCACCCATCTGAAAGGGACTGCTTAAAAGGGCGGAGGGCAGGCCATCACAGGGAATGCACTACAGGTCTGTGAAGCAGAGACAAAAAATAACTTAGTCTAAGAGTGCTATCGGTATCAGGTATTTTGGCTATTGGCCTATTTTATTTTCTACTGGTCTTGTTTGAAACAACTCCTATAGACTTTCTCACTCTGAGTCCAATTAAAGGTTCTTTAAAGTGCTCATCCCTGGCATTATATGGCAGTCAGGTTTAATGAGTGCTCAGAAATACTCTCATTATATACAAGGCTTTTGAAATAGGTTCCTGTCTCAATCAATTGCTTAACCTTCTTCAAAGCAATTAACATGAGAATAAAGGAGATTAAGTTAAACTTCTGAGCTTTGGTGAAATTAATTAATATCACTTCACCAGTGGAAACAAGAAGTAAATAACCATTTTCATTAATTTATTTCAAAGAGATTATCACATGTGCAGCAAGCAGACTCATGCAAAGCTAACCCAGGCTGAATATGGTAAGTTTTCAGTCTGTGTTGCAGGAGATTTTTGCATAATTGTAATTGCTCAACATTAAAATGTTCCAATTCATTGGCAAATTGAGCTGGGTAAAACTTGGCTATTGAATGCAGACAACTGCTTGAGTAGGATGAGAATTGGAAAATACTATTTTCAAAATGGCATAGAAAAGGAGAAGTAAATATTTACACTGTTAGATAATAAGCTATCAGATCT
This sequence comes from Myotis myotis, assembly GCF_014108235.1. Classification (NCBI taxonomy): domain Eukaryota; kingdom Metazoa; phylum Chordata; class Mammalia; order Chiroptera; family Vespertilionidae; genus Myotis; species Myotis myotis. The sequence continues at coordinate 17,235,731 of NW_023416335.1, forward strand.
AGATAAATGAGAAATGATTTACATTTTCATGTTTATTCTTGTACAGAAAAGTTGAAATGTCTTGTAGCATCAAGTTTTTAGAATTCCAGAGCTATAAATGCCAACAGTTTACATGCATTGATTAGTAGGTTAGCAAATTCTTAACAATATATAATACACATCTATTTTCTAGTAGTTCTAATGTTATAAATAAAATGTAACAATTGAAAATAGGTTTATACCCTCCTTTTTTGGCTTAGCTTGATAACTTTAGTTGTGTTTCTTAAAAGAATTAAGCATTTAGCTCTCTCAAAAACGCTATCACTTTAATTTTTTATTCCAATGTGCTGATAAACAGAATGGATTTCTCTCCCTTTCCTGCCACTGTAGTTTACTATATAAAGGATACCACACTACTTGACTAATTATTAATTTGTCTATTAGGGTACTTGTTGCCAAAATTATCTAATATTTATTTATTTATTTATTTATTTACTTTTTTTTAACTTTACTTTTATTGTTAATGCTATTGCAGATGTCCCCAACCACCCCCCCCCATCTTTGCCCACTTCCACCCAGCCCCACCCTTCCCTTTGCCCATCACCGCACTGTTTTCTGTGTCCATGGGTTATGCATACATGCTCTTTGGCTAATCCCTTCGCCTTCTTTAACCCATTCTCTCCCGACTCCCACCCCTCTGACAGCTGTCAGTCTGTTTCATGTATCCAGCCTCTTCCTATTTAGTTTGTCAGTTTATTTTATTCATTAGATTCCACATGTAAGTGACATTATATGGCATTTGCCTTTCTCTGACTGGCTTATTTCACTTAGCATAATAATCTCCAGGTCCATTCAGGCTGTTGCTAAGGGTAAGATTTTTCACGGCCACATAGTATTCCATTGTGTAAATGTAGCACAGCATTTTTATCCACTCATCTACTAATGGGCACTTGTGCTGTTTACAGATCTTGGTTATTATAAATAATGCTTCTATGAACATAGAGTGCATATTTTCTTTTGAATTAGTGTTTTGGGTTTCTTACGATATGCTCCTGGAAGTGGTATTGCTGGGTCAAAAGGCAGTTCCATTTTTAATTTTTTGAAGAAAACCGCATACTATTTTCCCAGTGGCTGCATCAGTCTACATTCCCATCATCTCCACATCCTCTCCAGCACTTGTTATTTGTTGATTTATTGGTAGTAGCCATTCTGGCAGGTGTGAGGTAGTTTCTCATTATAGTTTTAATTTGCATCTCTCTGATGATTAGTCATGGTGAGCATCTTTTCATAGGTCTGTTGGCCATCTGTATCTCCTCTTTGGAGAAGTGTCTATTCAGGTCCCTTGCCCATTTTAAATTTAATTTCCCAGTGTTGAGTTGTATACGTTCTTTATATATTTTAGAGATTAACCCCTATCCAATGTATCATTGGCAAATACGGGTTCTTTATTCATTTTGTTGATGGTTTCTTTTGCTGTTAAATGGTTTTAATTCAGCATGTCGTAATTACTGCAGTGCAGCCCAGTCTACTTCTCTGATCTCACACTTGCACTTTCTTGAGTGTGAAATAATATGCACAACTATTCTTGAGTAAAAACATGCTCATTTTGATTAGAATGAAGGGAGTTTTTGCTAATGAATTTGTAAATATGTTTACTCCTATGAGCCAAATATTCTAACTCCTAAAAGTTATTACTGTGTTTCTTTAATCTCTTAAAGATTAAAAAAATTTGATTACTTTCAAAATAACAAAATGTCATATTATGTTGGACATTGAGGATGTCATTTTGTAAATTAACCTGTGACATTTTACCTTTTTGTTAATCATACAGATTTACCTTTGATTATTTAACTATGAATTAAAGTAATGTGTTGAATTGGGGATTGTGTCTAACATAATTATCACATCCTTAGTAAAAGGTTATTGTTAATGTGTCTGATGGTTGGTTGACTAGAAATTCTTTCCAGTTTCAGTTTTCAGAATGAATGCGCTGTGAGTGAAATGGTGAATTCACTTATTTAAGTTACATAAACCATTGACATAGACTGAGGATGACCAGTTTCCTATTTGCCCAGAACTGCAGGAGTTCCCAGCCAAGAGGCTTTGTCTTAAAACTGGACAGTGGGTTTGCTGGGGAAGCTGAACTTGTAGAGATAAAACCAGGAAAGTCCCAGGCAAGTGGTATTAGTGGTATTAGCTTACTGTACAGTGTAATTCAAATTAGTACAGTTTGGGAGCCATCACCCAACTTGCCCCTGTGAGAAAATAATTTCTGTGAACATGTAGATTTAGCGACCAATGACTAAGATAAAGGATTTTGCTTAATGAAGAGGTCAGATGGTGTAGATCCCCATGATGATGTTAACTTGACAGCAGTGGTAACCATTTATTGAATCACTAGAGGCCCGGCAAACGAAATTTGTGCACAGGTACGGTCCCTAAGCCTGGCCTGAAATCAGGGCCATCTTCCCCCACTGCTGGCAGCTGGCCCCTCCCTCTGCCGCCACCCACCCCTGGTTCCCCGTTCGCCATCTGGCAATCGGAGCCTACAGGCCGGGGGGAGGGACCAAGAGGTTAGCCGTCCCCCACCATCGGTTGCCCTCTGTGTGTGGGGCGACTGGTGGGGCAGAGGCCTTGGCCTGGCACTGCCCACGTCCACCACCACCCACCCCCGGTTCCTTGTTCATCACGGGCGATTGGAGCCTGCCGGCCAGGGAAGGGACCAAGAGATTGGCCAGCAGGCCCAGATCAGGTGGTCAGGGCCTGTAGGCTGAGGGCAGCTCCTGCGCTGAGCATCTGCCCCCTGGTGGTCAGTGTACGTCGTAGCGACTGGTCGTTCTGCCTTTCGGTCAACTTGCATATTACCCTTTTATTATATAGGATAAGCACTGAATCTTTTGGAGATTTAGCCAAAGATAACTTTCTTTAAATTTACTTTCTTATTCTCCACTCCCAATGTGCCCTATACAAAAGTTTATTATCGAACAAGTAAACTTCACTATTTACTTATCTCCCTTGAATAGACTGTCATCTTTTTTTAGGAAGCTGGAAGCCTTCTTTTATTTATCTTCATACGTCCAAGCATCTAGTGTGTTCAGTGAATGAATGACTGAATGACCGATATAATTTCTGCTCTTCAAAAGAATACAATAAAACACATGGTATTTATTATCTCTAACTGATGGGGAACTCAAAAATCCAAGGTGTTATGTAGCAAGCATAAGAACACAATGTTAATAAATGGTGAAGCCAGAGATGCAAAATCAGATTCTGTCTGGTTACAAAGCTCATTATTTTCCCACTAGAGGCCTGGTGCATGAAAATTGTGCATGGGTAGGGTTCCCAGGTCTGGCTGGTGATCAGGACCAATTGGGGCCTTCTGGCTGCTGGTCAGAGCCTTCCTTCCCCTGGCCTCCAGCTGCTGCTGGCTCCCCGGGGCCTTCCTTTGTTCCACGCCACCCCCTGGTGGTCAGTGCACGTTATAGTAGGTGAACGAACTCCTGGTTGGTCGAACTCCAGAGGGGACAATTTGCATAGTAGCCTTTTATTATATAGGATTACTCAGTATTAAATCATATGCTAACCAACATTGCTACTTGGAAGACCAGAGTAGAATCACCAATACAAATGTTAGTTTTATCATGGATCCTGACGAAGTTTTTCTGGTAACCCACATGACAGGTTTTGTAGGTAATTCCTACAAATGTGGGGGGAAAAGTGACTTAATGTAATGTAAAACTATAACCATTGCTAGTATATTTCAGCAAATATATATAAAAAAGGACCTGGCTGGTGTGGCCCAGTTGTTGAGTGTCCACCTATGAATCAGGAGGTCCTGGTTTGATTCCAGGATGCTGACTCGATCCCCAGTAGACGGCATGCAAGAGCCAGCTGATCGGTGATTCTCATCATTGATGTTTCTATCTCTCTCCCCCTCTCTGAAATCAATAAAAGTATTTTAAAAAAAGAAATCAGAAGGAATGCTACACTCAGACAAATAAAGCAAAAGTTCAATATCTGTTCCTTTGTATCACCAGTAAACCTTTCTTTTAGACAGCAAACAGGGTCTATCTTAATAAACCCTTTATTAACCCTTATTTTCTGTCCTCTTCCTTTTTCTGCATTTTTAAAATATATTTTATTGATTTCTTTACAGAGAGGAAGGGAGAGAGATAGAGAGTTAGAAACATCGATGAGAGAGAAACATCGATCAGCTGCCTCCTGCATGCCCCCTACTAGGGTTGTGCCCACAACCAAGGTACATGCCCTTGACCAGAATCAAACCTGGGACCCTTCAGTCCACAGGCTGACACTCTATCCACTGAGCCAACTGTTTAGGCCCTCAATGTATTTTTAAAAATTGTTAACTGGAAACCAAAGATAATAAAGTTTTTTCAATTTTATAAAGTATAATAAGACAGCATAGAGCTATGTAAAGAATATATTTAGACTTATACTAGCACCGTTTTTATTTTGTTTTGTTTTTTTACAACATGATGCACTAATTTAAAAAAAAAAAAGAGTTTTCCAACTGCTTGGAAAGTTTTATAATAATACTCAAAGTTTTATAATAATTAGCTCTTGGTATATTGTCATTGTAGAAATGCTGCATTTTAGGCAAATTCAGGATATATATATATATATATATATATATATATATATATATATATATATATGAAACTAACCACCTGAAAGTAAATGTGCATATGACTCCAGTTTATAGGACATGAAAACAAACTGTGGCACATTACTAAGGTCCATCTTGCAAATGTGATAGGGACCTTTAAAGACATCACAAAATATATGTCAGGAATTAAATGTTTAATATTTTAAATCCTCGGTGCAAAATGAGATGGGACATATAAATGTACACGGACCCGTACATTAGTTGAGTGCCTATATAGACAGGACCCGCTATGGGCAAGTCCCTGGTAGAGTAGAAAAAGCACTCCATGGTTCTTAGGTAGAAAGTCTACAGTCAGTTTTTCACATATCAGGAATATAGGTAATTTTAAGCAAAGAACACATGTGGGATAGAGAGGAAGATGAGGTTGGAATCACAGTTAGGGCCTCACTGAAAAGTTCTTGAAATGCTTGGCTGAAGAATTGGAGACTCAATGATGATGTGTTTAGCAGTGGAGATTGGTGCATTTAGCCTATGAAGACTAACTGACAGAATGTAGAAAAATTACATACTTGAGAATATCAATATAAATATAATTTCCCCAAAGGAAATGTTTAACGTAAAATTTGAATAGTGTGCTTTAGTCTGTCATGTAGAAGAATCATATATTTCACTTACCTCTCATTCAAACGGACAGTTTACTGTTCTTTTTTATATTCTAGTAACACTTCATGTGCTTGCAAATAGTTATTCTCCATTTGCCATCTCTTTTTGTGGAAAAAAAAATGCAGAGCATTAACATCACAAGAACTTATTTTCTGTCTTTTAAATAATTTATTTCCAAGCATCCATGGTTTCTTTCCAATCATCCCAAATAAAGAACTAGGATAGGATACAATACATTCATGTGAACTGAATTAATAAGTCCCAGCCAGTGACTGGAAGCAGTCGGTAATGTACCCAAATTAGCTTGAGTTCTTCTCTCCTCCATTTACTGCTGTTTGCCCTGAAATTTTGACATGGTAGAGAGAAGTTCAGGGTCAGGAGATGTATGGCCAGATGGCTCTCCTGAAACAGTCAGCTGTGGGCAGATGCTCATGTTCATGAGTGTCCTGTTGTTTTTTACCAATTCACAAATGTATTTCTCAAAACAGGGAACATCATACAAACCTATCATGCCAACATAACAAAAAGCTGTGTTGCTTCCATGCTTGGACAGGTCATGCCCTTGCTACCAAGTCAGAGGCAGATACACTGCTATTATTTTCAGTAATGGCAGCAAGGCCTCATTTAAGCCCACTCACATGGCAGATGAGTTTCTCATTAGTATCAGGACCATCGTTTTACTTGTCTCCACTTTTTAAAAAGTCTTTCTAAACGTAACCTTTTTTTGTTTTTTCGTTGATTTTCAACACATTTTAACCGACCATATGCATTCATTTGTTGAACATTGAATCCTTAGAGTTCATTATAGCTTTTGCTTGTCTCATTTATATCTAGAATCATACACAGGTATCCTGACCCCCATAAATCAAATGAATGAGAGGCTGGCACATTTATAACAATTAATTGACTTTTCTTTTTTAAAAAAATCTTTTCTGTACTTTTCAGCTGGTTATTCTCTACTCTATAACTAGCAGTACCACACTCTGAGTGATTGTTCTTCCTTATATATGATTGTATTTTCAATCCAAGGTAATACACTGGATGTACTTGAGAAAACAATTAATTTATCATGTTAAAAGATACCACTTTCTTTCATAACAGTTGTGTGAGTCTATTGAGCATTATTCATTTTAGAAAAATACTATAATCGATATTATTTAGGATTATATTGATAAAATAATCTTGGTCTGAGAATAGATAAGAAATGTAAGTTTTACACCAAGCACTAGTCAAGAATTGGTTTGTTATAAAAAAAAAATAACCTGTAGAAATTATTTATTCTGGAAATGAATTATCATATATTGCTTATTAACATCTTATTTGTGGCATTTTATTACTGACAAAGAAATGTAACTTCAACTTCATATACTATGGAAATGTGATCAGTCTATACCCACTGATTAATTAGCTGCCAGGCATTTAGGGTGGATAAACAAACACCTCTTTAGGAACATCTATAGACTTTTTGCTCTTGCTAGAGGCACATGGGAAGAGCCACAGAGTTTTTTATCCAAGCCTTCTTATATTAGATGAGAAAACTGCTGTCTGGAGGACTTAAAAGACCTCCTCCAAGTCATCAAGCTTGTTAGTGGCAGAGCTGACATCAGACTCAACGGTTCTGTCTCCCAAGTTCAATGTTGTTTTCATTTCAGTTCTCATGTTCTCTAGCAGATCTTGAGTCCTAGGTAGTAAATATTTAATGCAGGACACTAACTTGAGGAATCGAATTAAAAATTACAACCAAATGTAGAATATTCTCATTAGTTAGGTAGCAATTTTGTGATCTAGGGATTTCAACAAAATTAATTCAGTGGACCACATGTTAATAGGAATGCTACAGAAAAAAATTAAGAAAGAGGGGATTGTTTCATGGGCAAAGTTTGATAATTATTTTTCATTCCTGGAGAGTTACAAAACACTTTAGCATATGTCAGAGTGAGAAGTCCTGAATTAAAATAATCTACTTGCTTTTTAAATCCAGTGTTTCTCAGAAGGTTTGCCCATGGTGTGTGTGTGTGTGTGTGTGTGTGTGTGTGTGTGTTTTCCTTTGAATACTTACTTTCAAGATGGGGTTCTTATTGAAATATTAGACTGAACACTAATGAATAAACCAACAGGAGAATCCTAAAAAGTATTGTAAGCTTTTTTTTTTTTGCTTTCATATTTCTGATGATATAATAATGGCAGCAGTAATATCTGATTCCTTGATTGTGTTAAAAATAACAGTAATTGGATAATTATTTTCCTTCAGAATAAGGTTTTGTTGTTTTCCCTCCCTTAAGTTTGGGCAGAGTAAAAGTTGTGGTCATTATCTTAAAATTTTGTTTTTTAATATATAGTTTTGTGAAATTTTTTCAATATGACATGACTAAACAAGAGATTTTATGATGTGTAAAAGATGTAGTAAGTTTATCAAAACTCAGCCATCTGTGCCAATAATCTTGTAACATACCATTAGTTGTATGATTCTTGCATCTGATGTGTCCTTTTACTTTTCAGAATAGATTGGTTCCTTTCTAGAAGTCAGATCTCATGTTCTACAGAGAGATAGGGAAGGTTTTTTGCCTCTTGGAATATTTCTAACCATGGGGAAGGCAGCAGGTGCTACTTCCCTAGTGTATTCTGTTTTTTCCCCATCTACAAAATATTAGAATAATAAATAGTCATAAATAAAAGAAAACAAAAAAAATAGTTATGGTAAGACTTATGGAAGTGAAAACTGCTATAAATCTGAAATTTATATAAAATTTATGTAGAAAAACTTCTTGCTCTCTTTTAAGCAACTCTTCTTTGTCATAACTTAGTTTAGAATAAAAATATGTACCTTATCTAAACCGACTTATAGAGCACATATTTTGACAATATTTAAGGGACTCCATAAACTTTGGAACAGAAAAAAAGCTTAATAGCAATGTCAACTATACTTTTAGTATAATTCATACTTAACCCTTTATCTTTATAATAATAAATATCACAGCTAGTTTGAGCAGGCAACTTTAATTTACATCGTTTGGTGAAAGGTTTTAGCTAGTGTTTATATATCAAGAATTCCGAGTCTTTTAAATTAGCTTTACATTTTTTGGATCAACTCCATAAAGAAATTTATTTTTGTTACATGCAGACACAGTTGAGAGAGAACCTTATCATTTCTGCAATTATGACCCTAAGCCGACAGAGTCTATTCCCTGTTTACTTACTCTGATTTAGTGTGTTGTGTCAGTTGACAGTATTCGAGGCTCCTGTTGATGTAAATTGCCATAAAGCGAGGAAACACAGGCAATAGACCCATCAGGGAGGCTCAGCACTATAGAACAGCACAATTGTAAGAAAAGGGTTTGCAGAAAAGTTGCTTGTCAGTCTTTGGAAATTGACTGTAAATGCAAATTGGCCACAGCTTCACAGTCCTTGAACAAAAGAGATGGAAAGTGAGGCACCACGGAACAAGCTGAATGCACTTTTAGGCATAGCTGCTTCCATGAAGACAAAAATAGGATCCCATTTGTTCATTCACAATAGATACTCAGACTCGACATTCTGCTATGCCCGTGGTTTAGTGGAGCCTGCAATGCTCCCAGGAGAAGGGTTGCCTCATTCTGATTTATCTTGATGTTTCCCCTCCTTCCTATACAGGGAAGTCTTCCAGCCCTCCCCACTTTGTAGGATTAGAAGGAAAGACATACTCAGAAGCCAGTCTCTTCTGTTACCTTTGTACCTTTATGCTGATGGGATGCTGTTATAGTTTTATATTTATGTTTGGATATTGTGTCTCCTGATGACTCATTGCCAGGAACCTGGTCTAAATTTCTCTCACAAAACCTGGGGCTCTTCTAATTTGCTTCATGAATAAAAATGCACACTAGAATCCCTAGGTCAGAGGGACAAGAGGAAGCACAGAACAATAAAAAAATTTTTTTGGCATGCCTATATTCTTAAATATCACTCACATTTAAAGAATTATTTTACTTAAAAGAATATTGGATTGCTGCAATTTTTGCTTTAAATCCATCTCATCAAAGGAGGATGATTTATTTTTCTGTCTCAAGAGGTATTTCACTTTAAATAGAGAGGTAGGAAAGAAAGTGATTTTAACAGAGGTTTACTTTTCATTTGTACTGATAAGTTACATATATGGATAAGTGACTTACATTTGCATGGAACTGAGCTGTCCTTATCTTCTGTGCATATTTTTATGCTTTCTCTATACATGTTTCTGTTATAAAAAAAAAAAAAGAGATATTTTTTCAGAAAATAATTCTAAAACACCATTTTTTTATAATAAACATTTATTCAGGTATGCCTGGGGAGAACCTTCCTCCCTAATTATCAGATTTGAACAACTCCAGTCAATGCTTATTATTATTATTTTTTTATTTTGACAGCACTCATCAATTTGGGTACTATATTGTGAGAAATATAATAAATTAGTTGTGAGAGCAGAGAGGTAATGAGGTGAATGGTATAAATTTTTGACAGTTTTGACACTACTAACCAATCAGAAAAAAATATATAGATACATATCCTAATTCAAACTGAAACCAGGTAACAATTAAATACATTTTTGCTAAAGTTAATTTTTGAATTTGAGATACTTGTAGATCCACCTACAGTTGTAAGAATTAACACAGAGAGATCCCATGCAGAAGATTTCCATCATCACAGGAATGTGGCTATAAAAGTGAGCAATTAAATATGTTTTGAGGAATTTCCCACCTCTAAATTTTTTAGTACCAAATATCCTTACATGTGCCCAGACTAACAACAGGGTTTATAGGAAAAACGACTAGGGGGTCAATGAGCTGGAATTCAGTTCTCAGCTCTGGCACTATAACTGATTTAATCACATTTTGGGAATCACGGCCTCATTGTGCCTTAATTATTTCATTGGGAGTTGGTCTAAATCAGTGATCCTCAAGTAGGAGGAAAGTGAGGGATGTCTCCTTTCCTTATGAAGACTTGTGTGAATCTTGGGCCTTAGGGGTTTTTCAGACGCAGCCAAATACCTTTCCCTCCACCTCCGCTCCCACCTCTGCCACATGCAGATTCTGAGTTTTGCCCCTAGACTTCTAGGATCTCAACTCCTTCATCCGCCATTGAGAATTGCTTATGAGAACAACTAACTGTGTTACTGGTGGGCTGTAGCTATACAGTTTACCAACAAAGTAGTCTCAAGCATCTCTAAGCTGCTTCTCAATTTTTTTTAAAATATATTTTATTGATTTTTTACAGAGAGGAAGGGAGAGAGATAGAGAGTTAGAAACATTGATGAGAAAGAAACATCGATCAGCTGCCTCCTGCACATCTCCTACGGGGGATATGCCCGCAACCCAGGTACATGCCCTTGACCGGAATCGAACCTGGGACCTTTCAGTCCGCAGGCCGATGCTCTATCCACTGAGCCAAACCGGTTTCAGCCTCAATTTTAAGATAATAAGAAAAATATCTGAAGAACATTGAAAATCTTCCTGCTTCAGAGCATCGGGGTGGAGGAGAATGTGTTCACTCTGTGGGCCAAGTCCAGGGTGGTGTCTGAGGAAGGTCTTCTCCAGGAGGGGTCCTGGAGAAAGGGGCCTGAGGACGTGCAGTTCTCACAAGGGAATGATCTGCAGGAATCGAATCCCCTAGGTTGAGGACCGAAGAAAACGGGTCACTCAGCATCGGAATGTGACCCTGTCCGATGTCTAATTTATAGTTTGTTTTTAATTTTAGAAATAGGCTGCTTTCTCCATAACTTTGATGTCCTATCTCCAAAGCAGATTTATTATAAAATGTTTTCATAGAAAAGAAAGACACGGTGTGTTTTTATCATTATAATTGCGGTCTTAAATATTTCTTTCCAGGGCCCAGTCTAGGTTGTTAAACCTCATTAGCTTTATACTTCTGGTTAGTGCTATCTCCTTGACTGTGGCAGATTCAACTTACCAATAATACTCCTTTCTATTCCTTTCCTTAAGGAGCCAAATATATGGGGAGGGGGGAGGACTTCAGACTACATGTCCAATTCATGTTGGAATGTTGAGAAGCAAGAAATGAGTCTGAACTGAAAACCAAAGAAAGAGGCAAGGAAAAGAAAAGGAAATAAAGTTTTTTCTATATCCCATTAGGGATGATACATGAAAGAAAAATCGAGGAAAGCCAGAAACAATAATATATTCTCCAAAGTGACAGCCTAATGAGATTTTTGGACCCACACTGGAATGAGTGTACTCAGAGAGCAGGCGCACAGAGAGATGAGGAGAGGGAAGTATTGGTCCGCGTGTCAACCTCCAGGTTTAAAATAACTCCGAAGGTATCCAAATCCCTTCCTCGGATGCAGGAGTGTTTGCACACTTGGTTGCAATGTAAGAGGTACCCAGAGCGAAAGAGAAGGCGATGGAAACCTGGATACCTGCATTCAAGTAAGACCCTCTGATTCTATCCGGCAAGTGACACAGCTGTCCTAGAAGATGAATTGCCAGCTCTGCAGTAATGCGCTGAGTGAGGTCTGAGTGAGAGAGCCCCAGAGACTATGGAGGCAGACCAGCTCTGGGCTTGAGAGCATCCAGTAATGACTCACAGGAGGTGGAAGAAAATGGGCTCAATTTATGGGCAGGTTCAGAGTGGCACAAAAGACAAATAACTTGATATTATTGATATAGTGATACCACAGAGGACAGGAAGTATAGCCAGTTACCACTGAAGTAAAAAGGATTTGTATTAACCCAGTGTATGAGTCTGAATGCAAGGGCCTCTGTGATGTCAGCTGCTAAATTCTTTATAATCTCAATTCTGAATGAGTTCCAGATTCAGGAATCTCTGGGATTGTTGAAATTTCTTGAAGAAAAAAAAATCCTTATTTCTATAAAGATACAGCAACCAATCCAACCATCTTCAGCATACCACTCTCTGTTAATAAAATATAAAAGATAATATGAATGATTAGCAGAGAAGACCAGAGAAGCTACAAGGAGTTGGTAAAATATATGACCATTACCGACCTTCCGGTAAAGGGTGAAACAAGATTGCTCTGGTATCATCTGTGAGAATTTCAGACAAGCTGTCTCGGAAGCAAAGCAGGCAGATAGGTGATGGATGGATGGATGCGTGGATAGATGGATGGAGGCTAAAGTGGATATGTGCATTGAAAGATGGAACAGAGCACTAGCATCTAAAGTCACTTGAATTTTGTTCTAAATGGGAAAAGAACAAAGGACAAACCGAACAAAGGAAACCACATATGGGATTAGCAAAACTGAGCATGAGCCGGAGCACATTGCGAGGAGGAAGCACTATTAAGGAGGCTGTCAGACTAGACAGATGATCCATTACCAGTGGAAACCAAGAAGCTCCGAACCATTAGCCAAGACTGCAATCCTCTCAGGCAGGGACCCGGCTGAGTGCCTGGAGACATGAGCAGAATCCATCTAGGAGCGGCATCGCTGCTTACATGGCCATCACAAGAGCATCACTAGGTCCAAAAGTTTTTGTGTGTGAAAGATGGAGCAACTTGTTTAATATCAGCTACTCCTGCAGCTCAGGGGTACTTAGGAGGACAAATAAGCCTTTTCTTTTTTCTTTTCTTTTCTTTTCTTTTCTTTTCTTTTCTTTTCTTTTCTTTCTTTCTTTCTTTCTTTTTTTCTTTTTCTTTTCTTTTTTTTTTTTTTGCCGCAATGCTAATTGTGCTGGACTTTCATTTTCAGAATATCAGGGAGAGATTTTATTTTTCAAAGGATGCAGTCTAAGTGTTTGGGGGAGGCAGAGAGCTGGTAATCAATGATTTTAAAATGCTATTTTTACGTGTTTGGTATCATCACTGTCCCTTACTGTTCATCTATCAGAGACAGTGTCATGAAGTGTTAAAGAGCATGGACTGTACACAGACAGTCTAGGTTTGATGCTTGCCTCTACTTCCTTATTAGCTATGCAGCCCTAGACAATTTAATTAACATGTTGGGGCCTCAGTTTCCTCATCCATAAAATAAGGATTAAAAACAGCACTTAGATCCTAGAATTGAGAAGTTGAGATGTGTTACTATATGTAAAGCACTTGAACAGTGTCTGGCACATGACAAAACATATTTCCCTATCTCCATCACTTCCTTCTATTATTCCCATTCTGCGTGTGGTATGCGTGTGCGGGAGCGTAGCCACAGGCTTGTGGGCAGAGAGTGATATTGAGGGATCACATGGCAGAAGAGGAAAAATGGGCTTCCCTAACATCCTGACTAGTTCTTTAAAAAAAAGGGGGGGTGGGGTGAGAATTAGCTTTGATAGTATGTAGGAAGGGAAGCCATGAGAAGGCAGAACAAGGCATAAGGCTACTGATACTTTTAATGAAAAAAAAAAGAAAGAATTGTGACTATAATGTTTAGAAAATGTACAGCTGATAAGAGCTAAGATACCTGGTCCTTCAGTGCTCATTGTCCTTTTCAAATATCTTGTGGCTTTTTCCACCTGTGCCGCTCACCCTACTGGGAATGCTTTTTGCCCCATAAGCAATTTCCATTCATTAACATTATTCCCATTTTCCAGAGCACAAAACAAAAAAACCTGTCTTTATTCCCAGTTACAAGGATTTGCCAAAAGCTACTTTTCATAAAGGTCCCTTTTGAATTTGCCTTACTTTTCTTTTTATTATATATAAATTCCTTTAAGACAAAAATCCTGTTTTCCTTCCTATTTATGATTTTTAATCTTCATCTGTCTGCCTCCCCTGTGCCCAATTCTGACCCCCTGTTGTAGCATGTGCACAAAACATATTTGTTGAGTTATGATTGAATCCCAAATCCATAAAAGCAAGGAGTTTCGTTCACTCTCTGGGAAAACTCTTAGAAAATCCTTTTCCAAGTCCCAGTAGACCCAGCGTAATGATAATGATAGCTTTTCAGCAATTACTTAAACACTGTATTAAGTTATTAAAATAATCCCTGCTTCAGGTTCTTAATAAAAATACGTAAATGGTCTCTGTTAGCTCAGTTTGGTTCTTGGTGAATTCTGTTCCTGTTTTTATTGTACCCCTGACACTGCTGCTTGCTGTTGGTTCATCTATGAGGCATTTGAAATGCTGAATTACTCTGCATTGAATTTGTTCTTGTATTGTCTAGGCTCGAGTCAGCCTCCTAGGGTCGTCACACCATAATCTTACACACAACATGTGCCTTGTGGCCCAGATGTTTTCCAAGAGGGAGTGCTGCAGCCAAGAAAAGCAAGATAGTATCTTGAATACCCGCAGGGATTGATATGACTGAAAAAGCAACCGTAGAGCCAACTAGATAGCTGTCCAAGAAAAAGCGAGCCTCTTATTTGTATAGTTGGAGTTTTGGTGATCAAATAGTAGAAATTCAAAAAATTTTTATGATAAGACCTTTAGCTTTACAGATTCTCATAATATCTGCTTTTCTAGTGCGGACTTGGGCGTTTGGCAGTTTGTAGATAAGCTAGGATTATAGCAACAGCAAGGGGAAAAAAAGGAAGCGTTCACAGACTGTGTATTGTTGCTCCATAAATGTAACACAATAAAAAATTACCTTTCTTTCCCAATATTTGCAAGTAACACAAGAATAAACAAAAACTGCTTCTAGAACGATACTTCTACTGTAGTGACTATGAATAAATTGCTCTTTGTGGTCTCTATATTTTCCCCCGACAAGGGGAAAATATATTGTATTTTTGCAGTGAGCAGGGGTACCTGAAGTTGTTTTGTATTTTTCAAAAATTGTGAAAGTATTAGTATTTTTTGTGGCGAGGGCTTATTTTTGCCGACATACCAATTAACAAAGAAACACTGTGGTAACATTACATTTATCTTTTTATTTCATTATCTTATTAACTGCTTCACATCTTTTTTATAACTATGAATATAGCTCTTAGTCATAAGCATCAAGCCCTCAAGGACTGTAGAAATTCATGTGTACGTCATGATAATGCCCTAGCCAAATTTTTCCTACCTCTTGCCTCTGAAAATCTTGTGGTTTTTGTTCTAATCTTAATAGCTTGGATTAGGACATTGTCTGGCCTAGTCTAGAATAGGGGAACCAATAGGGAGCTGATTTTGTCCTGGGGTCTAGCTGAGACTGTAGGTCTGTCTTAGGAAATGTGGTCTGAGAGGGCCACACCTTCCTGAGCCAAACTCCGATAACACCCTCAACTTCTAGATCCTGGACATAGCATTACATTGAATGAGTCAGACTCATTCATACACTATGAGAATTTATCACAGTTGGCTGCAGGCTCCAATGACCGTTGAGATCCCAGTACTTTTCACGTTTTTAAAGGCATCAGAATCTTTGTTTTCTCAAATTAAATCTATTATTTTGTTTTAAAACAATGAAATCAGATTTCCTCTTCTTGCAATAATTATGGGACCCAGGAGCCCATAATTCCACTAATTGGGGAGTTAGTTGCTTTCCAGTTAAGGAGATACATTAGTGGCATCCTTCTTTTAGCTTTCCATGTAAGTGGTTGGGCTGCTTTATATCCTGATAATTAAAAGCAGTTTATATGTATCTTATTTTCCATGAAGGAAAAAATTGTATTGATTGTATCACATCATCCTCATAGGTAGCAGCAAAATACCTTTATTGAGCATCACTGTATGCATAGCATTGTGCTAATATGAGATAAGCAGATGAATACATTTTTGAGGTCTATTTCCTATTCTTCCTATTCTATTTCCATAACTTAATTAGCTCCCGAACCCAATTCTAATATGCATAATGCCTTTAAGTATATTCCAAACTCAGTGGGGTAGGTTTTATTTTTTTTTCTTTTACGTATTCTCAGGACAGGGTAACACTACCTATTACATACATACACTATGAGAATTTAGCACAGTTGGCTGCTGGCAACAGACGCAAAGATTTATTCTGTGGAGCTATTTTCTAGCCTGTTGGATGCCAGCCAGCTGCCTAATGGATCATGAGTGAGTCAGTTTCATTCAGGCTCTTAGCAAAGTCAATTTGTCCAGCAGCACACGATTTTCTGTCGTGCAGCCTCTTTGCCTGGCACTGCTGTGACGGGCACAGTCTTGCTGTTTCTGCATCTCTAGATTCCAGCTGGGCTGTGGCCCCACAAGGCTGGTCCCTAGGGAATCAAAGTCCCCTCCAAAGAGGAAAAAATGATGAAAACTTCCAGGAAAAACCAGTCAGACTACAAGTCCCCTCTATTAAAAAGTGGGTCAGAAAAACATCCATGTATCAAGTTGGCTTAATGTTGTTGTGTGCAATGAACAACAGCACTTGTCTTTGGATTACTTCAGGTTCAATCGCCCTTTCTGTTTTAAGTTGTAGAAAAATAGTGAAAACAGGGTACATCTGGAAGGGACTAAATAGCACTTGCTAAGAAACCTGAGTCACACCCCAGTGTTGAAGAATCAGTGTGGCTTCTTCCAAGGCAGCGGTTCTCAACCTGTGGGTCGCGACCCCTTTGGCAGCCGAACGACCCTTTCACAGGGCTCGCCTAAGACCATCCTGCATATCAGATATTTACATTACGATTCATAACAGTAGCAACGTTACAGTTATGAAGTAGCAATGAAAATAATTTTATGGTTGGGTCACAACATGAAGAACTGTATTTAAAGGGCCAGAAGGTTGAGAACTACTGTTCTAAGGAAATCTGCCCAGTGTATGGGACGAGGGACCAAATGTGGGCAGGAAGGAGATAAGCCCTACTGTACAGGCCACTCCCCCCAAGATTGCCACGCATGGACTTTCTCTCTCAGGGGTCATGGCACTGGCGTGCCCAAGTCCAGGTAGGCACTTGGGAAGTGAGGCATCACCACACATGTCAGAGTTTACAAAATACAAGCAAATTTTCACGACCTTGTGGAGGAGAGCCCTGTCTGATTTGATTGGTTGTGAACAACCAAGAAGTCATTTTTTCTGAAGGAAGATATTGGGATAAGGGCTGCTGTTTGCACATATACATAATCTTAGAAGAGATTACATTATGCAAAATCAGACACATTATGCAAAAAGATTATTGTTTTAGCTAATGGCTCCAGGGCAGCCTAATTTGTCTTCTCTATAGGTCCCTCATTTTTAAGGAAATACTTTTAGTTTTCAAAGAATTCACGTCCTTTATTTATTTTTTTAAAATATATGTTTTATTGATTTCAGAGAGAGGAAGGGAGAGGGAGAGATAGAAACATCAACGATGAGAGAGAATCACTGACTGGCTGCCTCCTGTATGCCCCCTACAAGCCCACAAACCCTGGCCATGTGCCCTGACTAGCAATCAATCCTTGACCTCCTGGTTCATGGGTTGACGCTCAACCACTGTGCCTCACCAGCCTGGCAAAGAATTCACATTCTTGAAGGCCCTGTGTTGGTAGTAGAAGACATAGGCAGCATGCTTTCTTCTTAGCCAGGAGCCTCTATTTTAGAAATCATTAGATGGAAGGTGTCAGGTCTAAAAAAACTGTAAAATTTTGATTCCCCTTGGAGAAACTGTGGTTTCTCACTTCTGTTCATTTTCTTCTATTTGATACAATAAGATCAAAATATTGTGAACCATGTGGGCTAGGCAGAGATGCTCCCGTGGATAAGAAAAGTGTTTCATTATTCATACATGATATTTGTTAAAAGCACAGTATGTGAAAGACACCTTAGCTGCATAGACTCTCTGATTTCCTCTTGGATTCATTTTTGAAAGATTGTACATCATGACGCATACCTCACGCCTGTCGCTTTTCCCCTCGCCTTTTGTTTCTTCCTGTCTAGCCTGGGGAGCAGGGTTTTGGCAAAGTTTCAGCTGTGCTTTCTTAACTGCTAGACGTCAAGCACTTTCCACCAGGTAGAGGCTAGTGTATTCTTTTCACTGAGGTGAAAGTGTCATAATTTAATCCTCTATTCTGCCTTTGACCCCTAGAATCTATCAGCTTAAAATTCACATTTTAAAAATAGACGTCCTAAGTTATATTCAACACTTGTTAGTACCATTATTATCATAAATGTAAATCCCAGATTGCAGATGTTCATCCTTAGATTTTGCCAATATCCTCGTGTCTTTTTTCCCATAGATGAGTGTTCCAATTCAAGTGTTTCCTTTTCAAGAGTTTGACATTTCAGAGATTGTAGTAGTCCTAATATTTAGTCTCATGAGGTGCTTCATTTTTAAAGTACTTTTTTCATTGTTTTTTTTTCCCTTGCTGACCCATCATTCCACTAGGTCAGTTTTTTTTTTTCTTTTGTGCATGACTAATAACAATAAAGTCTGAGCTCCGTTCTCATATTCCATGTTTTAATTGTATAAAGCAGCTATGAAGACCCACACTGACAAGATTCTGAGCCTAAATGAAATTAGGTCATGTCTCAAAGAAATCATCTGTGATTCAAGCAAAATGTGTGGGTGTGCACATGTGCAGCACTGATAATATTTTCCCTGACAACTCCTACACGGTGTCCTTGTAGTGAAATGAGAGGAGCTTTGGAGTGTGTCTAGCACTCATGTACAGATTAGGACCCTACAGCCCAAGAAAATACAGGTGAACTGGACTAGGACCCAGGCTCCCACTGTGCTCCGAGTCCAGCCCTCTTCACTTTCAGCGAGCTCTGAACAGGACCTGAAACTCTGCCTGGCAATCAACTGCTGATGAAACAAAAGGAGAGAGAGTCTACCAGTCAATCTTGAGATTCTAAAATTGGCCGGCAAGGTTATGAATTCAAGAATTGTTAAGCAAAACTGAAGAATGTCTTTGTATCTTTATCACAGTTTTATGGGGAAGTGCAGAAATGAATACAAAGTAAAACGGTGGAACTTACTGTACCTGGTAAATGGAGATGTTGCAGAGAAGTTGGGGAAGAATTAGCTACAGGCAAAATGTTCCCTGTGGGATTAAAACACAGAATTGTGAAAATGACAGCTGGTTTAAGGCCCAGTTTAAAGTTGGGTGACTAGACAGACATTCGCTGTGATGTTGGGTGGTGGCACCCTGCAGGGCATATGTGGCTCCCCAGATTCAAAAAATGCCACATGATCAGAAGTTCCACTCCTTTTGCTAATATTATTTCCATCTACTAAAAAATCAGATATTTACAAATGAGAGTATTTAAATATTGGAGCAAACAAGAGATTGGGGGTCCCATTATTTATTAAAGTAGAATGTCCAAATGAGAATATGATCAAACAATGCGAACAGTCCAAGAGAAGCAAAGGAATGTCCATAGTATTTTAAGCCAGTGTCTGGACACTAAATATCAGACTGACTAGTCAATGAAAGTGACCACAAAATTAGATGATTTTGACCCAAAAGAATGCATTAGCCTCCTTTCCAACAGTGTTTGCCAGTTTTCCATTTCTGTGTTTCCCCTCTTCACCCCCAGCCCCAAGTGGAAATTAAGATGGTTTTCCACTTGTTTTGTTTTGAAGAGAGAACTTTATGTCACCAAACTATAATGTGAAGAGAACTGTTCCCATCAAAACCGACAGTCTCAGGGAGACAGGGAAAATGCAAAACTACTCATGTCTTAGAAAAGCTTTCCCAAGAGTTGGATCATGTTGGATAATGTCAAGATCCTCTTCACTTTCAAAGTCTCTTAATTACCTTGGGGGGTATGGGGTGGGGAAATACAAGTGGTGGAAATCTACTTTTGTTTTTCTTAGTGAAAAAAAGAGCATAGCACTCTTCAATGGAAAGCCCTTCTGAATTTCTCAAGCTGCGTTTCCTTGACATTTAACTCCTCTGTCAACAGAAACCGCTAGGCTGTTCCACATTTTGAAGAACACAAGAGCCTTGACAATTACCATGTTTCAGAAATATTGATTACTAGAGGCCTGATGCACGAAATTTGTGCAAGGGACTTAGCCCTTGCAGCCCCTCAGAGCCTTGGCTGGGCCACGCAGCTCCTCACAGCCTCGGCCAGCCCTCACAGCCCCAGCTCCGTCTGGAAGGACATCCAGAAGGTCGTTCGGCTGTTCGGTCTAATTAGCATATTAGCTCTTTATTATATAGGACATTAAGCAGCCTCAAAAATGTTCTTGCTTTTACCCATAGCTGTCTTTAAATTCTCTTTTCATAAGTTTATTGGAGATGGGAGGTAGTAAAGCTCAGTATTCTTTTCCAAGGACCTTTAAGTACAAGGTAATGATCGTTAAAGGTTGTTGCATGTTTGATTTGTCTACTTGATATAGGTAAATGGAGTCAAAGTTCTGTGAACTGTAGGATTGGATGAATGTTGCCTGCAATTCCGTCTGTGGAACCCACTTTATTGTTACACTAGAGGACTGGTGGGGTCCCGTGGCCTGGCGTGCCAGGAATCAGTGGACCTCTGCGCTACCACAGCCTGGCCTTACCCGCCAGCTAGCTGGGCTCCAGCCCGCTGTGCGCATAGATCCTGCACAACATGAAGTAGTGCACGAAGCGGCAGGTGGCTGGGGAGGAACCCAAGCCTGGGCCGGGCACCATTCCCGCTCATCCTGGCCCCCCTGTGCCTGTCGCTGCCACTCCGCTGTGGTCTCTGCACACCAGTTCTAGGGCGATACTGGCATGCCCATGACCATACAGCCGCCCAGTCAGTCCAGATGCTGGGACCAGGAGCCATGAGCCTGGTGTCCTTTGGTCAGCTGAACGGCACTCCTGCTGTTGGAACACAGTGACCACCAGGAGGCAGCTCCTGCACTGAGTGTCTGCCCCCTGGTGGTCAGTGTGCATCATAGCTACCAGTCAACCTGTCGGCCTGTCAACCTGTCACGTAGGCTTTTATATGTATAGATTAAACATGAGAGCTAAAGTTCTTCACTGAAGTGGATTGAGAAGAATGGAAGTAGGATCATGTGGGCTGAGCTTGAGGCAGCCTATTCTGTTAAAGAACTAGTATGGCAGCCAAGCTGGCATGGTTCAGTGATTGATCATCAACCCATGAACTAGGACAGTGATGGCGAACCTTTTGAGCTCGGCATGTCAGCATTTTGAAAACCCTAACTTAACTCTGGTGCCGTGTCATATATAGAAATTTTTTGATATTTGCAAAGATTTATATTTTTTATATTTATTTTATATATTTAAATGCCATTTAACAAAGAAAAATCAACCAAAAAAAAAATGAGTTTGTGTGTCACCTCTGACACGCGTGTCATAGGTTCGCCATCACTGAACTAGGAGGTCATAGTTTGATTCTGGTCAGGGCACATGCCTGGGTTTCAGACTGGACCTTTAGTAGGCAGCCGATCAATGATTCTCTCTCATCATTGATGTTTCTATCTCACTCTCTCTGTCCCTTCCTCTCTGAAATCAATAAAAACATACTTAAAAAAAAAATAGTATGGCACACCAAAGGAGAGAGTCCTGGACTAGTCTTCTCTCTGAACTTTGCATGCCTATAATTTTCATCATGGATAATTCAGAGAAACTCTCAATTTAATTATTAAATGTTTTCTCCATATCCAACGTGGACCATTCATTCTTGGCTTGAGCAAATCAGAGGATTGTATTGTGCCAAATACTTAACCTCTTTGTTCTATAGGTAAGAACCTTTAAAAACTCTCTTTTTGGCTGATATAATGATGTTGAACTACCCTCACGTGTCAGCATACTCTCATGGGGCTGATATAGTTAATGTACACTGCAGTGAACTTTCAACTCAGCTCCACGAGTCTCTGAAAGAGAGAGCTGATGAAATTTAGAGCTGAACAGAGACCAACATCCAACCTTTATATATATGAGCTGGAACTGGTTAGTATATAGCAATAGGACACCAATCAAAAGACATGGCAATCACTTAGAGTAAAACTGTATTAAAAATAAATTGCAAAAGCAGATATGATTTTCATAAATCTGGGGAGTATGGATCTGTTGCTTTTTATAGCATCTGAATTATGGCTTGGGCTTATTAAGAATTAAGAAAACAAATTTCAGTGCTGTCAATGATACCTCAGTACAATATGGAACAATCTGTTAGATGTAAATGTGCTAAAAAGATAACAGCAATTTTCAATGAGTAAACACATAAGTAAAGCACCTAGAATAAAAGAGCTTTTTTACATAGTTTTCAAGGAACAGCTGGGGAATGGGAGAGGCGTAAAGAAGTAAAACATCAAGAAAAACACATCTGTGATGGAACTGTAGGCAAAGCTCATTACAGGAGAGTTATAAGGGCAGATAAGATCTTGTTGCTCTAAACTAGTTATTTGGTAATACACCAACAATTCAGCCTAGAAGCACAGCTTTAAGGTGTTACAGTGGCAGCCATACCTGTCTCTGGTTGCACTGGAGAGAAAGCCCAGATAGTAGAAAGTCTGAGGAAATAAGAGTGTTATAAAAGAGCCATGAGTATGTATTACAAAGGATAATGACAAAATAAAGGCCTAGGAGGAGGTCAACTAGAGACCTGAGTAAAGAACCAAAGGCCCCGCTTTGGTTTAATACAGGATGGCTTTTATAAGAGGAATGACTCATATTCTCTATGGCTTACTCTACTTTATGAAGGCTAGTCTCCGAGAATCTCTAGTCTGCTTATTGGAACCAAATATATGAAGCAGGTGAGATGATAAAACAATCCACATACAGCTGTTACTTGAGTTTGACTTTTCATATAATATTAAAATCTTAGGGCTGAGAGTAATGTCCAACCACTACCTTCAGATAGGACTTCACAGACCAAGGAAATGTATTACCTACTTGATCCATTCACAAATAAGGCATAAACCTTCCTGGAAGAAATTCCACAACTGCTATTATAAATGCCTCCAGTGATAAAGACCCTAAAGCTAACAGACAGGTATTTTTCCAAGTACATTTAAATGCGGTAAATCGATTCTATCTATTCTTTTTATTTCCTGTGAATTCGTATTTGCGTTCCCACTTCCTAAGAGTGCACGTGTCTCATGGTCAGTTAGTTAGAAACTATGTAAGGAGTAATTTTGCATGGTTACAACTGCTGTGCCAGTGTAAGTAACTCTGCCTTTAATTAAGTAATTATTTAAAATGGAACTTGTCTACTTCCTCCTATTCTGTAGCTGACAGTGATTGAGGGGCTTGGTGTGCCCACGTGGCTCAGAAATGGAATCAGTAAATGAGAGCAGTTGTCAGCCCCAGATTCTGATGAGTGGAACAGCTTGCGTGGGTTAGTGATTAATGCCGTAGTAAGGAATGAAGCCTGCTTTCCTAGAGAAGCCACGGGACAAGCTATAATGGACTGGAGTTCTATGACAGTTGTCCAGTGGTGTGAACCATCTTTGAACTTAGTCAAATGGTGATGTAATTTAATATTGGAACTTGAAAAACAATGAAACGATGACTTCGAATGTAAGAGAACAAGATTTTCTGGTTTCTATTTTTATTTTATGTCATTCCATGAATGTGATTAGTGCAGCTTTTAAGATCATTCTTTTGGAATTTCTTGCCTTTTGTTGTCTTGAGCCAACTTTTACTAATGGCGCAACTTTTACTCTAATGTCAGTATCCTTAATTGGTAATACAAGGGTTTGGGTATCCATCCATAGGACCAAAAAGTATATGTAAGAAAATATTCAAATGGATATATCTCCCTTTGTAAAGATTTAATAATAGTTTAACATATTGAAAAATAATTCTACTGACAGCTTTATTGTGATGTAATTAACGTACCTTAACATTTTCATTGCCCCCAAAACAAAACTCATACCCATAGAGGTCACTTCCCATTTCCTCCTTCTCACTCCCCACATTCAAGTTGTTTTTGAAGGTGTTCTGATTAGAACTCTACATTTGTGACTTGTGTTTATAGCTAGCAAATTTTTATTAATTCAAAACAAGTGATTCTACATATATAGTAGTATATGTAATGTATTAGAATGTTATTATTTTAATGAATAGTGAAATATTTTAATATGTATAACTGATGAGATAACTTTAGCAATATTATGAATGAAATGAAATAACTAAAATGAATGCTTTTATCTTAACTCATAATTGACATAAACAGAAAATTAAATTATCTAGGTAGATTAGATAAATTTTCTTAAAGAAGCAATTAAATTACTTTTCTCTAATGTACAAACTATTATATAAATGTGTGCAACTATGTAAAAGAACTCAGATTAGAATTTCCTTTAAAAATTTTTCATCCCTTTTTATTTATTCAACAGATATTTCCTTTCCACCACAAATGCAATAAATCCTTATTCTGTTCACCTCTTCCAATTGGTACCTTGGGTTTATCCTGCACATCAGCTAAAAGAATTAAGTTAAAGTTTATCTCTGTGGATAGAAGGGCTCAGTGAGTTATTTGGTGAGGTACAAAGGGAACCTGTAATTTATATAAGTAAATATATTGCACGCAGTTTAAAATAGCCACCATTTAATGTAGGATTCTGTACACACTTGCCCACCCTCCTTCTCAAGCTCAGTCCAGCTCTCTGGACCCTAAACCACCCTGACCTGCACTCCCTGGAATTGCCTATGTCCCTTCCTGCCTTTGGATCTTCAAATAAGTCCTCTCTTATGAAAATCTATAGCTCGCCCACCCATCTCCCACACTACCCTGCCCTTTGCTTACGTAGATAATTTCTCCTTCAAATCTCACCTCTGCAATGCTCCCCCTGGGAAGCCTTTTTCAGCTTTCCCTGTTAGTGTCCTCAGAGCACCATAATTTTTGTAAGTAACTTTCATGATCTCACCCTAATCTCCTTTATTTGCAAATATTTGGAAGCACTGGCTTAATTGTGCAACACACACATACCCTCACGTACTCACTGTGTGTGTATACGAATGATCCAGTAGCTTTTCAGAAAAATCTACATTTTAGGCTTTTCATTAAGTCAGACCTCACTTCCTCTTGAGAATTCAGGATTATTATTTTTTTAACACATTAATACTGTGAGATTTATTCTCTGTGTTTAAATCAAGAGGCAACAATGCCAAGATGATAACTTGTCAGTAATTGGTCAGTTTTCACTGTTGAAAAACAAACAATATCTTTCTCTCAGAAGAATAACAATTCAGTGATAGAGGGGGCATAATGTCTAAAGGGCCAGCATATGTGAAAGCAATTTTTAAATATTAATTGTTGTGGTCTTTCACTTGAGTGATTCTGATTTTTTGAATCTTATTAAACTGCTGATTTCTCAACTTACTAACACCTACTTTGAAATAGGCAAAGCTGTCAACTAAAAGAGAATGTACCCAAATAAAAGATGATTCATTTTGGCCCCGGCTGGTTTGGCTCAGTGGATAGAGTATCAGGCTGAGGACTGAAGTGTCCCAGATTCGATTCTGGTCAAGTTCACATGCCTGGTTTATGGGCTTGATCCCCGGTAGGGGGCATGCAGGAGGCAGCCGGTCAATGATTCTCTCATCATTGATGTTTCTATCTCTCTATCCCTCTCCTTCCTCTCTGAAATCAATAAAAATATATTTTTAAAAAAGAGAGATGATTCACTTTATAAAACTTGACAAATACTATGATTATTTCTGAACTATCACTTTCTGAATTAGTTATATGTTTCTACCCTGCTTCCTTCCGTGAAGGATTTACTAGTAAGGCATTCTTACTGCCCAGCATTCAGGTGCTTAAACAAAAGGAAAATGTGAATGGTGTACTTCAATAAAGAAGGGACACCCTTCTGAATTGAAACTCTCCCAAGTGAATATGAAAGTCCATAAACTGACATGGGATACTAAGATCATGAGATTACAAAAATGACATAGCCTTGAGATTTCATCACAAAATAAATCAAATTGCTAGGAAATGGATTTCTCTTTTCCCAGAAATCAGGCACGCTTCCAGGATGGCTTTTTTCCTAAGACTAACAACTTCTCATCATTGAGACTTGGCTTGCATATTTAATATAAAAAATGGAAAATCTTCACCCTTACTGGTGTGGCCCTGCAGTTAGAGCGTTGACCCTGTGCACTGAAGGGTCATGGGTTTGATTCCTGGTCAAAGGCAGGTACCTCTGTTGCAGGCTCTACCCTAAGCCTCGACTGAGGCACATGCAGGAGGCAACCAATCGATGTGTCTCTCTCACATCAGTGTTTCTCTCTCTGTGTCTCTCTCTCTAACCTGACTTCCCTCTTTCCCATTCTCTCTAAAATCAATGGGACAAATATCCTCGGGTGAGGATTAACAACAACAACAACAACAAAAAAGGAAAATCTTTGAAAAAATAAAAGGATATTTCAGGAAAACATGTCCCAAGTGCTATCTTTAAGGCATTGTTCAGACACCACCCACATCTAAAAAAAATGACTCTATGTCACTTCCAGAAAGCATGTGGCAAAACCTGTGTGCTTCTGAAAGGCATGTGGGACTAACTTCAAATGTGCCTAATAGCCACAGATGAAATCATGCATGAAAATCAAGTGAACCTGTGGAAACAAACAGCAACCTGTTATTCAGGCATTTTTGTTGGTACAGATGAGTTTTCAATAGAGAATGGGTTAATGGATGTTATGAATGTTGGTAATGCTTTTTTCAGTATTGTGAATATTTACTCGCAAAATTATTAGTGAGCTCTTAGAACTTGAAGAAGGAAAGAATCAAAAACAGGAGTGAATTGAAAGATTGCTTAGACTATTTTAATGACTTATAGTCTTATTTTTGTATTTTTATTCTTTCCTATTGGTGAATATTTCAACAAAATGCAAGCGAGTTTAAAAATTACAAAATGTACCTAAAAGTACAAATTTGAGTTTGTATCTTAATAGAATCAATGATTTTATGGGGTAACATTTAATTATATATTTTATTTGTTTGCAGAAAGATTTTTATACTTGGATTTCCTAAGTAATGCTGTTTTTCTTGGTTAATGGATGGGAGAGGGTTCAGAGAGGACTCGAGGCATTCCCCACCTCCTGATCTTACTGTCTGGCCCTAAACCCTACAGGACTTTGAGCCAATTGGAGCCTGAGCACAAACAATATTGCTCAGGGCAGGAGGAGGAGGGTTTTGCACTGACTCCTTTGGAGTCTTCAAATTTTCTCTTCTCAGTTATCCTGTAGTGGAGCTAATAATCTCATAAACACTATTAGTTTTCAAACACCCTTTCAACTCTTCAGTTTTCCAATTGATCTGAGAAATGCTTTGATCTTTTTTTGTCTCATGATATTGTAGAACTGTCTTCTTGATGATTTTTAAAATACTTATTGTTTTCACAAATATTTCACCTGGGCTATCATGCCAATTTTATTACTATAACTTTCTTACATTCAAAGTGACACAAATTGTTGTGATGCCTAGACTTTTCTAGTGAGATCTATGTTATCAAATTGGAAGACAGAAAATCAATAGGACCAAATAAAATTAATCTCCCCATGACAATAACAATAGGTCATAAAATATGTGCTGCTCATGAAGGTACATGCAAAGTGTACTCCTTGGTTGAGCATTCTTCATTGCACATCTAATACCAATCTCAAAAAAATAAAGAATGGGGGGCAGCGTGGGGCTAAAGAAAACTGAATGTTTCATCAGTTGCATATCTTTGAATCAGAATATTACTTGGAATAACAAAGAAAAATTTATCCTATTGCATAAGCATTTTAAATGTTTTATGACATATAGAAATCATTGTATTGTATTACTTTCTTTTTAACATCTATATGTTTTTCTTCTAAAATAATTTCTTTGGGGATTTTGGGAATTGATAGGGACTGTTTTAAGTAAGAGGCCGTTCTAATTCATGTTTTAATACAATTCATAAATAAAATTCATTGATAAAATTGTCTTTTTTGATAAATTGATAGGTAAAGAAAATTTTCTTCTGGTCAGTCTACTCATAGGATATATAATATAGATATGAAAATCTGTTATATTTTTACATAGAAACAGGGTATAGCTTATTTTTTTAAAATAGTAATAAACCAAGCTATTTTTAAAATTTGGAATTAACAGATGAAAACTTGCCAAGTATCTGAAATAAAAGTATTTATGCAACTGAAGGTTTATGCTTTAGTTTTTTTAATTTGGGGACTTTTTAGACAACTACTAGCTAAATACCTATTGTTTTCATTGAGATAGTGTTACAACACATTCAGTCTTTGAAAAGGCAACATCTTCTCTAGGGAAATGAGGATGGTCTTCACTCTGCTGTCTCTCTGACCCCTTGGCACATGGTAATTTCAGATACCATCAGCAAAAATGGGCTGTGCTGAACAAGCACTTATAAACTAATGGCTCCATACAGGACAGAGCGGTGGCCCTTTAATGACAAAGAACGATTCACAGGAAATGAGTTAATTTAATAAATTGCCAGTTGCCCATCAGGCATCTAAGCAGAATAATGATATATGCAAGGTGCTCTAAAAAGAATGTTTTTCTCTTTTTTTATTTTTCTTTCCCTTTTCTCCATTTCTCATTACTCTCTGGGGAGGTAGTGAAACTGGGGAAGAGGACATATCAAATAAAAAGTGTGACAAATTAGTGAATGTTTAACAGTGATTTATTGAGCTGGATTAAATGAATTTAGAGGTGAATCTTCAAGTGATCATTTCTTTCTTTCAAGGTTTTATTTATAATCTAAGATGTTTTCATTTGAGGAGCAGTGATACTATCAGGCTTATATATAAAATTTACTAAATTGTATCAGTGGCTTTGCAGAGGACACCATGAACTTTTGTATAATAGACTGGAAGATTAATCTGCATGACACACAAAGTTAGAAATAGCTACTTACAGATATTATGTTGTGACAACAAAACAAGTAAAACAAACAAAAGGGGTAGTTCAAAATCTATGTTGAAAGACAAGATCTGATTTCTGAAAGCTCAAACCAGTTTATAATTTGAGAAAAATGCATGAATATCGCCTGCACTTCTGTACACTAAATTTGATTATTTCATGCTTTATTTGCTATTACCATCATGAAATTAATGGAACATGTTTAATTACTATTGCTTGGAAACATCACTAAAATATAGTGTTCTTCAAGTCATCGAACAAAGAAGCTCATATTTATCACTTACAGGCAGATTTTATTGGTCTTGGCGCATTTAGTCACCCCACCCCCATTCATCTGCTGATGGCCAATATAAGCTGTAGGAAGTCTCATCAATGAAATTAGTAACCTGTGGGGACAGAGATGCAATTAATGCCTGTCATTCTAGATTTGTGATCATTTGGGATATGCGTTTTATATCCATTGGAAATATTTGCTTGACTTGTTAAAATGTAGAGTTATTTCTATGGGTAAATATATTTTAAAATTCTAAACACATAAAATATTTTTACATAGCCAAATTCTTAAATATATTGAATGAATTACAGCTTTTCGGAACAGCGATCAGCAAGTGACTAGTGACCACATTTTCAAATTGGCTTCTGCTGTATTTGACAAAAACTGCTACCATGGCAAAATTTGTGATTTAGACTTTTACCAAAGTAGGAAATATGTGAGGGACATTGTGTATTTTTCCACTTTGAGAGGGATCTCCTCTATCTGCTCTCTATTCTTGCCCCCAATGTGCACCAGTTATAAATTGATGCATTAGAATCAGATGCTTGAAGGTTAAGATGTAGCATGTTTGTGGTCTGTAAAAATAATGTCAGGTCTTGTTTAAATATGAAAATTGTTGAGTTTAACCCAAACCACCAGCATCACTAATAAATCACTTAATCTTCTCCTTAAAAACCAGAGAACCTCAAATTTGGAAGAAATCTGGAATTGTTTGAGGTCTAATCCGGACCCTTATTGCCATGAGTCCCACAGAAGAAAAATTGTTAGTCTATGCTTCCTTTAGTTACAAAGAAATGCCCAACTTGCCAAAGTTTACCCATTTTATCTTTGTTTAGCTCTACAAATTTATTTATATTTTCAGCCGAAAATTTGTGTTCCTGTAGCTTCCATTAATTTGACCCAGTTTCTACCCCTTAAATACAGAGTGGGGCAAAAGTAGATTTATAGTTGTTCATTGGAATATAATATGATATTTAATAAATAATAATACAAGAATAAACTCTGTGTTTCCCATACTCACAACTGTAATCCTACTTTTACCCTATCCTGTATATAAATGTTTCATATGTTCAGCTTTGATATGTTTGAAAACCAATACCATTTCTCCAGACTCTTCTGCAACAAGCCCCAATTTCATCTACACTCTTTACATGGTAATATTTGAGCCTCTTTTTGAAGGCTGTTTTATATGACGGAGCCTGGCATGCATGGTAGCTAAGGGAAATGCAGATATGATGACCAAACTCTCCCAACCGCTTTTTCTGGGCCTCCACAGCAGGGAACCTGCTAGCAGCATTAGAAGCGCATAGCTTGAAAAATGGTCTCTGCACTCTTCTCTTTAACCCCGAGCGCTCCGGAGTTCCCTCTCCTCTGCAGTGCTCGTGCTGAGGTAGAGCAGTTCTATTGCAAATTCAGTCTAATTTGGGGACTCCAGATGTGCTTTTACCTCCACAGCCTAGTAAGACTGACAGACTTGGGATGCTGATGAACACCTGATTCTAGAATTTGTTCATTAGCTGGCCCTGCACTGCTTACAGCCCGAAAGCAAGTCTTTTCATTGACAGCATTATTGACTCCTAAGTTATTATTGCCTTGGACTTGAACCCTGAGACCATCAAAACAAAAAAAGAGGCAAGAGTATGAGTGTATATGTGTGGGGGTATATTTTGTTAGCTTGAAGTGAGTTTTGATTTGAAAGCTTCCCCCCATTCTCCTTGGTTCAATCACAGCAGAAATGGAGTAGAAATCCCTGAGGTACAGCAGCAATATAGTAGTGTAGTTCTCATCTTTTTTTATAAATCCAGTTTCAGGAATGAAAAAAATACATTTTCGTGGTTTGTTTTTATGACTGTGTGTGTGTGTGTGTGTGTGTGTGTGTGTGTGAGAGAGAGAGAGAGAGAGAGAGAGAGAGAGAGAGAGAGAGAGAGAGAGAGAGAGGGAGAGGTATTATACACCCTCTTCACAAAGGAAACACTAAACATGCTGTATACTGTTAACGTTGCCTGATAAGTTACAGGACACCCAGTTAAATTTGAATTACTGATAAACAATAGATAATTTGTTAGTTTATGAATATCTCTAATATTGCATGGACATACTTACACTAAAAAATATTTACTATTTATAGGAAATTCAAATTCAGTTGGTTGTCCTGTGGTGTTTTTTTGTTTTGTTTTGTTTTGCTTTTTTTGCTAAATCTAACAGTCTTGTTTTCAAGTGGGGCGTGACAGCTAGTGAATCCGGCGCTGGAGAGGGAACTGTATTCCTAGGAAACTGAGCCCTGATAGAGTGTCTTTTAACCTTTAAGAAAGAGACTCTTGGTTAGTAAATGGCAGAAGGAGTCTCATTCCTTCTTGAAACCCACAAGGCAAGGAGTCTGGAGCCAAACACAAGGGAAGCATCTAGGATTTTCCTTTTCCAGGATCTGTGGCTGAGTCAGACAGATGGTTTTACAAGTGGTCAGGAGTGGAGGGAGCCAGACGGCCAGGGGAAATGATAAGCAGTAGAGAATGGTCCAAGCCGGGAATATCAAGTTTATCACTAAAGATAAAAGGTGTAGGCCTGGGCTATAAATCAGGGGAAAGAAAAGAAAGAATGGGATTCTGTCAGGAACCCAAACATGGAGGGGTGGATAGTGGACAGGATGGGGAGAGATTGGCCTGATGTTAAGCCACAGGGACAAAGTAGACACCCACGAATGTAAAGGATATGAGTCAAGTAAAGAGGAATTTGCTTGCAGAGATGAACTAGCAAATGAGATAAACTGGACTGATAAAATTCATTCAAAACAAAGTTTAAATTCATATAGCAGTTTCATAAATACTAAATCTGTCTCTAATGGGCCTGAGCTAATAGTAAGGTAGTAAAACCAAAGGTCTGTGACTCTCGGGGAGAAGCACACCTTGGATGAGAAATGTACCAGGATATTTTAATGTTATTTGTATTTACAAATAAATCATACATATGTAGGCATAGACATATTTGAATATTTTATATCTTCTCTCATTTATCTTTCCACTACTAGATAAATGAGACTTATACATATCCGAGTAGAGAAACAAGTTAAAAAGAAAGATAGCTTTCTTAATTTATCTGAGACACTATGCTATATGCCACCCAGCAAGTCAGATAGGAAAAGGCTTCTGTGTATAGTGGGCACTTAGGTTATTTTAAAAGCTGAACTTGAAAATTAAGAACTTTAAGAAGTGCATGAGTTTGTATAAGTGTAAGTGTGGGTATGCTATCATTTCCTAAGACTGCAGAATTATGAAATAACAATAATTGCCCTAACCTGTTTGGCTCAGTGGATGGAGCATCAGCCTGAAGACCAGATAGTCCTGGGTTCAATTCCGGTCAAGAGCACCTGGTACCTCGGTTGCTGGCTTCTGCCAGGCCTGGGCCCTGGTCAGGGCTTGTGCAGGAGGCAACCAATCCATGCGTTTCTCTCACATTGATGTTTCTCTCTGTCTTTCCCTCTCTCTTCCGCTCTCCCTAAAAATCAATAGAAAAATATCCTCGGGTGAGGATTAACAAGTAAATAAATAAAATAAAATAACAATCATTTACTTTAAGGAAAATTTGACCAACATTTTCACTTAGGGATGTCAGTCTTTAATTATGATAAATGGTGCAGGCCCTCAAAAAGATTCAAAGAATCCCTTCGTAGTAGTCCTTAAGACCTGGATATTGAAGTCCTAAAAAAGGATTGGAGGTTTCCTTTTAGAATTTTAAGTTTTCTCAAATAATATTTTATCAAATACGAGTTTCAAATCTATAATTAAAATTCAGTTGGTTATTAAAGCTCATAATCAAAATTAATTCTGTAGAATAAGAAATCAACAGAAAGAAAGCTTTAGAAATGAATTTGTTTCTTTGTAGATAAATACTAATGAGTTATTATAAAAATTAATATTTCAATTATTTAGTTTACAAACTATTATAAAATCCATTTTTATTCCAATATTATCAGAATGTTCTGAAATAAAAATCAATCCATATAAAATACATTTTAAAGTAAAGTGTATGTTGTGCTTGGATGTAATGCTCACTCATTACTTGATAAATGGTACTTTCAATTCACTTAATTAGAATAATTCATAACCAGTGATTAGATATAGCACAATTGCAATTACATTTCTATGAAATAAACATGTACTATCATATTTATATTGACTAATAGTAGTAGCAACAAAATATTACCTAAAATCAGTAATAATAATGGTCTAGGATAAGAAATTATACAGACTTGAGAGCTGGACTCTCTAATCTTTCATCATACTCTTGAGAGAGGGGACAGGAGGAGCAAATGTCACTATAGGAAAGCACTTCCTCAAAATTGTTCAGAGCAATTCAGAAGGAAAAAATTAGCCAGAGATTGTGTCAATGAAATTGAATGTGAAATAAAGTGGTACCTTAACTGTTCAGGCAGTTGCACTTGTTTATATTTCATAGCCAACAATATTTAGAATTATATGAATGAATTTCCATATTAAGTGTTACAATATTTCCCCTTTGACTTTTTAAATTAAAATTATATTATAAAATGGTTTAAATACAACTTCCTGGTGTTTTGAAGCTATGTACTTCAAAACAAAAACACATAAATAAACATATGTCTAAAAGGTTCATGCTATTTGTGTTTTGTGTCTTTTAGGAGGAATGTAATTTTTAGTGACATTAGGTTGATACCACAGCTCTCTCTCAGAAAATTGAGATTCTACAGTGGGGCCTTGACTTACGAGTGTCCTGACTAACGAATTTTTCGAGATACGAGCTGTCTCTCGGACGATTTTTCGCTTTGAATTGCGAGCTAAAATTCAGGTTACGAGCCAGCTTCAGATACCCCACCGCTAGTTGGCGCAGCGAACGTTACAGTGAACGCCACAACATCAGCTCAGCATCACGTGTCTCACTCATTCACTTTTTGATTTGACATACGAGTAATTTGAGTTACGAGCTCCATCACGGAACGAATTAAACTCGTAAGTCAAGGCCCCACTGTATCTTGAATAATGCTAGTCCAAGCTTTAAAATAAGAATGTCTAAGACTATTAAGTAGCTACAGACCCTCTTCTTTCCTGCCCTATCCCGAGTAGCTTCTTAAGTTGTAAGGTCAAAGAATTTGTGGGGATTTTTAAGCTATGGGGGCCCTTTTAAATAAAATATTCTTTCATTATCATAGCTGATTGGTAAACCATAGTTACATAAACTCCCAAAGGTTAAATTTTACTTACATAAAAAAACCTCCTAAATAAGCTTTCATTTCCTAATTTATATTATTTTATGTTATCATAATCTGCAATAATTTTGGAAATGTTCTTAAATGATTTTACATTTGCCTCTAATATAGTTGACACCTATTATTGAGAAAGGCCTCTGAAATAATGCAAGTAAAAATAATGAATAGAGGGGAGTAGCTTTTTCTCTTATGTCTCAGAGAATCATGAATTAAGGATTCTGAATTCTAGAAGTCAAAGGTCTTTCAGAGTTTGACCCCACATGAAGAATTGTTAACTGGAGATCCATGGAATAACTATGAGTTGGCTTCAGAGGCGAGGAGATCCATAAAATCTCAAAATTGTAGATGGTTTTTATTTGCACATGTAAACAAAAAGCTGCAGCATTCCCCCGATTCTGAAAGAAGTGTATGGCCCTCGAAAATAATAAGAACCACCATTTAAAATTCTTCAGTGGGCTCTTGGAAGGCACAGGGACTTTGTAATCAGAGTTTGAATCTCAACTGAAACTTTTCATCTGCAGGACCCTGGCAGACTCTTTAATCTCTTTGAAATGTTGTTTACTTTCTGATAAGTGGGAGAAATAATACAGAATTTACAGGTTATTGTGAGCGCTTTATGAGGTAGGTCATGTATATTTTTTCCCTGGCACATTAAAATCACTCAATAATGATTTTCTTTCCCTCAATATCTTTCCTCAGAGATGATAGAAGTAGTTAAAGCAACTACATGTTAA
This sequence comes from Myotis myotis, assembly GCF_014108235.1. Lineage (NCBI taxonomy): Eukaryota > Metazoa > Chordata > Mammalia > Chiroptera > Vespertilionidae > Myotis > Myotis myotis. Next base: position 17,270,820 of record NW_023416335.1, read on the forward strand.
AATGAGATTGTCTTCTCTGTTGCCCATCACACATGAGTATATCTAATACTGCACATAGGAGTTGCCTGTCCAAGGCAGATTTCCATGTGGATTTTGTAATGGAAAGCAGCCACATCAACTGCAATATGGCCCCGGGTGACACTTGACATTTATATGGTGACTTTTTAATAAAGTAATTGAAATGATCACCTTTTCTTTTTATTTTGGAAAAAACAACCGAAGAGTGTTGACTGGCCTCTGTGCCGAAGCTTCCCTTTCTGCCTTCAGAGCTTTTCTCAAGGACATGAAACACTCTTCCTAATTACTTTTCATTGATTTCTTGACATTTCTTCTTAACATTGACTGCTTATTTTTAGGAAATAAAGGATGCTGAGCTAAAAATGCTAATGGTGCTTTTGAAAGCACGAAGTTCAATATTTTAGTCACATCTCTTACACGCACGTAAATAGTTTAAAAAACTATATAACCATTTTGCTCTGTGCCTCCGTTGTCTTATTTGACTGCAGAGATAAATATAACATTCTGTGATCCTCAGATTTCTTCCATAGCTTTAACTTATTTTAAACAAATCACTGGCTTATACTGCAACATTTCAAATTTTAAACAAGTGAAGATAAGACTTAGTACAGTCAACTGAATAAAAAATTAGTAAAAGTCTATTGAATAGAGAAGCAGTTGTTGAAAATTAAGCAAATCAACTCTATTTTATAAATTCTTATTCTAATTTTGTCGTCATTTGCTCTTAGTAAGCATTTTAATCATACCTGCCACTCTGTCTGCAGCACTAGTTTTTTTCTAGGGATGAGTATGTAAAGCAAGTCTGATTAGATGATCTGTGCATGTAACTTAACCGAAAGAAAGCTGTCTTAGATTTAGAAGAGTCTGTTTTGGTAAGAGTTGCTCATTTAAATTAATTGGTTTTCAGGATTTAACTTTCAATTAGGGATGCTACCACAAGACCCATTTTTTAAAAATATATTTTATTGCTTTTTTATAGAGAGGAAGGAAGAGGGATAGAAAGTTAGAAACATCGATCAGAGAGAAACATCGATCAGCTGCCTCCTACACACCTCCCACTGGGGATGTGCCCGCAACCAAGGTACATGCCCTTGACTGGAATCGAACCTGGAACCTTTCAGTCCGCAAGCCAACGCTCTATCCACTGAGCCAAACCGGTTAGGGCAAGACCCATTTTTAAAACCTGTTTGTGGGAGATTTATATGTTAGTGAAAATGAGTTTAAAGAAAATGACCAGTCAACAAAATGAACCCCATTTCACATGTCACTGGAAATAACTTTTCATTTTATATAATGTATGTGCATCTCCCATAAACACACATTTTTCTTTCTTTTCCCCTATCTCTTTGCTGACTACAATCAGTTATGAAAAGAACTAGTGGTATTAATATTGCATTGAGGTCAATCAGCGATCTTATGCAAATATTAAATATTGTGCAGGCATCATAACTAAATTTAGCATTTCATTTGGAATAGTTCCCGCTGTCAAACTCCTCAAAGATGTCTAGAACTCAGTGCATTTCTATTTGTATATGCATCTATATGCACATGCATAATTTCTTTTACTTTGCTTTATTAAAAAAAAATGAGGTCTTTTTTAACTTTTGTGATTACTAACACATGCAATTAAAAGATTTTCCTAAAAATAATTTTTAAAAGAAAATGAGACTGATTTGAATGGAAGTTAAATAGCATCCATTACCACCCTGCAACAAATTTCTGACAACTTTCCTAATTTAGACTAAACTATCCAGGATAGGTTTAGTTTTCTAGTTCTTAGGAAAGCTAACTGAAATGATAATCATTTTATTCTGAAACAGAAAATAGAATACTGGATAACATGGACTGAGCATTTTCCCTGAGCTAAGAACAAAATAGCATTCGTTTGACTAACATCGGCCTCCTGTCCTCTGCTAAGAAAGCATAATCTAAAAGTAATATTGTAAGAGTCATTTCCCTGGCACACAGTTTACAAACACTGGCAAATATTCCGAAAGTGACCCTTTCTGGAAGGTAGAAGAATATGGCTTCTCTAATAGCCTTTGGAAAGAATTTCAATTTTTTTGTTGTTTGTTTATTTTTTACTCCAATATCAGATGTGTAGCTCTGGAATGAAAGAATCACGAGAGAGAATGCGTTAGCGGATATATTGTCGGCCTTTCAGTCAACCTGCCTCGGGTTTCTCTCCACGTTGTTTGTTGTACTGAGAACAAAGGCTTGCTATTTCAGCACTGTTAGCCTCAGTTTCTTCATCTGTGAAAAGGGTAAAATGTTACCCATTTCTTAGGACTGTTGTGATGACTACAAGCTAGAATATCTGGCACACTGTACTTAATGACTATGGGTCTTCTTGTTCTTTGCTAAGAATTATATTGCCTTTACCATGTAGATAACTTTTGAGTTTTCTTCAGCATTTATTTCCCCTCCAAAAAAGGGAAGGATCAGAAAGAATAAAAGCAAAAGACATACCTTTCCAATTTACTGCAAACATTATCAATGCCAGACACCTACTGCCTTAGGTGAATCCGATTTCTACTTCAGAAGATAAGCTTGTTGAAGAAAAAGACACAGTAGATTTTTTTTATATAAAGAGGAAGTGCTTAAGAAGAAAATATAGTATGCAGAGAACTCTTCCCTCTTTGCCATCATGCCTTTTCTCTCTGCTTCTTATATCTTTTGTGTTTTCCTCTCGACCTGCCTTGAAGATCACCATAAAGCCAGAACATAGTAGACAGCATGCTCAGTGGAAGTGGTAGTTGTGAGCATATTTAACATGCATCTTTGGACTTTAACTATTTGCTTCATTGGGATATATTTTAGGGTGGGTTGTGTTTCTAGAAATATGACTACTAAGAATGGGTGGATTTATATCTCCTGCAATAAGGCAACAGAAGAGTTATTTTATTCCCAGAAAGACGACAGTGATTTTTAAGATTTTAAGGTATGATGCATATTGGGCAAAGGAATTCACCTAAGTAAGTAGTGACCCTTTTCCTCATACTTTACTCTTTGAGCCAATAATGACTCTGATTCTTCAGTCTCCTGCACTTTGTAGAAACCACAAGCCAAACAGTAGATTATAGACCTTAGTTCTAGCATGTGAAAGAATCAAGACGGTCTCTCTGGCTTTAATACTTCTGAGGCAGAGATGGGCAGTTTCTATCACAAGTAAAGAAGATAGTCTGATTTAAATTGTTGTAATATATTTTTTTTATTTTTAAAATTAAGTTTTATTTTGGATGATATACTTAGTGGGAATGGCCTGTAAAGAGTTTAGTAGCCTTCGACAGATTAATAAGCAGGCCTTTTTGTTATTATTTTTTTGACAAAAGAGTTGGACATAAGGATTGAGAGAAGTGTGTTGGGGAATTGACATTATCTTGCTAGTTGGCAGCAACTGTGCATATTCTTCAACTTCTGAAAAAAAAATTTAAGAAACTTATCTCTTATTCTAAATTATGCCTGAGGAATTAGAAATGCTACACATAGCAAGCACTAAATTTGGAATCAGTACAGATCTATGTCATCCTCATTAAAATGATTACTGATCTAATTTAGAACATATCATTTTTACCTCACTAAGTCATCAACTTTAGTTGAGCATTGAGGGCACAGTCTCTTTGTTATTTTGATTAGAAAATGTCCCTGATTATTTTTAGGGCTGTACGGTCAAGACTTGAACGCCACCCTGGTAGTTCTTGTAATCGCTTACAATGATGATGGATTGATTCTATCTGTCTGGACCTCTGCTCCTCAAGTCCGGTGATCTAATAATAGTTGGGACCTTGTTCTGACTTTGGGCTATGCTTAGTTTCCAAGTTTCTTGTAAAATAGAGCAAAAGTTTTAATAAATTAGATATATTTCTTAACTTTAGAATTGTATCATTCATGACTTCTTTTTCAGGGTTGCTAAAATGGTCAGCAGTGTTGTCCTTAGCCCGGAGCACTAGTCCCACAAGTCAGAAGATATACCTCACTTCCTACTCAGTCACCCTCTCTCTTTTGACCTTTATATATATATACTTAGTCTACCTCTCTCATCTATAGGCTGTGATTCCAGGGGTGTAGATTACATTGTCCATTACCAGATTGCATTTCATGAGGATTTTTCAATGTCTATAACTTTCTTTGTTGCCATGTCACTATTGTTATAGTTTTGCATGGGAAACTCCAACTTCATGTTAGGATTTGAAGCTAGACTTTACCCATAAATAGAAATTTTTCAGCCCAAAGAATATGGTGTATTCAACAGGAAGAACCAAATAGAGGAAAGTAACCGCCTTTCACGTTAGCATCAGAAGTCCTTCCAATAGCTGTAAATCCTCATGTGACTGTCTAAATACATCACAATCATCTCAGACCTTCCTAATTGAATTGAACTTCAGATTCACAGCTAGGTCCCCAGAAGAGCTAAGTTTTCACAGTGCCAGCATGCTTTCTATTGTCTCCTTCTCTCCCACACATCCTTCATAACACTGCTTTATTTGCTGCTGTTGTTTACTTTTTCTCTGACATTCTGGGTAAGTTCTTTTTATTTTTAAATATGTGCAGCCAGCATTTTCTGGAGATATTGCTATGGGTTTGCCAATTTCTCGTTCTGACTCCAGAAGAAATATTTTGACACTCTGCTTTCATTTATAATTTCCATCTGTTCACCCATGTGTTCTACTTGTTCACCTTTGAACAACTAAAATGTGTCATTTACAACTAAAATAATTCACAGATGAAATGGTCTTCAAATCTTCAAAGCAAACAAACATACAAGCAAAAATGAAAACTGACAAAATTACCAAGTGTGTATTTGGAGGATTGAATTTATCAAAGGATAAAATTGAATTTAAAAATAAATAAATAATCATGCATTCTAGTAGTATTGTTAACTAATGAATTTGCTTATATTCAGTCCACTTAAAATTATCTTTGATTTTATGATGAATTAATATCAAGTGATGAGACTAGAACAAACAAAAAGTCTACAAAAAAAGTGGCCGGGGGGGGGAGGGGAGGCGGGGGGGAAACTCTGGGATATCATGGGCACTTTTCTAGCTCTAGGAAAAGGGCTTTTTGATTACAGAAATGATGAGATTTAGTTAAGGGCAAAATTCCCTACTTTCCTCACTTACCAATGAATCCTTCAGTTCCTGTCATTTCTTTTACAAAAACAAAGACACTGAAGAATTTAAAGCAGCCTTTCAATCAATGGGTGACACAGTGCAGTTTGATTTTCCCAAGTAAGGTAAGCCACAGTCACAGGCACACATATATGTATGCATTAGCACATGCATGAATGCACCTGGGCGCGCGCGCGCGCACACACACACACACATACACACACACGTGCATGAAAAGTTCTGGCAAGTGCGAGTTAGCTCCCTAAGCATGAACTTTATGCACAGTCCAATGGCTGTGAGGGATCCATGTAGCTATTCAACAGATTCTGATAAACTTTTAATGGAGAACAGCATGAGGGACAATGAAGGATTGCTGAACTCTTGCCACATCTGTCTGGTCTGTCTGGTAATTAAGATCCTTTTTTTATTATCACCATTTAATTCCGGGGACTTGTGTGGATTCTATAGAACAATGCCTCACTTTCCTGAGTTCTTCAGACTTTGAGAAAAATACTGGCATTAGAGTTTCTAGTTTATAACATTGGGCATTAAAATGTAAGCTTAGGGGATTCTTAACAGAAAGTGCCTCCACCTGCGACTGGTGGCTATGAAAAGACAGTTACATCCCTGTGACTGTGTCCAACACTCCAAAAGGTATGTAACCAAGAAAAATCTCTGAGTCTATCAACGAAAGTGTCCTATATTTCCCAATTCTTCAGAAGTAAGAATTTCTTAAGGGGAAAGCCATGAATAAACCAGACGTTTTCAAAGACGAGGGTCAGAGGTCTGGTTTCTTCTTATTAACAAGAACTCTTGCCAAGGAAGACCTTGTGTTCTGCCTAGAAACAGAACAAGAACTTGCCTGTCATCTGCAAACTCTCCCTCGCTTCAGGAGCTAACTAACTGCATGTCTCCCCATTGTGGTGGGCACTGGATTCTGCAGTTTCTCTTTTTAAAAAAATTGTTTTAATATTTTTATTGTTGATAGTACTACAGATATCTCTCATTTTCTCCTCCTTTTCCCCTCTCCTCCCAGCCCCAACCCACACCCCCCAGGCCTTCACTATACCCTGTTGCCCGTGTCCATGGGCTATGCATATAAGATAAACCAAAGAACTTATAGATTCTGCAGTTCTGAACTGGAAAATTCTCAGTAGGTGTTGGCAATGCCTAGTTGAGCAGAACACCAGTGCAATTTTTTTACTAGACGTAACATTATGTGCTGCAAAGTATTTGATGTCTTGAAAGCTTAAGAATAAATGACAAATCTTAACTGAAGACACTTGACCCCTTTATGGGAATATGAGGAATTAATTAGGCAACGTGCCTAGGATTTGGTGCTTTGATTTTTAGGTGGCTTTGCAGAGCCATGGTTCCCTTTCAGCTGGTGTGCTGAACAGCCATGCTTTCCCGCTTTACCTTGTTTTCTTCATTAGCCTTTGGGTAAGAAGCACCTCAGTGATGGATGGAAAGAGCCAAGATCTGTACTAAACACATACTTGCAGTGTCTACAAAATGGTTTATGATTTAAAAGGGGAAGACCTCAGCCATGCTGAATTATGATAGCTCCAGGAGATGGAAGTGTTTTATTAGTCCATATACACAGATAGATATATTGCCACCAGGAAAGAAACTAATAAATTATAACTAAGAGCTTATGTGTGGATCTTCTTCACATTCCCTGCTTCTGGCAGTGCAGGGAAACAGCCAGGCAAGACCCTGGCCTCTACCTTTTTTTAATGATGTGATTCAACATGGCCTTTTTCAGTTTTAAGTATAAGCAGAATGGTTTCTATTGAGTTCTTCCAACAACCGAATGATGTATAGACATGAAACAGACAGGCCAGATGATGAGAGTAAGACGCTGAGCACATGGCTCCAGTTTTTAAAAAATATTATGTATTTTAGAAAAAGAGTTCAAAGTGTGCACCTGTCTGTTTCCATTGAACAGTACGTTTTAATGCCAACAGTAGAAAAACAGGTGCCTGTTAGGTAGGAATATAGAGGCCCAGAAATTCAAAACAACAACAACTAAAAACAAAGGCTTAAGGAAAGCTTTATGCATAATGTAGTCGAGGCTAATTTATCATTTTGGCCCATTGCCTGTAAAGGCAATGGATTTGCTTATAGTATTACCTCCCACACTGCCTTCATCTCTAAAAAGTATATGCTCTTTAGAGAAACAAAACCTGTTATGAACTAAATATTGTGAGTCCAGCTTAGTCCTTTGGGGGCAGGGCAACATTTTCTTGAGATGAAGCATTTAAAATTATGTGTTTCTCCAAAACCTTGTTTTATTCCTGCTCAGATTGGTTATGTGTAAATGACAATAACTGTATTGAAAAAAGTTAGATTTCCTTGTGTTACTTGGTTACTAGAATTTGTGCTGGGAACCTAAAAACTGCAGATACACATTTAATAACACATCACGTTACAAGGAGAGGCGTTTTGCTATTCTGATCACGAACCTGGGAAAAAAGGAACTCCTGGGAATTCTGGGAAAATGTGAGGACTGAAATTAGCCAAGTGTTGCAGAGCAAGATTCATATGTTTGAACATGCTTTTACTGCTTCATTCCTTTATATGCAGTAACCTTTCACCTCAGTGGGGAAAATGTTGTGCTTATGGAAACAGAATCTGGCTATTTATGTTCAAGACCATCACACAAAGCTAGAATTGCAGTAATTCAGCTAATGGTATGTAGCAAAGGGCAGTCTGGTGTTTTAGAGTCACAGAGGTGACAGTCTAAGAAATAATATTCAAGCCCCTGTGTTTGAGAGCCACTGATCAAAGAGACCTGCTCAAACCTGGGACACCGGGGAGATTGTATCTGGATTGTCTAGACCCCATTTTCCTACACGTTTATGGAGGCCTCTTTATGCAAAATATTGAATGTTTAGATTAATTATCTGAAATCATTTTCTGTCATGAAGGTGCTCGCAGGACTTTTAGGGGACATCCCTGCCTTGATCATCTGTGTAACTTTGGCACTATCTATTCGCAGTGGGGTCCTTTATACCAACAGGCAAGTGGTATAGTCACCTGAGAAAACCATCATGTGACTTGGCTGTAACGTAGACATTTTCACTTCACTATACAATGGAGTATTGAATATTGAGAATGGGCCTCAGTCCACCATGGGTGTTTGTCCACCATGGGTGTTTCCTAGACTGCATAGAGAGTAATGAGAAAATCTGCGTTAAGCAGTTTGAATGCCTTAGAAAGAGGTGAGATACAAGGTATGAAATACAAATGAGCTCCAGCATTTAGCTCCTACCTAATTTGAATGTATATAAATACATTATTTCTTACACGGGCCCCTACTTCTTTCCCATTATGAGTGTGCTAGTTTGAGCAATCTTTCTCTCTTACCTAGACCCTTGTAATAGCTTCTTTACTAGTCTCTTCATCTCCATTTCCTCCCCTTTCAAAGGTTAGAGAATAGATCTTTAAATCCATTAATTATGGACCTACTCAAACACCTAACTTTCTTCATGGTAAATATTCATTCCAACCAGGTTATCAAGGACTTCTCTGATATGGATGCATTATTATTGTATAGCTTCATTAACTTCACCTTTGTATTTATAATCCATATCCTAGTCAGACTCAATTGCTGCCTTTCACTGAACAGAACATTCATTTTTCTATCTCCACAAATTCATTTCCTTTTCCTCTTAATGGAATGCCTTCTCCTCCCCCAAGCACAGACCTAGTTCCACTTTTTAATATATTACCTATTCTGTATATTTATTGTTAGATTCACACCTGACAGGCCTAATTGATTTACATTTCCTTTTGTAATTGTGAATATAATCCCTTTATTTCATTGGGTTTTCTTGCTAGTGAATACTAGTATCCAGTCATATCATCTTCAAATTATGATTATTTTATCTTCTCATTTCCTACAGTTTTACCACAATATTTTATTCCTACCTTATTGCATTGGTTAGAGCAATGTTGAATAATAGTATAGCCTGGGTTTGCCAATTGCATTTTAAGGTGTCTTTTAATATGTTCTTCTGACCTGTACACTTCCTGTAAATTAGTAGTTGTATCTGAATGTTTGATTAAATTCAGGTTTGATTTTACGGATAAGAATATTTGACAGATGGTTTTATAGAAACAGATTCTTAACCTCATCAAATGTTAATTCTACATCTATTGAAATGACCATATGGCTGTTATTTTTGGCTATGGCACAATTTTACAAATTTTTTTGAAAGAATTTGCCTTAGAGTTTCTATATTTTTTACCTTTCATCTACTTCCATTTCTAAATTTGAGTTCACCAAATGACTGAATCTTTGATCAGCCCTCTTTGCTTTGTTGGGTCCTCAAAACATTTGACTGATTTGGAAAGTGACAGATGAACATTTTCTATATCGACCCAACCTTCTCCCAACAAAATTGATACTGGTAGGAAACGCAGAGTACAGTGAAGAATGTGTGCCTTCTACTTGTAACCTGAGGAGATCTATACATATAGGGTGTCCCAAAAAATGTGCACACACACGTTGAATAATTATAAAAGCAGTGTTTATTAAAATACATTTTATTTTCAAAATTGAGCCATTAGCTATTAAAGTGTATATATATATGTATATATATATATATATATACATTTTTTGAGATACCCTGTATATCAAATTAAGCCTGTCACATGGACTGCTAATATCTGCTTTGCAGGCTAAGTGGATTTTAATCTTTTAGAATAGGTATTGATGGAAAAAGATTCAAGGGATAGCTTGAAACTTTGTTGACTCCCAGCTATGGAAATTTTAGACTCATAAAACTGTCAGTGATTAGTAGAAAATGTATCGCAGGACTGCAGTTCTGGAGTTTGGCTTTTTAGATTATTTCCTTTGTAAGGAACAAAATGTAACTTTCTTGTAACTTTATCCCATCAGTGATCCACTGTGGGAAGAGACTCTCCCTCTTTTTCAGAAAAGCTGTAACATCATGACATCCTACAAGGCATTTATGCCACTGAGATGTTGCTCTCAGAAGCAGCAGACCACACTGATTACACTGGGTCAGGAGTGAAATGCACTGTCAGGACAGGAAAAAAGAAAGAAAATGAATAACAACTTGTATGTCGGAAAAATAACCCTTCTTGACAATTTTCTTTTTCTAAAGATAATACTATCTAATGGTACCATATCATTTGTTCAACGACTGCTGGGAACCTAAGACTCTGCTTTCTGTTTAGCTACAAATGAGATCAGTGTTATAACAAAAATTATAATTTCGTTTTATGAGGAGAAATACCCAAAGGTCCCTTTTCATTCTGCTGAAGAAGGAAGAAATAATGTTAGGGTGTGCCCAGATTGCTTGTGAGAGAGAGACCGAAAGGCAATCTTATTAACCGGCTTCAGCCCCAAAATCATTTAATAAAATAGAAAACCAGCATTGCCTGATTCTCCTGTGTGACCTTAAGCAGCCTTTCCTGTGTACTTTTGTGAAATCTTAGCTACAGGTATTTTATTAAAGACCACAGAATTATTCTTTTGAGACAATTTGTATCCTCTTTTTAAATATGGGCTAAACTATAAAATATGTTAAGGTTCTTTCTGGTCCCCCATTCTTATGTGTGTTTAAATGATTCCAAAGCCCAAATTCATTGTTTAAACCACTTAATCTTCACTGGCCTTAGTGTCAACTTATTCTTTGGACAACACTCACCTTGTAGGTAGTCTACAAACCTCTAAGTACTTCCACCTTAGTTCCATAAAGTGTGATGTCCTAATTCTACTTTAGAAAGTTCTGGTTCCCTTTGTGATCTCATCATGACCCATCCCTGGCTTTCCTTTTTGTTTCTTTAGCAGAGTTCAGTAGAGGAGACACCGAGGAGATAGTTTGTGGTTTTTGGTTTTTTTAAAGTATGTTTTTCATTGATTTCAGAGAGAGGAAGGGAGAGGGAAAGAGAAAAATCAATGATGAGAGAGAATCATTGATCGGCTGCCTCATGCATGCCCCCTACTGGGGATCGAGCCCAGAACCCAAGCATGAGTCCTGACCAAGAATTGAACCTTGAACTGTGACCTCCTGGTTCATAGGTCAATACTGAACCACTGAACCACACAGGCCGGGCAATAACTACTTTAAATCACAATGTTGACTCTGGGAAACTCCAAGTGAGCACAGGTTTCTGTTATCTCCCCCTGTCATTTTTTTTCTTTTTCCTTTTCAAGTACCTTTCAGCATAGGGTTGAATTACTACTCAGGAAAAAAAGATGCCCACCCCGAATGACAGAGCTTGAGTAGTTCTGCTTCTGGCTCTGGACTTTCCCTTTGGAAAACCAGTGTGTCTCCCGTGGCACCTGCAGAAGCTGCATTAGGTGGCACAGCATTTCCGCTCGGCTTCTGCTCCAGAGCTTCACTCGCAGGAGCCACAGAAGCACTTTTTGGCCAGTGGGAGCTCTAAAGCGTCCAGCATGGAATTGCAGAGGAGCTGTATTCCGAGCAAGGATCATAATTTCAGATTTTTTAAACTGGGAGATCAAAGAGTGAGAAAGCAGGCAGATTTCTAAATCTATAGCCAATGAAGATCTCACAGGTAAGGTTTTAAAAGCAACAACCTGAAATGTTGCAGTGAGTGACAGTTGTATATTGGAACATAAAAAATGTTAACTTTGTATATTTCATTGAGAAAATACGGAGCTCGTTTAATGTCCTGCAAGTAGATCATTAAAAATTGTCCTAAAATGCCGAAACCGGTTTGGTTCAGTGGATAGAGCGTCGGCCTGCGGACTGAAAGGTCCCAGGCTCGATTCCGGTCAAGGGCATGTACCTGGGTTGCGGGCACATCCCCAGTGGGAGATGTGCAGGAGGCAGCTGATCGATGTTTCTCTCTCATCGATGTTTCTAACTATCTCTCTCCCTTCCTCTCTGTAAAAAATCAATAAAATATATTTAAAAAAAAAAAAAAAAAAGAATTGTCCTAAAAACTGCTCATAAAAGACATTCTCTTAGGGAGGACAGGATCTAGTGATTGCTCCTCGGGTTAAACACTGTACAATCATGCTAATTCCTGCTAATTGTCAAAGAAGAATAGAGTGACTTCTTATCAGCAATTTGCATTTGTGTAATGGCCCTGGTCTGTTGCTGCTGTCTACTTCACTGATAAGGAAAACACCACTTAAAACAAGCAAGAGAGTAAGCCTTCCTTTCTAGCATTATTTTTTTAGCCTGCCTTGAGCAGCAAAAGCCTAGCCTTCTACGGGAAATATTGTGTAATTTTGTGGGAAGATATTTAGCAATAGAACAGAGAATATTTAATTAATTCCTAATTTTTAGTCCATATATATATATAGAGAGAGAGAGGTCTGGTGGGGGCCTGGCCTGTGTGATCAGGCTGAAACGGGCTCTCCGACATCCCCCAAGGGGTCCCAAATTTCGAGAGGGCACAGGCCAGGCCAAGGTACCCCACCAGTGCACGAATGGGCCGGGGAGGGACACGGGAGGTTGGCCAGCTGGGGAGGGACTGAAGGAGGGCTCCAGGGCTTGTCAGCCTGTCTCGCACAGTCACAGCAGTATACTAACCTACCAGTCAGAGCTCTGCCCCCTGGTGGTCAGTGCACGTCAAAGGGAGCGGTTGAGCGGCCTTAGCATAGCCGTAGCATATTATGCTTTGATTGGTTGAATGGCCGACTGGACCACCAGACACTTAGCATAATAGGCTTTTATTATATAGGATATTTTTAAAAGGCAGGCTTTTAATAACTGCTTTTATCACCAGGTTAGTCATACAGTTACAATAGTCTATATATTTTTAAAAGTATGCAGTCAAAGATAATTTCCCCAATGTTAAGTTATACTATGGATGTCACAGTATTTTTTAAACAGTTTTATAGGTTTTAAACTGTTGAAATGACACAATATTGTGAGTGAACTTAATTCCTATAACTGGCAAGTTCAGTCAGAAATATTAAAGAATTATGTGGATTTTGAAAGTTGAAAATAATTGCACATTTAAGATGTTAGGTTTTCCTTTTCTTTGAACATGAATTGTTCTTCCATTTATTTTTATAGGCAGTTTTAGTGACAAGCAGTTGTGATAAAGTTTAAATTGAGTAGATTACTGATACTTTCTGCTTACAATCATGCAGTGGTTACCCTTCCAAATTAGACCATCTCTCTTCATATTTCACAGAATAATAATTCACTAAAAAACAACACTTGATGCTTGATTATACAGAATTTCAGAGCCTGTGCAGAAATGTTTTAGCTTCTCTTTGATCCCTATTCAACCATTAGTAACAGGAACAGTAAGATATATTTGTGTGCAGCATTGCAGCTGAAGACTTTTCTCACACTTCGCAGCCACCCCGAGATATCTCAGTTTTACACCGAGATGCCTGAGGCAGGTTAGCTGGACAGGAGTCACACAAACACTAACTGGTGAAATAGGGCCTTAACTAACTCCAGTGTTTAGTTCACTACATTTTGTCTATAAAGGTCTCCTTTTAGGGAGAATTGTTCAGTCTTACAATTTTTAACCTCAGTAACTCTTGTTGTTATCATTATGCCTTGCACATAATAGGCAATTATTAAAGAATAGTGGAAAGAAGGTAAGGAGAGAGGAGGAAGAAAGGAAGCAAGAAGGGAAGGGGAGAGAGGGAGGGAGGAAGGAAGGGAGGGAGTCCGTCAGTATGTGGGGTATGGGATTTGGAGAGTCTGGAAATGGTGATCTTGGTCTCCAAAATCTTAGTCCTGATCTAAATTGCCAAGAGAGACCAGGTCAAGAGTGAAATACCCCAAAGTGCATTCTCTGGTAACAAGTTACTGCTTTACCATTATTTATACTTTCTTCCTTATAATGTAGTTGCAAACATCTAAGGAAAGTGTGTTCATGGCAAACATAAAAGGAGTGAAGTTTTATTTTGCACTGCTCCTAATTGCTGGTCACTTAACACAGTGGTTCTCAACCTTCCTAATGCCGCAACCCTTTAATACAGTTCCTCATGTTGTGGTGACCCCCAATTTCATGGTTACAAATTAAACATAATTAAAGCATAGTGACTAATCACAAAAACAATATGTAATTATATATGTGTTTTCCGATGGTCTTAGGCAACCCCTGTGTAAGGGTCATTCGACCCCCAAAGGGGTCACGACACACAGGTTGAGAACCGCTGACTTAACACTTACTAGAAGATGGCAGACTCCCAAATTAGGACAAGCTACTCACACAGCGGGGGAAGCAGGGTTTATTAAGGACTGAATAAGAGAGATCTACTTCACTTCCTTCTAGGGACAGCTATGAGGGTCTTCTTTTATATATTGAGATACATTCTATCTGCAAAACCGTTAGCTTCACCTCTAATAAATTCCTCCGAAAGCTCCCAGGAAGAATGGGGCTGCCACAGCTTGGTTTAAGGGGCTGCTTTGTCTGTTTCATTAATTTCTGGCAGAATTACCAAATGGTCTGACTTCGCAATACAGCGTGTGTAAGTCAAAGAGAAAAAATATCACTGCAAAATTAATAGATCTGCTTAGGACTGAGTGTCCACTTAGTTCAACTAAGGAGAATTAAAAAAATAAAATAAAATGGCAAAAATGTGAAGGGAGTACATATCACCATCCCCATCCAGGCTCTTCTGACAATTACAACGTACCCCTGTGTTAGTCTGTTGGTTCAGAACAGCTGTCTCCAGTCAGTTCACCCTTTGCATCATCTGGGAGTTCTCTGATGCTTTACAATTCCATGATCATTTTTGTTCTCACTGCTATTAACCGATTAAAGGGCCAAGTACGATAGTCTGTGACCTTATGAGTTAGTTGCTACTTCATTGTCTTCAGGAATTATTTTACTATCGGATAGCCCACTGCTAGTTTCAACTAATGATCTATGAACTGTTCAGATGAATGTGTCATAACTTGGAGCTGCAGAATAGCATTAAAAGGATAATCATTTCAAGGGGAAATATTTCTAAAAGACTAAAAAAAAAATAGGAATTATTTCTAGTATTAGCACACGTTTATTTATCTTGCCTATATGATAACACAAGATCAGAAAGTCCAAGGAAGAGGTATGGTGCATCTGTCTCTTGCTTGTATCACTGCTAACCTTTATTGTTAGCTTACAACTTATATGGAGTGTCTGCTTTGGGGGGGATGTTGGTTTTGTTATTTTTAGCAAAAGCCTCAGGATTTGTTCTGAAAGAGCCTGATACAGTGTTTGCTGTGCAGCATGGGTGAGGGGTAATCGGTAGAACCTGTCAGGGATTCAGACCGCTGGGGGCCACTTGAGGCTCTGAGTTCCTCTGCAGGGACGTGAGTGGTGACAGCACAGGACAGGTGGTCCCTTCTGCACTGTCACCTGGGGCAGCAAGGATACCCTGCCCAATTTTTCATCCCATGCAATCCTGTCAGCAGTTGAAAGTCTTAAGCACAAAACCTTTAACACTGAAGGCAAACTTCCTCCTAATATTTTTTAAAAAGCAATTGCCATGAATGAAAATATTAACACACAGCACCTAAGTAAGCAGTTTTTGGCATTCAAATATAATATTATGTTAAATTATGTTATGTGATGTATAGACATGTTGAATTTTACAGACCAAATGTTGCCAATGACATTCCCTCATCCTGATAACGATGATAAAATATCGCTGATAAGGGAAGATTAAGATCACCTCTCTCCTTACTCTTCCCGGTGCCTTTTGTTTGGCTTGTAGACCCGTGAAGGATACCTTGAAATGCATTTTGAAAAGAACTTTTCGTTTCAATAAAAATACAAAAAAATGAACCATTTTTAATTATCCATACTAATAACTCAAAAGAACATGCATCTTTGAAATCCCCAAATTTTCATTATCAAGCTTTTATTTGATTAATGAAATAATCTACTTGCCCAGTATTATACCTGCTATTATTCTTTGAGTGCCAGTTTTGTGCCAGTTTCTTTACCGAGATTATTTATAATCTCTACCAATATTCGGTAAGAGAGCCATTGCCCCTGTTTTCTAAATGAGAAAATTGAGCACCTGGGTGGTTAAATGACTTACTCAAGGACACAAAACTAGTAGAAGGTGGGATTTGGGCCAGATCTATCTGCAAAGTACAAGTCATTTCAGCTGTCCTTGCTGTTACCCCCAAAGCCATGCTGAGAACAGCGAGATGGCCCCAAACCAGGCCTAATTTTAAAATGGGAGAGTAAGAGGCAGGAAACGTCTTGAGTGATTCAGAGGCTGATTAATCAGTGTTTCTACCAGGTAGAGTAAAAATCAAGCAGAGTTAGAGGAGAAGCTGTGTTAAAAGTCAAAACAAAATGTGAGCTTGTGAAGGAAATGCAAAAGAAAGGCAAAAGAAAATGGGAAAGTAATACACAACAGGTTAGATAAAAGTAAACAGTCATCTGAATACCATATGCAGATATCAAAATAAGGATAAGGAAGACAAGGATTAAAAATCACAAAGAATGATCGGTAGACAAGAAAAGCATTTTATCTAAAGGTGGCCTTTTTTTTTTTCTAAGAGTAAATGGAATCTTCATTGGCTGGACATAGTGGTGTTTTTTTTTTTGGTCCTGATACACATTATGTACATTAGGATGCTTTGAGTTGAGACTGAATATTGCCTGTGTGTTCCCAGTGATGTGGGGAGACATTCTGATACTAAATGCCCTTCGAGTGTCAGGACTTAGAACTTTGGCTTCATTTAATCCATGCACCTAACTGTGGATGCATCACTGTGAAGTTTGATAAGTAAATATCAACCTTATTACATGAAGATATTAAAAACCATAATTAAGACTAATTTCTACTCATGATTCAAAATGGGTGAATATTATTGTGCTTAGTCTACATATTTAGCAGTATTAGACTGTCTTTCCATTTCCTCCAAAGTATGATGGCAGTTTGACATTTCAAAAAATATTCTGATGAGAAATTAGAATAGAGTGGAAATTTTGAAAATAATGCCCCCCAACCTATATAATATATATATATTCAGTTGATATATAATTTTTCATAAGGAACAAATAAGCCACCTTGTATTTTTTTGCTATATATTATATATAAAAAATATGGTCAAAATGCATATAAAACATAATTTTTAAAATAAATAATTTTATCAATTAGTTGCCATTTAAAATTGAGATCTAAATTGAGTTGCACTGACATGACTTCATATCATTATCTTTGAGCCTTCCTGGAAAATGCATTTTACTTAAAGACAATAGATCTGCTCTTTTTCAACTTCCTTAGAAGATAAACTACTGGTTATAAAAAATCTTGAGCCCTTTTCCTATTACTGTAATTAAATTAACTAATAATAGTTACCCTTTCATAATTGTACTAGAGGCCCAGTGCACAAATTCATGTACAGGTGGGCTCCCTCGGCTATCGGGCCAATTGGGCTGTCTCGTCCAGTCTCGGGGGAGGGACTGCAGGAGGTTGGCTGGCCGCGGGAGGTTGGCTGTGGGAGTGCACTGACCACCAGGGGGCAGCTCCTGCATTGAGCATCTTCCCCCTGGCGGTCAGTGCATGTCATAGCAACCAGTCGACCTATTGTAATGGTTACTTAGGCTTTTATATATATAGATCTGTTTAATTACACCCAGAAATTATTTAACTTCTTTGCTGTTGTTTATTAAGCCTGAAAGTTTAGTGGAGTCTGTTGCACCTTCTTTGACCTCTTCCTCTTAAGAAATTTAAGATTAAAGGATGCCTAGAAAGGGGGAAGAGAGCTCTAAACCTTTCCCCTTCTTTATCTTCCATCCAGCTACATCTACATCTACCACCGGAACAAGCCATCTTGTAAAATGTGCAGAGAAGGAGAAAACTTTCTGTGTGAATGGAGGCGAGTGCTTCATGGTGAAAGACCTTTCAAACCCCTCAAGATACTTGTGCAAGTAAGGAAAGAAATCCTCTCTGTGGCTTATGTCCATAACTGCTTCTTTCAGATGACTCTGTGTTTCATGATGTACTGTTGCTTCTTTTTCCAATTTCATTGCATCCTGTTGAATAATGCTTTTTATTTGTTTTTAAAAGTTCACACCATTTGTCATCTCTGTTATATTCAGAATTGTGCTGTTTTATTTTTGCAATTGTTTTTCCTTTTTGCCTTCATGTTTATAAAGTTGCTTTCTTTATGGTTTTTATCATTGTTACCTAGAAGAGATGTGCAAATATCATAGAGGCCTCTAACTATTGGTACCTACTTCTCCATCCAATGTGTGAATTAAACTGAAAGATAATGTTGTTTTTTACCCCAGTGATCACCAGCAAAACGAATAGGATAACTAAAAGATACAGAAGTACAGAAGATTTTTTACAAACACAGCTCTTATAGTAACTTGATAGTAACTTACTGTTTCATAACTATTTTTTTAAGTGGAATTTAGATTGATCTCACTAATTATAAAAAAAACTGCATGCGTTTGGAAATGGATTTAGTGTTGTAGCAGCATTGTGTAAAGAGGGCAGAATGTTATTTTATGCACTGCAGTTCTTCATAGATATGTTTGTAATAGCACTCTGCCCTATCACCTGAAGGAGTTTGATGCACCATTCAGAAGTCACAGTTATTCCCTCTCAATAGGCAGACTAAAACAATAAGGTTATCAGTACATTAAATATTTAAACCTTGTAGGTGATATTAACAGGTCTCATTAAAAAGCATGTGTTTATTGTTCCATGCACTTAGGTTAAACTCTTGATATTTAGGCCACAAGTTGTACAGGGAAGTTTACTCTTGCACTGAAATGATGAACAATAGTGAAGTCCTATGTTATAAAGTAGCACTGCTTGTCCTACATGAGAAAAAAAACATGCCATCATAAACATGACTTCTGCTCCAGAATATTAGCTTGTGACTTAAGTGTTGACAAAGAAGAGCGAGTTTGTTAAAGAGCTAATAGAATAATTAGCAAAATGGCAAAAAAAAAAAAAAAGCGCACATGAAATTATTAAGGCCAATCTCAAACATCATGTAAGTAGTATACAAATATTTATGTGCCAGTTCTAAAAAAACCTTCATTGTTTCTAAGTAATAAAGTACATCTCAAAAGACACATGCTTTACAATCATAACACCGGACAAAAATGTCACTTTGTAAGAGATGTTTCACTGTTCCCTGTGCTGTTCTAGACGTGGGCTGTCTGCAGTGTCTCATGTAACCTCATGAACAGGTACTTCCCAGAACTGCTTTTTTCCCCTCAAAATCTTTTCTTTTAAGAGTAGAAGCAGTACTAGGAGAAGATAAGTTGTGTTGGTTGTATAGCTGATTTTATCCTTCAGACAAGTTATAAAAGTCAAAATCATCTGTTGGAGTGAATAAAAGAGTAGGAATCACCTCAATTGTTAAACATCTCTTTGATAGAGATAGGTAATGATTATAAGCCAAAATAAAGTTAAATAGTCTTTTCAAAAATTGAAAGCAAGATAAAAATGAAAGAATGTATAGAAAAATATATTTCAGGTTTGAATTATTTCACATGACTATCAGTGTTTATTATTTTAAAATTAATCTTAGAGTTTTACTTTTTCATCAGTATATTCAAATCTGTATACCTAGAGCAAAGAATTAAAATGGTTCAGTTTTAGTCTTTGGTTCTGACGACTTGGTGTAAATACAACACAAGCATGGCACTCTTGGACTTATCACAGTGAGTCAGGAGGCATAAATTTTACAGTTTTCTTTAAGGTTTTCTCAGATCAAAATAAAAAATACCAGAAACTGAGAATTATAATCTATAAAATATGAGTTCTATTTATTATATGGGGACATCTTGTTATTCTGTACTAATCTCAGACATACAATCCAATCATATTTTAATAAATCTCCTTGAAAAACATTTAAATTATAGTTTCTTAAGTTCTCCTTTTTAAACAAAGTGCTCATATTATCTATGTCTCATATTTTTACTTCTTTAGAAAAACATCTGAGACCACTATATTTTAATTATAATAAAGAAACATGATCATTTTTCATCAGAGCCTTTGCAAAGATTTACAAGCTGAGTGAGTACATGTGATCGTTTCCAAATACCTCTAAGGAACCAGTGCAGCTATTTTCCACATATTAATTTCAGCGATTCTGCAGCCCTCCCACGTGCTATACAAAACATGCAATCACAGAAGTGTGGTTCGTTTGTTCCACTTTGGTATTGTGCCAACAACTGCAATTTTTTTTTTTCACCTATAGTTTTTCACCTATAAATTTTAAGCCCAATCCAGAAAAAAAAAAAAATCCAGAAACAAATGCTTGTTATTTCTCTAGTAATTATTAAAGCAGCAAACTGTGACTGAACACCCTGTATTCCTCAAATTCATTGTCTAGTGGGTTATGTTATTTGCTAGTTCTCAGCAAATTGGCTTCATAATTTGATTTTGATTTTTTGTAATTAGAAGGTCTCAGAAAAGTGTTAAAGCTTATTACTGGATCTTGTTGGGATGAAACTTTTTGATGCTTATGATTTTGATAAGCACCCCCCTTCTTTGGACCATGTGTTTGCTGATGCATCAAAGCAAGACAGTGCCTTAAGTGAGGTATTGGGATATAGTTAACACCCAAAATATTTCAGGCCTTTTTTTTAAGTCAAAGTGTGTCTTTAAAAATTTATAGCATTAAAAATAATCACAACTCAGAATTGAAAACCAGGACACATAAGATACCATGTCTGAGGATAATATGTTGTAAACTAGACCACTTGGCTAGAAGCAGAAAACATGGAAATGTTGCTTTGGCTCATCACAATCTTGAACGTGAAGCCAGTTCATAGTTTCCATATGGACCATCTGTCTATAGCAAAACATTGCTGAAGCATGAGCTACGTCATTGAAAATCAGCTTTACTCCTGCCTGAAGCCATGACTCAGAAGCACCACAGGCAGGAGCGTTTCCAAATGGTCTCTCTGGTCACCTAATCCACGGTTGTCTTCTTGGGCGTTAAAGCTGAAGACTTTACAGCAAATCCCTTTTGTCTCTCCAGTTAGCACAGGGTGTCCCCAATGGATTCCCCATAAAACAGTTAAACACTTCTCTGAGGGGAGGTTTGCTGGTTACTTGGCTTTGCCCCTGGGGACTGTGGAAATTTAAGTGGTCATTTTCATCTTTTATATTTCTCTTCCCTCTCTAGTAATTTAAAATTTATCCCGAGGAAAAAATAGTGACTATTATATGAAGATGAGAAAAGAAATGTTTCATCTTTTACCCTCTGATGCCCTATGTAGGCATATGGTTCAAAGAAATAAGACAGTTGACCATGACATTGCCCAATTTTTCTCCAACTACCCCCCCTCCCCCACCACCTCATTCTTGTATGTCTGTTTTTCCAAACAGTTTTAGTAGAGAACTATTTTGGAATATGCTGATGTGATTTTTTTTTTTTAATCTAGAAATGATTTCATACCAGACCACATTTATAAACCCATTATGTTGTCCCATGGACAGATGCGGCTTCCCCATGAGGGGACTAGAGTTTTTACTACCAATTTTGGTAAACAGTCGTGAGCCCTTTCACTTCAAGTCCCTGGACAGTATCTTAATTCATAACATAGAGCTAATATGTTCTCCAAATTTCTTCCCAGGAAGTTAGTGAAATTAAATGAATTCATTTCTGCTAAAGTACTTCTAACTCTGGCAAAAGCACGATTTTTTTCCCTTATAATAAAAAGTACATGGTAGTATTACATTCTCACTGTAGACATTGGAAAAATATAAACACCTGCCTTAACAGACTGTATTATCATATTTAATCCCCAATTCCTCATCTTACTTAACACTAGCAGCTTTTATTTGGTTCGGCAGGGCCACCAGCTAGCTTTATGGCTTTGCATTGGACAGATCCTGCAAAGCTCTGTTCATTATATTTCTTTTATGCAAAAAAACCCCAAAAAACAACAAGCCTTGGGAAGATGGGAGGTGCCTTCAAACATGCATGAGCTTATGATGTTTTATAGTTAGTTTTTATGAAACTATGTAGTATATATAATGGCCTATGTTGTATCATTATAGGAGACAATTATGAAAAATATATAAATGTAGATTTTAGGTCACAACAAATGTTAAATTACACTCAATGAATGAAATATTAATTAACATCTGTTTATAGGACAGCTACATCTATGCATGGTCTCTTTCCCGGAGGACTTAGTCTGTTTAGGAAAATTAAGTAGCTGACATAGTGAATCAATTAGAGTGAATACATCACAAGTGGCACTGTGCTGATTATTATGGTAAAGAGAATTTAAAGAAGGAAAAGAAACGATTGGAATAAGGTGGAGAAGACTTTGTAAACATGGCCCGTACTTATGGAGTCTTTTTTCTATAGCAGACAGGCACCGAGGTTACAGTAATGGTTTCTGTGAGACCCGGTGGCATGCGCATCTAATCCAGCAGCTCCATTCTGAGAAGTAAAACAAAACACTGAGTTAGACATTGAGCCAGTTTCTGAGCCCCAGAGCCCAGGCGGAGGATTTTGGACACTGAGAGCTTATAGGGAGTCATAGCATGTTCTGGAGCAGGACAGGGACACCATAAACACAGCAGATGTTTAGAGAAGATTTCCGCACAGGCTAGAGAAAGTCGAGGACGAGGTCAAATGGGGAGAGAAAGTAAAAAACACTAGCTAAGGTTAAAGTTTCATAAAATCCTGGCATCATATTGATTAAAAGTATAATACGTATTAGCAGCTAGATTAGCATAATGAAAGGGACATGGTGATTCAAATTCATAGTTGTGTCCTGCAGCCCAGTCATCTTGGCAGTAGAAAGAGAAATGTGGACTAGACACAAGGGATATATATTGAGTTAGAACTTGTCCTTAAGAGCAGACTGCTAATTGTGCTCGAACTCCAGCCCTGGAAGAGTTCGTTCTTTAGAATGAGTGTGACACTTACCTATGGCCCTTCTGTTTTTAAATGCTATGACAGTTAACAGATACAGAAGCATTTGCCAGAGAGAGTAGGTGGACTTTTGTGTCTTAGGTCAAGATCATCAGCTCTTCAGAGGACCATGTCTTCCATTTCTCCTGGGTGCCTCATGTATCTAAAATCCTGCCGTGTGCTTCTAGGGATATATTAACCCATTTCGACTTTCACTCCCTAATTGATTGGAGGAAATCCCTTTGTTTTCATAGGAACCAATTTAGGTGCAGGTTTGTCTAAAATCAGGTGCACTGACTAAGTCGTCTCAATAGCTTTGCTTTCTTTGTTCTAAAACCAGCCAGGGAGCCATGTGTAGCTACCGAGCTCCTTCTCTGAAGAGGGCTCTGTGCTGGTGCCTAATATGAAGTCATGAACAAAACCATGTTGGTCTCTGCTTCCATAGGCTATTGCAAGTAATAAATGCATTTCAAGTAATTAATTTCATTGTAGTTATAGGGGTGTCAAGGGCTGTGAAATATATGTAGGGAACTAAGGGAATGTATAATGAGGGACCTCAACTAGTCAGAAGCAGAGACCGAAAAAAAAAAAGGGTCTGCAGCCCTCACTTTGAGAAGCATATAGTCTATTTAAAAATACAGTGCACAGTTTTTTTAAATGTATTTTGAATGATATAAGTAAAATGTGAATATTTAGGTGTTTCTTCAAACAAATGCAGCTGGTGGAGTAGATAAAATGGCAAAGCCCTGAATTTACAAAGTTCTGTTTGATGAGACAGGAAAAGGCATTCTCTGGAGAGGAAGACCCAACCACACATTAGCAGTCAATATGTCATGGTGTCAAGCGCGATGTGGAGATGTATGGGATGTGGATTGATCCCATATCCCATTGAATTGTTTGACCCCAAACTTACAGATACATCATGTAGAATAAACAGTGGCAGGGCTTTGGTGTACAGATGAGCATTTCAGCACAAGCTGTGCAAACAGAGCTTTGGGAAGGGCACCACAAGGTTCAAGCAAGGATGGGTTCATCCATAAACACTGCCATCCTCATTATTGGGATTCTGTGTCTTAGACACTGAAAGACAACATTGGAGGGCCAGGGCAACTTGGATTTTTCCCCTCAGTATTTGCCCATGAGTCCAGTGTGGCCACCAAGTGTATCCTTTTATCTCATGAATTGAGAGTCTCCAGATCATCATAAAAAAGAAAAGGGATGATATGTATTAGCTGGACGGAGATAGGGAGGTATATGGTTGGCTATAAAGGAAATGCTATTGGAACATTTTACATTTGATTTTTTAAAATGATGTTGAAGAAGACATTCCCTCGAGAAAATAAATGTCTTTTGCAGATGATGTCATAAAAAAAACACTGAAACACAAATTAGAAAAGCATATACAAACTTCTAGGAATTTCCCTTAAAGGCAGATAACAGAATGAGGGTCATCTTGGAAAAATGCAGACTAATAGTAACAGTACATTTGGGAAAGAATAATCTACAACACAGATTCTCAGCCAGTGAGTGGGTGAGGTCCAGCCAGAACGCTGAACAGGCAAAGGGGTGATAAAAGTCTGTGTTTGCAATATAATCCTGTAGACAAACACCAGCACTCTTTGAGCTAGTGTTCACACTACCAACTCCAGTTTGTTCAGAGTGAGAGCAAAGGTCTGAATATCTAACACTTAACCCCGCTGATACTCCTCAATGTCTAGTTGTTGGTATTTCTATTACTTGGTATTTATAAATATAGACACCAAAGAAAGCATTTCAGATGTTTCACAATATGAAGGTAATAACCAAACTAGTACTGAGGTAAAGCAAAAAAAACAAAAAGGACACTTCCTTTTTAGACAAGGTATTTAAAATTGTCCAAATATGTCATTGTAGTGTGATGACTAAAGAGAAAGGAAATATCAGAAGTGGACCTTGTTTGCCTTCTCCTAACTCATCAAGGGAAGGCCTAATGAAAATTAATGAAAGAAAGGAAGGGAGGAAGGGAAGGAGGGAGGGAGGGAGGAAGGAAGGAAGGAAGGAAGGAAGGAAGGAAGGAAGGAAGGAAGGAAGGAAGGAAGGAAGGAAAAAAGAGAAAGAGTGCTTAAGGATGATTTATAACTTGACCATACATTTATAAAAACCAAAAAACCATTTATAATGGTTTATAAATTTAGCAAACCCTAAATAACCAGAAATTGGGGGTTCTGTAAATATCTTTGAATATATTTAGCATCCCACCAAAAAATGGGAAATAATTTGTTCAATTAGAATATAAAAAATAAAATGAACACTAAATTGATTTTCAAAATACATGACTTTATGGTCAATTATATAGTAAATATCTTAGGATTTTCACAGTATAGTAAGTTTATCATTAGGGCAGTTTTTATTTTACTGATGCTGTGTACAAGTCGTGGTTACTAGATTGTACTACTTTATTGAACCCTAAGTAAACTGGTATTTCAGTAACAGAGTTTAAATTTGAGGCAATAGACTTATCATTAAAGAGTTTTAGAGTCTTTTCAAATTCTCAACACAATGGTAAAGATTTCTGTTTAGGGGAAGGAGTCTGTGAGGAGGGTGCTGGGAGCCCCTATAAAAGAGTTACTTAGGAGTCTACAGAAGAGAATCTGTCGTAAACTAAAAAAATAAAAGAAGTTCAATGTTGACCTGTAGTTGGCAAATCAGTTGACTATATGAAATTCTCTTTGATACAGTTTTTACTGAACACTTCAGTCTGATCCTATAGTAGGTTCAGTTTAACAGATATTTTATGAGAGCCCTTTATGAGCTGGGCACTGTGCTAAACATTAGAGATAAAATTATCAAAATGTGGTCACTGTCCTTACAAAAAGATAATCACAATACAAACAGATAAGGGCAGTCAAAGAGATGGGGACAGGGTCCCATATGAGAGCCTGAGAGGGAATCCATACCCAGGTGTGGAAGTGGGGAGATGGGGAGCTGCAGGTCAGGGTCAGTTGGAAGAAGTGATACTTAATGTTAGACAAACTGTCTGTGAATTTTCGTCTCAATAAGAACAAATATAAATGTGGGGGAAAGGACACATATGTAATAACTTAATCAATAAAAAATTTTAAAAAAGAACAAATATAGAAAAAAGATCACATCACATTATGAGAAAATACCAAAGTAAAACAAACAAACAAAAATATGTCTTTCCATCTTCTAATCTAATCAATGGAACAAATGATATATGTATTTTTGAAGCTACAGTAGAGGGTTGATTGTTATTCAACCAGGTTCTTCTAAGAAATAAAATTCTTGGATTTGCTCAAACTCATTCCAAAGCATATTGTTCAAAATCGATTAAATTTAAGGTATTCTTACCTCCCAGGAAAGTGATAGATTGGATGCTTAGCATATAATGCTAATATAGCAATAAGTTAGAAGTTCTTTTAGAAGTAATTCCATAGACTTGATTCAGGGTGTATAGAGCAGATGAGTTTTCATTTTTGCACATACTTTTTCTACACAATCAATGCAGTCTGCAGTCTGCTTATGCGGAAAATCAGTTTCCACTTCCGTCCATTTGATTTGGCAACAGCTCTTGGTATCCACAAAAACTACACGATGACTGTTGTTGCTGAACGCCTGAATTGCTTGGGAATAGGTTTTGAGATTTGTCTTACCTCCATGGTTGTCTTAAAAATTTATTCTATCAAAATGGATTTTTTAGAAGTCCTTGAGTCCTTCCTGACTGGTAATGCATTCAAAAGAAATGACGTAGGGGTTTTGGCACAGTGATTCCATGTGCTAGGATGAGCTTCCATTCCCAGTACTGTTATGGTAAAAGAAACCTTTGAGAATCGCTTAGTTAAATCCCTTAATCTTATCACTGAGAAAGACTAAGGCCCAATGAAGCCCAGTGGGCTGCTCACATCCAAGATGTGATGGTGCCAGGATGCTGCGAGCCTTAGTCTTCATCTTCCAAGCTCAGGGTCACTGACACCTTACGCTTTAATGTACATGCAAATCTCCCGGGGATCTTGATAAAATACAAACTCTTATCCAGTAGTTCTGGACTAGGGCCTGGGATTCTGCATTTCCACTAACAAGAACCAGAAGATGCTGGTGCTCTTGGTCCATGGAGCACACTCTGAAAAATAATAAGGCTTCACACTAGGAAAATGTATCTGAGTGAAGATCAACATTAGTGAAAGGATAGTTCTAGCTTAGACATAGCTGATAATTCCAAAAAGAATGGGCTTACCTTAAGCTCTAGTGTTACTGTACCAAATATTCTGTATCATCTTATGATAAACCACCATCCCATAATGCTAGTTTCCTGGGAAACATCATTATAGAATTTCATACCATTTATAAAATTGATTGGGTGAGATTTTTTTTATCCCCTTCACCTGGTTGTTCTGTGCCCTCTGATCTCAAAACTGTCATCTAAGATGCATACATGATAATTTTCTAATAAATGTATATTTCTTCTCTTAAGAGACTCATAAGTGCATTCCTGACCTCAAATAGTTATAGTGTTCTCTCTCTCTCTCTCTCTCTCTCTCTCTCTCTCTCTCTCTCTCTCTCTCTCTCTCTCCTCTCCTCTCCTCTCCTCTCCTCTCCTCTTCTCTCCCCTACACAGACACACAAACACACATTATTCACATATCTTATACTGAGTTCTTTGTATGAAAAAAGTGGATTATTGTGTGAACAATATTAGAATTTTAATTTTTTTTTCAAGAAGGCAAACAGGTAAGATGAAATAATCATTGTAGAATACATTTAGTTCTGAAATTACCTCCTTAATTACAGGGTATGTCTATATGGATTTATAGTCCTGGTTCAGAAACAAATACACAAAAACCCCAAATACTTTCAAAATTTATGTCAAATACATTATATGGAAAGTAGGTTTCCATGCATTTTTCTTGTATATATATGAAGACATTCTTACTGAAGCATGTAGAGTGATGTCTTTATGAGAAGTAACCCAGCCTCAAAGGTTATAGTTTTTATTTCTTTATTTCTCTGAGTAGGTCTTCCTCTATTTACTGAAGCAAAAATATTCTAACCAAAAATAACCAACTAATTTATATAAAATTGACTTTGAAGAGCTCAAAAGGGCCATATCAATCAATACAAGGTGTTTGTTGTTAAGCTCATTTATATTATTGTTAATGATCATTTATACTTTAAGTTTACACGGGTTCACGTGAGGCTGAAAATTTGGAACTGCCAGTATTTTATCTTTCATGCCATTCTTCATAAAGTAGGAGAATCAGATGTGCCAAATCACGTGATAACATTTTTTGGCATTTAATTTGGCTTTAAGGGGAATTTTTTTAAATCATCCCTGTATTAGTAAAAATAAATAGTTTTGTTCACTTCTCTTTGATGCCAAAAGATAGTGTTTACTCTTATTTGCTCTGGGGAAGAAAGGGTTGTGTGTAAATCATGAGGTATGTGCTGTCAGAACTCAATTACATTAGGTGCTTTGCATGATGTTCATGGTTTATATAAGCTATTAGTAATAATCATGGCCTTGGGTGTTGAGCATCTGTAAGTATATTTGCTTCTTAGAATCTTTCGATGGCCCTAGTAACACTAGAGCTTAAGGTATGCCCATTCTTATTAGAGCATGATAGTGGGTAAAATGAATTCAATCTGAAATGCTTTTGTCACTGGAATAACAACACAAAAAGAGTAGTTGTAAAGGACTTCCATATTTAGGGACAATAGCTCCACTACAAGAACAATAGTATATCAATTCTAGAATTTTGATAAGTGAATATATGTGAGTGAATAAAATTTAAATTTTATACAATTTCCAAATAGTTTTACCTCAAAAGCAAAATGACATCAAGTACTACTGTAGAAGTTTTAATGTTTAAGTGTTAACAATGTATTTGTATTTAGAATAGTTGAATGAAATGAAATTTGTTCTAATAAAAATGGGCCTCTTTCACTTTCAACATTAAAAATGAGACCTAATATGTAATATATATTTTTAATACAGGGAATGTAGTTTCTCTTGTCAGTAATCATTAGGGTGCGAAAGTGCTTGACTTTGAGTGCAATTTGATGACTTAACTTATAAAAATACCTATGAAATAAGTGCAAAATTGAATGTTTATAAAAGTAAAAGCTCAGAATGATTTAAATAATTGAAGGTTATGGGCTCTCATGTAAGCTCTCACCAAAACCAGTGTTTTGTCTTGTTTTTAAGTTATTTTCAATGACAGCTGGCAATGCAATATTATATTAGTTTTAGGTGTAAAAATAGTGATTAGATATTTATATTCCTTACAAAATGGTCACTCTTATTAACATAAGAAAAGTCAAGGATCAGTGACAACTAAGGAGATGCCAAAGGGAAAATGAATTAGCTGCCCAGGTCTTGCCAGCCCCATCCAATTTTTCAACCTCACTCTAGTTAAATTTCAGTTAACTTATGAAGACTGAAGCATTTCAATAACAACAAAAATATATACCCACAGTTTTCATGGGACATGGTTTTCTAAATGTTTTTTGTCTTTTCTTTTCTTTATGTTGTTCAGTCACCAGGTCATTTGTAGGAATCTCCATATTCCGTAGGAGGAAAATTGCCAGTCTGAAAGTTCAATGTCCTTAGCGTTCTATTGCTTATCACATTTTTGCCCTCTAGGTGCCAACCTGGATTCACTGGAGCAAGATGTACTGAGAATGTGCCCATGAAAGTCCAAAACCAAGAAAGTATGTTAAAATAATCTGAAATTTGCTTTTTCCCCCAAAACTACAGCAACAAGCACTACCACTTGGTGTTTTTACAGCTCAGTTGTAACGGATTCCTTTTGTTCGAATTATGGTTTCACCACTCGGGGCATAAGTCATTGAATCTGACCTTGTTCAGCTGTCTCACAACATGGGCCCAAAAGGTCATCAATTTAAAAGAAAGACCCACCAGGGTGTCCAGTGATGCTGGCAACCATGGCGGGCAGGCCAACCAAAAAAGCGCCCTTCCAAATGTTGAGTGAAGTTATCAAATGGCAAACCGAGATGATGTTTTAATTTTAAGTGGCTCCCTTTGAAAGAAAGCAGTCACTTAAAATGCTGGGATCTTCCTGTCATACAAACACGAGGACTGCATTTGGTCCAGATTTCTAACCCTTTGGGGGAAACGCCAGAGTCTGAAAACCATGATTAGGACAAAGACTCCGTTTCTGAGGGTGAACTCACCAAGTTCGGTCAAATGACACTGAAGGAGCTTCTTTCTAGCATATATTCACCTCTTCTCTTTTTCTCTGTTTTTTCTACCATTGTTTTTTGTTTCTTCTCTCAGGTGCCCAAATGAGTTTACTGGTGATCGTTGCCAAAACTACGTAATGGCCAGCTTCTACAGTACGTCCACTCCCTTTCTGTCTCTGCCTGAATAGGAGCATGCTCAGTCGGTGCTGCTTTCTTGTTGCTGCATCTCCCCTCAGATTTCACCTAGAGCTAGATGCATTTGACCAGGTCTAACATTGACTGCCTCTGCCTGTCGCATGAGACCATTAACAAAAGCGATTGTATTACTTCCTCTGTTCATGGCTAGTTGGCTCTGAGAACCTAATAGGTGTGTGAGGCTCCCAGTGTTTCTGAAATTGATATTGAATAATGTGATACAAAATGATAGTCAATATCAAGCAGTACATTTATAATAAAGGCATTGAAAAGTCTCACTTTTATTGATAAAATAAAAGCATTCCACTGAACAGTCCATCTTCTTTATAAAATGACAACATCCTGAGAAAGATGTTGCTAAGTTGTAACCAGTATGCACTTGAAATGATGGTAAGTTAAATTTGGTTTCAGAATGTATTTATAACGAATAAACGTAATAAAAAGAGTTCAGATGTTTTTCTTCATTAACCAGCAGTTTGCATTTAGGTATAAAAAAAGCACTGAGTAGGAAAATTAGTAACAAACAAACATTTCACAGCAAATGAGAGAGCCTGGCTTCTATTTATGTTGCTTAGGAAACAAGTGATTCAGAACTAGTTTAAATAATCATTTGTTTATGTTAGCATATCTTTATTGCTAGTTTCAATGGTAATTTTAAGGGAAAATAGATTTTTTAATATTTATTATTTACTTTGAAATATAACAGTTCACCTCTAGATAATATATTTCTGTTCTTTTTTAAAAATACATTTTTATTGATTTCAGAGAAGAAGGGAGAGGGAGAGATAGAAATATCAATGATGAGAGAGGATCATTGATTGGCTGCCTCCTGCACGTGCCTCACTGAGGATTGAGCCCACAACCTGGGTATGTGCCATGACTAGGAATCAATCTGTGACCTCCTGGTTCATAGGTTGATGCTGAACCACTGAACCACACTGGCTGGGCTAGATAATATTTAATGCAGAACTGAGAAATGTTAGTGAGTTTCTATGGCTCCATGAACATCATTCCTAAACAGTGCAATTCATGTTGCATATTATGGCATGGATAACTGAACTATGTACTTGTCATTCTATTGTGAATTGGGACTATAGCTTTTAATACTGGGGCTTCCAAGGTATTGTATTTAACATGGATTCCATAAAGCTATTCATTTAGATCAAAGGTTGACAATTTTTTTCTGTAAAGGATCAGACAGTAAATACTGACTTAACTCTACCATTGTGGCACAAAAGCAGCCATAGACAATGCATAAAGTGATGAACATGGTTCTGTAGTATTAAAACTTTATTTATAAAAAGCAGGCAGTGGGCTGGATTTGTCCACCTCTGATTTAGAGTATCAGTTGCTCGCCCTGCATATAACACATAGCTCATTGCAATGTAAATTTATGTAACACAAGAAACAGTGATAGGAGCTGGTCATCTGGGGGCTCTAAAAGAGTGGATTTATCCTTATTCAGATGCACGCAGCGAATAAGATTCAGTCCCTCAGGTTAACAGTCCTAGAGTAATAAGTGCCATTGAAAAATAAATTTCCTGTGCATCAGGGGGAGATTAGACCCATAATATTGAATCATTTATTGAGTGAAATGGTATTAATTATATATTTACATGGGCTACATATCAAATATTATTTTTTAGCCATTTTCTGTTGTAAAAAATTGGTAAATTGATATTACTAAATTTTCAAATGCAATCTTCACTTTGTTGACAAATCTTGAAATCATATGCATTTAGTGAACAGAATTTTTCTCTCCATAGCTATAGATTAATTTTTCAAAAGTAGGTAAGATGGAAAGTGAAAATAGAAGGAAAATAAGAGAATTTATATATTAAAGCCATTCCTTTCAGAAATTATGTGTTGGTATTCAAACAATATAGATTTAGCAAGTCCATGTAACTGTATAAATGCAATGAAATTATACTTTATAATTTAACAAAAATTCTGAACACTTGCATTATACTAAAAATTTTGGTGTTACATCGTTTTGTTGTGCACTGAAGGCAATATTGGGCCACTGCATAGAGAAAAGCATTAAAAATGGAGACATTTCTAAAAATAATAATGCCATTGGATCTGACAGTTATAACCAGAGAAAATATTCTCAACTTCTCTTTGAGAGCATTTTCTGTCCTAAGATATTATTTAAAGATCCACACTGTGTATTGAATCAAAATGTGACTCCTTGAACAAACTCTTTCGTGAGCTTTTG
The DNA here is from genome assembly GCF_014108235.1 of Myotis myotis. Lineage (NCBI taxonomy): Eukaryota > Metazoa > Chordata > Mammalia > Chiroptera > Vespertilionidae > Myotis > Myotis myotis. The sequence goes on from NW_023416335.1 coordinate 17,303,393, forward strand.
GAAGACATCCAGAAAAGCAGCGTTCCCATTTAACCTGATTTAACAAAGATCGATCCTAAGCACATTTATGAACAGAAACTGCAATGACTGTGCATTGGTGCTGCCTCATGCCCAGAAAAGCAAGGCCCTCTGATCAGAAACTGCTTCCCTAACTTGTCTAGCCCAGAGTTAATTTTCTAACCTCTGTGTCGTAAATTCTCAATGTTTATTTCTGCACACTCCCCCGTAGAAGACAGGAAAATAGATGTTTGCTGTTCTAAGAACTTTATGTTCAGTAGCAATGAAGGCTGCACAGAGAATAAAAAACATAGCCACAGTGGTAATGTTTAAAATGTACTTGTTAGTGTTCATAAAGTCTAAAACACAGGACATAAATTTTAAAAGAAATGATATTCCCCAGCTTTAAAGAGAATCATTTTTTTAACTTGCCAAACCACATTTCCAGTGGAAAAATAATGTTCCAAAAGAATGTCCAACTTTTACAATGCTTATTAACACATAAATTACATTATCAGGATTTGATGCAACTTTTCTGGTTAGAATTTCCTATGGGGCCTTTTATTGATTTATCAGAACTGATTTAAATAATAAAAAGAATGGAACAAATGTTTATTTTATATGGCTTTTGTGAAGGCAGCCATGTGCCTTGAAATAAAACATATTTATAGTGCTTCCTAGGAAAATATTGCCAAGGCTAGTCAGCTTCAAATTTAACCTATGGACACAATTCCTACTTCAAAGGATTGTGTTAGTGTGTGTGAGTGTGTGTGTGTGTGTGTGTGTGTGTGTGTGTGTGTGTGTGTACAGGCAATCCATAATCAATTTATAGACTTTATGGAGAGGGGAATAAAACATTGAAGGCTTCAATAGTTAGAGGAAGTATGGGGCAAGTATGTCATATATAAACTAACATTTTATAGGAAGTAATTACAGAATAGCCCAAACTATAGAATACTTTAAAAGAGTGCAGTTTTAGAACTTTTGGCCTATTCTCAGAATGACTAAATTTAGCAGATATCCTTAAAAATAATTTTGAATCATAGGTTACTGCTGCACAAATTACTTATGTTGATTTCTAAATCTTTAAAAGCAAGTTATTCATTCATTTATCAAACATGTATCTTGCTAACAGTAGAATAAAGGCACATCAATCTCCGACAAAATTATCATGAATTCCACCAGAGTGTAGTGAGATTTTGCTGTGTGTGTGTTTGTGAGTGTGCTCTTGTGCACATGGAAACCGGAGTAAGGAGAGAGTCTCCTATTACATTTGTAAAGGTAAGTTGAAAATTAAAAAGTGAGACATGAAATTGGTCCCGTTTAGAATTGACATTGACAGAACTCCTTTAGAAACCTCAGAGGTGCAGAAAGGCAAGACGATACACAAGTCTCTCGGGTTATTTCCATAAGGAGACCCAGGACGTTAAAGAATTAAGTCCCGAATGTCTTCAAATTTTAACAGAAACCATAATTGCATGAACATGTAACTTTGGTCAAAGAAAGTTGTTTCATTGTTCATTTCACTAATGGAATAGAAAATTTAAATTAACCTGCAGGTTAATCAGTTTTCTTCAAACAATTATAAAATCCTTTATAAAGCAAAGGATTAGTGAGTCAATATTTAATAGTTTCTGAAGACTCTCGGATTTAAATTAAATTTTTATATTGCTTACTGCACAGCAGGAAATCACATGTAGAAAAGGAAACTGAATTGTTTACAGTAACCTTTGTGTTTTTGAATTATTAATTTAATTTGAAAATGGAGTGGCTAGGCAGACATTCAATAGGAAGTGTATGATGCATAATGAGCCCAAGCCAACATTAGATTAAATAGAATAGATAGAAAGTAATAACCTCTTTAGGAAATGAAAAGTGTTTGTGTATTATTTTTTTCTTGACTCACAATGAAGAAACGTAGCCACTGATAGTAAAAATAAATTACAGGAGTGTTTGCTCCAGGTCTAGAATGACTGATGCATGTTTCCTCTGCTTGTTTCCTTGTTAGGGCTTATGGCCAGAAGAGATTCCAATTTTAAGTACCAATTTCCCTTTGAATTATTTGAAATTGGAGCTGCCTGATATGAATGACTTCCCATGAAATGAAATTATAGTTAGGCTCACAGACTTACCTATAAATGTAAATGCAGTAATATGTATGCATGGGCATGCTACTAATTTTATTGAAGACTTAACCAAGCTTTCTGTGCACCTAATGCAGATCATTAGCAGTGTTCACGTAGGCATGGAGTAATGATTCTCTGGGAAGAGTTTCTGTAGATATTTCTTGATTTTTTTAACCCTTAAATTGTTACTGACTGGTAGGAGCAAAAGGCAAGAGATAGAGTTTTAGGGAGGAATTTTGAGTCACATCCTCATGAAAATTTCTAAGGAAATTTATTATCACTCCCTCTGAACATGAATTTTCATACCTGGTGTTCCAAAGTTTACATGAAGGGAACAAATTGAAGAGGAAAAAAAAAAGAAAGTCCATTTGTCAAATTGTTGCACAAAGGCAAGAGACATTTGTTTTGATTTGAATACATTTGTTTTGCTGTGAACATCGTGCAGCCAAATCAACCCCATATCCTCTGGTTTTTAATTTATGAAAAATGTAGTTATTTGCCTGAATACCCTGGACCCAGGCAGAGGGACTCCCTATTATATCTAGTGCCTTTCTCTATCATTGTTACTCAATGAATTATTTGATTTTTTTTAAATCTGTGAAACCTCATTTTCTTAAGAGGTGGCGAGTTTTTAAAGTCTAAATTCTTGAGGTATCCCAGGAGCTTTCAGAGTTTTCCTGGCTATGAAATTAGTCAAAAGTAAATCTCCATGCAGTAACTGGCCCAAGGGGAACATCCAGATGAGAATGTTCTCCAAGCTGTTAAACCCTTTGGCCACTGGCCGACCCATTTCACGGCTTCTTTATTCCATAGGGTCACCCTGTGAGGCTTGTGTCAGTATCATAAGCATTTGGTCAATGAGCAATTAACTTGTCCAAAATCACTGAACAGGCAAATGGCAGAGGCAGGACCTGAAACCAGGAAGGCTCCAGCTCTCTTAGCTCCTACCCTTCCCTCTCTGTAGGAGGCGCTTTGTCCGGGCCCAAACCGATGGCTTTGTAAGAGAAGTCCCCCTCTGCCAAACTTAAGAGGTGTTTTTTCATATTGGTGGACCGCCCTGGTGTCTCTTTAATCAGGGATCAAGGGGAGGAATGTAGACTCCTGACTTCTGTTTTCATTCTGGCCCTGCCTCGCCATCACACTATGTGCTCCTAAAGGGCCCCATCTGGTAGAATTTGATTAATCATTTTTGTTTCAAAGATGGGAAGTGTCATTTCTAGAGCTTTTTTCTTCTTTGCCTTATGTTCCCCCTCTACCCATTTAAGCCCATGCAGGTCCTGCCAGGCCTGTAATCCTGGCGCCTCTGCGGGAGCGCAGGCTGGGGGCTCACACCTCTGAGTTCCCTTCCTGGCCTGCCCTTGCGTCCTCTGGATGCCTGTGCCTGTCTCAGAGCTCAGCACTGTGGAGTGATCATCTGATCGGCTCTCTGTTATTTGAGGGAGTAATAAAATTAACTAAAAGCTGCAGGAATTGTATCCTCCCCCTCACCGCCCCCCTTTTTTTTTTTAACAATTTGAAAAAGGCATTAAGTGTTTGCTGTGCCATACAGGAATGACAGGAGGAAGCTGGAAGCAGGTTCTGATGCCCCAGTGCCCTCTCTGGTTTTTGGAGTAGAAATGTTTGTTAATATCACATGAGGGGTGGAGAAAGTAGAAAGTTAGGAGACAAGGAGATAGAGTTGTTTTTTGTAATATATTTTATTGATTTTTCACAGAGAGGAAGGGAGAGGGATAGAGAGTAGAAACATCGATGAGAGAGAAACACCCATCCCCTGGCCGGAATCGAACCTGGGACCTTTCAGTCCACAGGCTGATGCTCTATCCACTGAGCCAAACTGGTTAGGGCTTGAGTTTGTGTTTTATTAGTAATTTTAAAATTCTTACCCAAAGATGATTTTTTTTTTTAAAGAGAGAGAAGGGAGAGGGAGAGAGAGAGAGAAACATGAATTGATTGCCTCAAGTAGGCATCCAACTGGGGATTGAACCCCCTACCTGGATATGTGCCCTTACTGGGAATTGAACCCTCGACCTTTCAGTATACAGGGCAATGCTCCAACCAACTGAGCCACAATTGCCAGGGCAAGGAGACTGTGTTTTTAAAAATCAACAAGAAAGATGAGAGCATAACCAAAGAAAAATATAAATCCAATATAATAAAATTTTCAGACTAAATTTTTAAACTCATGGCTTCTATTCCTGGCTCTGCCACTGTGTGTCTTAGGGGAAAATAATTTCATCGACCTGGAACTTTGCCTCTACCTTTTAAAAAGATAGGGATGAAATAATGCCAAATGCCTTTTGTAATTATAAATATGATATTTCTATTCCTAAACAACATGGGAGCAGGAGCGTAGAGACTAGTTCAGCTATACAACTTCTCCCTCAGTAAAGTCTTTTAAGGGTTAATAAAGTCTCAGTGTGCCGGTATTTGCACACTCCTTGAAAGAGAAGTTCCCTTTGTGGACTCCGGGGGGCGTACCTGAGCACTGCTTCACTAACAACCACCATTTGTCCTGTTCAATGTGCACGCACAGAGAGACGTAGTAGTCATGTGTAATGTGTTTTGGAGTGCAGTGTATTACTCTTTTCTGAAACTTTTTCCCTTTCTTTCTTTTTTTGTCAACTTTCTGCATTGGCAGAGCATCTTGGGATTGAATTTATGGGTATGGACCAATCATCATTCCTTTTAGCCTGCAGAATTTAGAGCCTATGAGCTGAAATCTTTTTCCCTTCCTACTCTTACCTTTCAGTTCCTAACTAATTTCCTTTTTCTTTAGAAGGGATCATACAGCTATAACTAAAGTGATTGTCCCACTTTCAATCTATGATTAGTTTACCCAAAATGTTATTGAGCACAGCAGCTTTTAGATTCCCAAGCTTCACTTAGAGTTTAAAATCACCTCACCTGCTGCAAATTCACATACATCCCACCTTCCTTGACCCACTGATTGGATCTGGCCATGATGTTATTTAAGAGCTGGGGTAAGTTGGGATGACATACAAGGTTACAGGAGGAAACAAACCAGGGGCTTAAGAACCAAAGAAGTTTTAAATATTACACCCTAAAAAAAACAAAAAAACAAAAACCACATCTTAGACTGATGGGAGTTTGACATACAATATAAAAATCATATGCAATATAGTAACATAGAAAGCCCTTACATTGCAACACAATATGACATGAACAGACATGAATTGCTCTGATTTTCTGGAGCTATTCAAGCATGACTCTAGTCAGCTTCATTATCTCCTGAGCAAGGAAATAGAAAACAGAAAGATATAAGCCTTGTGCTATTTTAGGTGGAAATTCTAGTGCTAATGGAATTAAACTTGAGTCACTAAGATTATCCAGACAAGTAATCAAATACTGTAAACATCAAATATCTCCTAGGAGCATATGAATTTGGAGCATGCTCCTTCTGAAGGCCTTCGTCCTAAATAGTTGATAGAAAAGGTCAGTCTTGGGAGGAGGGGAAGCCGTGCTACCTTCCCAGAGGCTCCACTGCACAGGCACCAGGCCTCATGAACACTGCACACAGCCCTGAAATGGGTAATGGTTAACAGTGTCCTGATTAACAGAATACCTGCTCCCCATCCAGCTAGTGTCAGTGACAACATACAGGGAGGGCACCCTCCAACTGCTCTTTCATTTTGGCTGATAACCTCACAGTTGACAGCTAATGCACTTTCCAGTATTTGTGGGAAATGAGGCTGTCGCAGGCTCTACCAGTTGCAGGAATAGAAACTCAATGAATTGTCCATTCTTCCAAAAATCTTCCAAGAGAAAACCATTTAATGAGAAATCCCCCGCATTTATATGTGGTCTTTGAACATCAGAGAACACCTCCCAAGAGTGAGAGGCAAGAGAGGGCCTAACAATGGCACTTGAGTGGCAGGTCGCCTATATGAGGGGAGTTATCTATATGGTTTACTTCCCTTGGGATAAAAAATGACCCACTTCTGAAAAGGCTTATTAGCCTTTCCTGAACGAGGAAGAGCTTTCCACCATCACCTTCCTTCTTCTCCCCAACAGCATCTTTTCTACTTTATCACATTGGAGTCTGACTATAGAATTTATTATTCCCATTCCTGAGCAAGGAAGTGAGGTAAAGGATAGTTTCGATATACCAATTCGCCCTTAGTAAGATCGTAAGAGTTAATAAAGACTCCACAGTCCCAAGACTAGACCAGTCAACCCTTAAGGAAAGTCAGACCTTAAAGGTCAATTAAAACTGAGAAAGACAAGGCCTCTGTCTCTTGGCCTGGCCAGATCCTACTGAAAAACATGCTCAATCTGATTCACTGAATGTCCAGCCAAACCAAAGAGCAAAGTCTCAGCAGCTTTTCCACTCATTACGGCCGAGCTGCCAATTGGACCGAGGGCTTCTCTTTTTCAGCACTGCCTCTAATTTACTATTGTCCTATTGACCCCATTTTACACTAGGAAAAAAATAAGGAGGAAAAAAAAGGGGGGTGGGGTATTTATATTATTTTCATCAAGTATTTTTCTCTTAACATTCATATTGTGGGGGCGACCTGACCTAGGAAATCATTGGAAAATCAAACAGAAACAGATGAGAAACATTGAAGGCAGTCAGTAAATGCTGATGGGAATACAGAATCCTAGTCCCACATCTGTGTTCTGTGGGCCTTGGCTTTCATGGGTCATCTTAGCACTTTTGCTTGACCCCTTGGCCTTTATTGTGCTGCCCTTTTATTTCCATGACTGATCTCACAGGGAAATGTGTGCCTTCTTACAGAACATAGGAAGAATGCCAGGTATTCAGAAACCCAGGTCAAACTATTCTTTTATTATTAACCATCAAAAACGTGTCAAAAGAATCCCTGAGAGTATATGTGATGCTTGGTCTTCCTTTAGTCCTTGGCTAGAGCCCATGTTTTTAGTTTGCAGAAACCATTTCTCAGTGTTCCTTCAGATACGATGGTAAGATGTCAACGCAACCAAGCCCTTACTATTTTAAAAGAAGAAAAAATAGAGTGAGTGAAAAAGGACACAGAAGGCAGGGTCTTCATTTTCTTGGAAATAATACGTGTGCACTCCAATTTCTTAACCAGCTCGCAGGAACCAAAGGAGCCTTGCTCTGCGTCCTGGGTCCCCTGGAGGACCAGCAGGGAGGTGCTGCCTCTGCTGCTTGACATAGATGCTAAATACTGATCTGGATGCCAGGTCATGGAGGAGGCTCCAGTGGCACCAGCTCACAGATTAGCACCCCATAAAATGTAATTCCCTGTCCTGTGGCTATGGGGGAGGAGAGGCAGCAGACACAAGCAATTAACACATCAGCATTCACATTCCACTCCTCACTTGACTTTTTGCGGCACAAAAATATGTGACACCACTTTTATGTCTCCTGGTTCATTGTTGCACCGCAGTGCACCAGCTGCTTCGCTTCCTAATTGTGGCTTCCCTGTGCTGGCCAGCCTAGGTTAGGAGTTATGCTGTATGGGGTAACCCTTCCAACTTCGCACCCACCTGTGCTTCCTACCTGAGCATTTCCTCCCTCCGGTTTTCTTTGTATTTGTTTCTTTTTCCTCCCTTAGTATCAGGCATGCTGTGCCAGGGACTTCAGATGACTCCTCCACTTCTAACCTTGTTTTGCCTTGACCCTGACTGCCTCCCTCCCTCAGTCATTCTGTCAGTCTGTCTGTCCTCCTCGGTTTGTTTTTCCTTCCCACTTCCAACCCTTCTGGTTTGTTTTTGTCTAATCTCTGTGGCATTCTAGTCTTTTACCCACTGACTTCTGTTCTCCTCCTCCTCCTCCTCCTGTTAATAATCAGTGCTCTATTAATTTGATTTGACAATGTTCCTGACCTGTTAACTGGAATTTGATTACCGTGGGCTTGGCTTGTAGGAAATGTTTTGTATAATGATAAGGTCCACTGTGTCACAGAAATTAAAATGCACTTTTTCATTTCAAGGAAACTTCCTGCAAATTGCTCTCTTTCAATAGAGAAAAGAGGTGTGGTCGCTGAGACTGAGAATGTCAACTGGAAATGTTCAGAAGGCCCATGTTGATGCCCGGATAAGAGGCGTTCATTCCTATAGGGTGTCCCAAGATTCACGCAAGATTTTCAATTGAATTGAATTGAAAATCTTGCGTGAATTTTGGGACACCCTATATAATATCCCCCAGATCTTGACCAGCCTGTTAATCAGAAAACCAAGCACAGCTGACCCTGCTTGTTATGTACTGGTTGAGTTCTCTTTCTCAATGACCTGCAAACTAACTTCCAATAAGTGTAATTAAACTGGTTGGAAGTTCAGCTCCTAAGGCAGTGGTTCTCAACCTTTCTGATGCCGCGACCCTTTCATACAGTTCCTCATGTTGTGGTGACCCCCAATTTCATTGTTATAAATTGAACATAATTAAAGCATAGTGATTAATCACAAAAACAATATGTAATTATATATGTGTTTTCCGATGGTCTTGGGCGACCCCTGTGAAAGGGTCGCTCGACCCCCAAAGGGGTCGCGACCCACAGGTTGAGAACCGCTGTCTAAGGGATCAGGTTCACCATTAAGTCAGCCAACCTTGTTAAGAACCTGATCTACCATAGAATCAATCAAGTTGTCCACCCCCAAAAAACTATTTTGCAAATAGAAAGACTTTCATGCATAAGAGACTGGTTGCATTTGAGGTACAATAGTACCTTTACTTCAAAATTCTAACTCACACCTCCTTAGTGTAATCTACATTAGCTAATTTGCCATGTTGGTCAATGCAGGAATGTATAATCTATTCCAAATTACATATTATTTGTGCTAGTTATTCCTTTATACAGATAGAGGAGGAGTCTAAGTGCAATTGGTGACGTAATAATAATTGTCCTCCGAAGAACAAGTCTTCACCTTTGCCCAGGACTGTCTTAGCCACCAGATTGGATTTTCTCTGATATAGTGTCTTGCTACTCCACATCCTGTGGCTTATGTTCACATTTTACTGTGAAATCATACGGATCCTGCCCTGATTTGGTTGCTCACTACAAGCCAAGCTCATGTTCGCAAATGTCTTTGAGTTTATTTCGTTAAGTTATAAATGGTTCTCTGTAAAGACCACTGGAATATACAATACCTGGGAAATCAAAAGTGACGGGGGGTGGAGAGAGAAAGGAAGAGAGGAGGGTCCCAGTGGTGCCAAACCCAGCTCCTTTTATTGGCGTTGATTCCTGTTGTCTTTGCAAGAGATTTTTTTAAAATAAAAGTACAGTTTTAACCAAATAGTTACCTTGTAATCAATGTTTATGATTTGCTAGTTTAATTCATATATATCGATAGTTTATAATTAAAGTAATATTATGGCATACTGTTTTTTATTGTAAATGGCCCCATCTGGCTTTGTTGTTTATACTCACCACATAGAGCAGTGTTATGCTGTACCTTAAGTATGTCTGCAACAGTAATGAATTGTCACATGTTTATTTCTTGTGACCATGGATAGTGCCATGCAGCATGCCAACTGTTCAATTGTAAGTCCGGGCAAGGGTCAGGGGCCTTTGGTGACATCTGCTCTCGTCCCTTTCCAGAAGCAGAGGAGCTCTACCAGAAGAGGGTGCTGACCATCACTGGCATCTGCATCGCCCTGCTAGTGGTCGGCATCATGTGTGTGGTGGCCTACTGCAAAACCAAGTAATCCTTCCTCCCCGCGCTGCTCCCTCCTGACAGAAACCCATCTCCACAGCCCTGTCTTGGGGAAAAAAAGGGGGGGAGGGACCCCAGGAGGACTTTTCCCCTTAGTTTTTCTTCTGAATCATCCATTTGAGCACCTTTCCTAATCACATAATTAGCAGGCACTGCCTATTGGTGTGAAAATGCTGAGGAGAGAGGAGACTTCTGATGAGTGACCACAGCCCCCTGACCAGAGAAAGGGCTGGGCGGGCAGGCTTGTATGGGGCCCACACGTGTGCACGTGTGTGCGCATGTGGATGTGAGAGGAGGGTGGCGGGTGCAAGAAGTGCACTTGTCAAACACTGCTGGGGACACGTCCAGTTTGCAATTACCACTCGAAGATAAAGGAAACACTTTGGTGGCATTTGAGATGCCGTTTTCTGAGCATTCGCCTGATTATTTTTTTAATTCCATCCAATGAAGTTTCCAGCTCAGATGCTCATGAGTGTGAGATGTACAAAAGGAATCTTCTGAGAGGAAAGTCAAGGGAAACTTGCTTTGGAAGAACAAAAGGGAAAATATTAAAACAGATTTGTGTTCACTATTTTTGATCCTTTAAACTGGGTCCATATTAACAAATGTAATCACTTTGTGACACAAATTCCCTCCACTTTCTGACGTATGACCTCCACTTCAAGTCTAAACAAATAGTAACAGTTTTGTTTTGTTGCTTCATCACATAAATTTTCTTGCCAAAGCAAGTCATGGGGATATTGTTATGATCTGAATGTTGTGGTGAGGAACGAAGACAGTGCTTTTAGTCCATAAAATCCAGGGCATAGATGGAGTTTTCCTACAACCCCAGAGCTGTGTGCCAGAATTGAGTAAGCGACAGAGATAAGCCTTCATGGAGTCACCTTAAGAGTTATTTATTTATTTATTTATTTATTTATTTATTTATTTTAAATCTTTATTGTTGAAAGTGTTACATAGGTCCTTCTTTTTTCCCCCTTAACCTGTTCCCTTAAGAGTCTTTTTAGATATTTTAATACCTAGTCATAAAAAAAAACCAGTTGCCAAAGTACAATTCTGTTACAATTGTGCCCAAATCTACAGGCCAAATATGCACGTTTTCACTCGTGTACAGTACTATGCACGCACACACACCATGGATCACGTGCAGATTCAAAACTAACTGCGTTTTCTAAAGGCCAACAGGCAAAATTACAAATGAAATCAGCTCTGTCAATTGCACAGCGCAAGTTGTTGCCTAAGACAAATGACCACCTGTAAGACTTAGGCCCAGATGGGTGGATTAGCGACGATGGGGTTTGAGCCAAATATCAACCCGACTTACCCCATCTTCTCCTCTGTCTGTCTTCTCTCTCAGCAGTCCGGTTTCATTTCTGTAAGAAGCCCGATCAGCTTCTTACACCTATTGGTTACTAGAATGTGTGTGGTTCCGCAGCTGCCCACAGGCAGATTCTAAGATGAAATGGCACACCCTCCCCCCCACTCCCTCACCACCAAGCCACTGCCCGGATTATGTGTTGGTGAAATAAGGAATTGACTGAAATAAGGAATGTAAGCAATAGAAAAAAGTAAATGCTCCCTTTTCCATACGCAGGAAACAGCGGAAAAAGCTTCACGATCGGCTTCGGCAGAGTCTTCGGTCCGAGCGCAACAACATGGTCAACATCGCCAACGGGCCTCACCACCCCAACCCACCCCCCGAGAACGTGCAGCTGGTGAATGTATGTTGACTCTGGCTGTGGATACGCTGAGCATCTCCCCTCTGTTCAGGCACCTTGCAGTTTATTTTCTAAAGCTCTTAGCTGCTGCCATTAATCTCCGCGGCTTCCAGGAATCCAAGGTTTTGCCAGGAGAAAATAATGGGGACATTTTTTAAAGCGGATTTGGTTACTGTAAAACCAGCACATTTCCTCCCCTGAAGTGTTCATTAAGGGGTTGGAATAATAATGTTGGGTTTGTTCTGCGGGGAGGCCGTAGCTGGAAGAAAGAAAAGAAAAACACAAAGGAAAATTAGAAAATGAATGATACAAGAATCAGAAGGAAATGTTTTATTTTTCTAATTTGGAAATGAAGGCTGCTCCAGCCTCTCACTGATTAGTACTGAGAACGGAGCTGAGGGCTTTAGAGTGATTTTACTGGCGGCTTCACCGTGCCCGATGATTTGCGGATTCTGATTTACAAAGGAAGAAATTAGGGCAGGAAAGGTCAAGTGACTTATCAAACTTGCTTCTCAACAAAACTGGAGGAACATTTGCTTTCTATTCCCTGACTCTGTCTACGTGATGCCACACCCTCCTGATGAAACCTACCCTTCACCACTCAAGTCCTTTGTTTAAAATTTACCAGGCTTTGAAATATAACTGAGTCATAGAATATTAGATCCCGCAAAGTCTTTTGATATCACCTTCAAATCTTCCTTTTTTTTTATTTTTTTAACAGAGAAGGGCCAGAACTGGACTCAGTTTCCCTGGCTTTTGAAGTGTTGCTCTTTCTATTCCTATTCCACCCTCATTCTTCCTGTTTTCATCATTTCTTTCTGATTTTTTACTTTTTATAAGCAAAGCTTGAAGATTGTATTGCACTACCATTTTCTATTCTATAGAAAAAGGTATATTTTGTGTGGAGCAAATATATCATGGACCCAAGTTCAGAGTGGGTGGTTTCTAAACCACCAGTAAGTCTTGTAACAGAGACCTACAGGAGGCTGGTAGAGTCAGGTGCAGATACATTAGGATGCTTTGCTGCTTCCACCCCCATCAGTGCTCATTAGAATGATCTGCATGGTCGATCAATGCACTCACTACAGACACACCTATATGCTGTCACTAAGAAAGTTACAAGATGTAGGAAGTGGAATGACTGCCTGGATTCCATTCATGGCTCACACACTGTGTGACTTTAGGCTTTAACCTTTCTAAACCCTATTTGTTCATCATGAAAACAGGCCTAAAAATAATACTTACTTCAGAATGTTCTTGCTAGCATTAAATAAGAGAACCTACATAAAACACTTAGCCCAGTGGCATTTAATGAGTGTTGAATAAGTGTTAAATGTTATTTTCATTAGATACACTGAGCTTACACTGCCTTCCAGGAGAAAGAGTGAAATGGTACCCAGACTGGAAGTAGCTCATTATGTGTGACGCCACCATCTTTTCCTTAAAGCCAGCTAGCCGCACGTCCCAGGGATTCCACATGGAATAACCTTTCCTCCAAGAGAACCAGTTAGAATTTCAAGCATAATTTAAGTTGCATTTTTTTGGGTTTCCATGAATATATGAGGTTATTTTAGCGCTCACCGCCCATCAGATTACAAAACCCTATTTCATTTGAGGGTATTCTTTTCTTTGCCTCATCCTCTATTTAACTTAATTTGGTGTAAATACAAATAGTATTTAAGACAACTTCAGAATGTGCCTCTCCCGCTGAGAAGACAGTAAATAGCTACTGTGATTTGATGATGAAAATGAAATAGAATGTACTTGCACTGCATTTGGATCCTCTATGTATTATGTGCTTTCTCAGATGTGTGACCTTAACAACTTCTGTACATCCTTCCCATCTCTCAGTAGCCTCACTACTCTTACTACTGACAATTTAAAAATTCCAGTGGTATCATTTGGGCAATGTAGACACTAGGAAATTGTAAAACAGTGGTAGATCCAAAATATAGAGACTTTAAACAAATTCTTCTTTCACTTGTAACAACCATGACAAAAAAAAATGAATATTGGACAAATATTTTTACTGAATTCTAGTCATGTTATCAACTAGAAACAAACTAAAAAAAAAAATGGATAATGAGCAGTTCTGACTGTAGGACCTCTATTGAGAACACGTCCAAAGAGTAACTTATTAACTCCACTCACTGAATCTAAAGGCCACAGTAACCAGAATAGGATTTTCCATCTGGACATTGGAGAAAAGAAATTTATTATGAAGAAATGTACTGTTTATTATGTGTGCTAGAACAGATATTTTTGTGTGACAGTGCTAATGTTTTGACTTACCTGAATCTTCAAGTTGTGTCTCTTTGTTTATCCAGCAATACGTATCTAAAAATGTCATCTCTAGTGAGCATATTGTTGAAAGAGAAGTGGAGACATCTTTTTCCACCAGTCACTATACCTCTACAACTCATCATTCCACTACTGTCACCCAGACTCCGAGTCACAGGTATGAGAAAAAAACAATTGTGTGGTTCCTCCGGGAATGAATTTTTGTCAATTTCCTTGTGCTGTCATTGCCTAAGAAAGGCACAGGACACATGTATGGGGCAGTGAAGTATAGTTAAATGTATGCTGTGGGACAAAAACAGACTTTGGACATCACCTGGCTCTGCCATTTGATTGCTGTTTAAATTTGAGCCTTCATTTTTTTCATCATCAAACAAGGGGAAATGAGACCTACCTCGAGAGTTGTTCCCTATTTTAGAGATTGTCTTTACTCTTGCCCAACCACTCACTGAATTGCTATACTGGGAAAACTCTGTCTTAGATGCTACATCATACTTAGAAGTTGACTTCTCCCATTGATTGAATTTCCCTGGGAAATACACATGAGAAATCGATTAAATAGGTGAACCCTAAATTAGCAAATGCCCTGGTGACCAATATCTGAGTGCAACCAAAGGCAACACTAGACTTCCAAATGTAGCTCACTTGGACAAATATTTCCTTAACCTAAGCTGTCAAGATCAGAATGATTATAAGAACACTTAGCACATAGTGATATTTGATAAATGTGTTGAATGAGTGAACAAACGAATAACCTGTGTCCTTACAAAACCAATCTAAATCAAGATCCTTTCTATAGCAAGTGTCTTTATAACAATTCTATTCTGAGACAAGTTATGTTATAGTGAATGACTGATGCATGGACAATTTGAAATGTTTGTCTGGTCATTCTCTTCATTTCCATTTTTGCACATAATTTTCTAAAAAATATCTTTGCCTTCCACATTTCCCCTCTAGCTGGAGCAACGGACACACCGAAAGCATCATTTCTGAAAGCCACTCTGTAATCATGATGTCATCAGTAGAAAACAGTAGGCACAGCAGCCCAACTGGGGGCCCAAGAGGACGTCTTAATGGCATGGGAGGCCCTCGTGAATGTAACAGCTTCCTCAGGCATGCCAGAGAAACCCCTGACTCCTACCGAGACTCTCCTCATAGCGAAAGGTAAAACTGAAGGGCAAAGCTACTGCAGAGGAGAAAGAACCCCAGTAAGCGAACCCCCATGAGCACCTGCGGTCTCACCTAAGGAAATCTACTCTAATGAGAATAAGGGGCAGCAGTTGCCTGTTCTAGGAGTGCTCCTAGTTGATGAAGTCATCTTTCTGTTTGACTGAACTCATTTCTTCTGAGCTTCTCACCTCGTCCCAGTGGCCAACAGGCAACAGACTCTTAACGAGCTGGAATGATTTGATGTGGAAGGTGCAGCCAACTTGGAGTTCCTAGGTCCGGCCTTAGGCTCAGCCCCACTCGGGATTTGTTTCCTCAGTTGTCACTTTAGAGAGATGGCACCAGTGATTGATAAGGACCCTTCTAGAATTCCAATTTGCCAGTTATCCAAACTCTAGTCGAACTGACCTCGTGTTCTCATGTGCTAACTCGTCTTACCTTCCAGCCTCAGTTAAATCAAATCAAGGGCTATGTCACTGCTGACTCTCATGGGGAACAACTGCTTGCGTTCCACCATAGATGATCCCTTTTATGAAATTCCAAGAAGGGATGAATAAATAAATCTTTTATATGCTGCGTCTGACAGTCTTCACAGGTGGTTTTCAAAGTAGATATTGCCTCTCATAAGGCCCTTTATTCCAGAATGTTTTGGCTTTTTTTCTGGGGGTATTGGATTGGGTTGGGGAATTATAGGAAAGGTAAAATAAAGAACAGAGGAAAGTAAACTGAAAGAGATGCTTTATAGAAATACTAAATTTATAGATTCTCTATCCATTTTCACCTAAACTGGGAGAGAGTTATACCCAACCAGCATTTCTAGCCTACCAGTAAGCTGTCACTTGTTTGTTTTCAAATCCAGAGGGGTTTTGTCTGCTTGTTTACTGTATCATCTCAGTCTAATCTTTGACCATTTGTTCAAAGCTTTACATAATGTCAAATATGTATTTGGTATTTACATGGGTGGAAATAGTTTGGTAGACTCTTTCCACTCTTCGCTTGGGAAGTACTTAAGACAAAAGATGACCAGTTTGGGGCTTATAGGTCATATAGAACCTGCTAATCACTTCTCCAATGGCCTTTCTATGAAATATCCCAAACTGGTATTTCAAAGCTTTATGGAATTAAAGGTTGCTCTGTTCATGGATGAAAAATAAGGCATTGTCCAAAACTGGTTTAAAACATTACTCTTAGATATACATATAATTATACATTTGTGTATTTAAAAAGTCTATCTATTCTGTTTTAGTCTTTTTTGAAACCTGAAAGAGTTTAGGGATCAATTCTTTCTTACTACATGTGACATTTATCTTTAAAGAATGACATTTCCCTACTGTGGTAGACTTCCTTGAATATCCCAGATAGTCTCTAGAATCATGAAAAGATAAATCACTTTTATGTGTTTGGTTAAATTTGGATTAGCATTTCTCAGAGAGCTAAAGTTAAGTACTCATAAAGCAAAAAGTCTGAAGATTCAGGCCCCAAGTAGTTCAACCTCTAGACACTCTCCCATTTTAGACACAGCTAGGTCTCACATTCATATAACTCTGAATCATGGCTGAAAGCAGGAAAGTTAATAGGTTCCTGTTAGCTAATGTTCAGATGGTGCTGTCCTGAGTCATCACAGGTCGTGTCAAATTAGACTCTGAGAACACCAATGTGAAAAAAAGAGTCATCTAGCGCTATGCATCGGTAACATTTTTATCAAAAGCTGAGAAATGTGACTGTCAATAAGCCACATGTCTTCTCCAGTGCCAAGTCAGGTCTTCTTATTCCCGGGGGGATAAAGCATGATATGGTAAAAACATTGCACTCAATGTCTTAACAAAAAGATTCAATGAGCATTATCAGCCATAACATGACATAAGGTAACATGGTACAGCAGACCTTGAGCAGTCACAAAGATGAGCCAAAGACTGATGCAGCTCTAAGCTTTGGAAGAAAGGTAGACCAGAGATTGTTTAATATACTGTGAAGCCAATGTAAGGTTCTCTCAGGCTTACCTTTGGATGTCTTGGTCACTGGGATGGATAGTTGCAAATTGAATGTTAAGAAGTAGCATTTCATGGAAAAATTTAAAGCACACAAATATGTTACACTGTTATCAAGAATAAATCTAAGTCACTATGCTCTTTTTTTTTTATAAGACATAACCTTATAGCTGAGCTAAGGAGAAACAAGGCACACAGATCCAAATGCATGCAGATCCAGCTCTCAGCAACTCATCTTAGATCTTCCTCCATTCCCCATTTGGGCTTCATTCTCTAAGACCCCTTGGCCTTTAGGAAGGTATAGTATTTAAGTAATACTTCTTTCCCTTACAAATCCCTCAGCCTTGGTCCTTACAAACTAACAGGTTCCCAGGACCTCGTGCCCTCTAAACTTGACTCATGTTTTTATTTACAATCATGATGAGATTGAAAATCCTTAAAGCTTTGATGAGCTAGGCCATGTAGCTGATCTGTGCATGTACTCCTGTAAGGAAACTCTTGGCTTCATAACTTGAGATTCCAAGGGTACCGAATGTCCTAGTGTAAAAATCCAAGAAGTATACGATGAACAGAAATTCTTTGTTCTCTGATTATATAATATCGTGACCTCTGTCCCCTTCCCCTCCCTACTCTATGACTCCTCTTATTCCACCACACTTATGCGGGGTATTCTGTGCTCACACAGGTATGTGTCAGCAATGACCACCCCGGCTCGTATGTCACCTGTAGATTTCCACACGCCAAGCTCCCCCAAATCGCCCCCTTCGGAAATGTCTGCACCTGTGTCCAGCACGACGGTGTCCATGCCCTCTATGGCAGTCAGCCCCTTTGTGGAAGAAGAGAGACCTCTGCTTCTGGTGACACCACCACGGCTGCGGGAGAAGTATGACCACCACCCTCAGCAATTCAACTCCTTCCACCACAACCCCGCGCATGAGAGCAGCAGCCTGCCCCCTAGTCCCTTGAGGATAGTGGAGGATGAGGAGTATGAAACGACCCAGGAGTACGAGCCAGCTCAAGAGCCTGTTAAGAAACTCACCAACAGCCGGCGGGCCAAAAGAACCAAGCCCAATGGCCACATTGCCAACAGGTTGGAAATGGACAGCAACACAAGCGCTGAGAGCAGTAACTCAGAGAGCGAAACAGAAGATGAAAGAGTAGGTGAAGCCACCCCTTTTCTGGGCATACAGAACCCCCTGGCAGCCAGTCTCGAGGCAGCACCTGCCTTCCGCCTGGCCGAGAGCAGGACTAACCCAGCAGGCCGCTTCTCGACACAGGAGGATCTGCAGGCCAGGCTGTCTAGTGTAATTGCTAACCAAGACCCTATCGCTGTATAAAAACCTAAATAAACACATAGATACACCTGTAAAACTTTATTTTATATAATAAAGTATTCCACCTTAAATTAAACAATTTATTTTATTTTAGCAGTTCTGCAAATAGAAAACAGGAAAAAAAAACTTTTATAAATTAAATATATGTATGTAAAAATGTGTTATGTGCCATATGTAGCAATTTTTTACAGTATTTCCAAATGAGAAAGATATCAATGGTGCCTTTATGTTATGTTATGTCGAGAGCAAGTTTTGTACCGTTACCGTGATTGCTTTTCCACAGTATTTCAGCAAAACCTCCCATATATTCTGTTTTCGCTGGCTTCTTGTGCATTGCATTATGATGTTGACTGGATGTATGATTTGCAAGACTTGCCACTGTTCCTCCGTTTGCTTAAAGTAGCACCCAATCAGTACGTCTTGTAATGGCACATCCATCCAAATACTCCTCTCTTCTGTACGAAGTTTTCTTTTGCTTTCAGTCTATGAAATGAGTCGTGTCTACTCTGCCAGCCAAAGGTTTGCTTCACTGGGCTCTGAGATAATAGTAGATCCAACAGCATGCTACTATTAATTACAGCAGGAAACTGCATTAAGTAATGTTAAATATTAGGAAGAAAGTAATATTGTGATTTTTAAAATAACTATATTATTCATCAGAAGACAGCTTGCTCTCACTAAGAGGAGCTATCACTTATTTTATTTCAATTTATTTTTCTTGACAAAAAAGCCACAGTTTGGAGGGTAGCAGAGAAAATGGGGTCTGGCTTGCTATTAGGGTAAGACCAACACCTTATCAGAGGACTCAATGTCACTTTCTCTCTGGGGGAATGACACAACGGCACATCTAGTTGAAGATCAAACCAGGGCTGGGCAAGGTGCAATCATTCCTGACTTGCATTTTTCACTGATTTTGGAGCTAGTGATTGGTTCTGTCTTCTTGGCTTGAAAGAGACATGCGATGGCACAAACACCCCAGCTCCAACAGCACACTCAGCACTTGTCTGAAATGCCTAGAGGGAAACGTGCCTGCTGTGCCTAGTGGTGACTGGTCATCATAGGGAAATAGAGTGTCCAGAGGAGGGATTGGTAGAAGACACAGGTGGAGGGCTGATGTGTGGCATGGGTTGCAATTTTAAACAGTTTTGTTGACCACTCCTTTCTCCTCATTAGTTTCCTCTTGCTTTTCAATGTCGCCTTGATTAGGTCATGACTATGCATGAACAGTTTTGTCAGGAATGGCCAGCATGCATGTGATTTGTGACTAGTAAGAACATTCTGAGAGTGATGCTTCATCAGGCAACATCAATAGTGTTGGAAAGATTGCACCTTTCCCTGCAGAAACACGACCCCCTCCTGTGTACTGACCTCTTGATTCCCAGCCTGTATCACCCATTTCCTCCTTTGTTTTTGCTTTACTCTCGCAAAACAGGACTAAGATGGGTCTAAACTTTGCATGTTCTCTTGGGATTGTAAATCCAAGGAAGGCCTATAGGTATTAACATTTGAAAGAACTGCTAATTCAGGAAAACAATAGCTTTTTGTAAAAATTGCAGGCTCCCATTTTACCTGATACCTGCCGAATCTGGCTGGAGCTTTACTGAGGTTCCAAGTAGACTCCTGGGAGCCATGTGAAAAAATGGGGAACAGGTTAGCAAGGGGTCCAAAATACCAGGGGTGAAGTCAATGCTGCTTGTTGGCAGGTGAACTGAACCTATTTCTTCACCAAATTTCTATGTTAAAGGTTAAGGGGAGAAGATACATGCAGGTAGGTCTTAGAAGAAAAATGTAGGCTGGGCATGAGTCATGTCATTGAGCTCCTACATGTTTCTACAATCCACAGAGATGCCTGATTGATTGCAGGTCTTTAAAGTTACTCTGAGTATTTGATATCCCAGGCTGCCCTTCACTGTTCACATATCACTTCCTCTGTGCCCAGCAGTGCCCTCATCAGCTTGTTAATCCACATGGAGGGGCCCCTGTCAGGCTGCACAAGTTGCACTGATTTCCCAGGTCTGTAGACATGAGTAAGCTCACGGCAGGAGGAAGAAGACAGTCAACCCAAAGAGGTTCTATAAGTTATTCAAATATTGCCTTTGAGTCAGTCTTGGACTATTTCCATAAAAAATTCCTATCACAAATTAAAACTACAACTTTTGCTTCTAATTCTACAGACTTAGGAGTATTCACATGTCTCATTCTGAATAATTTCAAGAATAAATAAAATCTATCGAGAGCAATGAACAACATGAAAATTGTTGTAAATTTTCAGGTTACAAAATATATATGAAAACCTAGGATAAGAGGAAAGTTTCTTTCCAATTTGATTCTAGTCACTCACAGAGGGGGGGCGTTATTCGGGACAGCATTACCTGTAAAACAAGAGCTTCCCTTGATAAGAAAGGCCAGCTGACTCCTCAGGGCTACCTTCTGCGGCCACCGGATTTGTGTTCACAGGGGCATCTCTATGATGTTTAACTGCCACGTGGCTCTCAACCACCCACCCTGTTTATAAACTCAGGCAGTGCTGTGGCCATTCAAAGGAGGGTGAACCTGTGTTCCCAGCGAATGAAAAGCTTCTGTGGGTTTTTGGGTAATTGCCCAGAAGTTCCACAGCCGCTCTGCCCCCTGGAAATCATGTCCTAATGAGGGGTATGCAGTGGAACATAGTATATGCAAACTTCTTTTTCTCACTCGAGATTCCTTTACTATCCTACTCTCCCTTCTTGCCTGGTATGACTTTTTTCCAAGAGTACCTGGACAGCCTCATGCTTTCTACAAACTAACACTCTACCAGGGTGTATGTGAATGTTTTTCAGACACCAACATGCTGTAGCTTCCTTGTTTAAGTGTGACTGTCTTGATACAGGTGGAGTTTATCCAGGGTAACTTGCTCAGTAATTATTCCTATTTTTTTCTGGCCTGGAGTTAAAAGGGGCACAGCTCACATTGGTGAAAATAAGGAAGGCTAGTTTTATTATTTAGCACTGGCTGCATTCCACCAGCCACAGAGATGAGATTTCTATCTACAAAGGCCCATGAAAAACTGAAGAGAAATGCAGGCAAAGGGAAATGGCCACATTTCACAAGTTCTATTATATATTCTTTTGTAAATACACCATGTACATTACTTAGATGTTTTCCTAAATCATTTACTGTCTTTATGAGTTAATGTCAGAATTTTACTCTCTCAACTTACTGTATAACATTGTAAATAACATAATGTCCTTTATTATTTATATTTAAGCATCTAACATAGAGTTGTTTTCATATAAGTTTAAGGTAAATGTCAAAAATATATGTTTTTTGTTTTTCTTCACTTTAAAATTATGTATCTTTTTCTTTTTTTAAAGAATAATTTATTGTTCAGGAGAAAGAATGTATATGTAATTGAAACTATTTGAAGAATGCACATTTGAAAGCCGTGGGGGTACTGATAAACTAAAGAATTCCTTATCCAAAATACTAAGCAATAAGTAATTGTGATTTATTTAAAGTTTTGTTCATTTTCCATGAACGAAATACTGCAATAAAAATGCCACTCTGTGGAGACCTGGGAGTGTTGCTCAGCAGACTAACGTTTCAGTCTGTTAGACCAGCACCTTTCGTGTTCCTGCGACAGATGTGCTAATATAGGAATGTGTTCCATGGACCCCACATCATCTTGTCTGTGCTTTGCTTTGGCCTCACTGTCTATTCTTGAGTCATCTGCTGCCTATTGATTCTTCTTGCCACTGTATTCCTTGTTTAAGGGGCCACACCCAAGCAATATGATGCCACCCCCCCACCCAATACACACAATAGCATGTCAGAGAGGACATTCTAGGCATGATCACTGGGTCTTGGTTGTTAACATGTTCTGTAGTAACAGCAAGAAACTTCTTCAGACTAATGGAAATGTCAACATGGCAACCCATGCAGTCATGAGAGGAAAACTTGTAATTATCATTCAAATAGTCTGATGGCCACCATGGCCTCAAAGCAGCCAGTCAGAACCTGGCCATGCTAAGCTTCCTATCGCTTCAGTCAATTTATTTTCCATCAGGCTCTTAATTTAATGATTCACTGTTTTAAGAGGAGATAAGGCTAAATTGGGCTCATTCCCCTTGTTCTATCAATAAGTTAAACTCAGTGTCCATCTTACTCCTCAGGGAAGGGCGTATGCATGAGAAATGTCCCATATCCTAAAACTCACAGAAATGAGGATATTACTTTTCTTACTGAAATTAGCCTAAACAAAAGCCATATTTTAACGAATAGTTATTTGCATGGGTGGTACTCTTTATATATTTCAAGCATTTTACTCAATATTCCAAACAGGATAAGGGCAAGAAGAGGTCAGCAATCCTTTGGGGTATACAGTGGCCCCCTTTGAAGTCTGATGATACCTGAGGCTTCCCATCAACATCACATACAGCCAAATTAAATATCTGGATAATTGTTACTATTCTCCATTCACTTCAACCCTGTAGACTCTTGCATGTCAAACACATGATTCATGTTACCTACCAACAGTTCCAGTAGTGTCCTCTCCAAAACAGTCTGGATGTCTAGAAGAGTCAGAGTGAACTTTATGCTAGTTTTACTATTTACATTACTAAATTTTCAAAACTATTCAGAAACCTCGCACTTGTGTCAACTGTGATTTACATGCACACACACACACAAATGCTGAACACACACTAACCCAAAGCCACCACATTCTTTCACCTATTCAATTAAGAAAATCAAGGATTGAGCAGAATTTAAAAATTAAAGATGAAGGCATTTTCCTATGTCTTCAAATTTAAGCTGAGGCTTTGACCATCTCCCAGATTGAAAACTACAAGCTGTCTTAGTGATTTCTGTTTAAAATTGGGTACCAAAGCTATATTTGAGGCAGATGCATGTATGGTGGAGGGAGGTATGGAGAGAGTGAAGATACACATATAGCCAAATTAAATATCTGGATAATTGTTACTATTCTCCATTCACTTCAACCATGTAGACTCTTGAATGTCAAACTCAGGCCAGCTCTCCAAACTAGCAAACAATCTATCTTTCCAATGTAGTGTCTTCCCCATCATTTGATTTCTTTGCTCTCTGTCCTGATGATTAATGATAAGAGGACTCAATGTTAAGGATTTGGGGTTAAGAGAGGCAATTCTGAAATCTAGAGATTTAGGATGCTGGAAGGAATGGGCGTTGTTTGGCCTCATGTGAATCAGTCTGCACTCCATCTTTGGCCAGCCCTCCCTGAAATGGATAGCATGAAATAAACTTATGAAAACTATTAGTCCAAATGATTAATTTGGTAGGAAATAGAAATGCTTTCAGTTTATAAAAGACAGAACCATCCTACTGCTACAAAAACAGCAGTATTTCTAACCTTTCCGGCTGTTGTTGGTCAATTAGCTGGGCCCAATCCTCCATGTTATGCTCCTGTTGACATCCTGAGACTGCGGTTGTTGTACCTCTCTGGTGAGCTATTGGTTTTGCACTTCAGTGAGTTCCAAAATATCATCCATAAGGAAAATAGGAAAGGACTTTGTTACCTGGAGGAAAACCATCATGATCTACCTGATTCTTTTAAGAACAGAGTAGGAGAAGGAAACCAGTAATTCCTAAAGAGGAGACAAAATGTGGCAATGGTTCCACCCAGGATCTTTTTCTAACCCTTCCCCTTCAAACTGACTTATTGAGACAATTTGATGGAGGAAACAACATCCCTTCCCACCCCACAGCATGCTGAAGAGGTTAGAGAATTATTTGTAGATGTAAGCATCATTTATAGCTTGTATAGATTTGCTCATAAGCAGAAAAATAACCTGTTAAGTATAAGTAACATTTTATCACATTTTATGACTTAAAACATCCTTTATCTCCTTTTCATTCTCACTTTTGACCTTCTAGGATATTGATATAATACATGATGAGGACAATTTAGGCTCAGGGAAGTAAAAATCTTTACTGAAGCTACACACAAGTGAGTTGCAGAGATAATAGTAATATCAAAGTTTTCTGACTACAATTCTTATTTCTACTGACCATACTCCTCCCAACCCTCTGACCCAAGAACAAACAAATCTTTCATTTTTGATTTTTGATTACATGGACAGTACATGTTACAACCAAAACCAAGTTCCTATTTGAAAGACAGAGAGCCCCTCTGACTTAGGTTTAGAGATACTCTAGAACCCAATTTGCTTGGCTCTATGTACCTTTCCCTAAACAGAGCTTCCTAAGGAAATGAAGTGTAGCCATGGGAATGAATTCTCAGTTTCAATATGTAGGTAACACCTGCAGCAGAAAGAGTATAGCACTTAGCAACTTTGTGAATTTGCACGATTTCCTTCTTCAAGCTTATTTCCCGATCTCTAACATGGCAATTCAACGGACTTCACAAGGCTGGGATGTGGTGGCGATAAATTTGAGCACATGTAAGGAAGCCATAAAATGTCCACCCCATAGTGATTTTCAAATACTACCTTTCATTGCTTTTTCCCTTCCAGATTCTTAAGATTTGGAACCTAAGTTTCTCAGTTCTAAATGACATACTCTACATTGCACACACTGATCAAATAAACATATCATTTCTCCAGTGTAGTAAGCAATTATTTGCAACAAGGAAATTCCCTTTTTATAAGAACTATATGTTGTGCAGCATAATCACTAACCAGCATTAAAGTTGCAGCTCAATAACTTCATGTATTTTACGTTTGCTTCTTGTGTAGCCATACCGTTTTACATGAAGTCTCTAATTTCAGTGTCTTATTCTATTAATGTTTCATTATAATTCACAGAAATTTACTAAGACATAACTCTTTATACAGTTTTCATAATTCCACCTTCAAACTTCATTGCAAATATCTACTAAGACAAACAGACAAAAAGATCCTAAATATATAGGATGCCTATGCACACCATTTGCCTTAGTTTGCACCCAGAATGTTTAGACATATTTCATTTTTTAAACTGTAGTCCAAAGGCCCAGCAAAAGGTCTGCCTGCAGGGCAACAACATCAGAGGAGTTAAGTCTCAGATTAATTCCTAAACGTAAGTAACCACTTGGTTTATAGATGTTTCTCAGCTGCTCCCATTACCCAACCAAAAGTTTTTAAGGTTCTACTCACTCTTCACTCTATGCATAAAACAGAATTCTTGTCTTGGGTCCAAAGCAATTAATAATTTATAGATTTACGTTTGTTTGATTCAATCCTTTAAAATTTTATTCTCCATCAAGGGTGGCAGGTGGCTTGGTCTTATGATATATATCACCAGGCTCATGGCATAGACATTGTTAATAGTAAGAGAGTCTCATATAATTGTCCACATAGCATCCTTCATTTAAATAAAAATGTATTGCATTGAAATAAAGTTGTCTTTATGTTTTAAAAAATAAGGAAGTTTTCTTATTTTTTAAAAAATAATCTAGATATAAGCATTATATTTCTTAATTATAAATTACCATCATGAGTTAAGCTAACACTTGTCTTCTATTCTGTGACTTTCATTAGGTGAATCCTTCTTGCCTGATCTTGAGCCCTTCTTTTGAAGTGAGACACTCAGAGAGACTTCAGGTTAGGGTCATTTTCTAGAGCCCTTCTCATTTCTCACAGTTGAGTCTAACATGAACTTTTCATCTTCACCATTGGTGTGTACTTTACTAATCAATAAGGTTATAAAACAGACAACTTCCTCTTGGGTCCTAGAGCCTCACCATGAAGAATAAGGATGATAGGAAATGCCACGTGGGAGAGCCACTTGTTCTGAGCTCCTCAATTCTCAGCAGCCAGGTTCCTTCCAGTTGTGAGATGAATCTGACATCATACAAGAATGTCTCCACAAAGACCTCACTCTCCCTTTAGATTTTCTCTTTTTTTGCAAAACAAAGGCCTCCCTAGTAACTCCTTAGTTCATAGCCCTTCTTTGATCCCTTTGATTTCAAAACGTCTGAAGTCATAAAGCCATATAACTTCACACTCTGAACATAGTCAGAAACTATGGGATTTAGGATTTAAAGTGATTTTATGAAACTAGAAGTCCTTTTTTATTTGATGTAGTCCACTTTGAAAACTTGAAGACAAACCACACAGCATTGCATCTTCTCCATTATCTGCTTGACTAAATTGTCTTTCACAATGTGAAAAGATGCTTACTCCACCACACATTTTGAGTTCTGCTTTGTTTGAGGAGTTAGATCTCTAGTCAGGAATCTGAGGGAAGAACCTTGGATTCTTCCTGCTAAAATGTTAACACCAACCTATTGAAATGTACAGCTCCAGTTAGAGTCAAAATCATGTCAATTATCAAGCAAAGAAGCAAGTAAGGGAAAATAGCCCCTCATCTGGTTAAGAGAAAACATTGACCATACTAGAACCTGAGCAATATTCTAGGTCTCTTCCTCCATATCTAACCAGTGATAATGGTGACTGTACCATGGATATGTCAAACACACCCCTCCCTCCCTTCAGAGCCCCACTGCTTCACCCTTGGTCAGCCTCTTCCATTGGGCCCCATTAGCCTCCTAACTGGTCTGCTTCCTTCAGCTCCTATGGGACATCCTTCACATTCTGCTAGAAAGTTCTCTTATAAGTTGCAAACCTTATTGAACCATTCTCCTGGTTAAAGCTTTCCATGTCTCCCCATGAAGCTCAACTCCTCAGCCTGACCCAGGATGCTCTTCACAGGCCTATTTCTGCCAAACTCTTGTAGCTTGGCATCCATTCTCACCCTTCATTCCATCTTATGACTTCCTGTTTCCCAAATACACCACACCGGTGTTTATCAAACTCTGTTCATTGGCAGATCAACTTCATGGTGATTGTCGTGTCCACAGTACCACCTGTATTATTTTTTGCATATTGTGCTCATTAACCTCATTTTTAACTAAAATAAAGTCATTTCAAATGAAACTTTGTATCAAAGCTGTGAATGGAAAACAAATCAGTTGCCACAATAAAAATAAAACTGTAAAAAATTTATATAATAAAAACTGAACAGTGTAATTAAGTTCTAAAAAGATCATGTTGACCGCTATCATGTCTGAGTCAAAACCTGCTCTCTGACAAAAAGGGAGGCCAGCAAGTGTTAGAGCGATGGGAAATCTATTTGGGAAACAGAAGGATTGGTGCATTGAGGTTTATTTCATGCTAGTTCTTAAAATCATTTGGGATGCAACATTCAGTCACCCACATATCTTAAACAACCACACAGTGTTGTGCTTGTTATAAATCCCTGCCCTGGTGTAGACCACATCACTTTACAGAAACTCCCTTCTCCACTTATCCTTCCAACAAACCTCTCTACTCTTTCCCCGAGTAAAGAGGGTGTCCTTGTTTTGGAATCCTTCCATGAAATTTCTACCTTTTCCAGATGTAAAGGGCTCCTCCTTTGCTGTCTCATAGCACACCATAGTATTTTTTCATCTAGCTCACAACTTCTGATTAACTGAAAGTCCTCCCCTAGGAGGTCATGTACTCTTGAGGGCATTGTTCTCTACGTACATCCAGTGCCCAGCTCAGTGCCTGGAAGATGGCAGATGCTGAATATCTAGAAAATAAATCACTGGCAACTAGAGTTCAGGATATTTACAGAGGCTGACAAGCATGTGAGGAATCTGGGTGATCACAGGCATTTTTAAAACCAACATCAAGAAAATGGTAGCCTGTCGGTCATCAAAACAAAGTTAGAAGCCTAAGAGAGGGGAAAGAAATTTGCTAAGACAATTAGAGGTCAGAGTCTAAGAGACAGAGCCCCATGGTAGATTAGATTTTATAGTGAATACATGACTACTTCATGTACCTTTCTCATTTGATTTTGACTTCCTCTCCATGGCTTAAAATTAGCCCTTCATATCTATTCTCCCTTTTCTCCTCCACTTCTTTGAAAGACCCTGGAAATAACGCCTTTTAATTATTACTGTTCAACTAGATCAGTTTTATAAAGAAGTCTCACCATGCAGAATAAGGAAGATAGGAAATGCCATGTGTGGGAGCCACGTGACTATTGCATTTAAACCAACCTAAGTCCCTAATCATTTGAAAAGGTACAAAGAAAGCCTTGCATATAACAAGCTTTCAAAAAAGTTTTTTAATGCACAGTTTGAGTAAAATATTAAACCAACATGCTCTAGAAGTCGGTGGAATATATAATTTGTCATTCCAGATAGAAGGGCAATTTGCAAGACTGAGTATTCAGTGATATTTCTGTATTTCTGGATGATTCTGTTTCACAGGTTAATGTAATATAACTAGATGCAAGGGAGAGAAAAAATAATCTACCTTTGACCATACAAGATTTCTTTTCCCAATAGTTTACCTAGTCTAGAAGTGCAGTCTTCTTGATCAATTAAAAAGAGATCTGTCAGATGGTCTATTTAAAAGTAAAGCTTTTATTGTGGTTGTTTATCTTAGTGAGTCTAAGACTGACCTCGAATTTAGTTACCCAAAGATTAAAATAATATAACCATGTACAGAGTAGTTAAGTTTTACTGGTTAATGTACAAGTTCAGAAATATGGTGACCTACTAATGGAAATTTATGCAACTTTAAACTTCAGAAGAAAATGGATAGGAAACGCTTACAGAGACTTTTTTTTTTAATTTTAGTGCATTGGGGTATCACTGACAGTGAACTTATCACAGCTGCAACCCCTGATGAATTCTATGTTTGTCACACTCAGAACTAATCTCCTTTGCTGTCTATTTGGTGATGCCTGACGGGGCCAGCATTGTGCACAGCATCATGGTAGCAGATACCGCATTGCCCCTGACATCATCAATTCTGCACCTGAAATGTACCAGGTCGATAAGGAGACATTGAAGTATGACTATCTCAGGAGCTTGGACATGATTAAATATATGAGGTCAGAATATCCCAGCTCCAAGACGAAATTACTGGTTAATTTTCCTTATAAAATCAAGGTCCAAAAGATTTTGAATAAGCCATTTAGATTATTATAACTCTTCCCTTTGAACTCACATCTTAAATATGTAAAAATATTGAGCTTTCCCATAATTTCCCAGCCAATAACGTGAATAAGGTGAAGACTTGAGAAGAGCAACTGGCCACTCTTTGGTCGTCATTTGGCCCTGCTGCTACTCAGACTTAAAGAAAATGTGAGGAGTAGAAACCTTCTGCTCTTTCTTGCCCATATTCATATACCCACATTCCATTCTGAAAGCTGGAAAGTATAGTGAAGCTCTCCCTAGACCCAGCCTACATTATGATACAAGAATAATATTGTGTAGCCCAGCTGGCATGGCTCAGTGGTTGAGCATTGACCTATGAACCAGGAGGTCACAGTTCAATTCCAGGTCAGGGCACAAGCCCAGGTTGTGGGCTTGATCCTCAGTGTGGGGTGTGCAGGAGGCAGCCGATCAGTGATTCTCATCATTGTTGTTTCTATCTCTCTCTCCCTCTCCTTTTCTCTCTGAAATCAATAAAAAATGCACATATTTTTTTAAAAGAATAATATTGTGTAAAAAACATGAATTCTGAAACCAACAAGGTCTGGGTTTGAGTCCTTCCTCTTATACTTGGGAAATTTGGGCAATTTAACATCCATAAGCCTTGGATTCACTGTGCGGCTTCAGCAAGAAAATTATTGTATGTGCCGGCTTTCATAAGGTACTTTGCCACATAGTGAGTGCTCAATAAATATCACATCTTTATTGGTGGTAAATTTCTTGTGTAGGAAAGCTAGCTTGTATGGCAATGAGAAGGGGATAGACAGTGCTCCAAGCTTAGCAACCCAGCTAGCTTTGGTTCGTCCTGGCCTGCCTGTGGAGAACTCCCCTGGGAAAGCTAGTTGAGGGAGGGTGTGTGCCATCAGAAAGCTGGGTTCCAGGTTCTGCCACCAAAATAGAGTGTCCTTTTGCTCACCCAGCTACACCAAAACACAGGAAGGCAAACTTCCACAGAGCTGAGTTAGCCCAGTGAAGCAGATGTTTCTTTTTCCCTGAGAAAACAGTTTTACAAATTCAGAAATGGAAATGAGAGTTCGCTCCATCCAATTAGCAGGAGCTAATTCAGATTTCAAGGTCATTGTGCACCGTGTACTCCTCCACATACCCAGTGCTTTGGCTTCACCCCCTGGTGCACTCTGGTTTTGTAGCACAGTGTCCCTGTGCACATTGTAAACAATCACAATTTCCATTTTAGGATTTCATCTCCTGGTGATGTGCTGCAGTCCCCAGTTTTAGGGAATTGATGCTTGGCAAACGATTAAAGGTTTCACAGATTATGAAGGTCATGGCACAGTTTTCTCCTGCCTTATGGCTTAATTTAATTAGATCTCCTGTAATAGCTCAGCAGCAAAATTGTGCTGCAGAATGGGCTCCAATTTGCCCACAGGCAACCTCAAGAGCAGAGCTAATATGAGATATGCTGGATGACTCATCAGCTGGTAGAAAAGCAGTGAAATTTTTTTTTTCAACAGGATTGAGAAAGGTGACTAAGAAAGCTTCCCTGAGAATAGACATCTAGACACCTGGAAACTCTGCACCCACAAGATCATTTAAAAATATGCTTACAATGAAGTAATTAGCAAAACACTGTCTGACCTTGAAATTATTCTGGACCTTGAAGACCCTGATGGAAGTAACTAAACCCAGCCATCCGGGACTTTGATCAACTATGTCTGCCCCCAACAGAGCAGCAGGGACCTCAGTTAGCAGAAAGCTCCTCTAGGGCATGAGGCCCAAGCAGACAAGTCAGGAGACCAAGATGCTCTTTCTTATTCTGACAGATGCTGAGTTACCTCATGCTTTTACAAGGTTTCAGATGTGCGCAAGTTCTGATATTGATTATCCTTGTTGGGGACACTTGCTTCACAGATGTTGTTTTTCAAACACGAAGCAAACCGAGGCCCTGAAGTCACAGGATGTTTTGGCAGCTATGTTCAGCCTGCATCGAAAGGCATCCCTGTGGGGATGCAGCTTTTCTCTGGTTCCATTTCACTTGCAGTCTTCAGAAGGAAAAGACTGAGAGATGACCGGTTGGGTGGGTGCCATGTGATGGAGATTTTCTTTCAAAATGAAAATGAGGAGAGCTTTAGACAAGTGACAAATGACTTCCCAAGGGACTACATGTAACCAGTCATTCCCCTTAAGGACAGGATTGCAAGCTAAGATGGTGATAGAGATGGCCTAGGAGACTAGGCTCACTGATGTGGTCATTTGGTACAGCCACATGGCCCTGGTCAGGGTTGGAGATGGAGCCACTCTGTTCCTGTTCACAGCCTCAGCACACCGCCTGCCCACTAGATGTTTGAGAATCAATGTCCTGCAACCCCTTCCAGAATCGATCCTCCAAAAAGATACGTTCAACCCTCACTCGTGTACACAAAGCTCATTCTTCCATTGAACAAACACTTACTGGGTATTTGTAATACGCATGATCCCTGGGAAAGAGCTGGTGATGCAAAGAAGATTAAAATACACCTCGTTTGAATACACCTAATTCTTCCAAGAGAGCACATTCTGGTTCTGGAGGCTAATTCATAAACAGCCACCATGTGACCACTTGAGAAGGTCGTGCTTCTGTGACGAGAGGACGTGGGATCTTCCATCACGTGTTCACTGCCAACTCTGCCACATAGGTGCTATGTGAACTCTGGCATGTTACTAAGCCTCCTGGAGCCTTGATTATTTACTTGTAAGAGTTGAAAGCTCTGAAAAGGATATTGTTGGAGTAACTAATATATGTATGAGAGCATCTAATATGCATCTGGCACCAAGCAGCAGCTCAGTAATAGTCGCAATGGGAATTTAAAGGTGCTGTGATAATGACATCACAAAGTGCTATGACAGCACAGGAAAGAGAACTACTCTCAGGGGGTTCTAATGTAGCGAGGGCTTAGAAGAGTTGTTGCTCACCCAACAGAGAACTGGGTAAAGATTTCTGCAAATTAATTTTCATGAGAAAATGCCCAGAGAAGGGAATGAGCAGGATCTTTTGGTAGGTGGAGTGGAGGTGGATTCAAATGTAAGGCTAGCTGGGACTAAATTTTGGAATAAGGTCATTGTGGAGGCAATTAAGGAAGTGACAAGTTCAGAAATGGAATTTATAAAATTAATTCTGGAAACCAGGCACTAAGGCAGTGGAGTAGAGAGAGACAGAAAGAAAGAATTTAGGACCTGAAGGTAATGTATGTGAGTTATGATTATCAGGATCTAATCTGTATGAGTGGCAAGGAAGATGGAGACTAGGAAACGTATTACTGCGGAGGGGAGTGTAGGAGGTGGAGGGAAAAAGGCTTCATGACCAAAAAGAAGTGGGATGGGAGGTGGGAGAGAATCCAAGGTTGTCATTGAGTGTGGGCTTTGAAAAGGTTGCCAACATCTGTTCTGAGAAGTTTGATGGAGCACTCTTCACACTAACAGAGGTCCAAGAGGCAGGGCCTGAGACAAGGCCGGCACTCTATTCATCAGAGTAGTCAGGTCTGAGTGTAGCTGTGGACTATGAGTGCTGTGGATATCCTCACTCAATCTTCCCAATAATATTTTGAGGTAGATTTTATCATTCATACTACAGATAAGAAAACAGAAGCTCAGCGATGTTAATCTTCTGTAAGGCCATCCAACCAGCAAAGGCTGGAGTTGGAAATCCACCAAGATTTGCCTCATGCCAAAGCCCCTGCTCTTAACCACTTCCCTCTATCTGTTCCTCTTACAGAGATGCCTACCTCTAAGATTTTACTGAAAAGCCACTTCAGAGTGTCACCCGCCTTAAACAAAGACAATCCCTCTCCACAATAACAGATTGTTTTTCTTGGTTTAACAATTGAGAGAAAATTCTGACTGAAGCTACGTCTTCCACTTTCAAGTTATTTATTATAGAAGCAACATTTGACTAAGCCAGGCATGAAACTCACCCCTTCCCATATCTACATTCATTCATTCATTCATTCATTCATCACTCACTCACCCACAACCTATTGGTAGTATCATACCAATGCTCTTTGTTCTCTGGTCCTGTGTTAGCTGTTTGAAAATGTCTGGGATACCTTTGGAAGCTCTCCTGACTCTATTCTTTATGTTACCACCTTCCATGGGAAAAGTCTACCTGCTTTGGCATGCTGACAGTTCATAAAGGAATAAAAGTGTCTCTCTCACTTCTGGAATTGCTGAAAATGCTACAGATCATTTTTATCATTTGAGGACCTATGTTGGGATCTGCCTCATCAGTCTTTCAGAAATTTAAGGTTTTAGTGTCAATTAGTAATTATAAAGAGTGGTAAACTTTCCATGTCAGGGAGGACTGGGCTGGCCTACCAGTGGGTTAGTATGCCTCAGTTGTGACTGTTTCATTATGGAATACAGTGATTTGCAAAATGAGTGCTGGCCAGTGCTAGTCACCCAGATATTCAAGCCTGCTTTAAAAATGAGACATGCATATCTGTTTTGAAAATGAGGGGATCTTATCTCAATGGGAGTGTAGCACAGAAAGCATATTGTGTGGCTATCAAAATACAGTTACTACTACAGGTAACAGGGTAAGCCTGATGACTGAATAAAAATGCCAGACCTCAAGGTTGAGGGTCAGATGGTCAACTTGATATTCCTTCTCTACAAACAGTGTGCCTTCTTCTACAAAGATTAGATCACTGCTTTTGCTTTAGTTTCCAGATGATCAACTATAGCATGCACCACATCATATTAGACTTACTTTCACGGCTGACTTCCAACTAGTCTCAAGCTATTAGGAATTAAGTTGGGCTCACCTTTACCCCTAATGCTTAGCTCAGCACCTGGAACTTAGAAGGTCCTTGATAAATATTGTTCAGAGTTACAGCTTTAGGCATAACTGTAGATAGGGACAATTTCTTGACAGAAGAAAGTAATTTAGTTCACTCAAGATTCTTCTCTGCACTAGTCTTGCCCAAGATATATGGCAAAAAAAATATGTTGTTTAGGGGAGGGCAGACGAGTGGTTGGTTTTATAAATGAAGATGGATCAGAATATTATAATGTGGTTCTTATACTGTGTGTGCTACATGCCACTGAGTCAGCTCCAACTGCTGGGGACCCTATGAATGACTGATATCCACAGTGTACTGTTTTCAATAGCCCTGCTCAGATCCTATAGACCAGTAGTTCTCAACCTTCCTAATGCCACGACCCTTAGTACAGTTCCTCATGTTGTGGTGACCCCCAATCATAAAATTATTTTTGTTGCTACTACATAACTGTAATTTTGCTACTGTTATGCATCATAATGTAAATATCTGATATGCAGGATGTATTTAGGTGACCCCTGTGAAAGGGTTGTTTGAGCCCCAAAGGGGTCATGACCCACAGGTTGAGAACCATTGCTATAGACTCATGCCTATTATATATATATATATATATATATATATATATATATATATATATAAAAGCCAGGGTCAGTAACATCCAAAATGACCGAAGGAATGACCGAATGCCAGGCTGCACATGCAGCAGGCTCAAGTGGGCAGGGATTGGCGAGTGGGCTGAACTGCTGACCTCTCTGAGCCCTTGCCTCTCTCTCTCTCTGGGCTTCGGTAGCAGCTGCACCTCTCTCTCTCTCCCAGAGGTCAGCAGTTCAGCCCGCTCACCAGCAAGCAGCCTGGGGTGGCTGCTGATCAGCCCCACCTCTCTGATCAAGCCTAGAGATAGGCCCAGAGATGCTGACTGGCATAGAAACCGACCAATCAGAACCTAATCTGGGTGAACTGTGAAGGCAGAAACTAAGGTGGGGGCTGAGAAGGGGTTTTAAGGGCAACAGCTGTTTGGTGTAAGGTGTAAGAAAGCAGTTCAATTTTTTAATGACCAGTTTGGCAGTATAGTGCATATGGCTGGCTATCAGTCC
Organism: Myotis myotis; assembly: GCF_014108235.1. Lineage (NCBI taxonomy): Eukaryota > Metazoa > Chordata > Mammalia > Chiroptera > Vespertilionidae > Myotis > Myotis myotis. The sequence goes on from NW_023416335.1 coordinate 17,338,494, forward strand.
AGATATAGGCATTATGTAGTTTTGTCTGCCAAGAGCATCTCCTCCTGCTGAAAAAGGCTCCCCCCCAATTTAAGCAATCCTATCCTATATAATCTATCCAATCTAATAATAGAGAAACATGGTAATTAGCCATACCTCCACTACCCTTACCATTGGCTAATCAGGGCGATATGCAAATTAACAGCCAACCAAGATGGCGGCCGGCAGCCAGGCAGCTTGAAGCAAACAGGAGGCTTGCTTGCTTCAGTGATGGAGGAATCCAACGTTCCCTGTCTGCCTTGCCGGCCTCTGAGCTTGCAGTTTAAGAAACATTGTTACAAATATAGAAGCTAAACAAAACCCCAGAAACCTGCTTTCAGCCAGCTGGGATCTTAGAGCTGGAGTGAGCAGGACCACAACAGTGTTACAATTATAGAACCCAAACAAACCAAATACCTGCTTTCAGCAGCCGAGGCCTCAGAGCTGAAGCCAAGCCTCAGAGCTAAAGCTGGCCCAGAATTTAAAAAAAAGAAAAAAAGGACAGGTTGGGAGCTTCAGTCAGCAGCCAGCCTGAATATGGCCCTCAGCCCCTCGCCCAGACTGGCCAAGCACTCCAGTAGGGACCCCCACCCTGAAGGGGGTGTGACCAGCTGCAAACAGCCATCATCCTCTCATCCAGGCTGGCCAGGCACCCCAGTGGGGACCCCCACCCTGATCGCCCCTGCTCTGTGCGTGACAGGGGGTGGCACCGCAACCACCCTATCGACCCTGCCTTGAGTGTGACGGGGGGTGGCGCCCCAACCCCCCAATCGGCCCTACCCTGAGAGTGACTAGGGGTGGAATCGCAACCTCCCGATCCGCCCTGCTCTGTGCATGACAAGGGGTGGCGCCCCAACTCCCCAATCGGCCCTGCTCTGAGCCCGACCAGGGGCTGCACCTAGGGATTGGGCCTGCCCTCTGCCACCCAGGAGCAGGCCTAAGCCATCAGGTCATTATCTCCCGAGGGGTCCCAGACTGCAAGAGGGCAGGCCGGGCTGAGGGATCCCCTCTCCCCCCCGAGTGCACACATTTTTGTGCACCGGGCCTCTAGTCTATACTAATAAAAGGGTAATATGCTAATTAGACTAGGTTGACCGGCCATCTTCCGGAACATCTGACTTCCTTCCGGACAAAACCATGGTTGTAGGGGCCGAGGCAGAGGCAGTTAGGGGTGATTAGGCTGGCAGGGGAGGGCAGTTGGAGGTGAGATCAGGCCTGCAGGGGAGGGCAGTTGGGGGTGAGATCAGGCCAGCAGGGGAGGGCAGTTAGGGGTGATCAGGAAGGCAGGCAGAGGCAGTTAGGGGCGATCAGGCAGTCAGAGAGTCTAGGGGCAATCAGACAGGCTGACAGAGGGGTTAAGGACTATCAGGCAGGCAGGCAGAGGCAGTTAGGGGCAATCAGGCAGGCAGGCAGGTGAGCAGTTAGGAGCCAGCGGTCCCAGATTGCAAGAGGGATGTCTGATTGGAGAGGGTGCAGGCTGGGCTGAGGGGAACCCCCACCCTCCCCTGCACGAATTTTGTGCACCAGGTCACTAGTTTTTACAAAAGAAAAAATTCTCAGTAAAGAAAGAATAGAAAAAGGAATGTGTGGTGCCTTCAATTAATGTAATGGGCATCTCAATTTAGCTATCAGAGTCAGTCATGCCTGGGCCTGTCTGTTGAACTGGTGGGAGTAGCTGCCAGAAGCTTGTTTGAATATGGATTGAGAGTCCTCTTGGGAGAGTTCTCATTCTGAAGAAAGAAGTTGCCTGGTAACAAGAGTTTGACCCTTGGAGACAGCTTTATTCAACAGAGGAACAAGGAAGCCTGAGTACAGTGTGGTGCCTGTCATCCAGCTCTTTCTTCCAACTGGATGACGTGAATCTATGCCCAAGTGCTGGGAAGAGTGGGGAGTCTAAACATACAAAGGTGGGGAAAAATGAATGCTTTATTAGTATCCTTTTAAAACTCTGGAGTACAATTCAAGGCTTTAGGATTCATCTGATAGACTAAAACTTAAATGGAAGGGAAAAAATTTCCCATTTCTCATTAAAAAAAATGTTTTGGTATGGGGATGCCCTCAAAGTATTCATTTCAGTGCATAATAGAGCAGCAACAGTAGTAGGGGGACACTTTAATGTCCAGTGAAGCATTAAAAATCAATGTCTATAGGATGTGGTACTATCCATATGATACTCATGGAGATATATCTGCACTTGAAATGTAGCAGCAGAGGAATAAAGTGGACCTCAACAGAGGGCTGATGGGAAATTGTTGCAGCCAGTGAACCAGTGGTACCAGGGACAAATGGTGGTGCCCGTGAGGAGCTGTCAAGATTCTAGCATAATTGACTGGACTTAACAAGATCATGAATCTCTAGCCCAGGATGTTACAGAGCCAACATCCCATGGCTGTGCTTGAAAAATCATTGCTAGCTGCCTTTTCTTTTCTAAATTGACTTTTTATTCAATGTGATACTCTTTTTAAATAAGTTCTTTGGCAAACTGAGGAATACTGAATTAATTCAAATATTTTGTTTATATTTATTTTTCTTAATTTAGCTCCATGGGGAATTATGTTCACTTATAAGAATACAAACAAATGCAAGCAAGATAAAACAAATTAAGAATAATCAAAACATTTGAAACATATTTAATCCTCCTCTATTTAAATTTTATATTGAGATTTCAACTATAGCCATAGTGTCAATTTATGCACATTTTTGTTCCATAGCTTCCAAGCTCTTTTGTTATTCAGTATAGTGTTTATCCTCACCTCCACTACCCAGAGAGTAAAGCATTATGATCTTAACATAGGAGACAGATATGCTCATGCTCAGAGAGGGCAAATGACTTCTCTAAATTGTACCAAAAATCCATATTTTTCTTAACTTGTGTTTTTTTTTCCTTCTTTTATCTGATTGTATAACACTAACACTGAGGAAGTGGTTCTGTGTAGCACACTGAAGCACATCCCTTATACCCAATGTAACCAATAATTGCAATTGATAAATCTCTGCCAGGGCTAGCACGGGCACCGATAAATGCCCAAAGCAAATATCAGCAAGTGGCTACATTGACTGTACATGCTTATCAAGTGAGGAGAAATTAATAATAAAAAAGTCAACAAAATATTATTTTCAGCTCTTTTATATTTAGTATTTTAAAATATTTTTTCAAGATTTATGTAAGAGGAGACATTTTTTAAACAAGAAAACAATTCTAGTTATAAGACAAGTAAGTTCTGGAGATTTAATGTACAGCAAGGTGATTATAGTTAATAACACTGCATTAAAAACCTGAAAGTTGCTAAGAAAATAAATTTTAAATGTTCTCACCACACACACACAAATGGTAACTATGTGAGGTGATGGATGTATTAACTAACCTTATTGTGGTAATCATTTCACGATATACAGGGTGTCCAAAAAAAAAAAAATGTATACACACTTTAACAGCTTATACTTCAATTGATGTTTCTTTTCAGATTTAACCCATTGGAATTAATAATTATTCAAAGTGTGTATACATTTTTGGGACACCCTGTATATGTATATCAAATCATCCCATTCTATGTCTTAAACTTATACAATGTTTTATGTCAATTATATCTGAAATAAAGCCGAAGAGGAAAAACTGACCATTGGACCACGGCTTCAAAATTTTGCTTAGAAAAAAAAAACATGCTTACAAGACATACATATGTGACTTGCCTAGAATTTACCTGTGAAACCAATCCAGGAATGGAGGTAGAGAAAAGGAAAGAATAAGCAACTGTTAGGTAAAGTTTTGACATATAGAAAATTTAACTTGAAGACCTCAACATCCCTTTTCTTCTTATTCTACTTCTCATGCTTCCTTACTTAGTTTTTCTGGAAGCTCTTCCTTAATAAGTCAGTGCACCTAAATCTTTGGCACAATGTCTGCTTCTGGAACAATACAACTATAACCGAATGATAGATAACTTGGAGACATTCAAAGAGGCAGCAGAAATCATTCCCGCTTTTATTGCTATTCCTGCATTGGTGCCTCCTGGCCAGAATATGAGTGAGTGAGTGAGTGAGTGAGTGAGTGAGTGAGTGAGTGAAGCCAGCTAGGGGGCTGGCTCCTCAAGGCCGTCGAGACTCTGTCCAAGAAAAATGCCGAACAACCCACAACTCGTCTGGCTCTGCCATGTGAGCATGGTCTTTCTCTAACATAAGGGTGTCTGCTGTTTACATTTTTGAAAGCAGAGATTATGCCTCAGGTGATTTGAGATAGACTGGCTGTATTTGACACTGAGCTAAAATGATATAATTTATGTTATCTTGGATTACAAAGAAAAAGTAGTAAAAATACATTAAAGATATGATGCTGAAGATTTAAAACTTCAAGAGTACTCTATTATTTTGGATAAGGCATGTGATCTGTCCTACAGTTCCTGTATCCTAAACAATTAGAATCAGTGTGCTTCTCTACCTGTCCTAGACAGTGGTGATTAGAATATGACGATGTGTGGATAAGTCCTCTGTACATGCTAATAACACTTATGGTTAAAGGGGATCAAAGGGGAAAATAAATAAATAAATAAATAAATAAATAAATAAATAAATATGCATGACCGAGTAACACCAAAAAAATAGCTTACCAATATCTAGTTATAGTAATTACAATTACTATTGTAATTTTTTTTAGAAACTTGAAGGAATAGCTATTTACTGATGATCTATCTCTTTTTTCTTAGGATTAAGTTATACTGAGATTCACAAGCACACTAATCTATTCATTTTCACTTTTCTGGTGACTTTCAGGGATAATGATTAAAAGTTTATGATTGTTAGGGAGGGTAATCTGGAGCAATAATTTTACCACTAAAATGCTTTGTTGATATATAAGTTCACCAACAATATTTTTATTCCTGGTTAAAGTAAGATAAATGTTGAGAGAATCCCTCATTTATATCAACAATTGTAAATTATCTTCATTGTTTTCTGAAAAGCAAATACAGGTTTTCTTATTATTCAATCTAGTGAATTTTACCACTTTCCCTGCATGTGGTAATGAATTCATCTTTAACTAGGAATCAATGAAGAGACAATTCCTGCTTGAAAGAATTACTGATTCATCATATCTACAAGAAAATATAGGCAGGGAACTTAAGGATGCTTAGTTTAATTTTGAGAAACTAACTGCTTGTCAGCTGATAAATCAAAAAATGATTCAGTTCTATTAAATTAGAATTTCTCTTGTAAAAATATTTTTATATGTTAAGCAACTGAAGAATGATACTAAGAAATAGCATAAAGTCATTAACCTACACATTTGCCAAGAATTTTCACAAGATGGGAAAATGTTCAAAATATATTAAGATTTTAATAGCTAATGTTTAAATTCTAAAAAATATGTTATATATTCCCCGTCATATATATGCATATATATACATATATTTATATTGTAATAATACTTCAGAACAAGCATAAATAGGTATCCCTGGATGGTAGAATTATAGGTAATATTTATTTTCTTCATTATGCTTTAGACATTTTTCAAACTTCCTACAATGGACACTCAATTTTAATTATAAAAATAAAACACTTCTATGGAAAAAAAAATGCAGTCTTGTCAGAACATGTCTAGTTTGGTTTGAGGCTTGTGTGGAATTTGGGCAAGACTATTTCTCCTCCCATTGTGCAATTCTGTATCTTCTCTCGTGGCCTGAGCTCCATGAGGGCAAACTCCCTTGTCATTCTTGTTCATCACTGTGTGAAGCACAGAAACTTGCACACAGCAGGGGGTCAATAGGTAGGTGTTACAAGAATGAATAACAAATAAAGATAGTGATGAGGAGCAAGGGCAGACTCCTAAGTTAAAGAAGAAACATGAACAGATAAATGAGATTGGTAAGGACCAGTTGCACTGCCTATAGAAGATAACTGGGCAGCTGAGCCGCATGGGAATTAAAGGGAAGCGGTGGGGACTAGGAGCTCCAGTAGCCACTGAACCTCCACTGTGGACCAAATGCTGTCCGAGCTTTTGTATGTGCAGCATCTGGTTCTCCTTATGACAGCCTGTGAGACGCTTATTATTTTTTTCCATTTGCAGATGAGACTCTGAAGCTCCCTCAGTTTAAGTGAGTTGCTCAAAATGGCTAAATTGTAAGAGGAGTTGAGATTTGAGCCAGAGCTATTCGGCCCCCAGGGACCCTTCTTGATCCCTGCATAGGAGGCGGCAGCCTAGGAAGCCTGTACACGCAGGTGGACAGTTTCGTAAAGGCAGCAGAATGCCACTGCTTTGAGAAGAGGATGGATCTTTAGGGCATCGAGCTGGAGCAAAGCAGCATGTGACTTTTCTCATCCCTCCCTCCCGTCTCTCTTAACATTGCCTTCATCATACTTGGAACTCCCACATTCCTCACACCTTTGGGCTGATTTACAGAATAGCTTTGGTAAAATGCCCATACTTAAGAGGGAGGGATTACCAAAGTATGAATAATTTTTCAGGATGAGTTATCAGAGTGTTCTAACTCCCAAAGGAATCAGGCATGTTTCTTCTGTTGAACTTCGTCATCTTTTAAAAAGATCTACTTAAGTGCCAGTCACTGTCTAGGGCATTTGATATGCACCGGGAACAAGACAGATACTGCCTCTGTCTTCTTAAAGTTACAGTCTAGGAGACAGAAATGGTCATTTAAAAAACAAAACAAAACATGTTTTTATTGATTTCAAAGATGAAGGGAGAGGGAGAGGGAGAGAGAGATGGAAACATCAGTGATGAGAGAGAATCATTGATTGGCTGCTTCCTGTACTCCCCACACTGGGGATCAAACCCGCAACCCAGGCATGCTCTCTGACCAGGAATCAAACCGTGACCCCCTAGTTCATAGGTCAATGCTCAACCACCGAGCCATGCTAGCTTGGCCAGAAATGGTCGTTTTTGTTGCAGGTGGAAGAAGGTAGGCAAAAAGGTTGAAAAGAGAACATCATGAAGTAGTGTCCAGACAGTGAAGAAAAGCCAGGGTTGGAGCCAAGACATTTAGGAGGGGCCATGGAGTGGTGTGAGAGGGAGGAGGAACCCGGAGAGGGAAGGTCTGCATTCTGCAGTAACATGGCCTCCCATCCGTAAGGCAGCCCGACAACATCACATTTTCCTTCTAAATTCCTGCCATCTTATAAAGGAATTAATACAATAAAGCTTCAGCATGAATCTTGCTTGTGTGAGAAAAATGAGCTTTGAATCATTAACAAGGCAAGTGCTGTTACATACTAATGATACCATTTCCCGGTCCTAGTCTTTTTGCATTAATGCAATCCCACGGCGTGGATTGAATGATATAAAAATGATTACATGCTTTGGAGATAGTTCTGAGTTTGATTGTTTTATGCCATGCACTACTTATTTAGATTATGAATTAACTAATAAATCTGTGTTAGTTCCAAGTTTTAGGGTTGACAGGCCTACTCCTTCCTCTGATACCAAGTTAATGTAGCGATCTCTGATGACAGGAAATGAGGACTAAACCATGGCCATTATTGTGATTTACTTCACACACACCTGGTTCCCAAAACTACCACACATCTTTCCTAGTGACTGAGAGATTATGCCTTTAGTATTATGAATAACTTATCCTCGAGGCATTGCCATTTATCTCAGCTTATAACACCCAGCATTGTGCTCATTAGACTCAATAAATATTGATTTCAACTTAAACATTGGTTTGTATATATACATTCATATTTAGGATTCTATTAAAATAAAATAATTCTAGATATGACAAAAACCAGTTATATCACAAAAGCCAAAATTATAGCATTATGTATGGTGTAAAAAAATTACAAATGATCTAAGTATCTATACTAATAAAAGCCTAAGTGGTCGCCACGCCCTTGCCCAACGTTGTCACAAGATGGCTGCGCGCACAGTGGAGGCAGGGCCCGGTGGCCGCTCTGCGCAGTGAGGCCTGGGGGTCCTGTGGCTCCATGCAGTGTGGAGGAGGCCAGTCCCCGTGGAGGAGGCGGGTCCCAGCGGAGGAGGTGGGTCACAGCAGGGAAGGGCAGTTTTGGGCATCGGGTTGGCTGGGGAGGGCAGTTGGGGGCAATTGGGCTGGCAGGGGAGAGCAGTTGGGAGTGATCAGGGCGGCAGGGGAGCAGTTAGGCATCAAACAGGCTGGCAGGCAGGAGTGGTTAGGGGCAATCAGGCAGGCAGGCAGGCGAGTGGTTAGGAGCCAGTGGTCCAGGATTGTGAGAGGGATGTCCGATTGCCGGTTTGCGAGAAGCAGTCGGACATCCCCCAAGGGGTCCCAGATTTGAGAGGGTGCAGGCCAGGCTGAGGGACATCCCCTCCCCCATGCACGAATTTCATGCACGAGGCCACTAGTACCAATATAAGAAACTAGAGGCCTGGTGTACAAATTTGTGCACAGGTGGGGTCCCTCGAGAATGCCTGCGGGGATCAGGACCCAGCTTGTGCCCCCAAGCTTGCAGTCCCAGCTCATGCCCCCAGCATTGCAGCCTCACAGCCTTACCTGGCACCCCGCTGTGGCCTGGCACTGCCCCCTCACCTGCTCCACCATGCTGCCATGATCCCACTCTCGTCAGGGCCCATTGGGGCTGGCAGCACCTCCATTGCTGCCTGCTGCCAGCGCCACATCACCAACGCCCACCATGTTCCACACCACCCCCCAGTGAGCATCACACATCATAGTGAGCGGCCAAACTCCTGGTCAAACAATTTGCATATTATATAGGATTATTAAAATAAGTATAGGTCCTTTCAGATGATGAAATACTATATATCAATAACAAGGAACTATGTTGCTGCCAAAGTATTATGTGAAAAACCATAGGCAAATTGTATAAATATTACAATTATGTAAAATATATATAGAAAAAAATTCAGAAAAAAATACTATAAAATAAAAATAGTGGTTTCCTTTGGGCAATGATGCTATTAGTGTTACCTTTTCTTTGTTCATTTACAATATGTTATTTTTAATTTGAAAAAAATATTTTAATTGAGACTTCCTTGATTTATCCAATGATCAATCGTATACTTATTTGAAGAAGAATTGCAAAGTCCTCTGAAAGTCTGTTGTTGTTTCTATAAAGCCTGAACACCTGGTAGACTTCCTGGGGACCACAATAATCTTAAAAAATATCTACACTTCAAAAAATACCATTAAGAAATTGAAAATATAAGCTACAGTCTGGAAGAAAATATTTTCAAATTTTTCATCTGATAAAGCACTTATATTCATGGAACATAAATACCTCTTAAAAATTAATAAAAGTAGTAACAACCACCCAATAAAAATGGGCAAAAGACTTAAATAGACATTCATCAAAGAAGACATACAAATTATTAATAAGTGCATGAAAAGTTGCTCAACATCATTCGTTAACAGAGAAATGCATATTAAAACCACAATAAAAACTACTCTACACATACTAGAATGGCCATAATTAAAAAAAAGACAGCCAAAACTGTCTTTTGGTAAAATTTAGAGAATCTGGCGGAAATGTAAAATGGAATAAGACATTCGAAAAGTTGGGTAATTTCTTTAAAAAGTTGCATATAAACTTACTATATGATCCAGCAATTCTACTATTAAGAATTGAAGAATGAATAAACAAAATGTGGAATATCCATAAATGAAATACTATTTGGTAATTCAAAGGAATGAAATACTGATATATACTACAATATGGATGAAACACAAAAGCATTATGATAGACACAGAAGACTATATATTGTATGCTTCCATTTAAATAAATACTCAGAATAGGCAAAGTTATAAAGAGAGAAAATGGATATGTGGTTGCCTGGGGCTGGGGTGGGAGCAGGGATTGACTGTAAATCTGCTATAGGGGATTTTCTAAGGTGATAGAAGTGTTCTAAACTTGAATTGTGATGATGGCTGCATAACTCCATACATGCACTAAAAATCATTGAATTATTACAATGCTTAAATTATACAGCATATGTAGTATATTTCAATTTAAAAAGTAAAAAAATAATGTGAACTTTAAAAAGAAGATGGAAAGAAGAAAAGTGGTTCTCAGTTCATGTATCTTTCTAGGGTTTTAATGGGAATAGTTGATGAATGATACTGTTTGAGGTGGGCCATTTGTAGCCCTGCCCACTTGGGCTAGTACAGGGAGACTGCTCTACCTGGAAGAATCTGTTGTTTAGGTACTTGAAGCCGCTAACTCAGTTCCGTGAGGTCTCTTTCAGAGTCTAGACTTTAAGCTACTAACCAACTGGATGGGACTTCTAGATACACATTGTGAAACTGATAATGCAAAAAAATGTCCACTGGAGGAATTTAGTATATGGCCCTACCTGGACGAACAAAGAACTACACTCATTAGCACGCAGATTGTCATGGTGGGGTAACAGGATACTTGTTCCAGCAAATTTTCAGAATGTTGGAAAACTACAGAAACTTCAGGAGTTTAGTGGCTTGGTTTTGCATATTACCATATATAGCTCCCAGAAGAGAACTGAAAATGGAGCAAAAATGAAACCAATAAAAATTTTTATTTAAAAAACTGCATCCATTCAGAAATTAGCCTTATAAGTATAAACATTGAATACAGGTAAGGAATTGCCTTGGTGGGGGAAAAAAAGCATATTGATTAAATAACTCCCCTGATTAAATGTAATTTTTTAGAGAAAAATTCTTTTTCTTTGTACTATGTATTTTACAGTGTCAATAATTAAATGGCATGTGTAATACGACATCAACAGGAATTATTTTCCTAAAGAAATTTATTTACAATACAGAGCTATAGTTCTATTCTTAGTAACATTTTTTCTTTTTACAAAAAGACAACTAAGTGATGTTTGTGCCAATAAATGAGAGAGCTCATTTGTCCATGAAAGAGTGCTGCATGAACTCTGATTTTTTGACATCTGATTTCTGGAGGAGAGTGAGGCGCTGACAGGCATGGAAAGCAGTGCGGAACGTTCTCATCAAGAGTTGGGGGCGAGGGTAACAGCACAGAGGCAGCAGGCGGAGTGTGCACGGGAGCTGAAAGGCCAAGATGAGAGGTGACAGGTAAAGATGATAGCTGGGGTGGGAATGGGTGGCCTGACAGGTGGCGGGCGTCATCACGCGAAGGAAGTTTCAAAGAAGCAGGGAGTGTTTTCCTTCCACAAGACTGTTCTACCCTGTGAAATATCACCGCTGCTTTGCAAGGCTGCCTGGGACTCATTCCAGGTCACCATTGCTATTGTCACCTGCCATGTAAACAGCCAAGGGTCAGGAGTTCATGTGCATGGTTGTCATTGTATGCTCTTGCTGTAGCGAAGAATCATTCATAAGGAAATCCATCTGTAAGGCGGAGAGATGGGAGAAATTCCAAATCATTTCCAGCAGTCGCCTCTACCAAGATATTTCCTGAACTACCGAAGTCAGTATTGCCCAACCTTGGCTTGGATAAAGTGTATTTTTATAATAGAGGCAATAAAAGTTGGTTTTGGAAGATTTTTAAAAAAATTACAAAGTAGAAGCAAACAGTTATGTGTAATCCTACCACTGAGTAGCCATTAACGTTTTATGCAGATTCTTAGTTAGTTAATGAACACATCCTGAGCCATGGAGTTGTGATTGTAATGTACACTTTTTATGTTGTCCTTTCCTCTTTTGTTCATATGCATTTTCGATGGTGCTGTAAATGTTTGGTAAACATCATTTTTCATAGTTGCCTGATTAAAATAGTTTTGTTCCCAGTTTTCTGGCTATTGAAAATGAAATTGTAATGCACATTTTGTGCATAAGTATTTTCTACATATTTCGGATTATTTACTTAGGCTAGATGCCCAGAAGTAGAATTAAAATGTTAAAGTGGGTTAATGTGGGAAAATGTTCATTTTAAAGGCTCTGGATTTGTATTTGTATTTTTCCCCCTAAGTAGTTGCATGCCCACCAGCAACCTTTGTGTCCTTTTCACCTACCCTCATGGGCACTGCATATTATCATTTTAGAAGTCATTTGCTAATTTTGTATTCTCTAATCTAATTCAAAGATATTAAAGATAAAACAACAACAAAAACACAAGAAAACACAACAAAAAATAATAAAATAGTAAAACTTAACCTTCCTTGAGCATTTGCTATGGGACTAAATGCTTTATGTGCACTAACTCTTTATACCTCTTTATACCATCTGGCTGGTGGATGTTATGTTACGCCAAGTTAACAAATGAGTAAGTAGAAGCATGTAAGGGTTAGTAACTAGCTCAAGTTTAAGTGGCTGGAATGCATACTTCTTGCTCATTTACTAACCTATCAATCTTTATCCAGACTATTCAAAATTAAGATATTTTTACTTTCTCCACTAACTTCAGCCCATTCCAGTTTTTGTCCATTCTCTCTGAACTGCCCTTTCCTCTTTTGCTTGATATGGTGAGCTGCTACTCATTCTTTAGCGATAAAACATTTCTTTTATGTGAGGCTTTCTCTGAATTATTGTCTTCCTTAAGTAATTCCCTTACCTTGGTGATTCTATAGCCCTGTCACAGGTAACATAGCTACTTTGTATGTCTGTATCTTTCCCCCTAAAGTAAGGCGTAGCTGGGACAGAGAAAATATGCCACTCAGTGTCTGACTTAAGCCCATTCCAACCTTTGTCTATTTTTCTAGGCCTGCCCTTTTCCTGCTCTGGTAGAGTCCAGGGCAAGCCCCACTTTCTACCCATGTTACCTGGATGGATGTGCACCAGCACAGGAATGTTCATTGCTAGCTCTGGTTAGGTTTAGGTCACATCTATGTCTCTCCCAGACCTGCCTTGTCTCCATGGACATCGGCCAATGCTATTCTGCGAGTTAAAGTGCTTGTCCCCAACAGTCTATCCGCCACATCAGAAATACTAAGGCAGGAATTATATTTTTAAGTTCTCCAGGTGGTTTCAATGCCACAGGAGAGAGGAACTGTCTTTGGATCTATTGGTCTGGTAACTTAGGCTGAAACTCGGATGCTTTGAATCTCTGGCCGTCATGCTGCTGTGCTTTATGGAGAAAGCAGCATGCTGATCACTTTGATCAAGGCCAGTCATCTGTTTCTTTGCAAGTACAAATCAGTAAAGGGGACAAGAAAATTAACAGATTAAAAAATTATTAGAAATAAACTGTGTATCTTGATAAGAGGACCAACAATAATAAAACTCATGTTCATGGACCATATGATGTGCCAGACACTGTGCCAATTGCTATGTCTACATTACATCCTTTGTTTTATCTAAAGCGTTCTTATGAAATAGGGGTTATTATTTTCATTTTATAAATGGAGATTCCAAGATTTAAAGACATTAGCTAATTTGACCAAGGTGACACAGCTGGCAAGTATGGAACGAGATACAAAACAGGCAGCCTAACTCCCAATCCACATAATTAACTACACCAAAATGGGGGAGTGTGGGGAATTTACGGGAAGAATTTAGCCCAACCCTAAATCTTTAATGTTTAAATAGCAAATATAAACAAGAAGCAGAGGACTGGTGTAATTTAATTAATAAATGTTGTGTATCTGTACACAAAGAAAGATCTCATCTTTTTCTCAAGCATCTGTGAAACATTTACAGGATGGGCTCAATTTGGGGCCAAAAATAAAATATTGAAAAGCAAAAATTATGCAAGCTTATTTATAGATGGACTATAATTTGAAAATTAACAAGTTCTAATAATATAAACAAGTCAACAATTCTCACCCAAAACAATCTTATTAACACACACACACACACACACACACACACACACTCAAATAAATTCAACCTGGTATAAGTTGAATTCTGATTACATGTAATATAGGAATCATGGAACAATACTGGTACATTAAAAATACTTTTGTAGGCAACCAGATAAATACTACTTATTTTGAGAGGCAAAACCTATCTTAAGAGTTTTCTTTTTTAACAAGAAAGAATTTGAGTAGATAATCACAACACTCATTATGTCTTTTAAGAAGGTAAAATAAATAAAACAGGGTACTTTTGGATATATTAGGTCAATGTTCTTCATCCATATTCTTCTAATGGAATGAAATAGAAAGGAAGTATTGTGTGGGACAATAGCTAAAATCTAATTATGACACGATAAGATTACATTTTTTTTTTTGCTTCTTCCTTATTTATGTGACAGGTCATTTCCTTATAGAAATCACTAAGTGGGCCTGCCACTTAGAAAACCAGGCTTATCTGCATGCTGTCCTTTAAGTGATTACAAATTGATGGATAAATTGTGCTGGTAAATTCTAGGTCTAAAAGGTAAAATAACTAATCTACAATTATTAGGACCCTTCTGCAATTTCACTTCTAAGACTCTCCTAAGTGGGTAATCATATGCTTTATATTAATTTCTATGTATTTATTTGAATATATATCTACAATAATAAAAGCATTAATATGCTAATTAGACCAGACAGCCAAACGACCTTCCAGATGACCTTCCGGACAAAGCCGGGGCTCTGAGGGCCAAGGGCCTCTAATATATATATATACACACACATACATACACATACACACAATGAGTGGCCAGATTACACACGCACACACTGAGTGGCCAGATTATTATGACCACCTGACGTTTGTAGGCAAATTAGCTATAATTTCGCACTGAAGTTGCTAGAGGGCCAGACCATTATAAATAGGGAAACAGGTTATTTACCATGACAGTAGAAGTGATTTTTTTCTGAGGATATGGGTGAACAACGTGATTTAACAGCCTTTGAACGTGAGATATATATACAATATATATATTTATACATATATATATACACACACACAAAAGATGCTATATCATCCATATTTCATTCATTCTTGCTCTATTTTTTTCTCTTCCATGAAATTCTATTAACTTATAGTGCTTCTAATCAAATTGGCTATTATCTTAAGGACCCTAATATAAGAGTTCCAGATACAGATAATTTCATTAAGTCAATGTGAAAAATCATTAAATTAACATTCATGTACTTGAATAATTGAAATAACTCCTTTTTCTACATTCTCCAATATTTTTCCTGCCACTGTAATTTTTTCTATCTTATCATTGCTATCAATACTCTTCTCTTTTGCTCATATGTGATTACCTTTTATTAAAAATTAATTTTTTTCTGCATTTTCAGGATATTAGGTTAATACTTTTCTCTCAGCGTTCTGGGTTTCATTTCAGCTGAGGGAACATAATTTTCCTGGTTCATGTCTTGTACTTTACTGATTAATTTTTTCTGAATATTTAGATTTTTTTCCTTGTGTTATAAATGTATGTGTGAGTGCATCTGTGTGTGTACATATACATGTTTTATCTCTACTCTTAAAGTGTGAGCTCCTAATGGAAGATTCCATATTTTCCTTATTTAGTACTAGAGGCCCGTTGCATGAAGAGATTTGTGCAATAGACATTCCTTCCCTTGGCTGTCGGCACTGGTTTTCCTCTGGCACCCGGGACCCAGGCCTTTGCAACGGCCACAGAAGGGAAGCCAAGCCTCTTCAGTCGTCTTCAGTCTTCAGTCGTCTTCAGTCTTCTTCAGTCTTCGCTCTGAGCCTGCATATGCAAATTAACCGCCATCTTTGTTGGGTTAATTTGCATACTCATCCTGATTGGCTGGTAGGCGTAGCAGAGTGACACCAATTTGGATGTTTCTCTTTTATTAGTGTAGACTAGAGGCCTGGTACATGAAATTCATGCACGGGGGAGTGGGCATGTCCCTCAGCCCAGCCTGTGCCCTCTCCAATCTGGGACCCCTTAAGAGGTTTCTGACTGCCCATTTAGGCCCAATTCTGGTGGGATTGGGCCTAAATGGGCAGTCAGACATCCCTCTCACAATCCAGGACTGCTGGCTCTCAACTGCTCGCCTGCCTGCCTTCCTGATTGACCCTAACCACTTCTGCCTGCCAGCCTGATCACCCCCTACCCACTCCCCTGCCAGCCTGATCACCTCCTAACCGCTCTCCTGCAAGCCTGATCGACACCTAACTGCTCCCCTGCCAGCCTGGTTGCCCCCAACTGCCCTCCCCTGCAGGCCTGGTCCCCCCCAACTGCCCTCCCTTTCAGGCCTGGTCCCGCGCAACTGCCCTCCCCTGCCAGCTGTCTTGTGGTGGCCATCTTGTGTCCACGTGGGAGCGGCCATCTTGTGTGTTGGGGTGATGGTCAATTTGCACATTACTCTTTTATTAGATAGGATTCTCCTTGTTATATGTAATACATACCTATACATATATGTTATACACTACTTTGCACGTATTAGCTGCTACATAAACATGTTAAATGAGGATACAAATAGTACCTCATCTTTTGTGAGCAATTTCCCCCTTCTCATTTTTATTTTCCTTGACATGTCTGCATATAGCATGCCTAATTTAAGTAGCTTTGTGGAAGATGCATTCTTTATTGGGTCTGACCAGTCAGTACCAAAAGGTTAGGAAATATTATTTCTCAATGAAAAATAAGTTTGGGGGGGTTTTTTGCAAGCTATACTTTCGACTTTGTAAAACCTACATAGGAGGATGCAAATAATTACATCTAGTTCCAAAAACAATAAATATAAACTTCTCTCTCCAGTCCTAACTACTGCTTTGGTTTAGATTTTACAAAATTTTCACATAGTCCAATATTTATCAGCGTTTTTCTAGAAAACCTTGGCCAGCTATGTGATTTCTTTAGCCTTATGATCTCTTCCTTAGTGTCTTCTTATCCATCAAAGTGGCTATGAGCTGGAGTTAGAAATCCAGCAGGCAAATATGGCCTTAAGAAATAAAAATGGACCTGTTCAGAAAGTATGTAAAATCTGACTTTGTAACATGACTGTAACACCCATGTATCCATAGGGACTGAGTATTTGATTTCTGTGGATCCACTGGTGTGGGGCTGTGATTTGTAATGCAAAAGAATATGCCTCTCATGCCCATATAGCCATGTTTGGACAAGCCCTGTCCCAGTTTCCTTCCCTTGAAGCCATGGCAATTTGAACTGGTTTTAACTCTTCACACTCTGTTCTAAGTCTATGGGAGACTTATCATAATCCCTGATGAACGTATAGTTTTAACTAAATTGAGATCCTGGGGTTCTGATGTTAACTCCAGTAGTTGGTTGTTTGGAAATATTGTTACAACTTTATTCAGAAAGACAGCCAATTCTCAGACAGACTTGTAACTTCCCTAACCATGGATCTAAAATTCTGTAACTTCATTCATTCTTCCCGCAGAATTTTTCTGCTAAAATTCTTCTGTGCAAATCTAGCATTGGTTTCTCAAATGAACCTACTTTGGTCCCTTGGGAATTATCTATTTTTTTCCATTAAGGCAGCACAGGTAGAGAAAGAATTATGGGTTACTTTACTGAATTTGTCCAGATTTATGTGGAATTCATCTGTATCATTCTATCTCTCTGCCTTTTTTTTGTAATTCAAACTGATTTCCAATTTTCTGTTGAACTATATGTTATTCAGCTTTCTGTACATAGTGGAACTTATGTACTTCTATGTATTTTAAGTTTATCCAATGGATGAGCATAACTTATTCTTCTGCTTACAGAATACTTTACATGAAGAACATTGAACTATTCACTGGGATCTTCCAATATTAGGAAAGATTCTTTTCACTGGGCTCCTCTGAAAGAGGAAATACTTTCTAAAACATATCTCATCCTGTGGTAGATGCTATTATTGTTTAGCAAATATTCTCTCCCCCCTCCTCCTGCCATGGGAGGAGTGTATTATAAACATTGGGTGTGGACACATGACTTAGCTCATGAGACATGGGCACATGTAACAGTACACATTTTCCCTAATCCACTTGCACTCCTGCTCGCCATGATGGAGCACTAAGCCCTAGACAGTAGCTGCTCCCTCATCTGGGGGCTTTGAGTAAGAAGACATATGGGGCAGTTCTGAGCCTGACTTACTACCTGGAGAAAGTCTATGTAGCTGATCTGCAGACCAGGTCCGATTGTACAGAAACACATTTGTTTGTGTGAGAAACAAATGTTTCTGGTTGAAAGCCTCTGAGATTTGGAGTTGCTTTTTTAAAGCATTTTCAGAAGGGACATTTGCTCAGTGGGAATTCAGAATTGTTATGGACCAGCGGCTGCTGTGTGCCTCCCACTTTCCACATTTCCAAATATGATTGTTTATTGCTGTCATCCTGGTCTTGTTACACCTTTAAAAGGTGTGTGTGTGTGTGTGTGTGTGTGTGTGTGTGTGTGTGTGTGTGTTCCCAAGAAAATATAAATAAGTCTGGGCATGCTGTAGATGCTAGTACAAGAACCTGGACTTTAAATCTGATGCCTTTTAGGGTATTCTCCTAAAAAATGCTATGAGTTGATTCTGAATGCAAAGGTAAGATGCATCCACAACTGAGATAAAGAGATTATATTATTATTCAGCAAATATTGACTTTCTTCTCCTCCTCCCCAATAGGAAGAGAATAGTATGGAAGCCCCATCAATGTCAGTTTTGCCATTTGGGCATATGACCTAATTACTATGAACAGTAGAATATGGGAAGAAGGAACAGTATACCATGTGCTAAGGAAAGCTTTAAGGGGAATTAACATTTCTACCAGCCTTATTGCACTCCAGTTCTCATCATAATAATAGCACATCCTGCATGGAAGCTGTTCCTTCAACTTTGGTGTCCAGATAAGCAGGCATATGGAGCAGACCCACCCAGCAGATCAGCCATACCATCTCACAGAACTGTGAGTGAGATAAAAAATGTTTGTTCTTTGCAATCAACTGAGATCTAGGAGGTATTTTTCTATGAAGCACCACTGCAGCAAAAGCTGCCTGGGTAAACCTTTGATAAGAGAGAGGATAATGTCTGCATGTAGTTAATGTTTGAGCTAACCAAATTTCTGTCCTGTCAGCTACATGTAGAAAATATAAAACTCCAAGAAGAGTTATTCTGGAAAGTATTAAGTAAATTAGGAACAAAGAGACTTGTTCCAAACAAATTCTGCTATGCACCTTGCATGGGGGATGCTTGCCAAAATTCTGACGAAGGTTCACTGGTATATTTTTTTTCTATATTTATGCAATGGAATACAGTCGGCCTGCCTCAGAGGGCAATGGATCCCAGTCCAGGTAGAGGTAGCCTGCGCTTCCAGCATATTTCTGGAAGTAGATCCAAACCATTAATAACTTATGACCTTGTAAACATAATACTATTGGGATAATGCACCAGAACATTTTGTGAACAGTGACCAAAAACTTCTTTTCTGGGATGTTTACCTCTTGGCTCAACCTTAATCCTTCACTCTAATCATAAATATTGCAACACAAAAAAATCTGTCTAATTACTAGTATGTGTCTTACTGACATAATTCATTACAAATTAAATATATACAAAAAGCTCATTGTCCTAAATTTCACATTATTATCCTTGATACTATTATTTTTTAATTTATTTATTGTCTAAAGGTTTACATATGTCTCCTTTTCCCCGCTTGGACCCCTCTCCCCCCGCCTCCAAGCCATTCCCACTGCGGGCAAGCCCCCACCGCCCCAGTGTCTGTGTCCATATGTCCATTGGTTATGCTAATATGCATGCATACAGGGGGGCTCTTACCGCCCCCCTGCCCCTGCAATTTGTCTCTGGATCTATTCTTGTTCATCAAATTATGTTGATCATTATATCCCACATATGAGTGAAATCATGTGATATTTATCTTTCTCTGACTGGCTTATTTTGCTTAGCATAATGCTCTCCAGTTCCATCCATGCTGTTACAAATGGTAAAAGTTCCTTCTTTTTTTAGTGGCATAGTATTCCATTGTGTAGATGTACCACAGTTTTTTAATCCACTCATCTGCTGATGGGCACTTAGGCTGTTTTCAAATCTTAGCTATGGTAAATTGTACCGCTATGAACACAGGGTGGATTATCTTTTCAGACTGGTGTTTCTGGTTTCTTGGGATATAGTCCTATGAGTGGGATTACTGAGTCAAATGGGAGTTCCATTTTTAACTTTTTGAGGAAACTCCATACTGTTTTCCACAGTGGCTGCACCAGTCTGCATTCCCACCAGCAGTCCTTTTTCTCCACATCCTCGCCAGCACTTGTCATTGGTTGATTTGTTGAGGATAGCCATTCTGACAGGTGTGAGATGGTATCTCATTGTCATTTTGATTTGCATCTCTTGGATGCTTAGTGATTTTGAGCATGTTTCTGTATGTCTCTCGGCTTTCTGTATGTCCTCTTTCAAAACGTTGTCTATTTAGGTCCTTTGCCCATTTTTTGATTTGATTGTTAATCTTCCTTTTGTCAAGTTGTATGAGTTCTCTGTAAATTTTGGAGATTAAACCCTTATCTTAAATATCATTGGCAAATATGTTCTTCCATGTAGTGGGCTTTCTTGTTGTGTTGTTCATGGTTTCTTTTGATGTACAGAAGCTTTTTTTTTTGATGTAGTCCCATTTGTTTATTTTCTCCTGAGTCTCCAATGCCCTAGGAGCTGTGTTGGTAAAGATATTGCTACGAAATATGTCTGCTATTTTGCTGCCTATGGAGTCTTGTAGAATTTTTATGGTTTCCCATCTTACATTTAAGTCCTTTAGCCATTTTTGTGTATGGTGAAAGTTGGTGATCTAGTTTCTTTCTTTTTTTTTTGCATGTATCTGACCAAATTTCCCAGCACCATTTATTGAAGAGACTGTCTTGACTCTATTGTATGCTCTTGCCTCCTTTATCAAATATTAATTGAGCATAATGGCTTGAGTAGATTTCTGGGTTCTCTGTTCTGTTCCATTGGTCTATATGTCTGTTCTTGTGCCAGTACCAGGCAGTTTTGAGAACTGTGGCTTTGTAATACAGCTTGATATCTGGTATTATGATCCCTCCAACTTTGTTCGTATTTCTCAGATTGTTCTGGCTATTCAGGGTTTTTTGTTATTCCAGATGAGTTTTTGGAGAGTTTATTCTAAATATTTGAAATATGCTGTTGGCATTTTAATGGGGATTGCATTGAATATGTAGATTGCTTGGGTAGTATGGACATTTTAATGATGTTAATTCTACCAATCCATGAACATGGTATATTCTTCCATTTGTTTATATCTTCCTATCTCTTTATTCAATGTCCTGTAGTTTTCTGAGTACAAGCCTTTTACGTCTTTAGTTAAGTTTATTCCTAGGTATCTTAATTTTTTTGGTGCAATGGTAAGTGGGATTTTTTTTTTCATTTATCTTTCTGTGAGTTCATTATTGGCGTATAAAAAGGCCATAGGTTTCTGGCTGTTAATTTTGTATCCTCCTACATTGCCGAATTCATTTATTCTGTCTAGTAGTTTTTTGATGGAGTCTTTGGGGTTTTGTATGTATAATACCATGTCTACCTTTGGTAATATTATCGAACTATACTATCAATGCCTAGAAAAAGTTTAAAAGAAGCAGAAAAATGCACAAAATCTAAATATTATAAGTTCAATATATATGTATATATTTGCATGTAAATGTATAACTATTTCTTGAAAGAAAATATAAAGAATATATAAATTTCAATAACAACCTGTGTTTAATTCCATATCAAATATGGAAAATATTGAAAATAAATTGGGGCAAATGGAAAAAGAAACAAGCTTACTTCCTTATCTCATATAATCAAGGAATAAAGAATCATATTTTCCTGAAATTTGATGATATAAACATAATCTCAAGTGTGTGCAATGCGGTACACTGAATTTCCCCACTCTATCTTAACCCCATGCACAAAAGTCTCTTTAGAGGGAATGTGGTATAGTGAATAAATATCAATTTTGGATTAAATATTCCTAGTTCTAATCCTAACTGTGACATTTTCTGTGCAGTATTTGAGAAGTTTAAATTTCTTAGAACGCAATTTGTCTGATATATAAACTGGCCTTTATAACTTGCTGTGAAGAATTGCTGGGGAAACTGGAAATAATATATGTAAAGTGCCTAGCCCAGTGCCTGGTCCATACTATGTGCTCAATAAAACTGGGAGCATTTGTTTGTAATGTTGCGTTCTTGTCAAGGTTTTGATTATCCTCCTCTTCCAAGCTCTACTCAAGATAAGATCTGTGGCTTCAATATACTTTGGAAGAAAACTCAACACCTGTTCAAGTGTTGGGTATTCAGCAAATACGACATTTAAAACAAAAACTATAATATGGACTGCTTTTTCAGGACTGTTAACTACTTCTACTGTTCCGGTGATTGTGAGAAAATAATATGGGCAAATTTTCCAAAAGGAAGAATAGTGCACTCTTCAAAGATCATTATCGGTTGGCCACAGTGGTTGATGGGGTCCAGCCTGCTGGACAAAAATCTCCCTTAGACCCAATGTCTTAGTGAAAATTAAATAGAGTTAGTGTGTAATAGTAGCACATCAAGAAAGCCTCTACGGATATAGGGTGCGCACCTGAGAGCTGATTTAGTGATTGGGATATTTGTGACAGGCTGACTAGGAGAAATGGCAGCAAGTCCATAGATCCAGGTTTCTCACCTACCTGGTTGATGATGAAGTAAGTCATGTTCTTTGGGAGGAACTAAGGGAGGAGGTCCTGGGCACCTGTGTTTACTCACCTGTGCCTCTGATCTTGGGTACGTCCTCTGTCTCCTCATTGGCTGGTTTTGAATTAAAATGAAGACTGCCATATTCTCTCCATGCTACAAAATCTAATCTAGCCACATCATTACCTGTTAAGAAAAAAATAAACCTGTCTAAGTGTCAATAATTTCTACCCTAATAAATTGACAGCTGAGCACTTTACTAATACTAATCAGAAAATAAAGAGCAAGTTAGTACCATTCGCTCTCAAGACAATAAATTATTTTAATAATTTACTCTCTAGGCAATATCACAATATTTTAACTGCAAGGTCATCATAATATTTTTAAAAATATATATAGGGAACTCTGAGATGGACATTTTTCCAAACGTCTTCTTACTAAGAATATAAAAACATTCCAAACTAAAAAGAATGATTCGTGAAACCTGAGCTGGAGACTTTATTTTATTACATAATTTCAGAGAGTGACATGGCTGCCTCAGTCTGGGAAAGCTTTCAGAACTCTGGTGTGAGGGGCCTCTCAAACCCCCCTTCCCCTCAAGATCTAGCACCCCTGTATTCACACCGGGGCACTTGGCAGCAGACTATGATCCAGAAGGCAATCAAGAAAAGTGGCTATTAAAAGCTCATGGGCTTACCAGAGGGAGAAAAATGACTTTTGCTAAAAGCAAAAAATCTCTAAAAGCCCCGAAGCTATTTCCCCCTTGACCTACATGGATGGCCCTGCATATGCATATTCACACTTTCCCCGATTTTTTTTTGGGGGGGGGTGGGTGGTAATAATCTTTACACACATTTAAATTTAACACTTGATGAGCACTTAAATGGCTGAGTTAAACAAGAAGTCACTTGAGCAATTTTGGCTCCTTGCCATTCCTTGGAATTTCATCAGTGGCAGAATAACTTGCAGGACAAAAGCCAACCACTAATTGTTTTATTTAATTAGGCCACTTGGAAGGTGAATTAAACAGCAGCCTGCAGACCCTGCTTCTCTGCCTCCCCTCACATGGAGAGGATGGCTTGTGTTGGCCCCTATTTTTCCAGAACCTCTGTAATATTGGACCATGGAATTGGTATGGGACTCGCTAGGGTCTTCACACCATTTAGCTTTTATTTCGGCATTTTCAGGAGCACTTCGCAGGTGGCTCCTCATTTTCCCTGTTGCTCTGCTCCATGACAGGTGAAAACTGGTCTTTCCCTTTCTCCAGCCAAGTAGAAGGTTGCAAGTCGCCATGAATCTGTCAAAAGCCTGTTGTTTTTAGTGTTGGTGCATTTGCGGACATGTTCTGACGGCGAAGGGAGTGAGTGCCATTGATGAATTCTCCTCTCTGCCACCCAAAAGACAGGAAAGGAACGTGCTCAGCCATCGATTTATCATACACTTGAAATGACAATGGAAAACAGCACTTTTTGTGGCACATTAGAATCACACCCGGAACTGCTCTTGGTAGCGAGAATCCTCTGGAAGTCACCAGGTAATAAGGGCCCCCATGTTCCGGGACAACAATGTCTGCCTTTTTCTCATGTCAGGGATGCGATGTGAGCCCGTGGCATCTCTGAGCACCAATAAGAGGCACAAATGACCAGCTGGAATACTTACAACTTGGCTTAGCCCAATGTAATGAGTTCTTTTAATCACCATTTTAAAATAGCTTCTCAATATTCACCCAAATGTATCCTAATTGCATTTAAATATTGGGAAGGGAGCAATGGCTGAATGAGGCCAAATCCTGAGGCAGGTTGCTAAAGGGATTGTGGAGTCCAACATCCCTGATAAACTCTCTTGACGTCTCAGTGGTGGATCTCAGATTTGAATATCAGGCCAGGTGAGGTGGGAAGTTGTGTGAGGGAGTTTTTTGTACAAGTCTGCGTCACCATTTCCATAGAAACTGTAACTTTACCCTCTAATTTGAGTGTGTGTTCCCTGAGTACACTAAGTTGAGGGCCCTACCCTGAACCTTATCTTCATAAAGTATAAAGAATACTTTTCCCACCGTCTGGCCCCATTCCTGCATTTCAGATAAGTTGCAAGACTTGCCTGTGGGCCTACACCACAGAAGGTGGCAGCAGGGTCAGGACTGTGGGCAGGTCTGTCACCTACCAATCTGGTGTCACACTGGTTGTGTGTTGTTGTTTCCTTCCCCACCCCCACTATAATCCTAACTCTATCAGCTGCTTCTGTGATTCTGCACAAGCCAAGAATGAAGTGTGGGTGAAGGTCATGTGTGTGTGTGGGTGGCGGGGGATCCTCATCTATGCATTCACTTGCATAGGTCCTGCAAGTAGTGACTCCAACATTAACAACATCCTCCCGAGTAGCCAACTTCAGCGACTGTTTGCTACCCAACCTTATTACTTACATAACTGACTTTCCTTGGCTCGTAAATTATGTTCCTTTCATTTAAATCTGGGTGGTTTACTACTATGATGGCTGGCAAAAGTGATTTCCCCTGAGGGCAGGCAACAGAGAGAAACTACTCCTTCATCAGGGAAGATATATGAGGTTCAACTATCAGCAAAGATGGATAAAGGGGACCATGGTCATGGCAGCCAATCATTACCCCAGTTCCTTTCTTGCCGGAGGACATCACTGGGTTTAATGCCTTAAGATACACAATAGAAGGATGATAGCTTGTGTTTGAGACATAAAGAAGCCAGGTATTGTGCTAAACATTTTAAATACGTAAGTGTATTTTTAAATCCTCACTCTAGCTAAAGGGATGTATATTATTATAGGCACTATGTAGCAGTTTAGAAAAATGTGGCTCACAAAAGGCCATTCTCTTGCTGAAGGTCTCTCAGAAACAGAAAAGCTGGCATTGAACTTGGGCTATTTGACCCCAAATCCTAGGTTTATGGCCATCACACTCTGACCTGAGAAATTGCTGATACAGGCATCCAACTTCACAACTAAAGACATGCAAACCCAGAAGGACAGTGTCATAAAGAGAACTGCTACCAACCTGTAGGTGGAGGACCTGCCTTTCAGTCCTGGGCTGCCCCACACTGGCCGTCAATCGTGGGCAAGTCGCCTATTCCCTGTGGCTTCCTCATTCTCATCTGTAAAACAAAGGTGTTGGATCATGCGATTTCTATGATCTCTTCCCATTCTAACTTTCTGGAGTTTGTAACGGAGTCAAGGGCAGAAGACAGTTCGGGAGACTTTGAGTTCAATGTGGATGTCACAACATGAGATTGCCTGCTTGTACAGAACAATGTACAAACCATTAATCCCAAGTTGTATGATGAAAGAACTTTTAAAGAGCACTTACTTACGTTTTAAATTATTTTTCGTATTATATGGTGCTTATTGAATAAAAATATACTCAAAAATAAAAATTTAAAAATAAAACATGAGTCACCTATGATTTTATCACATTTCGTATATATCACACTTAATGGTTTGGTGAATATATTTCCAGGACACCTCCCCCTCCCTTTTTTGGTGCTCATGTAGGCAGGATTTTTTTGAACAAGTATGTGATTTCATATAACATGCTTTTGATTCCTAATATACAGAGCACATTAATAGTCTAATATATAAAATACAGCTATAATAGTTGCATAGTATTCCACTCAATGAATGCAAAATAATTTATGTAATTTCTGCTTTGTTCCTTCCATTTTATAAAATTATTTCATTTCATTTTCTTCACTATTATAAGTAACTTGACAGATATATTTACGGCTAATTATTTATACATACATACAGGCTTCATTGGAATAAAAGAACACAATATAAATGCTATATTAAAGACTGTGTACTTTTTAAATGATTTTAGATACATCCTGGCGAAACCTCTGCAGAAAGATGTGTTTGTTTCCATTTTCATCAGCAGCATAGGAGAGTGCCTATTCTCCCAAACCCTCAGCAACACTCAGTATTATTTTAGCAAGTCCTGCCGAGCCTTGCTGACTTCTCAGTGTGCCTTTAAGGAAGGAACACAGGAGGGTTGCAGCACAGCCAGGCTAGCTGAGTGGAGCTGGGGCCCTGCTACTTGCTACTCTGTTACCTTTGGCAACTAACCTCTCTATGCCTATAAAATGGACCCCAAAATAGGAACTATCCTGTAGGGTTACATGTCATATGAAGTGACCTATACTTAATGCAAGTAGAACAATGCCTGCACATAGTTCAGAAATATTTTAATTATTAGCTATTGTTATTATTATTTCATTACAAATAAATTTGACCACTTTAATAAGCATGTCACTTGACTTCTTTGAGCCATTCTTTCTTCATTGGTAAATTAAATATTTGGACGCACTGGATTGTTTCTAAGGCCATTTAGGACCCAGCATTTTGCATGTCAATGAGGCTTCAAACTAGAGAATATGTATATCTGAAAGAGAAGAGGAAAGTGTACCAAGAAATGGAGTTAACACCATATTCACTGGATTTAACAATCTGTGCCATATACTTAGAGTAGTTTCTTATTCAATAAAGAAAAACAACAACAATAATTATGAAAATAACATCAAATTAGCCTTCAACCAATAGGACTGCATTCATGTAAGTGTCTTCATTCTTTTATTAATGGGGGTTAAAAATTAAAACATTCTATACTCTGTTCATCTAATATCTGGCTTTTCAGATGTAGCAAAAACTGCAGCAGAATTCTGAGTTTTAAAGGAAAGGATAAGGAATCAATAGAGCAAGGGGGATATTGCCATAGAAGTGATAGCTCTGCTGTGTTTATACAGAGCCAGAGTCGGTCCCATTTAGCTCATTTCTGTACGAAAATGAAAGTCATCAGCCTCAGTGCATGCAACCATTAGCTACCTCTCCAAAGTGCTGCATTTCAGGAAGGTCAGAGAGCCAGCCCAGAGCAACAAGAATTTCGCAAGTGATGTGTGTCACATTTGCATATGATAATTAGTTTCTCTATAAATACAATTTGTTCTGCAGATTAACATTTTGTGTCCTCATTAGATAGCAAACATTTCCGTATTAAACCCACAAAGCCGCCAGAGTTGGCTTCTCCTTGCTTTGCATGATAGCATTAATACCTCTGTTTATACTGATGCCAATTAGTAGTGCTAAGTCTTGAAAGAATAAGGAGGATCACTAATGTTATTAATATAAATAGTAATAATAACGCCGAGAAGCTTTTGCAAACCTTGTTAACTTCAAAGATCATTAGCAGTAAAGTACCTCCGGGTTGTAAATGGCTGTGTTCTTGGGCACGTCAAGCATCGGCGTGTCTAGAGCGCTTTGCTCTCTACACTGGTACTGCTCCTGGCTTACGATGTGGCTCTTAAAAGATCTGCGCCCTGTAAAGAGTAGCATCCAATGAAAACATTGGTTTCTTTTGCTAAATGCCTTTGGTCCAATAAGGAAGTCGGAAGTGCTCTAGCTAGGAGAAATAATTTGCTCAACTTGTTCAGCTCAGCGCAGTTGGCTCTCATTCCTGAGGCCAACTTCTCCAAGGCGGGAGGTGAGGTGTTTTATGGTCCCATAAAAGGGTTTTATAAAGCAGGGTGCCCCAGAACTACTGATGACTCAGATTTCACTGGAGCAGAGTGAGCGGTTCTCTGTCGCCGGGAGTGTTGAGGGACACAGAAGATGCTGGTGGACGCACGCGGTGTGGGAGAGTGTTCATCATTTTCCCCATTATTACTGACCTGAAATGGAGTGGAGGAGGCTGCCGCAGAGACACAGTGCAGTGTGGAGCGCTGGCTCTGCAGCTGAAAGGACTAACCTGATGTGAGGACTAATGGTCACTTACCCTTATCTCAGTGACAGGGGCGGGATGACCCCGTAGTCACTGTTGATAACAGTTTTCTGCAGAAATCAACTCGCTTCACTTCCCTGCATTAGTTTCCTCTGTGATGGGCTCATACTCTTAGATTCAGCATTTTTTTTAAAGTATTGGTTAAGGCATTAAACATAGTAAACTCAAATGTAAATACTGTGCTAATGAAGTTTGGACAGTGATACAAGGAAACAATACTAAAATGCTGAATATTATATCTTTTCAGGTGCCAGGCTTAGAAGTTAGATAAAAGTAGCTTGGTTTCACAGCTCTGCCATTTCCTAGAAGTGTAACTTCAGATAAGAGTGTTTCTCTAAGTCTTAATTTTCTCATCTGTAAAACGAGAATAAAGATTGTACCAATAGCACAGACTATGAAGATTAAATAAGTTACCCCAGGGTTAACACAGGTGCTGGCCATACAACAGACTCCAAAGATAGAAAGAATTGTTACCATTATTGCATATAATCACATTTCCTGATGCTGGAGGAATAACAGTAACAAAACAGCATCTCCCTTAGTGGAAGTATAAGAACTCCAGTCCTACCCAGAGGCCACTCACATGTGCCCAATGCATAACCCTCTCCTCTGAGCTGCCACCAAGTGCAATATCACCTGCCCCTCTGATGGTGTTTTCTCCACCATGTCTCCATCCTCACTCCTGCCTGGCTGTAGAGCTAATGCTGTCTTGTCCAGTCTAATATGACATGCTAAAATCTCCCCCACACTTCATTTCATCTGGTGCACAATATCATCCAAATATCTAGGCAATGTCCCCTTGTATTTTCTGTTAACCAAAGATTTTTTTGTGAAGTTGGCCTCTGATTCTCAGTATTCCTTTTCCCAAGTTGGCACAAGTTCCAAGCTAGAACCAGAGAATCAGCTGAACCCATACCCCTAAGCATCCCTCCTTTCCCTGGCTGACTCCTGGCTCTTACAGGATGACTTGTGGTTGGTTAGGCAGTTACTGATTGGTTTCCCTGTGAGGTTCTTCACTCCTTCCCATAAATAGACACCCTGCTGGTTCATTCCTGCTGTTCGCATTTGAATTCTCAAGCTGAACACAGGCAAGATTCCTAAGCTGGAATTTTTGATATGTGTTTCTAGGTGTAGAAAGGAACATGGGACTTTTAATATACTAGAGAGAAAGTTTAGGAGGGATGTGTTAATGTCTCAAAATACCTAAAGGATTGCCCAGTGGAAAGTAAGATTAATTTGCTTCTGACATCCAAGACAATAAATGAAGGATACAGGACAAAAAAGAAAAGATAATAGCTAAATTTAAGAAAGAACATTCTAATCGTCATAGCTATGCAAGGACAGCTGTTCTGGGAGAAATGACCTCTCTGTTTCCAGAGGTATTCAAGCAAAGGCTGAATGATAAATAGCAGGATGGCCCAAAAAATGTATTCATGCATTAGTTGGACTAAATGACCTTAAGCAATGGAGGCTCAAAATTCCTCTGTGAGATCTTTGGTTCCCAATCCAAGTTGGGAGACATACTGGAGAGTAAGGGATGTTTTAATAATTGTCTTGAAGTTGTTTTGCATAATTATTTGCATAAAATTAAGAAATATAATTATCCCTATCAAAACATAAAATGATAGGCAGAAGATGATCATTCACTCAGTCTACAAATACTTGTTGAGCTCTTAGTCTGTGGCAGACACCTTTCTAGACTTGCGGTAAACTGATGAGCAAGACAAAGTTCCTCTTGAACTTGGATTCCGGGTAGAGGCTGAGAAGGACCTGGAGAGATAAAGAAAAGGTGGATATATGTTAAGACACTCCATCAACTTCGCTTTTTATCACTTTCTCTAGGGTCTTTTTTCCCATGACTTTCTCTGAGGCACAATTCTCTATCACCACTATAACCAGATTAAAGGGGAAACAGTTGACAGATGGCAGATCAATCTCTGATTCTAAGAGATGTGACAAGTGGATTTCTCCTACTCACTGTTTCCCTCTCTAGACTCAACATGGAAAGAGCAACAACTCTCATTCACATAATGTAGTTTTATATAAATGCACCAGAAAAGAATGTGGAATCTGTTATCAAGAGTTACCATATGAATCCTCCTCTATTTTATATAAGAGGAAAAGGATAGAAAAAGTTTTTCTGGATCAGATGTGACAGAAATGTGGGTCAGGTGTCCTTTAATTCCCTGGGAATGTCTGCGACTTTCCAAGGACCAAACCTTGCATTTCCCTTGGAGTTTCTCATGGCATCAGATCTTCTGAACCCCCACTGTTTCCATCCCAGAATGGATTCTTGGAAATGAAACAGGCCTGTTAAAAAACTCTTTTTTTAATGCAATGAAGGATGTAAGGAAACTGGAGGAAGTTCAAAGTAGAATAACAAGAATGATTAAGGGGCTGAGAGCATGATTTATGTTGAATGATTAAAAGGATTAAACATGCAGAACTTGGCCAACGCTACATACTTAGCTACAAAAAAATCAAAATTAAGTGCCAAAGCTCTCAGCTCCCATGAAAAATACAAATTTGCATATAATTTGGCACATATTTCCATGCAAAGTTCAGCAGAGCTCTACTGAGGCAGCATTCACAGGATGCCAAAACCACTTGTCTGGTCAGTTTAAAGCACAGCCTGGCCATATCAGTTAAAACTTGCTATTTGACCTAATTGAATAGACAACTGAATCAAAATATGCCCACCCCATGGCCACATCCAGTTGTGATGCATCCATAAAGTATATAAAATAATGTGACATGCAATCATTTACCCAAGGGTCACAGGCTAAAATCCCTACATTGGGCAAACAGGTAGCTGAATGAAAGAAGTGGCTAAGCTTGGAGGGCGCACGGCCCATTGGAAGAGAACAGCCACTAAGGGCTCCAGCTCATTGTTGCCATGAGGGGATTTTGGCTGAGGGTAACCAGGTCTTCTCAACAATCAAATGAAGCCAGTGATTTGGGGTGCTTTCAGGAGCAAGTAATGAAAACCCAGCTCAGAGAGGAGAAGCCAGCAGCCCAGAGTTACACATCTTCAGAGTAGAAAGCAGGGTTCATAGGGCAAATATTGGAGGAGGAGGAATGGATGTGAGGAGGCAACCAAATTGCAATCATTAGAGTTTAAAATCCAGATTATTACATTAAAATATCTAATTTTTAAACAAGTAAACACTGCTAGAAAAGTCATTCTGTAGGATACCAGCTTGCCACCTCTTATCTGGCTGACTTTGTTTCAGAGTTAGAAAAACTGAGGTCAAGAGAAAGGGAAAGACACCCTCAATGACATAGTAAGTGGATTATCCAAATAAGAACTGAAAGGGAGCAGTCTAAGTCACCTCTAGGCTCATAACTTTCCACTTTCCTAGCTCTGTCTATCTGTTAAATAAAGAGGCTGGAACACATGAGTTTTTGATTTTCTCAGGGCTCTCAGCCTGCACTCTATTAGGACTCACATGAAGAAAATATACCTAAGAATTTTATAATTATAATCCCAACATGTATAGTCACATCAACATACATTCACATGCAAGCTAAATTGGGCACTAATGAATGTGAGGGGAGGGTGTTTTATTATAGGCCTGTGTACCATAGTTTGTTGAGGTTATGCATTGCACAAGTCTCAGGGTGCCAAAGTGAGATGCATACTACATATGAGCCATCGAAAGAAGGTATCAGCCTGGCATTGTGAACCCTGACACATTGGTGTTGAAACTCTGACACAGCACAGCTCAAACGAGCTAAAACTTCATTTGCCAAATTGCCATGATTTCTGGTACCTGCTCCCTGCCCCACCTGCAGGTACAGTGGCTTCCGGAGAAAGAGAAAGAATCAGAGAAGAGTTTTGATGAAAAATTTAAAAAATGGTTGTAGCTCAAAAGAGTGAAGTGTTCATTCTAGCAGGTGGACACAACTTTGAGTAAAGGAGAGCAGTGGTCATTTTCAAAAAAGGAACATTGGACTAAAAAACCTGAAAAATTATGACAGCAAGAATTATGAGATGGGGGAAATATGTGGTAAGGGAGGTGGTGGAATTGCCATCCCTGGAGCCATTTGGAAGTCAAGAGGATAAGGAACTAGAAAACCCATTCTAGGAAAGAATCCTCCACTCATTCCCCTGGGCCTGAGAGATGATATCATGGGTCTCCTTCATCTCTAATTGTCATCATTCTTAGGCTTTATGTATTTTCCAGGGCTTTCTACTGTTGCTATTAGACCAGCACGGCACTCTTCCAAAAAGTGTGTCTGGGGGGCGGGGGACGGGGGGTGGGAGAACAAACTCCTAAGAAACCATAAACTAGTTGCTCCAAGGAGCATAAAGAGTTGCCCAAGTGGAAATGATGCGTTGTAAAATTCTCCAGTGTGAATTTCATTATTCCCTGAAGGTAGTCTACCAAGATGAAAGACCTTATCATCATTTTACTTCATTTCTCTGGTTTTCTCTTTCTGGTTTATTTTAATTTCAGGGGAGAAGAAGCAATGGGACTGCAAATTCTCATAGCATGGCTGAAACGCATTTGCATTTTTTCTTCTCTTTCCATTCACTGATATTCCACCAAGAAGCCTGGCTCTCTCAGTGATAAATCAGTAAGAGGAGTTGGTCTCTGAGGGGAATAGAGACCTCCACATCTGCCACCTGCATGCAGGAAATATGGATTTCTCTGAGACCCAAGAACTGAAGAAACTGTTGGGTTCTCTCAGAACAGTGATTTTAAGGTGATATTGAATGTGCATTGGTTGTACATAGAGGCTCTTGTGATTGTGGTTTTCATCCTTTCTCATACATACCGTTGTGTTACTTGCTTTCCTTTTTGGACTCAGAGATGGCAGACATCTGAGTTGGACCCTGGGAGTTTGAGGTTCCTTCTTTATTACACACAAAGTCTGAGAAATACCACAGTGGTCAGTTGCCCAGTTCTGCAGTCCAGAGTTCTCTCTGTGTGGCAGCAGCTCTAAGGATCTGTGAGTACATAAACCAAAACGATGTCTAAAATGTGATGAGAGAAACAGATACTTTTATGAAATCTGGATGCAACACTGTGAGCTGCCTTCTAGTTTTAAAAAATGGGGAGGAAAACCAGGTCTCACATTCATCTCATATACCCTTCAAGGATTATCAGCCATGCTTAATATTGGCTTCATATTAAAAAACTGAAATAAACAATGCATAATTTTTACAATTGTTCTATGTTCATGGTAATTTATGAATTCTTGAATCTTTTTCCAATAAAATTCCTTTAGAGACTGCCAACTTTTAATTTGAAATGAAGAGACCACCTCATTCATGTTGATGAGGGCCACAGAGTGCCCCTAGTGGTCAGAAATTCCACAATGAAAGAATTACTGCTCCTATTAACTCCAGGGCCAGTGAATCCAGAACTAATAAGTGAAGAGGAAGGGATTACTGGGAATGAAGCAAATTCAGTTCGGTTTTGTATGATGACATTTTTCTGCTAACAACTCTCCTTTATTGCTTTCCTTAGAGTTTGAGATAGTGAACATCAGAAACTTTCACGTTTGTCTTGTCATTGAAAATGGGAGGGGGGGTGGAGGGGGGGGAGGGACAAAAAACACCCCACCACAAAGCAACCTTGATTTGATTGGGATTTTCAAAATTGCAACTCCGTGTTGCCTAATCCTCAACCCTCCTTGCCCTCTCCCTCCACTCCCTTCGGAAATGTCTGGAACTTGTTTTTCTTCAGTGTAATTTCTCTAGGCGACTTTGGAGTCTTTCCTTTCCAACCTCCAGTCTTTCCTCCACTGCTTCCATCAATAAACATATTCTGTTGCCTCTAGTCTAGGGCCAAAGTCTTTATGTTAAAGTGATGGTGTCACAAAATGCCTGGTGATGCCATAAAGCACTGGGAGATCTGGCAGAAGCACTGATTCTCGGTTTTATGTCCTGGGAAATTATTGGTACCTGAAAGGCCATCACATCTTCTGTATCTGCACCAGTTGTTGTAGAAATAGTGAAGGCCTAGTTCAGTTTGGGCATTTACATGTTTGGCAAATTTCTATAAAATACCGTGTAGAATACAGACTAAAGGAGCTGAAGTTATTAAAAAAGGGGGTGGGTGAGAGAAAACACGCCAATACAAACAGACAATGTGGTTTTTTAATCCTTTGCACAGAAATTCAGGCTAAAGGGGAATAAAATAATTCTATAGGGTCACTTGTAATTCAGCTTAAACTAAGCTCAGGAAACTGAATAATATTTCTCAGAAGGCTGATTTATGTACTTAAAGTAACCAAGTCCCAGGTGTCATAGGAAGTAGTGCAACTTTTAGCAATGTCCTAGCTTGCATGCTCAAACTAACTGCCTAAATCAATTTCTAACTTCTCTTTAAAACATTTCAGAGTCAGTCCTACGGGGACTGTCCAAGCCCTCGATTCTCTGTTAGCCGAGGTTGCTGCAGGAAGGGAAGGCCAAAGACCTAGGTAGGCTCCACATTATAAACAAATCGTGTTCCAAAGTTTGTCTGTGAATCACTTCTTTGGAAACCTAACCACATTTTCTGTAAAGAAACAGAGATAGACGCAGACTCACTGGCTCTCACAACCCTCTGAGGCCCATTTAAACCACATGCAGGTCAACCCCCCTGTAATACATAAAAACTAGAGAACAGTCACATAATCACCCAAAACCGTGGGGGTGGGGGGTAGAATCCGATTTAATAAACTTCTTTTTTTCATTTATACCCCTTCCCCCCTCCATTAGAAGAAGGTAAGAGATGGATGGAAATTTGGTGGACCTCCTGATTGAGGTATCTCAACATTTTCAAGGATTGTAGAGACCAATGGCACAGTTTATGAAATATAACTCATTTTGCTTCACTATGCATACTTTATCTTTTCTGACAAAGAAAATATCAAGAAAATGGCTCAGCAGAGGAAGAAAAAGAAAATATCTAACCATTTCTATGGGAAGGAGGCCCTTTCAGGGTAGCTGTTATTGTTGCTAAGTCAGGAGATCTTGGAACTAAGTGTTTCTAAGTCAAATGTACTTGGAACCATCAAGCTTCATTTTGTTTGTTGGTTCCAAAGGCCTCACTCACCCATCTCTTTATTAGGCATGCTAATAAAAAGTAAAATGAAAACATTTCTGGCAACCTCTGACTCTTTCCTCTCAAAGTGCCCTGAAGTGGTGGTACCGAGTGGAACTAATACATCCCAAATGGAGGTAGTCAGAGGGAGAGGAAGTGAAACAAAGGGCCTGGATCCTTCACAGACTGGATAAGAAGACCTTGATAACCGAGTTGACTGTATTTGGAATGTTCCTGTTTCCTTCTGAAAGGAGACAGAGAGCTGAATGAAGCGCTTATCTCAGAAGTGTCAGAACCCTTTAACAATGTTATTACAAGGATGTTGGTACAGCAGAGCGGAGATTTTGGCAGGTACAGATGGGATTATATTTGTCTGAATGTATTTTCTTGCTATGTGTTAATCTGCCCTCTTCTGGTATCAAGCTCTCAAGGAGTTCAGATAAGGGCCTATCAGAAACTCCGTTCACACTCTCCTCAGTATACATTGTATAGAATTCAGCATCCCAACTTGGACAGGGATGGAACGAAATGATTTCATTTGAATGTTTGGGAGAAATCACTCAAACGCAGGAATCATAGCTGGAGAAGTCTAGCTGAGAAAGAATCTCTGGAATATTCCATGGGGGGCTTGGGGAAGGGGTGATGGATCATTTCTAACAGGTTACACCCAACTTCAAGTGAAAATCATTTCGAAGGGCCCAAGCTGGGTTTCCCAGGCCCCTAATGAGAGAGAATGATGAAGCCAGAAGTATATCCACACGGAAAAGCTTCATTCGGAGGGAGAGGACTCTAAGAGGGTCTAGAGAAAGCAGTTTGAGTTTCAGAGAAACAAATACCATTTCACGAGGGCTTAAATCTTGGCCCACTCAAAATGTTAAAAATTTACCCTTTCCCCAAGTAAGCCAGAGAAATTTTTGAATATATAAAAAATTTAAACTCAAAAGATGAAAAGAAAATCCTTACAGAAGAGTTACTCAAATGGTAATAAAAGAGAAGCAATTTTCCCCATAATAATAATGTCGGTGTAGCAGGTCACACAGCCCCCAAAAAGCATGTCACAGTGTACTTGGCACCCAGAAGGTCTCAGATGAAGTCAGTTTTTTATAGTATGCAGATCAAAGGCCGAGGGAGGAGCACATGGTCAAGAACAAATCTAAAGGAATGACATGGAACTGGGTAAGAACAGAAAGAAAAGGATAACCCAGAAGGAGGGAAAAGTTATTGGAAAATGTGACAGGAATAATTGATGAACAGATAAAGTGAACAAGGGATGGGCGGGCATGGTGCATTAAGGATGGATAGCAGCAGACTGAGCTATTCTACTTCAATAGGGTTTACTCTTCTGCAATAAAATTGTCTTCAAGCTAGAAAAAATACAACAAACATGGTAAACACAAAACTGAAGCCCAAGGGAGGTGAGCTACTTCAAAAGGTATCTTACTTTTTCATTGAGTTTATAGGGGTGACATTAGTTAACAAAAGCATGCAGGTTTCAAGTATATAACTCATACTGCATCCTGTGCCCATTGCCCAAAGTAAAGTGTCTTGTACATGTAAATCTTTAGGTCCTGAGACATTATATTCTAGGATACTGAGAGAACTTTGCAAATGCAACTTCTTTAAAAACTGTTTTACTATGAAATAATGGTAGATTCACAGAAAGGCACAAAGAAATGTACTAGGAGGTCCTGGGCACAATTCAGCAAGCCTCTCTTAATGTTTGCAGATAGGATTTTAAAACTACTGACCACACCCTATCAGCCGTGGGCAAACTACAGCCCGCGGGGGGATCCAGCCCGTTTAAAATGAATAAAACTAAAAAAAAACAACAAAAAAGACCATACCCTTTTATGTAATGATTTTTACTTTGAATTTATATTAGTTCACACAAACACTCCATCCATGCTTTTGTTCCGTTCCGGCCCTCCGGTCCAGTTTAAGAACCCATTGTGGCCCTCGAGTCAAAAAGTTTGCCCACCCCTGCCCTAGCTGGTTTGGCTCAGTGGATAGAGTGTTGGCCTGAGGATTGAAGGGTCCCAGGTTCAGTTCTGGTCAAGGGCACATGCCCGTGTTTTGACCTAATCCCCAGTGTGGGGTGTGCAGGAGGCAGCCGATCAATGATTCTCTATCATCATTGATAATTCTCTCTCTCTCCCTCTCCCTTCCTCCCTGAAATAAATAAAATATATATTTAAAAAAAACAAAATACTGACCACATTTTTGAGAATTCATGGAGAATGAGAAGAATTGTACCAGAAGACTGACAGATGAACAAATAGTCTTAGGATTGTCAAAAGTGGTAGGAAAGTAATTTCTGAAATCTATTGTTTGGTGAGCTTGTAATAGATCTCTTGCTAAATTCTAGGAATGGTTGATCAAGGTCTTGAGTATACATGAAGCAGTGTTACTGGAATAACATTAAGAACAAGCTGGGACATTTCTTATTTTAGAGAGAATTTCTTGACTGCTAAACTATGAGACTTCTTGCCTCCAGTATGTCTGTTTTCCCTCTAGCTATTTGAAAAATGCTTTTATTGTTTGTCCGTTGACAAATTGGTCATAACTGTAGTATATAGTTGGAGGAGTTCATTGCTAGCACAGAGAAATCAATGAATCAGTATCAAAATAGAAGGTATCTGTAACAGCATGTCACAGGGCTTTGGAACTAACTTGGATAACTGAATAAAAACTCAAAAATGACTTTGGCTGTTGGAAGACTAGGTTGAAACCACCAAGATAAATTTTGATAATTTTTACAAGAATTGTGCTATTGAAAGATAGGGTGTGACATGTGTATTTTAATAGCAATAATTGTGAAAAGACTTTGTGGAGTGCTAGTTGACATCTCAATATGAATGACAAATGGGGAAAACCAGCATAATTTTAAGACATGTTTAACCCAAGAGATGACAGAGTCACAGAATACTTCACACTATCAAACCGACCTGGAATATTGGGATTAGTTGTAGGTCCTGATTTTATAAGGGACACTGACAAGTCATTCCTCATTCAGAGAAAGATGAAGTTCTGGGAACACTCATTTTGAGGAGAGAGAGCAAAGCAGCTGGGTTTGTCACAGCCATCTTCATATAAGGGACAGGCTATCATGGGGAGAAGGATGAGATCAATTCTCTGTAGCCTAAGGTATAGAGACAGTGCTAAGATATGGAAGATGCAGTAAATAATCTTAATATAAAGAAAATCTTTTACTGATTAGAAACAGGGGTCAAACACCATATTTCAGTAGGGCAATTGATTTGAGTGATTAAAGCACAAGGGAGAGATCTAGAAGAAAGACAGGTTTGGGTTTGAATGAGATAACTAGGAACTGGGTCAGAGCAAACGATTATTTCTGGGATGCATTTAATCTTACAGAGTCTTTCTCCTGACTTCAGAGAAGCCAAATTTTGTTTGTATGTGAAGTTCTCTAGATCTTCTGTGTAATAGTCCACAGATCCCCAAAGATCTCACAGCCTTAAAATTTAAACTTTTCTTATATGATCAGGAAATAATTTAGACTTATAAGAGGCCCGGTGCACAAAATTCATGCACTGGGGGTGGGGGATGTCCCTCAGCCCAGCCTGCACCCTGTCCAATCTGGGACCCCTCTCACAATCCGGGACTGCTGGCTCCCAACCACTTGCTTGCCTGCCTGCCTGATTGCCCCTAACCGCTTCTGCCTGCCAGCCTGGTCACCCCCTAACCACTCCCCTGCCAGCCTGATCAACACCTAACTGCTCCCCTACTGGCCCAATCACCCCCAACTGCCCTCCCCTGCAGGCCTGGTCGCCCCCAACTTCCCTCCCCTGAAGGCCTGGTCCCCCCCAACCGCCCTCCCCTGCTGGCCCAGTCGCCCCTAACTACCCTCCCCTGCAGGCCTGGTCCCCCAACTGCCCTCCCCTGCTAGCCTGGTCAACCCCCAGCTGCCCTCCCATTCTGGCCATCTTGTGGTGGCCATCTTTGACCACATGGGGGTGGCCATCTTGTGCAAGGGAGTGATGGTCAATTAGCATATTACCTCCCTCAGCCTGGCCTGTGCCCTTTTGCAGTCCGGGAGCCCTGTGGAGATGTCTGACTGATGGCTTAGTGGGCCTAAGCCGTCAGTTGGACATCCTTAGCATTGCCACAGAGGCAGGAGAGGCTCCCACCACTGCCGCTATGCTTGCCAGCCATGAGCCTGGCTTCTGGCTGAGCAGCACTCCCCCTGTGGGAGCACACTGACCACCAGGGGGCAGCTCCTGCATTGAGTGTCTGTCCCCTGGTGGTCAGTGTGCATCATAGTGACTGGTCATTCCACCTTTCGGTCATTTGCATATTAGCCTTTTATTATATAGAATACTTGAGGAGCAAGAGCTTTTTAGGGTATAGAAGGGAGAATAAAATGAAAAGTCACAGAGGTGCAAGGACAATTGGGCAAGTAACAGAATTCAATGGAAGGGAATTGTAGGAGTCAGCATCAGTTCAAATGCTTTGGAAGGCTATATAAGACAAAAATTATGACATGCCTGGAAGAGGTGCAACCTAAATACAGAACAAGGTAGATGTTGTGCAAAGCAATGATACAAGAGCTGTCAGAAAACCAAGTGACACACTAATTTCAAATAAATGGTGCAGAAAAGGACTATGAGATTAGATGAAGAAAAGTTTTCATGGAGAGAGTTGAAGGTTTACAGTAGACATAAGCTAGGTCTAGAGTCAAGACACACTGTCTTTTACTCCAACTAAAGTTATTCTTGTAACTATTTAAACTTTCTTCTTATTATGTCTTCTGAGCAAAAGCATATCCTTCACACAAGAAGTATCTAAGTGTTTGAAGATGACTATTCAGTCACCTCTTAACCTTGTTGCCTCTAGCTTTAAAAACTCACAGTCCTTGAAGAGGAGACCATCTCTAGAGAAGAGCCTCACAGAACATGATTAGGAATCAGGGTTTGACATAAGGGGAAATAAAGAACCTCTTCCAGTTTCTGAATAAGAACTGTATCATGACCAAAAAATTAAGTTTAAACAAGAGCATTTTGAGTCACAAAATTGTATGTAAAGAGGTTGGGCAAAGGCCAAGTGCAAGTCTCTTATGATCAGTCTCAGGGCAGAGCAGTGGAAATAGGAAGAAGGGGGTGGACCAGAGAAACACTGCAGAGGAAGAATTTGCAGAGCTTGGTTGTGTGCATGGTGCATGATGAATGAGATACCAGAGATTGAATTCTCCTTGACTTATAATGAACTTAGCAGCCCCAGTACTCAGACAGATGCAACTTGAAGAAAAGATCAGCATTCAATGGTCACATCTTTTTACTTCATGAAAAGCACAGATGTGTGATAGGCATGGAGGGGGAATATGAAAACCAAGGGCATATGCCTCATGGAGTACAGAGCAAGGAAGACCAAATGTACCTGTGGATTTTGTGTTCTGCTAACTGTGGTGAAAGAGGAAATGTCTAAAAGGTGCTGAAGTCACTGTTACCAAGATAGATTCTGGAAGTCCTCTAAGCTTGAACTCTGAGCAAAGTAAACGCAGGGTATGGTATGGCAATCCTCTGTCCATACTCTGTATGGGCAAGGGAGGATACAGAAGAGAGAGCAAGGGAATGCTCCACCCTGGCCAAAGTGGACTATGTACCTGATGCAGGTAGCAAATAAAATTGACATTTTTGAGCCTCTACAAAGTGTCAGGCACTTTATATACATTTCTTATTTACTATAACCCAAGAAGGAAGAATGAGAGATGAGAGAAGTACCTGAGGATCAAGTGAGTATCCAGATGACTGTCTTGATTGTAATAGTCCTTATAGAGGCTACTTTCTGGAAAGAATTGGCAGCCTCCTTGTGCAGGAAGATGTGCCCTCTCTGAGACAAGGAGAATATAATTGTACAAAAAAGGTGTAAGATTAGAATTTATAATCAAAGAATATTTTATTGCAGAGTGGGTGGGGCCATAAGAGTTCTTGTGGTCTCCTCCTTCTATGAAGGTAAAGTATTATCATTAAATCCCCTCTTATAAGACACCCAGGCCCACATAGAACAAGACCTGAACTGAGGTGCTGAACTTGTTCTAGGTCCCTTGATTCTGTGGGTCTCTACACAAAGTTTGTGAATCATGAGGACCAGTGGGTCTAGTTCTCACTCCGATTTCTACACCTTGCAGGAATGTTGGGTTGATTTCTATTGTAAATGCACAAATTATCAACTTGCATGCATTGATATACTTGGCCCCCATTTATTTCACCTTTCCAATCCCAGGTGAGGAGACAGGGCAGCTGCAGGCCATACTTCCTCAGAAAGCAGGTGGAAGATTCAGATAATGGCTGGGATTGGGTAAGCTACCTTCTCTCAGGGATGGAGCAATTGAAAAGAAAGAGGTTGCTTCTGTCCAGAGCCTGCTAGGAAATAAATGTAGGTAACTCCTTTTATACTGAGTGGATTTAGCTGCATTCCCCAGGAAACTAATATTTCTTCTCAGGGTTCTTTTCTTGAAATCCTTGTGAATATTTGAGGCGAGATCCCTGCAGCGAAAACTACCTCAGTCCCAGGCATAACAGTCCTGAATTATGTTGCAATTTCCAGTGTGAATGCTATGTTAATGCAGTATCATGGATGACAATGAAAATGCAACCAAGTCAGGAAACTCTAATTTATGACTTCAGCAACAGTCTTAACTTCCCCCACCCTGGTATGTTCAGTGTTTTATGTTATTGTACTTCCAGCAAAATTTATGCCTTGATATGCATTGTGAGTGAGTTATGGAAACTCTGGGAAATTTTGCATTTCCTGACTTCTGTGTGTTCAAAGGGAAAAGCTTTCAAAAATCATCTACAAAAATCACACCAAACTGGCCAATTTGTAATTCCCTGTGCCTGTAGAGTGGCAGTGAGGAGTTACCATGGCTGGGACTTCCTGGGTCTATTACAGAAACAGAGGGAGATGGTCAGGGTCAGGGTGGGGATTATGCAGCCTCAGTTGGATGCTCAACCCAGGTGACAAGTTCAAGGTAATAGAAACTGAAAAGAACAGGGATTACATGTTGTTATTTGATAGTTATCATTTATTGAGCACCTACTACATGCCATGAATTGTATTCCACTTACGTTTTTCATGTTAGTTTAATCTCAATCCTTTTAAATAGGTTTTATCATCCCAACTCCACACATCAGGACACGGAGTAAAGAGGAAATTGCTCAAGGTCACCTGAGCAGCAGAGCCAGAATTCAGATCTAGTTCTGTTGACTCCACAATTTATGTTCTAGCCTGGGTTGCCTCTTCAGTTTGCAAGTCCTGAGAAGCAATCCCAGCTCAGTCCTGCTGTTATTGGTGGAAGTGGTGTTCTTGGGGTGCCGTTGAGAAAAGTATTTCCTGAGGCCCCCACAGAAGGATGGGATTTTGTGGAAAGTTTAATTGATCATGTAAAATCAAGGAGTTTTTCCTCCAAGGTCCCATTTCTGATCCTAATATCATTAACCTTATGACTAAGTTTAAAATTCACGCTTCCAAAAATTACTTCGTGGTATTTCCATAAATGGTCCATTGCCTCTAGCTCTTGAGCTCCCATTGTCTGCTATGTTTCCTATTAAGGCTAACATCCTTCTAGACAGTGTTCCTGTTCTTGATGACTCCTCAGCTCCTCTCCTTCCCAGTTCCCTAAGTACCTTCGCTCAATGTATCCTCTGTGATTAAAAAGGCAAGGTTATGAAAGTGATGAGAAGGTCACTTGTAATGATGAAAGCAAGGCCTTGGAGTCTGAATCACAACCTTGCCCCTTAATATCTGTGTGATAAAGAGTGAGTTGTTGTAGTTCCCTTAGACCCAGGTACTCAGTTGTTGGATTGGATAGCAAATCCTTCTTTACAGGGATTGGAATGTCCTTGGTAAGCACCCATTGAAAGTTTACCATGCCCAAGGAGAAAGAGTCATAATGTAGGTCTTCTGGAAGAAGTATTTTTTTTTATGTAAAAGAAAATCTAAAAGCTATTAACCAGGTTTATTGTAAAGGGAAGAGACTGCAGAAAGAAGTATTTTCATAACTGGGGAAAGTCTTTGTTTAGTCAATTGTCCTTATCATCAATGAAATAAAAAGTTTATTTTGTTTTTGTACGTTGGTGTGTGTGTTTCACTTGAGCTTAAAGTTCCTACTTCGCATCAGAAACAGTAAACTCATTCATCTCTTTCAATAAAAGTGTAGGGAGTACTACTGTGTGCCTGCCACTCTGTAAAGTGCTGGCTAAAACAAAGTCCCTTGTAGGCAAAGCAAAATCACAATAAATGATTGTAATGCATTGTGACAAATGCCACCATAGTGCCTCCTATTAGAGTTCATTTTCGTGGCCTCCTGTTCCTGTTTCAGGAAATGGAGGCATTTATGGGAGATGTTCTGAAGGGAATTTCCCCTGGCTCTTCTCCATGTCAGAAGGGTACATTGTTTTGAAGTGTCCCTTATTATCGGAAGACAAAGCTATCCAGAAAGCAGCTTGCGGAAGCCTGGGGCAGTTGCAGGGGAGGGAGGGAGGTCAGGATTTCTGTTCTGTTGCAATTAATTGAAGAACCTCAGAAGGTTCCCGAAAGCCAGAGAGACCTGTGCCATGAAGCCAAGGCAAGGCAAGTTTTTGGGACGTGGTGTTTGTTCTCTTCATACATATGTAGAAACACAGCAGAGATTATTGAATGTACAATGACAGTGCAAGGTAGCGAAGGAAAGACCTCTGTGTAATAGAGGTCTCATCTCTCCAGCAGTTCTCAACAAGGGCAATTTTGTTTGCTTGTCCGTCTGTCGTTTTTGGTGGCTGCAGAGCCCTTTGGGACCTAAGATTCCACACCAACACGTGT
The DNA here is from genome assembly GCF_014108235.1 of Myotis myotis. Classification (NCBI taxonomy): domain Eukaryota; kingdom Metazoa; phylum Chordata; class Mammalia; order Chiroptera; family Vespertilionidae; genus Myotis; species Myotis myotis. The sequence continues at coordinate 17,382,576 of NW_023416335.1, forward strand.
TCGCAGCACCTTTACAAGGAGGCCTGGTACCTCATCCGAGTGCAGTCAAGTATTCAACAGGTGCCTTGGAACAGGCTCAGTATCTGGTATGTCGGGGAATTTGGGGATAGTCACAATTCTATCTGTGAATATTTCCCTCCATTTTTAGACTCTGTTTCAAACCATGTACCTGATTTGGTGCTTAGAAATATATGATCTCCGTATGAATAGCATCAGATTTTAGTATTCTTCTCTCAGAACTTTAAACACATTTTAAGTGGAGCTTCTTTGTTATCCAATCGCCCTGGTTTTCTGTTTGTCCTTGGGGGCCCCACATTTCCACTTCAGCTCTCCTGGTCAGAAGGCCCTGGTATTTCCCAGCCTGATGTTACCATCTGACCCTAGAGACTGGGAGTGGTGTTAGGGTGGGCAAGGACGGTGCTCTGGATGTCACTTCAGTTTTGCAGCTGTCTTCAAAACCCGCCTCCCTGCCCAACATACACTCCCAGGAACAGTCTGGAAGGCACAGGTTAGATGTTCCTATGACCCTAAGTTCCATCTTCCAGCTGTGAATCTTGCTGGATGCCCTTGAGTAAGTCACTTAACTCCTCTGTGGCTCAGGTTTCCTCCTCTGAAAAATGGGGATAAAAATTGTACCAACCTCATGGTATGGCAGTGAGGATCAGACGCATTAATCTAGGTAATTAGAAGTGACTGCACAATAGTGGGTATAATATAAGTATTTGCTATTAATATTACAACTACTATTACTACAACAATTCATTAGCATTAGTATAAGTGCTCATAAATATTCAATGTAACACTCATAGTGACACAGGCCTCTGCGAAAGTCCTAAGAGCACAGGAAAGGAAAGAAGTGAACAGCAACAAAGACCACAGCCTTCCTTCCCCCATACCAGAGGTTCTCAACCTTCCTAATGCCACGACCCTTTAATACAGTTCCTCATGTTGTGGTAACCCCCAGTTTCATTGTTACAAATTGAACATAATTAAAGCATAGTGATTAATCACAAAAACAATATGTAATTATATATGTGTTTTCCGATGGGCTTAGGCAACCCCTGTGAAAGGGTCGTTCGACCCCCAAAGGGGTCGCGACCCACAGGTTGAGAACTGCTGCCCTATACCATGTAGTGCAAGTTACTGACCAGGTTGGACTGCATGGAGCTGTTGCAGCAGCTCACATCTGTTCTGGAGTCTGTATTTTCTGCTTCTTGTCTCGGCTCGCATGGCCACCCCGCACCCCATCAAGTCACTGGCTGTCACTCTCCACTCTGACTCAGCCAGCAGGCATCTTAAAAATCAACACTGGAAAACCCATAGCCAACCATCACAACCTTATCTATTGTCTTTGCCCCTCACTCCCTGTGGCACCAGTTTCCTTCCAATGAAGTTGTGGGTCTTTGTTGGCATCCTCCTCCATTATTCCCCCACCAACTCCGTAACGAATCATAGCAGCATAAAGCAATTGGGCTTGGAATCTGAGCTTTGACTTTTACCCAAGAAATTATGTATTTCGAAATATTGACCTTCTAAATAGTTCTCCTATTTGAGTCTAGAGGGTTTGTTCATCTATTTTCTAGCTATTCAGATTGCTGCTTCCTTGGGTGATTAAGTGTTTCCCAGGTTGTTTTATTTTACTTAAACTCTAACCTCCTCCTCTAACCTTTGAGTTACTTTGTTCAAGGGATCAGCCAATTTGTGTTTGGTTGTCTAGGGGAAAAATGTCTTATGGTGATTAGATAGAGGCCAACTTGCTTTCAGAAAATGTAATTGTCTTAAGATACTGGAGCATGCTGACTTCCTCTCTTTGACACAAATATTACACCTTATCTAGACCTACTAATGAGATTAACCTAGAAAACAAACCTGCAATACAGAGAGAGTTTGTTTTAAACCCTGACATTTTCCCAGTTCTTTAGGAAAAATTCTGTGAAATCATTCATTAAAACGCCAGGTGGTGAAAAAGAATGATTTAATAATATTTATTAAATTATCATTTCAGACCAAAAAACAGAAAGGAAAAAGAGAGAGAGAGAGATGCCAGACAAGGGGGAAAAAGCAGATTGCGGTCAACAGGGGCTGCCAGTGCCAAGCAAGGTCCACAGTGGCTTCTGACAAGGTGTTTTTCCAGAAGTCACATCATCGGGCAAACCACAGACAACTGCCTGATCACTGTGACTGTTGCCACGGTCCCTGGCCACAGTAGTGCATCAGAAGTGTATGTGATAAAAATGTGCCCATTGTTAGGAATTTGGAAATTAGAACAAGGCCATTGGCTGAATGGAAGAGAAAATGTTGCTCTGCTTCTGTCTCAAGGTGCTTAATTTTTGCTTAATCCTCTGCTTTCCATTTATCATACAGAGCCTTCTTCAATTCCAGATGCCATCACATGTACTAGTGTGCATTTATCACTGTGTAATATGCTAAATCTTGTGTCTTATTTATTTTCTGTTCCCCTCTGTCAGACTCTAAGCTCAGAGAGGGCAGGCTTGTTTTGTCTCTTTTGTTCATCACTATATCTCCAGTCCCTAAAATAGTGCCTGGCACATAGTAGTGCTCAATAAGTGTATGCTGAGTAAGCATGTGACTTCTTCACAGTTCCTCAAACAAAACACCACTCCCCTACCCTCCAGTAGAATACACAGACACTAAGCCATAGAGGCATATGGGTATTTATAGATATAAAGAAGCCTGTGTGTCTTAGAATCATGGATCTTTTGATCCTCAAGAAACTGTTACCTTAGCCCAATCCTTTAATTTTATTGATAAAGAAGTAGAGGTCCAGAGTATCAGCATTGCCCAGATACACAGCAAATTAATAAAATAACTAGGAGTAGAAATCACGACTCCTAGTCCACTGTTCTTTTTCCAAATGACCTGTTCCCTCTAATTTTAGTAGATATTTTTTCTCCTTTGGAACAGCAGAGACCTACCTCCTCCATTGTGATGGTATAGTCGGGGCTCAGTGATGCTGAGCCTGCTCTGGGATCCCTTATGTGACCTGTATGTTAATCACAGTCCTAGAGAATGTATTCTACACTGTTGAGGCCATTTATGCAGCCTTTGGGTCTTCAGACATAGTCTTCTCTGTCTTCCTCTATCGGGTTCTAGTTCATGCTCCATCTATTCTATGAAGTTTCCCCCTTTGAATCCAGTCCGTTTGGATGTCCCATTTCTCTGCTTTGCTGAGATAATCTCAAATGAAGCCAGTAGAGCAATGCAAATGGGGGGAACTGTTCCGGGCAGGGAAGGAAGGCCCAAAATTGCTACTTTTTTTCTTCTAATTTTAAAGAAACTGAAGTATCAGTTGACATTTCCCAGAGCTAAGATTCCCATTGTCATTGGTCTCTTTAAATGTTCATGCCTGCCTTTCAGGAATTAACAGGAAGACTGATCTCCAGGAGCAGAGACCTTCCATCCTGGGTCTCAGTCACCGTCGCTCATGCTTGGGATGTCTCCATCCATCACATCAACTGCGGACACCCAACTGAGGGGATCCTGCCAGAATGCTGCAGTGAGGCGCACGAGTGAGGTCTCCTCTCACTGTGAGACTCATACATAGAGGCCTCCCTGTCGCTGCCTCCTTCAGACCCAGGAGCTGTCCTCAATCCCACTCTGGAGACCTTTTACTTCCAGGTTTAGGTCAAGCTGGCTTTCCTGAGTCCCTTGGACAAGGGACTCTTTTCTTTCTGCATCCAGGTCTACTTTCCTTTGCTTTCAGGTTAGAAATGCTACTCCATCAGCCTCATTTCTCACCAACTCCGTGATCTCTTTCCCTGGAGGCTGCTCTCAGGAAATCCTGGAGGAATCCATTCTGGGGCACAGCCTGCTGCCCTCCCATGAGCACCTTCTTGGCCTCACATTGGGCCTTCCCCTTTCCTCTCCTTCATTCTTTCTTGCTTTTAGCCTTTGCCAAGAGGCGATTTCTTTTAGCACACTAAGTCTGGATCAAGTTATTGCCTATTTCTTCAAACTCCCCTAGATTTGTGGGGCAAATTGCTTTCCTTTTTTTTCCCCTTTGCAATTTGAAAATGGAGCTGAGAATCTCCAACTCATTGAATTATGACCCTCCTCCTGAGGATGCCAGGATAATCATTGGCATGGAAAAAACTGCCTCCATCTCTCCACGAGGAGTTCTTTTTCTCTTATCAGTGAGAGAACTGTAGGATGTACACACTCGTCTTTAAAAAAGATCCCTGTTTCTCGGGTAGTCTTGACATCTCAGTCCCTTTGTAGGTATACCTCTGCTGAATGTTGTCCCTGGCAAGCAGAGTTTGTAGTCTGGAGTCTCTTCCTCCTCAAGTAGGAAGAAATTCAGTATTTTAAAATAACTCCTAACTTTTTTTTTTCAGAGAGGAAGAGAGAGGGAGAGAGAGATAGAAACATCAATGATGAGAGAGAAGCATTGATTTTCTACTTCCTGCAAGCCCCACACTGGGGATTGAGCCTGCAACCTGGACATATGCTCCAACAAAAAATCAAACCCTGACCTCCTGGTTCATAGGTCAACGCTCAACCAGTGAGCCACACTGGCCGGGCCCTAAGCTTTTTATGACCACTAATACAGATAATATGAAATTGTCATCCTTCTTCTCATTCCCTGGAGCAAACACTAGTTACTTCAATGGTCAGAAAAGCCAGTCTAAGGCTAGAATGTAGCAAATTTCTGTGTGTTTTTAATTCAAATTTATGAATTACCTGTCTAGAGCTTTTCAGTGTTGATGTCTGGGGACAAGGTCAGGTCACAATTACTAAAGACAAGATGAGGACACTAGATTGGGCTGCATTATGAAGACCTAGAATACCATGTCAAATGTCCTAGAATTTACCCCAGAGAAAATACAGTTAGAGAGGAGTGCTAAGTTTCAAAATAAAATTGTGGAGGTAACAGGCTGGAAGATGGGTTTTAAAAAGAGAAGCTGGAATTAGGAAGATCAGTCGTAGCCATTGGGATAGAAATATTACCAAGGAGATAAGAAATATTACTGAGAGCTGAAGTAAATGCATATCCTAAATTTTTCAGATTCCTCTTTGCTCTGGCCATGTTTTTGCCTCTGAACGTGTCTACAATATTTTATGTGTTTAAGCTCAGCCTATGGCCCAAAATTTAACTCAGTGGATAACTTCTGTATGAGATCTTTCTCTCTCCCATTTAAAAGGGTTTTCTCTGACCATAGGACAATTTTAGCAATTAATCTATCAATATTTAGTTGGGACTTAACACTTATAGCATTGTATTATAGTTATTTGCATGCAGATATCATATTCTTGCATGTCCTGATATATTATTTTCCTGAAGGAAGAAGTCAAGTTCAGCATTCTATCCTTTGTATCCCCTTTATAACATGTTACCGACTCTTAATAAATACTAATAGAATGGCCCAGCAGGCATAGCTCAGTGATTGAGCATCGACCCAGGAACCAAGAGATCACCATTTGATACCCAGTCAGGGCACATACCCAGGTTGTGGACTTGATCTCCAGCCAACTGATGATGTTTCTCTCCTTGCTGTTTCTCTCTATCCGTTTTCCCTTCTCTTTCTAAAAAATCAATAAAATAAAATAAAAATACTAACAGAATGAATATTCTACTTCTCTGAGCAACATTATGCAATCATCTAACACTAACGTTTTTATTGTAAGTAAATATATCGATTACTAACACAATCACATTTAGTATTTTTCTTCACCTTAGTTTTTAATACTCACAGATATTCATGTTTATCACAGTGAGATTTTAATCCAACACTGTTCTTAATAAGAGCTTGTGTATTTCAAGAAGACTAAAGTAAAAACAATCAAAAGATCTGGAAGCCTACAGGCTCTCAATCATGTGTCTTGGCAGTAAGAGCTGCAATATGTTGCCACCTATTAATTAAATCTGTACTCTGGTGAATTAGCCAAGAGAGATAAATTTTTTTTAAAGGAACCAAGAAGGATGAGGAGGATAATAAGTCTGGGAAACCACTTGGGTAATGAGAACCTTTGGTGTGGCAACCCCAGGGCCACACCATTTTCCCAGCAGCTGTGAGAGAACTGCAGGGATGTAGGGAAGCCAAGAAAGAGCTTACAAATTTTGGCTGGGTATTATATTGCTTCATAACAAATTTGTGAATAATATTGAGCCAAGGGAAGAGTCAATTGTGAGCTTGATCAGAATGAGAGTGTTAAATATGGATAAAATTTTAGAGACCATTTAGATTCTAGGATATTATGAACCAGAATATTACTGCATCAAGATCTCTGGAAATAAGTTGATGGCTATGGGTCTTATCCCTGGAAAAATGCACATGCATACAATATTAGCTTAAGGTTCAGACCTTTTGATTCAGAACACATTTGCTCATTAAAGGCAAGGAAAATGCATCTCAGGAAGAACTAGCAATTTTCAAGATGAGTGGATAAAGAAGATGTGATACACACATACACAATGAGATATTACTCAGCCATAAAAAAAAAAAAAAAATGAAATCGTGCCTCTTGCAACAACATGGATGGACCTGGAGGGTACTATGCTAAGTGAAATAAGTCAGACAGGCAAAAACAACTGCTATATAATTTCACTTATATGTGGAATCTAAAAAACAAAACAAAACAAACAAAATAGAAACAGGCTCAGAGATACAGAGAACAAAGTGGTGGTTGCCAGAAAGACGGGAGTAGGGTGAAGGGTATTAGGGAGTAGAAACTTTGTTACAAAATAAACAACCTCTGGGGAAGTAACAAACAGCATAGAGAATATAGTCAATAATACTATAACTTCGGTGACAGAAGGTAACGAGAGTTATCATGGATCACTTCATAATGTATGTAAATATCACCTTACTGTGCTGTATACCTGAAGCTAATATAGTACTGTACGTCAATTATACTTCAATTAAAATATCATATCATCCCTGAAAAATACCTCCAGAACTCAAACCCCAATCTTGGGTTTTATCCAACACATTTTCTCTCATGTGTAATGTCCAACAAATAAAGTAATTCAATTTACTTGCACAAAACTCACCCATCGTTTTGCTGTCTAGGAGGGAAACTGAAATAAAAATCTAGTGTCTTTTGTTTCAGGAAACTACCAGGTCCTTTCACATACACTATTTTACTACTACAGCAACCTGAGAGAACATTATTTTTATTTTATACTGAGGAAATGAAGAGTAAGAGAGATTAAGCAACTTTCCCAAATTCACACAGATAGAAACTAAGGCTCTGATATGAATCCACAGCTCTTAACTAAATTTTAGTGTTCTTTCGGCTACACCTCCTTACTTTTCATTGTGCAAGCTAACTCTCTGGGAAAGCCTTTTAAATGAGTTTTATCGAAGCTACTGCTGCAACTATGACTAAGTAGATTTAAAGAAATAGAAACTTTATGTCAAAAACCTACCAAGAGAATTGTTTGGGAATGTCTAGGTCTGTCCTTATCTCTTCCAGCACACTTTTTCCAATTGTTCCAATCAAGTTTACCTACATCTCTGATCCCTGTTTAAAACATCAGCCCCAAAGCTGACTACGCAGTTAGAAGAACCATTTTGGAAAGCCACAGGTTAGTACGTGTCAAAGACTTAAAATTTTGCCTGCATTTTTAATAATTCTAGTTCTATCAATTCCTTTTAAGAAAATGATTGCACAACAAATATCAGAAAGCCTACTACAATATATGTCTAAAATTGTTAGGAAAATCTACCACAATATATGTCTAAAAGTTATGAGACAAACTAAGTATTTAGCAATAGAAAAATATAGCATATTCATACAATGTAAAATATGAAGGCATTAGAAATAATGTTGACCAGAGATTTTCAACCATTTTCATCTCATGGCACACATAAACTAATTACTAAAATTCTGCAACACATGAAAAAATACAAATTTTGCCCATCTGGCAAAAAAAATAGTTATAATTTTTATTCAGTCATACCGGATGGCTATTTCATGTTGGCTGTTGTCATTTTATTGAAATGACCAGGGAAAAGACGTTAGTGCTTCTGACTACTAGTAAATAGGTATTGCATGTTTTAAAAATCTGGTGGCACTCTGGTTGAAAATCACTGTTGTAGACATACTTATTGGCATGAAAACAGGTTGATGGAATGATATTTAAGCTGAATGTGAACATCCAGTTCTGTGACTTATTTTTCCAATCTTTGTAAAGTCTAGATATCATTATATATTATGCATATATATTTTCACCTTCCATCTTATTGATACATATATCAGTTTTTTCTTTATCTTTTCTTTTGGACACTGTAATGGTCCTTACCAGGTATGTCCCTTTTAGGAATCTAGACAGCATCTTTTTTTTCTTTTTAATATTTTTATTGACTTCAGAGAGGGAGAGAGAGAGATAGAAACATCAATGATGAGAGAGAATCATTGATCAGCTGCCTCCTGCACGCCCCTCACTGGGGATCAAGCCCACAACCCAGGCGTGTGCCCTGACCGGGAATTGAACCATGACCTTCTGGTTCAGAGGCCGACACCCAACCACTGAGCCATGCCAACCCGAGCAGCATGTTTTTTCAGTTACAGGTTACATTCAATATTATTCTGTATTCGTTTCAGATGAACAGTGAAGTGCTTAGAAAATGGTGTACTTTATAAACTTACAGAATAGTCACAGAAATGTAGATTACAGCACAGGGAATATAGTAAAAAATATTGTGATAACTATATATGAGGCAAGGTGGGTACTTGAAGCATCGCAGAAACCAGGCAACATCTTTACTTGAGATATTTTCCTTCTAAATCTCTCTTCTTTCTCCCAAGTTGGGGATGGGGGGGAACCTCTTTTTTTCTTTTCTTTTCATTTAATGGGAACTTTTCTTACTTGGCATGTTATATTATGCCCACACTAAAGAGTAAAAAAACCCTATGATCTAGGTCAGTCATATTTAGCTCTTAAAATAGTATAAAAGAGAGACTGTGAAACTTAGAAACTGTTTTTCTCAGCAAACCTTGGCTTTCAAGACAATTTCTCTGCTGTGGAATGAAAAATTATATTTTTGAAATAAAAATCTGAATATTGCCTCTTTGCATTTCTGTATTAAAATACTGATTTTCTCCAGGTCAGTGGAGGCCTCTGGATAAATAGGCCATAGAGAAGTAAGTGGGAAAACAGAAAACAATGAAAGAATTAAACTTACAGTTTAATGTTTAAAAAGGAAAGATCTTTATAATGAGTTTTCCCACACCAAAACATGTTATATCTTTTAAATAACCAAGGTTTTCATATATTTCTAAAAATATATTATTATTGTTTTCACAGACATCTTATACATTCGTTATTATGTGTATTACTAGGTGGTTTATAGTGATAGTTTCTAGTTGAGTTGTGGTCATTTCTTTTTCATTTTAAATTATTGACAGAGTTCAGAAAAGCAACTGAAATTGTAAGCTGATCTTGCATATAAGGTACCTTGTTGAAACCTTTTATCTTTTTAAAACTTTTTCTTGGAGGTAGGGAGAGATTTTTCTCTTACTAGTATATGACCTAAATATATATAGGTAATATTGTCAGCAAATAGTGAGAAGCTTATCTCTTCTTTTTGAATATTTATTCCTCTTATTTCATTTTGTGTGTTTTGAATTATTTAGAACTTTCAGGGATATAAGAAAATGTTGAAGTACAGCATTGATACAGGCTACCCTTTCTCTCTCTCTCTCTTCCCCCACTAACTGTGATGTTTCTGTTAGGTATCTATTCAAGCTATAGGATTTTCTTTTTTTCTAGTGACTAGGGATTTAATATTTATTTATTTATTATTTTTTTAAAAAAAATTTTAAAATTCTTTATTAGTTAAGGTATTACAAATGTGTCTTCATCCCCCTCATTAGGGATTTAATTTTTAAAAACCAGGAATGGATTATCTTTCATTGGGATGATCATGCCTTTCCTTCTTTTAATATTTTGATCTAATAAATTACATGAATTAATTTCCCATTGTTGGAACCTTCTTATATTCTTCAATAAATCTTACTTGGTCATGGAATATTACTATATTTAATTTGTAAATACTTTAGTATTTTGTATCATAATGTTGGTTAGTGGCACTGGCCTCTAGTTGGGAACCTGTCCATCAATTTCTGTGCTTTGGAACAGCTTATGTAACATAAGAATTATCTCTCCCTGGATGTTTTGGCACAAAATAATGCCAAGGGAAAAAAGCAATTTATAGACCATTGTGTAGAATATAATCTCATTTCGAAAATATAAATATATATGAACAATCTGGATGAATATATCAAAGATTAGTAATATTTTTAAGAAGCTACATTATGGTTGTTTTTATTTATTTTTGCTAAACTTATTTTTTGCTCGTCTATGGTGAATATGAATTTTGGGGGACACTAACCTAATACTTTGAGGGAAAACAGGGGCACTAAATGATATATCGATGCAGAAGCATATAAAAAAGCATATGACTAGAAACCTCTTTGTTCAGTAATATGCTCTCAGGCCCTTTAAACAAGTACACCTTGCACTGCCCTGCCAAACCCTCCTGTTCCCAGGTAACACATCCCTATTTCTAGAACTTGCTCTCCATATCTGTACCCACTTCCCAATCTGACCTGACTCACTCTAGTCTCGTAGACCTGACACTGATCTATGAATACTGCCCCCTAATTTTTTCCTGATTTGGGGCATCCTTTGATTATGCGGTGTCTCCTGTGCCCCTTTCCTCCCCAGGGCTCCACCAACATTGTCCATCACTTGCCTCTGGGTTGGGAGCTGACACTTGTTCTGGTAAAGGAACAGAGTTAATAACGAGTTTCTGGGTTTTCCTTTTCTTGGACTTCTCTTGGGCTGTGATCCACACAGCTACTTTACTTCATCTGAATGTAAGAAACATGAGGAGCCCACATTGGCCACAGACTAAAATTTGCTTTTATTTTTGACTTGAAAATAAAAAAAAAGGATTTCCCCAAGTAAATCTATTGACCAGGAATGAAGCATTTACAGAGTTTCTATTTCCAAAGTTTTCTCTTATACTTTAGAGTTAGGGTTCTCAGCAGTTTTCATAGCCACTTAGAAATAACTTAGGGCAGCAAATATCTGCTTCCATGGTCTAAACTAGGTTAGGTGTGAACATATTGCAGCTTGGGGAATCCTCACCATATCTGTTCCTTTCTTCATGGGCTGCGGATACTGCACCATGAGTATTTTCAGAATTGCCAAGTCAGCAAACACACTACCACTGAAGAAAGCTCCCTGCACAAAACGGTGTTCTCATCACTCCTCCCTCTTAGGATGGATAGAGCTGCCTGCTTGGGTGTAGGAATAGGTCATTCCTTCTCTCTAGTGATTTTTCATAATCATTAAGTTTTAGTCTGTTCGTGTTTCATGTTTAAGGTCCTTCCTCTGAAGTATAGCAAACTGGTCTTGATCAAGTGTTCTGCTTTCTTAAGACAGTCCTACAATCTTCCCACTCAAGGTCATTAGTCTTCACGAGATGGGGTTCCACACTGAATGATGCTACGTCTTAGTGGTCAAGAACACAGACTCTGGAATAAATTGTCTGGGTTCACAATGGACTGCACAAATTTAATCACTGAGCAAATTAATCTTTCTTCACCCCTTTCTAATCTGTAAAATTGGGAGAAATAATAGCATGATGCTGTTGGGAATAGTAACTGAGAAAATGAATATAGAGCTCTTAGCAGAGTGCCTGGCTTGTGGCAATTTTTCAATGAATGCTATCTATTATGTTTCAAAGTGTGCCTGAGGCAATATGCAGAAGCAGTGCTCCTGGCTCTGGGACTCACTTCCCACTCATTGCTTTCACTGCCAAAGCACATCCTCCTTGTCTGTTGAGTAATCCCACACAAGGTCTGTAAATTCACAGTTTTGCTGTCCATGGCAACTCTCGATGTTAACAACCATGTCGATGACACAGACACAACATCCTGTCCTCAAAGTGCTTTAGCCTCCTCATCAGCAATGATCTTCTCTTCCACTGCTACCCATGCTCAGAGCCATGTGACCTTTCTCCTAATTTTCTAATGTGCCCTTACTTCCACAGCACCTGGCCCTCTTCGAATCTTCTCCAATGTTTTGTCCCTATCATGTTCCATCACTAAGCTGCTTCCTTTTTTCTCCTGTCTGTGTTCATTCTAGGTTTCGTGACCTTTCATTATGGTCCTACCCTTGCCCATCTCATCTTCCATTGCACCTCCTTCTAAAAATGCTAGCTGTTGGATAAATCCAACCTCCAATCTTTAGTGCTCAGAAAATAAAGAAAATTGAAAATAACTGGGCTCAATAGGAGAAAACAAAAATTTCTGCCGGAGGGGGAAGGTGTTACAGTTGATCTTGCTACAGGTTTTTCAGGGATATATGTATATCCCTTAAATAACCCAAGTCCTTATTTCTTGCTGAAACCTAAGCAAAAGGGTTGATTTGTGCTTGATTGTCTATATATTCATAATCTGAGTTATTTTTAAAATGTTGCCATGTAAAGTAAGCTGTACATAATTGACTTCATTTAGAAAGTTGTGTTTTGTTTTTTCTTTAGAATTACTGTTTCCCTGTTTAGCTCATTATAGTGGAGAAATGGTGCCCAAGCAGTAGAACAATATTAATACCAACATATATATTCTAGTCATCTAACATGACAGTGTTAGGTTACTGACTCATAGCATTACTTGGAAATGAATTTGAATCTTGGAAATTTGCAAAGTTCAGTTTGTAATTTTTTAAACCTCTTGGCCTAAAATTCAAATTTAAATGTCATAAGATTAGACTTGAAAAGGCTTCAGTAGAAGACTGCAATCTAGTACTTACCAATTACTGGGACAGGGGACTACATCATGTTTTTCATAATCACATCTCAGCTCCTCATTCTGAAAGCTATTTTCCAATTCAGAACATTTCTAATGGGGGGCGGGGGTGGGGGTGAGGAGAAGAATATATAAGAATTCAAAGCTTTAACTAATATTGTCTAGTCACTAGTGTGTGCCAGGACCTATTTTTTCACTAAATTTTAAAAAGAACTCGATGTAGCTTTTTGAAAAAGTAATGAAGATAAGGCTCAAGTTCTTCTTTTCTCCATACAACTTGTTTCCAAATTCCAGTCATGATTTTTTTAAAGGCACTCTTCTAACACGGGATGAATGGCTCACTTTGCTCTGAGCTGCAGAATGAGGGCAGGTCAGTGGGAGATCTGTGTTTGGCAGAACGCAAATCAATCCACCTGCCTTTGTTAAGAACGTTTATTGTCCGTAAAATTTATCTTTGGCACTTTCTTTTCTATGTATATCCATCATCTCTGCTTACTTAAGAAATGAAAAGGCTAAAACAATAATCTATTCCAGCTTTTCTCTTTCATAAATATGGTTTGTACTTTTTACAAAAAAGAATTTAATTTGGGATGGTGCCATCATTGCAAGTAAACGCAATGAGAAAGATGGAGATGAAGGAAGAGAGAGATAGGAGGAGAAATGAGGGTGCAAGAGGAAACAGTTAGCAGGATAGCATCTGCTCTGTGCTTAACACTATGCTTAGAGTCTTAGAGAGTGTGGGAGAAATAAAGTAAGACGCTTCCCTGCCTGGTAGGTGGCCACCATGCACAGGTAAGGAATGAGGCCATGCCTCTAATGATTCTTGATTTTTTTTATCTGTGCCTTTACTGCCCAGTTTCCTGCAGTTTATCCCCACATTCGGTCAAGCCAGGGACTATCACTGCTTTATTCACAACTGTGTCCCCAGCACCTCACCTGATGGGTGTCCATATATGCCGGGGTCCAGCCCCAGCAGGTCCAGGGGTCCCCAAAGGTGTAGACGGAGTCGGCGAAGAAGGAAGGACACGGAGACAGTGTTCAGTTGATCAGCAGCCTAGCCAGGATCTCCAGCCAGGATCTCCAGCCAAGTTCTGGTCTGGATCTCCAGAGAGGTTCTGCTTAGGATCTCCAGCCAGGTTCTGTGTCCATGTTCTCTTGCTAGGTTCTCCAGGTTCTCCAGCCAGGTTCTGTAGCCATGTTCCCTCGCTAGGTTCTCCAGCCAGGTTTAGTCACGAGGTTCTAGTCAGGTTCCCTTGCCAATTTCTGTAGTCAGGTTCAGTCCAGGACCTTTTGCCATGTTCTCTCCAGCGAAGTTCTTCTGTCTGTAGGTTCTGTGTAGGTTCTGTGCCTCCTGGTTCTGTCTTCTTCTGGTTCTGTATTCTTAGTTCTGTGTTCTAAGCTCTGTATTCTAAGTTCTGTGTTCTGAGTTCTGTGTCTTGCTGTCTTATTACATCTGTATTTATACCAGTTGATTCAATCCTATCAATCTCTATTACAAAGGTTAGGGCGTTTCTTATCTCCATTCCAGGGAGTAAAGATTATGTAGCTTAAGCATGATTGTCCATAGTTAAAGTGATTAATTACCCGCCTGGCACTTAGTTAAGAGGTTTTATTCCCTCCCTAACTTCAGGGGAAAATCCCTACCTGGGGAAACAACCTTTCTCAGAGACCTTGGTTAAAACACATAGTGCCAAGAAGGTGAGCAAACATATTAAGAACAGTATGCCATATATGCCAGGTCCCTTGAAACAGCAAGCATGCACCGGCTCCCGGCACATATATTTGTTTAATTATAAATTGATAAATGAAACCACCAAAAGTATCTGAGTGGAGATTTGCAGTGGGGGTCAGATAAACAGATGGAGAATTTAAAAGCGATCTAGGTGTAGACTAGGTCTTATAGTCTATCAGGATTTTGCAGTTTAAATTAATTTCTGTCCAAGTGTGATGTTTATACAGACTGAAGGCACTGTTGGTAACTCCAATCTAACGTCATTCTTCACTGCCCTTCGCAGTGGTGTTTAATGTTGTTTCATAAATGTTCAGATCCTTCCCATTTGGGGAGAGGCCATGGGACGAGGTCTAGCTGATGAGTTTAAATGGAAGTGGCATGTGTCACCTGCAAGCAGAACAGTTAACTGGCAAGACCCTCCAGAGCGCTGTGTTTTCTTTAGCCATAGTTGCCAAGAATGTTCTCAAGGGTGACCAATCTGTCACCCTGGGCCCCTGATGCAGACATTGACAAACAGAATGGAGGCCCCAGCTGACCCTTAATGACACATAATATGAGCCAGAAATAAACGCTTGTTGTTCTAAAACTGTGAGATGTTGGTGCTGTTTTACTGTAAGATGTAGCTTATCTTGATTGATATGCATCTCCACGTGAAAACATAAGTTGGCCTACCCACCTTTCTGAGGTCCCCATGCTGTTCTTTGTGTTCTCCTTACCTGACTTATACGTCCCTTCTTCTCCACTTACTGAATTTCCAACCCTTCCTTAAAAACCCAACTTGAGAGAGTCCTACCTCCTTCAAACCATCCCTGACCAGTTCAGTATACTCAGAGCTGGGTCCTTCCTCACATTCCTGAAGTCCTGATTATAGGTGCTATTTGTTTCTCTTGTATTGCTTTGTATGCTGCTTTTTCAAGTGAGCACATGTTACTTCTCCACTTAAATGCAAATCCCTTGAAACTATCTGAGATCATGCTTATCATTCATTGAAACCCTCAAAATCCCTCTTAACCTGAATGGAATGTATTACCCAGAGCCTAGATTCATTCATTTATTCAGTCGGTCAACAAGTGCCTACAGTGTGTGTGGAAGAGACTGGTTAGTTGTTAATCACACCACTTTGCTTTTCCTCCTGGGCACACAGACTCTCTTATAGTTACATGTAATCATGTGAATGAGTTCAGGCCAATGAAAGATTGGTAGAGTGGCATTGACTGAGTTCTCTCTTGGCACATGCATAATGGTAGCTCCTGCTTTAACTATCACTTTCTTCTTTCATTGCTTTCTAGGGCATGCTTAGAATACACATGCTAACAATAGCAGAGCCTCCTAGAATGACTGTGTGGAAAAGGGCCACCATGCCTTCCCACCTTCTATCACTTGGACTTTTGAATGAATAAAACTTTTATTTTGATAAGCCATTGAGATTTGGGGATTTAACTTTCATAGCTGCTAGTACTATTTTAATTAATAAAAAGATTTGAGAGTGGGGAATTATCATTTTTAGCATCATGGTCAGGAAGTTCTTATTGAAAAGGTAACATCTGAGCAGACTTGTAATAGCAAGAAAGGAACCCATGTGAATATGTGGAGAAAGAATGGTCAAGGCAGAGGGAATAGCTGTGCAAATACCCTAAGGCAGAAGCATGCCTGGCATGGTCAAGGGGCAGCAATTAGCTCAGTGTTACTGAAGCCAAGAATGGTAGAAGTAGTAAATGAAATGAGAGGGGAGGGTATTGCCAGATTTTTTTCACAGCTTGAGGCCTTTGTCATACTATACTAGGCACTGGACCTAGTCTGGTCCTTCAGATGCCCATTATCTTCTTTGTTCAAGCCCATGCTAACTCATATAACTGCTTTTGAGTGTCTTATACCAAAATAATGATAGTATAAATTAACTGTCCTAATTATAATCCTCTGTACCACATTTTAAAATTTCAAATTCCATCTTAACTTTCCTTTACAGTCATACCAAAATTCATGTGCTCCATGTAGGTTCAGAGGGAGGAGTTGGAATAGCTTGCCAAGCCTTGTAAATCAGGCCATCAACACAACTAAATCACAGCATTTCTTCAAGAGGGAGAAGGACTTAAAAGCACCCCATACTTCATGCAAACTCATAGGAGATTGGTGATTGCTGTCAGCTACCAGTGCAATGGGAGGTCAACCTGAAGTGTCTCAATATTTTATTCTACTCTAGAGTTTGTTCTAATAATTGTCTTTTCAGGTGAGCTTCAGGTCAAGAAGATAACTAAATGGCTGTCTTTCATCTCTAAATATAATTAAGCCATGAGGTTTAGGAGACATGACTATTAGTATGTTCACTTTCTGTCACCTTAATATTTGAATAGCATAAGGTTAAATAATTTCTTTTACTATAGTAAGAAAATGACCTGTATTAGAAAAATGAATAAGCAAGTATCACAAGGGGAATGTTTATAAAAGAAAAAAGGAAAATATCCAGTAAACACATGGAAAATATTTAATTGGGACAGTAATAAAAATTTCCTGGGTATACTATGTTTTTTTTTCCAATTTACTAAATTGTTTAAGTTAAAATAAAATAAACCACAAAGGTCCATTTTGATATAGGAAAACTAGCTCTTTCATACACTAGTGGTAAATGTAAACTAGAAAAAAAATGTAAGAGGAAAATTTGGCAATAAATATTGGAATCCTTAAAAGTATACGTATTTCTCAGCTCTCGCAGGAGAGCCTAGAATTAGTAACACCCTTGTGGCAACAAGCACACTCGGTGCCCAGATCTTGGTTACTAAATACAATTATCCGGTTAAAGGAATCGAGGTTCCTTGGAGAAATGATTGATTATAGGGCTAAGCATGGAAAATATAAGATAAGAAGCCTAGAGTTTCTTGTAGTGCCAGAAAGTAAGAAAGGATAAACAAACAAGCAAACAAAAATCATAGGGGCCAGACAGAGAAAGTCAAATACTGCACGGCATCACTTATATGTGGAATGTAAGGAGGGGAAAAGTCAAACTCATAGAAAAATTGGTGCACTCTAAATAAAGTCTATGATTTAGTAAAAAACAAACAACAACAACAACAAAACCACCAACACACACACACACACACACACACACACACACACACACACACACACAAAACCCTTTGACTAAGCAGTATCACTCCTAAGTACTTATCCTGTGGGAACAATTATGACATATGTCAGTGGTTCTCAAACTTTAGCATACAACAGAATCACCTGGAATGACTCCTGCTGCCACTGGTCTTGAAGCCACAGGTTGAGAAGCACTGACATATGCAGACATTGACTACAACGATATTTATTGTTGTAATTATCTCTTATATTATATACTTTTTTATTATCTTTTTCTTATGAATGTTTTCTAATCTTTTAGAAAATGTTTTTGAAAGTTTCCAATGCTTCTATAATATGTATATGTGGCTTTTGTAATAAGAAAAATATAATTTTAAGTTAAAAGGCAGCTCTTTTTCACATGATATTCTTAATACTAATATGAGATATTATTATAATAAGGGCAGGTTGGTCCACAAGAAATGGTACTGGTGATTGCATTTTAAGACTTAATATTCAATTTATTAAGGTGAAAAATTGAGGAGTTTAAGTTTTCCCTTAAGCTTAAAGTCAACCTATAAATAATGTTATTATAGTTATATCTAGTAACATTTAACACTCACTTCCAAGGGAACTTTGATTAATATTATTACATTCTCCTAAATATTCTGCCCCATTTACAAGTCTGACTAAAGTCTTTTAAAAATCTTAAACTTCTCTTATAAATGTAATTTAATATATTCTATTTTTACATATTTTAAATAAATGTTCAATAAGCAAAACTTTCCCAGAATCTTTGACATTGCATGTAAATCTATTAAATTAGACTTTAAAAATATAGAGTATCTCAAGATCTTTAAACATTATAATATTGTTTACAAACTTAGCCCCAAACCCATACTTTTCAACTTAAAATTCCAAGTCTAAAATCAGTGATTTAGTTACATGTTTTACATTTTACTCCAAAGGCTAAGCTTTTAGAATTTCAAAATGTCAAGTTCTTTTAAATATGACAATCATTTTAAATGCCAAAAAAGGAAGATCATTCCTAAACCTAACATAAATAATCAGTTCTGTGGATCTAATTTATGTCTTTATATATGTACTATTATGAGTTGAATTATGTCACCCCCAAAATTTATAAACATATAAACCCCCCAGTATTTCTAAATGTAATCTTATTTGAAGATGGGGTCTTTACAGAGGTGATTAAGTTAAATGGGGGAGGCGGATGGGGTGATATAATAAGAAGGCAGAGAGAATGCACTTTGAAGACCAAGTTGACTTTCACAAGTTGGGGGCATCTGATGAGCTGAGAGTAAACAGTTTGAGGAGGTGAAAATATCTTCTTCCTGGGAGGAGGAGTGTTCATAGGCCCTAGCTGGTTTGGCTCAGTGGAGAGAGCATTGTCCTGCAGACTGAAGGATCCCAAGTGCGATTCTGGTAAAGGGCACGTACCTCAGTTGTAGGCTCCTCCCTGGCCGGGGACTGGTTAGTACACATGCAGGAGGCAACCGATGGACATGTTTCTTTCACATCAATATTTCTCTCTCTTTCCTGCTCTCTTCCACTCTCTTTAAGAATCAATGGAAAAATATCCTCAGGTGAGGATAAAAAACAAGAAAAAAACCTACCACATTTCTTTGGGATAAGTGACAATGTCTAGTAGAGTCCCTGAGCAACTAGGCAAGAGAGTTAGTTTCTCTGGCTGTTAGTTACCATATTTATAAAATGAGGATAATAATTTTAGCAAACTCTGTGCATCTCCCCAACTCACCCCTTATCACTGTAGAACTCACTGTTCCCGAGGACTTAAGAATTCAAGCACCTTCAACTCTTTGCTTGAGGACTTTTGATGGCTCCCAGAAATCGCCTTCAACTAATAACTACCGGGAGTTAGAGGGTAGAGCCCCAGGTAGCTCACCCAACCCCTGAGATGTGCTCTATGCCATTTCCCAGAAACCCCCATGGATTGAGCCCCAGTTGCCCCCAGTAGTAATCTGCTCATCAATGTACCCTTTACTGGGCTTCCTTTCCTTCTCTGTTTCACTTCCCCACTTCCCTAAGGATCCTTCCTGGAATTACCTCCCAAAGAAACTACATGCACTCAAACTCTTGATTCAAGGTTGGCATCTCAGAGAATCCAATCTAAGACAGTAAGGTACAATTTACAAGTTGAGAAAACTAAACTTGGATTTGGGGGGAGAGGGTAGTCTCCTATGTATAGTGGACTTGGAGTCAGAAAATATGAACTGTAATTAAATGAATAAACTTAGAAAGTGAACTTCTTTGGCCCTGGCCAGGTGGCTCAGTTAGTTGGAGCATCGTCCCATACACCAGTAAAGATGGAGGGTTACATTCCTGGTCAGGGCACATATCTAGGTTGTGGGTTCCATCCCTAGTCGTGGCCCATACAGTAGGCAACTGATTGATGTTTCTCTCTTACATCAATGTTTCTTTCTCTCTCCCTCTCTCTCTCTCATCCTTTCTTCTCTGTCTCACACTCTCTCTCTCTCATCCTTTCCTCTCTCTCTATCTCTCTTTCTCTCTCTCAAACCAATAAAAACATATCCTCAGATGAGGAGTTTTTAAAGAAAGAGAGAAAATGAACTTTTTTGAATTTCAATATCCTGCTTTATAAAAAAGAGATAATAACTGATCATTCAATGGGATAGCCATGCCAAAGTGTCCAGTACATAGTAGGTACTCAAGAAATACTAATATCTTCTTCATTCATATCCTCATGTTATTAATACATAGTTGGAAAGACAGTGCAATGTCAAAGAGAGATTTCTGTCAGTCTGACTTAAAAATGACTCCAATTGTGGCCTCAGCATATGATCAGGACCAGGTACTCGATTAAAAAAATAGTAGCTTTCCCCCTTCTGCCAAAACTAGGAGTATAAAGGCCTTTATATTAAAGAAATGAGATTTTACCCTGAAAAACATATGTCCAGATGGTTATGATGTAATCAGGATTATAATATGGATTTAAAATATTGTGTAACATTGCTCCCACCCATCACTCTTAACTCTGTCTCCAATTAAAAGCTCAATTTTGTTAAAATTATAGAAAAGTTATAGATAAAATATTGGAACATAAACCTATTGTAATCAATTAGTGGAAATTTGATACAGTCTTTCTTACCTGTGAGGTTGTAATTTATGGGCTTCTTTTGAAATAGTAAGTCCTTCAAGGGTTATATTCATATCGTTTTGTTTGTTTGTTTTTGGTGTTTTAATTAATTTATTTTTATTGTTGACAGTATTACAAATGTCCCCCCCCATTTCTCCTTTTCCCCTTCTATCCACCTCCACCCAACCCAGCCTTCATCACACTATTGTCTGTGTCCATGGGCTATACATATATATACATATAAATTCTTTGTTTAATCTCTTCCCTTCCCCCTCCCTTCTGAGAACTGTCATTCTGTTCCATGCATCCATGCCTCTGGATCTATTTTGTTTATTAGTTTATTCTGTTCATTAGATTCCACATATAAATGAGATCATGTGATATTTATCTTTCTTTGGTTTATTTTGATTAGCATAATAATATCCAGGTCCATCCATGCTGTTGCAAAGGGTAAGAGAGCTTTCTTTTTAAGGATTGTATCCATGTCTTAATTCACTTTTGTCTCTCAAGTGCTGTTAGTGTGTCTGGTACACAGTAAGTGTGCAATAACAGTTGATGTTTAAGACAAACATTCTCCTATGTTCTTTTATGGTCTTCCCAATTTTCTAGCAAGGGAGAGTCTTATTGAGACTATTCACCTTACAAAACATGAGGCTTTATGTTTCAGGATTTTGGTATTGGAACTTTTGTTTTTCTTAATAAAATAAAAAAGAGAAATAACACGATATTCACTGGTAAAACTTGCTGATGGCCAGTGTAAAAAATTAGCCAAGCATCAACTTTGTACAGTGTCTCCTACTTTCTGGCTAGTGGTTAGCCACTCCAGAGGTCGACCAGATGCTTATGCAACAATCTGGGTTCATGCATGCTCCTAACACTTTCTAAAGTTAAGCTAGACATCAAGCATGAAAAGCTGTGTGTGTTTTTTTCTTGTAATTTTTCTAAGGCTGGCCATCTCAAGATATGTGTCCTGTTTGTTATGTTTCCACAAACTGATTAACATTTGGAATTTGAAGGCAAACTGTGGCTGAACTACCTCATCACAGATGAAGACTATAATGATAAAGATGACAGTCCATTGAGCAGAATCCATGTGGTAGAAATGTGTGGGCGAATGCAATTCTGATGCCTAGCAGTCCTGCTACAATGCAAGCCATTTAACAGTCACATATGACTTACCCATAGGCAGTAGGCATTCCCAGTGTAGTATATTTCCATTCCTAAAGGGAAATACAAAAGATAAACTAGCTCCTACAGGGATGAGAATAAAAATAACTCCTTAAACACTTTTCTTAAAACCCTTAACTTGACTGCCTCCATCTCAGGTAAGCTGTGTTATTTGCTGATTTTAATACTGATGATTTGCATTCATGCAGTAAGAACATAGAATTACTTTACACATATTCTCTTTAAAACACTGCTGTTGTGAAATAAAAGGATGGTTAATTGCATTTTGTTCATATTTCTAGGCAGTGATCATAAGTCATTGAGTTAGATTTACCTGGAAAGTACAGTGATTTAATAATATCCAAGACTGATAAAATGACTGCAAAGCAATGCAGTTAATTTTCTTGACAAACATTCTAGAAATTCTATATCATGATCTGAAATACAAATTAAATACCCTCGTACACATGCTGCTGCCACTTTCAGAACTGAGATTTGGATAGTCTCAGTGCCGGAAGTGCTTCAGTCATCCTTTGGCGTTTTAGAAATTGCCAGAAGATATCCAGAGCCAAGTCAGTCCAGTGAATACAGTGGACAGCATCACTGCCCAACAGAGGTTGGGGTAAGAAACAGAACAGTGATTTATTTTTATTTATACATTCTAATTTGGCTTTCTGAAAATTTATGTGTCTAGAAATGTTTTAAAATATAGCAGCATCACTAATAATAATAATAATAATATAGCCTCTCAAGATGCATATGTTAAGTCAGTATTTAAATATGCAGGTTTGGGTATATTTTCTTTTAAGAATCCCTGACCTTCTAGCTCTTGCTTACTTTGCCACCACCAATAATAATTTTCTTCCAATGCTCCTGTACCCATGAAAGAATTACTGGCTTTGCATATCCTTGTTAGTGCCCCCTGCTCTAGGAAGATAGTGCACCCTCTGTCTTGACTAATTAATTACTTATTTCTCACAGCACACTCTGCATGGCTATCTAGTAGAGACTCAGAGGCAACTAAGGAATAGATCTGCCAAGAAGATATCTAGGATGCCAATCTATATGGGGCAAGACACATTACTGGGGTGATTGAACATTTCTGAACATAAAATTATAACTGCCCAAATTCCTCTTCCTATTAATAATGAATGCCCTAATAATAAAATACTCATATGAAGCCTAATCGGTGCCCCACACTGTTCTAGATGCATTAACTATATTAACTTCTTTAAAACTTCCAGCACCCTTATGATGTAGGTGCTAGTATTACTCTCCCTTACAGATGAGGAAACTGAGACACAGAGATTTTAAAAAACTGTCCAAAGTCCACAGCTAGGAAGTGGCAAAGCTTGTATCTCATACTAGAGGCCTGGTGCACAAATTTGTGCCCATCGGGCTAGTCCGATGGGGAGGGGGGCGCGGGGACGGGTCCCAAGTGGTTGGCTGGCTGACCCTGCCCCTGATCAGGGTGTTGGGGGCCGACTGGGGCCCAGATCAGGCTGGTTGGCTGCCACAGTGCTCGTCATAGCCACCAGTTGTTTCACCGTTCTGGTTTCTGGGCTTTAATATATATAGATGGTGGAAAGGTAGGTGTTAGGACAAATACTTCAAAGGCCTCTTAGAAAAGTCCTTGAGATCCTCCTCCCCTGGGGTTATGCTCCAGATACATAAAATGTTCACTGGACCCCTTAATAAGGAAGGTCAGCCCAAGGACTGGTCAGGGGTTTTGCTTGGCTAAGTGTGTAAAGTCTGGGCCCAGAACTGCCTGTGTTAGACCAGGAAGGGAGTGTGAGGGTCCTTCTCTGTCTTTCCCCCAGGCAGCTCTCCACCTGTCCTCCAAATAAATGTGAACAAATGATCCAAGAATCTAAGTTTGAAGGGGCAAGTGTATTAGCCTGCTCACAGTGTTAAATTATTAGCCTGCATGCAGAGCCTATACATCTTTGTCAGAGGCTGCTCAGGTTGAGTGTATTTTAATGGAACGGGGCTCCTGAAGTAATTTTAAAAGAGAAAGAAAAGAAAGAGGGTAGAAGGCTCAGAGTAAAAGCGATGTGGTTGCTAACATCCTGTTCTGAAGATAGGATGGGCTCCGACTCCCTAATCCCATGAAAACTCCTGCCAAGAGATTGTGTCATGGACTTTATTTGCATGTTTTGTTTTGTTGGGAAAGGACCAGGGCTGTCGTTTTATTGTCTTATGCCACAGGGTTGCTGCTGAAGCAGTGGAATCTTTTCCCTCTTTCAGTAATTTATAAGTTCTTCACATGGAGATTCTCACAGAAGTTTGTATGCTTGTAGCCAAGCCATCGTTAGGCAAGAGAACATAGATATGGAATTTACTGTTCAGAAGAGTCTGTCTTGCCTGTACTCAGGCACTTGACTCATGGAGCATCTATCAACAGAATTCCAGAGATGCACCAAGAAATGTGCTACATCAATCTCCGTTCCTTTCAATTTATCCTGCTTATTGCATAAGAAAACTGTTTCTTTTCTCTTTCTTTCTTTTTTGATCTTAGAGGGGGAGAAAGAAAAACATCAATGTGAGAGAGAAACACTGATCAGCTGCCTCCCGTACGTGCCCTGATAGGAATCAAACCTTTTGGTGCACGTGACAATGCCCAACCAACTGAGCCACATCTGTTTCTTAAGGTTCTATTTCTGTTCACGAAACAATCCTGAATACCAGTTGACTTTTTAATATACTCCATGGTATACATTTCCAAGCTTCTGTCAGAGGCACTACCATTTTTTCTTTGTTCCCAAGCTTAACTTTGATCCCTAACCAGACAAATGTTTGTTGCTCTAATCAACGTCAAGGCATGCATAGATGAGGTTACCAATTAGGTAGTATGGTTTCAGGCAGGTCAGATAAGGGTTGCAGTCCTTAGGTATTTCTCTCCTGCACTTAGACAGCTTGCTATTTCATTATTAGCATTTCTTCTCTGAGTTTCAGATTTTGATGCTGTTAAGGGTTGCTCCTTCCCTAGGAGATATGCCTTTTAAAAAAATAGAAATTTGCACTTCAGTGTGAAGCATTCTTCCAAGAGCAGGTAAAATAGATCAAGATCCAGTGAAAATGAGGGCCTTGAGGTAAATGAAAAAGCCACCATTACATACAAGGGCAGTGTGTGTATCTGTGTGGATGTTTATGTGGCATCAGATTTTCTAAAACAATACAAAACAAAACAATTTCTTTTCCAACCTACACAAATCCAAGGATGATTACATTCAGGGAAATAATTCATGTAAACCAGGGTAAACCAGATTGCTCTGTTATTTATGTTTAGAGGGAGGAGTATTCGGCAGAGAGCTGTGATCTGTTATCTTCACGTGTCTAGTAATCAGACAGCCTGTATTATCAAGGAGTATACTGAATTTCAAATATTCTGCCACATTTTCCCTACAAATACACTCAGACCTATGGAACTATGTGTCCAGATGTCCAGATTTTTGGCCTAGAATATGTGGAAAATGCCAAGCCTACACCTAGGATAACCCTTGTAGCTGATTACCTCCTCAGGAAGGCACACCATAAGTAGAAGTGTGCCTGGTGATCCTGGGGTCAGAGTAAAAAAAATGCTATCTTCAAGAATACAATCCAACTTCTGTCTTTTTTTCTCTGCTTTCTCTCCTGGAAAAGAGTTCTGAGAACCTTGTACCATGTTTCCTAAAATCAAATTCCTTTGTCCTTGACCTTTATCAAGAATCATGTTCCTGAAAAGCCTGAGAGTCATTCCTATGCTGTAATCAATCTTGTTCCTAGTCAGGGCACATGCCTGGAGTTGCAGGCTCGATCCCTAGTAGGGGACATGCAGGAGGCAATGATTGATGTTTCTCTTTCATTGATGTTTCTCTCTCTCTCCTTTCTTCTCTTTGAAAATCTATTTAATTTTTTTTAAAAAAACAACAGTCTCTCTTTCCTGAAACTTTGCTAGTTTCACGCTACCTATAATTCACCATAGGTATAACATTCACAAAGGCAGGTGTGCAAAGATGTGATTTTTTTAAAAACCAAACTTAATGTACCTTGTAAGTGCCCATTTACACCAGGTAGGCAAAAACTTAATCTTAACAATTCAAAGTCATTAACCACTTCCAGTTAAAAAATGTATCCTTCTGTGCCTACTGAATCAATCCAGAAGTTTCTCTACGTTTTTGCCTTTGTCCCTGGATGTTATAAACATTTCAAGGTGGCTGACTTATTCTGACTTCTTGTCCTGGGATCAGCTGAGGGCCTTCTGATCCACCTGCTACACCGTGTCCTCTTTGACCATCACTGAGGTATAGCAGATGTCACCTGGTCTTGGGCATCTATTTCTGGCTCTGCTACATCTGCTGCATTTGGTTATTGAGATGCGGCCTGGAGCCCAGATGACATTCTACATTACCTGTGCTTCTCCCTGGGGGCTGGGGAATTCTTAGCCCCATCACTGACTTTTCCACATTACACTGGGCTGCTCACATTGACGCCCTGTCTCCTCAGCTTCTGTTAGACTTGGCTGTCTTCTCCAAAGCAGCAATTCCCCAGGCTATCCCGAGAAGCCAGTCAATGTGCCTTTTCTTCTGGGATCTAGTGTCTCCATCAGTAATCCTTCTTCAGTTGTGGATTCATCCTAAGGCACCCCCTATGTTCCTGCCTGCTTTGTATGAACCTTTGTGTCTTGGTGGCAGGAGACTGCTCCTCTTGGATCACTGCTCGTAGTTCCTTCTCTACAGTTCATGACATAAGTTCTCTACTATGAGTCCTTCCTGGCTGTCAACCATTTGGAGCTTAAAAACCTTTTATTTTTTCCTATCAAAGGTTCCAGTTCATGTTGTAGAAAGACTTGTATTAGAGCTATTTCAGCTATTTTAAAAAATGTTTGATTTGGTGTTGGAAATTCAGTAATAATTACTTTGTTTCTGATTCATTTTTGACTTCCCCTGGGGGTGGTACCTATAAGAGAGTTTTGGTTTTTTTGGGGGCTTCCAGTTGGCAAAATTTCCCCTTCCCCTCCTCACCTTCATGTCTTTTTCCAATGTTAATTTCCATAAAATAGACCATTTTGTCATCTTTTTTGCATGCATTACTTTCTACATGTATTAAATTTTCAAGGTCACCTAATTTACGGATTGTAGCCCTGTGAGAGGCAAACTACACTGGATGATTAAGGAGATGATTTGATTCATACCACTGCACTAGGAGAGCATTCGTCAAGAAGAGGAAGAAAACCAGGGATTTATAGAGACAAGTAAACAAGCCTTATGGGATTGAAGGAGAGGGCAGAGGGCAGGGTGGTCCTTTGTGCTCAGCCATTTTAGAGCATAAAGGGTGGCACATTAAAGTTCAACACTGTCAGTCCTTTTTGTTCCAGAACAATAACATTCTTCTTCATTCTATCAAATTACTCAGAAGATTTAAAGAACACCTTTTACGTAAACACAAGCTCTTCTTTGAAAATCTTATTAATAAACCAATCAATCCTTAGCTAGCTTGACCATGGCAAATAAAATTCCCTTTCCATGAGCTTTCTATATCCATTCAGGGTTTGTCCTACAGGATTTGTCCTACCAGTCATTCCACCTTACATCAAAATTGCTATCTTTTTTCATTAGCAAAAACATATCCTGCACATGTTGCATGCAAAGTTGTACCTCCCTGCTACAACTGCTCCTGGTAGAGTCTCACTCACACCTATGATTTGACCTCAGTAACTCCCACCTCACAGAGAAAGCTAGGAGGAAGATCAGTGTGAACTGTCTGTCACACACCAATACTTTTTAACAGACAAGCTGAACTCCATGAATATATACCTCAAAACTTCCTATAGCCCTACACAATCCAATAGTACAACTTCTCAAAGTGGTAAAAATGAACATGTTCACTGACTCAAATATACAGTCTCCCTGTAACATATAACATCAGAGGCAAAAGTACATAAACTTAAAATCATGCTTATATACTAAATGTTTCAGTATTTCATCTTATCCTATATAATAAAAGCCTAAAATGCTAAGTGTCCAGTCATCCGGTCATCCGTTCAACCAATCAAAGCATAATATGCTAATGATATGCTATGATGTGCACTGACTACCAGGGGGCAGACGCCCCGACCGGTAGGTTAGCTTGCTGCTGGGGTCCAGTCGATCGAGACTGAGCAAGATGGGCCAGACATGCCCTGGAGCCCTCCCGCGGTCTCTCCCCAGCTGGCCAACCTCCCATGTTCCTCCCCAGCCCCAACCATGCACCTGTGGGGTGCCTCGGCCTGTCCTGCACCCTGTTGCAATCTGGGACCCCCTCAGAGGATGTTGGAGAGTCAGTTTCAGCCCAGTCCCACAGGCCAGACTGAGGGACCCCACTGGTGCACGAATTTGTGCACTGGGCCTCTAGTGTTTAAATAATCAATTAAAATATTAACTCTAGTATAAATCTAATGTTTTAAATTTCCTAAAGATCTTAGAAATTGTCTTTCTGCTGTCATACTATAAAACATTACTATTGAAATAAAGTTTATTATAATAACTTCATTTGGTTAAACACAAATTTATATTTTTTAATAATTTTAAACATTGTCTTAAACATATTATCCTAATCAATCAATAAACCTGTATTAGTTAATGCAGAGAATTCCTAAATAGAATAAAAACCTATGTGTGTATTATTCTTAACCCTAATAAATTAGAGACACATTGCTGTTTTTATTAAACCAAAATATTAAACTAGTCTTGCTGCCAAAGCTTTGTCTAAATTATATGAACTTGACTTTCTACAACATATCCAAATTGGTTTCTATAAACATAAGTTTTAAGTCTAGCACACAGAAACTATTTAAGATTCAATTTCCTTAATTTCTGGGAATTATAGAAATATTCAATTTATGTAAGTGCTAATTTATCATTAAGTCATCAGAATAGGATTCCTTTAAGAAATTTTATAATCTAATTTAGTAATACCATCTTGAGGTAAAGAAATATTACACACTCATACAATGAGAGGCAAAGCCTTTCCAAATTAGATTCATAATCATGGGGGCATGGAGAGAAATTATAACTTCAGTTCTAAAATTACAGCCTTGCATCAAGCGTAAACACCTAATTACAAAACTCACTGGTCCACTTCAAAGAGCTGTTCTCTTCACAGTGGATATGAATCTTTCATTTATTTAAACTTGATATAGGCAGGCAGGCAAATAAACAGAAAAGACTACTATATGTGAGCCAGATTCTCTGTTGTCTCACACTGTAGAGAAAGATCTCTATAAACCCTTCACAGAGATCACCGATTGGTCAGACCTTGAAACCCAAAGAAGCCAGAACCAGAAACCAAGTGAATACTAAGGAGGAAACAAAGGACAATCTTTGCCACGCTGCCAATAGGCAAGGTTCGGAGCAGGCATGCGTAGTCAGACTCATTGCTGGGGCCCCAGATCTCAGTCAGGAATGAAGCTTAATGAGCTTCCAGAGCCTTGTGCCCTGGGTGAAGGATCTGAAACAGGGTGTGAGCCCACCCAAGACATTGCACCCAAACTGTGAAAGAAAAATGCACTATACAAAGAAGGGGATGGCCGTATTTAGGCTATTGCCACAGAGATAACACTCATTAGTGAGGAACATCTCAAAGATGAGCCAGAAAATCTGGGGTTTATAGAGATAAGTAAATGAAAGAGTCATGATGGACAGGGAGTCTTATATTTTCATGGGAGAGGATATCCTTAGCTTGGAATATGCCAGGACAGTGAGGTCCTTTGTAGACAGCCATTCTCAGAATGTAAAGCAGTGGGGAAATTTCTTGACTGTCAAAGCGCAGGACTCGTACAAAGTTCAGCATCGTCACCCTCTCACTTCTAGTAGATCTCAACTGGCATGGGGGTTTCCAGATATGGGAAGGTAAGGAAGGCAGAGCTGTATACTTTGGCAATCTTATTCAAGTGATTTTTGATTACTTTACCTCCCAAGTAAAAATCTCTTATTTTGTAATTTCCTTAAGGTCAGCAGTTATATGGCATATCCCTTTGTGACATTAGGGGAAGTTATTTAATTTATCTCAGAAACTCTCTCTTACTCAGCAAAATTAAGGGATTGTAGACAGGTACAATGATGTTCATTGCATATTTATCCATAAGAAGCAAAAGGTTGGAAATGTATGTCAGTGGAAAATGAATAAATGAAATGCTTTCTATTCACACAATGGGTTACAACAGGGCAGTTTAAATACATTAATTTGATTTACATACATCATCACAAATAGATCTTAAATTTATAATGTTAAAGAAAGAAAAGTAGAGAATGATACAGCAGTGCATCGCTTATATAAATGTAAACTCATAATACAGAAACAATACTATATATAATAAATGCATATATGCATATAAATACATATATATACTAGTCTCTAGCCACACGTGACTATTGAGTACTTGGAAAGCAGTTAATCCAAATTAAGATATGCTATAAGTATAAACTACACACTGATTTTGAAGACTTGGTATTAAGAAAGGAAGTAAAAATATACCATTAACGCTGTTTTGATGTTGATTACTTGTTGAAATTATATTTTATATATATTTCATAATTTAAAATATATTATTAAAATTAAATCCACCTGTTTCTTTTTACTTCTTAAAGTGTGGCTATTAGACATTTAAAACTACATATATCGCTCACACTGTATTTCTAGTGGACAGTGCTATAGAGGTTTACTACATCTCAGACCCAGCCTACTGTTTACTCATAGGGGAAAGGGAAGAAGGTAGTACTTGAGATGATATTTGTTTCAGTAATTTAAAAGTCTTAAAGAAATATAGACTAAAAACAAACTATATTTGTTTCAGTAAAATTTCAATGTATAAAGAAATATAGACTAAGAAGAAAATGTTGACAGTTGCTAATTCTGAAGAATAAGAGTGGAGATGATTGTTATATCAAGTTGTAACTTTCTAATTCCTCAAGAGAAAAAAATGAGTTTTTGGACTAAACAGTCTGCAAAACTTGCACAGCCTTCATTTCCATATTTGACTAGATAAAATTAATTGTGCCCTGGAATTTACTGAAAACTAGCTATGTCACCTTAGATAAGTCACCCATTTTTTTCTGTCTCATTTTTTCTTTTCTATAAAATGAGTGGTTGTGGAGGATCTTCGAGATCTCCTCAGGTCTCAGAGAAACCTGATTTGTCCTTTATGTATCATTTCATGGTCCCAGTATGGCAAATACGTAATAAATTATTGTGGAAAAGCTTGTATTTATCAAAACAAATGTTTCTAGTAGCAGCCATAACACTGACATACCATACTCCATTAGTCTGGTGGGCTTGCTTTGGAAATTTGTTATAACTTTTATTTAATCACTAGAGGCCCGGTGCACAAAAATTTGTGCACTCAGGGGGGAGGGGGGTCCCTCAGCCCGGCCTGTGCCCTCTCACAGTCTGGGACCCCTCGGGAAATAACGACCTGCTGGCTTAGGCCTGGTCCTGGGTGGCAGAGGGCAGGCCCAATCCCTAGGTGCAGCCCCTGGTCGGGCTCAGAGCAGGGCCAATTTGGGAGTTGGGGCGCCGCCCCCTGTCATGCACAGAGCAGGGCGGATTGGGAGGTTGCGATGCCACCCTCAGTCACGCTCAGGGTAGGGCCGATTGGGGGGTTGGGGCACCACCCCCTGTCACACTCAAGGCAGGGTCGATGAGGAGGTTGCGGCGCCCCCCCGTCACGCACAGAGCAGGGCCGATCAGGGGGTTGGGGCGCCGCCCTCTATCACCCACAGAGCAGAGCCGCAGGGCGATCAGGGGGTTGGGGAGCTCCCCCCTATCAGGCACAGAGCAGGGTCGATCAGGGGGTTGGGACGCGTTCCCCTGTCAGAAACAGAGCAGGGCCGATAGGGAGGTTGTGGCCCCGCCTCCTGTCACACACAGAGCTGCAGGGCGATCAGGGGGTTTGGGCGCTGCCCCCTGTCACGCTGATCCCGGTGCAGGGAGGCCTCGCAGCTCCACTGATCCCAGTGCTGGGAGACATATTACCCTTTTACTATATAGAATTGAGGCCTGGTGCATGGGTGGGGGCTGGCTGGTTTGCCCTGAAGGGTGTCCTGGATCAGGGTGGGGGTCCCCACTGGGGTGCCTGGCCAGCCTGGATGAGGGGATGATGGCTGTTTGCAGCTGGTCACAGACCCTTCAGGGTGGGGGTCCCCACTGGGGTGCCTGGCCAGCCTGGGTGAGGGGCTGAGGGCTGTTTTCAGGCTGGGACTGAAGCTCCCAACTTCTCCTTTTTTTTTTTTTATTATGGGCCAGCTTTAGCTCTGAGGCTTGGCTCCAGCTCTATGCCTCAGCTGCTGAAAGTAGGTATCTGGTTTGTTTAGGTTCTATAATCGAAACTCTGTATCAACTCCAGCTCTGAGATCCCGGCTCGCTGAAAGCTGGTTTCTGGGGTTTTGTTTAGCTTCTATCTTTGTTACAATGTTCAAACTGCAGGCTCAGAGGCCTGCAGTGGCAGGCGGGGAATGTTGGAGTCCTCCGTCACTGAAGCAAGCAAGCATCATGTTCAGTTTAAGCTGCCTGGCTGCCGGCCGCCATCTTGGATGGCAGTTAATTTGCATATCGCCCTGATAAGCCAATGGGAAGGGTAGCGGTTGTACGCCAATTACCATGTTTCTCTTTTATTAGATAGGATGATGAAAATGTTTCTTTTCATTTATTTTTCTTTATCTATAAATAAATTTTCATGCAACTTGCAGCAGGATAATGCAGTACAGCATGAGAATACTGGGAAGGGCCCTCTCTTTGCTCTCCATGAAGTATTATGGCATGGATAAATATTTGGGGGGAAAAAAGTGAAATTGACATATATACTGACTAAGAAATAAAGGACTAAATAATAGTATTGTCTATTATTGTTTTTAAATTCTCTTTCAAAATGTAAGTAGATTCTCTTCATATGCAATAATTATTTTTCTTTACAATATGTCTTGCTCAAATCTAATAATTGTAGCTTCATACCTAAATAGGAGAGAGAAAAAATGGCTCCTACTTCTGTTGCTTTTTTGGCCCTATGTTTCCTAATTGATCATTTTCTCTCTTTTTTCCCCCCCTTTCTATTTAATGAGTATTGTTTCCTACTCAAAGATATTCAAATATGAAAGCTAGACAAGAGTAAAAAAGTTAGATAAAGCTTATCTTCTAAAAATTTTTATCAAAGTATGTTAAAAGTAGACTACACAGTAAGATATGGAATTTATGCTTTCTGGGCAGATCATGCAGACAGAAAAAAATAATCTCTTGTGAAGAGCTCTAAAACTAATTAATCATCTTAATAGAAAATCAAATTCTAGTTTTTCACATAGATAATATTTGGCAGTAAGGAAATTTTTCTTATGGATAAATCCATTAAAATTGAAGCAACTACAAAGAAATCTTAACATATTTTATTGCTTCATTTTAGATTCAGGTAGTATAAACCAAGGGAAATAAAGGTATTTTTTCTGTAAACCTTCTCCACCTTTTTGTATCCATGCATGGTTTATATTTCCTATCTTCTTCAGGTTTTAAATTCTGGAACAATCAGATTCTTTACGACAAAACTCTTTTTATCTTGATAAACAA
The DNA here is from genome assembly GCF_014108235.1 of Myotis myotis. Classification (NCBI taxonomy): domain Eukaryota; kingdom Metazoa; phylum Chordata; class Mammalia; order Chiroptera; family Vespertilionidae; genus Myotis; species Myotis myotis. Next base: position 17,416,022 of record NW_023416335.1, read on the forward strand.
AAACACAGTGCAATACTTTGCCTCCATAGTAAAACTTCTATGCCACCACTGTTCCCAGGATAGCCTCAAAACTCATAGCAACTATAGATTTATCAAACTAACTTCTAGTCACAGAGAAAACTGGGAAGTAAATAAGTATAAATATTTATCATAAAAGCATTTTAGTAGATTAGCAAAGTTCATGCATACATATAACAACTTTCTACAGCCACTTACTTCCCTTCTACACATTCTTACAGTAAAAAAAACTAGACATGTTTGTTAATGTGACCCAGAAATATAGGTATCCCACACCATGTAAACATAGAAGCAAGGGTATGCACACTTAAAATTATGCTTAATCATCTAATTGTCTAGGTGTCCAGTGATTAGTCATTAATTAACTCAATTTAATTTTAGTCCAAGCTTTTAAATTACGTAAGGGTCTTGGATTATGCTCAAACTGATATATTATAAAATATGATTACTGATGATATAAAAACCATTTTAGAACAGAGGCTCAAATTAATCGAACACAAGTTAATATTTTCAAAGTCTTAAGTACTATGTAGGAGTATCATTAGTTTTTTCTTGGTAGATAATCCAATATAAAACATTTAGAACGTTTAGATTAATTACTTTCCTTATGAGAAAACAAAGTTTAATCTTGCATGTACTCTTGTATACAAAATGTACTCTTGTATTCCATGCCGATTAAATTTGGGGGAAAACAGAGCTGATTTTTTTCCTCTTAAATCTGCATATTAAACTAAGATTTTACCTTAATTGCATGAATTTGTGTTCTTGTATCAACTATTCTTAAGACGATTGTGCCTGTAAATTTGTTTTTCTTAAAAGTCTAATACATTTTAAATTTTACAAGTTCAATTTTCTCATTTTCTTTGTATTTTGGAAATATTATCTCTATCAATCAATATTGAGCAGAGCTCCTTTAATTCATTATAATTTAATTCATTAAACCCTTTGGATGTAGGAAAAAAAATTGATATTCAACAACAAGAACTAAAGGTCTTCCTGAATTATAGACTTACACATATAAGAGAACTTACAGTTTCAGCCACAGTTCAAAGTAAACACAGAAACATAAAAATTCACTGTCCAGATCTCAGAGTTTTTCTTTTTCTCAGTGGACACAATATTATTAATTGATTTGAGCTCACAGATAGGCAAACTACTAATGAATTAGACTCTATGTTGTTTCTCATCTAACAGTGAAAAGAGCTGTATCGTCCCTCCAATTTGTACCACAAGAGTTTTATTTGGCATAGTTCTCTGTCCCCCTTTTTTTTGAAAACTAGTAATTATAGCTAGATATTTAATTAGATTTAGTTTTGATTTATTGGCAAGAATTCTTCCTAAATTAAATTGTGTACTTCCATCAGGGTGTACTATTTGTCTCTCTATATATATTTCTTTGGTTCTAAAATTGATCAGTGGGTTCAGATGTTGTCAGCCTGAAACTTTCATTATTAAGCTTCATTTCAGCTATTAATCTAATTATTTTAGGTTGATGATCAATGTCTAGATACATTATTTCATTAAGAATTGCAAAGTGGTGATGCTCTACCATATCTTCATGATTTATTAGTTGAATGCTTCTATTAACAACCTTTTTTTAAAAAAAAATAAGGGGGTGACATAATAAAAATTGGGATTTAGGAGAATAAATCTGATATTGATATGAAAAATGAGTAGGAAGGTGAGATACTGGGGACAGAGGCAGAATTCAGAATTCCCATGGGTCGTCTCTGTGAGAGGTAATGGGTGATCTGCAGAAGGTCAAAATGGGAAAGAGGAAAATGACATAAAATGCACTATGTGAAACTGGAGCTGGCAACTGCTGACCTGTGAGAAAGGAGCAAAGGACGTGGCGTCTGGGGAATGTTGGTGCACTAACAGGAACAGAAAGGACTCGCGTTTGGAGGAGAGGAGAGATGATGGATATTATTGTGTCTGTTTTCAGCTCTTTGTTAATAGACGCCTTCTCTCCCTGCTGCATTTTCTGTGGCTCTGGGGAGTCTGATTTTTAAGAGCTTCACAGTGATTGTCAATTCCCTCGGAGACCTCCTTCATGATCTAATATTTCTCACCATCTGGACATGGAAAGATTTCTCCTGACATCTAACTAGGATTTTTATTCTCTACTTTTTCCTTTCTGAGCTGCAAACACAATCATTTCAAGGGTTTATGGCAAGGCATTTTGATCTTTTTAAGTTTAAGGGACCACTGTGATGACTCAGCTAATTTGGAATTCAGAAGGTTGTCTCTGAGGGTCTTTTAAATACATAAACAAGGGCATTTTATTCCATTTCATTGCCCCTACTTAACCTTTTTTCCTACCCCCTGAAAAGATTCTTCTCCCTCTTGCATTCTTCAATTACTGAGCTGTCACTTCCAAGCCTGGCCTCCTGTTTGAGTAATAGGGACAGTATTTTGTTCTGTGGGTCTTTGCCCATAAATCACTCTTCCACTTTCTAATCATATAAGTCCCTGTTCTTTTAACTTCCTTGAGTTAATCTATTTTGTTCTGGCATCAGTGTGCCCAGGCTTGTATTCAGGATTCCAGAGCAAACTTATCAAAGACACTTAAAAAGAGATTTTTCTCTTCTTGCTCCATTTAGTCACCATTGCATGGGCCTCTGTGGCATTGCCTGCCAATTCACTAATTCCTTAATGCTTACCAATGTCCTTCCCTGATGCTAGGAGAGTCATGTTTAACCTAAGAGCATAGAATTCAGAAATGAAGATTTTTTTTACTTCTGCTTTATTCTGGTTGTACTATTGCTTGGTTGGGCCATGAGGTTCAGAGAAACTTATGTTTCAGTTATATCAAAACATAAATAACAGACCTTTTCTTAAACACTTTATAAAAAATTGAATTTTTTAAAGTGGAACTTTTAAAAATTACAATAGAAGAGTTAGATACATAAAATAATCTTATGTAGAGACTTTCTTGAAAAGTTAAAAAAGAACACACACAGTTTTGCCTTGGCTGGTGTGGCTCATTAGATAGAGGGTTGGCCCAATCACTGAAGAGTCATGGGTTGGATTCCAGGTCAAGGGCATGTACCCGAGTGTAGGGGCAGTCAATCAACCAACCAACCAATCGATGTATCTCACACTGATGTTTCCTTCTTTCTTTCTTTCTCTCTCTCCCGCACCCCCTTCCACTCTCTCTAAAAATCAATGAAAAAAAATTTCCTCAGGTGAGAATTAACAACAAAAACACCTTATTGAACAATGAGTCTGGGGATACCCAGCTTCCACTTCTAATATGCTTAAAGAAAACTCCAAACACAGAGCAGAGTAAGAGTATCACATAATGCCAATGAGTGGGATTTTTTAAAATTAAAGGATGGAGCTTGAGATGAACTGATGCCTACTTTCCCTGGGACACATCTCTTCTGCAAAGAAAAAGCATCAACAGCTTGGAAGATGCAGTTTATGTTCTAGTACAGCCAGTGCAGGACCCCGTCCTCGGTGCCACCAGAGAAAGACAGTCACTGAGAAAGAAGGCTCTTATATTTGGAGCTGGCACGGGGCTCAGAAGTGATTGAGGCTTATGTCACATATTTCATATTCCTCAAACTCTGAAGAAACAATTAGCATATCTCACAATACCCATCTTTGGGGGAACTTGAAAATAGACAGAGTGGCCTCTGAAAAAAAAATGTGGTAACCCCTTCTATGGCAGGCTGTCTAAGAGGAGCTAAACCATCGATAGCAGCTTACAGATAAAAGCTCAACCCACGGGACATCTAATGTAGCAGCTGGCCCCACGTGGTCTCTAGGATGGAGATGGGACACTGCGTTCTCTACGTCAAGTATGGGAAAATAAACATGTTAGAATGAGTCAGACCACGGAATGAAAATTGAGTCAGGTTTTCTGCATCCTAGGCCCGGTGAGGTCACCACGGAGGTGACAGGGCTGATTGGCAGACCATCATGCTGTGCAGCACTCTGGGTGTGAAAGCAGGTGGCTTTGCTGATGTGTGGTTGAGTTCCTTATAATTGATGAACTGTTAATATTTTGCATGTCGTCCCCAAGAAAGCACTCCTTGCCACGCTCACAAAAAAAAAAAAAAAAAAAAAAAAAAAAAAAAGAATTGATTCTTGAAGCTAGAGAAACGCCTGAACTTTTCAGTGCCACTCATTCTAAATGATATTTGAGCATTATTATAGGCCCCAGAACTTCTACTTGGTGCATATTTCATTGTGGTTCTCAATTTACCTAAGCCCTCCCGAGTTGATTGACCCAGTTAATGAAAAGCAGTTCTTTGGTTGGTGGGCGACTCATTGTCTGCCTCATATGTGTTAGTAAGTTGCAAGCATCAAGAACAAAATAATCTTTCTGGAAATGTGTGCTGCCGGGCTCACTTTATTCTCACAGAATTCGAAGTCAAACAGGGTCATATCTGGATTAAGGAGCTCTAAGCAAATCAATTGAGTGATATGACTCGCCACATATTTAAACCCCAGTGAAATCTGGTTAAAGTGAATATCCCCGGCAGCTGATAAGGAGGAAATACATCTCATGAAGACTGTATATGAAAGAGGAGGTAGCATATTGTGCAACGGATAGTCCTAGCTCCATCTTGTTGCTGGGAACCGGGGAGGTAGGGAAACAGAGAGTACCTGTTGGAGGCATTTTTCTCTCACCTAGTGTGTGTATGTCACTCAAATCTCCGCCTCATAGTCCCACAGAAGCCAAGGTTATTTCCCTGATTTGCCATTGAAACCCCATCCTAAAAGTATAGCCAAACTCCTGTTCTACGGGTGAGAAACCTTTAATAGCTCCGAATGCCTGCATCTTGAAATGAACTTTCCAACTTAATCAGTGACTGATCATTTGTGATTTCTCTTCTTATCCCACTTGCTTTACCTGAGACAGTAAACCCTAGGGAGCTGAATCTTAAACTCACAAAACCCTTTCTTCCCTTATTCTCAACAACATAAATGAATTAAAGAAATGAGATGATAATGTGCAAATTTCAGATTATGATCTTGTGGCAAGGTTAAGAATGTTGGTGTGGGATATATATCTCACAATCCTAAAAAAAAAAAAAATGGAATTAGTGACTTAGGAATTAACTTTGCTATTTAGAATGTAACTGGACAAAAAGTCCCATGATTAAATGGAAGGCCATCCAGAACTTGTCATGACCTGCTCAGCAAAACAGTCTGACCCCAGCAGGTACCTGTTAAAAGATCACCTTGAATCCGAAAATGCCAGATATTTGCTAAGTCCATGACTCATGAGTAATGAACGGTAGAGACAATTAGCTAAATTCATCTAATTTGTTGAAATTCACAGCTAGGATTTTAATTTACAAGTCGAGTGGCTGCAGCTGTTATGCCTTCCAGTGTATATGAAACTTCTAACATGATAGCTCCTTGTAACAATTTTAATAGCAATGAGTTGAAGCAAAATTTTTGCACTTTCAGTGGACCTAAATGTTTCATGCTCCATATTGTAATAGTAAAAGATCCAGGCAAAAAACAAAAACAAAAAAACACATAAAAACAAGCACAAAAACCCATAAATTTTCTAGGCCACTAGATAAACCTTCAATCCCTCCAAAGTGGTCATGTCAGACCATGTTGGATTTGAATGCAGGCACTCGGTTAGGTTGCTAGTAAGTGAGGTTGGATCATTGGGTCATAAATTGTCCAGGGTGTAAAGTGACAAGCTCTCCAAGGTTCAGCCAATGAAACCTAAGAAGAAGCAGTCTTTTGTCAAAATTGGCTCACGTATTTTAGTGCCTGTTTTTGCCTTTTCCCAATGTTTCTGTCTCTTTCTGTGGACGTTACGGAAAGCAAACAAGTGATCACTGTTTAAGAAAAGAGGCAAGGCAAATTGTATCTTTTCATTCCGTTAAATATAAGAGGGAGACTCTTTGCGCTATGAGAAACAAAGATATAATTATTGCCATTCTTTGTTTTGAGTCATCTTCAACAACTCTCAACCTTTTCTTGGAGGAATTCTGAACGTTTTCCTCCCTTTGCAGATTTTTAATAAGATAAATTAAAGAGTTAAGGTTTTGATGGCTGCACCCACAAAATCATAAGATAATTCATGGTTGGTATTTGTGCAACCTCTGCTTATATTCTTTGTTTATGGTGTGATTTTTTTTTTTTTTGGGGGGGGGGGGGCATTTGTTTTTGTTTGTTTGAGTGTTTAGATTTATATTTGTATAACTACACAGGTACACAAATAATCAGACCAGTAAGCCATGAAAAAATGTGTTTCCTACCCCGCTCCATGTGTTGCATAGGCTCTTAAATTAATTTGGCCACAAAACCATTAGGTTTTCAAACAATACATAGTGATGTACCGATGGTTAGGAGTAGGTGAGCACTATATTATTTTTCCACAACAAACTTCTTAGCAGATAATTTGTAAAATTAAAACAAGTGTCAGACCAAATTCTGACACACAGATCATCACTTATTAGCCAACAAGCACATAACAATTCATGGATGGCACAGTAAGTATGGTGACCGACAAGTCCCTGTCCAGGAACCCTCTCATCATGAGCACGTCAAGACCTCTGGTCATCCTAGATAGCCTCTCTTCTTTTAGCTGTCCTAGCCACATACTGAATAAAAGATTTACATGAGGCTGATTAAAGATGTCTGAAGCAAGGCGCAGTCAAGCTTACAGCTGACATATTGGGGGCACAACCCTTTGGACTCTCAGCTGGACACAGACTGATGCAGGAATGCAGCCTCAGATGCCATTAATAAGAGTAAATTTGAAGACTATTCTATATTCCTATACCCTTCTCCTGTAAAAGTGAAGAATCTCTAAAATATTGTAGCCTATCCATAAATCTTGAAAGCCACCCATCTCACCATGGAGAACTCATTTCTGGCACCTATTATGTTAGTTGATTAGCCATTACTTTAACCAAAGAAATCCCACTTTAAGACTCATTATTCTATGTTGAAATAGCCTCAAAAGTTGATCACTAGAACAGTTATAACAGCCTCTGGGTTTCTGGTTACATGTTTCCTGGATAAACAGCTAGGATAAAACTAACACTACACATTTCTATGACACTGTATATGATCAAATACTTTAGAGTAAATGACACTTACCAAAATACTTCATGCCTCAAGAAAACTGAAGGAGACCCATAGATTGAGAAACTTGGGAAAGTGCTTTCTAAGGACAGATCTGAAAGAACTATTTGCTACCAACTATTTTTTAGAACATCAAAGTGGTCCCTGTAACAATATCAAACGACAACATAAAGAAAGTGAAAATACTTTCCCTGGAAATTACAAGATTAAAGTAAATCCAGGCCATTCTAGCAAAAATTGACATACTAGAATAAAGTGTTAGAAAATAGGGCTTGAATTCTAGGCCTTTCCATACCCTTGGCAAGATCTTGAAATTGGCATGGGGGCAGAACTGAGCCAAGTCACCTCACTCTTTTTGAATTTTTGTCGCTTTTGTTGTAAAGAGTAGTTGATCTTTTAAGACTCTTCTAGCTCTTAAAAGTGTATAACACCTAGAGTATAATTCTAAGTATTTGAATTTTTCACTCTAAGTTTGAAGGAGACAATTAGCTTTTCTTGTGTTTTGCCAGCATTAATTAGAAATTTGACCTCAATGCTGCTAGTTCTTCAACCACTAACTTTGACTCCACTAGAAATGGTAGGTGACTTCCCTGAGGCAGAGAACATAGTGATGAACACAGTGGTGTTTTAAAGATGCAGTGGTCATCATCTTTCAGGTGTCTGAGTCCTTTTGACTCCTAGGACCAGTGAGCACAACTTAGCCATCGAAAGGGCTTCACACAAACATTCTGAAGATGTGTTTGCTTCATATTCGAAGACAATGCCCCCAAATAGTCATTCTCTAGGAATGTAGATCTTACATCTTTGGCATTAAATTTCTCTAAATGGAATTTGCTGTACAGATAAAGCACAAAACAGAGCAAGCTTTGACTCTGAGGACATTTCCTTTGATAAAACACACTCAAAAAAAAAGTCTATGGGAATAATATTATTTAGCCCTTGTTTACGCGAGAGCAATGATTTTTACAATGCAAGGTGAAGATATCCAGACCATCTTTCTAGAATGCTTCAGCTGCTTTCTCAAACTGATGTGCTGCCTTAGTCTGACATCTAAATCAAGTGTGACTGTACACTTCAGGGCACAAATTAAAGGACTGGCACCAGACTACAGCAGTTAGACTGCCAGAGAATCGATGCAGGCCATTTAAGCAACAGGACTATGTTTCATTTCTGACACTCAAGTTTATGCTTATTGAGAAAGGGAGCTTTAGCTCCACAGCAGCAATACACTCATTAGGAAGTGTCAGTTGGAGTTGAAGTGCATGTTAAATAAATATCACCAGTGCTGAGACACAGTCTTCACAGACGCTTCAGCACAGTATCGGGGTGGGAAAGCAGTTGAAGAGGTCTGGGGAGTAGTGGGCTCTGAGAACAATTTCTCTCTCCTATATACTTGTCACAGTGCTCAAACTTAGTATCAGGAAAGAATGTCATTGAGTCAAAGACTTTCCTTTTCTCTAGAAACCACTAACAAAATGATATGCCAAGGAACGCCGTTAAGTGGATGTGCTTAATGTGATCTGAAAGCGAAGTCTTGGAATGAAATTCTCATTAGGCATCTGGAACCCTTTGTTGGACAAACAGAAATACAAAGCAGGTTATTGTAAAGAAGCAGCATCTCTCCCTCAGAGCACATTCTCCAAAAGCAATGCTTTACAACAAAAGAGTTTCCTTAACTCTGCCCCAATTTAGTGACAATAGGTTGATCTAACCCATGTGAGACAGTGATAAATGGAGGCAGAGGAAGCAAAATGCTGGACAGCAGGACCTGGGAAAATGTCCTCTAGAAAATGTACTTGGGCTCTCTCTGATCAATGGCTCAGCTCTGCCCTCAGGCCAAGCGCCCTGTCCCAGTCCTCACTTTTCCTGGTACATCTTTTTGATCTATACATGGAACAGGATCATTGCAGAGGAGACTGGCTGGTGCCACAGATGAGACTGGCCCAATATAGTCCCTGTTCTAGGTTCTAGTGTTGCTATTTCTCCTATCTACTATGGCCCAGCAGATTCAACTAAGAATCCAGAAAGCTTTGATTTCAGCTTCACTCCATGTTCAAAATAAGTAAAATGCCCCCTTCTGAGTAGGAAATCTTTTTAAATGTCATTGGTTAATTTTTAGTCAATAACTCTAAAATGTGACCCAAATTATCTTTTGTGCTCTATCCTTCCTGGGTGGGACTCTTTATCTGACCCTTTCCAGCCAGTTCTCTTCTGTTTATTCATACTTCCTGTTATTAATTATATCAAAACACAGCTTACAACAGAGAACACAAGAAATTACAAACAGAGTCTGTCTCGTAGACTTCTTCATGTAGTTCATGTAATGGGTCTTAGTACTCTGGCAGGATCTGCAACTTGGGGCCCACTGTGCCTTCTGTTATCATGATTTCCTGAAACAAAATAGCAAGCTCGCTTATTAGGACAAAGACAAGTAGTTTCACCACCCAGATTGTATTCCTAAGGCCAGGCGATTATCCAGAATCCACTAGGTGTGCACAGCTGGCCTGGAAGACGTGCAAGCTGAGCTCGGGCCCTAGTCTTACTACTGAAGAACAATTGAAGCTCCTCTGGTGGTGGTGTATCTGAAAACCTTGAAATACTTAACTGTCTCCAATAATTAATTGACCTGGCACATATCCTTGTTCAATAAAAAAGTACTTGATTTTAATGAAAAAGAATGAAGCCATTTACTAAAATGTTAATACATGTAAAGCACTTGGAAGAGAGCCTGGCCCGTTCTAAGTGCATGGTGATTATTCTCCATCTGACCCTCAGCAACCTCCCTCCTTTCATCCTTCATTCTCTCATCTTTTTTTATTTCCTCCAGCTCTCTTCCCAGGAAATGGGACCTCCTTCTGTAAAGAACTACATCACCCAGGTTCCCTTTCCAGCCAGCTTTGGCTTGGGGCCAGCCAAATGAAGGAAGGAAGCATCAGGGAACCAGAAGGAAGAAAAAAAAAGATAGGAAATTTTCTTCCTGCACCCTTCTGCTTCATTCTCCTACAGTAACCCAGTCACTCCATTACTAAACTCCACTGGTTGGCCCTTTCTCTGCAGCTACAGTGACATTGTTTGCTCCCTCTGTCCCTCAGCCCAGGAAGGATAATGCCTTCCCTCTGTTACTAGTCCCTATGTGTTTCAAAATCCCATATTTGTTTCCTTAACTCTGCCCAAATCTCTGTGACTAGTCCCTTCATTAAAATCAGTTTGCTTAAATCAGTGGTTCTCAACTCTTCTTGCACATTCTTATCATCAAGGGAGCTTTTAAAAACTACCAATGCCTGGGTCCCTACCCCGCAAGAGGTTGATGTATCAGTCCTGGGGTGGTGCCTGGACACTCATGTTGTTTAAGAGCTCTGCAGGTAATGAAGCCAGCTTTGAAAACAACTCATAAAATCTTCTTTTAAAAAAATATATTGCCAAAACCGGTTTGGGTCAGTGGATAGAGCATCGGCCTGCAGACTGAAAGGTCCCGGGTTCGATTCCGGTCAAGGGCATGTACCTGGGTTGCAGGCACATCCCCAGTAGGAGATGTGCAGGAGGCAGCTAATCGATGTTTCTCTCCCATCGATGTTTCTAACTCTCTGTATCTCTCCCTTCCTCTCTGTAAAAACTCAGTAAAATATATTTAATATATATATATATATATATATATATTATTATTGATTTCGGAGAGGAAGGGAGAGAGAGAGAGAGAGAAAGATAGAAACATCAATGATGAGAGACAATCATCAATGAGCTGCCTTCTGCATGCTCCACACTGGGGATCTAGCCTGCAACCCAGGTATGTGCCCTGACTGGGAATCAAACCGTGACCTCCTTGTTTAGAGGATGACACTCAAGCACTGAGCCATGCTGGCTGGGTCTGAGTGAATGCTGTTTTCTGCAAAGACCCTGTCACCTATTGTTTTCATAATTACTAACATCAGCACCCTTATTTATGCTATGCTAATTTAATAGCTGTCCCCAGTCTAACTGCTGAGGAATCTTGTACACAGAGGTTAAGTAATGTTCTGAAAATTACATGATTTCTAAGTGGCAGAGATTTTGGATTTCAAATTATCTGGCTCAAAAGTTCATGACCTTTATGCTCTTTCCACTATGATGTACTACCAAGATCAGAGCATCTCAAACTTTCATGTGCATATGAAACACTTGGGGACCTTGTTAAAATACAGTCTTTGATCCAGTAGTTCTGGGGCCTGAGGAGTTGCATTCAAAGACCTTCCAGGTAATGCCAATGCTGCTGGTCCAAGGGCCTCACTTTGAGTATTAAGGGCATAAGCCACTATTTCCCACCCTCTCCTTTCTTCAAACCTTCAAGAATTCCTCTCCTGTCCTCATCATTTTCATCTGATGACCTTGCTTCTCACCACACTGAGAAAGCAAAAGCATTCAAAAGACTCGCATTATCACATTCAGCTAGGTATCCCATCTGCCCCTTTCTACTTTGTCTTCCCGCCTGTAACCATAGGTGGAATATCTATGCTCCCATTCAAAACCAATCCATCCAGAGCACCGCATCCCTCCTGCTCTTGTTCAACCAAGGGCACTGCTTCAGGAATATTCTCCTCTCCACTGCAGCATTACTTTTCCTCTGTACTGGACTGTTTGTATAATTATATACAAACATCATTATTTCTCTTATCTTAAAACACAAAACGCTTATTTTGATTCCATCCTCCCCATCAACTTTCACTCCAATTTTTGTACATATTTGCAAAGAAATTATACAAGTGATCCACATCTGTTGTCACCAATTGTTTTCTTGTTATTCTTAGCTTTTATCAAGGTCACCAATGAGATTTATATTGCTACATCCAGTGGTCAATTTCAGTCTCCCCCTCACTTTTTATTGGCTTCATTCATTTATTAACGGTCTCCTCCATGTTACAGGTTAGAACACCACACTGTTGCCTTTTTTCTTTTTAGCTGTCGCTTCTTATCCCTGACTTTTAACTTTCGCATGCCCAAGGCTCAATCTTTAGTTCTCTACCTATATTTACTCCTTTAGTGATATTTCCTAGCAGTATGACTTTAAATACCACAGATATTAAATATTTAGAATTTATACCAAAAAATTAACCATACACCAAAAATTTAGACCAAATTCATACTTTCACTCAAGCTTTCACTTGAAATCTACACTCACAAATCCAGCTGCCTATGTAACATCTTCATTGGGATATCACATAGACATTTGAAGCATAACATATTCAAGACTGAATTTATGATATTTGTCCCCAAACTGGTTTCACCCAGTTTTCCCCATCTTGATCCATTTCCAACCTTTCAGCTCCTTGGGCCAGAAATCTTGAGATCACCCTTGACTCTTTCACACCTCACATTCAACATAATATGAAATCCTATTGATTCTTCAAAATACATTCAGAGTCCCATACTTCTCACCACCTCTACTACTCTGCCCTTTTCTGACCCTCTTGCTTGGCCTATTGCAATAACCTCTGGAAACAGCTCCTTTATTCTATACTTGCTACCTGACATCCACATCTCTTTTAACAAAGCAGGGAGTGCTCCTTTTAAAATGCAAGTCAGATCGCATGGCTTCATTACTCAATACCCTATAATAGACTTCATTTCACTCAGAGTAAAAGCCAAAGTTTTCACTACAGTCAAAAGTGTATGCGTAATCCATCCACCTTCCTGCCTCCCAGTGTGACTTCTTGGACATCATATCCTGATACTTTTCTGCTCAAGCACTTCTCTCCAGATATATTGATTATCTTGATACTGTTTGAACTTCCCAGGTATGTTCTTGCTTTCTTGTCCTTACACTGGCTTTCCCTTCTCCCTCAAATGTCCTTTCTTGAGTATCTCTGTATATAAAGCTCTCCATCAAGCCTTTGCTCCCATGTCACCTTCTTAATGAGTCCTAATCCTGATCACTCTTTTAAAAATTGCAACTCTCATACTCCACTCACTACTTCTCTCTGGCTTTCCTGATTTCCATTACTCTGTTCATTTATTTTTATTTTCCCACAATATGCAATCTCCTTATTTACTATGCTTGTTATTTATTTCCTGGAATATATATTTCCAAGAGAAGAGGGGTTATTATCTTTTGTGTCCTAATCTTTTTTTTAAAAGTACCTAAAAGAGTGTCTGGCACATAGAGGTACTCAAAAAGTTTTGCTGAATAAATAAATGAATAGTTTTTGTAATGTTTTAAGATTATAGATAATAAAATAAACTTTTATTAGTCAAGAACCAAAAGTCTTAGTGTTGTATAAATATGGTAATAAATACTCAGACATAACACATGCAAAAGACAAGTGTTCTATCTCTTTCTAGACCAATTTGCTTATCTAAATCCAAAGAAACTACTTCTCTCTACTTGGGAGTGGAACTTACTGATATGTGGGAATTATTCTCTTCTCTTAGCTTTGGCGTACTCTAATATCTCAATCAAAGTGAACAGCTATTGCCTACTTTCTATGCTAACAGATTTGCCAACATTTTATAGTATAAAAATATGTCTTGTGGCATGGTATTTGGGCTATTGACAGAGTAAGGGAATCTAGAGGGTGTGGGATAATATTCAGTGTTGCACAGAGCCTTCAGGGTAATGTTCTCAAGAATCAATGATTGGAGGCCAACTAAATAGCCTTGTTCCTTCAAATACGAACCTGGTTACTTTATCAAGAAAACAGATGTTTATTGCTTTCAGGCAGAAAATAATAAGTCAGGCAGGTTTACAAGCCCCCTTTCCATCTTGAAAGCATTTCTGTCAGCTTTTTCATCCTCAGAGAAAATTGCCCAATCAGGCCCTAAAAGGGAGATGATGAGTGGGCGTCATACTTGGCATCTCATTTCTTCTTCCCAGCCAGGGATATAGTGATGCTGTTGACCTCCCACTTAAGGAAAAACATTTTTGACAGCAAAGTTGTCTCAGGGCTTTTCCTTGGAGCAAGGAAACCAGGTAACTATATTCTAATGCAGAAAACCAAGGGAACCTGGCATTAGGCTCTCAGGACAGCTCTAATGATGCTTTAGAAAGAATGATTCAATAGCTGGCATTTAATATAAGGAAGAGAAGAATCTTATGTCCTCCCCTAAAAAGTAATTTGGAACAGGCTAAAGGAGTCACCTAGAAAACCTATTCATCCTTTTTGATGATCTGAATTTTAGGATGATTTTCTATACCTTTCAGAAAAATTCATGAAAGAACAATGATGGTTATAAGAAATGGTCAGAGTCTCTGAAAGTCTATATCCCAAGTTCAGAAAACACTCAGTAAAGTTCTCCAAACAAAGAGGCACTCTTTTGAATGCTCTAACTTTTAAGCATTTTAATAATGTTTTTAAAAATACATAAGGTGACTACATAAAAAAAGAGAGGGTAGTAAGGTTTTGTTCACCTTTTAAGTTAGAGAATAGCCAGGACCAAAGGAGCCTAAAGAATCTTTATCAACAACAAATGGGAAGGGAATCCAAGCATTGCTTGCAGATTGAATACATGTTTTACAAACATGTAATAGTATTATTCACATGGGTATACCCTATAAAGGTCATTAAGAATCCTTCAAGCTAGTCTGAGTTGCTTCAGAGTCAACTACTGATATTCATATATATGCGGTCTCCAGCTTCACTTTGCCAGCCGGGTGAGGACACTCACTCTGTGTTCCCTTTATATGGTCTGTTTAATTCTCCATTTTTTTCTTATGGGTGAGTCATACCCCCCCTCCCCCAGCACTGTTAATCCTGAAAGCAGGGAAAGCATGGGTTTTGGAGCTCGGCCATCTGGGTTTATATCCCAAGTCTGCGCTTAGCAGCAGAGCAAAGAACCAGTCATTTAACATCTAAGTCTTTGTTTACTCTATTTGAAAAGCAGAAAGTGATCAAAATAATATAAGAAGAATATAGGATTCCAGTGTTCAAGGTGATTTGTAAATTAAATATTATACAAATGTTAATTTCCCAAGTGACATGTAACTCTCTCTGGCTCATGATGTGTAGGTCAATATTTTACAGTTCACCTGATTTTCTTGGTCTTTGCTGAACCATCTCAGTCATTTTGTCTTAAGAAATTGGGTTAGCTGGGGGGAAGAAGGAGAATATGAGAAAATTAGATTTGTACCTCTATAGCACAGACATTATTGTGCTTCTGTTGCCTCAGCTTATCTAAATATTTTACATTCATGAGCCAGTCCTCCTTTTCATACTCTTTCCAAAATAAAGTCATAATTCATGAAGGTCATTTTTAATGTAATATCCCCAGTTTGGGGCATTTGATATGCAGATTAATCCACAAAGTTCTACAGTACCACCAGCATTTCCTCCTTCGCCACATTCCCTCTAGCTATGCAAATTGATGCCTGTGCATAACATGGAGAATGGGCATTTCCTTTGTTTATTTTTCTCTAGAGAAATGCACTTCTATAGATGTTTAAATGAGCTGTACAGTATTTCCATGGGCTCAACATACTGGGCTTCAATTAAGTACACCATTTTTGCCTCTTGGTTCTCAATTCTCAATTCATGTTCTTACTGATCAAAATATTATTTGCCACCCATGAAGGGATTGTATCCATAAGAGGAAGGTATGGACATTTGTAGAATATCTAAAAAGATTAATTTCAAGAAATATAAACTCACTTTACTAGCAGGATAATAACAAAACTATAGGTGAAATTATGTTAAAAATAGATAAAGAAATCAAATTTTTCCACTGAAACAAAACAATAGATGAAATGAAAAATAATCAGGGTGTATATATCTTTCAAATTAGTGCCTTCATATTCTTGGGGTAAATTCAGAAGAGGAATAGCTGGATCATCAGGTAGTATGCCAGGTGAAATAAGTCAGATGAAAAAAGACAAAAACCAAATGATTTCAAACAAAAACAACAAGACAAATTCATAAATACAGAGAGCAGATTGATGGTTACCAGAAGGACAGTGTGGTCAGTGGAGGGCTAAGTGGGTAAAGGGTGTCAATTATATGATGACTTTTGGTGATGAACACACTATAATGTATTCAGATATGTAATTATAATGTTGTACAGCTGAAAATTATTCTTAATTAATGCTACCTCAATAAAGAAAAGAGGTCTGTAGAAAAAACAAATAAAACAGTTTTTTTTTAATATTCTATTCTCCCACAATGGGTCTCTTTCAGTCCACATATGCTTTTATTACTCTCACCATCTTTCTTTTCTTTCTCTTTTTCCTTCCCAACGTGAGGAAAACATTAGAGAGAAAATGGTAAAGGGCACATTTTATTATAGCCATGAATAATAGATATATCTTGAATTTTCTAAATTTAAAAAATGATAGTTTTTAAGAAAAATTAACATTACCAATATTGATTAAGGAGACTACAGAAAGCCTATATATATACTAATAAACATGATTGAAATGGAAAAAATTACAAGATGATTCAAAACTACTATAGTACAGACTTACAGGTGAAGTCTTCAAATCTTTCAAGGATAGATAATTAAAATATATAGACTGCCTCAAAATATAGGGGGGAAATGGATATATGATGTCAAAATTTGACCAAGTACCAAGCAAAACAGAACATTAAGCAAATCTCACCAAAGAACATAGATGCTATTAATCAAAGGAAACAGCCTTGTAGAACTTTCAAACATTTTAAATTAACTTTTATACAGACACTGTCCCAAGTTACGAAACAGAAAAGGGACTTATATTTCTATATGTATTTTGTAAGTTTTACTTTGTAAAGTTTAGTATGTAGTCAATTCTTTATGGACAACAAGGCTGTTTTCATAAACAAGACAATCTGAGGTGGAAGATCGTAGATCACAAGTGCATTTACGTAGCAGAGAATTGAAACTCCGCAGTTCAGCAGGAAAACTAGTTGCAAATGGATCAATGTTGTACATATTTTGCCTTCTATTCTTAGATTAAGATAATCCAGAAGTCTAAAAAAGGAAATATAGGTGCATTTTGTCTCCGTACTCAACAAAACTTAGTAGTCAGAAATCTCTAGCACAATAATTGTTTACTTTGGGAAGCTTTTATTTGTGACTTCATTTCAATAATTAGAGGGCTTTGTGTCCATTCTATAGTGGCCGCCAGAGACCTTGTGGGAGGGTTTCTCCTCACGGTGCTGCTCTGAGAATGAATGATGAAATATCTGCCGATTTATTTAAGGATGAGATTAAAAACCGGTAAAAACACCATTTTTTCTTCATTGTAATATCAAGGTTATGTTGGCTTTATAAGATGTTAGAAATCGCTCCCTCTTTTTTTAATCTCTGGAAGACTATTTATCCCAGGATTATACAAAAATTAAACCACAGAATATTAAACTATAGAGCTGCTCAGCATATTTAACAAGCAAGTAGATAAACTCTTGACTCTAAGTTGGGAACAGAGCATGGACGATTTCTAAGCTTAATTTATCATAAAATCCTTTCTTCAAGGAGGCCACCTGTTCTATAAAGTATACCTTGAAAAATACTCAAAATATTTCAGTTAAATTTATGAACAACAGAAGCATATCAGGAACTATATTTTAACATTATTTCTGAAGTGCTGATAAAATACAAAAGCAATAAAGAGTTTAATGGTTCAAATGTCAAAAAGCAGGAGGTAACATTTTCATTGAGAGACTATATGATTTCCTCCTAAAAAATACAAAGAGTTAACTGAAACTATCAAAATAGACAAAAGGAATACAAAAGAATGTTACTATAACATATAACCTCTCTTATAAAATACTACAAAGCAAAAGTGAAAACTCCTTCTGACCCTCAGATTAGCCATTTCTTTAAAAAAGCAAAAATGTGAAAATAAATGAATAAAATTTTGACTTGGTGAGGACACTTGCTAAAATAATTTCATGAAGTGATTTTTCTGGTTTTCATATACCCATTTGGTGGATTTCGTCATATCAAGGATTTAAATATGCCAAGTTCAACATTCTATGCTAATTTATTAAAAATCCATCTTTTCTGGCTACGAATAAGTACTTCTTAGACTTCCTCATTTTCATCACCAGCTCTAGCAATGGTTTATTTCTCCCTGAAGGGCTATTTTTCATAAATATACTAAGGTTTTATCACTTAAGAACAGCTACTGCATCAGAGAGGAGAACACAGCTAAAGTGAGCCACACATGGGAAGCCAGCTGCTTCCCTCGGTGCTATTGTGACCGGCTCCCACCTATCATGCTCTCAGTGTGCACAATTCAAATTCATGACACCACAAAACTGCACATTATTGTGTGACATAAATCTCTGAAGTTGCTTACAAAGAACACAAACTGTGATGTTGCATCCTTCAGTGCCCTGGGTCTGCTGAACTACAGCAGATAAGTACGGTAATTTTATAGAGCCTTAAAACATTTCACTCTGGGTCACCTAGATTAACTTTAGCTAAAAATATCCCACTGCATGTATCTTGTTGCCACCTATTAAAAAAGTGTGTATAATATCTGAAATTTGTGAGAGATTGCATATTCGAATAATGTAAGATAAGTGCATTTAGCAATGAATAATGGATGGGCATCTTCAAAATAATACTGTGTGGCAGATTATAGATCATCTAACATTAAATAATTCATCTGCTTAGTGCCCTTACATCATAAGGATTATGAGCCCCATTTAACACACAAGGAAGCATAGGCCTTAAGAGGTTAACTGGCCTTTTCAGGGCCTCATGGGAAATGGTTGGTAGATAGAGGATGGTGGATCAAAAATTCTTAGCTTTGAGCCATTTTCTCTGCTCCTTGGATATTGTTTTCCTGTGATTAGAACATTTTCTCATTTTAACTGGTTGAATGTTCTTGACCTATACTGAAATCTATTCATAAGCATAAGCATATAGCATAAGCATCATACAGACATACCGTACATACACAAAATGAGAAGATAGAAAATCATATAGGGCCAGTCAAGTAACTTGAAATTGCATGTAATGATTACATATGGAAAGAGAATACTACTCCTTAGCCTTAGAAATCTTAACTAAAACCCTAAATACTAAAGTTGATTCTCAAACTCCAGTTTCAGACCCATCTGTCTGGGAGTCTTCATTATTAACAGTTATGAGTAGGTAATCCTAAGGTGATTATTCCACAGGACACATTTTTTAAAAATATATTTTTATTGATTTCAGAAAGGAAGGAAGAGGGAGAGAGCGATAGAAACATCAATGATGAGAATCATTGATTGGTTGCCTCTTGCAAGCCCCCCACTGGGGATTGAGCCCACAGCCTGGTCATGTGCCCTTGACCAGTATCAAACCTGAGACCTTTCAGTTTGCAGGCCGATGCTCTATCCACTGAACCAAACTGGCTAGGTCTCCACAGGCCACATTTTAAGAGACACTACAGGATAGCATAGTGCTTAAGAGTTCATCCTTTGGAGTCAGGTGGACCTTGGTTAAAAATATCTTGTCTAATATTGGGTTCCATCAGAATTGGATTTGAATGCCAGTTTATTTGGGAGGCCATTCCGGAGGAAGGAATGAAGGCAATATAAGATGTAACAATCAGCCAATCACTGTGAGCCACACTGACCTCTGCATGGCACCAGGTCTCAAAGCTGCCCCACCCAAAAGCAAGAACACTAACATATGTATCTACTAATTCCTTTTGGTCATCTTGTCATCTGTGGAAACTGTTCACAGAGCTTCTACCCCCTGGACTCCAACCTGTCCTCTGTGGACTTAACATGTTCTGAAGGCCAGAAATAGCTCTCCCACAGTAGCAGCATCATAGGGGAAAGAAAGAAAGAAAGAAAGAAAGAAATACCAGATGAGAATGTGGCAGGAAAGGGGACCTGAACTGACACAGGTGACGAAAGTAGACATTTAAAACTTTAAAAATAAGAGAAAAGCAAAGTTTTAGAGGAAAAGCCCCAGGCATGAAACCATGTAATGCTTAAGTGGGAGAATTAATAGGTGTAAAATTATTAATGATTAAGAGTGAGAATAAAAGATTATTAAATAAGCTAAAACTTACAAACTTAACTTTATAAGACCTCTAAGATTATTTTTTTTGAAAAGGCAGATACTGGTAATTTCTGTCGGTGCCAAGCCCTAACATCACTATTTACCCAGTTTTCCTGGGCTGACAGAGTCCTGGCTTAGAAACAGGTAACGGATAAAGCATCTGGCTATCAGGCACCTTTCTGCCTGACTTATATTTGTTATATTAACTTTAGCATACCAGGGATCAAAAGATGGCAAGTGGGGGGGAAACACACACACACACACACACACACACACACACACACACACACACAATGGTAAATGGGCCAGCCATTGGGACAATTATCCAGAACAGGACCAGGAGGCTGATGAAGGCTCCTGCTCTCTGCTTTGGAGCCAGTTTAACCAACCCAGACCACAGAGCCCAGTAACTCTTTGGGGGTTCATGCTTGCCACTTAAAATGCGTTTATACCCTTCCTCACTCTTTTTCTTATCTGAGGCATTATTAGTCTTTTTTTTTTCCACTGCTCATACTTACCACAACCGACTAAGTATATAATTTTCAGGGGCCCATACTAAATGAAAATACAAGTCTTGTTCAAAAAGCGGGGAGGTGGGGGGAGGGGATTGCTGTTAAAGGCATTACATTTGTATTCCTTTTTTCTGTGTGTTTTTTTTTATTCTCTTGGTATACCATGGAATTTTTAAAAAATATATATTTTTTTTATTGATTTCAGAGAGGAAAGGATATGGAGAGAGAGAGAGAGAAACATCAACGATGAGAGAGAATCATTGGTCGGCTGTCTCTTACACGCCCCACACTGCGGATGGAGCCCACAGCCCAGCATGTGCCCTGACTGGGAATCAAACTGTGATCTCCTGGTTCATAGGTTGACGCTCAACCACTGAGCCATGCCAGCTGGGAATATCCCGGAGTTTCTGATTAGCTTTTAATGTTATTCTAAGTGAAAAATAGCAAAAAACTTTTCTTTTGAATTATTAACATGAATGTTACCATTCATTTTTATATTGTACAATACAAATTTAAATTGCAAATATAAGAGCATTTTACTTGAATGGGGAAATCAACAATTTACACAATTTGTATTCTTCAGTTTGCACACATATATGTACTTTGTTCTTGCCAGGACAGTGAAAATGGTATAGAAAATTAACTCAGTTTTTCAATTTCACTTCTTAATACACATAGTCTCTACATTTTGTTAACTGATGAGTAAGTAAGACTGGAAAAAAAGGAGCTCTGGGTTGTCCTACCATTCCATCTATGTCATCATTTTCAACATAGGCCATTGGCTAATACAGGGAAGTAGCACAGATAATAATGGATTAATAGGGTTCTTTGGTAATTAGTGTTTCTTAGATGGAATTGCCTTCTTTCTGCATTAAAAGCAGTTTTAGTTCTAATGGAATGTAGTTCTTGGGGCTGTCATCACCCTTGCTTATTCAGTCATGGATGAGAGAAGTTTACCTTATACTCATTTTTATTAATAGTGAATTCCCACACATGGTGGATCACCTGAAACTGTGTATTCATGGTAAACACCATATACAAATAGGAAGACAAACAATGGTAGTGTATATCTCTTTTTCTCATGCCCATGCTTCATTACCTATCAAACTTCAATTACAAAACTCAAGTTCAAAGATAAAAATTTCAAGAAGACAATGACAAAACTTTCAACCAAGCACAACCATGCCCTTCTGAACATGGGCCCTGTGAGACTGCAGAAGTCGAATGCCCATGATGTGTGCCTGACCACATGTGTGAGCAGTGTAGTTGTCCAGGGTGGTTACAGACCAAGTGTAATAAGAGGTCATAGAAAACTTTCCATAAAACCTAATTCACCGTGTTCCTAAAAACCATCGTGTTGCTGAAGAACATCTTTTAGCAAATATAAAAGTGTTTAGATACTTTTATGTGACTTTTTAAAAGTAATAACTGTGATTTAAATTCAAATGACATGAAAGTATTGTATTAGTTAATTTTGTTTATATATATATTTTGTTGCTAGGAGTTTTACCAAACTTTTGGACTGCAGCCAGATAAAATTATTCTTGGGCTGACTCCCAGTTATGAAGATTGTAGACCCAAGTCCAAAGGTCAAGATCAAGGACTAGAAACTGGCTGCTTGGAACTATTAGAATTGAGAAAGTGATCTCAGAATTACAGAAAGAAATCTTAAAGTTTGTTGATTTGTAGCACCTCATTTTCCTCCCACTTAGATTCTCACAAGGGGAATCCATTAGATATTAAGATGGAAGGAAATCTATTGCATATTGAAGTTGATGTTTTTAAACTGCTGGTTAAACATGAAGATAATGCTTGGGTATAGTAAAAATTAAACAATCTAGGTCTACTCAAGGGAATATGGTCATAGAAACATGGATCCAAGAAGAATAGTAGCTAATCTCACAAACTTGTATATTTTGCAAATGACCTTAGATTTAATGCCAGTTCCATGACTCTACAAGAGCCATACCATCTTGGATAAGTGTTTGTCACTAGTGTTTGTCACAGCAGTAATATCTCTTGAGTTATTTAACCACCTGTCGTTTGGCCTAGTAATATTGGGAAAGTGACCATGATATTCCCAATATCTCTGGAAGGCCAGAAAAAAACTATCACCCAACTGTATGAATGGTGAGTCTAAAATTCAGATACATAAGAAGGATTACACAGAAGGCACAGATTTGGGCAATGATAAAGCCTAAAATAAATTCTGAGTTTCCTGCCCTCCAAACCCATGTTCTTTATTCAAATACATTTTGGTCTGTATTTTAGGTGATTTTATCTGTGGTCTTAAATGGATTTTTACAAGGTTAGTAGAGTTTATGCAGGCTGTCACATATGTTTTAGCAATGCTGATGTTAAGTTCTGCATGTGTTTTATTTTATTCCCTTAGTAATCTTAAAAGTAGGACAAGAATTATTTAAAGGGGAAAAGAGATTATTATTTCAGTTTAATAGTCCCAACAGAATGGGGAAAACTTGGAAAGTGTAAAGAGTTCTATATTCCTATTAAGTGTGACTCAAAAGCCACCCTTGGTTTTATAGTATTCTACCTATAATCTTAGCTCTCCCTAGCATTTTCTTTTCAGGATTGCACAGCAGCTAATCCTCATAAAGGAAAAATCACACAAGAAATTTAAACTCCAACACTTTTGCTAAAATTCCTATAGGAAAACATCTTCCCCCTCCCCATGACTATAGTAAATTGACTACATGGAATAGAGTTCAACTTATCCCTTCAATATTCATCTTTGGATAGAATCCAAGCCGTAGCCAAGAAATGTATAGAAAGTCCGGCATGATCAGACATAGATTATCTGGAATATACTTTTGTGGTCTCAGCAAGTAATACTTCATGGATAAAAAGATATTGGGGGGGGAAACCACTAACAAAACACATATATAACTTAGCTATCTAATTCTAGTAAGTATCAAGATACCTACAATGTATACATCTACACTTAAAAAGAATTTCAAAGAAACCCATAAACAGGGCCAATGTTTTTGTTTTATTTTATGAAAAAACAGCTCAGATATTAGGGGCTCCCCCAAATATCTCCCCAAATATAAGTAAAAAGTAAGAAATTATTTTATTTTCTCCCCAAATGGAAATAAAAATAAGAACCTTATTTTCTCACCAATATGACATAATGGAAATTTTCTCTCCAAGTTTGTTGTTTAATGAGAGGTCCTAATACACATACCAGTGAAAAGTATTGGGTGTGTGTGCGCGTTTGTGGTGTGTGTGTGTGTGTGTGTGTGTGTGTGTGTGTGAAAGAGAAAGAGATACAGAGAAAGAGGGCAATATTTAATATAAGAAATGAAGAAGAAAATTGAGAAAGCAAATTTAGTATAAAATATGTAAATTTTACCAATAATCTGCTTAACCTCACTAGAAATCAGAGAAATGGGTATTCAAACCATAATGAGATACCATTAGATTGCTAAAATTTTTTAAAGGCTGACAATAGCATATGTAGTGAGGGTATAAAGCAATAGGAACTCTAATACATTTCCCATTTGATTACATATTAGTATAACCACTTTCAAGAACAATTTTACAATATCTAGTAAAGTTGAAAGTATACAGTTTTAACCAAAATAAAAAACACCCACATATCTGTTCATTGAAATCTGAAAAATTAGCATTTCATTTGAAATGCTAATCATAAATGAAAATGAATGAATTGGAGCTATATTATTAGTGTGGATGAATCTTCATAGATATTGTTGTGAAAAAAGCAAATTACAATAAAAGATGTACAAATTACCTTTTATATAAAGTTTATAAGTATTCACTTATATGCACTAATTTCACAACTAAATGCTTGAGAATAAAAAGCATGTGATTCAGGATAGAGATTACTCCCAAGGGCCTGGGGAGATGAGATTGGGGGTAGCATAGAGAGGCTTCCAATTGATATGTCATTTTTTTTTCTCATGCTGAATAATGAATCATAAAGTTTCATTGTATTATTTGTATATCTTTCTGTGTATCTTAAATAAGTTCTTATAAATATTAAAAGCCCTACTCATAATATGACAAGCACATCACAGACTTCCTGCAACAGCATAATAGTGAGGGCCTGGCTAGTAGCACACTGGTTTTCAGGATATTTCTGCCCTCTATGATAACTCTGCCTATTAGTCAAGAAAAATGGCTTTGACCTGGGCACTCTAACATTTCCAGGGGATTACTAGAGCTCTCAAGTCCTGCCACTCTGGAAGGGAATGATGCTTTTGTAGGCAAGAATGCCTTTGGAAAGTGTTTAGAAATGGTCTACTTTTTTACCACATCCATATATTCAGGAGTACCTAAGCAAGACATTGACTTTGATGATGCAAACTGGTGTTCTGCCTATAAGCTAGCAAAGATATTGCTAAACCTATTTAAGGACTTAATGTACATCCAATTTTCCTATTTCCTGACAAAATGATGATGATGAATGGGTCAGGGCTTCCCTAAAATGCTTCAGACTCCCTAGAGATGGGGCTTTCATATAAAGGAATGCTCTTCCGTCTCCTACTCCTAGATCAATACAAAAATCCAGCCTTGGATTTCATATTAGGTGGCTCCTGGCTGCCTGTTTCAGGCTCCCAGGCTCCCCTATATGTAAACATGGCTGTGTTGTCTTGGGTGGTGTCTCCCTCCAAGGACAGAATCATATTTCTCATTAGTTTGCAAAATAGCCTGATGTACTAACTGTATTTTCCACTGAAATTCCCAATACTGGGTGAGTCACGCTGAAGATCCTGTTGAAGCCAGTCTGGGCTGCTTCCTCATGTTTACAGCAACAGAAAAATCAAGAGCTTAATATTTAGAGTCTGACTTGCACTCTAGATACATCCACGGACCTATGGGTACTTGATCAGCTTAGGGTTTATTAAAGTGCTCTCTTCTTTTAATTATAAACTATTAAAATCCACCCAAGAATTATGACTGAAAGCAAGAGCCTGAAGTTATAATGGAATCAGAATTCCTGTGTTTTTCTGCGAGGGAGGCAAGGCAGGGACATTAGAACCACTTGATAAGCACTAAATAAATCATATTCCCTTACTCTGGTGCAGAGGGACCCGCACTTCCTCTGCTAGGTCCAGCTGATTGATCTCTATAAAAATCTCAGCAGGCATTTGTGTCCTAGCAGAAGCTGAGCTGGGATGAAATCATGGAGTGCCTAAGGACAGAACCCCCTCTCCCTATTCCCATGGCAACTGTCATTCTCACAGGAACGTAAGAGATGTCTTGGATTTGAGATTTCTCTTGGAATGCCCTCTGACATGGAAATGTCTTATTAAATTTCAAAGCTTCAAGTACTGAGACTCAAGGGAGTCTTCTATTGTACTGGGGTAGGGAAGTGT
Source organism: Myotis myotis (assembly GCF_014108235.1). Taxonomy (NCBI): domain Eukaryota; kingdom Metazoa; phylum Chordata; class Mammalia; order Chiroptera; family Vespertilionidae; genus Myotis; species Myotis myotis. The sequence goes on from NW_023416335.1 coordinate 17,441,922, forward strand.
TTTCCTTATTGGGAAACAAACCTTGGCCATTTGGTGGAATTTATAGGTTGGCATATTTTGCTCAAAATAATGCAGACTTCTTCATGTAAGTAGTTCTAATCAGTCATAAAGTGGTTTAGCTCAGAAATTCAAGCATTCTCTGACATTGCAGTAATTGGAAGAGAGGACAGATGTCTAATGATCAAAGATGATGCAGAAAAAAATTAACTGAGTGAGGTCCCTGACAACACTGAGATTATATCTGAATTTCTCACAAAGCTTCAATTAACTCTATTAGGATTCATGACTTATGGTAGCATCCATTTATGCAAACCAATGGCCAGAAGAAATAAACTGAATATATGGAAAATGTAAAGAACTGAAAGATAAGCATAGGGTAGGCAGAAAAACAGGAGATATGGGACTGGGGTTGGGTGGAATCTGGTTTTGGTGTTGTTACTGTCTGAGTAACTTCGGGCTGGTTATTTGAACACTCAAGCCTAGGTTTCCTCATGTAAAACATGAAGTGACTGGACTAGATATTTTCAAATACCCCTCTTTATTCTTGAAATCTAGGACTCACACCCTTGACAAAATTAAAGGGAGAGAACTATGGGGCCATATTAGGAAGACAAATTCAACATTAATAATTTCTGAAGATAAGCCTGAACTAAAGAAAGTTTCAGGTGGAGATAAATAATAATCAAAATGATAAATTTCTCTTCATAAAAGGAGGAATATGTGACAAGTCCAAAACTTTGACGTTTTTAGAGTCGGACTTTTCCAAATGAAAAGAAATGGTGAAATGCCAGTCAGTTCCGTCTTCTTGTAGTTTCTCTTCCTTTGTATTCTTGATAGTAACTTAATGTTTTCTGAAGAGGGATGAGGTACAGATACATAAATGAACAACTGTCAGTGAAATTCTCTCCCATCTTTATTTTAAACCATACAACACAGAACAGATCAGAACATGGGATCCTGAGAATTAATCACTCTCCTACTGGTTCTGCTGTTCTCTCCTCATGTCTCCCCAGTTCACTATAAGAACACAAGAGTAGAGAATTCTGATACCAGTTAAGTAGGGTCAGGATACCTAGTGTTGTATGTAGGTGATCAAACTGTCCTTCAGAGTGTAGATAAAAGTACCTTTCGTGCTTTTCTCTAAGGAGCAAGGGACTGCTTCTGAGTTCCAAGTTCTTAGTTCTAGCAGGGGCATGCTCACCAAGTTAAATAACCTCTCTACAAAGGGGCTATATATTAATAGAATAAAATGATTCCGTTAATGCTATGATTTTCAAAGTCACAAAATCCCAGAAGTCCTCAAAGCTCAGAAGAGGTCACATAGAATAAATATGAAATTGGCTTTATTTCACATCATAAAAACCTATGATAAGAAACTCAAAGATGAAATGTATGAAGCATATGTGAAGAATGAAAAGCTTTCCATTTTCAGTACCTTCAATACATTTTGTCTTTATTGAACTTAATACCATATGTGGTATCTGGAATGGGAAACTGAGCCAATTCTGTACTGTCATTTATATTTTATAATTAGGAGTGGTGTGTAATATATGAACATTTGTGCCTTTTTTTAAGAGCCTATAATTTTGAGCCAAAAAAACCCCCAACTGGTACAGATTTGAATTAACCCAGCAGCTTGTGAGTTAAGGAGGAAAAACTAAATGTCAAATGCCATTTCTTAATTTAACAAACATGAAATGTTTCTCCCTGCAGTGGTGATCTCTGGGATTTCCTGGTACTTATATTTCACCTCAAAGAATTCCCATACTCCACACAAAAATCAGCATTACCTTTAATATTTCCAAAATTATAAGCCTTATATCTGGCAAATCTAATAAGCTCAAGAAACCTAAATTTCTTCCAACATAAAAATCTTTGAAGTAATGGGGAAAGACTTGTAAATCACTATGCAACAAACACGTATTATTACAAACTATTATTTGCAGTAAATTTATTCAAGAAAATATTGTAGGAAAGCTCTTTAAAATTTTTATCAACTTAACTCTTAAAAACAAGTTTACTACCATATTGTTTTCAGCTTAGAAAAGACAATAAACTCAAAATATTTTTATTTTCCTTAATCTAGTTACACAACTTCTCTGTGTATATTCACCTTTAAGATGCCCTTTGTTCTTTTCCGCTCTCAGTTCCTAAACTGTGATTGTGGGAAACAGTGAAGATGTTTTCACTTGTATCTTCTTTTCCTACTGAGACTCCCTGTCCTTGTCATTAGATAACAGAAAAAATTTTATTCATGAAGACTGATCTCTAGCAAGGAGGATACAAAGAGAATATTCCTCACACTCTGGAGATTAAGCGGTTCATAATAATGGAAGATTCCTTGTATAGGTCATCGGTAAACAAAACAAATACTAAAACATTGCTGAATGAGCCAATATAAGGTCCACAGCCTTAGAGAGGTGTTCTTTGGTGATGGTGGGTATTTTTAATAACAGCCTCTTCAATCTGCTCATTCCCCTTCCAAGTATCCCTTCAATCTCTCAGCTACAAGCACCTAGTGCCCTATGCTTTCTCTGAAGCCTTAATAAGAACCTAAAATTATATTTTGGATTTATCCTGGGGTGTAAACGGTAACAACACAGAGCATTTACTATCTGGAAATCCATTTGTATTTAATGGGGGTAGGGAGCTTTGTGTTAAAGAAATGACCTTTCCTGAGAATATCTAGTATACCAATCAGTGGGGTGATCTGTCAGAGAATTGAGCCTTCTTATTGCTCTCTCTGACAATTATGCATAAGGCCAGCCCAGAGCTGGACTTCTTTTCACCACAGAGACAAGGTTCAAGGTCTGACCGTTATTTACTATACTAGAGGCCTGATGCACAAAATTTGTGCAAGGGCCTTGGCCCTGGCCCCCAGCCCCAGCCTGCCACCGCCGCCGTGGCCGAGGGGGGGGCATGGGTGGGTTGGGGGGCCTCTTTTACCTCTGCCGTGGCCTTCCCCCACCGCTTCTGCAGCTTTGTCTGGAAGGAAGGACATCCTGAAGGACGTCCAGTCTAATTAGCATATTATGCTTTTATTATTACAGATAACACATAGATTTCATCAAGGTTGGAGGAATGAAGTTGAGAAAGATAGAGACATTGAGCAAGCAAGAGAAGTTCCCCTGGTATGCCAGGATTTAAAGGCCATTCCAGTCAATACGTTAAAGTAGGTTGCAAACTACTATCCTATAGGGTGGCTTCTGACTTCATGTAGTATTATCCTATCATGGTCTGCAAATGCTCTCCTAAAGTTAATTTTGGAAGAAAAAGGACAACCTCCACATCAGCTGCTTCTCCCATTCCTTTTCCACGTAGAGCTGGAAGCCCCTGGAGTGACCAGTCTGGAGTGTGAAGACTCATATTAACAATTTCACAGGGTTAGCACTGTATTTGCAATCTCTTAATGTTTCTAGCAATCAAGGGACAACAGTGGGACACACATGGACAACAGTGACAAAGAATGAAAATTTGTGTTTTTTAAAAAGGCAAAGCAGGAAAGTCCTTTGATTCTTTGGTGCTTCCTCTTCTGAAGAAAATCCTTTTCTGTACCTCAAGCCATTGTCAAGTCCCAAGCAAATGGGAAGATTGGATATTTTAGTCTTGTCCTGCTCTTAGCTAAGATGATGTGCTCTGCACTGATGTGTTAACAGGTCTCCTCAGCCCAGTTTAGAGGGAGAGCTGCCCATAAGCCCTGCTCTCAGAAGCAAATAACCAACACACTTTTTTGTGTGGCTTTATGTACAGAGGAGACTTGCACTAACTTGGCAGGGCCGGGCTGGTCCATCACTTGGAGGAATGAGTGTAAAGAAGGTATGCTTATCATTTTAACCCTCATGGAGAAGCCACCAAGGACACATGTTATTTTGTAACTAAGAGATCCAGGCCCAGCAGAGGACCAGGCTGCATTGGAGTAGTTGGTCTTGGGGAGTAAAAGACTTCCCAGCAGTCCCAGAAAAGAACATGAAAGTAACACACCGGGGCTTCCTAACATGATGGAGGTTTCTGTCCATTTCAGCAGCATTCCTGCAATCCCCTGGCACCACTTCCTAATGTGACCCTTCATAATATGAGACCTTAAAGCCACAAGACCACTACTAAAATCCCTATAATACTTTGGCACAAAAGGGTGGGCTCAGGAGAATTTTTATCCTTTAGTCTATAGTTTTCTGGCTTTAGCTAGCTTAGCATTATCCATAAAATAGCTGGAATACATTTTCAATCATTCATCATTTATTCTTAAGGTCTGGGGCTAAACCAACAGAAAATGCTTTTTGGAGGGTCATTTCATGTATTGGAGCCTGGAAAATTAAGAATATCTTTAAATTGACGTTAGTAAAACAAAGTATCTAAAAGCAGTGGGCCTCAGGATCTTCTGTGATCATATAATCTTTAGGTTGGAGAAAAATCCAAATTGTTATTACATATATAAAGAACAAATATGAATCTCTATGTAAATCTGGTACAAACTCTTCACAGAATTATCAGATGTCCACTAATCTTTTCTTCAAGGTGTAAATTTGTCACCCAGTCCACAAAACTCTACATTATAATTCCTGTCCTCACTGTTTACTCTGCTCTCTGAGCTTCTGCAGCATCACTGGTCTACAAATATTCATCATACAGCAAATATTTGCATCTGGACACAGGAACCAACCCAGCTACTTTGAGTGGAAAGGCATTTGATATAAAGATCTGGGTGCTCACAGAACTGTTGCAAGGGTTAGCAGAACTGGCTGTAGGCTGAGCATGTAGGAGTCTTCCCACAAGACCTCCTGAAGGGCTTATCAGAGGGAAAACACCCCTGCCACATCTACAATACAGCATGTCAGTGGAACTACTAGGCATGATAGCTATTTGTGGAGCTCAAATTAAGATTTTTGGAAGGCACTGGTACCATCTCTGCAACTGTCTCTCCATACCCACAAAGTGAGTGACTGGATGCTGCAATGTGGCTGCAGAAAAAACCCATCTCCACAACCTGGCTTCCAGCAAAAACAAGTGAAGCAGCAATCAAAGGCTCCTGCCTCACTCTGTCTTCCAAGACTCATGTAATGCCTCTAATTGGAAGACTCCAACTGGCATTCAGAACTCTAGCTTTAAAAGAGTCTGGGAAATGTAGTTTTTAACCTCTACACTTTGTAGCACAGAAAAGCACACTAGAAGCAAGGAGCAATGTAGGGTAGGTGAGTATCAATTCACCATAGCAATTTACCATAAACACATATGTTACTACTAATCACAGTTTTTTTTCCTACTCTCATATTTCCTTAAGAAAACATTTGAGAGTAAGACCATATTTCAAACTTCTGAATGCCTTTTAGTACCTAGAAAAATTCATGTTCAATAAATAATTGTGGGTTGATTGCTTCACCAAATAATCTTTATTTTTCTTGGAAACAAGCTTTTGAATGTGTTTGTTAAAATGTTCAATAACACTCCTCCCTTAATAGGTAGGGCATTTTTAGCATAATTTATTTAATTTAATTTTTTGATGCCTGAAGATCTTGCAGTAACTTGAGGTCATCATTCTGAACATTTGTGATCATCATGCAGAAAGAATGAATGAAGAGGCAGTTGACAGCAGATTATACCTGATCTAATGTGCCACACCATAGCTATTTAAAGAAAAGTGCATTGATCTGAATAGTCTTGCCATACTTTACCTAATAAAAACTGAATGTAGAAAAATCTGGGTATCCTAGCTAATGAAGAGGGAATATGCTAATTGACCCCCATGCCGTTGCAAAGATGGTGGTGCCCACAGCCAATAGGGAGGGAATATGCTAATTGACTGCTCACCCTCAAAGATGGCGGCACCCACAGCCAATAAAAAGGGAATATGCTAATTGACTGCCCACCCTCAAGAATGGTGATGCCCACAGCCAATGAGGGAGTATGCTAATTGACTTCCCCACCCTCAAAAATGGCGGTGCCCACAGCCACAAGATGGTGGCACCCAGTCCCCTTAGCCCCACCGGGGCGGCAGGTGCATGGCAAGGCCAGGCCCGCCCCCAGGCCTGGCCACTCCTCACTCTTGCCTCTGGAGTTCCCCAGTCTCCTCAGCACCCCAGCCATCCAGGGCCGGCCCGAGGTGCAGGCAAGCCTTGGGTGGCGGCTGCCCAGCTGCTCAGGGCTGCCCGAGGCTCAGGTAACCAGGGCCAGCAAAGGCTTGCACTGCTGGCAGTGGCAGCATCAGAGGTATGTGATGGGGCATTGCCTTTCCCTGATCACTGGGTCGCTTCCCATCCCTGAAGGCTCCCGGACTATGAGACGGAGTCTTAGTTTTCTATAAATGAGTATCATTCTAGATAATCTAAATCTAAGAGTTAACAGCCTAATACTAACATACTGCACATCCTAATACTAACATATTAAACTTCCATTCCTGTATTGATTATCCATATAGAAAAAAAAATTTCCCCAAATCTTTTCCTGCAAAGGTAAGAAGGTTGCGTGTGGTGGCCACTGGAAGAAGTCTATGAGTCAAAAAGTCTGACTACTATAGACATAAATCCCAGAGAGAAAGAGTGACTTGCTTTGGGTCACACACCTGTTAAGTGAAAAAACTAGATCATAAACCTAGGTCTTCTGATTAGCTTAATGCTTTTTTCACTGTACAATGTATTATGTGCCTCTTTTTATAACAGAATTGTTTCACTCCTGGAAAAAAGAATATGGTTAAAGTCTCCATTTATATACCAGCCCTTGGAAGATCAAGAATCTCTAAATCCACTATCATGTATATGAAGAGGTTTGATTTTTTTTGGGGGGGTGGTGAGGTATTCCACAAAACACACACACACACACACACGCACACATACACACACTACCATCTGGTTAAAGTGGTGGTTTCAATATAGACATTAACAAAGGTGATAGTTACAGAAGGAAATTCTCAACCTCCCTTCAGCTGTGCAGTTCTATTGATTCCAGCCAATTCACTCAAAAAATTGCTATTCATAGCTACATAATGACTTAAAAAATTGAAATAGTTTTGGTAAATTCACTTCAGTATGTGATGATATGCGCCTTCAAGAAAGATTATCAGCTCTGTTCAATTTGATGAGGGAATTGGGAAAATGAGTGTCTTAAATATCATGCATTGGTAGTAAATGTTTTGTTGGCACGATAAATCATTTCCAGGAATTGAGACGTCATAGATTCAGTTTTTCTGGGAAGAAAAAGCACACAATAGACTTGGGGAGGGGAATGGATGAAAGAAGAGGCAAGTCAGTAAGTGGGAAACTTCCCAGGGCCAGCAAAATGAGATCTTCTATTATCATCTTTCTAGTTCTTAGTGAGGCTTTAATCTTATTTTCATTGAATTTAGTAATTGTTCATATCTGCAAAGATAGAGTCCATAGTGATCAATGAAACACAGAACAATAATCTGATGATCCAATGACCTATAGAAAAATTCCTCCAAATGTCTTCTCTGTTCTCTCTCAGCATGTCTAAAATAATGAATGTTAGCAGCATAATAAGGTCCTTCCTTCTCTATCAGGAGAAAATCTGATAGCAAATATATATTCTAAGGCACTGTGCTTACTAAGCAGTATAAGTAAAAGTCACTAAAAAAATGTCAGTTATTCTGCCTTTATCAATGTAAGCCAATTTCTAGGATCCAAAAGACTATTCCATAATGAAAGAATACTAACAATCTTTTTGTAAAGAACTTATTACATGCAAGGTTTCTATTAGTCAGTGTTGACACTTACAGTTGTACACAAAAAACCTTTCTGTGCAATAATGTCAACATTAAAAATTTTTAATTAAAAAAAAAGAAAGAGCCCTAGCTGGTTTGGCTCAGTGGATAGAGTGCTGGCCCACAGACTGAAGAGTAGGGGTTCAATTCCGGTCAAGGGCACATATCTCAGTTGCAGGCTGCATCCCTAGCCTGGTCAGGGATGTAAGGGAGGCAACCAATCAATCTGTCTCTCTCACATATATGTTTCTCTCTCTGTCTCTCTCCCTCCCATCCATTCTTTGTGTAAATCAATGTTGGGGGGGGGGGTGGAATATCCTTGGGTGAGGATTAACAACAACAACAACAAAAAATGGTGGCTTATCAGGAGAAAACTGATATTCATGGGGTAGTAGATTAGGGAAAGAAAAATACTGGCCAACAACCATTAACAAGGAAGATTCCTAGGAAGAAGACCTTAGCTAAATCAATAAACAGTGCAGAGGTGGGAAGAATCATAAAATTTCAGAAAGGCTCTTTTTAAAACTTATTGTACACTAAGAGTGGAATGCTATTTTTAACAGCTTTCTGGGGAGGAGAAGTCAGTATCCTGGAAATACAGAAAATAAATCACCAGCTAACATCAACTAAGCATTTACTATGTTAAGAACTTTACACAGGTTGTTTTATTCAGTCCTTGCAACCAAATCTATGAGGTAGGTACTACTACTAATAAAATGCACTATTTATTTAATATTTCTAATCTGCTGGGCATTACTCTAATCATTTTATATAAATTCATTCTTTGACTCCTCATAATGGCTCCATAAAATAGGCAGTAGTTTATCACCGTTTTATAGAGATGTTAAAAACCTTGCCCAAAATATCACACCACCAAGTAGAAGAGCCATGCTGTGAGCCCAGACTTGTGGGGTTTTTTCCATTTTCCAAAACAATAATATCGCATCTTCTTGCCTTCAGTTGTTTAAACGACATTCATTGAAGGACAGTTGGGCCAGCACCACTCCCTGAGTTAAGAAAACATAAGTGACCAAGAATATTCTCTGCACAGGTTTGATTTTTTTCCTCGGGATATTCTGCAAAACATAGTCTATCTGGCTCTTATTAAGCCTCATTTGAGCGAAGACTTGAATGCAGTGGGCTAGTCAGTCATGTAGAAATCCAGGGAAAGGGTGGTCAGGTGGAGGGGCAGTTCATTAAAGTCCTAAGACAGAAGCATGGGTTTCAGAAAGAAAATTCCAGGTGGAAGAGACACTGAGCAAAGGCTCTAAAGTGGGGTCATGTCTGGCATGTTTGAGCTAAAACAAGGAGGACAAAACAGCTGGAGCAGAGAAGTAGAAGCTCAGGGTGCTCACAGGGGCTAGATCACATGAGACCCGTGAGATCACAGCAAGCACATCAGTTTTCACTCTGAGTGAAAGGGAGAGGGAGAGCCACTGAAAAATTTTGAGCTAAAATATGATGTGATGTGACTTATTTCTTATAAGGATCTGTCTGACTGCTGGGTTGAGAATAGACTTCAGGGGGACAAAGGTAGAAGCAGCAAGTGCTTGATAAGCTGCGATGGTAAAGGCTGTGGTGGAGCAGGAATGAGAGGGAAGATCAGGAACTCAGGTTTGAATATACACTGAGTTCAATGTGCTTCTTGGACTTCTGAGGGAAATGTCAAGTAGATAGTTGATAGGACTTTGGGAGAGAGATCTAAGCTAAATATCTAAAATTTGGAGTTTCCAGGACATAGATGGAATTGAAAACCAAAAGGCTGGATAAAATTAATAAGCTACTGGATATAGCTAGAGAGAAGGCCCACGGACCTGCTCTGGCCTCTCTAACATGAAGAGGAGGAACAAGCAAAGGAAACCAAGAAGGAACAAAGAAGCGAGGCAAGAAAAATTAATGGGTGTCTGATGTTCTGCAAGGCCAAGTAAAGAACATATATCAAAGAGGATTTTAACTAACTCTTGGTAAACAGGGCTTACTTTCCACATTCAATTGCTTTTCATTTATATCTGCTAGCTACTGCGGTCATCACAGTTAAGCTCACTCATGAACCTGCAGGTCAGCTAGGGGCTGGCTGGTGTGGAATAACCTAGGCTTTGCTGATTCAGCTCTGCTCCACATGGTCTCTAGTGATCCAGGGGGCAGCCAGGCATGTTCTCATAGCAAAAGGGAGGTGTCCAAGAAAGCGTGAGAGTAAGAGAGAGAGCAAAATAATACACAGGCACCCTGAGGCCCAGGCTTGGAACTGGAACACGGCCACATTGCCATTTTATATTGGCCACCTCAAGTCACAAGGCTAACCTATATTCAAGGTGGGGAAAGTAGAGTTGATCTCTCGATGAACTGAACTGCAAATCACATTGCAAAGGACATGGAAATAGAGAGGAGTTTGGGGATATTTTTGCCATCACCCTCCACATCAGTCCTTACTACTCTGAAGCTCCAGGTTCTATCAGAAAGATCCCATCAAAAGTATAGGAACTGTACCTGTGATTGTGATTGCGATGCTCCCCTTGTTTTGCCCTGCCTCCGTGCCCACAGCCCTTGTAATTGGAACCCAGTTTAAAGTGGTTAAGTCGGGGACTGCCGCATAGCAAGCATTCAGTAAACGCTAGCAATCACCATCACTCTTCTTTAGCATATTGCAAGTCACCTAAAATGTTCTCTAATTATTTTTAGGCAGTAGTCTTGTCAGTCTCCCTAACTAGGCCATAATCCCCTTAATGAAAGGGAGATGTCTTATATAGCTTGAGTGCAACAGTGGCCAGCACAGTGGGAGGCACAGGGCAAGTGCTCAGTAAAATCTTGTTAATTGATAAGGATTGACTGAAGGTCTAAGGAGATTCTTATAGTTGGGAAATCATCACATAGTTAAAACATCATGAAGCTCCATTAAACCTGGTAATGCTAAAAAAAGGCATGCCATCTTGGAGAGAGCTGCTATTAGCAGGATTATTCTCTCTGAGGAAATTATCTAAATATTTTCTCACATTTTCCACATTAGTTTTTACTGTCTAACTACTTGAAATTAAAGGTGTGAAATTAGACATTCTAGAAGATGGATAAAATCAGGTATTCGTCATTTTAAGCACATCTTATATATTCATCGAATATGTTGTCGCATCCATTTAGTATGCTGCCTGGAACTTCAAAACAGATCCTGCCCTTGCTGGTGTAAAGCTTGAACCAGAAAATGCAGGCTCTCAAAATTAAGTGAGGGGCTGTGCAAGAAGAAAATACAAACATGCAGCAGAAGGAAAGTATTAGCAAATGTGCCAAAAATTACAATAACCTTGGTACCTTACTAACTTTTGTACTCTATGGCTGTGTTTGAACCATAGACTATATTGTTCCAGTATCAGGTATCACAATTTAGGAGAAAAAAAATTAGTGTTTAAAGTAGTAAACTTTACAATAAGAGGTTAAAAAAGCATTCACTGAACCATTTCCATAGACCCGGAATATCTTGCTTCTTCAAGATATTAAATTATCCATAAATAACATGTCTGCCATGGATTTCAATCCATGTTTTTTAGAAATCAAGTCAAATCAAAATCAGACTGTCTCGACTGAATAAAGTCACAGTGAAATGACTATCTTTTAAAACCATTCATTAACTTCTCCAAGCTTCACATTAAGCTCAGCCTCACAATTACAAGTATATGGATTATTAATTTTGTTTGTGCAGCATAGTCTGGAATAAAATTAGAATTCAAATTGTAGGAAGTGGAACATTAGATGTGTCAAGGCATTTTTAATTTTTAAATATTTCTATAGGTTTGGATTTGTCATTACATTTTAAAGCTGTAAACTTATGGTCACTCTGTAGACACATAATTGTGTTACTATTGCTTAATACGAGAACTTTTTTTAGAAGTATGAGATTTTAGAAGCACTTTAATTGTACAGTTCTATGTCTGGAAATTTAGACTCTACAATAAGAAGAATGAATTATAGTGGCTTAAAATGGCATATGAATTTTGTGCCAAATGATCAGTCCTCCCTGGCCCTGTCCTCTTTACTTATTTTCACTGCCACAATTTGAATTCAGGAATTATATCCTGATGCTAAGACAGGTTATACTTCAACATTCGGAGCTCTTCTCCCCTCCCCATCTCTACTCTCTTCCTTCCCCAGTTCATTGTGCTTACTGCCAAATTTATCTTCCTCAAGTAACAGATTCCTCATGTTAGTCCCTTACTTAAAAATCTTCAATAGTTCATTTAAGCTTTGAGAATAAAACCCAAGAGGCTTGGTATATAAGGCCTCTCACTGAGTATCCTCAGCCTACCTTTCCTAGGATTCCCTTGCTCCTTTACAAGTTACCTCCATTCAGACAGTTGGGTAGTCACTCTCTTCTCAATATATATTGTATTTACCATTTAACACGAAGTGAGACTTTCTATATCTGGACTCACATGAACTTTAAATTCCTGCCTTCTCTCCAAATGTCTGATTCCAATGTTATTTGCAAAGCTCAGCTCAAGTCATCAGACATAAAACTTCTCTTACCAAAGGAATGAAAACTGGAAGGAAGCTACCCAATATCATTTACCCTCTTTTTCCTTTTAACAGAAACATAATTTTTCATATTCATAAATCTGTGGTTTGATAGTTTTCATCAGTTTGGAGAAAGCCTTGATTGACCATTCTCTCTTCAACCACTGCTCCTGAACTCTTTTCTTCCTCCTCTTCTAGAATTCTAACTGTGATAATATTTTATATGTCTCTTATGCTTTGTTCTGCTGTTATTATTAAGGTTTTTTATTTCACTCTGCACTTCAATTTGCATTATTTCTATACTCCTGTCTTCTGGCTTACTGATCCTTGCTTCCACTGGTATTATTATACCCGCCCAATGTGTTCTTAATTTTAGTATGATGTTCTAGTAAGTTCTGCAGTGTATATTTAGTTTAGTTCTTTTTTTAAAGATCTTATTTCTCTGTTGAAATTCTTCATCTGTTTTTTGTTGTGTGTGGGGTTTTTTTTTTTGTCTTTTGTCCATCCTTCTTCTATTTTCTTTGACATATTTATGATTGTACTGCAAAGATTTTGTCTACCAATTCTAATATCTGGGTCATTTGTGGGTTTTGCTCCTATTGGCTAATTATTCTTTTGAGTAAGCATCATATTTTCCTACTTCACACTTTTTATTATATGCCAAACAATATGTACTAGTATAATAAAATTCTAAGTGCTGAAGGTGTAGTTATTTGCCTCCCAAAAAATACATGTCCTTTCCTTTGAGGAGTTGATCATGTTGTGCCAGTAAGAACTGGATTGCAGATTTCATGGTTTAGTTTACTTTTGGCTTCAAGAAAATGGCACCTGTCTTGCAATTATTGCATGCCCTTCCCTCAAGCAGGACTTTGACTTCTAAGTACTGTGAAACTGAAGACTTCTCTCTATCTTTCTAGCTCAGTGCCCAGACTCCTATGATTCCCAATACTCAACAAAAGTCCTATGGGGGAAAATCAGCATGTGGTAGAAATTGGCTGTGTGGTTGATGCATCTCCTAATTCCAATTTGACATTTCCAATCTGCACAGCTTTTAAAAGCTATGATGGTTTCTCTTTCTCCTACAAGAATCCATCAGTTATGGCAAGCTCAATTTTCTGGTCATACCCAGATATGGAAACTTTATTTCCTCTCTGGGGATGAGAGAGGGCAGTAGGTAATGGCTGACAATCTGCTCACCTAAAGAGTGCTTTTCTTTCTCTGGAATTTAGTTCTTTTGAGTTGTTTGCATCCACAACCCTCCAAATTATCTAGTTTTTTCTAATTGTTCTCATGGGAGAAATGGTTTGTCAGAAACTTCTACATACTTACTGGAAATGAACCTCCTTTGCCTTCACTTTGAGAGCTTTCAGAAAGCAAAGTTGACAAATTAATGCCAGATATTTCTAGAGTAGATACTAAGCTTTGAGCATGTTCTTGTCTACTAACACTAGAAGAAACACAAAGACTGATAAACATGTAAGTGCTCTCTGCCAATGTGCCCTTTAGACCTTATGACGTAACTAAAGTGGCAGAAAACAAATCAGCCTGGTTAATAGCTTCTAACAAGGGCTGGATTTTTTTATGACTGAAAAGTAGGTGCAGCACAAATAGTCTTCACAGGTTGCACTGGTCTCATATGTCCTTAAGTCTGCAAGAACTCTGTTGGAGCAAATCTTAAGATATCATTAATATTCACTATTAGTTTTTATTGGTATCAATTTTTTTTAATGTTATATTTGAAATAATAAAACTTGCAGGGCTTTGTTAGCTAATGTTTTATAAAATTCCATGTAAGATGATCCCTAGATATCTGTCCCACTCATCTAATTAATTCAATTTTTAAAGAAGTTTTTAGGGAAGCGTATTCAGAGAATGCTCCACAGCATGTTGGTTTTCATCAATGACCTGTGGGAAAAGATTCCTTAGAGCAGTGGTTCTCAACCTTCCTAATGCAGACCCTTTAATATAGTTCCTCATGTTGTGGTGACCCCCAACCATAAAATTATTTTTGTTGCTACTTCATAACTGCAATGTTGCTACTGTTATGAATCGTAATGTAAATATCTGATATTCAGGATGTATTTAGGCGACCTCTGTGAAAGGGTCGTTCGACCCCCAAAGGGGTCGTGACCCACAGGTTGAGAACCGCTGCCTTAGATACATGCATCTTGAAAATACTACACAGTGAATCCTCTTTTTTATATTTTCAATGAACATTATTAATAGTTTAAGGGATCTTAAGAGTTAGGCAATAACTCTTTCTACTTTGTTTAACTTGGCATTCCCACACACTCTCTTAAAAAATATATCTCCTTCTTTAAGTAACGTCTATTAGTGTCCTTTGAATCTAGAATTCCATGGAATACACTTTGGAAAATGTTTTTCTAAGAGGGTAATGAAGTTAATAAAGATAATGTCAACACATTCTTCAACTTCACTGAGGGAAAGGCAGTGCTGTTGCTATATATATAATACAGTCTAGAAATGTCTGACTTTTGCAAAGCTTTAAGATATAACTTCATAGACTTTAGTCTATATATGCATTCTGCAAATAGTGCAGTGTTTCTGAATGATGTTAAACTTATGAGCATGGCACAACTACCAGGCTTTATCAGAATAAGAAGTATAAGCTTATTTAAGGTCATAGACCCTCTGGGCGTTTTAAACTAGATTTTGAGTGGTACAATCATCCTCTTGTAAAGAAGCATATCAGGCCACAGGTCTTACCTTGCATCTGAAATCATCTCTACATATTTAATTGCATAAATACTAAGGTTTTCTGACCTTACTATCAAGATCTGTGTGTCTGACAATATAATCTTAAATAGAAGCTGCTACTTTAATTTCTGTGAAATTAGGTGGACAAATCTTACTAGCTTGAGTTTATATTTAGCCATTATAAATGTGAAATTGTATCCAGTCAAGAAAATCACTGGAGTATTTCATTGTAGATTCTATACACAAGAATAATCCAACTCCATGTCATCATCCAGGAAATTCCCAATTTTTAGATACACAATACAGCAATTATTTCACCTCATGGTTGATTCTGTTGGTGTAACTTGAATCTCTGAGCACTACTGGTTGGTGCTGATATTGCCTCTGCCTAAAACTTTTCCTTTGAACATTCCTCTTGCTTGAATCCTACTCATCCTTGAAGTTGCAACTTAAATGTTTCTAGAGAGAACTTATGTGACCTTCTCCCCCATCACAAAGCAACTCAATGTAGAGAACTACCTTTGTTTTCTTTCACAGCAACCTAATCTTTTATAATTATAATAGAGGCCCGGGACACAGATTCATGCACCGGTGGGTCCCTCAGCCTGGCCTGTGCCCTCTCGCAATCCGGGACTCCTCGGAGGATGTCAGACACCTGGTGCATGGATTTGGCCTGATCCCCGTAGGCCAGGCTGAGAGACCCCACCAGTGCATGGTTTTGGCCTGATCCCCACAGGCCAGGCCAAGGAACCCACCGATGCACGAATCCATGCACCAGGCCTCTAGTATGCATATAAGATCTTTGGTTAATCTCTTCCCACCCTCCCCCACCCCCTCTTCCCTCTGAGATTCATCAGTCTATTCCATGTTTTCATGCCTGTGCATTGAGCGTCTGCCCCCTGGTGGTCAGTGCACGCCATAGCTACTGGTCGAATGGTCGTCCAGTTGAACGGTCGGCTGGTCAAATGGTCGGCCGGTCGCTTAGGCTTTTATATATGTAGATATTTATTTGGGTTTTTAAATATCTAATGTCTGTTGCTCCCACTAGATTTTACAGGGGGTGATTTAAAGGGCAAAGATTTTGTCTATTTCTGTTTGTTTGTTTTCACTACAGTGCAATCTGCTAAGAACAGTTTTGAAACATAGTCATTACTTGATACATATTTGTTGGATGAAAGAATGAACTGTACATTCAAGCATCCTTAAATTTCATCATATATTTTAAACCCAACTGAAACATATTTTGAACTGACAGACCTACCCACGAGTATAGCACAGTTCTGTTCAGAGTTCGGCTTTGCTTCAAGGTAAAAGTTATTGACTTATTGACTGATTATGAATCCCAAAAGCAAGCTTATTGTCATAAAATGTTATATTGATTGATTGATTCAATGATGAGATGGTCACACTCAATTGTATACCCAAAACATTTGAGAAGTATTTGAACTTCTCTTATCTAATTTCTTTCCAACAGGATCCTTCCCATGCATTAAACAGTGAGTTGGTTAATGAGGAAACAGTCATGGTGAGATAGACACAATTTGTATTAACTTCTGTGGCCATAATTAGATTAATTGTCATGTGATGGTCTTTACACATTTAGATAAAACTGTGTGAGCCTTTACCCATAGGAGAAGATTATGCTGATTTTCAATTAGGGTCATCTTTCCATTTGCCTTTAAGAGATTGCAAATGGTAGATTGAATGCTGATGGCTGGTCAGTGGAGCATGGCTGCGGCTGCAGCGCTACCAGGTGCCAAACTTGCCTAGAGTGAGTGCCATAAAAATAGCACTGATAATCACAGGAAATGGCAGCACCGCAATTCTATTCTAGAAAGGTAATGGAAAAGGCGGAGGGGGCGGGGGCGGAGGGGAGAAAAGTAATGGCTGCTGAAGAAACATTTTTCCTAATGTGCTCCCTCCTATTTCTTTCAGATGTCCATGGTGGAAAGTATTTTTTTATTGGTGATGAAGACTGAGGAGGTATTCTGGACAAAGACACGTCCAGTATGCTGCTGAACAAATGCTGAAAACTGTGTTAGAATGTTGGGAGAGAGATTCTCTACCTGCTCTTCCTTCTTCCTCCACTTAATAGAACATATTGGATGAAAATGCTCAGTGCTGGGGAAAATACAACCAAAGATAAGGGGTTAGTTCTTGTCTGACAAAAGGCTATCATGAGAGGGGGAAAGTCTTGTTTGTCATTGCTAGCAGAAAGAAGATGGTGATAAAAAATGGCAGATAAAAATTCTGAGCCTTCTCTCTTCTATTATTTTTATTCCCCCTCTCCGCACCTCATAATCACAGTTTGTATAGAGAAAGCTACTTGATGGCTCTATAAATTTTAAAATTCTCTTCAGGATAAAATATCCATTATTATTATTATTATTATCATCATCATCATCATCATCATCATCATCATCATCATCTTGCAGTCCACTATGTGCAAGCCAAGATAATGCAAAACAAACTTTTTTCTTTGTGGCTTGGTTCCACCAAGCCTAAATTGACATAAACTGATTCATGTGAGGTACATTTAAAGGGTTAGACCTCCATAATAAATAATTAGCTAATCATACAATTTTTACAGCTGGAAGTTATCTAATCAAATGTCTTCATTTTATAGATGAGGATTAAGTCCTTGGCTCTACTCTGAGAACAGCAATAAAAGTTCTTGGATGCTTCCAGACAACTCAAATGACCTCCCATTACCTCCTGCATTAAATGCAAGCCAATGTTAGTACTGGGTAGAGATTTACTAGAAGCCAGAAAGTGTTTTTAAAGTGACTTCTTAGACATTGGCAGGCTTATTTCAGAGGCCACAGTTGTTACTTCCTGAGTTGGCATTTTCTGTGGATTATTTTCTGTGATAGTTGTAGTCACATCATATTTGCATTTGAGATCAAAGGTGGATAAAAATGTATTTACAGCATCCTTATAGATAACACTTCAAGCACTAAAATAACCCTTACTAATTTTTCTTTGTTTTGAATATTTTATTAGGATGGTTCTTTAAAAAAAAAAACAGAGTGTAAAAGAGAAAGAAGAATGTTGAATGGAAAAGAAGGAAATCCATCAACATTTATTTAACACATATACCCTATGAAAACTATAGTGCCTGCTTCTAAGTGCACTGGATTATCTCATTTAGTTCTTTCAACACTTATTCATTACTTAGTCTTAGTTTCCGTCATCTAGAAGATGGAATATTCCCTACCTGAAGGAAACTAAGATTAAGTAATGAATAATGAATGAAATATGAAGTATGTCCAGTGACCAAGTGTTGGTAAACTCAGATCTGTCTTATTTCAATGTTCCTTTTATTACATCATCTTTGAAGCTTGGGCTCCAGTGAGTAAAAAAGATGTGAAAATAGAGCATGTTAAAGACAGACATAACAAGCCTCCCACATAACTGGAGCCCAAGTTTGTTTAACCTGCAGAAGGGTGGAGATAGGGCATAGACTCCGCCATAGAGCAAGATACGGTAACAGGGCCAGAGAGCCTGGACAATACGCATGTGTTCTGTGTAAATGCTTGCAAAGTCCTCCCTCCAGTTGGTGAGACTGTGCTTTACTCTGGATGTTTGTGCGTGTAGCTGGAGTTTGAGAGTTAGCATCCATATCCCAGAAGCAGGTTACTAATTAAACCTATTCGTTACTGAAGAGTCAAGTACAGCCCCGGGAGAGGAGCTGATCCTTGGTTAATCAGTCCTCAAATAAAATCCGTTTCCTCTGTGGCTATTTCATAACCTTACGGCACCACAAGAAATACACAGTGGGCTATTTTCCTTCATCCAGGAAAAATATATTCATCAAATGTATTGATTTCTGAAAAATTATTTAGAACCATTGGCATCCAACTGAAATTTAGTGGCCTGTTTATTTAAGGTTATTATTAGAATTTTGTCAAGAGCAGCTATACAGGGAGATACATTTATTTCTCTTATTTAAAAAGAATGCAAGATCTTCTCCCTCTGACTAAATGTGGTAATAGGGACTAGGTTTAGCTTTCTATCTGAAACAATTTAAAAAAAATAGACACAATATTTGAAACAATGGTTTTCAGACTTGATACCAGGACACACAGGACAGTCTTCCCTGCAAGAGGGGGAACAAACAAGATGCCTCAGCTTACTGCCTGGATAGTCTCCTGGCTGCAGCGAAGGAGGGGACACCTGGTGGAGCCCAGCAGTCCAGCAGAGTTAGGAATCCAGACAGGCTACAAGAGCGAGAATTCACAGGGCAAATATGAGAGAGGAGAGAGGTACAGAGAGGGAGGCAGAGTTCCCGGCAGATCTGCTGAGCATCACTCAGTGTGCATGTGAGGAAAACAGCCAAGGGTGCAGAAAGAACCCCCTGTAAGGAAAAGAGCGAACAATCTCTGGAACTTATACCCAGAACAGTTTGTGTTCCCTCCAGGAAAAAAAGGAAAAGCTGTTAATTCCTGGGGCACTGAGTAAAGTACTCAGCAGACTATTATCTCAGTAGTGGGCAACATTAGCCCAGATAACAAGGCTGTTCTGGTCCCACCTTACAAATATTAAAGCAAGCCTCAAAAAGGATCAAACTATTTCCAAGTAACTTAACCACATTCAAGGGAAAAGAAACTGAACAACATGTATAGGGATACAAAAATATACAGTACTTAGAAAGTAAAATTCACAATGTCTGGCATCCAATAAAAAATTTACAGTCATACAAAAAATGCAGTACAGTATGACCCTTAATGAGGAGAAATACCAATAGAAACGGATTCTTAATTATGTATATGACAGAATTAGTAGATGAGAACATTAAAAGTTATTACAACTATAGATGTTCAATCAAGTAGTAGAATGTTCGAGCATGTTAAGCAGAGACACAAAAAATATTTTAAAAGACCTAAATAAAGCTTCTAGAAATGAAAAATATAATGGCTAAGGATTTTTAAAAATCAGTACTCCAATAGTATGGACAGCAGATTCTGCCTGTAGAAGAAAAGATTAATGGACAAAAAGGTATGGCAATAAAAACTACTTAAAATTATAAGAAAAAAGACTGAAAAAATTAAACCGCTTTAATGAGCTGTGTTACAATTTTAAGCAGCCTAATATGTATGTTATTCTGCCTGAGTTTTCTCTGAATTAATTAAATTTCCCTCTGCTGGGCAGAATGTGAATGCTAGGTATAAACTAAGTTATAGAAAAATAAATGTGATATCCCTTGGGGGTGAGGGAATCGTAGGCAGTCCATCCACCATATGACTTGGTATTCCTTAGTGACAAGAGCCGAGTCTCTCTATCTTCTGTCTCTGCCATGCAGAGCTTCCATCCCCAAGGTCACCTCTAGGTCCAGTATGCCTGCTGGAACTCTAGCAATTACTTCCACATTCCAGCCATTAGGAAAGAGGATACTTCCTGGAAGTTGCACAAATTGATGTTTAAGTCCAGTTGGTAAGAACCTAGCCAAATCAAACATCTACATCTAGCTACAACGTATGCTGCAAAAAACAATATTTAATTTTGTGGTTATATATATAGCTAAAAATCAAGGGCCCTGTTACTATGATTCAAGTGGACAATGAATATTGGAGGAAAAATATATACTCTCTCTTGCACAGTGGAATGGAGGTTTGGGAGGAAAGGAAAACATCAGGCAAAAAGCTATTGAGATGGAGATGAATGGATTATAAAACTAAGAGGAGGACTTTAGTCGGAAAATATATGGTAATAAAAGCATAACACCCTATGGATTAGATTTTTCACAAAAACAGGCAATATTATTTTTATTGTAAATAGCAGGAATCTTTTATTAGATATTTATATAGATTCCAAAAGAGGCTTTAATGAGCTGTGTGTTAAAGATAAAAATATAAATCATTCCTTGCAATATGTTATCTAATAAAAGAGTGATATGCAAATTGACTATCACTCCAACACAAATTGCCACCCCCATGTGGACACAAGATGGCCGGTAGGGGAGGGCAGTTGAGGGGGACCAGGCCTGCAGGGAGAGGGCAGTGGGGGGAACCAGGCCAGCAGGGAAGGGTAGTTGGGGGGCCAGGCCAGCAGGGGGAGGGCAGTTGGGGGGACCAGGCCAGCAGGGGAGGGCAGTTGGGGGGACCAGGCCAGCAGGGAGAGGGCAGTTGAGGGGACCAGGCCTGCAGGCGGAGGGCAGTTGGGGGGGACCAGGCCAGCAGGGGGAGGGAAGTTGAAGGGACCAGGCCAGCAGGGGAGGGCAGTTGGGGGGACCAGGCCAGCAGGGAGAGGGCAGTTGAGGGGACCAGGCCAGCAGGGAGAGGGCAGTTGAGGGGACCAGGCCAGCAGGGAGAGGGCAGTTGGGGGGACTAGGCCTGCAGGGGAGGGCAGCTGGGGGGGACCAGACCTGCAGGTGAGGGCAGTTGGGGGAGACCAGGCCTGCAGGGGAGGGCAGTTGGGGCAATTGGGCCAGCAGGGGAGCAGTTAGGTGTTGATCAGGCTGGCAGGGGAGTGGTTAGGGACTGATCAGGCTGGCAGGCAGAAGCCGTTAGGGACAATCAAGCAGGCAGGCAGGCGAGCGGTTGGGAGCCAGCAGTCCTAAATTGTGAGAGGGATGTCTGACTGCCCATTTAGGCCCGATTCCACCCCGGGCAGTCGGACATCCCTTGAGGGGTTCCAGATTGGAGAGGGTGCAGGCTGGGCTGAGGGACATACCCTCCCCGACACCCCCCCCCCTCCAGTGCATGAATTTTGTGCACCGGGCCTCTAGTATAATTTATAATTTGGTTTGCTGTAATAGTTAAGGTAATGCTCACTGCTGAACCAAAACCAAAAATAAAAGTATAATCATAAAACAAATGAGCTACTAAGCCATGAAAAGACATGTAGAAAACTAAAATGCATATTACTAGGTGAAAGAAATCATTTGAAAAGGCTATAGACAGTATGATTTCAACTATATGATATTCTAGAAAAGGCAAGACTATGGAGACTGGGAAGATCACTGGTTGCCAGGGATGGGGTATGGGAGAGAGATGACTAGGTGGGGCAGGGAGGAGTTTAGAGCAGTGAAAGTACTCTGTGCAACACTCTAGTGACAGATACATGAGATATTGGGAGGCCTTTCCACATTGTACTCTTTGGGAAGAAGTTACTCTGCACAGACCACTCTTAACAGCAGAGAGCTGTTACTCCACCTCCTGAGGTGGAGTATGGGTAAGAGGATGAAATGTGAGTTGTAAGAGTATCTACATAAACTATTTGGAATTTTCGACACAGATTTCTCTTCTCTATCGTTCAATTTATAATAATAAACTATTATTAACTTATTCAAACATTTATTTACCTTAGCATGAATTCATGGATATTTATTTTACACTTTGGGTTATAATCTGATACTATTTATTTATCATGTTGCTCAAATTAGTCCAACTTTGACCATTGGGAGCTCTTTTAGTTAGCTTTGATGTCCCTTTGACATATCACCATCATTGTGGGTTTGTTTTTTAACGTTTCATTACTTTCTCATAATATAGTCTTTTTAATATCAAATAAGGATTTTTACATTCATTCCTATTAAGTTCTGTTCTACTGGCATTAGTCCATAACTCCAGTATGTTGAAATAATCTGGCTTTTTCTTCTTTCAATTTTCATTTTAATTATCCTCCATGTTTGGCTCATCAAAAATTTGACATCTTCTCTATGTCCATTTAAATACTCTAAATAAGACAAGATTAAGGCCAGAGTCATGTGGCCCCTACTGTAGATATCTATCTATCTATCTATCTATCTATCTATCTATCTATCTATCATCTACTAGAGGCCCTATGCACGAATTTCATGCAGTAGTTCTTCCTTCCCTCAGCTGCCGGTACTGGCTTCCCTCTGGCACCTGGGACCCGGGCTTTCCTTGCAGCCCCAGCTTCATCCGGAAGGTCGTCCGGAAGGATGTCCGATCTAATTAGCATATTACACTTTTATTATTATAGATATTCATTTTCCCCCAAGCCTTATCCTGCAAACTTAATTAGAATTTTCTTGGTGCCTTGTTCATTCAGATGAAAATGGACTTTATAATATTATCTTCCAACTCACATTTCATCCTCTTACCCATAAGAACAAATAAAAGAACAGAAAGTCCACGAGGAGAGTTTCATGTGAAGAAGAATAATTATGAGGTGGTTCACTACTCAGAAGTGAAAGGAGAATGAAGTTCAATGGGAAGAGAGCCCTGGAATGTTATCTTTCCTAGGAAGGAAACAGTTATCAAGTTTGGAGGACACAAAGTAAGGAATGAAAGATGAATTGGAGTTACCTCTAATTCTCCACAGGCCATCGAACCAGAAGAGAAATGGCACAAAACCGTTTCAAGGTCACCTTAGTTTCCATGGCGGTAGGAAGGAGAGAAGAAAAGAGTCATGGTAGAACGAGGCAGATCAGACAACCAACCACAGTCTCTGTATGTGCAACCTAAAAAGGAATGAATATTGTAAGCTTGTATATTAAAAATAATCTCCAATGACTTTAATTTCAGCTTTTGCTTGCTGCCTGCTTGCAGATGCCCCTGAACTAGCCACTGCTGGAAGATAAAATAGCTCTTCTTAAAAAAGAAACGCATACTCCTTTCTTAGAGAGTTCAGTGAAAACCCTACCAAGAAAAAAAAATGGGATCACAAGGACTTCTGAGGTTTTAGACATGCTTCTCAGAATCAGTTTATGACCTGAGATGTTCCCCGGTATAATTTCCCAGAATAAATGTTCAAGCTGGATCACTATTCAAGTGGGTATATTAAATGTGCTCAGGCAATAGAACATCCATACAGAATACCTACGATGTGCTAGCCTTATGTTTTGGCTAATTCTCATAAAAACCCTATGGAACTGGGGTGAGTCTTTTCATTTACAGATTTGAACTGAGTGTCAGAAAGTCTGAGTAACCTGTGCATGATGTCAAGTAGCAGCAGCAGGAATAACACTCGGTCGTTCTGGAAGAAAAGCCCGTTTTAATTCACTACCCTACACAATTTTGCCACAACCCAGCAACTCCCTGGCGACCTCAGAGATGTTGAACAACTGTTAACACAAGATAGGGGACTTTGTGTCAGAAATTGAAGTGTTTACCTCTCTGTTTGCAGGGGGATATAAAAATGAGATTTTGAGCCTACTAACATTAGTGTTTGACTTCAAATACAGTAGGTTTTGACCAAGTGGGTATTTACTCTTCCTGCGACATGTGAGTTTGACTCCATCATACCTGCTTATACAGCTGAGAACTTTTGGAGCCATAGGTGGAAAAATATGCTACTGAGAATCATAATCTTTTACCTGAACTCTCCAAAGAACTTTTAGAGCTGGAACTTTGCTCAAAAGATGTGACTTTAGAGGAGATTGATGCGAATTCATTGAACCTGAGACTTAAAATTAACATTTTTGCCAACGGCAAGGAGCATTTATTGAATCTTGTAATAGGTCAGAAAACTCTAAGTTCATTTTCAAGACAGCATTTTTCTTTCTTTTTGCCTTTGCCTCTTCCATAAGCTATACTCATAGCCTCAAAGGTCTAGGTGATATTTCAATCCTTCATCAATAACAAGCTAATTTACGGCTACTGAAAAAGTTAATAGCCAGCATATAGCATCATATCTCATTCCCTCTAAGTTGGCTCGGGGATATTTTGTTTTCCTCTGCCTTGCACCTGCCAGAGAACATGTACCTGACCAGTCACACTTTGAAGTCCTGGCTGATTAATATTCTGGAAGAAACCTTGAGGAAGCTGCTGTTCCTGAAATTTTTCATTAGCACATTCTTCTCAGAAGATAGCATTCTTCAGTCTGCAGTCTGATTTTCCTCCAGTCTCGGCAGTCTCCTGGCATGGGGCCACTGTAAACTGGAGCCTCTTTTGTTTTCTCAACCTCAGTGAAAGTTGATGGGTTTAATTGTTATTGCTTCACTTAGAGCACGGCCATATTTACTGCCATTTGATCCAAGCCGTGTATCTTGCCACTCAGGTTTCCAAGGCAATGATCTCAGAGATATTCTTTTCATCTAAGCTGGACTGTTAGCTTAGTGCTCTTCAATCCTAAGTGATGACATCACAATGCATCTTGCAAAGTGAGAATATGAAGGCTGCAAAGGAGACACTAGGCAAAGTAAATTAGACAGTCAATGTGTGAGGACAGGTGGTATGAGTTCTGGAACCATTCCTGTTACATGTATGTCCCAGAGTCTGAACACTATTTAGAAATATATAGAGAAAAGAGATGCAATCGTTGAAGCCCTAGACCAAGTAACACCTAATCTGTGAAGTTGACCACTTGGGAATTCCTTCTCTAGCCCCTGTGTGAGGGTCCTTGAGTAATTGGTTCTCTAAAGACAGCAACACAGTAAGTCCCCCTGTGACTCCCCCACCCTGACCTTCACAGGAGCAGATGGAGGCAAGAGCAGCATCCCCAGAGAGAACTAGCATCTATTCGGGACGTGGGTGCTAATGTTGGCATTTGGAGCCTCCCCATGCCATGCATTATATTGCAGAAGCTCAACCATCGGCGTTTTTGTGTCATGCCCTAGCAACCAGATTTAGGAATGCATTATTCAAACTGGAGAAATTCAAAACCAATTTCTAGAATCTGGCAGTACAAATCCTGGTTTATTTCTCCTTTCTTTTATCTTCTGTGATTCATAATAGTCCCCCTTTTTAAAATTCATTCCATCATCCATAGCCTTAGGAAACTAATATCTCTTCTCTGTTAAGGCCTTTTTTAGAACTGTCTTTTGGCCATCGTTGCTCAAAATTTCACTCTGTGATATTTAAATATTGGGAAGAAGTCTAGGGTATTTTAGCTATTTGAAAAAGAATTTGATTCTTGTCTCATGGTGAGTGGCATGGCTGAATGGGGATCAGCAAAGGGCTTCTACAGTGAGGGGTCCGGGGCAGGGGCTCCTCTTGACCAGGTTGTAAAAAGGAAGATTGCATCTCATCCAGAGGTTAGAGAAAACATTAGCCTTCGGCTGAATTCCTCATTAATTATGATGTATTTGACAAGGGTTTACATAAAACTACTCTGGTGTCTCTTCCAGGATCCCTGGGTATGTTTGTGCTCTGAGCTGGGTAATTATCATCAACATAAATATTCTTGCCTGCTTTGGTGAGCTCTTACAAGTGGGAAGGAAGGTCTGAGTTCCATTAATCTGCAGATCTGGGCTTTTGCAGTTGACTGGGTATGAAATCACATGGTTAGTAGGTGCCCTGTGGAGGTCTGCCCCCCAGTGGCTGTTATCAACTGCTGCATGTCTTTAGAAAGTAGATATGGCAAGGGTACAAAGCAAACAACTGCATCTTGAAGTTGTGCAGCAATATATATATCGTTGCTTGGTTTTCTGGAACATTTTTCATTAAGAAAAAGAGATATTTCACAATTTGAAGAAAGTGTCAGTAAAAACATTGAATCAAGTTATTTAGCTTCCAGAAACATGAAATAGACTCTGCATACAAAAGAATTAGTTCATGTTTGGAAAGAATTGCCACTTTTATAACCATCATATATCCACAAGCAGTCACATTGGCTTTGTTATCTCCACAAAATAAAGTTGGTCATATTTTCCAGACAGTTTTTTCAAAGGGTGGCTCCATTTTCATGACATATTTCATTTTAAAAATACTTTTTATAGGTTCACAGAAAGTTGCAAAAATATTAGAGTGGTTCCATGTACTTTTCACCAATTTTCCCCAATGGTCTCATCTCACATCAACTATAGCACATTATCAAAACTAGGAAATTGACATTGATACAATTCAATGTCTTATTTAAAGCTCACCAGTTTTATCTGTACACACCTGTGTGTACATGTGTACAGTTCTATTCAATTTTATGACAGGTGTAGATTCATGTAGCCACCACCACAATCAAGACAGAACTAGTCTATCACAACAAAATATCTCCCTCGTGTTACCTTTTTATAATCGTATCCATACTCCCGAACTCCACGCCATCTTAACCTGGTAATCACTAATCTCTCAATCTCTATCATTTTGTCATTTTGAGGATATTATGTCAATGGAATCACACAGTAAATGACCTTTTGAGATTGGTTTTTCCACTTAACAATTCCCTTGAGTTCTATCCAAGTTGTGGTGTGTGTTAATAATTTGTTTCTTTTTATTGCTGAGTAGTATTCAATATTATAGATATGCTACAGTTTGTTCAGCTATTCTTACAGTGAAGGACATCTGATTATTTCCAGTTTTTGCCTATTACCAATAAAACTACTGTGAGCATGTGTATATAGGTCTTAGTGTGGATATACATTTTCATTTCTCTGAAATAAATACCCAGGAGTGTGACTGGCTGAGTCATATGGTTCCTGTATGTTCAATTTTTTTTTTCAGGAACTGCCAAACTACTTTCCAGGGTGGCTGTACAATTTTACATTCCCTCCAGGACTGTATGAGAGATAGACTTGCTTTGCGTTTTTGCCAGCATTTGGTATTGTCACTGTTTTTCACTTTAGCTGCTCTAATAGATGTGTAGCTGTTCCCACTTTTAAATAATATAATGTATCATTTGGTTCCTGCCACCAAAACATCTGCACACAGTTGTGTGGTTCATGTCCCTATTGTCGTGTGACTCAACAACTTAACAATCTTATGCAGATCAAAGTTCAAGGATGATGTGGACATTTGAAAAATAGCAAATTTTGATTGGACTGGTTGGGTTCCTTATTAAGTCTTTTTTTTTCCCCTCTGGCAAAACCAACAAAGTTGCCAATTACTAGATTAATTGAGTTAGGAGGTGAATATACTGAAAAGTTTTTCTGGCAGCTATCTAGAAACAAAACATACTATCCGCCTACTTTTGTGCCCGCTTGTTGGTGTACTAATATTTGATCAATCCAACCTACCTTTTCTCAGTATGCTTGATCTATCTGAAGCATGGAAGGGAGAGTTCTGTTCACTCCCCTAGGGAGACCCAGTTATGCAGATTACTCTCCCGACTTCCTGTTATTATGTATTGCCTCATCATTACTTTGCTTCCTGTGTTGGGGTGCAGGGAGGCATATGATCCTGGATCCCAACCAAGGTCCTCCTTCCAAATGGAGCTCATGGGTCAGCTCCCCTGCTTGTATAGTGTTAGAAGCATGAACCATTATTGCTTTCAGATCTGGTTTTCTGTGTCACCAGACACCTAAGAATATGAAAGGCATTGCATTCTGTGCTTAAAAATTCCCTTCAAATATATGGGGTCCAACTAAGATTTCCTGAACCATATTTTAGCTTTTGTGTATTTCAATGATGAGGAAGAGCACTCTGGGTTACATGAATGCAACACAAGCCAGACAGTTGGAAGAGAGCAGCACCATAAATTTACTGCGACACAGAGAAAGTATCTATTGGGAAGAAGGAAAAAGGAATACAGACCTCAATCATTTTAAACTACCATCATTATAAAAGTGTTCAAATTAAGAAAACGACATCATAAATGCCTACATTTACAGTCCCTCATTTGCAGGAAGAAAGAAAAAAAGTCACAGAGAGAAATGTAGGGTGAAGAAAACAGTTAAAAGCAAACTTCTACCATATTCGCTAATTTGACATATGGTTGCTTTTTAGTCTATTCAAAAGACAGCATCTTTTGAGGAAGCACATACAGAAACACTGCCCTTTTCCATACTGGTGGAAGTGTGCTGATGGAAGCCAAACCTATGAGATGTTTCCTTGTGCCCTGTCAGCCTGATGGAGAAGGTAAACAGGATTTGTTACAAAATTCCTCAAATCTAAAAAAGCTTGCAGTTCATTGATGTCTCTTAGTAAAAATTAATGACTAACCATGGAACTATTTCGCCTGCTGGTCAGTTTGAACAGTCGTCTTCCTTTTGCAGCACCGGGCAGGAAGTTCTCCGAGAACTATCACCAGTCTCAAATCTCAGGTCCACAGTAGTATGTGGCATGTGTTTTTTGCCCAACTTTTATCAGAGAATAAAGTTCAAAGGACATCAGAATCTACAATTCAAACAGTCTCAGAGGAAGACAAAGCAGGGCCAGTTTTAATGAGTGAGAACAATGGGGAAAACTTCCAATGAATAATGCTCAGTCATTTAAACTTGTCTTTCTTTCTCTCCGGCTGTTCCTGAGACTTCATCTTGTGTTGCTGCAGGATCTGAAGGCCTCTGCTGCATTCTCTCCATCTTAATGTCACTTCATCTATTAAGAATAGCTCACTTTTTTCCCTAAAATCTTACAGAAATATAGAGTAAATGGGTTTTGTCCTGAGGTCTATTTGTGCCTTATCATTCATCTCATTCTGGGGCCTCCATTATTTAAAACCTTATAGTAGATGCAGATGACTTAAGATCATTCAAATAGCTTAATAATAATATAGCCAGGGTCCTTAAATTCCATTAATCACATTCTTCCTCTAGAGAAAAGCGTTTATCATATCTCTATTCCCAGTGAAGGAATTATCTCAAAATCATGACTCTCTAAAATTTAAGACTCCAATTACTTTCTTAGTTGTTAAATATTCTTAGTTACTAATAAATTTAGACTGATACTTGAGAAGAGATTATATATATATATATATATATATATATATATATATATAGAGAGAGAGAGAGAGAGAGAGAGAGAGAGAGAGAGATTTTAATGGATTCTTCCCCACCATCTGTGCTTTCTGCTCCTCCATACATTAAGCACTGACCTAGTCACTAGTTCTTCTTTATAAATTTTATTTTCTCTTGCTTTTATAGTTTTGCGCTAAAAAAAAATTATTTTGAGGCCATGTTCCTTAAGGAGTGTATTTAGATCATCAGAAAAGCTGAAAGGAATGTTACTTTCTTCACTGTATCCAGCTCAATCACCCTTTGTTCTTTCTACATGTATTCACCACTCTTTGATTACTCTATTTTCTATTAGTCTTTTTTTTTCACCTCCTGTCTCCATTTTCTCATCTCAGCCTAGACATTCCCTTCTATATCTTTTCTACATCTTTTCCTTGTCCTTTCTCTTCCCCAGCAAAACTCCAACTCCTGTCAATGCAACCATCAGCTTTCTCTGAATTATCCTTGGACTACTGAACCCTGCTGGTGCAAAACTAACAAAATCAAAGAGATCAGAGATCAGAGCAGTACTTTCTGAACTCTGGCTGTACAAAGAATCAGCATTTTTTGTGTTGGAAATTGGGAATATGTGCATTTTTAAGTCCCTCGGGTGATTCTATTATGGTGGCAGGGCTGAGAATCTGAAATTACACATTTACGGTTGTCAGTCTTTGCTGGGTCCTCATCTTCACTCTCCTTCTCCTCTGCCCTTGTCTCTTAGCTGTTGACTTCCACTTTCTCCTTTCACATCATTAAAATAACTGACACTAGAAATAGATGTCAGTGGGAAGAAATTCCAACAGCTCCCTGTTCCCAATCCAGACCCTACCAGCCTACTTGCCTACAACTGTTTTTATCCTTAATCCTTACCTTTCAAATCAAAGTAACAGAAATATTTTTCTCTTAAATAACTTCACTGCTTGTTTCCGGCTCTCATCCCCACTCTCCTCTCAGAGTCCTCACATCATCTACTTCCTCATCTTCTAAATTTTCCATCTCTCCTTCTCTTCGAGGTCTTTCCCATGAACATCTAAACATACTCAAATTGTTGCCACCTTTGAAATACCACTTCATCCATTCACTGTCCTCTTACTGTCCTCTCTTCCTTTATAGCCAAACTTATTGAACAGCAATTTCTAAGATTTATCCATTGTACCATAATATATTCACTTTTCGAACTATTGTATACCTGGGTTCCACCCCTAAATGTGAGTGCATATTCTTCCTGAGTCAACAATTAATTCAAAAGACATTTTCTACCACCCTCAAGAGAGAACATAATCTTATTAACTACCATTTAATGCAATCCCTACTTTGCTCTCTCCCACCTCCATGTAATCTTCCCTAAATTTCCTTCTTAATCTCAAATGCATAAAGAAGCTGCAAAACTGTTATTCTCCAGAGTATTTGAGATCTTGCTCCCAGGCATATGTCCTCATTTTGGCTCAAACTCTCATAAAATTTTAATTTAGATAAACACCAATTGACATTTTCTATTACTGTCTTTCTTGACCTCTCTGCAGCATTTGGTTCTGCTCATTACTCTGTTTTTACTTTCTCTTTTCGCTTGGTTTCTTCGCACATTTCCTTAATGGACTCTTCTGTTCTGATCCTTGAGTCCCTCCTTTTCCTTCTCAACACATTTTCCTTTTGTGGGTTAATTAAACCCCCTGGCTCCAATTACTGCTTACATGTTGATGACTCTCATAGTCATCTATGTTTCCCACAGCTCTTTCCTAAGCTCCTGAAAAGCTCTATTTGGAAGCTTCATCAAATTATTCAATTGAATTCTATCCTTTTTTACCAAAGTATACTCTTTATTTATTACTGATTTTAGTGAATGGCAAGTCACTCTCCACCTGCAAAAGCCAGAAGCGAAGTCTTATAATTCCACCTCCTTGATGTCCCTAGACTCTGTTCCTTGTGCTTTATGTCCCGCTGCCAAAGTTTAGGCTCTCCTCATTTCTTCACCAGATTATAGGCAAAGCATCATGATGGACATGTTATTTCTAGTCTGGCCTGTATTTAATTATTTTCCCATGTTCCTAATTTTTTTCTCTCTTCCCCTGGACTTACGAGATGTTCACCTGGGTTTTACTGGGCAGAAATACAAGAGGATAAAAAAAAAAACCAAAACACTAAAGGATACAAGAAGAAAGAGTTTGAAGCAGCCGTGGGCAAACTACGGCCCGCAGGCCGGATCCGGCTCGTTTGAAATGAATAAAACTAAAAAAAAACAAAACACCGTACCCTTTTATGTAATGATGTTTACTTTGAATTTATATTAGTCACACAAACACTCCATCCATGCTTTTGTTCCGGCCCTCCAGTCCAGTTTAAGAACCCATTGTGGCCCTCCAGTCAAAAAGTTTGCCTACCCCTGGTTTGAAGTAATTATCTGGTCTTATCTGGATTGCAAAAGAAGTGGAAACAAAAGGTCATAGACAGAGTGAAAGAACAGGGAATGGTCAGTGTGATAGACATCTTGAAATTGAAGAACTACTGAAGGAATGAATGAGGTGGGCCGGAGAAGAGTCTATTGAAGGGCTTTCTTTTCATTTTTTTAGGTAGAATTAATCCCTCCCTTCACTTAAGCATCCTTAGATAGAACTTTTAAAACATTCCAACACAAACCTACAAAGGAAATAGATAATGAAGCCTATGGAGAGTGGCCTTGGCAATGATTAGGTTAGAAATTACAGTATGGAAACCAGGATCAATTGAAAGAAACCTTCCTACAAACTCTGATTAGTTAACTTCAAGATAACTTTCACCAACATTTATTAAGTCCTTAACCTGTGCCAGGCTTCATACCTAGTTATGCACATACATAATTTCATTGAAAGGCTTTATGAGCATCTATGAGATTGGTTTGTTAATCTCCTATTTTAATAAATGAAAAACCTGGGTAAACAGGTCCTGAGACTACACATCTGATGAATGACAGGAGTGGGATTCCAAATCAAGTCTGTCTAACTTCAGAATCTGCAGTTGTCACCACAAAGTGATGTTATCTCCTTCATCTGTATTTACTTATTTATTTATTTATTTAGCCTTATACAATCCCTACTCCAGGTGCCATTTGAACTGCATTCTATGTGTCTTCTACTCTAAATATTTCCATTGCACCAAGATTTAAATATGTCATTTTCAAAATGCTTTATAGCTTCTTCTTCCTCATTTTATTTCTTATAGTGCTTAGCTCTTTGCCTTGTGCTATGTTAAAATAAAGCACAGAACTCTAGGAAATGCTGGGGGAGCTCAGTTGCAAAGCAGACTTTTCACTCCACTATAGAAATTCTTTTCAAGCCCAGAATTCTACAGAATGAACGGTTTACTTAGGTGTTCTCCCATATTAGACTTACAAGCTACCTCAGTAAAAAATGGAGCCTTCACACAAGGCTGTTTGAATGTGGTGGGAGGCCTGGGTATATCCACAGATTTCTCTATAACTTGAGGAACTTAACTCCCCTCACATATGTCTCTTACTTGTTAATAAAAGACATTCAGTTGAATTCTTACTTGAGAACATAAACAACCTGGGGACAATCTGTTCAAAACTTTTCTGGAGTGCATGCCAACTTGTGTGCAATCCAATGCAAGCACAGTGTCTACCAAAGATCAATCATTAAGCCTGGACTAGCCAGCAGGAGATCTCAATTTTCTCCTTTGCTATTCTTAAAAACAGCTGACAAACAATTACCACAAACAATTCTCTTAGCACCTATGATTCAGAAACCTATTTTCATAAAGTACATACATTTTGGCAATTAACCGATTTTACATTGCAATGCAATCTAAAGTCTAGTAGATAAAAGCATTCTGGTATGCCAGTGATGGTGACTGTAAACCATGTTATCTTTAAAGGATATTTTCATATAACTGCCCCAATAATGCACTAATTATGACATTTGTCAGTCAAGAAGAAGTTGTTGTATATGTGGACTTAGACCACCCACTAGTCAAGTCACAGGGCAGCTTTTTGTTGTTGTTGTTGCAGACAAATCTCTGTAGCTAGCCTGGCCATTAGCCAAGGAGGCATGCTTGCTGTAGGTAAAAGTCTTGTCTTTTTGATGAGAAGGGGAGTGTTTTTATCTTGTTTTCTCCTTTGTAGTGCTGGCAGGGGTCAGAGAGGATGGACAGCGTGTGGGCTGGGAGCCCTGGAGGGCTGTCCCCCAACAGGAGTTCTTTCCCTCCCTCTGCCAAGCAGACCTCTGTAGGGATGTTGCCAGGCCATCCAAGGTTCAGCTCTATTGACATGGGACTAGAAACTCGACAAGAAATGGAAATGCACTTTGACTTCCTCTGTCTTCTTCTGCTTCTTGAGCCAAATAGCACATCAAGCTTTGGTTTCAGGGGGAAAATATGCGACTGAAGGAAAGGGGAGGTGTCGGTGTTTCTTCGTTTCCATCCCCAGACCCCTGCTCATTTTCAGTCACTACCTTAGCTACATGCAACATCTGTTTCCAGGTAACCTGACAGATCTTGGGAATTGCACCTTTGGATTCCATGTCCTTTGGGCCCTTCTGAAATGTTCTCACAGAGTCATATCACTTTTTTAAACAAAATGTTTCTCCTTCCTAATTGAATTCTCCCTTCAGTTTGCGTTTGGAACCAGGGACGATGATAATTTCATTGAAAACTGAATCAATTGCAAAGCACTGGGAATGAGTATGGTTTAAAACCTCAGGTTGGGTTTCTTGGAATTCTGGGCCAAGTCTCTTTCCCAGTTGCTCACAGGAAGTTTCTACTGATGTCATTGGAAAATGTGTGCATATATGTGTGTGTGTGTGTGTGTGTGTGTGTGTGTGTGTGTGTGTGTGTGTGATTCAGGTCACAATGAGGACTAAGGATCCAGAAAAACTTTTGTTTCAGATCATACTAGTGATTACATCACTCTTCATGCCTAGCTAGTATTTGGAGCCACATGATGCTGATGAGCCAGGCAAGCACTCCCATCTTTGCCAGTTTGAGATCACCGCTAAAAAGCTGCTTCCTTTGGTGGGAAGTCGGATTTTTGTCCAACTCAATGTTTTACAGGAATAGATCTTTCCAAAGTACTCCTTAACACTTTTAGGTTGCACATTTAGATCAGCAAGCCAGACAGTTGATATAACTCAGAAGAAATCATTTATTTATGCCTTATAGTTTTTCATTTCAAATTTTAAGGGAAATTGATTGGAGTTGTCCTCATCTGAAAAAAATATCTAGCATATAACAAAAACATCTCTTGATGCTTTAAAATATAAATAATGGCAGGAGAGAGCCAAACCATGTCAGTGAGCACAAATCCACAGTCTTCCAATATTCTGGTAGAGGAGCATTACATTGGTAATGCATGTATATAGTTTGGCAAAACTCCACAGGCTAACTTGCAACCAGATAGCAAGCCATTCTTATTTTATTTCTTTTAATTTAACCAAGTTCACAATTTATCTTGCTTCATTCTAACCAAACTCTAGTATTTAATGACAGATGAACATATGAAGTTCACATATTTTTCTAACTTTTCCCAAGCTCCTTTTTACAACCTGTTCTTTTCCTTTTCTTCTTTCAACACAAATGTGGTAAATTGTCCATGTAATAGCTTCAAGGTTGTGATGAGAGACTAACTTTTCAAGGACTACAAGTTAATACTAGTATGTTCTATCTCTATTCTATACTCGTTCTTTTTTCCTTTTTCCTTTGGTTTTTGTCTTCTTGGACAAAAATTAAGCTGTTTTCTTTTCTTCTAGGCTTTCTTTTGAATTCCCCATACAGTGTTTGCTGGGCTTCCAGATGACTTTCCTATTCCCATTCAGACAAAAGTTGGAAGAGATCTGATAGGAGTATGTGTAAACATCCCCATCGTTATTGCCTGGCAATAGAATGGAGATTAAGAACTGGAAAATTAAGGCAAAATCTATTGTCTTCCAATACAAGCAGTCTTTAGTAATATTAGATTTCTGCCCGAAGTAACTACAGCTTTGAGAAGCCTGGTCATTGGCTTGGTAGGAAACTAACTGGTGATCTAGACTTGGAATTTGTTACCATGCCTGCTCTTGCCACATCAAACGTTGTCATGGACTTAATTTCAGATGTTCAATATGAGCATGGCTTAGAGGTTGCTCAGAAAACTGTTTTCCCACTGAGAATGATACCTTGTGAGAGAATGAGGCTGAGGTCTGAGGTCTTGTCTTATAGGCAACTGTTCGTGATGTTCAGGAGGCAGTGTGTTTGCTACTTTGTTACACAGTCGAACCTCAGTATCTGTGGGGGTTGGTTACAGGACCCCTGTGGATATCAAAATCCACGGGTGCTCAAGTTCCTTTTGTAAAATGGACTAACATTTGCATATAAACTCTGCACATGTTTCCGTATACTTTAAATCATCTCTAGATTAGTTATAATACTAATGCAACATAAATGCTTTGTAAATAATTGTTAGACTGTATTATTTAGATAATAATGATCCAAACAAGTCTGTACATGTTCAGTACAGATGTCTAAGTACATAGTACACAATCAGCAGCCATGTAACATTTTTTTACAAATATTTTCCATCTGTGGTTGGTAGAATATCTGGAACCTGCAGATACAGAGGGCTGATTGTACAGCTAACCAGACATGTGCTTAATCTTTGTGAATAAATGGGCAGTAAAAAAAATACCTTTATATTTTATACCTTTATATTTGAGTGTTTGGCCCCATTGTTGCTTTCCTGAGTTTCAAATATAAGATTGCTAGAGTCATATCACATACAAAGACACACACACACACACAAAAAAAAAACCCAGTAAGTTTGTTCTTATCTTCTGGAATTAGAACATTTATGGGTGAATAAAATAGCACTGGGAAAAATCCTAAATATCCAAAAGATTACTAAATTAGTAAATCATAACAACTGATTTAATATTTCACAGTCCTTAAAATAGTGATTATTAAAATTTTTTAAAAGCATCCGAAAATCCTTATGTAAGTAGGACACAAACAAAATATACGTATAGTCACAATTATAGTTGAAAATTTAAGAAATGAGAAAGCTTAATAGAAAATATACTTTTAAAGTTAACATGATAACATTATGGATAGATTTTTAAATTTCTATATTTTTTTTCATTTTCGTAACAAATATGTGCAATTTTAAGGGAGAGAAAATAAACTTTTATTTCAATTGGCAAAAAAATGAACCATTACATATATAAAAAATGCCTTTAAATAAAAGAAACAATGCAAAATAGCATATCATGATCAGATTACTGGGAAATATTTACAGATGTAAAAAGTTGATATTATTATACTACATTATGAAAAGCAATTAACAATTATATGACATGCATTGCTTTATGATGATTCTATAGTAAAATGAATTAAAATATACCTTTCAGTAATCAAATAAACACAATTTTGAAAAAAAAATTAGATCTTCTTTTTCTTGATTTATTTCCCTCATTTGAGCTAGTTATTTCTGTGGTTTTGGGTCATAGCTGTATAAACTAATTAATAATTTCAGTGGGTCTGTTTATTCCTCTAACCAAATACATCTCCCCCAAATATTTCCCTGGTCTGAATTAAGGCAATTTATTCTATTGGGAAAATAGTTCCAATAGCTTGGCTCATTGGCCCTAGACTGATTATTATAAGTAATTAACTGAAATCAATGCTATTGGCCATGTGCTTGTTTAGTTACAGGTCCACATTTTTTGACTCCTCTTTGCATCTAGTTTTGCAATGAAAAAGAAAAGAATACATTATTCTAGTTTATATTTTAAAACTAACAAAATATGTAATTTTTCACAAAGTTCTCTTCCTTGCACTAATTTTTAAAACCTCTATCCTCGTTTCCTTTTTTGTTGTTGTTAATTCTTTACCTGAGAATATTTTTCCACTGATTTTTAGAGAGAGTGGAAAGGAGGGGAGAAACAGAGAGAGAGAAACATCTATGTGAGAGAGACACAATTGGTTGCCTCCTGCATGCGCCCTAATCAGGGCCAGGGATCGAGCCCTTGACCGGAATCAAACCTGGGACCCTTCAGTCCTCGGGCCAATGCTCCATCCACTGAGCCAAACCAGCTAGGGCATTATTTCTTATTTTTCACTGTTCCTTCTATTCACTGATTTATCCCATGAGCATTTTTAAAGTAAACTTTTTATTTTAGATTTACAGAAAAAATGCAAAGCAAATACATAGAGTTCCCATTTAGACACCACAGCCAGTTTTCTCTATTATTGACACTTTACTTTAGTATGGTACATTAGTTCAGTTAATGAGCTAACACTGATGCATTATTATTAACTAAAGCCCATTTTCTATCCATATTTCCTTAGTTTTTACCTTGAGGAAGGAGGTACTAATAATATTAAGGGCTAACATTTATGTGGCTCTTATGAGAGAGAGTCTTATAAATGTTGTTTATGTTATAAATGTTTTGCATATTTATACGTGTAATCCTACTGTAAACTTAAATCTATAGGGTCAAGAAGCTGGGAGAACTCCAAACAGGATAAACCAAAGAAATCTATAACAAGACACATCATAATTAAACTTCTGAAAACTGAGGGCCCCCCCCCCAAAAAAAAAAAAATCTGGATAGCAACCAGAGAAAATTGATACCTTACCTATTGAGAAAAATAACTGGGATGACAGCAGGTTTCTCTTTAGGTAGTACTCATATATCGCCATTTATAGGTGAATAAACGGAGTCACTGAACATTCATGGTCACCCAGCCAAAAATGGAGAAGCCAGGTTGTCTGATTCCAGGGTCTGTGTTTTTATCCTATAGTCACTGAAGCCATGGTTTGGCAACCAGTATTTTTAAAATCCACTTGCATTCAAGCCAATACACCAGAATACCATGTTATATAGGGATGTGAACTGAAAGCCCCGGTTAATAATAAAATGTGATTCTATCTGAAATGTTTTTATACATATACTAGAGGTCCGATGCATGAAATTCATGCACGGGTGCTGTCCCTAGGCCTGGCCAGTGCTCGAAGCACAAGTGTCTGGCATGGAAGGACAGGTCCCAGCTGACCTCTGGGCCGTGGGCAGTACCTGCTCACACCCACCTTGGCCTGGTGCCACCTGCTCATCTCCTCCACCATCCCGCCATGGTGCCACTCTCATCGGGGCCCATCGGGGCTGGCAGCACCTCCACTACCGCACACTGCCAATGCTGCATCTCTGATGCCCACCATGTTTCTCACCACTGCTGGTGGTCAGTGCATGTCATAGCAACCAGTCGAACTCCTGGTTGAATGATCACTCAAGAGGACAATTTGTATATTAGGCTTTTATTATATTGGATTTGTTTCTTGGTACTCTCCCTGCAATTCCAGAGAAATTGAAAAATAGTGGAAGATTCAAATATTCTAGATCCTACAGAGACTCAACGTAGAAATAATAACTATATACATAACTATAAGCTTAAAAATGAGCATAACAAGCCCAGCTGGCATGGCTCAGTGATTGAGTGTTGAACTGTAAACCAGGAGGTCATGGTTCCATTCCCAGTTGGGACACATGCCCGGGTTGTGGGCTCAATCCACAGTGGGGGACATGCAGAAAGCAACAAATCAATAATTCTTTCTCATCATTGATCATTCTATCTCTCCCTCTCCCTTCCTCTCTGAAATCAATTTATATATATAACAACAATGTGGCACCTGTAACATAAAAATAGAATACCTACAAACCAACTAAAAGAAATGAAAGAAGATTTAAGGACTTCCACTTAGGGAATATGAAATAGATGCACTTTTTCCTGTTCCTTCTTCTAATTATAACTAAAAATCCTGGACATGATACACAAAACAAACATGGGAAGACTCTGAAAGACAGAAAGAAGGCAGATAGGCTCAGGATCTCAAGACCTAAGGAAAAATATGAGTTACATTAGTGGAGGTTTTTAGTTGGTTTTTATTTGTTTGCTTTTGCCTCTTATATGCCATTCTTGGAGCTAAAGAAGCTGGCAACCTGGGAATGCCAAGTGCAAGATAAAAAAATTCATCCCCGAATGACATAGAGACCAAAAAACAATACAGAAGATCAATGAAACCAAGAGCTGGTTCTTTGAAAGGATAAACAAGATTGATGAATCTCTAGCCAGGCTCATCAAGAAGCAAAGAGAGAGGCCCCAAATAAAAAAAAAATCAGAAATGAAAGGGGCGAAATAACAACAGGCCCCACAGAAACACAAAGGATCATTAAAAAATACTATGGGCAACTCTATTCTAACAAACTAGACAACCTGGAAGAAATGGACATATTCCTAGAAAAATACAACCTTGCAAAACTCAATCAGGAAGATTCTGAAAGTCTCAATAGGCCAATAATTATGGAAGAAAGTGAAGCAGTCATCAAAAAGCTTCCTGCAAACAAAAGCCCGGAACCAGACGGCTTCACAGGGGAGTTTTACCAAACATTCAAGGAAGAACTAAAACCTTTCCTCCTCAGACTATTCCAAAAAATTAAGAGGAAGGAATACTTCCAAGCTCATTCTATGAAGCCAGCATCACCCTAATACCAAAACCAGATAAAGACAACACAATGAAAGAGAATTACAGGCCAATATCCCTCATGAACATAGATGCCAAAATCCTAGCAAACCGGATCCAGCAGTATATCAGAAAGATCATAC
Organism: Myotis myotis; assembly: GCF_014108235.1. Taxonomy (NCBI): domain Eukaryota; kingdom Metazoa; phylum Chordata; class Mammalia; order Chiroptera; family Vespertilionidae; genus Myotis; species Myotis myotis. The sequence goes on from NW_023416335.1 coordinate 17,482,022, forward strand.
ACCATGACCAAGTAGGATTTATCCCAGGGATGCAAGGATGGTACAATATCTGCAAATCAATAAACGTGATACATCACATAAACAAATTGAGAGAGAAAAAACACATAGTCATATCAATTGATGCAGAAAAAGCATTTGACAAAATCCAACACCCATTTTTGATAAAAACTCTCAGCAAGGTGGGAATAGAAGGATCATACCTCAACATAATAAAAGCCATATATGACAAACCCACAGTCAACATCATACTCAATAGGCAAAAACTAAAACCATTTCCCCTAACAACAGGAACAAGACAGGGATGCCCACTCTCACCACTCCTGTTCAACATAGTACTGGAAGTATTAGCCATTGCAATTAGACAAGAAGAAGAAATAAAAGGCATCCAAATTGGAAAAGAAGAAGTAAAACTGTCCTTATTCACAGATGACATGAGACTGTACATAGAAAACCCTAAAGACTCCATCAAAAAATTATTAGATTTAATAAATGAATTTGGCAATGTAGCAGGATACAAAATTAACGCCAAGAAATATATGGCATTTCTATACACCAACAATGAACTTACAGAAAGAGAGACTAAAAAAGCAATCCCATTTACCATCGCACCAAAAAAATTAAGATACCTAGGAAAAAACTTGACTAAGGAGGTAAAAGACCTATACATGGAAAACTACAGGACACTGAAAAAGGAGATAGAGGAAGATATAAACAGATGGAAGAACATACCGTGTTCATGGATTGGTAGAATCAACATCATCAAGATGTCCATACTACCCAAAGCAATCTATAGATTCAATGCACTCCCCATTAAAATACCAACGGCATATATCACAGACCTAGAACAAACATTCCAAAAATTCATCTCCAATAAAGAAGACCCCAAATAGCTGCAGCAATCCTGAGAAAGAAAAACAAAGTAGGTGGGATCTCAATACCAGATATCAAGCTGTATTACAAAGCCACTGTTCTCAAAACAGCCTGGTACTGGCACAAGAACAGACATATAGATCAATGGAATAGAATAGAGAACCCAGAAATCGACCCAAACCACTATGCTAATTAATATTCGACAAAGGAGGCATGAACATACAGTGGAGTCAAGACAGCCTCTTCAATAAATGGTGTTGGGAAAATTGGACAGATACATGCAAAAAATGAAACTAGAAAACCAACTTACACCATACACAAAATAAACTCAAAATGGATAAAGGACTGAAACATAAGACAGGAAACCATAAAAATACTAGAGGAATCCACAGGCAGCAAAATCTCAGACATATGCCGAAGCAATTTCTTCATTGATACTGCTCCTAGGGCAATGGAAACTAAGGAGAAAATAAACAAATGGGACTACATCAAAATAAAAAGCTTTTGCTCAGCAAAGAAAACCATCAACAAAACAACAAGAAAGCCCACTGCATGGGAGAACATATTTGAAAATGTTATCAATGATAAGGGTTTAATCTCCAACATTTACAGGGAACTCATACAACTTAACAAAAGGAAGATAAACAACCCAATCAAAAAATGGGCAACGGACTTAAATAGATACTTTTTGAAAGAAGACAGAAGAAAGGCCAAAGGACATATGAAAACATGTTTAAAGTCACTAATCATCCAAGAGTTGCAAATCAAAACAACAATGCAGTACCATCTCACACCTGTCAGAATGGCTATCATCAACAAATCAACAAATGAAAAGTGCTGGCGAGGATGTGGAGAAAAAGGTACCCTCGTGCACTGCTGGTGGGAATGCAGACTGGTGCAGCCACTGTGGAGAACAGTATGGAGTTTCCTCAAAAAACTAAAAATGTAACTCCCATTTGACCCAGTGATCCCACTTCTAGGAATATATCCCAAAAGACTAGAAACACCAATTAGAAAGGATATATGCACCCCTATGTTCATAGCAGCACAATTCACCATAGCTAAGATTTGGAAATAGCCTAAGTGCCCATCAGTAGATGAGTGGATTAAAAAACCGTGGTATATCTACACAATGGAATACTACACTGCGGTAAAAAAAAAGAAGGAACTTGCCTTGACCGGTTTGGCTGAGTGGATGGAGCATCGGCCTGTGGACTGAGGGGTCCCGGTTCGATTCCGGCCAAGGGCATGTACCTTGGTTGCGGGCACATCCCCAGTAGGAGGTGTGCAGGAGGCAGCTGATTGATGTTTCTCTCTCATCGATGTTTCTAACTCTCTATCCCTCTCTCTTCCTCTCTGTAAAAAATCAATGAAATATATTTAAAAAGAAAAAAAAAGAAGGAACTCTTGCCATTTGCAACAGCATGGATGGAAATGGAGAGCATTATGTTAAGTGAAATAAGCCAGTCAGAGAAAGATAAATACCACATGATCTCACTCATTTATGGACTATAATGAACAACATAAACTGATGAACAAAAACAGATCCAGAGAAGCATCGATCAGACCATCAAACCTCATAGAGAAGGTAGGGGAGGGTGGGGGTAAGGGGAGAGATCAACCAAAGGACTTATATGCAAGCATATAGGCCTAACCAATGGACACAGACAACAGGGGGGTGAGGGCATGTGGGGGGGGGGATAGGGGGTAATGTGGGGATAAGGACACATATGTAATAACTTAATCAATACAAAAAATTAAAAAATTAAATTTAAAAAATCATCCCAAACAAAGGTCTGCTATCTGTAGCCCAATTTCAGGATAGGGGCAACCTGGAAAGTGAAGAATTTTAAATAATTTACTCCAGCCAATCAGAATAAAATAATGGCTCCACTCATGTCAGTAAAGACTAACTGGAAAGTCTAGACTTTCACCCAAAAGGTTGCAACGAAGTGCCCCAAGACCCCTATGGAAGTAGTGTCAAAGAAGGAATCTACACTTTTACCCCCACAGAGATGTAAAGAGCTCCTACCTTCAGTGTGATGGCAGACCACCTGGGAAGTCTGGACTTCAGTACCTACCCAGCATTAATGAATCACCTCTTTCCCTCCTCATGGATGGTGTTAGCATAAGCATAATAGAAAGTGAGGACATTCACCATCACCCTTTATTAATGAGGCCACCCCCACTGTGGTGTCAGTGGAGACAATGGGAAGAGCTGGACGTGAAGCCCACCCAGCAATAACAAGGAGCCCACCACCTTGGGTACAAGCAAGGCTGAATGGGAGACCTGGACTACCAGCTCCACATCATAGTAACAAGAGCTGCTTCACCATCTGCTGTCAAAGCAATATTTGATAAAGCTAGAGAAAATAAACATTTAAATAAAAGTCAGAGTCCCATGATACAAAATGTCCATGGTTAAATAAAATATTACTAGTCATACTGTGAATGAGAATGTTCTCAAACTGAATGAAAAAGACAATCAGTACTGAAATGACAAACATGTTAAAATTATCTGACAAAGCTTTAATGTAGCCATGATAAAAATGCTACAGCAAGCAATTATGAACATGCTTGAATATAATAGAAATTACTCAATCTGAAAAACAGAGTGAAAATAGACTGGAAAAATGAACAGAGCCCTGTGTCTATGGAATTTAATAAAAGATCTAACATTCATATCATTGGATTGCTAAAAAAAAAAAAAAGAAAAGAAAAAAAAAGAAAAAGGGAGAAGTTGAAAAAATATTCAAAGAAATAATGCCTGAAAACTTTTCACATTTTGTAAGAGATTTAAACCTACAGATTCAAGAAACTGGACAAATCACAAATAGGATAAAGCAAAGAAGTTCTCATCAAGATGCATCATAATTAAACTTCAGAACACTAAATGAAAGAAAAAGTATGGAAAGCAGCAGAAAAAAATAAGTACTACCTAAAGGGAGAAACAGTCATGGCTGGTTTGGCTCAGTGGATAGAGCATCGGCCTGGGAACTGAAGGGTCGTGGGTTTGATTCCAGTCAAGGGCACATGCCTGGGTTGCAGGCTCAATTCCCACTTGGGGGCATGCAGGAGGCAGCTGATCAATGATTCTCATCATTGATGTTTCTATCTCTCTCTCCCTCTTCCTTCCTCTTTGAAATCAATAAAAACATATTTCAAAGGGGGAAACAATTTGATTTTAGAGAGAGAGGAAGGGAGAGGGAGAGAGAGAAAAATATTGATTGGCTACCTCCTGTACATCCCCTACTGGGGATTGAGCCCATAACCCAGGCATGTGCCCTGACCAGGAAATGATCCAGTGACCTATTGGTTCATGGGTCGATGCTCAACCACTGAGCCACACCAACCAGGCGCTACTATGGTTTTGTAAGATGTAAACCATTGGAAAAACTGGGTTAATGATGCATACAATCTCTCTGTATTACTTCTTACATTAAATGTACATATATAATTATCTCAAAATAAGGAAGTTAAAAAGAAATGTAGCCGAAACCGGTTTGGCTCAGTGGATAGAGCGTCAGCCTGCGGACTGGGAGGTCCCAGGTTCGATTCCGGTCAAGGGCATGTACCTGGGTTGCGGGCACATCCCCTGTGGGGGATGTGCAGGAGGCGGCTGATTGATGTTTCTCTCTCATCGATGTTTCTAACTCTCTCTATCTCTCTCCCTTCCTCTCTGTGAAAAATCAATAAAAAAAATATATTAAAAAAAAAAAAAAAAAGAAATGTAGCTTCATGGCACATGCCTATACAGTATACCAAATTTTGCTAAGGTTTATTTTTGTTCTAATTAATGTGCAGACTTTGTACAAGATAAATCACAATCCCCTAAACTTTATATTACAGATTGATCAAATGTAAACCCTCTGCATATACAGACACCAAGGGAGTGAAGGCATGAGCGGGGGTGGGGGGGGGGGAGGTAATGGGGAGATAAGGACACATATGTAATACCTTAACCAATAAAGGAAATAAAATCAATTAAAACATTTAAAAAGTTACAAAACATGAATTCAAATAAATAAAGAAAATTCTAAACCCCTAATAGAACACCAGGCAAAAATTTTTACAGAGAGTTTACACAAAGGAAAATACACATGGTCAGTAAATAGGCCTTATGAAATATTTAAAATCCTTAGTTATCAGAGAACATGAAATAAAACAATACTGCACATATCTCAACTCTCTAGCAGAGCTCTGACCAAACTATGAACCTTTCCACTACACCTGGAATACAATTTGCTAGATCATTTTTCCTCAGTAATCTAAATGAATTTATAACTATTCTTTCTGCATACATCCGTTAGAATAATTTACAAGACGCTGTACTTCCCTTGACTTCTTGGGCTAAGACTTCCTAATTTGTCTTCTTGGCCTTTCTTAGAATAACACTGTCAGGAGTCTTGTCATAGCTGGTGCTCTCCAGCTACAGGCCTGTATGTGCAAAAATACGGCCCTGCTGGCATGGTTCAGTGGTTGAGCATTGACCTATGAACCAGGAGGTCACAGTTCAATTACGGATCTGGGGCACATGTCTGGGTTATGGGAGCTATGCCGATCAATGATTCTCTCTCCCTTTCCCGTCCTCTCTGAAATCAATAAAAATATATTTGAAAAAAATAGGCCTACCTCTTAGGTTTCCAATTTTTAATGTGCTTCATGGTTCAGTCTTAATCCTCTCGGTTCCTTAGGCATTCATTGGAGAAAGTGAGATAGACCTGGAAAATTTGGTGAGTGCTCCTGTTCTTTTTTTATGCTGGGAAGGAGAGGGCAGAAAAGATACAGAAATCAGAGGTTCAGAATGTGGAGTATGTCTGCTTTTGCTCTCTCTTGTGGTATGATAGAGTGCTAAGATGGTAGCCAAAGTATTTCTCTTTTATGCTCCATCTCTATTCAAAAAGTAAGAGACAGCATTATAGTCAATCAATTGCAATTCACTTTGCTCTTCTATGAAATGTACTTCTACACAAGGCATTTCATTTCATTCTAACATGATAAGTTGCATTCAGGAGTAACTCTGATTTCTGATATTTGGTTCAGTAATAATAAACAACTTCACTTATTTATTGAATAAATATATATTAACAATTTTTGCATCAGTACAGTGTTATATACTGGGAGTATAATAGTAAACAAGACAAATATGATTCTGTTCCCATTAACTTTACAATCTAGGGGCAAAAACTGACAAAATAAGGCAAAAATATAATTATAAATTTTAATAAGTACCTTTAAGAAGGAAAAAAACGCAGAAGACTGAAATGAAAAATATATAGTGGAATGGTATAGCTGGATCTATTTCAGGTCTTTGCTCAAATAAAGATCTCTTTCAACACAAAAGACTGAAATGTAAAATATGTAGTGGAATGTGACTGTTGGATCTATTACAGGTCTTGGCTCAAATATAGATCTCTTTCTGAAAGAGGTTTTTTCTGACCTGTCAGAAATTGCAATCATTCAATTCCAGCACTCCTCATCTCCTTCTCAACTTTATTTTCTCATACACACATTTAATTTGCTTACTTATCCTGATTTTCCTTTTTGTCATTTATTGATTTACTTGAGAGAAAGAGAGATGCCCTGACCAGGGATCAAACCCACAACCTTGGTGTGTCAGGATGACACTCTCACCAACTAACCCTGAGCTACCCAGACAGAACCCTATTTAGTTTTTCTGTTTCTCTAATTATATGTAACTTCTCAGAGGACAAGGACTGCTGCCTTTTAATTATGATGGTTTTTTACTTTTTCTTCTGGGAATATAATAATGCCTGGCTCAGAGTAGATGTTCAATAAATACTTGTTGAATGAAGGAATAAATGAGACAGTCAGGAAAAGACTTTCTGAGAAGGAAACATTTAAACTGAGACCTAAAGGTGGATCTACTCATGCAAGAAGTAGGGGTGGGAGGAGGGTTTTAACAGGTGCAAAAACCTTGAGGCAGAAGAGATTGACAGAGAAGGAACTTAAGGTAGCCCATGTGCTGGAAGCATGTCTTGGCAGTGACTAGAGCTGAAGTTGGAGACATGGGCAGGGAAAAGTTGTGCTGTCTTAGAGACCAACGTAAAGATAAGGTTTCATTGTAAATATAATGGGAAGAAATATAAGCAAGACTTTAATATAATCATATTATTTCAATTTAAACATGATTATTCTAGCTTCTGTATAAAACAACTCTTGGAAAATGACAACAGTGTAATCAGAGAGACCAGTTGTGAGATCACCGCAACAACAGTGATAACATTAGCCAATATTTGTTGAACACTTACTCTTAGTAGGCACTGGTCTAAGTGTTTTATATATTACTAGAGGCCTGGTGCAGGAAATTCGTGGGCTTGTTTGGCGGGGTGGGGTCCCTCAGCTCAGCCTGTGCCCTGTCACAGTCCTGGAGCCCTCAGGGGATGCCCTACCTAAGAGCGGGCCTAAGCCATCAGTCAGACATCCTTAGTGCTGCTGCAGAGGCAGGAGAGGCTCCCACCACTACTGCTGCACTCACCAGCTGTGAGCCCGGTTTCTGGCTGAGTGGCACTCTCCCTGTGGGAGCAAACTGACCACCAGGGGGAAGCTCCTGTGTTGAACATCTGCCCCCTGGTGATCAGTGCACATCATAGCAACCAGTCATTCTGCTGTTCAGTTGATTTGCATATTAGCCTTTTATTATATAGGATTCCATTTAAGTAAAACTTTAGCTTAGCTAATTGATAGATTCTATCAATATTTGTCAAATTAATTTTCTTATGCTTTACTTTTCCACATTATAGTCTGTCTATTTTAGCATAAAACCAGATATAGCAAACAACACTTTTAACAAATTAAGGCTACTATGCTAGCATTTAATGGAACTCCAAAGAACACTATGATTTTAACATATTCTTTATCTTACAATTTTTGTAAAATGTTCCTGTAGATATTTAAGAACTACACTTGATTCTTAAACATTTGAAAATGATATCTGGAGAACAGTAATCTAGCAATGTGTGGGATAACCTGGGTAGGAGATTTCTAAAGCGGAGATTCAACTGAGACATGGGTAGGGTGATCCAGATATTTCATGATAAGCCTACACTAACATAGTCGCAGTAGGAAATCTTCAAATAAGGTAAAGGCAAGAAAAAGATACAATAAAATAAAATAAAATGGAAAGAATTTGATTGAACATGGGAAAGCATTAGACAGAGGGAGGAATTAAAAGTGTCTTTAAGGCTTTGAGAAAGAGGGATATAGTGAACACTGTTAATAACCTGCCAGATCCCTTTTTGTGCCCATTGCCTCTGTCCTCAACTGCTGTGGGTATTATTGGCTAAGACTCACACTTACCCTCTTGTCTGTGGAAATGCCCTAAGGATTGTCCTCAGCAGAGAGACTGGAGCTGCCCCTCCCCCAATAGGCAGAGAGGTTGGTTCTCCCTCCAGGGGCAGCTGACAGCCAAGGACTGATTGATATGGGCTATGTTTCAAGGTGGGACAGCTCCCAGGAGCTATTATGCTTCAGAGCTCCCTGTAGGATCAGGCTGAAGATAGTTTTCAGCTGAAACCACATCTTTGCTTAGCTTCTGCCCCTGCCTTACCTGTTTCCCTCACTTCCTTACAGATTTCTCCTGAGAGTTCTTCCTCAATAAATCACGTATACAAGAATCCCTCTCTTAGGCCCTGCTTCCATGCATATTGACCTAAAATACAAGAACAGGGAAATACCGGAGTAACTGACAGATAAGTAACTTAAGAGAGGAGTGCTAATTTGGGCTTGTTTAATGGATGGGTCAGGCTTTTCCCAGCATAGTCTGAGTTCCCTTGGAGCACCCTTCACACAGGACGGGCATGATCACAGTTGGAGGAAGGGACTGCAACATACTGAATAAGTGAGGCATAACTCAAGTTCATTCTAAAATTGACTTTCTGAAATCAATTCTTTAACTCCAGAGCCAAATGCCCATAGAATTAGTCCTAAGTACATTTTATTGAGTGACCCACATTTTACAGTCTCAGTGCTTTTGAAACAGAAAATGAAGAACCCACAAGCACGAGCACCTAGGGATCAGCAAAACATCCCCAACAATTTTTCAAACGTTTGATTTTTGGCAAAACTCGATTTAACTCATTTTGCAAGCGCTCATCCCTTCAGTTTTGAAACCCTGGGGTATTTCAAAGGAAATTTAATCCATATGTTTCTGATTCATTTACATTTTAAGTCATAAAAATGTTATTTTTGTAAAAGCTGTTTGATATCCAAAAAACTTTCTGAGCCTTTTTAAAAAAAATCTCTTTTAAGTCTTGTTGGTTGGAGCCAGGGAGCAGACATGGTGTGTGATGCACCACCCGAAAATGCGATCCAGACAGACTCAACCATAGACTGACCTCAGAACAATGCTTGCGACGTCCAGCCAAAAAAATAATGGCAACGAGATGATCAAGAAAGTTGGACTGGACACCAGGGAATCCTTGAGAAACACAAAAGAAGCCAATAGCAAATGATAATGAAGATTAAAGTGGGGTTCCCTAGTGCTCCAGGGATGTGTTGGGCATAGAAGGGCTAGACTCTTGCACATTGCCAAAAGCTATCATTCCTGGCAGCTCTCAGGGAGATCTGCAGACTTGTACAGGATAAAGTCCCATGTCGCCACCAAATGCTTCATGTGAAGAAAATTATGCCTTTTTTCAGCATTGTATGTACTAATAAAACATCAAACTAACAATATCCAAAGGGTTTTAAGAAATGCATTGCATATCTTTACTATAGAGTACTAGGCAGTGATTAAAAGAATGCTGTAAATATGTATTTAGTGCTGTAGAAAGATGTTTGTGATGCATTGCTAAATAAGAAATATGGTGACAAACCTGGTCATGGGTATTAGGACCACATTCTTTGTTAAGAAAAAAGGATTATCACCAACTGTTTTCATGTACAATAAATATTAGACAATAATCTATGCAGTTGGGTAGGATGGGGTGTTTTCCTTAGTTTGCTTGGTTTTATTTTTAATTTTCCTACGATATACAATGTGTGATTTTGAAAACACACACTTTTGCCTGACTTTAAAAATTGTATAGAATAATATTCCTATAATAGCGTAAGGGTGCAATGCCCTTCTTTTCCACCTTATTTCTTCTGCTTGGGAACAACCGTGCATGGGGTCCAAGCCGGAGGGGGGACTGCCGCAAAGGCTGGATGATCAAATCGTCTGAGAGTTGATGGAATGCAAGCGTTCCTCTGGAAGCACTGAATCTATGGTGACCATGCTTTCTGAACCCCAACTGTCACACTACCTAACATGTGAGGGGTGTCCGACAGGATAGATTATTTTAAATCAGAGCTGTTCTAAAAGTCCCGGGACATACAGTTGTTCTGGCTACAGGGCACATTGCTTCAGAAAGGAACACTCTGGGGGGGGGGGGGGGGGGAAGGCTGGTAATTTATAAAACCGTAGCTGCTGGTACTGAACATCCGCGGAGTGAGAAGAACTCTCCTGATTCTCCCTCATGTAAATGCAGACAGCATTTTAAATCCTGGACTATTACTTTCACATATGTTGGCATCTAGTCAGTTGCTGCTTAAAGTACTCCCTGTGCAAAATGTACACGACTGTCAATATTAGTTATCCCATAAATTCTGAAACCTGTAAAATAAATGCTTTCTCCTGAAGAGTCACTCTCTCTAATATCATTAGCACCCCATTTTCTCTCCCCTTTACTGCCATCGCCACCAAACTCAAGGCTGGCTCCGAATTACAAGCCATTTTCCCATCTGTTCCACGGGGCTCCTAAATTCCTCTTTGATCATAAAGAGAGGGTAAAGCAAAGCAGAGACATCCTTTTCTGAGGCCCCATTAGTAGAGAAAAGTTAGATTAAAAAACCTGTAATGTTTTCATTCTTTTTTAAAAAAGTGATTTCACAGCATTTTCATCTAAAGGAATAGGGTAAGTGGGGAAAGCAATTAATTATCACATAAAATCAAGTTATTTCAAAACTCTGGACATGCTTTCTGTGTTAACATTCTGTGATGATTCTCTTTAAATATATTGCATTCTCACATTCTGGAATGGCTGAGTTTATTTTAAACAGGTATTAACTTTGAAGCTCAAAATGTTGAAAAGCTAAACCAATTGGCCTGTTGTGGCCATCACTCTCCTACCAAACACTTTCTGCTCCACTCACAGAATGTGAGTTCTCAGCTCCAGGTTCTATGGGCCAGTTCTTAAACGCTGGGAAATCTCTTTTCCAACAGACAACATTTTCTTTAAAAGCTTACCAGGGCCCCGTTATGGATAGAAGTCATGTAGAGACAGAGTCCTCTTCAAATGAGACCTATATAAATGAACCTCAAAAATCCTTTATCTCAAAGCTATGGGGTGCTTTGCTGATTGCCTGACCTGAGAAAAGGGGTGTGTGTGTGTGTGTGTGTGTGTGTGTGTGTGTGTGTGTTTGAGAGAGGTTCACCCCACAGTGTTCCACAGTTGACAGTATGCCATGGTTTTGAATTCAAATATCACCAAAGCAGTGGCATACGACATTAGACTTGAGGTGAAATATTGTTATAAGTTGTAGGTGCCTAATAAATAATGTCATCATATTAACTAATGATTCGTTTATTCACTCATTCATTTAACAACTAACTGGAGAATCCCTAAATGGCAACTCTTAGGCACTGAGAACAGAGATGAGTGAGCCAAGACCCTTGCCCTCAAAGAATTAATACTCTAGCAGTTTGAGGGGAAAAACAATTAAATAAAAAATGCACGGGGAGTTGTATAAAACAATGAAAATTGTACATGGTACTATGAGAGGGAAGGTAACTTTCTCAGAAGAGTTGGCACTTGAGATGACTTTTGAAGGACAATTAAGAGATAGTCAAACCAAGGGTGGGGGGCAAAAGGAAGAACTTGTGCAAATGCAGGGAATGAATGAATGATATTTTTGATATCTTCTAATCATGGGTATCATATCCCTACCAATAGAGCTGGTGGGCTTATAGATTCCTCGCCCCCCCCGCCAAAAAATATAAATAACAGCTGAGCTGTGATCAGATTTCTATTTTAAAACAATCAATTAGAAAGATACATTTTAGTTTATTTAAAGAATCAGTGCACCTAATTCTAAAAAGACAAATCTTTAAATCAGAAGTCCAATGACATTTTATTCTATTGCTGCTACTGAATCACCTGCAACCATGCCCAAATTTTTCGGGAAAGCAAGTGGGAAATTGTCAATGTTTGAGAAGACTAATTTTTAACAGAATAGTATGTGTTTGAAAAAAAAAATGGCTTTAGGTTTGAATTCCAGCTTCCCCACATTAACAGCTGTGTGACAAATTAGGTTTTCTGAGACTCAGTTTCCTCATCTGTTTTATTAGTGACAATTCCTTTCCTACTTATTAGAGCTGTTGGGAGAATTAAATTAACTAATGTATAAAAAAGGTCCTAATATAGTATCTGGCACTGAGTACATGTTCATTCTGTTCCCTTTCCCTTTCCTTGGGAATGGGGACGGGGGGAGGTCCAAACAGGGGAAATGAGATAGCCAAGCTCCTCATCTTGGAAGTACTGCCCATGATCAGACATTTGCCTACTTGACCTCATGCATGTCAGCCAAGCCCAACTCAGTCTGATCATGTTCTTTTTCACAGCTGGAAAAAGAATAATATTTAGTTATGGATCTTGGATGCCAGGAGAGAGTTAGTGCTCACCAATTCATTTGCACAATGAAGAGACACCTGCAGCGTAGCTTGTAGAACAGAATTGAATTGATATAAAAAATATTTCCCATGGCAGCAAAGACACTTACAGTTAATGAGCTAATAAATATTGTCAAGTGACCTTTCTCTTGCCAAGTATTACATTGTAAAGAGAGGGGGAGGAGAGATTAGAACTGTGCATTTGCTGCAGAGTTCAAATCCTGGGCTTCTTCTGGGTAACTTTTATCCCTATTGGCCATATTTTAGGCTTGTCAGTTCACTAATTCCCCATATTGTTTGATACTGCAAGTTATCTAGGCCAGAGACCTCTTTCTTATAGGCTAATGTCTGATGGAAAGCATAGTGCTCTTGTTCATCTCAGGAATGGCCCTTTGCACATTTGCTTCTTCTGTTGATAGAGTGAAGGATGGATTGGTATTCTCTGCTTACCCACCTACTCCTGAATTTCTGACACAAAAACTGTGAGATAATATGTATTGCATTAAGCCACTAAGTTTTGCAAGTAATATATTATGCAGCAAACAATAACAAATAGAGGTAAAATATAAGATGTGTTTTTGTAGCTGTAGTGAGGCATAAAACTCCATTACCTTTGACTCCTCTCATGCTTAATTATGGATTGCAGAATCCATTTGCTCTGAACACTCATTTTTCCCAAAGAAATGGTGAGTTTCTCTTTATTCTTCCTGGAGCTGTTTCAATGTCTACCTATAAGAAATAGCAAGAAGATAATTTTATGTGTAAGTTCCAGCCCTCAGATCTCTGGGAAAAGGTATCGTCCCAGTGCAATGTGTTAGCCCTGAATGTGCTCACTCTTCCTGTGCTTATCTTCACTCTCCTCCTCTTCCCTTGAGCTCTCCTTCTCAACTGCCAGGTGTTTCCCAGGGGACAAGGACTAGCTGGGTGGGAGTGCTTGCTGCAGAGAAGGTGCACCTGGGAGATGGTTGGGTTGGGAGCCAGCTACAAGGCAAGAGCTGTCTTGCTTAAGCCTGAAGAAAATGAATGATTATTTCTAGAATGGAGACATAAAAATTAATCAAAGAGGGCCTGAGTCATAAGCAAGAGAGGGATAGAAAACTGCCTCCTTTTGGGGGTGCAAGCTTAAGATTTGGCTGGTGGGGCAGTTAAGTACTAAGAACTCTAGCAGCATTAGGATGTCCTGATGTTTTTTTCTATCATCTTTGGTGAGATCACAGGCCCCTAACTTTCCTCCCATCAAAGTAGCTGAACTTTTACTGTTTCTCCTTCCATTGATGGGTCTCTAAATGTTGGAATGCCACAGAATTTAATCTTGGGTTTCTTTTTCTATGCACTCACTAACTGACATCATCTTGACCCATGGCTTGAACCAATACGGCAATGACCCTGGATCTACATCTTTGGACACTGTTCTGGAGTCGAGATACATCCACCATATGTCTACTTGGGTATCTAAAAGACCACATGCCCCACAATTTCCACCTCACAACACATCAGCTTTTACTCTGTCTGCTTGCTCGCTTCACCAACTGCCCCAGCCCCCAATCTGGAAGTTAACTGGATCCCTCTCTTTCTCTGAATTTCCACATAAAACTCATCAGCAGCTGTTCTTTAAATTTATTTCCAAAACTGACCCTCTTCTCTCATCTAGCCTGCTTATCACAGTAGCCTAATGTGTCTTGCTCCAACTCTTCCTCTCAATGGCCTATTTGCTACTTCATAGCCAACCATAAGCATAAACAATGATTCACATCCTATTTTCCAATCTTTTTGTTTTTACTTCCCTGAGAACAAAATTTAAACTTCTCTCCTTGGCATTGTAAAGCCCTCTATAATCTTCCTCTACTTATATGTTGTCTCTCACTCACCCTTCCAAACACACTGCCTCTCTTCTGTTTCTCAAACATATCAGGCCCCTTCTTGTCTTTGGACCTTTGCACATGCTATGCCCTATGCTTGAATTCTCTCCTTCATGATATGTTACTTCTTGACATTTGGTCTTCAATTTTAGTACATTTTCCTCAGATTGGTCATTCCCAACCCCTTCTCTAAAGTGGCCATTCGGCCTCTCCCTACATCTCCTTTGCCTAGCTCTATCAAAAGTATCTGAATTATTTATTTCTTATTTTCTTTCTTATAATTTTTATCTTTTTGACTGTTAGATTTCCTTCACCTAGAACAGTTCCTGGCACAAAGTAAGGTCTCAGTTAATACTCGTGAAATAAATTAATGAATGGCGGCCCATGTCCCTATCATAAGACTCAATAATATTACCCAATTCTCCCCACTATTAAATTTTTGGTGAGCTTCTTTGATGTGTGGCAGTCAGAAATTTGGAAACAAGCAAGGGTTTCTGTCTGTCTGTTGGATGTTTGTGTCCTGAGAACAGTACGGTGCTTCATTTCCTGGAGGGCTTGGTGACAGGGCTGAGACAGGAGGCTGCCATATGGTACATTGGTATGCACCTGCCATGAGAACAGGGTGAATAGCACTCATTGGAATAATCAGGAAAATTATGGAAAGTGACTGGCTACAGAGGACTTGACATTTTGCTTCAAAGCTCTGAGGGGGCGGGGGGGGGGGGGGAGGCAGAACTGTTAAAAAAAAAAAGGTATACATATTAATTGGCATGTCATACAGCTCCCCCAAGTAACACTAATTTGAGAAGAAAAAACTTTCCAACATTTTTTAGAGCTGAATACCAAGTACTTGAGCTTTATTATGTGCAGGCAGGGGAACTTTCAGTGTGTACACATCCCAAATGCATATGTATTATGCATCTCTACTAATACCTGAAGGTGCAACTAAAAGTCACAGCTAAAAGATAAACAAAGCGTTACCTTCCACCCACCTTTCTTCAAGTTCTCCAAGGAACAGTGACATTATTTACAAAAATTATGAGCTATCATTATAATATAAAAAATGCTGAGTTGCTTAGGCAGAGGCATTTTAACTATGCGGATGGCTGGGAAATGCAAAGGCCAAATATAGTCATTTTTCTGAAGACTACTAGTACATTAGAGAATTTCAATTGCTTAATATAATATTAAAGGTTGCAAATGTTCAATAATAGCTGCTTTGACCAAAAGAAAAAAGAAGAAGGAGGAAAATAAAATAAGAGAAAACGTGAAAAAATGCCAAGTAGTCCCCTTTGTGCATGACAGCAAGTAAAAGTGGTATCTCATGAGAAAGCATCAGATGGATGAAAAACGAAGGAAAAGGATCCACTCTTGAAACTGAAGTGACTGTGACATCCGGCTTCCAGAAGCTGGACCTGGGTGTTGCCCACTATTAGTGGCAACAGAAGAATTTCTACATAAAAGTGGCTTTGGAGTTGCTGTTCTGCTGGAAGAAGCAGCTAGGAGCTTGTCTAGGAGCAAGGTGGGTAAGAAGCTACATCTGCATAGCAAGTGTACTTTTTTACCTTAGATTGTATCTTTATTGGGGTGGCCTTAGGGCATGGATAATAATTGAGGGAAGATAGCATCTGTCACAACTCCCCCTTTAGATCTGCCACTGTAGTTTATATCCATGTTCCTACCCCCTTATATACTTCTTTAAATGTTTTTATTGATTTTACAGAGAAAGGAAGGGAGAGGAAGAGAGAGAAACATTGATGAGAGAGAAACATTGATGTGAGAAACGCCAATTGGCTGCCTCCTGTATGGCCCCTGCTGACGATCAAGCCCTCAACCTAGGCACGTGCCCTGACTAGGAATCAAGTCAGTGACCCTTTGGTTCATGGGACAATGCTCAACCAGCTGAGCCTCTCCACCTGGGTACCCCTTTGTATACTTTTTGTAATGTAGAAACAACAGTTAGTTCATGAACAAATGAGATGAAGAAAAACTCTTATTAGAGCTAGAAGGGACCCTAGAAATCATGTGATCTGAAGGTCATACAGAAGCTGAACAAAATGTTGATAATTATTGAATCCAGTGATAGGCATGTAGGGATTTTATTATAGTACTGCCATTAGCATATATATTTAAAAGTTTATGGTAAAAGGTAAACAAAAAAAGGCAGGTAGAAGGAGGAAGGGAATGAGGAGAGAAGGAGGAAAGAAGGAAGGAGGAAGGAAGGAAGGAAGGAAGGAAGGAAGGAAGGAAGGAAGCAAGGGAGGGAGGGAGGGAGGGAGGGAGGGAGGGAGGGAGGCCTCAAGTCCAATGAAAAAAGGAACACTGGAAATTTCCTCCTAAGCTAAGGATAAAAAATGGGCACAGCCATGGACTTTGCACTCAGTCAGCACTTACATGTCTACATAAACCAGGACCCACATTCTGAGCCAAGCTTTAACATGCGGCTTTCTCTTTGTCAGGAATTGTCCCACCAACGGCCTCAGCACTTGGGAACAAACAGCCCCTTTCGAGATGTTCAGCAGTGAGGGTCTGGATCTATCCAAAGGCAGAAAATCAAATGTGAAGTCAAAATGCCCCGAGCATTCAGTGCTCTGACGATCTCTGTGCCACTAGAAAGGCAAACCCAGCACATCTGCCTCCCAGCTGCACAGCTTCATCACAGACAACCAGATGGGGTCTTGTTTTATGGATTCTATTTGCAATCATTGTATAGTCTCTATTATTTCTTGAAAATCCTTCACTACTCAGCAGGCCCAGAAATGCATGTCAGTTCTTCATATGCCAAATTAATAACCTGCCTTTTCGGATGCCAAGTTCAGAAAGTGTTTAGAAGGAAAATTAAGGGAACTTGACTTGATAAGTAGGGGGAGTTAGCTCTTTGTGGCAAACTGAAATGAATATCCACTTACTCATGCCTACTTTTATTCCAACCCAGGTGTTGTTTTTTCTCTCTGCTGCTGAGCACTTATCTGGCCATACACAGGCTGCAAACCCACTGGGAGTGTTGGTGAGGTCCCTTGGAATAATTTCATATATGGTCTAATCAATGAACCAAAAGGTTATTAAGAGCCTACTAGGTGCCAAGTACTGTCCTATGTGCTGGAAATAAGATACAAATGACCTCAAGGTCAAAGTCAAATGGGTAAGATTAGGAAAGCAGCGATGATAATACATTGTGACATGTACTGCTGGGCATTTACACAGGAGGAATCACACGAAGATAGAGAGAAAAGGCCACAAAAAAGGACAAATCATTAGAGGTGAGTCTTGAGGGATGACTCAGAGGGCACCTATTGATGGGATGGAAAGGGAGGGCACTGCAGGAAGAAGGAACAGCACGAAACAAGTCCCTGGACCACACACAGATGTGAAGTGTGCACACGCTATCCACTGGGTGAATGAGTCTCTGGGCAAACAGCATTATGTGCCTTCTATGTTCTGGTGGGGGTGGTGCGGACAGGAATCAGAGTGGCCCTGCATGAAGAGCTCACTGTAAATTCTGCTCAGGACTGCTAGGAGGGTCTCACCAGAGCTCAGGCTAGAGGCCAGGAAGCAGAAAGAGCTCTATTCCTGCCCTGGGCAACAGCAGCTCACACAGAATGAAACTAAAGACCCACAGGGTGTGAATTTAAGAGCTGGAGGAACAGAAGGGCAAGGTAAGCCTTAGGGACATTTTCGGAGTCAGGGAAGTATGGCTCTGCTGGTCCTTCCTCAACCCTGTCACTGGATTCTCCTAGATCCCTCCCTTCTTTCCTCAAATCCAGTTCTGGACCACCCTCACCCCCACAAACACACACACTCTCCAAAGACCCCACAACCTCATTTACCCTAGATCGCCTTTCCCAGAAAAGGCCTTTACTCCAAAACTGTGTACCTTCCCCAAAACATCTTCCATCTCTTCAGCTACGGGGACCTCATCCTGATGTTAGAGGAAAATGAGCAATGCGAACAATAAGATGTAAGTAACTAAAATTCTCTCAAATCTCCCTGGGAACTAACATTCTTTTAAATAGCACTGTTCAACTTGTACGTGGCAGTTAGGCAATTTAGAAGGGATGTTTTACAGTGGGGACTGGAAGTGGTCCTTAGAGTCTGCAACTAGAACACAGGCTCCACCACCCAGGTCTAATCTTGGCCTCCGCTGTTCTCTCCCCTGAGTTGCTCCACTGGTGTATGGTGAGCTCCGGGCAGCCCTGGACTCATCTGTATCTCCATGAAGGGCTGGTGAGCCTCTTTGAGAGGAGCCCTGGGAGAAGGCTGCCCCGAGGGCGAGGTAAACATGGCTCTGGGACCCATGTCTGCCCTGACCCTTTCCTAGCCACTGGCACCCAGCACATTCAGCCAGGACTCATGAAAGTGCAGTCTGCTCCATCAGAGCAGCTTCCTGTTCCCCACCCCCACTATCCCTCACCCCAACCTTGCCAACTCCCCTGTTCCTTCCTCAGGTGACAGGCATTGCATTGATGTTTAGGAGAATCTGATCCAAACTCTACATCCTCTCTGCTACCCACCAGGTGCAGCTCCTGCTTCTGCTCCCTCTCCGATTCTTACAATCGGTCCCGCCTTAGGTCCACAGCCCCTGTCAGTGGTGTACCGAATGCCCTATCTTCTGGGACACAGTCCTAACACAGTCATCTCAGGCTCAAATCCCAACCCTGATGGGCCTCCCCCAAGTAGAGAGTTCATCATGTGGGGACTGTAGCACCAGGCCCTCCTCAGAGCCTCGGGTCACATACCCACTGATGACCTAGCTCGTGTCCTAGGTGGTTGCTCCCGTGGCATTGCCACAGGGCTGAGTGGTCACTGAGGCCCATCCCCGGCAGCTGGGTGTGACATAACCTCCCCACCAGAACAGGCAGCTTCAAAGAAAACTGTGACCCAAACCCTGTCAAACTGGGAAGATCAGGAGTCTGGAATGTTTTCACCTCTTTGTTTCTCCAGTTTCAGGAAAGTAGACAACAGTAATCTTGAGGGGTGAAGGGAACCTTATCAGCTGAAGAGAACTCAAGGAAACCTCAGCTGTTTTGCAGGCGCGTTCCTTTGTTTTCTGTGCTGTCACCCTGATAGCCCCCAACTGCGCTCACTTCCCTTCCCTGTAAACAGCCGCCTCTAATTGAACTTGTTCTGTTGGATAAAGGTATATAACCTTGGTGAGAACAAAAAAAAAAAATGGCTTCACTCTTAAGACTTCAAAAAGTGTGTGGTCCCTTTTGTCAGGCCCGAGACAAGGTTAATTTATGCCGTCGCTATCTCACTCTGAAGGACTCTAGTTACTCCACATCTGTACTCTGTCTAATCTTGGTACACGCATTGTGGTGGTCTTGGCAGCCAAGGCATCTAGTGGTCTCTTAACTGTTTCCTGCCCACAACGACCAGGCACTCAGATTTGATTTTCTCTCACCCTTTGCCCCTGTAAAAGCCTCCCGTTTCCCCTGAGACGGTGTCCTGGCTGCTTGTGTGCTCCAACTCCAACACAAACAGAGGACTGCCCTGCTCCCCAGAGGGGCTGACCCAGCAGAGATGATGCAGCCCTGCAGGAGACAATCACCATTTCACCTCCAAAAGGAGAGGAGATGGTCTGAGAGAAGAAAGGGTGCAAAAAAATCTGGATGCTTGACAGCATTGCTATTCATTCTGGGTCTGCAATTAGAATCTTTCAATTAAACAGAATAAAAAATATCAGAGTATATTACATTAGGAAGAGCATGTTGTAAAATCTTTGCTCTGTGTGTGTGTGTGTGTGTGTGTGTGTGTGTGTTTTCTGGGTCATAATTTAAAATTCACTTCTTCCTATAAGTTGTAGCCAAAACAGTTTGAAACTACAGTGCAGTGTGTCAGGAGCTGCCTTTCGGATCGATGGCATTCCCATCTTCCCCCCGTGGGACTGCGGCAAATCCATTATCTCCTCTGAGTCTCTTCTCTGCAAACTGGAACCAATACCACATGCCCTACTGACCTCTCAAGATATTCCGAGGCCCTAATCATAAGACATGTGTAAGCTTCATACCAAAGCTCAGTACCAACCAAAATCCACCCCATAGACCAGAAAGGGCTCCACAAAGGATCCTCAAGTTCCACACAGTTGGAGAGCAAGGGAATCCTGGACACAGCCTTAGGTTCTGGCTTGGCCTCAAGTCCTCACACATTACTACACTTATTCAACCATATCCATTGGATGCCTGCTCTGCCTCAGGGACTGTTTTAGTGGTTGGGGACACACAGACAAAGTCTTTGCCTTCTGGGACTTACATTCTAGGTGAGGGAGCCAAATTCAAAAAAAGAAATAGTGTGTGATATGATGTTAAGTTCTACAGGGAAAAGTTAAAAGGTTTACTAGTAGGCCAGTGTATCTATTATCAGTTTTTTCTAAGATCCCATGCTTTCTTTGTTTTTTGTTTTAGTTTGTTTTTTTAGCAAGGTTTGGTGGCTAAAAATGCTGGAAAGTCACTGTAGAAAGTTGTTATTCTGGAGTAACTTGCTATGCAAGGTACCCAAATATCCCTTTTTCCAAAAAACACCCTCAAATGCTATCCCATTAAAATCTTCCCAGAATCATCATCTATTGCTTATGTAACCATCGGTTACATAAAAATAGACTCTAAATTAATTGTCTAGAAGAGAATAAAATATGGAATCTGTCACCTGAGCTGTAAAGCCAAAATGTAAGCAGCTTCAAGATGGGTTTAGATCAATGCAAGGATAGTAAATGCTTAAAGCCATTGAATATTTTTCAAAGACACTGTACAAACCAGGAGCCCTAAGACCCTGTGAGTGCCATAGGCTCCTTAGTGCGAGCGCTCTGCTCACTCGTCATCAGCATCAACACTGTGTAACTGCTCCCTTATGACTAATGTCTGGGTCTCAGTTTGGGGGATAATTTTTAGTAGCAAAGTTCAAAGGTTAGGAAAACAAACGTAGGGTTAGGAAACCTGAGTGCTCATCCCAGCAGGTCAGTTCCCATTTCTAAGACTCACGTTCTCCTTTGCAAAGCTAGTTAGGCTTTAATGAACTTTGAAGCCCCATTCAACACAGAGGCTTTTCGAGGTAAAAATGTACCTGTGAATTGGCTGTGATCAGAGATCTGACCATTCTCCTTACAGGAGCGGAGTCTTCAGTTTGTCAGCGCAAGAAGGTGAAACAGCTCCTCAGGGGCAGTGCACATTAACAAAACTCACTGGGATTTACATATAAAACAGAAATTCAAATTTTTACTAAAAGTGAAAAAAACACTTTTGTGGTCCCATGGTCTAGAACAAGGAAAGCAAACCGTGGCTGGTGGGCCAGCTCTGCCTGAAGCCTGTTTTTGTGAATGATGTTGCACTGAGCAGGCCCACGCCATTGGCTTACACGAATGTAAGGCTACTTTCTCACCACAGTGCAGAGCTGCGTAGGTGCAAGAGACACCATGGCCTGCAAAGTTATCTTGCCCTTTACAGAAAAAGTTTACCAAGTCCTGAATGTATTTTTGTCAATGCAACTAATTCATTCTCTCCTTGAAGGAGTAAATTAAACTACAATGAGAAGTTTGCTTAGTGGGCACAGGAGCAGAATAGGGGCCTCCTTGGGTGATATTAAGGAGTTACCATCAGCTAAGAAGGCACAGACATGGTGGTCTATTACAGGGAGTGTCTTGCCAGGGGAGCCATATATTAAAATCCACTGGACAGGTGTGTTTTTTCCTTGGGGCTGTGCTGAAATGGACACTGCCAATGCTTGCTTCTGTCTGTCTTTGGTTATTGTGCCTCCGTTGCTGAAGAATCCCCATCAGATCAATACTTTATGTAGCATGAACAAAATTGGCCGTATTCCCTCCCTCCACAGAGTTCACCTCAGCGTAGTGACACAGCTGAAAGAAATGCAGACGTGGCTCCAAAACCATTTAGTGCAACATAGATATGGACTCTCAGACCAAAGGGCGGCTACCCTTGGCAACAGAGCAAATATCTGAAAATCGTCTTTAGCTATTTCACTAATGTTATACATCCAAATCTTCTCTTTCCTTCTTCAGAATGCCACCTCTGCTAGCTTCTGTCTTCAGAGGCTTCCCCAGCACAGGCAGACTGCCTGTTTCCTTCTGAATTTTATGTCTGCGTGTTGCCAAGTCTTTCCTTGAGTACATCAGCTTAGCTCCTCCTAGTTATGGTCTTGTTCCTCACAAAGATTCCATGGCTAGGCAAACAAGAAGAAAAAAAGGAAAGGAGGGCGGAAGGGGGAGGAAAAGAAGAAAAAGGAACAGGAGAAGAAAGCTGATGATTTTAAAAATCTTACCTCTGCCATATTTCAATATGCAAGATGCTATTTGTTAAATAATTGTGTCCTCCCCCACAAAACAGATATGTTGAAGTCCCAATCTCTACCTCAGAATGTGACCTTATTTCAAAATTGAGTTGTTGCAGGTATAATTAGGTAAGATAAGGTCATAAAGGAGTAGGGTGGGCCCCGGCTCCAATATCACCAGTGTTTTTATAAGAAGGCAGCCATGTGAAGAAAGAGACAGGCAGGGAGAATGCCATGTGACAATGAAGGAAAGGTTGGAGTGATGCATCGGTAAGCCAACTACTGCCAGAGGTTGCTGGCAAACACCGGAAGCCAGGAGCAGCCAAGGAGGGTTCCCCTGCACATTCCAGAGACGCAATGGCCATGCTGTACTCTTGATTCCATACTCTGGCCTCCACGCTATGAGATGGTAAATTTCTATTGCGTTAAGCCATCCAGTTTGTGGGTCTTTGTTACAGCAGCCCTAGCCAACTACTGTAATACAGAAATGCACTGAACCAAGTAGTGCATTGCAATTCAGTGCAAGACTTTGTGCACCTCTAATCTACTCCAGGACATTGATTTTAGAGCTGAACCCATTTCTCTTTTTCTAATTTTGTGGAGCTCCTTATGTCTGGCCTCACTTACTTTCTACACTAGGGAGAGCATACATGAGCTATAAGAATTGTTTACTTCCTGTCTACCTTGATAAATGTTTTTTAGAAGAGCTTTGCACAAAACACTATGGCTTTTGCAAGAGCACATTGACTAAAAAAATAAAATGTGTGGAAGTATCTTAGACATTTGTAACACAAGCATAGTTCTCTCTTCCATGAGTGTACAGCGGGTTAAGGAACAAACACTCACCCTATCCACCCCACCCCCAGGCCCTTCCTTTTTATGACTATGATTTACTGCACTACCCATTACCTTCAGCGTCTGGCACCAGCCCATGCTCCTCTCCCAAATCAGACACAACCCATGTAGATCAACATCATTTAAGAAACATAGCAACTCGCGCAGGTTCTGGCCCCGTCACTGGTAAATAACACTGACGATGATGACAGGAGTCTTTGGCTTTTTAAGCTATAAACTTAGCTCAAGAATTTTGATTCATCGCTCGATACAAAATACTGTGCAAATGTTGATTAGCAGGTGGTCCCATCAGGTGGATGGATTGCTTACACTTTCTTATAGTTAGTCACAGTTCATTTTCCCTTCAGAATTTTTAGGTACGAGCTTGGAGCTCTAACATGTTTGGGTTTTAGATTCTGGAAGGAATGCAGTAGAAATTTTTGGCACTCTATGTTGAGTGATTTATGGACTGCTCCCACTGGATAATTTGTTTTACGCATGTGTGACAGGACCGGTGCTGGACTTCTACCTTGGAAATGTTTGTTTCCAATTTGCAATTGTTGGCCCTTCTGGACCCTGAAACTTACATTTGAATGAAAAAATCCTTTCTCAAGAGACTACACTTCACCCCATGGGAAAACGGTCTGAGCTCCTTTCTCTCCTTTTTTCCATTGGGAAGAATCATTAAGAAGCAAAGAGGAGGAACACTGATTTTAAGATTGGCAAGGAAAATACCCAGCTAAAATAACTTCAAAATGTGTTGGAAATTTCTTTCAAGAACATGTTGTATGGAGAAAATATAATTAAAACAAGAATTGCTGAGGCCTCCCTAAGCAGCAAACTCTGCTAAGGCATCTGGTTAGAGCTTCTCTTTGGTGATAGTAAATGACCAGTGGCACTTCCATTTCTGAGAATGAGCATTCATTGCCCTTGTTAAACAGAAAAAGAGTGACAAACAGATCACCTCCAACTTATACTGTTGGTAACAAGGTCGAAGCATCAGCCCCCTTGGAATAACTCCTGTCAGAGTCAGACTCTAGGACAGTAACGAACTAGCTAAATTCATAAAGAATAAGGTAAGTAACAACGTCACAGACTTTAGAGTTGGAAGGTAACAGAGATATTTCATTGGGTTTTAGACAGGCTGCCAAGTCTATTTAATATTTCAGCCCTTTTCAGTAAATAACATAATGTAGTCTCAATCTTTTTTTTTCTTTTTTTAATCCTCACCTGAGTATATTTTTCCATTGATTTTTAGAGAGAATGGAAGAGAAGGGAAAGACAGAGAGAAATATTGATGTGAGAGAACACATCAATTGCTTGCCTCCTGCATGAGCCCCAACCAGGGCCCAGGCCAGGGAGGAGCCTACAACCGAGGTATGTGCCCTTGACTGGAGTTGAACCAGGGACCCTTTGGTCCGAAAGCCGATGCTCTATCCACTGAGCCAAAAGGCTAGGGCTACAGTCTCAATCTTTCACTGTTGATTGGAAACCTGGCAGGGTGAAGGGTCAAGTCCGTGTGCAATAAACAGAACACCAATGCTAACAGAGGTCCCATTTGGCAGTATGGTTTGTCAGCATGAATCCTAGATTCACACAGAATTGAGCCCAGCTCATTAATATCTTTCTTAATCTAGGGTAACAAGTGATTTTGTAGTAGTAAGTCACCGGGCTTGGTGCCATAGGAGAAACAAATGTACTCAGATCCATCCCTGTAAAGGCAAATATTAATCTGGGTGCTCTTTGGGGGAAGGCATTGAACCAATTAGGGTACATGAGGTAGACAGATGGTGCATTAAAGAGTTTAAGCAAAGAGAGTTTAATGAAGAAACAGGGTTAAAGGAACCATCAAGAGATGTTGAAGTGTTAGGGGACAAGCAACAGCAAAAACTGTCGCCACCCCTGAGCCTGAAAGGTCACAGGGAGGGAGTAGCATTATTAGAACCTGGAAAGTTAGAGAAATGGAAGAGGGCACAGGCCCTTTTGCATAGTCAATTAAGCCACTGCCAGACGGCTGTGAGACACAAAGAAAATAGGGGAGTGAACACTTGGTTGGCCCCTCTTTCTTCCCAACATGCAGTCTTGTGAAGGTGCCATTCTAGAGCCCAAACTCATGGGAAGCACTGAGCAAGGGTGGTCTGGTGATGCTGTCTGAAGAAGGAAGCCCACTTGGGCATAGAGCAGGATAGAAGAGAGTGGAGAATGGATTAGGGGATTAGGGGATTAGGAGAAGGAAAACCAGAAAGTACTTCTGACACAGGCACCTAAAAATAAAATAACCACTCCATTGTCTAAGATTGTCACCGTAGGTTACACCTTGGGGTGAATCACTTTTGTTCTGCATAGCATCACTTGTGTGATTTACCATCCCTCCCCCAACATATATGCTCATTGTATTAGCTGTGTAAATGTAAAGTAATCAGGTATTCCTTGCTGGGTAGAGGGGAGAATAAGGAAGCTTACCTTTGCCAGAAATATATAATACTTAAAATAAACCTAGGTATGGAAATGTGGTTTCTGCAAAGGAATTGGACTAATTTACAAAAAGGGCTAAATGCCTTCCAAAGGAGAGCTAACCAAGAAGACAGAAGGTACGTGGGCTGATAACAAAGGCTGAAAACAGGGCTTCCTGGAGATTCCTATAGGGGAGCTGATTTCTGCACCACCAGTGGCTAATGTAGAAGAAGACTCTTCAGATCTAGCTACTCAGAGCCAGCGTTATTCTTGAGGAACAAGGGCTGGAAGTGTGTGAATGTGAATCAGAAAGAACTGTAATTTTAGCAGCCCACACAAGTCACTGCTGGGGCCCAGATCAGCAGTCATCCCAGCAGTAGTGGACAAATAAATAGTCAGCAAACTAGCATAACCTGTATTCAACAGCTAGTGCAAGTAGCAGCAAGAAACAACAGCAATTGTGAGCTGGTCAAAATCTGGTTCTCTCTCCACTGCATGTGCACCACTGGCTGGAGAGAAGGCCGATTGTCTCAGCTTTAAGAAGCCTACGACTCAGATAGGGAAGCAAGACTTACACAGAGAATAATACAAGAAAGTGAACAAAATTGGTATAATGTGCCAGAGGGATTCAGGGGCAAGAGAGATTGTTGTGGATGGTCACAAAGGACTCAAGGAGGCTAGGACTGGAATTGAGCCCAACAGGATGAAGACTATTTAGGGAAGCAGATAAAAATTTTAGGAGAAAGCCACATTCCAAGCAAAGTTTCCCTAGGTGGAAATACATAAGACACGCTGGGAAGAGAGTGAGTAACTCATTTGTCTGGAGAAGAGTGCACTGAACACGTTTTAGCCGGGAGAGGTGATGAAAGCAGTGTTTAAAGAAAATCATTCTGGCCATGGGGTGCCAAATGAATTGCATTGGGAAGCAACCAGAGACACGTTAGAAAACTATTTTAGCTAGGAAATAGTTCAGGCATGAAGTGATAAGGGCTCAGACTAGAGTTACAACAGTGGGAATGAAAGGCCAGGGAGGACTCAGGAGAGACTGGTAAGGAATGATTAATAGGCCTTGATGACTAATTGAAAGTAACAGGAGGGCTGAGGAGAAGAACCAATGATGAACATGAGGTTTGAAGCCTTAGTGACTCAGAAAATCATGATGCTAGAAAGAGATATGGCAAATTAGTTGAGAGTAGGGGTAAGCTAATAGTTTATGGAAACAATAATGATGAATTTGTGGTTTTAGTACATCATTGCGGTGATATTCATTGAATATTTGCAGACAAATACTTCCCCAGGTTGAAGAGCTCATTAAATGACACTATTGTCAACCATTTCCCAAACCCAAAACTCAGTTCTTTCCCCATCACTCCCAAACTAAGCAGTCTCCACATTTTTTAAAATTGCTTTTATTATCTTTCATATCTACCCACTTTTTCAATCTCATTGTTTAGATCACAATCATCTTTCACCTAGAATTCGGTAATTATTTCCCAAATGGTGTCCTGCCCCCTTCAATCACTTTCTTTCTTTCTTTCTTTTTTTCAATTAAGAAATATAATGGGGGGTTCCATTTTTTAATTTGTTTTTTCGGAGTTCAGATTTATTACAATGACTTGAAACATTCTTTGGCATTTTCTTTCTTTGATGTCATAATGCTGAAGAGAATTTTTTAAAGGACTTTTTGTTCACATGCATTTTTTTATTGTTTAAAGTATTGCAATTACTTTCTAAATAAAAAGTCTGATCCTGCCCTCTGACGATTATATACCTTTGGTGGCAATAGTCTTCTCATAATTGGCAACTATTTCATTGTCTGACCTCATCTCTCAGCATTCTATGGCTCATGTTCTATGCCCTAACCATATTGAGCTATCAACAATTCCTCAAATATGTCATGCCCTCTCTCACTTCCAACCTTGCACATGACTGCCCCTTCTGTTTAGAATATCTTCCTTCTTTATATTGCACCAGGGAATCTTTGCTGACATCATAAGGCCAGTCTAGGTAAATATTTTTTTGTGTTTCCTAAATATTTTATTCATCCTTCTATCATACCTCATGTCACTTTATAGAGTTAATTGCCTATTTATCTGACTCCCACTCCAGATCTATGTGCATAACTTAAAATATAGTGTTTAATGAATGAATAAATAAATAGAAATATGGCTTCACTGGTATTTAAGTCAATTCAACAAATTAGCATTGAATACCTACTATTTTCCATGCTCTACGCTGGAGGTTGGAAATATAATGGTAAATACACGCCTGCAAACAAGAAATGTGCAATCTAGTATTATAGAGTCAGTGACTAGTCAGCAAATACAGTGAAAGTGTCCAGTAATATTGGAGAGTCAGAAGAGTGCAACAGAAAAAACTTGTAGTTAAACTCAGACAGGGGTTCAATTTACTCTCCAGTTTTTATATGGCCTTAAACAAAAAGCTTAACCTCTCAAGCCCAAAGTCCTTTAATCTATAATGAGAATATAAATCTTATCTGAGATCTTATTAGGATTAAATAACCACTCTAGAGCATCATATAGATGTTCCATACATGCTATTTTCTCCCCTTTATAAGGATTGCCACTGTTATTGTTTCAATTGTTTGAGACTTAAGACATCCTCAGACACATCTTGTTAAAACATAACACTAGGCAAGGTGTGGGGACAGGGCTGAATTTAATCACAGAAAGGGGTCCAGATCTTTACCGAGAGCTTTTAATAGGGGAAAAAGAAAAGGGTCTCTGGGAAGTGAAAATGACACTGTTGGAGAAAAGAGGTAAGGGGAGAGTCCAATACTGCTTCTCCAGCTTGTGATGGACACACACAGGAGAAACTGGGATCTCACTGGCATGTTTGCCTACGGTTGATACTGGCTCGCTCACTTAAAAATCACTAGTAATTCAAAAGTCTACAGTGTACCCAGCTACAGCTAATACAGTTCCATCCACAGTTCTAACACATTTTCTCCTTCCTTCAAACCAGTTCAAAAGGACCTCATCAGCAATGTAACTGACCCCATCAGCAATGTAACTGACCCCATCAGCAACAGCAGCCTCAGAACAAAGCTGAAATTACAACCTTGCCTCTAGCTAAATGTTTACCTTCAGAGTATCATTCTTTTTTTCTCTTTAACTGATCAGCTATTTTCTTCCCTTTGGATGACAAACAGTTTAGGAAATCTACTAAATTTCACCAGGATAGGGTTTTAATGTAGTGTTGGGTTATACCCTGTGAACAACAACAAAAAATGACTATAAAACAATAAAATGAGAATAAGGGGGGAAAAACAGATGAAACCAAATCATATCAAAAGCAAATGAAGAGAGAACAGAGGAAGAAAATTGGACTCTATTTGCAGATGGCATGAATATTTATGTTGAAAATCCCCCAAAATCTACACAACTACTAGAATTAATATGTAAATTTAGCAAGGTTGAAGTAAGTATTCAGAGTTAATCTCATTGTATTTTTATATGCTCATAATAAATAATTGGGTATTAAATTTCAAAAATTCTACTTATAAGAGTACTTAAAATCCAAAAATACTTGGGAATACATTTAACAAAAGGCATGTGAGAACTCTTTATTGAAAAGTACAGAATATTGCTGAAAGAAATTAAGTAAGAATCATATAAGTGAGGAATAAACCATGTTCATAGATTTTGGGAAGATTCTAATATGTATTTCATTGGAATTCATAGGTTCATTGAAAGTTTCCATTTCTAAGATATTAATTCTACCTAAATTGATCTATGGATTCAAAGGAATGCCAGTCAAAATTTCATCAGATATTTTCACTGAAACTGACAAGCTGACTCTAAATTTTATTTGGAAATCTGATGACTTTAGAATAGCCAAAACAATTTTGAAGAAGAACAAGATGGAACTTTATATTGTAAAAACTTACACTACTTATAAAAATCAAGATAGTGTAGTATTGGCATAAAGATAGACATAACGAATAATAAAACACAATAAAATCAAGAAACAGAGGCACACTTTCATGGCTAATTAATGTTGAATAAAGGTGGTAAAGAAATTCAATGGCATTTAAACAGTTATATATTCATATGCAAAATAAAAAAATTAATGCCAACTCAAACGATATACAAAAATTAACTCAAAATTATTATAGACCTAAGTGTAAAGCCTAATAGTATAAAATTTCTAGGAAAAAAAAGAAATTCAATCAACCTTGGGTTTTAAAGATTTCTTAAATAGGAAACCAAATTTATGAGCTATATAAGAGAAACATCAATAAATCAGAATTTATCAAAAAAATTTTTTTTTGCTTTTTGAGAGACAGAGTTAAGAAAATTAAGACAGCCAAAAGAATTGGGCAAATATTTATAAAGCACATATTCAACAAAAGACTTGGATCCAGACTATGTAAAGATTCTTATAACTCAATAACGAGAGGATGAATAATAAACTAAAAATGAACAAAAGATTTAGAGACTTCACTAATAAAAGTATACAAATGGCATTTAAGATATAAACCACATTAATCATCAGGAAAGTGGAAATTAATACTACAGTGAGATACCACCATGTATCCCTTAGAATGACTATAATTAATACGATTGGCAATACTAAATGTTGGTGAGGATGTTGAGTAACTTGAACTTTCATATAGCCCTGGTGGAAATGTAATATGGTTCAATAACTTTGAAAAACTGTTAGGTAATTTCTAAAAAGTTAAACATATGACCCAGACATTCTACTCCCAACTATTTATACAAAAGAAGTGAAAACATATGTCCACATAAAGACTTGTACACAAATATTTATAGCAGCTTTATGTACAACAACCCCAAATTGGAAATAATCCATAGCAGCTTTATGCACAATAACCAAAAATTGAAACAATCCAGATGTTCACCAACAGGTGATGGATAAACAAAAAATGATGCATTCATATAATAGAATATTACTTAATAAAAAGAAACAAATTACTAATATACAACAAAATCAATGAATGTCAAAATCATTATGTTGAGTGCAAGATACCAGACATGAGTATGATTTTATTTATGTAAAAGTCTAGAAAAATGCAATAAAAAGTTGTGATAAAAAAGCAGCTCATTGTTGAATATGTCCAGGGATGGAGAGAGAGAGGGATAGAAAAGAGGCAAGAAGAAATTTTGAAGGGTAATTAGAAATATTACTAATTAGAAAAATTACTATCATGATTGTGATAGTAATTTCACAGGTGTATACACTGAGTTGTTCACTTTAAATGAATGCAGCATATCTGTATAAATAATATCTCAATAAAACTGATTTTAAAATCAATAGGGAAAGCTAGCCCAATGCTATGTCTCTACATAAAACTACTAATCTCAGGAATTTGAACTCAGTTGTTTTTTTTAAAAAAAAAAATAACATCATTTTCCTCACCAGTCTCATATAATGTCATGTCAACTTTCCTTTCCTTGCTCTCATGTATACCCCACATTCCACTCCATCTACTACTCTACTCACAAAATAAAGGCATGAAGGTCCCTTACAACTAATGCAAAATCTCTTCTAATGCAAAGGCTTTCCTGCAAAAACAACAACATGTTTGTATGATGTATGTGTGTCCTTTCTCAAATAGTCCTTTACTGGGGGTGAGGGGCCGCTATACAGAAAGGCTAGTGATGTCGTTTTGTATTATAACTACATGGTTGGAAGGGCAGGAATGAAGAATCACAGGAGTGTAACTCCTATGTGGTCATATGTAAATCATACCTCTTTGGCGTGGACTATTGAGGAGGATCAACTAAACTAGCTTGTTTCCTTCAATCTAGTGAGCATTTTTTTTCTGGTGGGGAATCCATAAAGGCGCAGTTAGCTAGTCTGACCCAATAATTTGCTATTATCTCAAAGCCCATCATAAAAATTCCCCCTGATCCCAAGAAGGTACATCCAGTATCTAGAAAAGCTTTCTTACTATTGTTTACATACCCAGTCCTATTATTCTAACCAGCTGCTGATTGATATTTGTGTCGGTCTGAGTCCTGCAACTCAGTGTAGCAGCATTTGCTGACTCAGAGAGGCATCACTGCAGTCGAAGTGGAAGCCTTGTTAACCTCTGTCTCCTACGGGAGGCCAGCTGGTGTAGCTTCTGAGCTAGGGCATTGGAATCCTAAAATTTTGTTGAAGACAATCATAACATATTTAATTCCTGCCAGTTGCCCTCTGGTCAGAAAGTATAATTAGAGGGTCTGCAGATGGTCTGGCAAGACTTCCAGATGCAGTGGAAACCAGCAGCTGACTGCACAGCTATATGAAATTGAAAACTGTTTCAAGATATGTACCATATGTACACATATGAATCCATTAGGGAACATGGTGAGCTCTTTGCATTATATGGGTATTAGATGCTATGTCAAATGAATAGGGAGAAACGAGAAATACATGGGGGTGGAGGGGGGGAGAAACACAAAATCTTAACCTAGGATAGTTGGTTCCCAGACTGAGTAGGATAAACTTTGGTTAAGAAAACAGAGAAAACAGATGCAAGATGTAAAACTCAAACACTGTTCAGGGAAAACGAGTGAAAATGGCCATGCTTCTTTTCTAGAATCCTTAAAAGGTATTAGGTGTGTTGTTTTAAATTAGAGACTACATTTTATAACAAGTGAAAAGTCTTTATTATTATAGCAAGTCCAGAAGTATGCTTTTCATTTTATAAGTGTTACATATTTACATAACATTGTAGGAGCAAGGAGAATGATCATTACACCTTTTGAAGAAATTAGTTGATGAGGTTAGACTAGTGGAGAAATGACAGATCAAGGGGAATCTTTGAAAAGACAATGAGCTCTCTCTCTTTTTTCCCCACAAACAGCCCCCACCACCAGAGCAGAGGTAATTGCAGGGTGTTAGGGGTG
Source organism: Myotis myotis (assembly GCF_014108235.1). Classification (NCBI taxonomy): domain Eukaryota; kingdom Metazoa; phylum Chordata; class Mammalia; order Chiroptera; family Vespertilionidae; genus Myotis; species Myotis myotis. The sequence continues at coordinate 17,514,868 of NW_023416335.1, forward strand.
GGAGTGGAACAGGGCATGGAGGAGATAAATGGTGCTGAAAAAAATTAAATTAAATTTTAAAAGAAAAGACAATGAGATATTTGAATGCATTCATGGGCTGTGCAATTGACACAGTAGGTTAAATGGCCTTTCAAGGTCCCTTCACAAAGGGTCCTTCATTATGTTTTTGTTGAGCAGATATAAGGGATTCTATAAAAGATGTCAAGGAAACGTGTTTACCAGCTGTTTGGCTAAAAGTTCATTTTAAAAGATTCAGGGATAAAATCTGTGTGTTTCATCTTATTTGAGACTCTTCAAGAGACCAAAACTAGGATTAAGACTGAGAATTTTTATCAGCTTTTTGAATATTGGGGCAATATGGTGTTCAGTTTTAATGCATATGTTTAGCATTTTTAGGGTCAGCTTTTTCCCTGGTTTCATGAGCCATTAGGAAACTTCTCCTTTCAGTTGCATAAGGCAAGGTACCCCTTACTAAACCAGGGTATGAACCTAGTTTTTACACACTTTAATGACCTCCATCCCCAGGATTTCTCTTGTACAAGTTAGTCTGACACTGATGGCAAGTATGGGAAGGCCTGCCTAGTCTGCAATTCTAGGCAATAATGGGGTTTCAGAGTAAGAATTAATCATGATCTGACTCCTTCTGAGTTTAGAAACAAATCAGTAATAGACATGAGGAAGGTCAAGATGGGAACACTGGGAGTAGCAAAGAACACTTCCCCCAGCTATGGAATTATCATCAGAAGTTTTTCTTTGACTCAGGTTAAATTCCAAAAGGCATTTCTCTAAGTAAAAGTTAATAATAAATTAGAGTTCTGAGAGTGGCCTAAAATTTTAAATACTGTAATCTGAGGCCATTTCATTAGGGTAGCAAAGTTGAAAACTATATCCTAGCCTGAGATCTTTGACTGAAATAATTTTAAAGGACCAACATCACAATTTTTAATAGTCCCTGTTATTATTACTTCTATTCAAAAACAAATTTCTCACAGGTTCTTTGCATATTGTTAAATGTACAAAAATTCAGACACTTTTTTTTTTCAAGTAAGCAGAATTTTTAAGAATTTTGGGCCTCACTGTTCAGTTTACATAATAAGTGGATGGGAAAGTATAAGGATGACCTGCATTCTTGAGTCACACTAAAGAATGAACGCCTTGGAATTTCTTCCCATCTTTTTTCTTGAGTTTTGGTACTTGGCTCTTCTATATATAAGATGGAAGGTTGCACTATCTATCTACATATATAAAAGGCTAAGTGTTCATCCAACCGGTAGCTATGACCTGCACTGACGACCAGGGGCCAGACGCTCAACGTAGGAGCTGCCATGACATGCACTGGCCATTTAAATATAAATGGCATCACGGACCTGGTGCTGACAAACCAACACTCAGCTTCCCCCAAGTGGGACACAGGCCCCATCACTACCCCAGAGCGACACCCCACCAAATTGCAGCCAACGTTGCCAAGACCCCATGGAGCAAAATGCGGCCCACAGCCCAGCCCAGCCCAGAAACAGTCGCCGTGGGCGCCGGGTAATGACATCACATAGCAACACCTCTCCCTAGCAACTAGCCTCCTTGGAGTTTCTTCAGCCCAGGAACACGACTTGCTTTATAGTCAGGTGCAAACATTTTACACTTTAACCAAATGTTTGTGAAGTGTTTTCACGTGCCTCATCTCATTTGATCCTCACAGAAGTAGGATCCTCACTGGAGTAGGTAGATAGGAGACTCGGTAGGACCCTATTTTCTTTTAATTAGCCGGGAAACAGAGGTTTAGAAAGTTTAGAAACTTGACCCAACTGAAAAGAAGTAAGAAATGGTGGAACTTGAAAATGACTTCAGGTTTTCTCACTGCACAGAATATAGTCAAACACTGCTGCAGTTAAATATTTTACCCTTTGTTCTCCCTGCGTGATCTACAATAATAATTTGCTTTGTGTTGATATTTACTGCTGTGTTGCTGACAATTACCTGAAAGAGAAGTTGGGGTGTTTCACTGGGCTGGAAAAAATTTAGCTAAATCAGAAAGCAGGTCTAATTAAGCAAGCTTACTCTATATATATAAAAGGCTAAGTTGACTCGCACATGTGCAATACATATAAAGCTCTCGCCTGCAACAATTGCACGCACATGTTTCGATCTGTCATTGTTGATCGTGAATTTGGTTGACACTTCTGTTATAGAGAAAGAGCGAATAGCGATATTAAAATATTTCTTCTAATTAATTTCCTTTCGATGTGCATTAATCCATGCACCGGGACACTAGTCTTCTATATAGATAGTGCATTATATGGGTACTAGAGGCCCGATGCATGAAATTCATGCAAGAGTAGGCCTTCCTTCCCCCAGCTGCCAGCACCGGCTTCCCTCTGGCACCTGGGACCCAGGCTTCCCTCACAGCCCTGACTTCATTTGGAAGGTCGTCCGGAAGGACGTCTGGAAGGATGCCTGGTCTAATTAGCATATTATGTTTTTATTATTATAGATTAGATGCCATGTCAAATGAATAGGGAGAATTGGAGAAATACATGGTGGGGAGAGATACACAAATCAAAATCTTAACCTAGGATAGTTGGTTGCCAGACTGAGTAAGATATACTTTGGTTAAGAAAACAGAGAAAACAGGTGCATATAAATTCCCAACTTAGAATTCTATTTCTGCCCTTATATCAATGTCTGACACATAGATGATATTCAGCAAAGGGTTGTTGAATCAATTATTATTGAACAAATGGTCATTAAATAAAAAAAATTTCTACCATAAAGCAAAATATTAAATACTATGTCCAAGTTACTGTGAAACAGAAAGTGGAAAGTCCACACACCCTAGTAAGAGAATTTTGGGTAGTATTTTTGATGCTGGACTAAATTTTCACTTTTAAATTATTTCTTCCTTCTTTTTCCAGAGGTAACTGAAGTTCATTGCTTATTTTATTTAGAGTATTCTCAAGCAGGCCTCCTCCAAACTCCAACCCTTTTCTCAAATAATCACTACAAACTCTTATGCATACTTCAGAGCCATTTTTGAGGAATTAGCACACAGCTCAAGATTCTAAGACTATGCTATTTTGTGCTACAAATCAAATTTATTTAGTTAGGCCAGGAAACTTCAATAGCTACTTGTTTCCTCAGAAGAAAAATCTATAGTTTTCCCCTTGTTTACTCTTGGGAAGTGATGAAGCAGTGTAGAATTAGAAAATCTTGAAAAGTTTGTGATGTTGGCTCAAATACTGCCATAACTACTAAGTACCCAAGATTTCTTTGTTTTTTTCGCCATTCTATCATATCACCCGAAGAAGGAAGAGAACTTTGAACGCTCTTCCGGAGAATAATTAATGAGTGATTTGCTATGCTTGGAATGTGTAATGGAGTGGATTCCAGAGAATGCGCCTATCCTTGTCAGTGGGCAGGAGAAAATGTGCAAATATTTCTCAAGAAAATATCTCTGATTGGATATCCTGCTAATGATCATGAGTGTGATTTGGGGGTTTAAAGTCTGCTCTGAAATTCAACCCTAAACAGAAATTCTATTTTAATAAACAGGCAAAGATACAGACTAAGAAAAAAACTACCTTATCCAGCATGTATTCTTAAAAACTCCACATATCTTCCTTTGCAGGAGTAGTCTTTGGCAATAATTCTCATTCTGTCTCTGATATTCATTAGATTATATGACCTTGAATAAATCAATAGCCTATAAAATAACTCAAAAAGTTGTTTTCAAGATTACATAAATCAAAGATGTCAGACATTTAACATCATTTCTGAAATAGGAAAGCTATTCATTAAATGCTAGTTTTCTTTCTCTTCTCCATATGTAACATTTTAAACATATTTTGTACACCACTTGAAATTTTATATAAACTTTGGGAAATACAAATGTAACATTGTATGAAAATCAGGGCCAAAGCTCTTTTGAGGGTTTTGAGGCTAGTTAGGTATTCTTCACACTGAAGCATGTTGCTCTGCTTCACCTGCTCGAAATGATGACCAGAGGTTAAAACAACTGTGCAGAGCACTTTAAGAATCTTGAGCAGTCATGGGCATCAAAAGAAAATTATTATCTGTATTACTTTCCTTCTAATAGTGTACTTAAGAATGAAAGTACATCTGGATGGGTTCCAATAGAAAAAAAAATCCCCCTATGAAATAAAGGATTTTGCCAACTCTTCTGAGATTTCTGTACATGTATTCAATGTGATTTTGTGCCAAATTGTTGGCATGAAAAACTAAGATGAATGATGGAAAAAAGAAAAATTATTCTTCAAATTTCTCCCCCCCACCCCCCTCCAGCTAAAGCTCTATTTCTGTCTAAAGGGCTATATTTAAAAGGCTATGTTGAGACCAACATAGATGATTCTTTGTTTTGGTCAGTGTTTAATACATAAAGGCCTTCAAAGAAACTATCTCCTAAAGTTGTGAAGTTTCCCACTTCCTTCAAACTGGTCCACCACCCATGTTCTGATGCAATTTAAAAGAAATGAATTTTCCTAGATGTGATGATTAGGAATGACACTCAGTTGCCTCCACAATATTGACTTCTAACAACTTCCTTTAATGCTTACAGAACCTGCCTCCCATCAGGAAGAGTGAAAATATATTTGCATCCCAGACTCTTTTGGGGATAATATATGGGCATGTGACCCAATTCCAGCCAATGATTTTAAAGAGAAAGAATTCTGGTGGTAGAAATTCCAAAGAAAAATGTTCCCTCCAGTTAAAGAGACATGTACAATCCAAAACTGCTCTCTGGGTGTATTCATATGAAGACATGATACATGGAGAGCCCCAGTCATTTTACAACCACAGGGACAAACCTGAAAGTGAAAGCTGTCAAACTGAGGATGTCCCTGAGGAAAGATAATGAAAACACCTGGGTCCTTGAGGACTTCATCTTTACTCCAGCCCTCTGGTTAAGTACACCCATAAACTTATCATTTGAGCTATTTTAATTGAGGTGTACTTTACTCACAGCCAAAAGCATTCCATTTGATATATAATAGTTCTTATCAGAGGCTGAAAAAGTACTCCAATCAAGGCTAATCATACTTAAAAAGAGAGAAACAAATGTTCCATGTGGTATGACTGGAAAACTCTTGAAATACATACCCTCTACCTCTTCACATTCTTTGTATAAAATTCTCAGCAACAGGGGCCTGATGATAGATATTCGTCCCACAAACAAACTTTGACTTCCTTTTATGTACAGGATTGTCAGATAAATATTTGGAGCATAGTCATACTAAAAATGTATTCATCATTTATCTGAAATCGAAATGTAACTGTGTGCCCTGTTTTTATTTGCTAAATCTGGCGGCCTTACTATGCATTATGTCCTGTGGTAGGCTCTGGGGATAAAATAGCATTTCCTAATTCAAGGGACTCATCTCCTCAAAGCATCTAACTGATTCTAATGCGCAGACCGGGTGGAAACCCACTGCCTTAGAAACTCTCTGGTTAAGCTCCATGTTCTACAGACCAGGAAGCAGCCTAAAGAGGTCCTGGGATTTGCCCAAAGGCACACAGCTGCTCTAAAGCAAAGGTGGAATGGCATCCCACATTTCAGAATTCTTTCTAGAATATCTCTTTGCAGTTACCTCTTCATTCCTGTTCCTGAAGGCTCTTTGTTCTGAGATAGAATAAGAACTAATTTTGTTTGACTTAGTGAGATAAAGAGGCTTGTAATATAAATGACCTAATTTCCTTTGATGAGGAAGATTATCACATTTGAGTCACTTTCTTACATAGGAGAGTATTTTGAATAAGAAGAGAAAGGCATAATTGTGGAGCCAGGAAATCTTTTTCAAATCTACAAAAATATTTTTTGAAAAGAAAATTTCCAAATATTATTTTGTATAAGATATATATATATATATATATATCAGATATGCACATATATGCCAGGTATACATGTATATAGCTTATTACATATAGCTTGTATAGGTGATATGTGGCTCAAAGCTACACCATGACTTACTGTAATTTGCATGTATTGAAAAGGAAGACTTCCCTTTATTTCTTCTCAGCTATCTCTTACTAACATTTTGATTGGCCAAGTTCCAAGCCTCTGTAAATAACAAACGTTGCTTGAAATTTATAAGCAGTGACCATGGTGACTCGCCAGTGGAGAAGTCATTGCTCCTTCTGAATGAGGGCAGCCTTGAATTTGAAGCTCTCTGCATGGCCTGCTATCTATCACATTTCCAACACACAGTTCATACGGACAGAGGCTCAGATTTCTGCCTAGAAACCTTTTTACCTAACCTAATCCTCTCATTTTGCAATGTTAGTCCAAATCATGTGATCCTGTCACTAGAGAAGATAGACTGAATTAAGTCAATTCTCTGTAGACCTTAACCTAGCATAGGTTGCATTTAAGTCCTTTGTTCACGTTTCCTATAAGCCAAATCCAATTATCCTAAATGAAAACAATAAGGCAAAATTCATTTTAATAAAAAAAAATCCCAATACATATTCCCATTATAGTCTGAATTTAAAACAACAACAACAAACAAAACAAACAAAAATCACAGGAAATCCCAGGATAAGTAGCATAAATTCAGATGATCTTTCGAATTTCTTATAATGAAATGTTACTAAAAATTTCAGTTCTTTAGATCTAGGCATCCTCAATCAGTTACGATGTACTGAGTCTTGGCATTCTTTCTCATGAAATGTCCAATATGGGAGAGAAGCACATATTCTTTCTCAAATAACCACTCTCTATTTCAAGCTCTTCTTGTCACAGGCAGGGAAAGTCTGTGAAACCCCAAAAGAAACTCCTATTTGAAAAACAAGATTCAGCACTGCAGCTTCAACCTTTCTAATTAAGGTGATTCTCTGCACTGGCTCCCAGCTACCTACATGTTGGCTATTTCCAGAATTCAAATCTATTCTCAAAAAACCAGATTTATTCCTTCTGAGAAGAGTCAATATTTATTTGATTGAATACATTCTGTTATGAGTATTGACCTTTCTAAATTAATCACATTACCTTATAGTTTCACCTGTGCAGATGAAAATATTATCCCATGTTAAGTATTTCTGTAATTGAAATGTTAAAAGTACACCCTAAGAGTTCTACAGGATGGTGGATTCGTCTCACCTGCCTGGACATGTTGTTGAATTGAGGGCACAGTTACGCAAATAACATTCCAAACATTTCTCCCACTGAATTAAATGGGGGCAGTTCAATCTTCTCTCTCTCCTGTTGGTTAGCAGATTCTGACACAGGGACCTAGAGAGTTCTCCAGTTCTAGAATGAAGCTATTGTTATTCACATGACTTGTGTGAGTTCATGAATCCTCTCTCCTACCTCCCTGCATTATTATGGCCCCTTAGTCAGCACAATTCAACACTTGGAAACTAGGCAACCTGACTAAGAATGTTCTACTTCAACTTTTATTGCTTTGAGAAGAGTGCCATGTCTTAAATGTTGACCATTTACTGATTAATTAAAAAGATAGAATTCCCCCAAACTGTGAAATAAAATTTAAAGCTAACTTTCTTTTTTATACTCTGGATAATGGGATTACTGCACACTACATCTTTGGGGTATTTCTTCTTTTTTTCCCCCCAAGATTCCCTGGCCATTGGAAATTGGTCTCTTCCTTATCAGGCACATCCATCTAAAAAATGATAAAAATAACTGCTGATGAAAGGGTTACTAACCCATAGTTATAAAGAGGTTCCTTTGATACCTATTAGAAAATAGCTTCAAGCATGTGATAATAAAAACATACAAAACATGACTGAGGGCCAGACATGAGCTGTGTTTATAGCTGATGGCATAACTATATTTATTGGCGACAATATTTCCACCTATGATTCCAAATTACACCCATATACCACACTATTTTACTCTGAACAGTTGAGCTACCAATTTGGGAGTGTTCTTTCTTTTTCAAGAGTTTAAAGAGAAGTAAAAGTGTTTCATACATTTACTATAAGAGTGAGTAAAGGTGTACTGGAGGAGGTAGGGATGTGTGGAGGGAATAAATGTGATTAAAGGGAAAAGAGTAAAATAAGACAGAAAAAAACAGTATTTGTTTAGGATGTCCCCATCAAAAACGTCCTGGCTCTAAATTCGGTTACTTTTTCTCACAAGAAATAATAAGAATTAACCTAAGAATTAGTAATCACGATAATATTTGCTTTTATTACTATCTAAATTCCATCCATCTAAATGTTCTGTTCCAAAAAGCAACCCCAAAGAGATGACAGAATAAGTAGCCCTCTCTGAGTTAAACCTAAAGTTGTTTCCGCATTGTCATCCTACCCAGCTTCCTTTCCAAGCCATGTTCAATCCTGTCATTGATATACTTATCTGAGCTCTTTTGGAATCCACTTATCTCACAAAGAGGTAAAGCATTCAATTGAGAACAAAAATATGTGTAGTCTTTTTGATAAAATTTCTCACTGACTTTTTGTTGTTCTGAGAGTATATCCTGTCCATGCTATAGCTTAATTTTTTTTTTCTCACAGGAGCAATTGCTCTCAAGTGAGCTAGATAGTTTTATGTTATTGTTACCTTTATTTATATTCAAACAAAAGGGATAAACAAATTTCTCAAAGAAAGTACTACTATCAGTAATTTCCATTTACTAATATCTTTCTTTAATTAGTATCTAGCTGGTGAATAAATACCTAGTACAAATAATTCTGATAGGCTCATAATGCCATCTAGTGGACAATTTTCAAAATATTGTCCCATGGGCCATTTTCTTTCTACCCATCAAAATACACTTATTATTCTTGAAGAAGTAGCCCGAGCTACTAACCAAGGATTATTGTTAATATCACTGAATTCTCAGACAAAGCCATGAGAGCATTTCTAATATTGGGGAAGTCTTAGGAAAAACTAACTTACCATCTTGTGTGATTTGATCTCCGCATCTCTTCAATGGATGCAGCCAATGCCAGTGGGGGAAAAAAAAGAATTACCAAAAGTAGTAATGCAATGTAGTCCATTTATCCTTATTAACAGTATACTAGGTAACTCATGCTATCTGGAGTAGACAAGACTATCCTTTCAGTTCTCTTGAATACCATAAGTAATAAGTGATATGTATATAACTTTACTATAGAAGAATTTTACAATTTCATCTAACCCTAACATCTACTGTGTGAATCGGGTAGAATACACCCATATTACACTTGAGGAAATTAAAATTAATAAAAAATAAGTGACATGATCAGAGTCAGAATATCTAGAAAAAAAGCACAAACTCAACCATAGGTTTTTTAAATCTTAAAAATTATTTTAATAAGCTAGCAATATATTAAGAAGGATACTTCATGAGAAAGAACACCTTTTCTCAGAAACACAGGATTAAATATATGCTTATCTATTAACGTGACACACTAATTTAGCAGATATCAAAAGAAAAATATATGATCTCAATAGATTCTTTAAAAGTATTTTATAAAGCTCAACTCTGCTGCAGTACCAACCGGTCCTTGCAGCCAAGTGGCATGGGGGTGAATCCCTCCCAGTGGCACCAACAGCAGTAAAAGCTCCACTACAACAATACAGTTCACACAGCCCTCATAGGGGTCCAGCTGGAGCACCCAGCTCGGTTGACTGGGGAGGCTATGCCACTGGGCCCTACAAGACACCTACTATACAAGGCCATTCTACCAAGTCTGGGATACGTAGCAGCTCCACCTAACACACAGAAACAAACATAGGAATCAGCCAAAATGTGGAGACAAAGAAACAGGTACCAAATGAAAGAACAGGAGAAATCTCCAGAAAAATAGCTAAATGAAATGGAGGCAATCAAACTATGAAATACGGAGTTCAAAACAATGGTTATATGGAGGCTCAAGGAACTTAGTGAGAACTTCAACAGCATGATAAAGAACGTAGAAACCATAAAAAGAACCAGCCAGAAATGAAGGATACACTAACCAAAATGAAAAATAATTGCAGGGACAGTAGGGTAAATGAAGCCGAGAATCAAATCAGTGATTTGAAATATATAAGGAAGCAAAAAACACCCAATCAGAACAGCAAAAAGCAAAAAGAATCTAAAAAATGAAGATAGTATAAGGGCAACTTCAAGTGTAGCAATATTTGCACCATGGGGGAGGTGGAAGGAAAAGAGAGAGAGCAAGAAATTGAAACCTCATTGGAAAAATAATGACAGAAAACTTTCCTAACCTGGTGAAGAAAATAGACATACAAGTCCAAGAAGCACAGAGAGTACCAAATAAGATGAACCCAAAGAGGACCACATCAAGACACAGCATAATTAAAATGCAAAAGGTTAAGACAGAGAGAATCCTAAAAGCAGCAAGAGAAAAGCAGTTAGTTACTTACAAAGGTGCTCCCACAATACTGTCAGCTAATTTCTCAACAGATACTTTGCAGGCCAGAGTGAGTGGCAAGAAATAGTTGAAGTGTTGGAAAACAAGAAACTACAACCAAGATTACTCTACCCAGCAAAGCTATCATTTAGAATTGAAGGTCAGATGAACAGCTTCCCAGACAAGAATAAGCTAAAGGAGTTCATAGCCACCAAATCAGCATTCAGGAAATGTTAAAGGGAGGAGGAGGAGGAGGAGGAGGAGGAGGAGGAGGAGGAGGAGGAGGAGGAGGAGGAGGAGGAGAAGAAGAAGAAAAATATGAATAATAAAATGGCAATAAATATATACTTATCAACAACTGAATCTAAAAAATGAAATAAATGACCAAGCAGAACAGTAACAGACTCAGATACAGAGAACACTGTAATGGTTGCCAGATGGGAGAGTGGTTGGGAGGATGGGTGAAAAAGGTGAGGGATTAAGAGGTACAAATTGGTTGTTACAGAATAGTGATGGGGATGTAAAGTACAGCATAAAAAACATAGTCAATAATATTCTAATAACTATGCATGGTGTAAAATTTATTAGGATGATGATTTAGATATATAATGTCTAATCACTGGAGTGTATGCCTGAAACTAATATAATATTATATGTCAACTGTAATTGAAAAATTAAAAACGATTTTAAAAACCTCAGCTCCCATTCTTGATAATAATAGAAGTCTTAGTAGGTAGTAAAAGGATGCTCTATAGCTTGATAAAGATTATATACAACAATCCTATTATAATCTTCACATATAATGGTGAAAGATTATAATTCTTTTTAATTACATTTAGCAATAAGGCTAATATTTCTACTATTATCACTATTAATTGATCAATGTACTTGAAGCCTGAGGCAGAGCAATATGATAATGTAAAGAACTAATAGACTTGATTGATTTTTTTACCCAGAAATTCCAAAAAATTAACAAGTAAAATCACAGCTTACAAAATGGATATGAAACAGTGCCAAAATATAAAATAAACATATAGAAATCAATAACATTCCTATAAAATCAAGTGATTAGTGTTTATAATATTAACTTATGGAAGTTCTTTTATATATAGGATATTCCCCCAAAAAAATACATGCACACTTTAACAGCTGATAGCTCAATTTTGAAAATGAAATATATTTTAATAAACATTGCCTTTATAATTATTCAAAGTGTGTGTATACATTTTTGGGACACCCTATATTTCAAAGATTAACTTATCAGATTCATAGTTTTCTAATATTTTCTCCCATTCCATAAATTGTTTTCTTTGCACTGCAGAAGCTTTTTAGTTTGATGTAGTCCCACTTTTGTTGTTTTTGTTGCCTGTGCTTTTGATATCATATCTATGCTATCCGTGTAATTATTTCCAAAACAATATCACGAATCTTTTGCCTTGTTTTACTCTAGTAGTTTTAGTTTCAGGTTTTATGTTTAAATCTTTATAGTTGACTTTAATGTAGGGAGTAAGAGTTCAATTTCACTCTTCTGCATGTGACTATTCAGTTACCCAATACCATTTGCTGAAGATGCTATCTTTTCCCCATTGTGTTCTTGTTGAAGACCAACTGATTGTATATACATGGATTGATTTCTGGGTTCTCTATTCTGTTCCATTGACCTACCAATCTACGTGTGTGTTTATTCCAGTGACATACTGTTTTGATTACTGTAGCTTTATGATATATTTTAAAATCAGGAAGTATGATGTCCCAGCTTTGTCTGTTTCAAGACTTATTTGTCTATCTCCTGGTCTTTTGTGTTCCAAATAAATTTTAGAATTAAAAAATGCCATTGGAATTTTGATTGAAATTGTACTGAATCTGTAGATCACTTTGGGAAGTCTGTATACCTTAACAGTGCTAAGGCTCCCATGCATGAACATGAGGTGTCTTTCCATTTGTTTGTGTCTTGCTTAATTTATTAAATATTTCATAGTTTTCAGCACACGATTATTTCACTGTCTTGTTTGTTCTTTCATATTTTCTTCTTTTTTGGTGCTATAGTAAATGATACTGTTTTCCTAATTTTCTTTTAAGACAGTTCATTGTCAGTATAAAAATACATTAAAAATGAATTGCCTGTGTATAATGTATGTATTTACTGTGTATCCTTACCTTTACTGAATTCATTTATTCTTATAGTTTTTAATGAAGTTTTTAATGAAGTTTTCTCTACATAAAATTATGGGAATATTGTTTTTCCTTTATAGTTTGGATGCCTTTTTTTTTTCTTGATTAGTTGCTTTAGCTAGGACTTCCAATAACTATATTTAATAGAAGTGATATGAGTGGAAATCCTTGCCTTCTTCCTGATCTTAAAAGAAAAGCTTTCTATTTTATACTGTGGAGTGTAAGATTTGCTGTGGGACTTTTATATATGGTCTTTATTATATTGAGGTAATTTCTTTCTATTCCTAGTTTATTGAACATTTTTATAATGATAGAATGTTGAATTTTGTCAAACACTTTCCTACATCTTTTGAGAAATCATCTAATTTTAATCCTTTATTCTGTTAATGTGGTATATCATGTTAACTGGCATTCATAGGTTGATCCATTCTTGCATTCCAGGTGTGAATCCACTTGGTCCTGGTGTATGATCCTTTAATGTGTTGATAGATTTGATTTGTTCATATTTTGTTGAGAATTTTGCATCTATATCCATCAGAGATATTGACCTGTAGTTTTCTTCTCTTGTGGTATCGTTGTCTGGCTTTGGAATCAGGGTAATGCTGGCCTTATAACTCGAGTTTGGAACTGCTTTGAGCTTACATTTAAGGAAATGATTAATAGGAAAGAATATACAACCGCCATTTCGTTCATTGTTTTCTGTTAGTCTTGTATTTCATTTGTCTGTATTTTCCTCTCTCACTGTCTTCCTTTGTATTTTATTAATTTTTGATATTTATATACTTTGATTCTTTTTCTTTTGTTTAAATTTATATAAGTACTAGAGGCCTGGTGCACAAAAATTTGTGCACTCGGGGTGGGGGGGGAGGATGGGGTGCCTCAGCCCGGCCTGTGCCCTCTCGCAGTCTGGGACCCCTCAGGAGATAACGCCCTGCTGGCTTACGCCTGCTCCCGGCTGGCAGAGGGCAGGCCCAATCCCTAGATGCAGCCCCTGGTTGGGCTCAGAGCAGGGCCAATTGGGGAGTTGGGGCACCGCCCCCTGTCATGCACAGAGCAGGGCAGATTGGGAGGTTGCGATGCCACCCTCAGTCACACTCAGGGTAGGGCCGATTGGGGGGTTGGGGCACCGTCCCCTGTCACACTCAAGGCAGGGTCGATAGGGAGGTTGTGGCGCCACCCCCTGTCACGCACAGAGCAGGGCCCATCAGGGGAGCTGGGGAGCTCCCCCCTGTCGCACAGAGCAGGGCCCATCAGGGGGTTGGGGAGCTCCCCCCTGTCACGCACAGAGCAGGGCCCATCAGGGGGTTGAGGAGCTCCCCCCGTCACTCACAGAGTAGGGCTGATAGGGGAGTTGGGGCACCGCCCCCTGTCACACACAGAGCAGGGCGGATCAGGAGGTTGGGGTGCCGCCCTCTATCACCCGCAGAGCAGTGCCGATCAGGGGGTTGGGGCGCTGCCACTCTCACACTCAGGGCAGGGCCGATGGGGAGGTTATGGCTCTACCCCGTCACACACAGAGCAGGGCTGATCAGGGGGTTTGGGCGCTGCCCCCTGTCACGCTGATCCCAGTGCTGGGAGGCCTTGCAGCTCCACTGATCCTGGTGCTGGGAGGCATATTACCCTTTTACTATATAGCATAGAGGCCTGGTGCACAGGTGGGGGCCGGCTGGTTTGCCCTGAAGGGTGTCCTGGATCAGGGTGGGGGTCCCCACTGGGGTTCCTGGCCAGCCTGGGTGAGGGGATGATGGCTGTTTGCAGCTGGTCACATACCCTTCAGGGTGGGGGTCCCCACTGGGATGCCTGGCCAGTCTGGGTGAGGGGTTGAGGGCTGTTTTCTGGCAGGCGGGTGACTGAAGCTCTCAACCGCTCCTTTTTTTCTTTTTTTCTTTTTTTATTCTGGGCCAGGTTTAGCTCTGGCTCCAGCTCTGAGGCCTCTGCTGCTGAAATCAGGTATCTGGTTTGTTTGGGTTCTATAATCAAAACAATGTATAACTCCAGCTCTGAGATCCCAGCTCACTGAAAGCAGGTTTCTGGGGTTTTGTTTAGCTTCTATATTTGTTACAATGTTTCAAACTGCCAGCTCAGAGGCCGGCAAGGCAGGTGGGGAACGTTGGAGTCCTCCGTCACTGAAGCAAGCAAGCCTCATGTTAGTTTCAAGCTGCCTGGCTGCTGGCCGCCATCTTGGCTGGCAGTTAATGTGCATATCGCCCTGATTAGCCAATGGGAAGGGTAGCGGTCGTACGCCAATTACCATGTTTCTCTTTTATTAGATAGGATTGTGTTTATATGTATTAGTGAGCACCGGCACTAATTCATTGGATCAAAGGAGAAGAGAGAAGAGAAATCATCTGTGCTTCTCTTATATGAAATTAGCATGGACTGAAAGGTGAGCCATTGAGAAAATGTACCATCCTCTATGTATACATTTAATCATGTAATTAAAATATATTTTATAATGATCTATGTCTTTATTTCTCCTTCTTCCCCTCCCATTGTTCTGCAGTATAGCTACATGGATACACATAATTTTCTACTAAAACTAATTCACAACTTTAAATACAAAAATTAAGGCAAAATATAAAACTAAAATGCTAAAGGTTACATATTTTATCTAAAATTCAAGACTCCAATTAATTATTGTGTTTGCCACCAGCCACATCAAATTATATACAAGATTGGTGGTAGAGGGAGGATGGCTAATGCATTGTCATTTCTCTGTTGTTAGAGATACTTCCATGGAAAATTTTAAAAGGAAGTGAAGTAATAAAACATTATTTTACTACAAATGTTCCATTCTGTATTTAAGGACTATTCCCATGTAGATGCCCAGAGAACAGGGAGTCTCTCTTAGGGTTTGCTTTCTTTGAAGTTCCTTTTAGTGTTTTTGCTCCATTTTACTTTCTGCAGTTGAACGCTTTGGCGATTTCTGGAGGAATTCAGTTGCAGTCATTTTTGTAAAAATAAAAGTGTCTTGTAGAAGATCTGCTCTTCCTTTGCCTATTTTAACAGTTCCTAGCATCTTTTCTGTATTAGGACAAGAAAGCAGCAATTCAAAATCAACTGACTTGTTCAAGGTCAAAGACCCAAATCAGTACCACAGTTGTGACTAAAGCAAGATTCTGGATATTCACAGACAAAAAGTTTGTGATCATGTTATCATAGGACTTGGGTGGCGGCAACCGACTTTCAAGTGGGTGAGTGAGGGACTCGGATTTGGACAACTATTTTAACATGTCAGTGCCTTGATTTCCTCATGTATAAAGAGGAAGCCACATGGACTAAATCATTGGTTTTCAAATTGTGGTGGTATCTCAGTGACCTCCGCTGGGAAAGAGGGAACAAGGCGTTCTAGGCTCCTTACTCCCAATTCAACCACAGTGGTTCCATTTTTAACTGTGGTATATATTGAGTTCATGAGAAAACTTTTATTAAATAAAGAATTGCATATACTTACACATGCAAAGTGAGTGTGTGTATTATGTGTGATATGATGTAGGAATATATATATATATATATATATATACACACACACACAATATATATATATGCTGAACCATTTACCAGACTTCTTCTGTTTCCTTTAAATCCTTTTCAGACATTACAACTGTAAGTAGAACACCCAATTGAAAAGAATTTAATTCCCTTTTGAGTTCATCTCTACTGACATAAAGGAACAAGGTCTATAGGGGTCTTCTTCAAGAGCTAAACAATCCAAGGAAAATTCCCCAGGGTTTTTCATTTATTTCATAGGTTTTTTATTTTTATTCTTTTTGCAAATGTTTATCTGGATTAAAATAAATCAACTGTTTATCTACTGGATTACATTTAAATTTAATCTTTGAGAACAACAACTGTCCCTATATATTAAACAAAAAGTTAATCTTCTTAACAAAAGCTTATTCTTCCTCCTATATTTAATTTAGTCCATGACAAATTAAAATAGTCATTTCTTCCTCTACATGAACTGGATTCATCTAATACATAGATTACTTGTAGATTTGTCTTTTGAATCTTCTTCTCTTTCACTGAGAGAACATAATTTTCTAATATCCAGACAATTCACATTAATATAAACAACATGGATGAGTCCCTATTCCATTCATCTCTTAATTATTCTGTTTTAACTATTTAAATCATCCCATTAAGTATAATACATCTGTAAATCATGCATACTATTTTAAAGAAAGGAGTCATCAAAATACTCCTTGCAATGAGTATTTTCGGGTGCTCATATTACTGAAAACATCATCACTCTCACAAAACACACCATAGGAAAATGACTAGGACATTATGATGTAATTTCATCAATAATTAAAACTAAAGCACTCTTGCTGAGATACAAAGTTAATTTGGAGATGCCTAGAATCATAGATCTCAAATCTAGAAATAAATTCAGAGTCCACTGAACCAACCCCATTATTGCAGCTGATTTTATAGTTGAGGACACTGAGGATCAAAGAGGCAACTTTCAAGGTTATCCAGAAATTTACTGGTAGATCTGGGGCAAGTATCCAGGAATATGATTTTGTTCAAAAGTTCTCATGAAAATGAGTTAAAATGACTAGGGCTTTGTGTTACTTAATAACTGTGGGAGAAAGAACAGGTTGCTTAATCTCTGTGAGTTTTACTTTCCAGTCGGGATAAAGGACATAATTATCACCACCTCCCAGCAATGTTGTTGTGAGGATCATTTGAAGTAATTGTGTGAAAGCACCCTACAAATATAGCAGTCTTACTAGTGGAATACTAATGCGTAGTTTGGAACCTAAAATGGAACCGTTAATGAGCTCTGCAAGAAACCAGGATGTTATGGTGCCCTTATCAGGAGCACTTTACTTCTTACCGAGATTAAAAATGACTGATACAGATATCCCCTTAGTTCCTTGGATTGCCTTAAAAACAGGAAATTGGTTTTTGCAAATCAATACTTGCTCCAGCTCTAACTATAACTTTAACAGCTGTTTCATCTGTCTTAAATAGAACTAGCCATACCACTGAAATCTGAGCATATTCCCTGTGACTGACAGATTTTTTCTTAAGGCTATAACTGAGCTTGTTGGATAAAGGTTAATTGCTAACTGTGGAGTGCTAATGATGCCATATTGATGAAATTACGGGATCACTGATCGGGAACGGGCTCCTAAAGCCCTGGAAGCTGCAGGGAAGCTCTAAATAATAGTTATTGATTTGTTTCTCTGAAGGCCGCTAAGTAGCACAAACTACTCAAAAGAATAAAAATTATCCACAGAGTTACCATTCTTTTATAATTCATCTCTTTGCTTCCAATTTTCTACCTGCCAATAGCCAATTATAATTTTAATAATTATGCCTCTCACAATAAGTAGTTTATAGCTTGGGGAAAGAATTGCTACAAATTTTTTGATTCCCTTTTATTGAATTTCCTCTCCTCTATTGAATGTGTGTCACAAAGCATAATAATCAGGCAGCAGTTCCTAAACCTCATGTCTTTAAGACACATGAGGCACCAAAAGAGTGGTAGATGGAAAGTATTAAAAAACAGCTCATTTTAGAAGAGGTTCCATGACCCTTAATTCCCAAATCAGGCTTCACTCTCATCCACATTTGAACTTAGGATTTATCTCCATGGCTTGTTCCATCTCCAGTAGATTGAACCCCACTCAGCTCTCAGCTGATGCTTTCCCCCAATCTCCTTTTTATTATTGTGAGCATGTAGTGACTGAGCACCTCGAAACAGGCTCTGTTGAATTTTATATGCATATCATATCCACCTTAAGAGGTTGGTAGGATTATCTCCATTTGATAGTTGAGAAAACTGGAAATCATGGAGTTAACAAACTCCCTTAAGTTCTCTGAGTTGGTAAGGGCCAGGCTGAAATTGGACTTCTGCATCCATGCAGGCCACCCAGGACCGCAGTATGGAAAATATTCCTCCTTTTTACTTGCTTAGCTCCTTCCCCAGGGATTTCAAATGTTTCCAATACATTCGTTTTCCTATGAAATGTATTTAGTCCAACAGAGAGATCCCTACCAAGTTCTCGGGTTTCAGTACATAGTTTAATCTACCCAATCATTTAAGTGTTTGGTATGAATTTAGATCATATATTACCCAAGATTGCTCACTTACACCTGGAAATACACTCAGGGATAATGGAGGAAGGAGCAATGATATAATGCATCAAAGAGAAAAGAATATTTAGTTATAAGTTAAGGGAATCAAGGCAGTCTTCATAGAGGAGGTGAAGTTTAAGCCTTGGGGATAATACATATATCACCACAGGAGTACAAATCTATTCTGTAAGTCTAACTCCCACACTCCAGAAGTGGAAGATATTAGTAATTATCATTCTGCTAATAATAGGTTTTTTAATCCACAAAATTGTGTAAATATTCCAAATAAACAATTTGAGGGTTTTTTTAAGTCTGCAATGGATTAATTAAATGTTCACTATAAAAAGAAGCCAAGTCTCATCAATTTATTTTAGATGTGAGACTTCCATGGTTTAGGGAATCAGAGATGTGCTCTGTGCCAATGATTGCATCCGAAAGAAAGAAAATAGAAGTCCTCAAGTGTAAGGCATTTCAGAACATAAACTTTGCCACAATGAAATTGAAAAGTAGATAATTAAGTCTATACACAGAACTGTCATCGACACACTCTGTGATGAATTCTTTACTGAATGTTTATGAGTTCTCTCCCCAGCTGTTCTCAGCTCATCATAGCACTAGTGAGAAAAAAATAATTGCTGCAATTATGAAAACAAGAATTCCCAAGTTACATATGATCTTACTTTAATCTAGTTGCATGCCCTCCTCATATGTGACAAAGGACACAAAGACGCAGTGAAGTGACGGTATAAGATGCCACAGCCACTTAGGGATGAAGTCAGGCTGCAACTAATCTTTTGGGTCCTAACTCACTGTCTTTCCAACACCGCCTTGTTTTCTCCATCACCTTGTGTCCTCTCGTTCAGGAGAGGCACCTGAAGCCATGTCATTGCTAGCCTCCCCCACTGGGTCCTCTGAGCAAAGTGAGTAGGAGATCATAGAGGAACAGAACTGTTTGCTTCTGGGGTCAACTTTATCCACTGTAACAGTGCTACTTTAGCATCAATTCTTCACCCCAAAACATACATCTCTCAAAGTGACCTATGCCTGAAGAGACCCAGAGACCTTTCTAGTAAGTTTCCACAGAAACAGTTTCTGAAAACAAAAAATATGACTCAGTTTTGGCTGTGGGTGTTTGGTCCTCAAGGGGCTGTTTCTAAGTGCCCTTTATCGGGGTCTTGGATGCGTGTTATTATCGCCCTCATGTTGCTCCTACTTGTCACATCTCAGATTCTTCAGAATAAAATTACAAGGGGTGCAATCAGAGATCTGAAATTCCTTTTCTCTGCTCAGCAATGCAGAAACCCATACAAACATTCCATTCGTTTTATCTTATTTTGCTGAACATATAGGTTGAAACTCCTTCTTTGAATTTTATATAGTCCCACAGTTAAAGAAATCTCAGTAGCTAAGACTTACTGGTTCCAAAGGCTAGGTATTGGCCCAGTTGAGCATTTCCAGGCACTTGGATTACTACTGTGCTTCCTTTTTGCTAAAGCAAGATGCCTTAGAGCAGCAGTTCTCAACCTGTGGGTCGCGACCCCTTTGGTGGTCGAACGACCCTTTCACAGGGGTCACCTAAGACCATCCTGCATATCAGATATTTACATTACGATTCATAACAGTAGCAACATTACAGTTATGAAGTAGCAACAAAAATAATTTTATGGTAGGGTCACAACAGGAGGAACTGTATTTAAAGGGCCAGAAGGTTGAGAACCACTGCTCTAGAACTTCACTACCCCATGTTTGGTCCACAGACCAGGGACTGCATCCCCTGGGAGTTTGTTAGAAATGCAGAATCTCTACCCGTGCCCCAAACCTACTGAATTAGAATCTGCATTGTAACAAGATCCCTATGTGATTCTCTGCACAATAAAAATTGAGAAGCACTGCTCTATGAGATTTTTGCCTGAAACTTTAGGTGATGCAAGACAAATGCATTTCTCTTGTTTGAATCACTTGGATAATTGCCACCATTTTCCCTTGCCTTTTACAAGATAGTTAGAGCTTTAGGCAAAAGCTATCTTTGATAAGAGGATTTTAAGAGATGCCTGGTTCCCCAGGGCTGCCTGAGGAACTTCTGTTTTAAGGCAAATTCTCAGAACAGGACTGACAAAGCCTCCAGTCTTTGCAGACAGCTGCTCAAGAAAGTGAGTTTGCCCATGGAAAGGCCAAGCAATCCCTACTTGCCTGAAGGTTGAATAGGTAAAGTTCCACTCTGTGTTTATTTTCCTATTTAATTCACTGAAAATCTTGAGTTAATTCTGAACAGTAATCCCAATTAAACGAGTCATAAATAGGTCAGAACTAGTCCCCAGCGTTGGCAACACTGCTTGCCCAAACTTGACTCTGTTAAAACTGCAGTTTCACTTTACTCTCCAGTGAAATCAGTCATTAACCAAGTTGGCTAACTTCGTTTTCTTTTAGATACACCTATTTTCCATGGAATGATGAAAAAGACTGGAATTCAGGTCAGAAATCCTTTATACATATGTTATTGATTTCAGAGAGGAAGGGAGAGGGAGAAAGAGATAGAAACACCAATGATGAGAGAAACTCATTGATTGACTACCTCCTACAACCTGGGCATGTGCCCTGCCTGACCTAGAATCAAGCCATGATTTCCTGGTTCATAAGTCAATGCTCAACTACAGAGTCATGCCAGTCAGGCAGAAATCCTTTCTTATTAATTGGTTTTATTGTGAGGCCTTGAGCAAATCACTTAACCACTGTAAATCCTTTGTTTCTTTATTTATAAAATGGGGGCAATAGTGCCTAACACAAACTGTACGGTGTTAGAGTTTTATTTATTCTTTTCTTTATTTAGGATAAAGAGAAAATCTTTTTGAAAGTACATTTAAAAGCTGTAATGTGTTTTGCAAATATGATTTTTGTGCCAAATCAATGAGCTTCAAGTCATACCTCAGAGATTTCAAGTCTATTTCAAATAATCCTGGACCCTCTGCTTTTCTTCTTCTTGGGATCTATTCATATCAAGTGTAGATCTAACACTCATACCTGTGAAGACCTTCCTGACACCACCCTTGCACTCTCAATTTGCCATCTTTTATCTTTCATCTTCCAACCAGGCTTCTGTAACACAACACCACTTGTGCCCATACAGTCACTGACAGTACAATTTGCAAATGAGATCCTTTGGGACACTAAATCAGATATTTCCCAGAAGTCTAGACACATTCCAGTGAGCCTACTCCACTCATTATTTATGCATGGGTCTACCTTTTAATCAGCAAAGGTTTCTAGAATAAGAGCTTGCTTTCCCACCCCTTTACATGGTATAGATTACAAGTCAGAGAAATTCCTGACACTGTCATAGGGCTTTATATTTTGTACCGGACTGTAACAGCCAAGATCTATTTTGACTTTTTTTTTAATCCAATTTACAGGGAAAGGATACTTGCATCCCTTATATAAACCTAGAAACAACTTATCCCAAAGTCACCAGCTATTAAATGGCAGATATGGGTCTAATCTTCAAGCTCTGACCATGATCCCTGGATATCTGATAGCATAAATGAGAGCCAGGGTGAGCTGTGGAGCAGAAGGTCAAGTGTAAATAGGAACGAACCCTCACTCATCAGTGTCAACTGTTTCCAAATGTACACACACACACACCACACACATACACACATCCTCTCTCTCACTGTCCCTCTCCCTCCCTGTCTCCCCCTGCCCCCCCCCCCTCTCTCTCTCAGCTCCTAGAAGTTATTTTTATATTTTTGTGCCTATCACATTTTGTAACCTTTTTATATATTTTGACTCTGCTGGTTTCCAAACTTCTGGAGGGAGAAAAATAAAGCTGCTTTAATTTGTAGCTCCTGAATCTAACATGCTATTTGGCACTTAGGCCTGCACCCTCTCACAGTCTGGGAGTCCTCAGGGGATGTCCTACTGATGGCTTAGGCCCGCTCCCCTAAGCCACAGTCTGGCCTCCCTCTGTGGGAGGTGACCAGGCTGGCCAATCAGGGGACAGCACTGCCCCCATGACCTCACCGCTGCTGCTGGACCTCCCTCTGCAGGAGGCAACCAGACAGATGATCAGGGAACGGCGCCGCCCTCATCACCCCGCCACTGCCCCTGCCCAGCCTCCCTCTGCGGGAGGCGAGGACAGGGTATCAGGTGACAGAACCGCCCCCATCACCCTGCTGTTGCTGCCCGGCCTCCCCTGCGGGAGGCGACCAGATGGGCCAAGCAGGGGACGGTGCTGCCCCCCCATCACCCCTCCACTGCCACTGGTTGCCGCCCCCCCCCATCGCCATTCCCTCCCTCTACCCACTGGCATGCGCCTTGGCTGGCCTGGCACTGCCTACTCGATGACCCCGCCCCCCGCCGACTGGTCATTCTGCCATTCGGTCAATTTGCACATTATGCTTTTATTATATACGATTACATTATGGAGACTAAGAACACAAATGAACCTAGACTACCTGGATTTGACCCTTGGCTCCACTAGTTATGTGTCCAAGAGTAAGTTACCTTTCCTCTCTGTGCCTCAGTTTCTTTATGTATAAAACTAGAGGCCTGGTGCATGAAACTCATGCACGGGAGGGGGTGTCCCTTAGCCTGGCCTGCACCCTCTCCAATCTTGGATCCCTTGGGGGATGTCCGACTGCCGGTTTAGGCCCAATCCCACAGTTGGACATCCCTCTCACAATCCGGGACTGCTGGCTCCTAACCGTTTCCCTGCCTGCCTGATTGCCCCTAACCACTCCTCTGCTGGCCCGATCGCTCCCAACTGTCCTCCCCTGCCGGCCATCTTGTGGTGACCATCTTGTGGTGGCCATCTTGTGACAACGTCGCATGACGCCACCTAGGCTTTTATTATGTAGGATGAGGAGAAATTATATTACCTATTTCTTGGAATTGGAAGATTAAAATATTTTATATTTATAGAGCAATTAAGCACATTAATAGTATTTATTAGTATCATTAGAGCCACCATTTCCCATTTCATTTTGGTACTAGGGCCAACAACTTCCAGACTGTTCCATTACAGGGGTTTTTTAATCCTCACCTGAGAATATGTTTTTATTGATATTTAGAGAGAGAGGAAGGGAGAAACACCGATCCGTATGTGCCTTCTGTATGCGCCCTGACTGGAAATCAAACCTGCAATCTTTTGGTGTACAAGGTGACTCTCCAATCAACTGAGCCACTTGGCCAGAATCAAACTTGTCCATTTTTAATGTTAATAATTATGTCAAATGCCCTAACCAGTTTGGCTCAGCGGATAGAGCATTGGCCTGTGGACTGAAAGGTCCTGGGTTTGATTCCGGTCAAGGGCACATGCCCAGGATGTAGGCTTGATCCCCAGTAGGGGGTGTGCACAAGGCAGCCAATCAATGATTCTCTCTCAGCATTGATGTTTCTATCTCTCCCTCTCCCTTCCTCTCTGAAATCAATAAAAATATATTTAAAAATAATAATTATTATTATGTCAGATAACACTAAATTTTATCTCTGTTCTTATCCCAATGTCATCAAATGATGCCAAATCATCAAATAACTTCACTTACCTTGCTGTATGAGTGTTTATTTTACACTTATTATTTGCCTGGCACTATTCTGAGCTCTAGAAAAAAATCTGAACTTTGTGCATATATTTGTTCAGCATAGACAACAGTGC
This sequence comes from Myotis myotis, assembly GCF_014108235.1. NCBI lineage: Eukaryota > Metazoa > Chordata > Mammalia > Chiroptera > Vespertilionidae > Myotis > Myotis myotis. The sequence goes on from NW_023416335.1 coordinate 17,539,091, forward strand.
ACTGTTGCACAGTATAAAACTGCACTGTCAAATAGAGTGTATGAAGATATAAATTTATGCTTAAATTCATTAAAATAAAATAAAAAATTTGGTTCTTCAGTTGCACTGGCCACATTGCAAATACTCAGTCACTACATGTGGCTAGTGGCTACAATATGTAACAGATACAGAAAAACTCCTACAGGGCAGAAAGTTCTGTTGTCTAGAGCTGCACTACAAATACCAAGGTAGAAGCTGACATTCTACTAGGGAAGATAGATAATAAACAAATACATACATAGTAATTATACATTAATAATTTTCTATGAAGAAACACATTATATTCAGTTACTAAAACATATTCTTGGAAAAGTTAATTTTGATATATAATTCCTAAGTGAATTACTACATAATTATATCAAAATTATGTCTGGCTTATCAATTACAAAAACAAAATATCTTTATTGTAGAAAATCTTAAAAATACAGAAAATTATAAAAAGCAACCCAATATATATATATAGTAAAAGATTCATACACATGTGTATCCTGACTTTATTTCATATTTGTAGTTTAAGCATTTTACCATGTCAATCTTCAAAATGTAATTTTCAGTGTCTACATAATAGTCCAATTTGTGAATGTACTGTTATTTATCACTGCCTCATTGGAATTTAGTTTGTTTTTAATGTTTTTATTATAATTCTAATACCGAATTGAACATTCAGACATATATATATATAATGCTTTACCTATCTTTTTGTTATTTCCTCATTACAAATTCTTACAGCACATTCTAGAACAGTTATTAAACATTTTTAGACTTGACTCCTATTAGGAAAAGACTTTCCAAAAACCTGAACTTTATTTGTTCACATATTTGTTCACCCTTGACAACAGTGCAGATATGTTTTATTTCTTTAATAGTGAAAAATATATTTTGTTTAAATTTGTATATCTTTGATTAATGCTGAGAACAAACATCACTTCATATATTAACCATTTATATTTCTCCTCTGAATTACCTATTTTAGTTTTTTATTTTTATTTTAGAAAGGAAAAGAGAGAGAGAAAGAGAGAGAGAGAGAGAGAGAGAGAGAGAGAGAGAGAGAGAGAGAGAAATAGCAGTTGGTTACGTCCTACACACACCCCAACCAGGGATTGAACTCAAAACCTAGGTATGTGCCCTGACCAGGAATCAAACCCGAGACCCTTCCCTGTACAGGATGACATTCCAACCAACCAAACCACACCAGTTTTTCAATTGCAAAATTATATGAGCTCTTTATTTTTTAAGAATATTAACCCTTTGTCTTTCCTATTTTTGGCAAACATTTAAACATTTTCTCTAGTTCCTGGGATATCATAATTGTGTTTCTATTTTTTTTTTTTTTTTTTTTTTTTTTTTTTTTTTTTTAGTGCAAATATTCTGAAACTCTTATGTGGACAAATTATTTTCCACTGCTTTTAAGCTCTGAAAAGTTCCTGTGTTTAGAAGACTGTCTGACATACAATGAAAGTTAATAAATATATGATAAATAAGTGGGTGAATGAACTAATGAAACATCTGACCCATAATGGCAAACAATAGCCTCATTCTTTTTCCTACATATGAAGGTCAGTGCTCCAATTATTTAAATATAATCTGAAACTAGAAGAAATAATTAGGATTAGTATTGATTTTCTGTTGGGGTCCAACCCCAACAGGTCCAGGGTTGGATGGAGTCAGCGAAGAAGGAATGACACGAGACAGTGTTCAGTTGATCAGCAGCCTAGTCATGTTCTCTAGTCAGGTTCTGTCCAGGTTCTCCAGCCAGGTTCTGTCTTTATTCTCCTGTTACATCTGTATTTATACCAGTTGATTTTAATCCTATCCATTCTATTCCAAAGGTTAGGGTGTTTGTTATCTCCATTCCAAGGTCACTACTCTATTGTTCTGTTAAGCTACAAGGAAGTAACTGAAGGAGATTATCCTAAGTAAAGATTATGTAGTTTAAGCGTGATTGTTGGTAGTTAAAGTGATTAACTACCCACCTGGCACTTAGTTAAGGGGTTTTACTGATTCATTCCCTTCCTTAGTCCTGTTAATCCCTAACTCCAGGGGAAAATCCCCACCTGGGGAAACAACCTTTCTCGGAGAGGTGACCGCTGTTAAAACACATAGCGCTAAGTAGGGGAGCAAACATATTAAGAACAGTATGCCATATACGCCAGGTCCCTTGAAACATATGCTGTGCAGATGTTTCTTCCCTGCAGTGACTGTGTCAAGCAGGAAGGATGGACCGGCTTCCAGCAATTTTCTGATGGTTGCATGCACAGTATCTTGGAAATTAGCAAAGGAGTCTCTAATAAAGCCTATGATCCTGAATCTTGTGTACTTTCATCCCTCATGGTCATTCTAGATGTTTTCCATTCCATAGATGAATGCTTTTTTATTTTTTTACACTAGAGGCCTGGTGCACAAAATTCATGCACTCGGGGAGGGGGAGGTCCCTCAGCCCAGATTACAAGAGGGCGTAAGCCAGACTGAGGGACCCAACCAGTGCATGACTGAGGCTGGGGAGGGATGCGGGGGGTTGGCCAGCTGGGGAGGGACCGTGGGAGGGCTGATCGGCCTTACCCTATCATTAGCATATTACGCTTTGATTGGTTGAACAGATGACCGGACACTTAGCATATTAGACTTTTATTATATGGGATTTTTTAAATTTATTTTAGAGAAAAAGGGAGAGGGAAAGAGAAATAGAAACATGGATGAGAGAGAAACATCAATTGGCTGCCTCCTGCACACCCCCTTCCTCTCTGAAATCAATTAAAAAAATATATATATACTAGAGGCCCTATGAATGAAATTCATGCAAGGGGCTCAGCCCTTGAAGCCACAGCAGCTTGCCTCAGCCCTCGCAGCCCCAGCTTTGTCTGGAAGGTCGTCCAGAAGGACATCCGGAAGGTTGTTCAGCTGTCTGGTCTAACTAGCATATTACGCTTTTATTATTATAGATTTTTTATTTGTATAAACAGATGAAATTTCTTAACACAAAGAAACTGCTCAATATATGTTACTATCCATGAACCTAAGTAATTATTATTCTATTTCATAGGATGGTTGTAAAGTTTAAATAAGATAAATTTGTAGAATTGCTTCATTAAAAAATAATTTGCTGTATGAATATCATGTATTAGAATTCTTTTTATGGCGTTTCCTCCCTTCTTAAATCTCTCTAGACTTTTGGTTCACTTCTTGTATGATATTCTCTATAGATATTCAGTCAGTCTCCTATTTTTTTTTTTTTTTTTTACTGGAGCTTCTCTACTTCCAATTAACATACCTTGTCTTTCGTAAACCCCTTCTCATGTTAAATCCTTTGGAATCTCTTTCTTAGTCCTTCCTTTCTGCTTTTGTCTACTCTTGCTGTCAACCTTTTCTCTATGGGGCTCAAATTCCCAGACTTTATGATAATGAGCACATCCTGGCTATTTTTGCTCTATTCCATTACTTTCTTAAGATAGGACATGACAGTTTCAGGCCCGACTTAATAGTTTTAGGAAACTTCTTTCATTTCTTTTCTTCTAAAATATGTCATCTTTTAATGTTTCTGCAAGGCTCTGAATTGTTATAGGGCTTTAGTTTCCTTTCATAGGAATGATTTTGAGTGGCTCTGCAATTTTCTTTAGCGTGGCTATTAAGAAATCAGCTCAACAAATGTTTATTTAATACATGCTTTGTGACACGTGCTATACAGATGCTGAGGATAAAAGGTTAGTTTCACACACTTCTCAAAACTACCACTAGTGAGAGACGTTTAAGGTTGCTACCAAGCTGTCAGTCCTTTCCCTACACTTTGTTATTTCACTTAAATACATGAAAGGGGAACATAGGAGGTGCTATGTTACACTCATTTTTTTCTTTTGATTCTTCCTACATACAGTAGAGACTAAAGTAAATTTGACAGTACCTAACTTAGATGATCGTAAAAATGACTTCTACTCCTGCTCACCTCCCAACTAACTGTCCTCTCACATAGAGCTCCTTGTATTCAGAGAAGCTACTCCAGAGTTACACAGTGATTATCAAGGTACTCCCTACGTGATGCTACAATCATTGATAAGCATAATTCAACCATCATATATGGTCTTCTAGAAATCTCTTTTGGACACAATTGCCAACAGGCTAAATTTATTAGAGGGAAAAAAAAGCCTGAAAATTATTGAGGTATAAAGCTTTAATATTTTTAGAATGGGAGCTGGAAAACAATGTTGTTTCCCACTGTAAAAATGACTGTTTCTTTGCCTCAGAAATTTCAGAAATCTATTTCATTCCCTTTCTGAAAAATCCTGCAAAGTAGGAAACTTGTTGCTGGCAATATAGTCATAGCAAGCTAATATGTCAGTATCTCAGATTTTTTTAATTTTGTTTTTTGAGGTCTTATTCCCTTCTTTTCCCACCTGTCCAGAATCTCAAGGGCCAACTTCATATGTGATGCACATTGCCTATGTTAGCTGAGGACTTGCAGTCAATTTTAGGGAGGATTCTTGTGGGAAGTCAGAGGCTGTGCAAACCTACTGTCTGGGAGAGCCTTTCTTTTTGTTACAGACACAATCATTTCTGTTGGCTGCATGTGTCTGTGCAGCATCTGAATAAGGAATACTTAGCATTGCTGCATTCTTTCTGATAAAACTCTGGAGAACAAGCCCACTGTGGATGCTGTCTGCCAACAGTGTGTCCCAATCTTCCCTAGTTAGTCACATCCAGAGGCTGAGTTGGCCAAGGAGATCCTGGAGAATTCAGAGCATCTCTTACTTTAAAAACCAAAAACAAAAACAAAAAACAACACACACACGGTTTCCCCCATTGTTAGCCAAAGGAAAGTCTTAAATTGAAAAGAGAAAAAGCAAAAAGGTGCCTGGAAATATCAATGGAAGGTGACAACAAATCAATTATGATTTCTGAAACCTAAATGGTCTCCAAGCACTAGGAGATGGCAAATTGTTTTAATCTCCCAAGCCAATCCCAATTAACCAGCAGTGACTATCTGGAGTGCTGTTTTAAAAATGGTCCTGAAGCTGTATGCCTGTTCCGTGGAAGAGTGTGCTTCTCCAGAAGCAAGGTCTGCCATGAGTGAAGAGAGAGGAATGGTGGCTTATATGTCTTGAAGTTACCACTCCCAGGTTGAGTTCAATTTCAGCAATAATCACTAATAAAACTCACTGTGCTGGAAACTTCAGATCAGGAACTATATAAACTTTAGTACCTTCAAATAATACCAATCAAAAGAGAACAGGAAATTCGCTCATTTTAATACACGGGTGTTTATAGGGTGGCATTCCTATAATGATGGCATTCTAAAAATGAATATTGTTGATTCTAATTAACACTTGAGGCAAACTAACAATGTCGGAGTGGGTGTGGCCTAGGAACAGGCTGAGGTCCCTGAGTGAGTGCACAGAGGTGGAGTTGCCTGCCAGCCTGGACCATTGTCCCCTAGACTGTTATTTCAGAGAGCAATAAAGTTCTATCTGGTTTAAGCCTCTCTATTTTAAGGTCTCCTTTTATCATAGAAGCTTTACGCCAAAGCTAACTCAAGTGGTAATCAACAGGAAGTAGGGTATATAAGCAGATTATCAGGACGATGGTGACAGGGATGTCTAGCATAGCTAGGGAGGTCGCCATTGTAAGTACTGGAGTTCAGGATCAGGATTCAAATCCCTGCAAGGTGTGCAAGGATAAAAAGGACTCAAGTCCTGACTGACATTGAGCATAAGTCAAGTAACTAAGTACCCTAAGCAAAGATGACAAGAAGTCAACCAGTTACTTGGTCAGAAAAGAATACACAGGAGGCTGACTTGATGCTGCCTAAATTATTTTTACTAGTTCTTCCCTGCTTAAGATCTAGATTGGTCTTAGACACTGGATGTGAGTGAAGCTCTATGTGAAAGTTAAGAAACCTCAACTGCAAAGGTTGCAGGATTTTGTGTCAGGAAGCCAAGCATGTCACGGTTTAAACTCTTCTGGAATTCCCATTTTTGCCATATCTTTACATGCTTTCACCTCCCCACACAACCACCTGTACTGGGCCTGTTCTGTGACCTCCAGTTCAAATGTCCTTCCTAGTCCTAGGGCCTTATGAGCCAACATGCGCCCCTTGATTAACCAACACAAAGATTCTTTGGATGGCACCATGAATTAACTTTCCCTTATCTTTCATCTGGAATTCAGTCAAAGGCTAGCTATAAAGGAATTCCCATTAAAAATGGGTACCATTTCCTTGAAAATCTGCTTCTTCTATCCTGTTTTATTTCTCTCAGTGACATCATCCATTCCACATTCTTTCTTCTGTTTTCCTCTAACCCTTATCATCCTACTTCAGAAATACTTCTCTGACCACCCTCTCTGATACTATCTAGAGCAGGCTTTATAAGCACTTCTTAAATTTTGTTTTTCAGGTTCAAATCTCTCCTTATTCCACCTTATCCAGCACCTGTCAGATAATTATTTATAAAATACAGATTCCGTCATATTACTGCCTACCACCCTCTCTCCGGAAATCTCACACAACCACCCATTTCTTTCAGAAGGATATAGTCAAAAGTTTCAAACCTTTAAAAACTGTCTGCAGATCTCTCCAGCCTTGGCTGCCATTATCTACTCACAGGATCAACACAAAGACCAGTGGAAGCCAGTTCACTTCCTGACTTTAAACCCCAAACAGTGAGAAAGAGAGTTAGGTTGATTTCATTTTCTGACCCCTTTAGAGAGTTCACTGTAACTGATGTCCTAAAAACCTTCACGTTTTACAGAAGGTCCTTCTCTTGTTAGGCACAAAATTCTAAGAAATAATGGCAGAGATTTCTGCCCCGTGTTATATTAGTAAACGTGCCCAAGGTCAATGAAGAAGTTTGGGACTTTCAAAAATATTCTCCTTGTATTACTGCACAGAGTTATTTTCCTGGGGCTGTATGGCAGGGAGTCTTTTATTTGATATTTTCAGAGTTACAGTGTTATGATATTGCTCTGCCATGTTGACCATATCATAGAGTACCGTTTTCAGGTCACCCTTTCTTTCTATCAACTTCTCTTATTTTTATGGCTCCTAATCTTTAATCTTTATAACCACTCTCCATCAATAAAATCAAGCTGCAGAAAATAAACTAGAGATAAGGCTCACTGACGTGATAATGGGGTTTTCACTGCTTCCCTTGAATTTTCTATTTCAAAGATTCTTGCTGCCAAAATTTCCTTTTGATCCCCAACTCAGAAAGTCCTTTGATGTGAATGGCAACTTACCACATTGAAATATAAAAACTGGCAACTTGTAGGCACCTCATTTTCCTTTGGATTTACTGCCTCTCACATATCAGTATTTTTTTTTTTTATCTTGAGATAACTCTTTGCACTTTTGTAGTTAAAGTGTATTATTGGTTCTGTTATTTGTCCTTATCAATAACTTGTTTCACTTAATTGTTTTGAGGGCTTGTTAAGTTTTCTTCACCCTATAATATTATGAACTCATTATACATTGAATTCAAAATGTGTGCAGTACATCACCTCATGTTCCTTTCTATCAATAGCTTCGTTGCATTTATTCTATATTTTATCTTGAATTTCTCACCCACTCTCACTTCTGAAGAACATGTACATCTTTAAATGACTACAGACTGAAATAAGCAATGAATTTGCTAAGGCTGTGGGTTTACAAAAATCTTATGAGGCTGATCTATTCTACTAAATTACTTTGGAAGTTGGTTGATATGAGGTTCAGCCAAGGGAACTATACCATGTCATGTTACCTCTCCTCCAGTGTCACTGTTCTAAGTCCTCTCTCCCTAGAAACCAATAAGAAGGCCCTGGATACATCTCAAATCCAGTGTGTCCCTCATTAAACTTTCTGTCCTCTTCCATTACATATCTGTTCCACCTCTTAACCTCGCTCTTCTTATTCAGATGACCCTCATCCCAGTCTCCAGAATAAAAGTGTTCCTTAGACCAGCATTCAACCCCATCATCCATCTGGTCACACCTACATCTCCAACCTTATTTCCTATTCCTCTCTTCATATGCTATGTACTCCAGCCAAACCTTCAGGAAGTAATGATGTTCTCTCTCCCCCATTTTGTATGTCCAAATCTTATCCATCTTTAAAAGCTGAGCTCAAATATCTCATGCAGAGGGATAAAGGGAGGCATAAATTTACATATACAGCCATATTTCCAGTAATGAATGGTTAACTATCATTTCTTTTAGCAATAGTCTTTTAAGTAAGCACATTTAGTCAGCTGCCAGTCTAGAAGGCAAATGCTTTCTTTTTTCTGGAAAAAATGGATAAGTTTTCTGAGTGTGACCTGGGGTACCTTCCTGACAATTGCAGATGGATGAACTGACTGATGGTAGGGTTTGAATTCAGCTTGATAAATGGGGAATGGATGTTCATCATCACACCTTGCTTTCTGAGTGTGTATGCAAACAAGGAAGTTTCCCACTTTTACCTTTAAAAAAAAGTGTTTCCTACAACGAGAAAAGAAGAAAGAGAGCCATTTCCTGGCATCCCATTGAGGAGTGTGGCTGAGAGGATGGCACATCCTGAACCGTAGTCTAGAGATGTGTCAGCTGGAAGAGATCTGTGAGGTCATCTAGTTCAGTCTTCAGACCCATCATTTTACCATTGGAGAAACTGAGAGAATACCTTGCCCAAGATTGCAAGAAACAACGTGACCAGGGCTCCCATGTTGCCTCCAAGGGCATAAAGTGGAGGAAAGTTGAAGAAGCTGCTATACTGGTTATGAGAAGAAGAGCAGAAAACCTGTCAAGCTCAAACACAATGTTGGGGATCCTTATATGTCTTCTAGGGGAAACAGCATGACCCTTAGACTAATAAATACAATAAATTATGCGCTTCTGCCATTTATGGTATTCTTGAGCAAAGCGGTTTCCTCATCTGTGAAATGTGGTTATCTCCTTTACAGGGCTGTACAGAGGATTGCAAGAGATGAAACATTTGGACCAAGTCTGACACATAGCAAATAACCAATATATGTTGCTTCTACTTTTAAGAAGTTTAAACTTGAAATGCAAAAAAAAAATAAAATTAGGGAATTGGAAGAGAAAAGGAAAGCTAAGAAATGTCTATTCCAATCAGCAGAGGTTTGAAAAGGCAATCTGAAGCATATTTAGTCTCTTGGACAAGTAACAGAGGATATAAAGGAATTAATCTAATTTTTCATTAAGTGTTTAAGACATATGGACAATCCAAGCCTGGCCTTTTTCTCTTTGCCCAGAAAACATTCTAGCCACAATAAAACTTGGAGCATGATCAATGTAATATCTTCAATGGAGTTTCTGGTGTGTGCATACTTTCACATAACTTTGTCTGAAGGTCTCTCGGTAGAATCTCTCACCACCTTCATCTAATGGGCAGCAGCTGCCTGGAAACAATCCTTCCATATTACTCACCTTATCAGGCCACAATAAAACATCTCCCTTCATTCTACCCTGGGAAGACTATCTGTTCTTCTAGCTATTTGTAATGTTGACAATCCCTTTTAGGGCAGTTTTTCCTACATCAGGTGCTAATTCCTCCCTGAGTTTATTTGAATTTTAGTTTGTTTCTTTATGAACAACACATTTGTATTTTCTACTCTCTCCTGGACGCCTACTTGGCAGAAATAATAATAAGCAGCTGTCCACCCTGGGAATTGGCATGGAGATTCCCGTGTCATCATTATGGTTGAAAGCTCGTCATACCCACCTCGATCAACCTGCTCCTTTGGTTTATTGCAGTCAGATTTCTGATTCAAGGCCAAATCAATTTTGGTACTGACAGGTATGCCATTGTTTTTTTTTCCTACTGTTCTCCCATTATATATCCTTTATTGGATATGGGGGAAAGGAGGCAAATGATGTGGGTTTGGTCTTTGTATTCTTATCATTTTTAGAAAGTTCAGCCCTCCACAATATATATTAATCAATTGATTAATCAATCTATCAATAAATCTATGCCTCTTTTCAAGTCTTCAAATGCCAGAATGATTATAATAAACCTGTGAGTAAACCTGATAAATAAATAGTTAATACTAAAAGAAAAAAACTGGAATAAATGGCAAAGGTAATTACGAAAAGATCCCAATATCTTATGCCCTTATAGCTTCAAATGTATGATTTTTTTTAGATATATACTACCCACTACTATAATTTAAAATAGAGATGATAATAAAGTGTTGACTAATGGACCTTTTGTCTTCTCTATAAATTTGAGAATGAAATACAATAAAATGAAACTATTTAATCAACTAAAAGTTACAAATCCTAGTCTCAGGTTCTAGATCTGGCCCTGACTACGTGATCTAGAATTATACATATACATACATGTTTGATATGCACATATACACATGTTCTTATATGTATGCATATATGAACATGGATACCCATATACTATATACATATATATTGAAATACATATACTAAAATTTTAATAAAGATACTTTAGAAACAAATTAAAAATAATTTAAGAAATTCATATGTGAGAATACAGCAAAGGTAAAAATAATTAGAACGTTTTCAATACTATTAAAATAGTTGGACAATTGTGTGTGTGGCAAAGGCTAGCTAGCTACTCACTGAACCCAATTTCTCTTCTTCTTGGGTTTAAAGGCAGACTATATTTCCCAGACTCCTTTGCAGTTAGATCAGGCATCTGACTGATTGGGGCCAATAGTATGAGTAGAGGGGCATACAGCACTTCCAGCCCTGGTCCATAAAAACCTCTACCAAGAATTTTCATTCTCTTACCCCTTTCAGTGAGGACAGCAGGCCAACTTGGAAATCCCATGTTTCAGATTCATGAAGCCTAAGTCCTAGCATTGCTGCCTGGGAGATGCTGCTGGCCAATTAGAGCACTTGTTTAGGAAGACATGGACATGAAATACACATCGTATGGGGTTAAACCTGAGATTTGGAGGTTTACTTATTAAAGCTATAGAAGTGATGGGTGGTAGAATCAAGTGGTCAATGGGCAGGTTGCCAAGCTGCTGGAAGTCACATTTTAATTGGGAAGAGCCCAATGCTGACTGTTAACTAAAAAAAAATAGGTCTATATGAGGTCTATGCAATGACTGGTCTAAACATAATCTAGTCAAATTTGTGGTGCCAACAGGGATAAATTTTGAGGTGCTTGGAGAAGACTTCTGCCAATCCTACAGGACAGTAAAGGTTTCTCAACCATGGGAAACTATCTCAACTGGTCCTGATTACCTCTTTTAAAATACTTGCTCATGGGTTTGTCCATTATGGAAAAATATTATTGTAAATTCTAAATTAGGTGGAATTTGAATACCTGGAATTATAAAAAAAAATGGTAGATCTCAGACTGTCTCCTTTCATTTGAACTCAATTTTCTACATTTCTGTGAGGCTTAATTGACCAAGGAGCTGGAATCGTGCATAGCTAACAGTCAGTCTTTTTATTGACACCCCAAAACCACTAAGAATAAATTGAAAAACAACTCAGACAAAAATGGTAAAAATAAACAGTTCCCAACTTTAAACAGTATTCACATGCCAGCTAGTAGTCATAAGTCTCAACAGAAACCTAAGATTAGAAAACAGTTCCCCTCCAACATAAACTCTTCTAGATCTGGTAAATGCTATTGCATATTTTCCACACCATTATTACCAAATGTGAGGCCACGAAACTTGTATTCATTAAATTCCTAGGAAGTTATTTGTTTTCTAGCTAATTCAACAATGAGGGGGTAGCTTTTTCCTTTCTCCTTGTCTAAGGTCTGTGTGTTTTAATAACTCACACGTCACTCCCCATGTCAGATTATTAGAGATTTGACCCTTTGGCAGAGGCAAATCAATAAAAAGTAAAGTTAAACCCAGGGGAAAGACCGGGAGCACAATCTGGTGCTTTTGGAATGGCTGTCTGGTTACTCCATAAATCCTACTGTCTGATGTTGCTCAAACATCACATTTTCACATAGGTACAAAGTATCAGCAATGAAATGCAATTAATAAGATCAGTGAAAATTGAGTCATACCAAAAATTCAATTAATATCATAACTAATAACACTCAAATCTGATTTATTCACTCAAAAATCAGTCTAGCCCAGCCAATGCAGCTCAGTGGTTGAGCGTTGACCCATGAACCAGGATGTCACAGTTCGGTTCCTGATCAAGGCACACGCCCGGGGTGTGGGCTTGTTCCCCAGTGGCGAGCATATAGGAGGCAGCCGACCAATGATTCTCTCTCATCATTGATGTTTCTATCTCTCTCTCCCTCTCACTTTCTCTCTCTGAGATCAATAAAAACATTTTTTAAAATTAGTCCAGTGGAGGACTCCCAACTACTCCAAACATAGCTTAGTGTTATTACTGCCATACCTGTTCTGTCCGCTAAACCCACAGCTTCAATGAGGATGTTGACAATGAGACCTGCCCCGACATTGGGTGCCGCTCCATCTCCCCCAACAAACACATAGCCAATGTTATTTAATGTTCTTATGGTTTCTGAATAAATTACTCTGCATCTTTGTAAAAGAGTCATTCCATTTTAATCTCTAAAAATCATCTTAGTAAGAGTGTCCCAAACAAGAAAATACTTCTTTTTCCATAATCAAGGTATAGGGATAGTCACTTTTGACTTAGATTACAATAGGTCCAACCTTTACACTGACCAAATTATGGATAACTAGTAACTTTTACTTTTTGATAGTGCTAATGCTTTTCAAAAGGCACCCCTAAAAGAAAAATTGAAAACCTACAGAAAAAAAAAGATTTTCCTCACTTAAACTCAAAATAAACTTGCCATCAAATCTGGTATCTAAATAATAGATGCTATATATACAATATTAATCTCTAAAAACAATTGTCTCATAAGTTCAACAAATCATTCTCTCTTGCCAATATCCCTATTTGTGATTCAAGGTTTCTAAAATGAAGTTCAAGTTAGAATAAAGACATCTCATAAATTACATGGTTAAGTGACAAATTATTATCTAAATCAAATAAGGGTTTGCATTTACAGAGCTGATCTAGATAAGTTGTCACTTGATATTAGTTTCTCACAGATCTATAATTCCTGATGCCATAGCCGACACACTTATATGGGGAAGGAATTTCTTTCCTGTAAAACTCTTAGTTGTAAGGGTTCTTCACTTTGTTAAGTACAAATTGTTTTATTTTTTAATATATTTTTATTGATTTCTAAGAGAGGGAGAGACAGAAACATCAATGATGAGAGAGAATCATTGATTGGCTGCCTCCTATATGCCTCCTACTGGGGATCAAGCCTAAAACCCAAGCATGTGAACCTGTTCAGGAATCAAACCATGACTTCCTGGTACATGGGTCGATGCTCAACCACTGAACCACACCAGCCAGGCAGTACAAATTGTTTTAAATTAATGTATGAAAAAAAGACAACTGCATTAGTCATCATATTCACTATGCTGTACATTACATCTCCAGAACTTATTTGTCTTAGCATTGGAAGTTTGTATCCTTTGATACTTCTCTTTAACTGGCTGTTTGCTGTATCAGTTGTGATGCATGTTATTATATAACTAGAGGCCCAGTGCATGGATTCATGCACCGGTGGGGTCCCTCGGCCTGGCCTGCGCCCTCTCACAATTCGGGACTCCTCAGGGGATGTAGCAGTGCACCAAGCGGCAGGCAGCCAAGAAGGAAACAGAACCAGGGCTGGGCGCCATGCTGCTTGCGTTCATCCCGGCCTGCTGCACCTGCAGCTGCCACTCAGTAGTGCTACCACGGAGTAGGGGGAGGCTCCCTCCACTGTAGCTGTGCTCGCCAGCCATGAGCCTGGCTTCTGGCTGAGCAGCTCCACCTGTGGGAGTGCACTGACCACCAGGGGGCAGCTCCTGCCTTGAGTGTCTGCCCCCTGGTGGTCAGTGTGCATCATAGTGACCGATCGACTGGTCATTCCGGTCATTCTGGTTGTTCTGTCGTAACGGTTGCTTAGGCTTTTATATATATACTAGAGGCCCAATGCACGAAATTTGTGTAAGGAGCTCAGCCCCTGCCACCTCTGCCTCAGACCCTGCCACCCTCAGCCCCTGGCCACCACAGTGGCTGCCTCTGCCTCGGCTCTCGCAGCCCCGGCTTCGTCCAAAGGTTGTCCAGAAGGATGCCTGGAAGGATGTCTGGTCTAATTAGCATATTACACTTTTATTATATAGGATAGATATAGATGCTCAGTAGCCACTATTCCAGGAAATACTGTCCATTAGGTCTGTATATCACCAAACCATAGTTCTCAGTTTTTGAAAATATAGTTTGATTAACAGAAGAAATCAGATGGGCTGAGAGGCCCACGGACCTCTACTATAGAAAGATATAAGTAGTAAACACAAAAATGGCCTCCAAAGATGTTCATGCCCTAATCCTTGGAATTTATAAATGTATTTTATATGGCAAAACAGACTTTACAGATGTGATTAAGTGAAGGATCTTGAAGCTCTAGTCATCCCTCTAGCAGTCTAAAATTACTCTTGAATTAGGCAGACAAAAGCCCCCTAACTATACTTTAATGGACCCCTGCAGAGATACTCTGTGTGGTGCTGGAATTCTTACTAGATTTGTCCAGTTATGCTACAAGAAAGAACTCCATGAAGCTCAATAAACAGGTGGGATTCTTTCAATGCAAGTAATAAAAATTCTTAAACAATCTGGTTTAAACAAAAAGAATTTACTGGCTATTTTGCTAAAATGTTTACAGTAAGTCTGAGTCAGATAGGAGTCTCCCTGAGTTGAGGCAACAGAATTAGGAAACTGAGGAGTATAAGGCAACCAGAGTTCACATGGGCAAGTACCAGACAGGAGAGAGCTGCACAGACAAGAGGCTAGAAATTCACTGAGGGCTTCCCTCAAGTCCTCAGCTGAACACTCATCAGCACAAGCCTCTGAGGAAAGTGAGCCCAAGGGGGGGAAAAAAACACTCTAGTGGAGTAGAGGGAACAATCTCTGGCACCTATGCAGCACCAGAGTGGAAAACCTCACAATTCATGGAGCATCAGGTAGAGAACTCAGAAGAGTGC
The DNA here is from genome assembly GCF_014108235.1 of Myotis myotis. Taxonomy (NCBI): domain Eukaryota; kingdom Metazoa; phylum Chordata; class Mammalia; order Chiroptera; family Vespertilionidae; genus Myotis; species Myotis myotis. The sequence continues at coordinate 17,554,117 of NW_023416335.1, forward strand.
TGCCTCAGTAATAGGACAAGTCAGCCCTAGACTAAAAGATGACCCAGTCTCATCTAATAAAGCTTATAAGCAGGTCTCAAAAGAATCAAACCATCTCTAAGTACTTTACCTGTGTCTCACCATATAGCTTAGAACTACTTGTAGGGATATAAAAATATCTAGCTCTAAACATGATAAAATTCGCAATGCCTGGTATCTAATAAAAAATTACCAGACATCACCCTGCCAGTGTGATTCAGTTGGTTGAGCAGCATCCCATGGTCTAAGAGGTTGATGGTTCTATTTCCTGGTCAGGGCACATGCCCAGGTTGCAGGCTTAATCCCCAGTAGAGAATGTGCAGGAGGCAACTAATGGATGTTTCTCTCTCATCAATGTTTCAATCTCTTTCTCCTCTATTTCTCTCTCTCTAAAATCAATAAAAAACATAGTTTTTAAAATTTACCAGACATCCAAAGAAGCTGGAAAATACTTTCCATGTTGAGGAGTAAAACTGATTAATAGAAATAGACTCAGAAATGACACACTTGTGCCTACAAACAGCCATTTTAACTATATCACATACTTAAGAAGGTAAAGAGGAAGCATGTTAAGTAAAGGTGTATAAGATATAAGAAGATGCAAATTCTCAAGATAAAAATAAAATATTTTAGATGAAAAGCACACTAGATGGGATTCACAGTAGAAAAAAATAATGAACTCAAAGACATTAGAATAGAAACTATTCAAAATGAATCAGAGACAAAAAGGACTACAAAATTGAACAGAGAATCGGTGAAGAACAACTTCAAACAGCCTCATATGTAATTGTAGTTGCAGAAAAAGGATGTGAAGAACAATGTCTCTCAGAAATGAAGGTAAGATGAGACTTCTTCAGACATATGGAATCCTAAAGATTTGTCACCAGCAGAACTGTAATATAACAAATGCCACAAGAAGTGATTTGAGCAGGAGGAAAATAATACCAGGTAGGGATCTGAATCTACATTAAGAAATGAAGGACACCAGAAATGGTAACTATAGGGGTAAATTTTAAATATTTTTTGAAAAATGTGTAACACTTTTTAATCAGTAATTAAATAGAGCAAAAATCATAATATATTACGGGATTTATTCAATTTGTAGAAGTAAAACATGGAATACTAAAAGCACAGAGGCAGGGTGACAAGACAAGGGGATGGAAATAAGCTACTGTAAGATTTTTAGACTGTGTGTACAGTGAGGTATAAGCATACTGATATATGGTTCTTACATTGCATGTCAAATGTTACAGTATTACTTGAATGTAGATTGTGATATGTTACGAATGCATCTTAGAAACCATCAAACAGCCATTATAAAGACAAAGGATTAAAGCTAATAAGCTAAGAAAGGGCATAAAATTAAGTCATAAAACATGTACAATTCAAAAAAAAGGCAGGAAAAAAAAGGAAAAAGGAACAAATAAAAAGTGGGAGAAATAATAACAAGATACTACATCTCAACACAACCATATTGGTAATCACATCTATAATAATAAAAGTGTAATATGCTAATTAGACTAGACAGCCAAACCTTCCGGACATCATTCCAGACGAAGCTGTGGTGGTGAGGGCCGAGGCAGAGGCGATTAGGGGCAATCAGGCAGGCAGGCGAGTGGTTAGGGGTGATGAGGGGGGTAGGAAGAGTAGTTAGGAGCAATCAAGCAGGCAGGCAGGCAAGCAGTTAGGAGCCAGAGGTCCCGGATTGTGAGAGGGATGTCCAACTGCCGGTTTGCCAAGGAGTCCCAGATTGCGAGAGGGTGCAGGCTGGGCTGAGGGACCTCCTCCCCCTATGCACAAATTTTGTGTACCAGGCTCTAGTTAAATATAAAAGGCCTAGATATCCCAGATGAAGAATGCTGGATTCAATAAAAAAGCAATACAGCTCTATGCTGCCTACAAGAAATAGACTTTAAATATAAAGACACAAATAAGTGAAAAGGCAAAGGTTTGAGAAAGATATGCCATGCTAACCCTAATCAAAAAAACTCAGATTGACTTCTTTAATATGTGACAAAGTAGACTGCAGAGCAAAGAACATTACCAGGAATTTAAAAAATCAATTCAAAAACAGGGCATAAGTAACAATTCTAATTACTTATGTACCTAATAACAAAATTTTAAATACATGAAACAAAAATTGATAGCATAAATGAAGAAATAAACAAATTCACAATTGGGATATAGAGTTTAACCCTGTATTCTCAATAATTAATGGAAAGAAATAGAAAAACATTTTCAACCAATTTAGCCTAATTGATTCTTTTGTAACACTCCACCTGGAAACAACAGAAGACACATTCCTCTGTAGTTCAAGCAGAACTTTACCAAGAAGGTCGAGTAGGTATTGATCAGGTGGGTAAGGATTGATCAAAGAAAGAGGGAACTTTGGGGGTATTTGTCACATGGATATATTCATTTAACAAAACTCATCTTGTACATTTTACAACTATATATTGTACTTCGAGTAAATTTTAATACACTGAAAGTATACAAAAGGCATACATGACTACAAAAATTATGCATATGTACATTATCCCTTTTGATCTTTAACTTAACTTAGTGTGAAATTATTGGATCAATATTTATCACAGGCTAGTCAAACTTGAATAATTCAGTCATTAGTGGTAGTGTTCTTAAGCATTTAATATCATAGATGTTTATGAATTTCATCAAGAAAATATAATAGAAAAGTGTATTTTACTAATTTCCTTAATTTAGGAAGCATTCTTGCAAATAAATTGAGAAAAATATAAAAATAGAGATATGAGCAAAACATGCATTTTATAGAAAAAATAGTTCAAAATATAGAAAGTTTTTCATCTGTATTAAAATTCGTGGTATACAGAATAAAACATTTATGTCACCTATAAAATTAAAAAAGATCTGTTTGACTGGACACCATCTTTATTAGGAATCCCTCTCATTCACTTTTAATAGGAGTATAACTGGTAAAAATGTATTTGGAGGATAATTTGATGACACCAAAATTAAATATGCTCATATTCTCTGGCCTAAAAATTTAGGTAACAGGTACACTTGGACATTTCAAAAGATATGTATACATGGATATCTATTGCAGCAAAACTATAGCAAAGATCTTAAAGAACTATGACTGCCATTAAGGGACTGGTTAAATAAATAACATACACGTGTATAAAAAATAATACTCAGCAGTTAAAACGAATGAAGTAGAGGCTGGCCGGTGTGGCTCAGTGGTTGAGCATCAACCTATGAACTAGGAGGTCATGGTTCAATTCCCATTCAGGGCACATGCCTGGGGTGCTGGCTCAATCCGCAGTAGGGGACATGCAGGAGGCAGCTGATCAATGATTCTCTCTCATCACTGATGTTTCTATCTCTCCCTCTTCCTTCCTCTCTGAAATCAATATATACATATACATGAATGAATGAAGTACGATATGAAGATATCACTAGTATTATATTTAGTAATATATATTCTCTATCCTATATAATAAAAGCCTAATATGCAAATTGTTCCCTTGGGAGTTCAACTGACTGGGAGTTCGAAAGGGGAAGGAAGGCCTTGGCCAGAGGCTGGCAGCCAGGAGAAGAAAGGCCCCGATTGGCCCTGACTGCCGGCCAGGTGTAGGGACCCTACCCATGCATGAATTTCGTGCGCCGGGCCTCTAGTATTATAGGGTATATTCTATGATACTAGAGGCCCAGTGCATGAATTTGTGCATGGGTGGGGTCTCTCAGGGTGGCCTGTGGAGATTGGGCCCCAATTCATGCCCCCAGCCTCGCAGCCCTGCAGCCCTGCCTTGGCCTGACACCACCGCCACACCTGCTCCACCATCCCATGTACAGGGTGATTGATCAGGGGCTGGGCCCTTGGCCCGGCTCCCTCAGCACCTGGGAGCCAGCCAGTGGCTCCGCCCTCACCACCACTGCTGGTCACCATCTACAGGGTGATCAGCGAGGCAATCAGGCTCCCACTCGCACCTGTCTTGACCTGGCGCCGCCCACTCACCTGTTCTACCATCCCACTGTGGTCCCGCTCTTGCTGGGGCTAATCGGGCTGGCAGCACCGATGCCCGCCATGTTCTGTGCCATCCCCTGTTGGTCAGTGCATGTCATAGTGAGTGGTCGAACTGCCGATTGAACTCCAGGTTGAACAACCACCCATGGGGCAATTTGCATATTACGCTTTTATTATATAGGATATGTACATATATAATAAAATCGTTAGTAAAAAATGCATTTATTGTGTAAATGTGTATGCATGAATGCTTGAAAAATTTTAGGAGAGACACAGAAAATCTGTTGATGGTGACTACTTTCCTGAGTTTGGGCTTAAAGGGAGACTTGATTACTATATACCTTTTAGTATTATTTGACTTTTCACCATATGCTATATTTTAATAATAATGGCACTAATAAGTACCTTCACTAGCAATATTTTTTAAATCCTTTAAATGACAAACAAAATGAAACAAAGAAAGGGATATCTAAATTTTGAGACACAGGTCTCAAACGAAGGCCCAATTGGAAGGAAATTGGTAGGATTTTTCCTGTGTTATTTTTTAGTATTTCGGCTTTTTTTGTGTGTGTGTGTGTGTGTGTGTGTGTGTGTTTTAGCAATGATTACTCCAAAACATTTCTGTTCAATAGTTGCAAGGTGCTAACGTTCTAACGTACAGTTATTTTTTTCCTTTAATCTTAGAGAAAATATAATATGGGATGCTGTAAGAGATTTTATGGATGATATAATATGACAGGGTTTTAAATTTTTTACAGTATTTTATTGCTTGAGTTTCCTCTGTAATTCTTTGGGAAACTGACAGCAATTATTAATCCTTTGCCAAAAATGCCAATGAATTCCAGCCACTTCTATTGAGTAATTCAAAAGTTTACCTTCCAGCTTTCTTTATATTCTAAACCATATCAGATCCTTATCTAATAATAAGCCCAAAAGACTGTTTATTAATCTACGTAGTGCTGATATGCTGATAATTCCTAAAACAAATTCTGTTTTCTTCATGAACTTTTCTAACTGTACTTTTTGAAAAATCACCTTTTCAAACCACACTTTATTAATAAATTGCAACCAATTCTCTTTCCTTAATATACAATTCTATCTAAACTGCTTCTACCTGAAAGTAAAAATTATGTGTCTGTTTCTTTGATTAGAAATATTAATCTTTCTGATAAGAATTGAGTTCTCTTACATAGTGTTAAAAGCCACTTACAATGAGTTTAATTTAAAATCTATTAGCTAAAACCATGTTTGCTGGCAGCTAACATTTTCTCAAAAAGAAGATAATCTCTTATTTAATTACTTGGAAAAATGGTTCTTCACACACATTCTAATTGGAATTTTAATAACAGTTAACTGACAACTCACCCTAGGAAAACAGATCCAACTTCAGTAATAATTATCAAAGACTAAGAAAGATTGAAAACAAGTTTAATCCAATATGTGCTCTGAATTTCATCTTTTCTTTTTTAAGGTGGCCTAGTAACTTTGGTGGGAGAAATATCGATCAATGGCAGGCAACCGGAAAAAGAAAAGGAGTATAAACTAATGGTCAAATGAACTTGAAGTTGGGTTTGCATCCCAGCTCTCATACATACTCACCATTTTACCTGGAGCCATATCTGTAAAATTGTAATGATAATTTCCTACAAGACTACATGGGCAGATGTTATAATATGTGAGCTTAGTTCACAGTAAGCACTGAAACACATTTATTATTGATAAGAGTAAAAAGGCCATTTTGGTTTATAAGAAAAAACACAAAGGTATTACCATTGGTGATTGGGACTTATTGTGAGACAAAACAGAAAAATCATCTCAGCAACTATGTAGTAACTCTGGACTTTGGTGTATTTAAGATTGGAATATATATAAAAATTCAGGTACAACCAGTATAACAACCTGAGTCCTTGGCATTCCTTTTTTGTTGTTAGTTATGCTTTCCAAGAGAGAAGATCTGAACTGCTCAATTAGTTACTATCCAAATTGGAGCGAGATTTAGGTGCAAAATTCTTGGGAAGCAACACCTTTATTTTCTCCTTAAGCATGAGCACTGATCTCTGGCCTAATTCAAAACCAAAGAATGAGGGATTCAAAGCCAGAGTCACTGACGGGTCATCACACACGCTATCCCATGGCCACTTCAGGCAGAAAGAGGAGGAGAGTGTCCCTTCCGCCAAAAGGATGTGGGCATGGCCAGAACATAAACCTTCACAGAAATATCTCTAGTACAAAAGTCTAGCTGATAAAATTACAGACTAATTACAAAGTTTGTAGGAATTGACTATAATAGTTTACTTGAATTCCCACTTGCTGCACAGTGGCCTCAAACTCTCTCTAGGAAGTAAACTGGGGCAATCATAGGTTCAGCTTGTCTGTTCACCCTCTCTTAGGGACCAGTGCCTTGTGCTGCCTGATGTCCAATGTCTGAATACCATGTTTCAAATATTTTATCTTCTATTTTTAGTTGTTTCAGTCAAGTGGATAAATCTGGTCCCTATTAGGCTATGTTGCCCAAAAGCAGAAGTCAGCCCAGTATATTTGATCAAAATGTTTTTGAAAATATAAAATCTCAGAAGGATGGGGTCAGGGGGTGATGCCTGAAGGGATATAGAAATTCTCAAAGGAGGCTAAATTTTAGATAAATTGGTTTGAGGCAAAACAGTTGGTTTCTAAGATTTTGTTTAAGCTGTCATTTTTCTATTTGCAAGTGTTAGTAACATTCCAGGAAGCAGTCAAGGGCTAACTAGAACTTTAGTCAGACCATGAAAAATAGCAGCCCACCCCCATGGCTGACTGCATGTTGCAATTTTCCAGGTCTCTCTCACACAAGGTCCAAGAGAGATGAATTGTAGGTGTCAGTTAGATGGCAAGCCTCCTAGAATCTTTCATGTATCAATGAAAAGATAGGACAGAAAGGAGAGTGTAACTAATAATCCTAAGAAATTCAATGAAGTCATAGAATTCCATACAAGTAAAAGCTTCTATAAACTGGAACTATAATCAACTTCAGAGACACAAATCTAGAATATTCCATCTCCACAGAAGAGTCTAAGAAAATTCTATTGACATTTGGTTTCTGGAGGCAAAGTGCTAAGAATCCCCTGGCAGAGTTTCAACAGGTACCCGCAGGTCAAAGAGCCACTGCCTTCCTGGACAAACAGGAGTCATAGCCATGACTATTGCAATACGTACTCAAGAATGTCTCTATCAGACCCTGCTCTACAAGCTGCAGATATGATTACAACCAAGACATTCCTCACATGTTTTTCTCTTCTTCCCAAACCCATGGGGCCAGTGGGCCTGCCAAGCCTGCCTGATAAGACTAATTCCTAGTTTACTGAGGAGAAATTAAGTCCTATGTTATTTGGGTATTTTTGAGAGTCTTGTTTCAAATAAATTAAAAGCTACCAAGAGTATAGGTATTACATAACCCACAACCTCCCACCATTCTCTTCACAACCTGTTCTGAGCAGCCAATGTAGAAACATTTAGTAACTATCACTAGACAGCTGCCCACCACATGTATATATTCCAGGCTGACCAGTGGTGAGGGTAGTACTCCAGAGGTGGATTGCTAACCTCTGCCATCTTCTGTGTTCTTCACCCACCGCACATCTTCCTGCTACTCTCAAGGAAACTATGCCCAACTGTGTCCCTCTATTTCTTTATCTCTCACCCTAAATAGAAAACTATCAAATTTATTTTCTTTTTAGTTTGCATTTGTATCAAATTGCAACTTTGATGTTTTCAATAACTTTGTATAGCAAATATAGCTTCACTTACATTTTGGGTTAAATGAGTTTACTTAGATTGCTCCTGTACCCTGAGTCCACGGGAAACCCTATCCTAAATTCCAAAGATGTAATTCACAAATGAGCCTTTGTAAGTCAGCCTCTCACAAGTTGAGGATGTTCTGTGTCTATACAATCCTCCTTACATATTTCCCATGTGCTTTCCCCTGTGTGTCTCATAAATATGGGGGGAGGCCAATGCAGTGTGATCGGGTCAAGAAGGGAATGAATGGACATACCTGGAAGAAAGAACACTTTGTAAAGGAGCCTTGCACACTTAAATTATAAAACTTGGAGCGAAATAATTCAGAGAGAGCCTCTGAATAAATGACCTCCTTTGACGAAACAAACGGTATACTGTCTAAGACTTTAGAAGTGAGGAGCTCTAGAAAGATCTCTAGGTGAGAGGAATTGTAATTTAAATAAACCCTGAGTTTCTCTCATGAGTTTGTTTTTCCCTCTTGAGCTCTGCTCTTTCATACTAAAGTCATGAGATACTTATGGCCATTTAAATGACATTTAAATGTATCATTTAGTTCCTCAGTCACACTGGTCACATTCCAGATGTGCAGTGAGCCTGAGCTGACTGGCTACCATATTGGACAGCACAGCTACAGAACATTTCCACTGCTGGACACAGCTCTGTTGGACGGCACTGCTGGAATTCTTATTCGATTGCCAACTTTTATGAGTCCACCAATTGCCAAAACATGGACAGAAATACTTTTACTTAGCAGAGACAAGAAAATGATGTCAAGTAAAGGTCATTTAATACCAAAACAAAATGAAAAGGTATTATTCTAAAAGGTATTATTCTACAGTAACAAAGGAATAAAGATGGTCTCATTCAAGATAGAGATTTCAAATATTTCAAGTTTAAAAAAAGAAAGCTGGTACAACGTCACAGATTCAGGCTTCCTTTCCCACCCCGAAGGGTGAGTCTCATATCTTCCTGAGCCCCTCAGAGCTAATTTACACCAGAAATTTTGTTCAGACTCTTACATAAGCACAAAAGGTTAATTTCTTATGACCTCAACGTTTTTCCTCAAATATCACAGGCAACTGACAAAAAAGCCTTACAAGTCAGTTTCAAGTTTATCGATAGTGCATGACCTCATCCCCAGTTTTATCTGACTCTTATCAACTGACATTGTTAAAGCTCTGGAATAGTGATTCTTAATTCTGTTTCAACTTCAATGCAACCAAGGAACAGCACATGCCTTATGGCAAAAAAAGAATCATTGCAAAGAAAACCAGAGGGGTGGGACCACCAAAATCTCTATAAATAAAGCTGCTGAATATTTTAAAAGTTCACCCAAGTAATTCTGATAGGTTGCTCTGGGAGGAAAAACACCCATCGTCATTAAGAATGAGTGTTACTAAGTTTTGCACAATAAAACTTTGGCAAGTTCAACCATTCCCATCATTCCTAGATTGTTAGTTTTTCTCTGGAGCATTTTTTAAGCATACTCATATACAAGTTCTGGACTTGCTTACAGAAATAATAAGTAGGCCATGTAATTAGTATAACTAAGGTTTTTTAAAAATAAAAATAATCTCAGTATCATATGGAGATAAATAATAAAACGTCTTTCATACCTCACCTTCTGAATTCCCTACCTGCATTGAATTTACAACCTCCAGCACTCAGACACTATACTGAATGTCAGGTGTGAGTCAATGGATATCAAAAAGTCAAATGAGATAAAGAAAAGCTAACACAAAGATTTGAAGACACACTAGTGGTAGATGAGTGTGTCTTGGTCAACCCAAGATGAATTACATGAATTTTTGGTTTTTTTATGAAAGAATCAGCTGTGGTGAGAGTGTTACCTTATTAAAGAGGACATGTATGGGTACCAATATGAAGAGGGGGTGTTACATTATGCTATAAACTAATATCATTAACAATGTGCTGTTCTTTGTTGTTTTATATATGTAGTTGAAGGAACACACATAGATATATTCACACCCATGGGGTTCGCTATTAACAAGAAGGTAATCAATCTTGACACCACCTTTTTCCCACATATTAATTAATGAGAATTAATGAGAAGAATGTCACACTGAAGAATTTAATATGTCCCAAAGTAGAGAAGAAAATCCATTTCAAAGCCACCTGGGCATTTAGCTACCTCCTGGTGACAACAGGAGGACATGGATCTATGTCTTGCAGATCAATGCAACAGCTCTAAAGCCCCATATCTTGTCATCATCTAAACAGGAGACTGGGGCAGAGAATCTTTTGCATGATCATATGAAGCACTGTTTCAAAGTGGCGAAAGTAAATAGGGGTTGTCTATACAGATGATGGTGTATTCAGAAATTGTGTCTCTTCCTTATTTTGGAGGAAGGCTGACCTGTTTCTAAAAATTATTGTTTGTCTTTGGGAGATGTGTATGATTACACACTGCATGATTCCATTCATATAACATTCTCAAAATAAAATTGTGATGGAGAGTGGATCAATGGTGGCTAAGGAGTAGTTCTGGGAGAAGCGTGAGTGCAAAGTGGAAGCCTAAGGCAGTTTCTCTGGGGCAATGGAAGTTTGGTATCCCAACTGTGATGGTGGTTGCACAAATCTACACATGAGATCAAATTTTAAAAAGTGCATATAAGAACTGGTGAAATACAAATAAAGTCTGTAGTTTAGCTAATAGTTGGCATCAGTGTCCTGGTTTTGATAATTATGCAGTGTTTTGTAAGTTAGTATCATTTGGGAGAAGCTGGATACAGGGTATATGGGAACTTTTTCTACTTTTGCAACTTCAATGTAAGTCTAAAATTATTTCAAAAATAATTTTTTAATTGTTAAAATAAACTAAACAGAATATATAGAAATTTCTTATATCCTTGAAAATTCTGTTCGTTCTAAATTACATCAAAATTTTAAAAATTAACCAAAAGGATATTGGGTCATTTAGAGAATCTTCAGAGAACCAGGTTCTGGGGCCATGCAGCCAGGTATAAAGCCCAAATAATGCCATGAAACTGGTCCAAGTCCTGCCTGCTGCTGTCACTATACACAACACTGCAGCTTCCAACACTGGCACCACAGATACTGGCACCTCCCACTGTCACAGGCGCCACTGCCATGGCTGCCTCCACAGATCTTTAACTGCTTCCACAGATTCCCAGAAAAGCTGAGTAGTTCCTACATCTTCACAGAAGTATCTTCTATTATTATATCTGATGGACAGTGTAGGGTGTGTGACATAGCCCTAGCTGCAAAGGATGATGGGAATGTGATTATCTAGCACTTTCAACTTTCATAGTGAAAAGTATGAAAAAAAGGGGTTCCCAAGAATGACAAATATCTACTGCAAATAATAAATAGAAGCATGACCTTTCTCAGATCATTCTTCTACTAAGGCCAACTGAGCCAAATTCTTAGCCTCCTGAGAAGGTGGTCCTGGAGTTCAAGGTAACCACTGATGCCGGTAGCCTCGGATAGAGCAGCAGGCAAGGCTTTCTCAATAGTGGTGGCTCAGGATTGGATGTAAAATAAATATCATTTCTGTCCCAAATATATTTGAGGAGGCAATTGATTCTTAAGGAGAACAAAGCTAACACTTAGGTTGTTTGTGTATTGTGACTATGTACCAGGTATGCTGAATAGGCAAGTTATTGTCTCACCTTTAAGTAAATACAACCAGAATTTTCAGATCTCTAGCACATAAAATCAGACTTAGTTCAACTTTCTTTTGTTTCTTTTTGCTGCTTGCATAATTGGTAACAGGTAGTCTCAGAAAACAGTAAGAGATGAGATGGCCAGAAATTAAAAAGTGAGGGAGAAAGAGAAGAAACAACTTAAGACTTAAAGGGGTAATAAATTATATTGGTAAAGGTAGAATTAAGGTAAAATCATTTAAGGAATATTGTTTGATTTGCAAATACAAATGACCCATATGAAAATTATTCAGGCTTAATAGCATATAAATGCAAATACAGAAGTTAAATCCCACTGAGTTTCATTAGAATCATGCACACTTTCAGTCAACCATCAATCCCTAATACAAATATGACCTCAGCGCAAATTCTCCAGTGCCGGAGTATTATCACTGATAATGAATATACTGTCATTGGTCTTTCCAAAATAAATAACTTGAAGTGTTACTAATCCTAATTATTTTATGCTAATAAGTGAACTTCACCAAAATGGAGACAAACCATTGCTGCCATTCACTGTCAAAGATTTAATAGTATGACATCATTTGTTTCCTTCTTCTGAGACTAAAGATAGTTCTTCATTGGGAAACCAAGGGGAATTTTGACATTCAGGGAAAATGTGTTTCTATCCTGAGAACATAGGTAAACAATACACAAGTCAACTTCAAATTCATTCAATGTTATCGTGCTATCTAAATATATTTTATCTTTGTTTACAAATTTCCCAAGAACATTTTCCATAGGCATTTACTCCTAAAAATTCTATTAAAATGAAGTTCTGTTTGCCAGTGGACCCCAGAGAGAAATCAACCATGAATAAAATTATAGAACAACCAGGCAATTTTAGAAGGACTTGCAAGATATTTTAATGACTTGTTATTTAATGGCCTAAATGAGGATATTTCATCACCTCCTAAAAAGTATATCTAAAATCACACAACCTTGCCATTATTTAATTGAACTCTTTTGGGGGGAAATGTTTGCCAATTGTCACAAATATCAAGTTTCTGTGCAGCCTGAGTACAATACCAGGAGGTTTTAATGAGAAGCTTGAAGTCTTACTGAGGGAAAGTTCATGGCTAAACAGAGGACAGGTGGACTGACAGAGAAAGAAGTTGGAATGGGAGTTTGTGATAAACCACACTCTGCAAGGCATTCTGGCATCTCCCAACTAACCAGAGTGTTGAGTGATGGAATTAAACAACTAACTCAGTAGTAAGCTGCTTTCACTGGAGGGGAAGTGGGTACCTAAAACTCCAAATCTTCAAGCCCAGAAGCAAAACTCACTTGACCCTGATGCAGAAGGTGAAAAAACATGGTAACAAGATGCTCCAAAAACATCTCCAGATCCCAAGCCCTAGAGCAGTGGTTCTCAACCTTGGCTGCACATTAGAATTACCTGGGAATCTTTTTAAAATCCTGATTTCTGGGCCTCATCCTTTGGAAATTCTGTTTCTTTGTTACTAATGTTGTGGCTTGATCCCATAACAAAAAAAAAAGGAAAGCAGAAGTGAGTGAGGAAAAGAGATGAGTCTCAGATGGGTCCACAGAGGCTTGCCCAAAGTATGTCAGGGATAACAGTCTAGATCACGGGTGGGCAAACTTTTTGACTCGAGGGCCACAATGGGTTCTTAAACTGGACCAGAGGGCCGGAACAAAAGCATGGATGGAGTGTTTGTGTGAACTAATATAAATTCAAAGTAAACATCATTACATAAAAGGGTACGGTCTTTTTTTTTTTTAGTTTTATTCATTTCAAACGGGCCAGATCCAGCCCACGGGCCGTAGTTTGCCCACGGCTGGTCTAGATTTTAATATGCCATCCTGATTGATTTTCACTGCTGCTAGTAAAAAAGGAAAAAAATTGGGATTTGGTAGTATTGTTCTAGTAATTCATATTAATTATACAAGTGTTTACAAATACAGGGGTGGGCAAAAGTAGGTCTACAGTTGTTTGTATGAAAAAAAGGCATGCAGGTTATCTATATATATATATATATATATATATATATATATATATATATATATATATATATATATATATAAAAGGCTAATATGCAAATTGTTCCCGCAGGAGTGTAACCAGGAGACTGGGAGTTCAATTGCTCGCTATGACGTGCACTGACCACAGGGGGCAGTGCAGAACGAAGGAAGGCCCCAGCTGACAGCTGGCAGCCCTGGCCGGCAGCCAGCAGCAGGGGAAGGAAGGCCCCAGCCAGCAGCCAGAAGGCCCTGACCTGCCATTATGGCTGGCCAGGCATAGGCACTGTACCTGTACACAATTTCATGCACCAGGCCTCTAGTAATTTTCATAATAACTTTATTAACTCAAAAAAGATCACAACTCATCTGTAAACCTACTCCTATATAGAACAACTTAAAAATGGAAATAATATCCCACAATTCTACAATACAAAGATAAGACAAACACCATTAATCTTTGGTATACATTCTTTTAGTATACTTAATATTTAATCACAGATTTATACATATACCATTACTGAAAAAATAGGGAAATCTAAAATATACTCTTTATCAAATGAATCACATTATTGTGATTTCTCTTTTAGCTGTCTCCCCTGCCAGAAAGACAGGGACAATATGTTGCTTACCATCATATTCCTACTACCTACTATAATATCGTGCACAGGAAAATAGGCCTTATTTGATAATGCATGCTTCTATGGTTTTTTGAACATGTTTCCAAATTATACCAATTTATAAACCCACAAGCAATTATGAGAGGTTCATTTCCCTTCATTCTTCACAAAACTGCATCTTCTCACTTTTTAAGAATCTGTGCCATTATGACAGAATTAATTTCTCGCATTTTCTATATTTGCATTTCTAAGCTATTAAGCTTGAATAATTTTCATATGGGTCATTTGTATTTGATAAACAAACACTGCCCCTTCAATGATTTTGCCTCAATTCTGCTTTCACTAATATTATTTATTCCCACTTAAAAAACTGAGTTAATAGGTGTGGGGGTTTTTTGTCTTTTTGTTAGCCTCCCCCAAGAATGATGACACTTTACCAGTGGTTCTCAACCTTCCTAATGCCACAACCCTTTCATACAGTTCCTCATGTTGTGGTGACCCCCAACCATAAAATTATTTTCGTTGCTACTTCATAACTGTAATTTTGCTACTGTTATGAATCGTAATGTAAATATCTGATATGCAGGATGTATTTTCAGGGGTCGCGACCCACAGGTTGAGAACCACTGCGTTAGACAGTACCACCTCTTTTTTGTTTTTCATTTCAGTTCAATGCTCATGCATATTAGACATTTAACCTGTGTACTGCGTAGGTGAATCCTTCCTGGAGTAAATAATATCAGAATGAATAATAACAGAGCTTAAAGAAGCATCGTTTAGGGTAGGAAAATCATTGTTCTGGTGACAGACAGCTATGGATTCAAATCCTGACTTCTCGATTTACTCACTGAGTGACTTTAAAAGACAACTCCTATGAGCTTCCAGTTCTTCATTTATGAGAAATAATGCCAATTTGTCTTGCATGTTCGCTACAAAGCTCAAATGATATAAAACATGTAAAAACACTATATAAATGCAGGTTATTGTCACTCTTGCAACTACTTTCTTTGAGGATAAATATTACATCCATCACCTGTTTTGAGGCAAATTGGCAAAGACAGCTTCCTTGTCAAGGTTAAAAATAAAACACGAGAGAGACATGGTGCTGCTCAGGATCGCTTTCATGGCTACAAAGTTTGCACTTTCCAGGAAGCTAATAAAACTAAATAAGAACTTATTCCACTGACACCTTAATGTCATTCTTAGTCGTAATCCAATTTGCTCTACTTGTCTTCCTATAGAAAGAAATTTGTACTGCAAAGAGAAGCACACTCAACTTCCTCTCAGGGGTTATTCGAGCATGGCTAACATGAGAAAAGGAAGCTTAAGGCTGAGGAAAGTACTAGAAAGGAATCCTAAATGAGCTAAAACAATTGCAAGCCCAGCTTTCCTGCTTAAAATTTCAGAGAGAGAGAGGGGAAAAAAAGGAACTTAAAAAAAATGTCTCTTGTATCGGTCTTCCTCGACAGACTTTACATAACTCAGACAAGTGTTGCTAACAATGATTCTTACCGTGGCTTCCTGACCATGCAGGAAAGTTTCTAATTATCTCAAACAGAAGTACAGAGCTCCTCACAATGTTAAAAAGCAGACTGTGTTTACTTCATGTTCATTTTAAAATAGTTAAATATATATCTTACAATATTTTCAGAGGGAACAAAAGAGTATTCTGAAATCAATCTGTGGTATGCATTCCTCCTTATTCAAGATGGGAGGAGGCATTGCAAAAAAAAAAAAAAAAAAAGTCCAGACCACCGTCAGGAGGGAACATCTAGGTCAGACTCTTTAAATCAGCCACTTTAAATGTTTCAAAAAGCATGATGGAGATTTTATATTTATATGTCATTAGGTTGCCTCCAACGGTGTTAGCAGGAACTTTCTATCTGCTTAATATCAGTGACCCCACTTTCATCAGAGGCTGTTTGAGAGGCATAGTTACTGTAAAAATGAATACTTACTGTTTAATAAGCAGACATTAAAATGGGTGAATAAATGACTCAAAATTAGTTTTTGTTGGCTAAGGAGTTGGAAAAAACAATCGACCATTGACCTAATTTTATAGGTGAGGAAAATCAGACATGACATTGCACAGTGAGTTAGTAGCCAGCCTGGGATAAAGACTTAGAGTACCTGGCTCCTAGTCTAAGGCTTTTCCCATCAACCAAAAATCAGTGTTTACATGGAATTGAAAATGGGCTCTCTAAACAATAACAGTAAATAAATAAAATCCTCAGTCTTTATTTATATTTTCAATGGACAGCTATTGGGGCCCCTACTCTGTACGTCCTATGGTCATGCTTGCCTTTGTTGGAGGATACAAAGGTGAGTGAGACAAATTCCCTGACCTCAAAGAATCTAAAGCCCAAGGGAGATAATGCATTCCTATAAATAAGAAGTGTAAAGAATAAAATGGAAGGTGCTGTCAAAGAGATAAAGATGATGAACTGTGGGGTTAACAAAGTATGAGATGTACACTGTTTTGGTTTTAGGCCAAAAAAATATCTCAGCATATTAAAAGGCATATACTATAGAAATGCCCAGCTATAGTCAACATTGGTCACTTTTCCCCCATGAATGCAAACTCTTCTCCTTTCATCTTTTTCCTTCAATCTCTAATATAAAAATCTTACATATCCTTAAATTAAGACTCAGATCAAATATCAGTTTCTCTGTGTGTATGTCCTAATCATCTGTCATAAACCACCTCTAGAAACTGCTAGAAAATTGAGCATCCCCCACTACACTCATGACACTTTATTACATAAAGCCTGATGCCAGCAGCCGGAAGGCCCCGATCAGCCCTGATCGCCAGCCAGGCCTAGGGGCCCTACGCATGCACGAATTTCATGCACTGAGCCTCTAGTTATTACATAAAGCCTGATGCTATAGTTATGCATATATAAGTGCTTTGGTCCTGCCTGCCTTTCCAACTTCATCTTAGAATCCTACCAAATACTCTCTACGCTCAGCCACAAATTAATAAATAACTTGAGATACATCCTATTTTCTTGCCTTTGTCCCTACTGTTCTTTCTTTCTGGAATGCCTTTCTGCCTCTTTGTTTTCTCAGCATTATTTTCTCCACCAAACCCTTCTTAAGGCCCTACTCAATTCCCCAATTCCCTTACCCTGTCAGATGGGGTCTGACAGGAGGCAGAGCTGTCTGGAAGGTTACATAAGGGCCAGAGGCTCTGAGACAGATTTTCTCTTACCCTTGTCACCATGAGTGAAGTAGAGGACAGGGGGGTCATGTCCCACAAGTAAAGTTAGAAGTCAAAAAAAAAAAAAGTGGAAAGTTGGGTGATCATTGCAAAGGAGCAGGGAGAGAGCGGAGTTAAGAAACCATGCTGAAGTGAACGGTATCATAAACTTGTAAACCCAAGAGAGAAAGACTAGCAGAATGAGTAAACGGTAAGTAGTGTGAGGTAAGAGCTTGAAGAGCCCCTGGAAATGGCTCTCCAGTTTTCACTGTAAACGGTGTGTTTGAGTTGGAGAACTAAATAGTGTATGTTGTTTTTATGTCCTTCCTCCAGGATCTACATTCGGATAACAATTGTATAGCAATCTTCAGGATTCTGGAGTTTCCCCAGAGATTCTTGGACCACAACATTCTTCTCAATATTGGCTAACTTCTGTGGCATGAGCGATATAAGCAGGTATAGGGAAATAGCTTAAAAGATGCTATTGCTGCTGTGAACAGGAGAGGTGGGGCTTCCCTGGGGGTGTGTATGCAGTAAATGGGAATAGGCAAAATTTGTGGTGTTAAAGTAGGTGAGCAGTGGGGTTTGCGTGACAAACAGAGGTTCTTCACAAAAATGGATTTAAGCTATTGAACTGGAAATATTAGATGTTTATGATGTTGACCTAAGATGTAGAGGGGTTTGGGGGAATCTGTCTCCAAAAAAATGACTTGAATCACCTGGCATTGCTCTCACATGATTAACTAGGGAGAAGTCTGCCCCATTAAGTAAAATGGGGAAGGTTCAAAATGTTTACAACTCTGAGGAACAACCACTGTTTTTCACCGAAAGAGATTTTCAGTTCAAACCAGAACTCAACTAAAATTGGTGCATCTAAAAGACAGTCTTCCAGCTCTACCTATGTCTCATGCTAATTGTTCCACCCACTTTCCAAATATCCTGTGATTTCCAAGTTAACCTATTACAAGGCGGTTGCTCTGCACTATTTTTATAAACCCGACTGATTGGGTGCAGACATGCAAAACCTCAAATAATTCCCTCTAAAACAAAAGTAGGTGCACTAATGGAGACCAGGGGGCTGGGTCATCTATGAAGGTAAAAGATCACTTGGATCAGCAGTCAAAGCTACAGCTTTGAGAGATTTTGGCTTGGCACTCATGTCTATTGCCTGTGCCTTATGTTGACATACTAGAATGAGATTTCTATGGAATTGCTTGTATACCTACATTGAAAGCCATGAATGGGTGGGAATCTAGGGACTATCTATAAAATTTATCCAGTTTTCCAGAGAAAGGACAGATTTGGGGTGGAAGAAAGGGTGGTTCTCATAAAGGGCATGGCCAAACATAGAGACAGGGCATCCCTCGTCCAAATGATTTCTATCGTG
This sequence comes from Myotis myotis, assembly GCF_014108235.1. Lineage (NCBI taxonomy): Eukaryota > Metazoa > Chordata > Mammalia > Chiroptera > Vespertilionidae > Myotis > Myotis myotis. The sequence continues at coordinate 17,572,784 of NW_023416335.1, forward strand.
GCTACATATTAGCATCACCTAGGGAACTTTAAAGAATTCCAGTATTTAAACTGCAACTCAGAACAATCAAAATAGAATCTCTACAGAGACCCAAGCATCAATATATTTTAAAACTCCCTAGGTAATTCTACTGTGCAACCAAGGTTGCAGACCGCTGCTTTATTCATTTAGTGTGCAAAGCTGTGGAGCAGAGCACCCTGTCAAGAAGGGGACATGAAGGTCAAAGCCAGAAAGCTAAGCCTATGTTTGGTGGCCAATTCCAGGTACTTCTTCCAGAGTGGATGCCAAGTACATCTGGAAAAGAGTAAGCCCAGTATGAAGTATAGTAGAGTGGGCAAAGGCAATCTAGCCTGGAGAATTTCCAAAAATGGGGTGTGTTGACATTGTGTCACCCTTGTGCACAGCTGTCACAAAAGCATGGGTGGGTATGCCAGCAGAGAAACCACCAATTAGTCCCTCCTTCCTCTGACTTCCCAATACATCTCGTGTTTGCTCATCTATCCTGAGATCCATCACAATATATTGGAATTGTTTACATGTCTGGCTTTTCTACTAGACCAAAAGTTTATTTCTTGAATCAGAGACTTTTGTCTTGTTTATTTTTTAATATATTTGCCTACCTACAATATCTCCCAGCTTAATAAATGTTTGTTGAATAAATAAACTATTTTTGTGTATATTATTCACAGAGGTTTTGCATGCAATATTAGGAACTCTCTCCTGTGCCAATTACAAAATAAGAAATTTGAAACTCTTTGATCAAGGGCACAAAGGAAATGACATAAGCAATTCTTATGGAGAGATCTAAAAAATTAAGTAAAATCCTTTCCTTTAAATAGCTGAGCTCATATAAGGCAAACCCATGGCCTATATCCATTGATGCTATTCAAATCCAAAAGTTAAAGACCAGGCAGGAAGGTATTTTAATTCCAAACTATAGTTTATAATTAATTTATCTGGAAAAGTTGCATGATTTAAAATGCCTTTTAAAATTACCTGCTTAAAGAAGTTAGCTATATAGTGTAAATGAGAGTGAGCAGAGAAATTATTCTAGGTTCAAATGCCTCAGCCATTTTCAAGTTGTATTGGTTTTCTGTCAAATAAAACGAATGTGTGTTCATAAAAAAAAATTGCCTGCTTACTTGGTTACTGTTGTTAAACTCAACTGCTTTAATGAAAGAGTTTGTGTGTATAGAATAAAACCCTGCCATTTCATCAGCTAAAACTCAGTCTGCTTATTCATTCCCTCAACATTTGTTGAGAATTCACCATAAGCCATGTCCTTACATCCACCATACATATATTCAAGTGAGTAGTTACTACATTTTGTTAGATAGGATTCAAGAAAAGATTGGCAAACTAGACTTAGGTGGGATCTAATTTAATAATTAGTTCATTCAACCATTCATCCAACAAATATGTTCTGAGAAACCCCAAGGGCCATGCATTGTCTTAAGTAATATGGTTAACGCTGTGAATATGATAGGCCTGACCCCTGCTCGAATGGCATTTACAGCTTAGTGAGGGGAAGAGATAGAAAGGACGTAAACAACAACAACAAAATCAATAAATGCAAACTGTGACAAGTGCAATGAAGAAAACAGACAGGCAGCCATGAAGTAATAAGAGGGACATCTACTTCAGAGTGAGTGGTCAGGAAAATTTCCTCTGCAGAAGCACCACTTACACTGAGGCCTGAGAATAAAATGGAGCACGTAGGGAGATGTTGATAGGGCAAGGAGGATTACTTCTGGGGGTATAAACATGACCAGTCAATTCATCCCTACGGATAAGCAGAAAAAGAGATCTTGAGGCTTATCTTGACTAGGAGTCAATATAAAGATCAGGAATCCAGGCCGGTTCAGGACTGGTTGTCAGATAAAAATCAAGCCAAGGAAACTCTAAGGCAGGACCGGAGGCCAACTCCAGTTACAGATTCAGTGAGCATTTACTTGATCAGAAAAGTTAAGCAATGACAAGTCTTTGGTCTTCCTCCAAAGACACCATCCCAGGATAGTCCCTCCTTGACCCAAAGAGACCAAATCTATTAACGCTTTAATAACCCCTATCCAAAGTCCTGTCCTCACCCACCCAGAGACCCTCAGAACCCAAGGTGGCCAGGAGTGTTACCTCCCCTCTGCAGATATGGAGCTCAGCTGGGGAATTTAAGTTCCCTGCACTCTGGGAAAAGCTGGTCTTTCAGTTCCATGGACTCCCTCATTGATCTTTCCTTAGAGCCCACTATTAACTGTCTCCTTTGGCCCTCTAGCATCTTGGCCACAGGTTCTGACAACAGAACAGTTGATACAGTCTTGTCAAACCAAAGGAAACAAAAATGAGTGCTGAAATTGCAAACACTAAAGCAACACAAATACGACAAGCCCACAGAATGGCATATCAAATACCTGCATATTTCAATAAAGGTTATTTTAAAGCATTTGGTACTAACAAATGGGTGACATTGGATGTATTTGTGTAGGGAGAAGGAGAAACTTAATGTATTTAAATGCACAACTTTTGGCTTAACTAAGCACCAGAGCACATTTTCTCATGCTATATTTAGGCAGTGGGTTTCCATATTTAAGGAACTATGAATTATTGAAAAGCACTTTGCAAAAAGTTGGCAGCAATCCCTGAGCCACAGTCTGAATCAGATTTTCAAACTTCTAATATTTCTTCAGTGTATCCCTCTTTGAAAGGAATGCTCAAGAGAGGTCAGAACACTAAGTGGAGTGAGGATTTTGTCATTAAATAACCAAACCAAGTGAAATGGCAAAATTCAGAAGAAGGCATTTCAGACTAGAAGAGAGAAGACCTGCATTATTCTGATTTCAGCTTTGCTACTTCAAAGCCATGAGGCCTTGGATAGCATTAAATCCCTGTGAACCTAATTTTTCTCATAGATAAAGTGGAAAAATCAATGTGTACTATTCTCTGACTATTTGTCAGAATAATTATAAGACATGAATGTGAGTGTGTGTGTGTTTGTGTGTACATAGAAACTTTGAAGCATCAAACATGTAAAAATAATAACAATGGGGATATTCACAGAACATTGATGACATATTTTCTTCACTTTAACACCATATCTGCTCTCCAGGTGATTTTCAGATGAGTCCTCTGTGCATGACATGTGCCTAAAACTAATTATTTCTCTTGCAAACCCTTTCCTGAATTCCAAAAAAGTTTGCTTTTCTGGAAATCTTCCTACATAGTTTCCTTTATTAATCTGAATAAATCCATTTTAGTTTTAGATTGTGACTTGAAATGTTTTCTGCTGCACCTAAGAACCTCCAACCTTTTGGCCAAGCAACTTCTGCCCCTGTAGGTGTCCCTCTAGGTGTCTGAACAACTTCTAGGAAGTAGGTAGTCCTTCCCAACATAACAACTTCCTCCTGGTTTTACCACCAAGCAAGTCTTCCACTTGACTCTTGTCCTCTGTTTCCTAAGTTGGAAGATAGATTTAAGCCACTCTGCCTCTCAGCCATTAGGGTGGGCAGGGGAAGGTTCAAGCGAAGCTCCCAGGATGGCTGCCTGCAAGTCTCCTTCACCAGATCAGAGATGTGCTTTACAGCATATCATTCTTTGCAAATGTCCTCTCCTTCAAAAATCTTCCCTCACCATTCTGGATTTCCCAACTAAGTGAAGGGGATTTGATTGTTGAAGAACTGGTACTCAAAACTTCTTTTGTTAAATTCTGCACATGTGTAATTGTCTTCCCTTCTCTTTTGTACCCAACTTCATCATGTTGGTGTCTCATTCCAGTATCTTATCACAGGTAAAAGGACCAAACAGATTGACCCCTATTGGATAAGGGTATAACATGATGAGCACTATGACATTCACGTGTATACTCTTGTTCCATAGTCATTTTTTTTTTCCTAAATGAGCACAAAGATGTGCTACTGAACTCTCAGTGTGAACCTGGCTTTAAAGATCAGGAAGTGTGACTGTCCCAAGACCAGTCAAATTCTCATACCCATCACAGAAGCAACTGTGTATTTATGTCTGGCTATCATGTCGTAAATATAAAACTATCTGATCAATTTGAAAGATGTTAAATAGGACTCAATTTTAAGACCAGAATTTTAAAGAAAATGGGTTTTCTTCCTTTGTAAAATTCCCTTTTCCCTCTCCCTTCAAGTCTCCTCACTTATGCATTTCATCAATGCCACTTCTAAAATCAGCCAAATCTGGTCTACAAATAAAGTAAATCATCTAATCAACCCTCCAGATCTTCCTTCCAAATTACAGGAAATACAGGGGACTGAAGAATCAAGAGAGATGCAATCAATAAAATCCAAGTGTGGAAAACTTTATAGGATAAAACACTGGGCTTCTTGAATAACAAAATAGCAAAGATAAAAAGGTAGAGATTGAAGTGAACTATTCGAACGAAAGAGATTAGATTTTAGGAGATATATCAACCAATTGCCAGATATACCATTTATTTTCCGATTCAAAGAAAGAAAGTGTAAAAACAGGTGAGAGAGTCAGAGAAATTTGAACGTTACTTAATATTTGATAATATTAAGAAAATGTTAATATTTGAAGGGTAGTAATGTTTTCTTTGATTCTATTTTTTCAAAGCATCGTGTTCTTTAAAGATTAATGTTGATATGCCTATGGGTGGATAATATTTGATATTTGCTTCATAATAACACAGTGGTAAGTTAGAATTGGTAGGGTTGGAGAGAAAACAGGATTGTCCCTGATTTGATAATTGTTGAAGTTGGGTCATGGGGCAAAAGAGTTTATTATACTATTCCTCATGTTTTGTAGACATTTAATTTTTTCCAAAATAACATGTTTTTGAAAGACAGCTGAATAATTTGCTAACCAGATGATTAAATAACATTCAGCATTTCAAATGGCTGTGTTTATGTAATGTAGACCTGGTTGGAATAAGGTATTTTATTTATTCTTTCCTTTATTTACCAAGAGCATAAAAACAAAAAGGCCCAGATGTGTAATGCTAATGAAAGCTCTGTACTATCTACATACCACAGCTACTTGCTTAGTGCTACACTACAAAGTGAGTGAAGAAAATGCATACCATTGTCCTTTGATTTGAGCAGAGAAGGTTCCTTTCTTCTCTGTAAGAGGGGCTAAGAAAAATGCAGCTAATGATCCATCCTTGCTTTGAAGTGTGATGGCTTTGCTCTTGCTATTCAAGTGCCTATGGGAAAGTGTGATGAGCCCTACATGCTATGGAGAGATAGACTACAGCTAGAATTTATTAGAATGCAACTGAAAGAGAGCAGAGACTGGGAAGGGATATGAAGAAGATCCCAACAGTTTCCGTAGCATTTTAGGTCTTTGAAAAAGTCTGATAGGATGAAATTTTAGCATTGTTTGTTCTCATTGTCAGGTATATAGGTATTTGTGACATTTTTTTCCCATTTTACTTTTATGTTTGATATTTTAGTATAAAAATACATAAGGTTTTTCTGAATTTGCTTTTACATGTAACTTGAGAAAGAGAACAGTAAATAAAATCAGTATAATTTTGTACTCGGGAATCCGGGGACAGACTTTTACATGTATTGTGATTGACAATACCACAGAGTTGTCTATTTCTCTCACTCCTTTCATACCACCCACAGTTATCAGCTACACTACCTGGGAGGGAAAAAAAAACAAAGGTGTAAATCAGATGAATAAGTATCATGTCTTAAAAGGCAAACACTGTTGAAGAGTAACAACATAAACTGGCACTCAACTCTTTGTGTAACAAGATGTATTCTTTCTGTGGTCTACCTCATTCATTCCAAACATGGGGACTCTTGACTTTTAAGGAACCACAGAGTCATTCCATAAATCCATATATTCACTAAAAATTGCATGTAGACTGAATAGTATGTTTCACATACATATGTGCTACCATATTTCAACTATATATAGATAGTGTTGAAATAAATAAAATATGAATTTGTTTAAAACCTAATGGAACCCAAAATGTTTGGTCATTATATATGTATTTTCTTAATCAATGAATTAATAAAATATGACACCCATCAAGAAGATATCAAATCATCTGGGAGGACTGAAGTTCCTTTTGTTGGTCACATAATATTCCATGATGTGAGGTGCTACAATTTAGTCAGCTATTTCCGTATTAATAAGCTTTGCCTTTGGCTACTACAAACATTCTGCGACATATAACCTTACAAACAGGCACTTTTGTTTCTATGATTTAGAGTCTCAGGAGAAAAATTTCTAAGTTGAAGTGCATTTTAGGTTTTAATAGATGTTGCTATGTTGCCTTCTAAAACAGCTATAAAGTTTTTCAATTCCACAATGTACAAGAGAAACGTTGTCCTTTATCACCACCAGCAATAGGTCTTATAGCTCTTTTTAATGTTACCAAATCAATAAATGTAAAATATTTCATTTTAATTTCCCTTACTACTCATAAATTAGAGCATCTTTTCATGTGTTTCTTGACCATGTGTTTGTTTTTCCGTGAATATTTTTAAATTTTTAATTCAAATCCATTTTGCTTTTCCTATTGTATTGTGTTTTTTTCTTATCACTCTATAAGAAATCTATATATTACAGAAATTTCCCCATAACTTATATTGTTGACTATTTCAAGTCACTCTCTATCATACTCATCTTTTTTATTTTCTCCATAGCAATTACCACTATTATTTTGCTAGCTGTTTCTTCACTGTCTCCTTCAATAGAACAAATGTTCCATGAAAACAAACTTCTTTCCTCTTCTATACCTCCACCACCTATGACAGTGCAGAACACATTACCAGTATAGGCCCTCAACAATATTTGAATAAATAAATAAATAGTGGATAAGTTATTATTTATGTAGCATGTTTGAATCAAGATAATAGTGATAAATGTCATAATTCTGACAACCATATATCCTCATTTTCTAGAACCATTTTGATTTTTCTGTTCCCTTAATTATACTTGTACTTGTCAGAACATGTGTCTAGGGTTTGACTCATACATATATGTATAAAGTATGTGTAAACATAGATGAGAAAATAATGAATAATTTTTGAGGGATGGTTAGGAATGGGAAAAACACTAATAATGATAAGAGGATTTTCCATATAAGGTGGGAGGTGCCCTAGCCAGTGTGGCTCAGTTGGTTGGGTGTCATCCTGTGCACTGAAAGGTTGCCAGTTCAATCCTTGGTCAGGGAACATACCGGGTTGCAACTCAATCTCTGGTAGGTGGCGTACAGGAGGCAGCTGATTGATGTTCTGCTCTCACATCAATGTTTCTCTCTCTCTCCTTCTCCCTTCCTCTCCCCTGCCCCCCAAAAATCAATAAAAATATTTAAAAGAAAAAAATCAAAGAGGAAGGCAGATAAAACAGCTTGATCAAGGACACAGAAGTAGGAAATCAAGAGGCATTTATGGGTAAGCAATCTGGTGTAATTTAATAATGTAATGTGAATTTGGAATAGAGAGAAGACTGAAATGAATTGTGAATAGAGATAGGTGGTGACTAGGTTGTAGAAAACTTACATATTAAACTAAGTCATTTATGCATTTTCCTCTAGAAAATGTGGAGTCATCAAAAGTTTTTCCGTAGCATAGTGACATAATCAAATTTATGATATAGGAAGAACACTCTGGTGGCAATGCTATGAATTAATTAGAAGGGGAATTTTTTATTAATAATGGTTCTTCTTATAGTTCTAAAATAACTTGTGCCAAACTAGTCCAAGTATATTTTATGGACAGCATTTTTAATAGAAGTAGCAAAGTCAGCATACATTTCCCAAATCAGATGACAGAATGCATGCTCTAAATTTTATCTATTAGCTTCTACTACCCAAAATTTTTATGCTAAAGAATAAAAATCATGAGTTGCATTAACTTTCTCAATAAAGTGGCTGATTAAATTGACTGAGTTATATACATTTTCTGCCAAACTATATCAGCCTCCTCTTCTAATCCAATATTTCTGAAATGCTTCTGAGGAATTTTGTGTGCCAAATACTGTGCTTGACTTATAGCCAGTAACAAATTTAAGATTAATTGGTTAGATTAATATTAGAAATATCATTACCAAGTCTTAGCCTGTCACCTTCCCTAGTTATGGAAATGCATCTGCAAGTTAAAGTTATGTCTTTATTGGAACAAAAAAAAAAGAGGTATTTGTCTTCTTCTTTTGTTAGTTTAATAAATTTCAAAGAATACTATTTGGCATGAATTTTCCAATCTGGACTAGATATTGATCTACTAAAGTGGATAATTGGCACAACTCCCTTTGGGCAGGTAGTAGTTCTGTCTGCAACTATCATTTCATTCTCCTTGGATGATTAAAGAATGGCTCCTCTGACAAAGTGAGCCATACTTTATTGAGAGAGTGTAGGACAGTTAAAAGGACATGACTTTGGAGTCATGGAGTCCTAAATTTAAATCTCTACTTACTAGTTGAACAATATTCATTCAATACATGGTTGAGAACTATTTTATATCAATTATCGGACACCAGAGATTGAAAACTTTACCAGTAAGAAGCCAGAAGTTTAGTAAGAGAGATAGACAAGGAAATCAACATTGCTTAAATAGAGTAATTAACTAGGAACAAGCAGGGCATGAACAAAAAGGTAATCAGAGAAGGTATCTAAATGAAAAGGTAACCCGGACCAAAGGAACATGAAGAACAAAAGTTTAAAGACATACCTAGGGATGGCATATTTGCTCACCCTGAAACAGTGAAGTTTGGCTTATTTACATATAAACTTCTGTGAGAAAACTTGTCAGACTTTACCACTGTAATTCCCATCACCTAAGATAGGACCTGACACATACCTGGAACACCGTAAGTATTTGGTGAAAAAAATATAGGTAAAAGATATGTTGGAAAGTAATAAGAGATAAAGCTAACACACACATACACACAAACACACACACACACACACACACACACACACACACACACAAAGGATATCTTAAGGTTGGGTACAAACAATTTTCTGACTCCAAGATTAGATTTTCTTATTTTTATTCTGATCTGATTATTTTCCAACCTTAACTGAGAATTCAATTAATCTGAATTCTGGATCACCTGTTAACAATGTGGATTCCAGTCTTCTTCTCATAACTGACTCCAAATCTCTAGGAAAGAATCCTGGAAATACTTTCTTTAGCTAGTATTCATTTTATTAAGAGTGTGATTCCAATTATTAAGAGTGTGAGGAAATTGGGTGAGACAAAAGAGTATAAGGGCCTGAAAAAAGACAATAGGACTAATAGAAAAAACTAGGTAAAAAAATACACACACACACACACACACACACACACACACACACACACACACACTAGAGGCCCAATGCATGAAATTCGTGAAAGAGTAGGCCTTCACAGCCACAGAGGCTGCCTCGATCCCGAGGCTGCAGCCCCGGCTTCATCAGAAAGGTCATCCAGAAGGACATCTGGTCTAATTAGTATATTATGCTTTTATTATTATAGATGCTAACTAGGTTGATCTGTCAGGAACCTAGTGGTCATTTGAGAATAATAACCAGATAGGCATGTAAGTTTCTGACTTAGGTTCCTGGCTTAAATTGTTATCAAGAAATACAGTAAAGAATGCCAAAAGAAAAACTGGTTTGGAAGAAAAGAAAATAAATTTCAGACAAGTTAAATTTGAAGTGCTCATTGTAAAACCAGGGGTTAGGTCTAGAAAATAAGGAAGAAATGGAACGAGATCTTAACAGAAGAGTCTGAGCTTGGGTTATACGGCAGGAGATATCAGCATTTGAAAGATGTAATGTCTTAATCTGTTCAGATTGTCTCAAAAAATCATGCCATGGAATTCTGTCATATGATATGGCTCCAATGGTTCACTGGCAAATGTTTATCAACTGGCTTCAAGGGGGGTAGGGATGGGAGGAATGTATAGTAATCGCCAAATTTTTATGTTGGCAAAACCCCCACCATGGCAGATTCCAAGCTACCACACACATCACTGAACAGGAGATTGGGAAGAGATATGCCATTGGCTCTCACCAGCCAGGAGAAGCCGTCTCCAGCACACCACTGCACGCTCCCCTTTTGCCCTCCAGACATTACTTACAATTTCCTTTGGGCCACTCTCCCTAATAAGTAATGAGCAAAAAATGTCCCATTGTAGCAATAAACACAATGCAATTTTTAAAAAATTTAAGCTCAGTACATTCAAAGAAAGTAATTTCTTCCCAAACTCCCCATCTGTTTTTCACAACCCTCACTAGGTTGCCGCACTCTGCTCCATGCCAGCTGGCATTCCAGAACAGCAAGGTAAAATCATTCCTCACTGTCCAGATGTACCATAATTCAGTCCGACCTGGCTCCTCTTTAACCCTTTGGCCTCTGTAACTTCCAGCAAAGGAATTAGCTTAAGTAGTCATTCTAGATCCTCTGCTTTAGGGCCCAAGCTCCAGGCTGGTTGGAGTCTCATGGCTAGCTGCTAGCTAGACTGGCAATTTCTCACACCTGCCGCGTTCACATTTGCATCTTTATTCTGTTGAGAACGTTTCACATCATTTATTTCCCTCCTACTATGCTGTCTGGTAAAGAAGCCTTTTTAATCACTTCCTGAAGGATGGGAGAGGAGATTGGGATGAGACAAGGGTTCATAATTGTCTCTGCTTCTAATTAGGTCATGCTTATACTAGTACAGACACTGCAACTGGTGTTACCTGCCAGGATAGTCACAATAAGTGATGTCTATCACACTCTCATATCGCACTGTCTTCACACTGTTCATCTTTAGGACACAGCTGACAAATTACGATGTGACCCTACCCTATTGTTTTACCCTGACTTGGGTGCTTGTTGTGTGACAGATTCTAATTTTCTTTCATCATTTAAAAGATGACATTTCTTCTCTTTAAATCTGACTTGCAGCATTTCTTTCGAGATATCAGCTGACAGACTAATTAATGATTCTTTTAAAGTGTCACTTTTTTTCTCTAGCTCCTATAAGTTTTTCACTTTGTCATTGTTTCATTGGCATTATTATGATGTTCCCCTGTGGTTTTTTTAGTATTAGAAATTTCTTGATTGTGGTTCAAAGTATTTCTTGAACCTATGGCTTAATTATTCCATTAGTTTTGGGAAGTTCTCAGCCATGATTTCTTCAAATTGCTTCTATCCCATTCTTTTCCTCCTCACATATGACTCTAATTATACTTATGTCAGGCTGTTTTACTGTCCCATGTATGGCTTTTTGGAATTTTCTGTTTCTTTTTTCTATACTTTAGCCTGGATGTTTTTCTTCTGACCTTTTTTCCAGTTAATTAACTCAATATTTAACCATATCTAGTTTGACATTAAACTCATCTATTAAGTCTTTAGCTTCTGTTATAGTAGTTTTCAATTATAAACAATCAGTTTATTTTTATTGATTTCTATTCTCTGCTGAAATTCTCCATTTTGTCATCTATATTCTTGAGTGTACTAGCTGGGTTGTTTTAACATCCATATCTAATAACTCTAATAACTGGATCAACAGTGGGTCTGTTTACATTATGTTTTTATTTTAGTCATCTCTTGGTTTTCTAAATAATTTTTTCTTTATTGATTAAGGTATTACATATGTGTCCTTATTCCCCTTTTGCCCCCCCCCACCTCCTCTCATGCCCTCACCCCACTGGTGTCTCTGTCCATTGTTTATGCTTACAAGCATGCATACAAATCCTTTGGTTGATCTCTCCTCCTTACCCCTACCCTCCCCTACCTTCCCTCTGAGGTTTAACAGTCTGATCGATGCTTCTCTGTCTCTAGATCTGTTTTTGTTCATCAGTTTATGTTGTTCATTATATTCCACAAATGAGTGAGATCATATGATATTTATCTTTCTCTGACTGACTTATTTCACTTAGCATAATGCTCTCCAGGTCCATCCATGTTGTTGCAAATGGTAGGAGTTCCTTCCTTTTTACAGCAGCGTAGTATTCGATTGTGTAAATGCACCACAGTTTTTTAATCCACTCTTCTGCTGATGGGCACTTAGGCTGTTTCCAAATCTTAGCTATTGTAAATTGTGCTGCTGTGAACACAGGGATGTATATATCCTTTCTGATTGGTGTTTCTGGTTTCTTGGGATATATTCCTAGAAGTGGGATCACTGGGTCAAATGGGAGTTCCATTTTTAGTTTTTTGAGGAAACTCCATACTGTTCTCCATAGTGGCTGCACCAATCTGCATTCCCACCAGCAGTGCATGAGGGTACCTTTTTCTCTGCATCCTTGCCAGCACTTGTCATTTGTCGATTTGTTAATGATAGCCATTCCGACAGATGTGAGATGGTACCTTGTTGTCATTTGATTTGCATCTCTCAGATGATTAGTGACTTTGAGCATGTTTTCATATGTCTCTTGGCCTTCCTTATATCCTCTTTCGAAAAGTATCTATTTAGGTCTGTTACCCACTTTTTGATTGGGTTGTTTATCTTCCTTTTGTTAAATTGTATGAGTTCCCTGTAAATGTTGGAGATTAAACCCTTATCGGAGATAACATTGGCAAATATGTTCTCCCATGCAGTGGGTTTTCTTGTTGTTTTGTTGATGGTTTCTTTTGCTGTGCAGAAGCTTTTTATTTTGATGTAGTCCCATTTGTTTATTTTCTCTTTAGTTTCCATTGCCCTAGGAGCTGTATTAGTGAAGGTGTTGTTTCAGCATATGTCTGAGATTTTGCTGCCTGTGGATTCCTCTAAGATTTTATGGTTTCCCGTCTTACGTTTAAGGCCTCTATCTATTTTGAGTTTATTTTTGTGTATGGTGTAAGTTGGTGGTCTAGTTTCTTTTTTCTTTTTTTGCACGTATCCGTCCAATTTTCCCAACACCATTTATTGAAGAGACTGTCTTGCCTCCATTGTATGCTCTTGCCTCCTTTGTCAAATATTAATTGAACATAGTGGTTTGGGTCGATTTCTGGATTCTCTATTCTATTCCAATGATCTATATGTGTGTTCTTGTGCCAGTACCAGGCAGTTTTGAGAACAGTGGCTTTGTAATACAGCTTGATATCTGGTATTGAGATCCCTCCTAGTTTGTTCTTCTTTCTCAGGATTGCTGCAGCTATTCGGGGTCTTTTTTTTATTCCAGATGAATTTTTGGAGAGTTCGTTCTAGGTCTGTGAAATATGCCATTGGTATTTTAATGGGGAGTACATTGAATCTAGAGATTGCTTTGGATAATATAGACATTTTATTGAATGGGCATTAGTATCTACATTTTGTTGAATGGCTCTGAGTTATTAAAAAAAAAAAAGGTAGAGGTTGTAAAGAGTGCTATCTTCTTCCATAGGATTTATGTTAATTTTGAGCAAAAAGTTAAAGCACAAGTTATTCATCTTAATCAGATCAGGAACTGAAGTATTCAAGGCTGAAGTTCTGTCTTTGAAATGTCTTATCTGCTGTGGGTTCTCTGTTACTCCTAGGTTGCAGACCTTCAGGAGTTTTAACTGAAAGTCTGATATGTTTACAAGGGCCCTGAACTCTAAGTAACATCTCCTTAGCATTATGAGACTGTAAAAAGTATCTGCTTAGCTTCATGGTCTCTCAATCCTTGACCTCTTATGAATAGACATATGCTTTCGTGGGAAAAATCAGTGTATAATATTGAACTCAGGTAGCTTGAGGGAAGCTCTAACCACCTTCTTTGCCTTTTTGCCTACCACTCCCTACAGAGCTTCTTAGCTTTTTACACCATGCAGTTATGAATCAACCAATATGGAATAATGGCATAAAATTTTGAACTTACCCTCAGTAAATTCTTTCCTTTCTGAGATTTCAACCACCCAAGTCCTGGATGCATGCATAGCTCTCTGATGCCTTCAAATTGATTTTCTTCTATTTTATCTGGATTTCCCAGTTGTTCTTTTAAGAAGGGTTGTCAAAGAACAACTAGCTATTTTATCATAGCCGGTAGTAGAAGTCCAAGAAAGCACTTGCTCTTTCCTATGAACTGAAGTATGGGAGATGAATCCAAGGCTACATTAAGGCCTGTGGACTGAGCGACTGGAAGGACTGACTGTAATTTATAGATATGGGAAAGGCACATGAAAGGAAGGCTTGGCAGGGGACTATCAGGAGTAAATTCTGATATGGCTGCTAAAAAATAAAGAGGAGGTTCCAGTAAACATTTTCAAATATGAGTCTGGAGTTCAGAGCAGAGGTACAGTCAGTCTGGAAATATAAATTTTGAAACCATGAGTATATGGATGGAACTTAAAACCAAGATAGTAGGTGAGGTCACCAAACACTCCCTACAGTATAAATAGAAAAGGAAAATGGTCTAAAGAGTAAGTGGGGGCACATCTAACATTTATGTAGATGTCAGGGAGATGAGGAAAAATTAGCTAAGGAAAATCAGAACTTGAAAGATTAAAGAAAACCTGGGTGAATGAGAGGTCCTAAAATCCAAATGGAGCAGCTATTCCCAGGAAAAGATAGTAAATTGTGCATCAAATACTACTGAAAGACCAAATAAGGGGACTGAAAGGGAACCACTGGGTTAGCAACAGAGAGTCACTGATGACATTATAAGAGTGATTTCAGTGAAGAAGTGGGAGTAAAAGTATGACTGCAATGGGTTTAAAACAAAATGGAAGGAGGATTTCTTTTTCTATCCCAAGTCAAATTACATTAGAAAATTAGTTCCTGGTGCCAATTTTATTGAGGTTTCCAGAAAAATATCCCATCTAAAATTCATCTAATTTCTTGGAACCGATTGATGTAATTCATGTATTCTCAAATCACTAATTCTTTAAGCATAGCTCCTTTAATGTTATCTTCAAGATCTATCTTTGACTAACGATCTTTTTGCCCTAAAATAATTAACAATCAGATATATGATGTAAAGATTTTGTATGGGCTCCACAATCATGAAAAAAAGGTACCTTCTAACACATATACTATAACAAATGCTTGTCCCATGGGGCTCTTCGACAGTTGCCTCTATTTTCTCAATGCAGGACTTGCAACATTTCTGAACTATTCCTGCCAAAATTCAAAAATCTATATATATAAAATCCTAATATGCAAATAGACCGAGCAGCAGAGCAACCAAACAATGGGTCCCTATGATGTGCACTGAACACCATAGAGTGTGTGTGGAACATGGTGGGCATCGACCACGGTGAGATAGTGGAGCAGGTGAGCAGGGGCACCAGACCAAGGCAGGGTACCGGATGCTGTCATTGGGGCAAGCCTCTGGTGATTACTGAAAAGTCTTTGCTCCTGCGCATCGTGATCCCACCTGGCACTTGCACCTGCTGCCAGTGCCAGCCCTGCTTGCACCCACTGCCAGTGCTGGAGCCACCACTCACACTTGCTGCTTGTACCCGGCGCCGGCCCAAATTGCTCAGCACCATCAGTGGTTGCGAGTGGCAGCTGCCGGCCCCAATTGCCCCTCAGGGCTTCTCCACCTCCCCCTGCTCCTGAGGGGCAATCGGGGCTGCCCGCCACCACTTGCATCTGCTGCCAGTGCCCGGCGCCAGTCCTAGTCGCTCAGTGCCATCAGCTGTTGCAAGTGGGGGCTGCCAGCCCCAATCGCCCCTGAGGGCTTCTCCACCTCCCCCTGCTCCTGAGGGGCAATCAGGGCAGCGGCCGCTGCTCATACCCACTGACAGTGCTGGCCCCAATAGCTCATGCCGTCAACGGGTACGAGCAAGGCCAGCGCCATCAGCATGTGGGAGGGGTGGCAGTGGGAGCAGGGCTGCAGGCAGACAGGAGACCAGGAGCATGGTGGGAGGGGCCATGCAGGGGCACAGAGGATGGATGGGCCAAGACTCACTCCTGTGCCCACCGTAGCCTCGCGGCTCACAGTTCCTTTCAAGGTGCACACATTCATGCACTGGGCCCCTAGTATCCCTATAAGACTAGTACGCCCTAAAGAAACAAACACACAAATATACAAACACACACACACACACACACACACACACACACACACACAAGTGCACATACACCCAACTATTAATAGTCACTTCTCAAGCTATAATATTTACTTTAAACCAACTTCAGAGTCCAGGACCTCACAAAAAGAACTCTTATGAACCTTGGAAAGAGAGGGGCATTCTTGATAATCCACAATTTTGACAGGTATTTCTTTCCTTTTTTCTCTTCACAATATTTAATTTCTCAAAAATGCTGAATTAAGAGTGGTCCACCACTAAGATAAAACTCCCAAAACACCACCAGCATTAATCCTCCTTTTAAACATGTGACTCAGTATTTGAACCCATTCAGGGTTCGAAGTTATTCTGGAGATCAGATTGAGAAACTGTGTTCATTTCATCTCTAATAATAAAAAAATGACATTTAAAGTGGTCACTCTGTATCATCACAGAATATGGTGTGCTGTATTATTCAGGAACAAATACCCCTTCTTGCTACCTTCAAGAACAAATACCCCCAAAATCACAGTGACCAAATATTATCATAGTGTTTTCTTGCTAATATAAATTTCAAAGTCTAATTCCTGGTCCTGAGAAGCTTTTCTCCAAGAAGCACCTCAGAAATGCAGGATGCTTCCCATTTTGTGGCTTCAAGGTAGCCCTGACACCTTTAACCAGCAGACAAAAGAAAGAGAGAATGGGGTTTTGCACGAAGAGTTTTGTGGCCAGTCCCAGAATTAGCATGTATCACTCCTCCAACATATCATTGACCAAATGTCGGTCCCATTATTTTCATCTAACTTCAAGGGAAATGGAGAACTGCATTGTTCTCATGTGCTCTAGAAGAGGAAATGTGATTCTTGAGAATTCAGTCAGTTAGTCTCTGCCATAAACTTTCTTCTGGCCATCAGATTTTTAGCTCACTCTTCCTCCTACATGCAAAGTACATTCACCCCCTCACCAGTGAGGACAACCCAAAGTTACACCCAATCATTACATCTAACTCAGATTCAGGATCTCCACACACTGCTCAGTCCTTCCATTAGGGAATGGATAGAGTTCCTTGTGTTCTGATGACCTATGAATTAAATGGTAAGTTATCTGCCCCCCATCATCATACACACAGCAAATACACAATGGTAGAACAGAGGCATGATAACAGTAATAAATGCTCCCATTTATAGAGGGAACAAGTGAAAAAAAGCGTAATAGGCAATGGCCTACAGAAATACTAAAGTCCCTTTGGGTAGAAAATGAAAAGAACCCTAAAACAGAGGCAGTAAAAAGTGTTTGATAAGGTTTTTCCAATGTTCTCCAAGAGGAATAACTAGTCCATCCTCCTCTGTGGTCTTGGCTCCACCCTCTATGAGTTTCACTTTGTCCACTGTTCTCTTTGTCCACACGTGAAGTGGGAGCAACAAAGCATGCCCTTTGGGAGCCTTGCAAGTCAGCCTCATGCATATGGGAGTTGGGGGTCCCAGTGTCATGTGAAGTCTGAAGTGGTCAAAACTGTTTTGTTTGTGTGTGTTTGTTTAGTTGTGGTTTATTTGAAAATAAAAATGCCTCCAAAACTTAATAGGCTTTTGATCAATTTGCTCCCAGCCATTATATGTGCCAGAAACCACATTGAAAGATCTTTCCTAGACATAATTCTCAAATACTTTTTATCTCTCTGCTTCCTTGCCACCATACTAATCTCTCTCAGTTTAATAATAGCTAACTTGAGGCTCTAACTTTAAATGGGGAATACCCTCTCCTCAAACTGATCTTTTCTGTGAATCACTTTATTCACACTGAAATGATTTGCTGGGCTATTAGTGCTTAACAGGTTTTTCTGTGTATTTTTTTTAATTTCCATTTCTCTCATTTAGATTCTACAAACAGCAGACTTTTTATTTTTTAACAGCTGACTTTTTCAACCCTGCAAAACTAAATTTTCTGATTCCCTTTATTCCCTTGCAAACAAGCCATTTCTCTCTCGAGCTTTCTCTTGGCCAATACAACCAATAAAAACCACACACCACTAGAGTTATCCTTCTCATTTCTTCCCTCAGAGTTCAGTTTCAATAGGCACGTGTTCTACCTTCCAAGTGTTCACAGGAGAAAGTTTACCCAATGTCTTGCCACTGCATAACAAGATTAGCATTTTTCCAGCTGCCAGTTTTTGTTTCTTTACTGGCCATAGCCAATTGCCAAGCTAATCACAATACTTCAAATTTTTGTTATGAAAGAACCCCATTTTAAAATATAAACATCTGTATTTGAATAGTCCACTGCCATAGCAAACAGCCCAAAATCTTATTGGTTTTATGCAACAAAAATATTTTTCAGTCAAATCCAATGCAAATATTCCTAGTTTGGTGATTCTCTTAAGTGGTTCTCTGGCAAACTGTGATTTAGTAAACTACGTGATTCTACTTTATGGCGTTGCCATTTTACAAGGTAATCCTAGAATAATCCAGTCAGCAGATGGGAGAGGTGAGAGGATGTAACTCACATTATTTATAACCATGCCTAGAACTGATATATATAAATTCTGTACACATTTTTTTTCTAGAATTCAATCACATAGCCCCAACCTAATGGCAAAATTTGGAATAGAGATTATCATCCAGTCTGAGTGACGAGGGAAGGAGATAAAAGGCAAATACAAGAAGCACATTTATGTAAAGGCTAGTAATAAAAAAGAGCTGGCAGACACCCGATATTTGCCAGGCCTGGGGCCAAGAGTACACAAACAAAGGCCCACATTCTACATATTTAATACTTAAAAGTTGTAAATTAAGCTGACACAATGTTAAATAAAATACACTTTATCCTCCTATCTTGAAAAATATATTAGCATAACATTCTGGAATGCCAGGTTGAATTCCACACCAGAAGGTGGTGCCTTTGAGAGGAACTGGCCCCTGGTGCCCATCTTCCTCCTTCTCCCACCCTGGATTCATTTTATACCATAAGGGGCCTCTCAAGCATACAGGGAGATATCCCAGTGTGCACATTTGACCTTGTCCACACCACCTCAGCAAAGAGCCACATCCGGGTCCATCAAGAGGATGATCCAGGGCAACAGGTATATATTGGAAGTCAGCTTGTGCTGTTTAAAAGGAAATTCCTGGGTCCTGAGTATCCAGAATATGGTCTAGGTGGAAGAGGAACATGGATTCTGGCTGAGCACATCCACTAGGCCCCACAGAATCCTCACATTGTGGGCAAGGGCATAGCCATAGGAAGCCCAGAGCAGGACTCTCTGAAGAATCTGACTGAAATCTTTGAGTCTCCATCTAACCATAAAAGAGTAACAGATCAAATTTATTCCACTGCTTCCACTATAAGACTTGAATTACAAATAATGCTAAAGGAAGTTCTGCAGTCATAGGGAAATGATACCAGATGATAATTTAAAACTACACAAAGAAATAAAGATTGGCAGAATAATACATATGTGGGCAAATATAAGATAGGTCTCATTTTTAATCTCTTTGAAATATAATTGACTATTTAAAGATATATCACAAAAACTCTAAGCTACAAAAAGCTAGAGTGGCTACATTAATATCAGACAAAGATTTCAACACCAAAAAATGGTCAGGAATAAAGAGAAATATCTATATAATAAAAACCTAAGCGACCATTATGGCAGAATGACCAGAATGACCAGTTGCTATGATGTGCACTGGCAGACACTCAACGCAGGAGCTGCCCCCTGGTAGTCAGTGCACTCCCACAGGGGGAGCGCTGCTCAGCCAAAAGCCGGGCTTACGGCTGGTTAGTGTAGTGGCAATGGCGGGAGCCTCTCCCACCTCCACGGCAGCAGTAAGGAGCAGTGAGCCAAGTGGTAAGTAGCGAGGGATCCCGGATTGCGAAAGGGATGAGAAAGGGATGTCCATCTACTGGCTTAAGCCCAATCCCCCTAAGCCGGCAGGCGGACAATCCCCAAGGGGTCCCGGACTGCCAGAGGGCACAGGCTGTGCTGAGGGGGCTCCCCCCACATCCCCTCCCGCCCAGTGCACAAATTTCGTGCACTGGGCCTCTAGCTTTATAATAATAAAGGCACTATTTCACCCAAAGGACATAACAATCCTGAATTTTACTAGTATGCTCCTAATAGAGCTTCAAAATACATAACACAAAATTGGTAGAACTAAAAGAGGAAACAAATTAATAATACAACTGAAAGGGGAAATAAACTGTCACAATTACAGTAGCTGATTGTGACACTCTTCTACCAGTAATTGATAGACAAAGATAGAAAATCAGCAATACTATAAAACACTTGAATAATTGTCTCAACCATCTTGACCTAGTTGACCTTTCTAAAAAACTCCACACAGCAACAGAAAACAGTCTTTTCCAGTGAACATAAAACATTTGCCAAAGGGGGATAAAAACCCATATGCTAGGTCATAAAACAGGTCTCAAAGGGATTAAAATGCTACAAAGTATGTTCTCTGAGCATAACAGAATTAAACTAAAAACCACTAGCAAAAAAAATAACTGGAAAATCCTCAAATAACAAAGAAATTAAACACAATATCTCTAAATAATGCATGAATCAAGAAAAAAATCATTGGTGAACACGCAATATAATATACAAATGATGTATTATAGAACTCTACACCTGAAACCTATATAATTTTATTCATCAGTTTCACTCCAATAAATTCAATAAAGTAGAAAAAAAAGAAAAGATAGGAAAAAAATGGGGCAAGAGGAGGTAAACTTGTATTTATTTGCAAATGAAATGATTGTATACCTAAAAGCCCAAGAGAAAAAAAAAACTACACAACTAATAAAATAATTCAGTGAAATGGCTGAGCGCAACACTAATGTATAGTAATTAATACATAAACAAAAATTATTTAGGATATAAATAATGGGAAAACTTATTAGATTCTATTCTAACAACAGAAACAATAAAGGAAACAAAAATATGCAAAATCTATGTGAAGGAAATATATAAAATAAACAAAACTTGAAAAAGAATAAAAGTATGCCATGTTCTTTGATAAAAAGACTTAGCATAATAGGAATGTGAAAATAAATCCTTATATGTTTAAGACCACTAACATGGACTTCCGTTACTGGCAACCAAATAAAATTGATAAGAAAAAAGAAAAAAATCACAAGAGAAATTTGAAAATATTTCAAACTGAATAAAAATGCAAATGCATGCAAATTTATGAGCTACAGCTAAGTCAACACTTATAGAGAATTTTTAGTATTAATTGTTGACAATAGAAAGAATATGTGTCAGATCAATGATCTAAGATTCCATTTAAAAAACTAGAAAGAGGTAGTTCAATGAAACAGAAGTGAGGCCAGAAATAAGCCCATATATTTTTGGTCCTTTGATTTTCGACAAAGTGCCAAGGTTAATTCATTTTGGAAAGGACAGACTTCCCACCAGATGGAGCTGGAACAATTGGCTATCCATATATCATTAAAAAGAAGAAGTTAACCATGATCCTGAACTCACACTGAAATGAATCATAGACCTTAATCTTACACCTAAAACTAGAAAAATTCTAGAAAAAAAATGTGGAAGAAAATCTTTATATCTAGAATGCTTAAGAATTCCTACAAATCAATAAAACAAAGAAAACCCAATTTTTTTTATTGCTTAAAGTATTACAAAGGGTATTACATATGTGTCCTTTTTTCCCCCCGCCCTTGACAGTCCCCTAGCCTCCCCTATCCCCCAGGGTCTTATGTCCATTGGGTATGCTTATATGCATGCATACAAGTCCTTTGGTTGATCTCTTACCCCCCTCCCTCCTGCCCCCCAACCCTCCCCGGCCTTCCCGCTGCAGTTTGACAATCTGTTTGAGGCAGCTCTGCCTCTGTATCTATTATTGTTCAAAAGTTTATAATGGTCTCTATTATCCATGAATGAGTGAGATCATGTGGTATTTTTCCTTCATTGACTGGCTTATTTCACTTAGCATAATGCTCTCCAGTTCCATCCATGCCATTGCAAATGATAAGAGTTCCTTCCTTTTTACAGCAGCATAGTATTCCATCGTGTAGATGTACCACAGTTTTCTAATAGAAAACCCAATTTTTTACATGGACAAAAGATTTGAACAGACACATTATCAAAGAATGATGAATATGCACTGAAAGGGTGCTCAACTTCACCAGTTATCAGAGAAATGCACATTGAAACCACAAAGAATAACCATTACACACCCACCAGAACGTGCAAAGTTAAAAAGACTTGAGTACTGAGTGCTGGAAAGATTGTGGAGAGATGGGAACTACAATCATAGATTGCTTGGAAATGTAAAAGGGTACTATCACCTTGGAAAAAATTAAGCTTCCACTCACCTTAAGATCCAAATATCCTACTTTTAGATAGTTACTCCAGAAAAATAAAAGCCTATGTCCACACAAGGACTTGTATTCAAATTTTTATAGCAGTGTTATTCATAATAGCTCAAAACTGTAAACAACACAAATGTCTGCCTGGCGTTTGGATAATAACCGTATACTTCTCGGCTATGCTAGTAAAAAGGAACAAACTACTGATATGGAACAGAAGAGGTTAATCTCCAAACTGTCATGCTGAGTGATGGGAGGCAGCCACAAAAGACCAACTGCTGTATACTTTCCATTTACACACAATTTTAGAAAAGACAAAACTGTAATATCAGAAGGAAGGCTCATGGTTGCCAAGGCCCAAGAGTAGGGGGAGAAGACTGATTGCAAAGTGGCACAAAGACATTTTTAGGGTGATGGAAGTGTCCTCTTTCATGATTATGGTAGTGGTTACATAACTCTATCAGCCAAGCATTATCAAACTGTGCTCTGATAATTAATGAATGCTATTTACATATAGTATATATCAATATAACTTATTTTTTTAATGTGAAGGTGAGGATGCACTTGCATGTGTCTAAGAGCAGAAGTTACAAACAAAAACTTAATAAACAAAACTACAAAGTTATAATTTATAAGGCCATCCAGATTAACAAGGAGAGACCTTGGTCAGTGTGTTAATAGAAGTCTAGGATTAACAACCACCACCACCCACCACCAACATCTAACATTTAATGAGGGTTTCTACTATATTTCTAATATGGCTGGCCAGGTATAGCCATGAGAAGAGACAGAGAGAGGCTCAGAAAAACAAAGTTTGATATACTCACAAGTCCAAGAGGCAGGAGACATAGCACATTACCAGCGCCACATGGGAAAACACCAGGGAAATCCGGAGGCAGAGTCAGGAAAGGGGAGCACCTGGGCATGGCCTTTATTGGGGTTTGTGCAGGAAGGACAAAGCAGGGCAGGTAAACAGTTTCGGAGTGGCTAGTTTGAATCATTTCAATGGCCTTTGGGCTAAAAGGGTGGAATCTAGTTGCTGGGTCCCTGGCTTTGGGTTAATTGAGGTAGAGGACTAGTGCCTCCTAGGGTGCAAAGGTCAGATAGAGAAGATAGGGCTCTGGATTGGTTAGTTTACAGGTCAAGACATGATCCCAGCTGGGCCCTCAGTTCTAAGAACTTTCTACCTCAGGGAAGGGCAGCCTCCCCCCAGCAGGAGGAGTTCTTGTGTGTTTTTTAAGATGCCAAAATAGCATAATAGGCAGAAAATTTATATTTGCGCATGAATATGTATACGTATTTAAACATACAATTTCCTATGTACCACAAACACTTCTAATCTTTTTGAATTGACTTCTTTACATTTATCTTTATTGTTGTAAGTATTACAAATGTCCCCTTTTTTCCTCACTGATACCCTCCACCCAACACCCTCCATCACCCTCCCCGCAGGCCTTCACTGCACTATTGTATGTTATGCATGGGTTATGCATATCCTACATAATAAAGAGCTAATATGCTAATGGTCATGACACCCTCACACCATAACGACCGATCAGCAGGAGGCTGCGTGTGCAGCAGGTGCAGGTGGGAGGGGCTGTGACGCTGCGTCCCCGGCTGGTGCTGGGTGGGGATGCAGCGTCACGTCCCTGGCCAGCACTAGGCAGGGACTTGATGCTGCATCCCCACCCCCACCGGCAGGGCTTGATGGGGGTGGGGCCAGCCGGGTCTGGGTCTTGCCCAATGGGGGTGGGGCCGGCCGGGTCTGGGTCTTGCCCAATGGGGGTGGGGCTGGCTGGGGCTGGCCCTCTTCCCTTTTAGTGTGCATAAATTTCATGCACCAGGCCACTAGTATTCATATAAATTCTTTGGCTAATCTCTTCCCACCACCCATGCCCCATGCCCCTACCTTCCCTCTGAGATTCCTTTGTCCCTTCCATGCTTCTATGTCTCTGGATCTATTTTGTTCATCAGTTTATTTTGTTCATTAGATTCCACATAAGAGCAAGGTCATGTGATACTTGTCTTTCTTTGACTGGCTTATTTCACTTAACATAATACGCTCAGGTCCCTCCAGGCGCTCTCAAAGGGTAAGAGACTTTTTTCTGGATGGCAACCCTAGTAGTGAGTTAAACTCTTTAATGCTGCATGCCAGAGAAAAACCAGAGTGGCCTATTGTTTTGTGCTAATCAGGTGCTTAGCTATGAGAAGGGTGCAATTGAAGACAAATATCTATAGATTGAAGGTGAACTGGAAGTAAAAAAGCAAAAACTAAGAATGTGTGTATAATACTTCTTTAAGACCGCTGTGAAGAAAACACATGATACAGAATTAGACTCAAAGGAAGATTTGGTGTTTTTAGATTCTGGGGTGTTTAACATGTTTACATAGTAAGGGATAGGAGCTGAGAAAGATACAGATATTGAAAATATGAGTAGTTATGAAAATACATAAAAAAGGAGAACTTGGATGAATTACTTGACCTCTTTGACCCTCACCTATTTCTTGATCTGTAAAAATAGTCATCATTATCCAAACTGCCAAAATTTTGGTGAGAATTTAGTGAAATAAAATGAAATATAGCACATTTAGCACATATTCTAGCATAAAGTATCGCTCAATAAATTATCATTTTATTTCTTCCCCCTTCTTTTTCTTCTAATATCACACCCCTACTCGTTCTCTGAAGTCCAAACCAGCTGCAAAATATAAACTTGCCATATTTCTTCACCTTTTCAGGTTTTTCTTTGAATCATTTTCAAAGTAGCAGGTGCAGGGGGAGCTGGAGAACTTCAAATAAGTTATTGAGAACCTGATAGATGTCAATGGCTACCTCCCAAGGCTGCCTAGGAAATGAAGCATAGCAATAAATGTCATGCTTTTTGGAGATGAAGGAGATAAGAAGAAAAACTGAAATAAGAGAACACATTAACCTCAAGGATAAACATTTACTGAGTTTGTTAGTGAAGCAGAATTACTGATATTTTTATCTCAGATGATCGTAGCATTAAACTATACAGGCCAAAGTATTGTATCCTTGATTGCTTTCCTTAAGTGACATTAGCCATGTAAATCAACGAGGCAAATGAACTATGTAGAATTAACTTAACTAAACAAATGGGGGGTGAGAGTGAATATTGGTTTGTTTGTTTTTTTTAAATATCCTAGGGCAAGAGAAACAAAGGCAAAAATAAACTATGGATGAAAAAGGGATCACATGCTGACCTGACAAGCTCAGGGAAGGCCTGCATGCAGTCTTGCAAATTCAAAGACCTAATGTAACCACAAAGGATGGTCTGAAATTAAAACTTTAACTAAAAGCAGTTATGGTGGGTAGTCACGGAGTAGGCCTGTATCTTCCCTGACAAAGGTCAGTCTTTACCTTAATTGACTCTATTGTCTTTTTGCATCTACAATAACATATCATTGAAACGTCAGGGTAACTTGTAACTTCCCTTTTTCCCGACCCCTCAGGCCACAACCAAATGTCCTGGGCTCCAGGATGGGTACCACACATTCCTTCATTGTTATTTTTATCATGTTAATTGTTGACTGTTAACTATCTTAAAAATGGAACTGCTGTTTGACCCAGTGATCCCACTTTTGAGAATATATCCTAAAAACCCCAAAACACCAATCAGAAAGGATATATGCACCTTATGTTCATGCATCAAAATTTACAATAGCTAAGATTTGGAAACAGCCCAAGTGCCCATCAGTAGATGAATGGATAAAAAGCTGTGGGACATTTATACAATGGAATACTATGCGACTGTGAAAAAGGGGGATCTCTTACCATTTGGGACAGCATGGATGAATCTGGAGATTATTATGCTAAATGAAATAAGCCAATCAGAGAAAGACATATATCGCATGAGTGCACTTACTTGTGGAATGTAGTGAACAAAATGAATTGACCAAAAAATAAGACCTGAAACATGGAGGCATGGAACAGACTGACATACCTCAATGAGGGGGTGAGGGGACGAGGAGAGGTAAACCAAAGAACTTATATACTTATATGCATATCCCATAGACAAGGACAATAGGATAGTGAAGACCTGGGGGTGAGGCTAGGGGCTGGTTGGAGGGCGGTAAAGGGGAGGGGGAGAGAATGGGAGACATCTATAATACTGTCAACAATAAATGTGTATGTAAATATAAAAATAAATTTTAAAAATTTAAACTACAATGACAGCTCCAGGGACATATAAAGGCAGTCAGGAAATGTCAAAGATTAAAATTTTAATTAAAACATTTGGTTTCTTCTTAAAACAAGCTGCAATGTTGTCCCTTTTTTGACATTTAGAAAGCTGAAATTCTTCTCTACAGTGTATCCTTGACTAATATACTTCTTCATTTTAAAAAAATCAGTGAGAATAATAGTTATTTTTTAGAGTTCAAAAAGTATGCCCTCATTGGGGGCAGGTATCATGGAATCAAACTTTGTCATTACACCAAAGGTAAAAAATCTGTAGAAATCTTTGCTTAAAATCCTCTGGAGAATACTCTGTATTCCTCTGATTAATGAGCAGAGAGTCAGTCACTTCATGGCTCTCTGTAGCACCCGTATTAGCATACCTGTAAAGAAAGGGCACTAGAGTGGCTAGAGTAAAAATGGGCTTCCATGCAGCACAGATAGGGTACATTTCAGAGAAAGTGGGTCTGTGCATGAAGCCATGCATCAGCGACACAGACTTACATGCTCCTCGCACTTAGAAAGCACATATAAACCTGTGTGTACATGTCTGTGTATATAATGTGTGCATAAGAATCTTTTGAAGATCTAATTAAAATACAGATTCTTGTTCCCCCCAACTCAGCCCCCCACTCTCCCAACTTTATTAATAAGTCTCAGGTTGACTCCTGCAGGAGTAGCATTTTTAACTATCATCCCAACTGATTTTAAGCAGGAGATCTGAAGACCATACTTGCAAAAACACTGTTACTGAGCTATTTTTAAGTTACTCAACATGAGAAAAAGAATGATGCTGTAATTAATACCTTTATCTGAGCTGATCTTACCTTCAGCAGAGTAAAGTAACCTAAGTTATCTGATGTCTGGACTTCTGGGTCCATTCTGTAATTAGAGGGCATACTGAAGAGGTGCTTTCTCTTTGTAAGTCATGCATTAATTTCCATTCACACTCAGAGAAGAATTACTCATGCAAGCATAGGTAGGCACCTTTGTAGTGTGCTACATATGTAAAGCTATTGGAGACCACCCACCAAGGCCTTGGCTTTTATGTTTCTTGACATGTTTCACCTCTAGTGAGCTGCATATCAACTCTCTATTCCACTCCCATGACCACACCCTACACACAGTTGAGCTTCACCCAGATCTGTTGAAACTGGAAAATTGTTTAATATTCCCCCCAATGACCACAAAACTCTGTTCTTCCACACTCTGTAGTCCGGAGACCTCTGCTCCTCCACTCATCTCCCTTCGCCTCATCAGAGTCCACCCGCCTTTACTTTTCTTGTTCATTTTGGATTTCATCATCTCAACAACTTTCTTGATACTCAGCGCAACTCCTTTCTTCTTTATCATTCTATCTTTCATACCTGAAAAAACGCAATCCCACTAACCATTTTCTTGGAACTCAAACAGGGATGTTCAGCTGTTAGAGAAACTTGAAAAACAATCAGATGATTCCAACTCTAAATTCACGATTTACAAACTTCAGCCAGGTTCTCAAACTTCTCAGAAATCCTTGTTTTATTTTATTAGTGCACAGTCTCCCATTCTCTATCGTAGCTATTTCCAATCTTTAACACTGTCTTCAAACTTCTTGACTGCTCATTCTGAGGGGAAAATTCATCTCCTATTCTATAGAGAAAATAAAACATACCATTCAAGAACCCCTATACTTTCTGTCTCCAAACAACACAGTGCCTACACATGCCCCTGTTATAATAAATAAAATATCCCCTTTCCTGTCTCCAGAGAATCCTACCATGGTTCCCTGCATCGCTTTCCCTTCTTTTGTTTCTCAAAGTATCATCTGTGCATCACCCTCATCGTATCACCTAGATGCAGAAGGCTTGACCAGGTACAGAAGCCTCAGTTCACTCCTGCTGAATCCGATTCTCTAGATTTGGCATCAAACAAGCATGCATTCTGTATGCTTTCAGGTGATGCTTGTTCTTCCTCAGGTATGACAATGACTGACCTGCAGCCTCATCAGAGACCTACATTGTTCACTTCCCCTCATCCCTGGGTCTTAGGTTTCTCTCATCTATATTTAAATTTACATAATTTTCTCATCAACCTTAATTGTCTGGTCCTCACCCAGTTAGATTCTTTTTTTTCTTCTGCTTCATGGGCATAATTTTTCTACTACATTTACTTTCTATACTTACTACACTGACATTCCCTATTCTTTTCTTTTCTTTTTAAAATATATTTTTATTGATTTCAGAGAGGAAGGGAGAGGGAGAGACAGAAACATCAATGATGAGAGAGAATCATTTATCGACTGCCTCTTGCACACCTCCTCCAGGGGATCGAGCCCACAACTTGGACAGGTGCCCTTGACCAGAATCGAGCTGGGACCCTTCAGTCCGCAGGCTAAGGCTCTGTCCACTGAGCCAAACCAGCTAGGGCTGACATTCCCTTTTCAATCAACTGCCCTCACCACCACCATTCCCATCTACTGGAATGACTATGAAAATCACTAATCACCTCACTGCTGAATCTAGGAGGTGTGTTTCTGGCCTTATCTTACTTGACCTGTTGGCAGCATTTAACTCAGGTGACCTCCTACCTGGACTTCCCTGACACTATCCAAGTTGCTCCTTCTCTGTCATGGCTCACACCCATTCTCTGCCCAACTCTATTCTCACTCACTCCACTGCAATTTCCATACTTTTGTTCAAACTACCTCCATCTTTTGCCTCTACACTATTATAACCTACTTCCCTGTGAGCTATGTTGCAGCAGCAGATTTTTCAAATATAAAAATCATGTTCTCTTTAGTATTAAATGCTTCCATCGCTCCCCGCTGCCTTAAAATACCATCCTGAATCTTAGCCATGGATCATCAA
The DNA here is from genome assembly GCF_014108235.1 of Myotis myotis. Classification (NCBI taxonomy): domain Eukaryota; kingdom Metazoa; phylum Chordata; class Mammalia; order Chiroptera; family Vespertilionidae; genus Myotis; species Myotis myotis. Next base: position 17,602,021 of record NW_023416335.1, read on the forward strand.
GCCCACATCAGCTAGTCTCTGCTCTTCCCTCTCAACTCTCCCCACAAATCTTGTCCCACCGCCAGATGCCAACTCCGCTGAACTGCTTGCAGCTCCTCACACCCACCTAGTTTTCCTCCGCTCTCTCCTCCCGCACCCTTTGCTCAGATGAGGCCTACTCCTCCTCTGGTGTCACCTTAAATATCTTTTCTTCTAGGAAGCCATGCCAGTTTGGCTCAAAATAGGCCCGGATGACCTTCAAGTTTAGAAGCAGGATTTTATGGTTTTTCCAGTTTATACATCTGATAATTCACATTATTACATTTTAGTTAGAGCCTGAGGAATGCATTCCAGCCTTGGCTTTGGCTTCAACGTGTGGAACAAAAGCATTTCGGGGGGAAAAAATACTCAGCCATATGCGTCCGATAGGTTGTCCCTGTGAAAATATATCTGGGCTGGATATGAGCCTGCATCCAAATGAGGACTCCTAGGCTCGATCCCATGTCACAACCAAAACAAAGTTAAAGTGACCCTTGGGATAGCTGACAGGTCATCACAGCTGTTCTGGTATGGATGCAGGCAGAGTGCTCTAGGTGATAGACACTATTGCCATAGGAATAGCTCTGGTGTATTAAATAGGCATTAAAAAATAGTCCAGCTGCACATGAAGAGTCACTTGGGCTTGGGAGGGAGAGGTGAAGGGTCAAAGCCGAGGTTAAGCTCTGAATTAAGAACATGCTTGGCCCTCAAAAAATTTAAGACAAGAGAAGAGATAAATATTTTATCTAACACCAGAACCTAACGTGGAAAGAACAGATATTTTCTTCCATTTTTCAAACAAAATTCAGTAAGTGACCGACCTCCAGTACAGGTGATGGTAACTGCATCACCTAGAAGCATTGGGCCTGCCTTTGTCAACAACATGAGGCTCAGATTTTAATTCTGTGAAACTCAGCTTCAGAGGCAGAGGTTTAGACAAGGGATAGAAATGGTAAACCGGAGAATGTCAATCAGTACAGGCAACAATAGTCCTACCCTCCTTGGTCTCCCCAAACACCCAGAGCTGGGGGGATCTGAGGACTCTGAATTGCTGAACTTATTGTAAAATGAATCATACCACCATTCACTTCTATAGCTATCTGGACACTCAGTCATCTGCCCTCTGCATTAGACCCTCCAATACTATCACTGCATCCTCCTTGGAGCATTGGCTCACTCATTCATTCATTCACTCATCAATCATTCAACAAATATTCACTGAGACCAGGCACTAGAGACACAGTAATTAATAGGCCAGACAACATCCTTGACCTCATTGAGCTAAGACTCTAGTTGGGGAAATAATAAATAAACAAATATACATGCAAAATAATATAGGGGAGTGATAAGGGTTATGAAGGAAAAAAAACCTAGGGAAAAAATGAATGCTGTTTCTGATAGAGTGGCTCAGAAGAGCCTTTTGAGAGTAATGTGATCATTTTCATATGGTAATGCTATGTTTAAATTTTTGAGGAACCGCCATAGTATTTTCCATAGCAGCTGCACCATTTTATATTATTGGATTTCTGTTTTAGAAGAATCATTCTGGCTGCTGAGTGGAAAATAGATTGTGGAGGGATAGGAATAGAATCAGGGAACCTAGTTAGGGGGCTGTTGCAATGTTGCAGGCAGTCAGTGAAATGTTGATTACAATGCTCTGCTGGCTGGGGGTTTAGAAGACTAGTGAAGGCACCAATCATGGTGATGCTGGGCTTGATGCAGACCACCAGGCTCACAACAGGAACAGAACAAGTGTGGGGGCGGGGGGAGGAGGGGATAGATGATTCAATTCACACTCTGCTTAGTCAACAGTCTCTGTGGGAACACTGCCAAACTTGGCTGGAGGCTGAGAAGTATGACAGATACTGCATACAACATCTCACACACTCAAATATTCAGCTAAAGAGAGTGGGAAGCAAGGCAGGCCCCTCCTTTGGAAATCAACTCTCAGGGGAAGACATGAATCTAAGGGACCTGCAAGGCACCACCATTCACTGATTTGGCTAGTCCTTTGGTCATTGAGTATGACTTCAGGGCCAGACTAAGGAATGCAGTTTGTTCTTTTTAAGAGAAAACTGCCACTTCTCATTTGTGTTTAGGCGCAGGGACTTGGAAGGATTTGGAGATATAGGGAGCTGCGATTTCTCAACCCTGCAGTTGTTTCTAACAATGTTCAGTTATTTTATTTTTGAGAAAAACCAGCACGCCTTTTGCTCAGTAGATCTAAATAGTCATCGAAATTGTTTTGTTAATAATGACATTTAATAAATGGCTTCTGTTTCACGCTTTTAGAATATGATCCACAAATTTTTATGGGAACCTAAAGAGTTCCTGAACTTTTAAAATGACAAGCATTTCATTTAAAATTACTGGGCTGACCCACTTCGGATAAGAAGAGGTGTGCATTTGTTTTAACCCAGTGATCTATTTTAGAATAAGAGCACAATACAGGCAGCTAGAAAAGTTAAGCCTTGAAAAAATTGACTCGTCTAATTCCCTACTATCCAATTAGCAGTTTTTCATTTGCAGAGTATGCACATCCCACTGCTCTAGGAGAGCCTTTGAACCCCGAGCCATAAAATCTTATTGCTGATTTTCTACTGAAATTCCCTCTCCAGTCGGATTATATACTAAACCAGAGGCTCAGATAAGAGACGGTGGACAGGGACCTCTCATGAAAAAAGTTAACAAAGCGTAACTAAACAGCTAAAGTGATCAGGGAAAAACTGGGGAGGACCTATAAGATTTTTGGAAGCATTTCCTCACCAAAGTACTTGGTGGTTTTTTTTTTTGTTTTCATCATAAAATATTACTTAACACATTCGTATGTTTCTAGGCTTGTCCACATAGGAATAACAATAGTCATTTGCATTTAAGTGTTTAGTTTAAGAAGTGATTTCCTTATGCAATATTTCATTTAAATGGAAAAGACTTCTACGAAGTAGGTGACCCCACTTTCTAGATGTACAAAGTCTAGGTTCCTTATTCAAGTCACACGCCTCTTCTTCTTAAATACTCTGGTCAGCAGTACCTCAGAAGACATTCGTGGAAATAATTTCATTACATTTTAGGTACGTGGAAAAGAGGCTTTTCAATTAGGATGCTAAGTTTATTTTAAAAAGAATGAGGGTGTGTCTGTTGTCACTTGAGAATGGGGTGGCTGCTCATGCTCTGTGCCCTAAGGAAAGGCAGAGAGCGTCATGGTTTATGCTCAAGCTCCGGGAGTGGTGGTCCTGGCATCTGAACCCAGATCTGTCCAGACTTACCATGTGACCACAGGGAAGCTCAATAACCTAAGCCTCAGTTTTACTAATATGCAATGTGGGGAAAATAATAGTGTCCCCCTTGGAAGGCACATGGGCATTTCTTTAATAAATTGTCAGCTGAATCCAAGGCGGTAGGCAAAGCCACATCCTGGATACGCATTTTGCCAAAAAGGCAGAAGTGTTCTCAGCTTGACCTTCATTTTTGCCCAGGTGTCTGGGAGTGGGTTTTATTATGTAAATCCAGCCAAGCACCAGGAAGGAATACGGGCCCACCCTTTGTCTTAACCTTTGGTGAAACTTCCTGGTATTTGGGGTATAAAATAAACAGGCTGTTTCGGTGCTGGGTCCCTGTCTCTCCATCAGAAGAGGGCAGTGGTCCCACAAGGTCCCAGCTTTTTCTTCCATCTCTGTGTCTGTCTCTTTCTTTCATTTTCTCAATCCCCAGCTGCTCTTACTCAAAGAACCGGACCACTCTCTAGCCATGCTGGACGCGGAAATGAGAGAACCCTCCATATCCCCCACTCAGGGAGGCTCTGAGAACTGAATGTAATGCTGATCATAAAGTTTGCCCAGCGCCTGGCACACAGTAGGTACCCAGTGAGAGCTAACCATTGTAATGACTCTTGTTCCTACCCTCCTCCCACCATACCCCCAAAGAAACCTCCTAAAAGCCAGTAGGGTGAGAAGTCACACAGCTGATGGAGCTGCCAAGTTTGAGCTTAGGGAGTCCTCTCGTAGCTTAATAGGCATGAGCAGCTTAGCATTCGGAATAGGGCCATGGCAAGGAGACCAGCCAGAACAAACTGGACAAATACAGAAAGGAGTTTCTTCTCTTCCTGGCTCTGAAATACTGTTGTTGGCAAATGCCCTCTGGGCTCAGAGAGGATGGTCCATCTGACTCTCTGTGGCTCACCACTAGTGAAGTACTCTTTAAGAAGAAAGGATTTGCTTTTTTAGCCATTTGGTTGCCCAACCTATTTTTAGAACTCGAGCACTCTTTTAGTGCTTTTATTTCAATCACATATCCTATTCTAAAAATACTGTATAACCCATAGTTTATCTTTAATTCTAATACTTTCAAAGTCATTTCATTTTTAAACTTTGATATCCTTAGACTGTTTTGTATCTATTGGTTGCACTAAAATAGAAGCTGGCTTTGGCCAGTGTGGCTCATTTGGTTGGAGTGTCATCCCATAAACCAAAAGGTGGTGGATTAGATTCCCCATCAGGGCACATACCCTGGTTGCAGGTTCAACCCCTAGTTAGGACACATGTGGGAGGCAACCAATTGGTATTTCTCTCACATCGATGTTTCTTTCTCTCTCTTTTTCTCTCCCACCCTCCCTTTCTCTCTCTAAGGTTAATTTAAAAATAAATAAAATAAAATAAAATAAAAGCTGTTTCATGAATGCTGAAAATGTTGATTCAGTGGATAAATGTGAAGTATATAAAGGTGTAGGAAATTTGTAGTTTAAAATTGTTACCTAAAGAATATATGCTGGCCTATGTAATTGAAACATCTGTCTGTGAGTTGTCAAAAATGATAGAGTTGTACCTTTAAGAACAGTGAATGTGATCCCCTGATGGATGTGTCCTTATAACTTTTACATAGGTCCCAGTGCACAAAAATATTTTCTACCTTTCTTTTTCTCAAATTTTCCCCAATCTCTTTCTCCACTCCAACAAATAGCTCTGAGAGATTGACTGTACAGACACCACTAACTGTCCCCAAATCTGTTCTCTCTCTTTGGGATCACATTTTCTGGATTGTCTTGCAGTTTGATCACATTCCCCAATGGGTTGCAAGTGGATGTGATGTCTCCAGAACAGGCCTATATGTCCCCTCATTCTCTTGCCCTTCTTCTGTGCAGAAATGGAGATATTCAGAGAGATCCTAGAAGTCACATGTTGAAGAGCTCAGAGTAGACCACTACATGGAGGAGTCCCATCCCACTGACCTGAACCTCAGCCTTGTACTGTTGGAGACAAATAAGTAAACTAGATGTCTTTTGGTCATTAAGTGTACAAGGCCTTCTATTACTATAACTTAACCTACCTTAACTAATGAAAAAGCTGATGTTATAGACTATGTCCTTTATCTATGCACTAGAGGCCCGATGCACAAAAATTCGTGCAAGAGTAGGCCTTCCTTCCCCTGGCTGCCAGCACCGGCTTCCCTCCAGCACCCGGGACCAGGCTGGCTTCCCTCCAGCCCCAGCTTGGTCAGGAAGGATGTACAGAAGATGTCGGGTCTAATTAGCATATTACCCTTTCATTATTATAGATTATTATTATAGATGGGTACTAGTACATTCCAGCATCCCTCAGTCTTGTCCACCCATCACCTCTGGCCAGGGCTTCCCCATGCTCTTCCTGCTTCTCACCCTGCACACCTGCAGGAGCCCAGAAAGCCTGCCCTGTGACCCTCACTGGAACCACAAATAACCTCCGGGTAGCTGCTTCTAGAAAACACTTTGGAATGGCTATTTATGGAAGAGTGAGAGGCATCAGATTGGGGAGTGGAGATAAAGGGAATAAACAAGATAGAGGGAGGAGGGCAACAAGCTCCTTCTGTATTAGTTGGAATCTAACCCAGATCTGCTCCCAACCCCACTTCCTGCTCCATGAGTGACATCTTGGCGTCCTGTCCACATGCTCCGCAGCATCCAATCTTGGCTTGCCCTGGAGTGATCTTTTCTTTTCTATCTCAGCCCACACAGCTGGGAATGCTGCAGAAGCAGAAGTCTGCCAAAAACAATAGCCTTCCTAAATGTTCCACATCAAGGGAATTGGTATATAAATTATCAACCGTCCAGCCAGCGGAGCATTATTCAATCATTAAACAAGAAAAACATGAAGCCTTTGTAACAACATGGAAATTGTCCCTGAAATAATGTTACTGAAGTTTTCCTCTCCTAAAAGCAAGCCATAAAATTACATCTGCAATATGGCAAAAACATTTTGAAAAATGTACATATGGGAATAAAGCTGTGGATTAAACTTGGAGAAAAAAAAACAATTGTTAGGTTAGAATAGTGGGGATTCAATGAATTATTTGTTTAATTAAAGCTTTCCTATGTCTAAATGACAGGGGGAGAAAACAGCCTTTGCCATCCCTGCCTATTGACCTACAAGCCCTGCCTGCCTTCAGGGGAAATCACTCCAGCGAGAGCAGAAGGAAGCCTGGCAGAGCTCAGAGGGCCACCTGACTTCAGATGCCCGTGGTCTGCACTGATTCAGAGTCTGAGCACAAGTCCTACTGCTGCGTCCATATGGCCTTGCTTTATTTTTAAGTCTTTTCAGATTCTAAACATCTTACATTCTGATGGTGGTGTTGTCTCCCTTAGTAACTCAAACACCCAAATAGAAATAGCCCTACCTTCCCTCCCTTTTCATGATCCCAGTTAATGTGACATTATTTGGAGAGCTACTGGAAAAAGCTATGTCCTTAGCTAATCTGAACATGTTACTATAACTGTTCATGAAACTGGTGATGTGGGACTTGCATTCCTGTCACTCTTCAAGAAGGCATTTGTAACAGGGTCAAGTTTTAGCTATTTCTGTCATCTTTTTGAAATGTGCATGGAGAATGTATATATAAACAGCATGCAATACAAGTAGGATGCAAATTAATGCACGTTTGCACATATTTCTTACCTCAAAATATTTCATATCTCAGAAAGTTTATCACTGCCCTCCCATCTCTATCCCAGAAGCTCTGTCTTCTCTGGTCAAGGAAAAGTCGATGTGCACGTGTCATTTGTACACCAGGCCCTTGTCCTGGCTTCTCTAATGTGAAATCTGTGAGCAGAATTTTCCTCCTGACTCCAAGCTTTACAGAACGCGACTTCAGACAAGGCCTTGGGCAAAGGAGAGAAACCCCCGCTGGAAGCATGCTAGACACAAGACTAGGGAGTGACAGCTGGACAAACTGCCGGGATTCTTGCTCAGGGGGATAAGGACTGAAAAAAATGTGAGCAGCCACTGCATGAGATTAATGACATTTTCACAGGGAGTTTGGCCCTAAAACTCATTTCTCAGTTCAGTGGGGATAGGAACCAATCATGGGCAGCTGAGAGATGCAGGGAGCGTACTGTGAGGCAGTGCCCACAGGAACAAGGCTTGTCCAACGCAGAGTCTTCCCTGTGGCCTGATGCTCAGCCCCTGGGCAAGGATGCCAGAGCTGGTCTTGGCCCTGGAAAACCACTTACCCCTTTCCCAATCAGCCCTCTTCTCTGATCTTGCCGCCTGTCGAACAAGATTGTCCAAATTGCCACTCCCTTCTTTGTCTTCTGCAGCCTCTCTCTTCTTTCCCTTTAGGAACATTTACCACACTTTCCAGGAATTGTCTACTAGTACGTGTTATGCCGGCTTTCAAATTATGCTTTAAGGATTCTTGAAGACAATGATCTTTTAATAGGCCCTCCAGTAACGTCCTTTCATTTGTCATTTTGTTATGTTGATGAGATGCTGTAGGAACTTGACTCTTGTTTTTATCCATTAGCCTGTGGTGAAACTGGTTTCATTATATATCATTTCATTTAAAGTTGTAGCATCTACCAAAGACCTTAACTGAGGATTCAGTGGACTTCTGTATCAGTGATGCCTAGCAAGGTGCCTGGCACCTAGTCGGTGCTCAATAATCCTTTGTTGTATTAGTATTGACTTTCTAACAGGGAGACTAGCAGTATGCTCTCTCTAGGGTGGAAAGCCCATGGCAGGAGAAAAGGGCTGTACTGTTCACCACTCTAATCCAGTCCCCAGCAAAGCAAGTGCCCAATAAGGATGAATTGGAAATTACATACATCTTTAAACTAGTCTTCTCAGAGATGCCTGACTCCTGCAACTTCTTCCTGGATATTTCTCCAGCAATACCAGGTGAGAGAGAGGAAGAGGTATCAAGTTGTTCTCCACAAGAAATCTTTTAAATCATCCTCTGCTGCAGTCTTGACTCTATTTGGCATGCCGTGGAATTTGAGGAGCAAACACCCGACCTCATGGCACTTTGGAGGAAGAAACACATCTAAGAGGCTCCTCAGCGTGGCGTGGAGCCTGACACTAAAACAAATGGTGTCACTAAGTCTGAATGTCTCTGCGCCGTGCAGTGATGGAGATGTCGTCTCTTAGCCAGAACACGTTGGGAAGATTGAAGGTGAGCATTAAGCTGCATTCTCCAAGTGACCATCAAACCCCAAAGACTTTTCTTATCATATTGGAATGGAAAATTCTTATCTTGTACTAGGAAATGCAGAATTGTCTTCTAAATTCATTAAAATTTTGTAGTGAAAATTCTAGTTAATGATTTAAAAATCTAATAAGGAAAGATTTTTTTCTGCCTTTCATGGTGAGTTTGTGAAATGTGAAAATATCAAAAGCTACATTGAGGAATCAGAAACATTCCTTTAGTCAACATCGGTCACCATACATAGTTACAAATTTTTCTTTCTTGTGATAACTTTTAAGATCTACTCTCTTAGCAATTTTCAAATATGCAATAGAGTATAACTATAGTCACCATGCTATACATTACACCCCAATGGCTTATTTATTTTATAACTAAAAAAAAAATCCTCCAATCAAACTTTGTTTCATTAAAGAAATATCGCTAAGACACTCGAAAATTTTGTAATGAGAATTAACACCATGATTTTTGCCTCTGTTCAGGATGCCAATGCTTTAGCTGTGCTTATGAGTTAAATTCAAACAAGGTCTTATCAAGAAAGCATCTCTTACTAATATAATGTGACTAATATTGAAGGGGATAGTTTAGGGTAATGAAATGCTGGAAGTTGAACAAAGAAGAAAGTAGGAGTGAGTTATGAAGAAGTCCTGATAAGTCAAAAGTAAATTTGTTAGTAGACCATGAAGGAGCTAAATGGCTAGTCGTTATTTCTCTTCCCAAGAAATGATCAGTATTTTAATAGTTCTTCACCTGAAGTGTTTTATAGGAATATTGCAATGGTCAGGAGAGCCAATAAAAGCTGGACAATTAAAAACGGGCTTCATAATTTTACAAATTTGGGCTCTCTTGTAGGGTGAACAATTGCCTTGGTTTGCATGAAACTAAAGGGTTTCTCTGGATGTGGGATGTTAAGTGCTAAGTCCAGGACAACCTCGGGTAAACTGGGAAGGCTGGTCCCAGTTCCAGAAGTAACTGGCTAGAGGACCTCATTCCAATTACTTCCCGAAGCTTCCATTTTGTCCCTCTAAGATGGAAATAATGGATTGTTGTTAAATTTTAAAATATAAGTATAGTGACTGGGACATTCAAATTGTATTTTTCAATCCGTTTTACTGATAGAACTATTCAGCAACAAGACCAAAATATCACCCAAACTCTTTATCTGATCTCTTATCAAAGAGGGCATTTGTAATTTTTTTACTATGTTCTTTTTCATGTAGCCAATTATAATCTTCACATTTCAAAATATTTTTCAATTCAATGGGGTTGTAAAAAACTATAATTGTCTAGACTCTGAATATAGTCAGATTTCTTTTAAGATTTTTTTAATTTTATGTCCATTCCAAAGGTCAGTAAGTTTTCCCTCTTTCAGAAACTCTATGTATTCTGAGAAGTCTTTCACAAGCCAGAAGCAGGCTAACACTGGAACATTCATCGTCTTTGATTATAGTGAATACAGACAAATCTAGATTGATGTCAATACCCAAACACTGATTGTGCAGGAGCAGGAGCCACTCATGGTTCTGTCTGATGTATGTCTGAGTTGTAAACAAAGCAAACCTTTGGGTCAATGTGAGGGATGCTGGAAACTACTTCCCGGGTCAGAAAGGAAACCTCAGGAATTACTTGAGGGTTATCATGACTCCCATGACTGTTTGAGATCAGGGACTGCTGCAGCCCCAACAAGGAACTGGAGTGAGAATTAAAAAAAAAAAAAAAAAAAAAAGGCATAAAGACAAGGTAGTCAAACAAATGTGCCCAAAAGATAGTGATAATAACTCCAATCAGACCAAACATCAAAAATGGAAGCTGAAAAAATAATTGCCACTCACTCAGTTGCAGGCAAGTAGTCGCTGAAGTGGTGCTACCATTGCTTTTGGATCTGGGAAGAACTGAGCCAGGAGGGAGCAGGTTATCACTGCTGGCAGCAAAGCAGGGCTGGGCAAGCAGAGACTAATGTCATAAAACCAGTGGTTCCTATGCAGATGCTGTGTTATAGAACTGTACATTGGATGCTTGTATGGCTTTATTAACCAACTAGAGGCCCAGTGCAAAAATTCGTGCATAGGTGGGGTCCCTAGTGGGGTGGGGAGGGCGGGATGCAATTGGCCCTCCAGGTGGGTGGTGGAACTCCCTTGCCTGCCAGGAATCTGGATCCCTCACGCTGATATTTGCTGATATTTGCTGATATTCACGCTGGCTATCGGGAGCCACCTGGCAGCCGCTTTTATATTGTTTCTTCCTTGTGGAGCATCTAGGGAAGGGAAGCGGCTGCAATACCTGAGGCCAACTTCCAGGAGGCCCGCAGCACTGTCAGGATCATGCAGGCGGTGGTGCTGGTCCGTCAGTGCCTGGCCTGTTCTCCAGAGATTGGACCTGCAGGACTACTGAGGGAGTGAGTGGCTGCCACGGGCCAGTGGGCCACTGGGATAGGTCAGTCAGCTGAGCGGTGCTCCCGCTGTGAGAGCGCACTGACCACCAGGGGGCAGCTCCTGTGTTGAGCATCTGCCCCCTGGTGGTCAGTGCATGTCATAGCGACTGGTCATTCTGATCATTAAGTTGTTCGGTCACTTAGGCTTTTATATATAGAGACTAGAGGCCCAGTGCATGAAATTCATGCACAGGTAGGGTCCCTAGGCCTGGCCAGCAATCAGGGCTGATCTGTGGGGTGACTGGTGGGGTGATCGGAGGGTCCCCGTTGGCACCCGCCTTGGCCGGCCTGGTGCCGCCCACTTGCTGGCCCCACCGCCCACTGCCACCGCCAGTTACCTCCCTCTGTGAGGTGACCAACAGGGCGATTGTCAGGGGCCCCTGCTGGCACCCACCTTGGCTGGTCTGGGGTGTGCGGGTTGGGGGCAGCTCCTGCATTGAGCATCTACCTCCTGGTGGTCAGTTTGCATCATAGCAAGGAGTTGTTCTGCCATTCGGTCGATTTGCATATTAGGCTTTTATTATATAGGATGCCACCCCAATAAATTTAAAAATATGAATAGAACAAGGTAGTTTCCCAAACCTGTTTTTTTTAAGTTTTTTTTTTAGTTAAAAACTAAATTAAAATGCCATTAGTTATTTTAAATCAATGATTGAATTTGTGGGAGGACTATAAAACCCATTTCTACTAATTTTTCACTTTTTGTGTGAAAGGATATGTACTTCTTGATCATCCCCATTTTCCATGGATCTGAGAAAAACAGCTAGTTGAAGAAGAGATCTCTAATTTCTCTCCTCCACCTTGTCATGCCTGACATGATAAACATGAAGATGATTCATGAGTACTGGCAAATCTTTTAAAAAATTGTATCCTGACAATAAAATTACAAATGATCCCGGTAAGAAACAAAGAGAGGGCACAGCTAAAGATACTAATGTCCTTGAATAATGAAGTCCCTAGAATCTCCAATTTCAGGAGGCATATGCAAAAGAGAATGACTGGGGGAGGTAGCACACAAAGATAAAAGAGGGGGGGAAAGAAATTGGCTTAAATATCTAAGAATGATATAAAATATCTAAACTCTCAAGTAGATGGGAAATGTCAAGAATGTTAAGAGAGCAAACACACATTCTTTGTTCTATTGAAAGTAAACAGAATAATAACCAATGGAGTTATCAGCTGCCTGGGCTACTGATACAATGTTAACAGATGACAGTGAGGTAGAAAGGAACTCAATTTGGATTTTACATTGGTCTGCTTTGTCAGCAAGCATGATTTTTATTCTGAAAAGGGTAGAAAAAAATGTTGATAGATGAGTAAGGTATAATAAAGCAGCACCTGGCATCTCTGAAGTGGTTGTTTCCTGTCTGTAAAAACACACATCGTGGTATAGTGTTCTTCAAAAATGTACAGCACTTTGTGGAATTATGAAGACTGGATAAATGTGTTCCCAGTTATCTAAAAAAAGATACAGATGGAGCTTGTCATTTATGAAGCAGCAAGCTTGACATCAGATCCAGACAAGTTTCTGGGATGGAAGGTTACTAGGTTGAATATGAGCACATACAAGGGGATGTAGAGAACACTAGGAGATGCCATGGGATCGTCAAGAACAGATCATGCCAAACTGACTTCATCTTCTCTCTCTCTCTCTCTCTCTCTCTCTCTCTCTCTCTCTCTCTCTCTCTCTCGATCTCTCTCTCTTAATTACTTGGTGAAATAAATGTTTCAGATAAATCTAAATTTCGGGAAACTCTTTGACAAGGTCTCTCACGACATTGTTATAGAAGGAATAAACTTCTTTAGTGAGAAAGACAGAGGATAAACTCCCACTCAGTGGATGACCTTTCCAAAAGAGTATAAATTAATGCATTTTGTCTGCATTGAGGGGGTCTTCTCAATAGTTTAATCAGTAACAAAGGACACTACTTTGACCAGATGCATGAACTTTATGAAAAGGGGAGGGATACCTAATACATTGAATGGCAGGTTCATAAAATTGTTTTAGGGGAAAAGCACCTGGAAATCATGTGATTTTTGAAAAAAACTAGTTTAACTATTTTACTTGGTAAGTTGAGCACTATTAGATAGGTAGCATCAAATGTAAATATGTTAGGGAAAAAATTAGTTAAGTCTTAAGAAAAGTTTAATTTATTCTGTGAATTGATAAGAGAGCACATGGATTAATTTTAGTAGTGCAGTCTGGAGAACTCCAGGCTCAATTGGAGCACAGTCTGAAACGCATTGTATTGCACTGCTGAAAACAGGACAAGTTCAAAATGGAGTCACTTAATGCTAATCCCCACATCACTAAGCTAAGAATTACAATTTCGGCTCTCCCAGAAATGAATATGAAACCAACCAGGAATGACCTGATTAACACTAGTTAGGCAATCTGCCTGATAGGCCCCTGCAACTCCCTAAAGGAAAGTAATATTGTAATAGCTTTTGCCTTGTTCCTACTCTCATCTATAATAATAAAAGTGTAATATGCTAATTAGATCGGACAGCCAAACAACCTTCCAGACATCTTTCCAGATGACCTTCTGGATAAAGAGGGCCTAGGCAAGCTGCCACGGCTGCGAGGGCCGAGCCCCTTGCATGAATTTCATGCATCAGGCCTCTAGTCTGCCTATAAAAAGTCTTGCAACTCCCTGAGATCAATTCTAACTGCTAGATTGAATGCTGCTGGGTTCAAATAGATTTTTGCTCAAATTAACTCTTAAAATTTTTACTATTCCTCCATTTTATCTTTTAACAATACTTAGTGTCAAGTTGCATTGGTTCTGTTTTTGTTTTTTTACAATATCAAGCCATTCATTGCTATATCAAGCAATGCAAAGTGGAAAAGCTACGCTGCCTCATTTTATTTTATTTATTTTTAACTGAATTTATTGGACTGACATTGGTTCATAAAAACATACAAGTTTCAAGTGTACAACTCAATAAAACATAATCTGCACACTGCATTGTGCACCCACCACCCCAAGCAAAGCCTCTTTCTATCCCCATGTCCGCCCCCCTCTGCCCACCTCTAACTACCCTCCCACCCCCTTTTTCTCTAGCTATCACCACACTACTGTCTGTGTGTATGTGTTTTATATATATATACCCTTTTTTGCTTAATCCCTTCATCTTCTTTCACCCACGCTGCCTCATTTTAGTCACTTAAATACAAATAGAATGACTGGCCTCCTCTCTCTCAGAGTTCCAGGAAACTGGAAAACCCCAATGATCATACACAATAAAAGGTAGAAGTGGCTCCACTAGAGTCTGGGAACTGTCTTAGTGTGAGGTCTCCTGGGAAGACCTGGGTATTCCCAGTCCTCCATACCCAGGGGCTTTCCTCACAACCCTGACCTGTTTATAGAAACTAAACTGCTGTGCCCTTTCAGCTAATATCAATGTATCCCTTTGAAATTTCCACTCAGGGTCTGACATCAATCATTTACCAAGTTCCTAGGTGACTCTGTGACGTCATCATCAGGTATGCTCAAACGCTATCACGGGCATTGTGATTACAGGAAGTAATTGATTTTGATTGTACTTAGCTAGAAATAAATGTCCACCTTCTAGTCAATACTAGAGGTAATGATTTTTTTTTTTAAATCTTCACCTGAAGACATGCTTTTCATTGATGAGAAAGAGAGAGGAAGGGAGAAGGGGAGAGAAAGAAACATCAATGTGAGGGAAACTTTGATGGGTTGCCTCCCTCCTATATGTGCCCTGACCAGGGATGGAACCTGCAACCTGGGTATGTGCCTGACTGGGAATCAAACCTGTGACCCTTTGGTGCACAGGATGATGCTCTAACCAAGGTCAGGGGTAATGACTTTTTTTCACCTTTAAATTTCACTGAATTCTAATTGCTCAGTTCCACATTGGATCATTCTGAGAAGCTTTATTCACATATGCAAAAGTGTGAAATATCTTGTTACAGCAGTCTTATTACATGACCTTCAAATGACTTAGCTCAAAGGACAATAGAATGTCTACTAATAAGCCACATGGATTACAAATTCTTGGGAAGCTAAATTGGATGAGAACAATAGCTGCCTGTCTCCTCCTGAAAATATCCTGGTAAACTGACATTGTCTAAATTTGCCCAGCCACCTATCTGAGTAAGCTTGTATTGATTAATTAGCTGGAATTGAGCCCATGTGAAATAGTATTTGCATTGTCATTTTTATTCATATACTAGTGGCCCGGTGCATGAAATTCATGCACATTAAAAGGGAATTAATTAGAGGAAATATTTTAATATTGCTATTTGCCCTTTATAATATAAGTGTCAGAGATGAAAGAATATTAGTAAAATGTATATGCAAATCTCCCTCCTGTCAGAGTCTGGGGCATGCCAGAGTCAAGTCCCCGCCCACCTGCGCACCTTGAAATCACATGCGACCCAGACCTGGCCAGCCCCAGCCCCATCAAGCCCCGCAGGGTGGGGGGCGTGGCCTCAGGTCCCCCATCAAGCCCCGCCAGGGCAGGGGGCACGGCCTTAGGTCCCCTGGACCCAGTGCAAGAGCGCTAGGGCACGAGGGTATGAGGGTGTGATGACCACTTGCATATTAGCTCTTTATTATATAGGATTTTCTGTTGACATAAGCATTTTAGGTTTCACCTTTTATTTTTGCACTTCATATACAGTTGGAGTGTATGAATCTGTGGGCATTAGTTATATTTTGGACCCAAATGAATCCTCATTCCTCATTAGATACTTTGCTGATTTTGGTAGTGTAAAGCCATGCTCCTTAAATCATTTCCCCAGCAGGTTACTAGTCACGGACGTATGAACAATACTGCCACCCTCAGTGTATGCTGGGAAGTGCTTTCAATGTGAAAAACTGTTCACAGTGGTATGAGGCTACGAGACCCACAAGAAATCAATGAAACAATATTTGTTTGAGTTGCAAGCTGGGAAAGAAAGGACTATGTTGTTGAGATGTCCCAACAATTATGAGAAGGATGTCTCAGTTGTTTTAGCAAAAGCTAAATGAAAGCAGGCATTTTATGAGAGCTCCCGGGGGTTTCCAGGAGAGTGGGATCAATGCATCCTCTCCAAATACTTGAGCAGCGACTCACTGATGAAATGTCAGCTGGTCACAGTTCACTCATTGTCCGGTACCCTCGCCTGAGATACATGCTTCACTGCGGAAGTCCCTTTTGTCCCAAGGTCACTTGGAGATCCCTCACTCCCTGGTATTCTTTTGTGGGTGAATGTCACCAGTGTTCTAATGACCACATGTTGGTTCTGTGATCAAAAGGCATTTTTAACCCACTCATTTGGGTTGCAAATTCATAGCAATTCAGAGAAGCCTAGAAGAAAAACCCTCTTTAGAGAAAAATCTTGATATTTAAAATCTGGAGGAAGGGCTCTTCCCTTTGATCTCTGAGCAGCTCAAGGCTCCAACACCCAAAGCTCAAAAGGCTCTTGAGCTATAGAACATCATCTCATTAGCAGGATGAGATGACATCCATTCGGCAGATTGGACCAGTTTCTGTATTGTCAGAGGACCAGGCAGTGTCCAGGAAAGCAAGGTACTAACAATGCCCTTGTTCCCCCTTCTTATCACTACTATGGAAAACGTGAAATGTTTGGGCAAGGCCAGCATTACCCACAAATAGCAGTTGGAACCTATCTACCAGGCTCCCCTAACATCCACCTTCAGTTCTGTGCTAAATATTTTTTAATGTTTTTATTGATTTCAGAGAAGGGAGAGAGAGAGAGAGGGAGATAAAAACATCAGTGATGAGAGAGAACCACTGATTGGCTGCCTCCTGCATGCCCCACACTGGGGATCAAGCCCACCCTGACAGGAAATTTAACTATGGCCTCCTGGTTCATAGGTCAACACTCAACCTCTGAGCCCCGCCAGTGTGCTGGAAATTTAACCAATAAAGAGCTTTTATTTTTACCACTCGGTTGAATAGTTTTCAAAGATTTTGTTTATCAAAGTGTACTTGAATAATATGTCCTCCTTTCATACATTGAAAACTAATAGAAATTCCAAGCAAGTGTTCTGTTTTGTTTGGCTCATTCAACATTAGGTAAGCATATACTGTTTTGTTTTGTTTTGTCTTTGGTTTGAAAAACTGCTTTTATTAAGCCCAAGTGTCATTTTTAGCATGTCATGGACACTTATCAGAACCATACTTGCAAGCAATGTCAGCATAAAAAAGAAGACAGGAGGAGTCCAAAGTCCTAATGTACTGGGAAGGGCATTTCCAAAAAGCAGGGAAGGAAGGGAGTTATGGAAAGACTGAGACAGGGAACAAGGAGACCGAGAAGTAAAAGCAAACTTCACCTAGTTACACTTTCATTAAAGAATATATCACACACAGATCCTCTTAATTTTGGTATTTAGAAATTCATGAACACATGGTGCCTAGAACAGTGCCTGACACATAGCAACTACACAATAAATGTTTACTGATGAATGGTGGTAGGCAGAGAGGAGAGTTACTTTTTAGTTCTTATAGTTTTACATTCTTTAAATTTGCCATGATAGAAAAATGATAAACTTTGCATTAAAAAGGTAAGAAAGGAAGAAAATAACATGGTGCTTAATTATCAGGAGAACCTGGAATATGATCATCAGGGCGTAAAATGACTTCCCAGAGCAGAGCCTCAGCCCCATGCAGCAATGAGCCTGGGCAACCCAGCCAGATAATTGTTGTCTTTTATCATTTTTTTAATCTTTGGAAATCGCTCATGTTCTCATGAAAAAGTATGCTGCAAAGCCATTAGAGAATAGAATATGATCAAATAATGCCAAATAATTAGCTTGAAATATGTCCGATACGACGTGTTAGCTGAGGAATTAAGTGTTATTCTGGAGAATTATAGCACACAGTAACACTGAGAATTGCAAAACAAGATGACACAGTGGAGAAGAAAAAGTTTCTTTTTTTCCTTTATTACATTTGGCTCAGCATTTATATTAAAAGCCTGATGTGTTCACTTATTATCCTAATGATCATGCTGAATTCCATCAAAAGGAATAATGTGAAGCCTTGCATTTCAAATGTAACTGACCAAAACCGAGCCCCTTTCATTCGGTTACCTGTGTTCGGAATGACAATGCTTCTGTCTGCTGAGTGAAGAGCACAACACCGGACACACAGGTGCTCTACTCACATGAAGTTGAAGGAAGTGATAACCTGTTAATTGACACCTGAGTCAATGTGAGCACATGAATGTGCCCAGAAAAATGAGGCTTTACCTTACTTAAAATAAGATATGTAAAAGTGCAGCATAGGTGTTAATTGTTGTGTTCTTATTATTACAAAGCCACTAGACAAATGATCATGACAGAAGTGGGAAATAGTATCAGAAAGGATAAACAACGGACTTGGGGGGCTAGATGTTAATTTGTTTCTCTTCAAAAGCTCTCTTGCCGAAACTGGTTTGGCTCAGTGGATAGAGTGTTGGCTTGCGGACTGAAGGGTCCCAGGTTCGATTCCGGTCAAGGGCATGTACCTGGGTTGCGGGCACATCCCCAGTGGGAGATGTGCAGGAGGCAGCTGATCGATGTTTCTCTCTCATCGATGTTTCTAACTCTCTATCTCTCTCCCTTCCTCTCTGTAAAAAATCAATAAAATATATTTTTAAAAAAAAAAAGCTCTCATTCATTCATTCAGTCAGCCAGTCAGCACATCATTCATTCGCTCATAAAGTCACCAATATTTATGGCACACTACAATGAGCTGGGTCCTAGGAGCAGAATGATAACCATCTAGTTACAAAGCTTTTCCATCTATGCCAGAGGTAAAGAGTCCAGCAGCCATAAAAAAAATGGATTTGGGGGATGATTCATTTCTATAAATGAACTGGGGCCAGATATTCTTTCATGAACTCTCAATCTAGGACCAATGAGGCTTTCATCTATGAAAAATACTAGTAAGTTTTATTCCCCATAGGATACTAAATTTAAGGCACTGCTTAAACTCCATCTTCGACTGAAAGACTACAAGGCCTGCAAGACTTCCTGAGGAACTGACACCTCCCGCTCCAAGCTCTTCTCTAATTGACCTGCACCAATTTCTGTTGATGCTCTGTGACCACATGACCCAGGAGGAGGCAAGCTGAGGCTGCCTTTGGAGTCAAATGCCTTGGACTCTCCCAGATTGGCAAACTAGCCTTTCCTGCATAGGTTCACAGTTGCCATTGGGAATCCCTGGACAGCTCAAAAGCACTGCTCACCACTCAGCTTGTAGCCCTGGTAAACTTGGCTGCGCTGTGAATTTGCCCATGACTGCATTTGAGTTCTCCGATCCCCACATTTTATCAGATCAAGCTACTTAACAGAACTACAAGTTCATGGTAATTGACTTTCTGACTATGTCTTTTGCTCTGTTATGGACTTTACATACCTTCTTGTTTTATGCTATTCTGAGCTGCCACTGTTTCTTGTTTTTGTCCTTTATCCTGAAAATATAGCACCCTTTCCTCTGCTTCCTCTTTTTGTGTATGGTGGAACTATATTTGACAATTTGGAGTGGTCCACAAACCTAGTATCTATAAACCGAGGAACGCTGGAAGCGTCTCAGATTTATAGGTGTCAGAGCAATATGAGGACAGAACTTCAGAAACTGCCTCTTCCCGTTTATGGGGCTCAGGATGGAATTAGCTTTCAGAGCGGAGACAGAGATCGACTTTTATAAGAAGATATCCCTCGATTTATGGTCCTGAAGAAAAAGTACTGACTGAGGTGAAGACAAGGTCAGCAGTCACACCAAAGAAATATGCCTGCGGGCTAATATCTCTGTGGTAACTTTTCCATTCACAAATGAGGCTATCATACCATAATTGTGGGTTTGGTTTCCTCTGGGCTATATTGAGCCCAAGGACTGAAGGACCAGGAGGAAGAGTAAAGGGAGGGGAAGGAAGGAAGGATGAGTTTCCACAGGTCCTCTATATTGAAGGTGGTGGTTAATAATATATGCCTATAGTTACCCATTGACTCAACAAGAATTTATAGCATCCACTTTGTGCCAGGGCCTATGCGAGGCTCTACAGAGAAACAGTGAATGAAGCAGACATGGCTTCTTTTTTCATGCAGGTCTCAGAATAGTAAGAAAAAAAGGTTGAACAAAGCATTATAAATGGAAGGTTTATTATGAAAAAGGAACTACGGGTGGCTGCTATGGGGACATAGGATAATGGGTCCTGACCTAACTGGAAGGCGGAGATGGGACACATCCTCATATGGAACTGAAACTGCAGCTAAGGTACGAAAAGTAACAGTTTAGCGAGGCAAAGAGTGGGTTGAGTCTGGAAATGAAGGAGAAAGACAGAGAAGTTGAAACAGAGCAGCCAATCTAGTCCTTTAGTCTAGTACAGGGGTCAGCAGAATAATGTGGTCCTCAGGCCAAATGGTGCCAGTGCCTGTTTTTGGAGCATTTCATTGGAACCTAGCCATGTCTATGCACTTACATATGATCTAGTCATTTCCACACTATAACACCAGAGTTAAGTCGTTACGAAAGAGACTATGTGGCCTGTAAAGCCTACCTGGCCTTTTGCCAAAAGAAAAAAAAAAAAGTCTGCCAATCTCTAGTCTAGAGCAAGTGATTTAGTCATGGCTGGTAATACTAGATGCTGTAACAACTCATCCCAAGACCTCAGATACTTATCCAATAAAAGTTTCTCATAACACAGCTATTTGAGCAGCTGCTCAAGCAGAAGCAGGAGCTCCGTGTTGAGGTTCTGCCATGTAATTGTGCAGGTAGGGATGTGCATAGTCAAGGATGAGACATGCTTTGGGAACCATATCTGGGCATGTTGTACATCACTTTCACCCCATCTCATTAGTCACATGGTCCCACTAAAATTCAAGGGAAGACTGGAAAAGGACGTTTTCTGTGTGCTTGGGGGTGGTGGGGGGTGGGGGGGGGGCAGACGCTTTGGGGAATATTTAGCAGGGCCTCTGCCACTGCCAAAAAGACATATTTAGGGAACTGGAGAAAAGTCCTCTGTGGTTGAACTTAAGGGGCATAGACTGACACTGACAAGTAGGCAAAGGCCAGATTGTGGAGGACCTTGTAAACATGTCAAAGATTTTAGATTTTAATCCACGTCCAAATACCATTTGTGTTACTCTAGTAAACTATGTCACCCAGCTGATCTGATCCTCTGCTTCCTCGTCTGTGAAAAGAGATGGCACTACTTACCATATAGAATTCGGTGGCCCAGCCAGCGTGGCTCAGTGATTGAGCATAGACCTATGAACCAGGAGGTCACGGTTCGATTCCAGGTCAGGGCTTATGCCCTGGTTGTGGGCTCAATCCCCAGTGTGGGGCATGCAGAAGGCAGCCAATGATTCTCTCTCATCATTGATGTTTCCATCTCTCTCTCCCTCTCCTTTCCTCTCTGAAATTAATGAAAATATACATATTCAAAAATAATAATTGGGTGGACAAAGAGAAATAAGGTATATAGAGCTCTTAAAATATCACTTAGCACATGGTAAGCATGTAATAAATTGTGGTTATTGTCCCCCAAACCAAACTTTCTCACTCCTAATCCCCAAACTGTAGAAGACTCTTTGCTGAGTAAATCCAAGCCTTATCTAATAAGAAATATAATTGAAATACTCTGAATCATTTTTCCACCCTTCCATTGGCCTCTTCATATTTGCTACTATCTTTTAGGAACACACTGTCCTAGAGAACAATCAGGTTCTCTCTACCCAAAGTAACTATTTGTGAACTAAAATAATTACATTCCCAAATTTGTCACCCTTCCTGTATCCAGATAAGATGTCAATTGAAGCCCAGAAAAAAATGTGTGTGCATATGTATGTATATGTACACATATATACATACACACACAAAAGGGAACAGGGCAAGGCTGAAGTGATAAGACCCTAGCTCAGTGGTCAGCAAACTCATTAGTCAACAGAGCCAAATATCAACAGTACTTCTTCAAAATAGACTCGCCCAGGCCGAAAACCGACTTCTGTGCATGGGCCACGAAGTTTCAATCGCACTGTACGTGCGCCTGCACGTGGTATTTTGTGGAAGAGCCACACCCAAGGGGCCAAAAAGCCACATGTGGCTCACGACCACGGCCCTAGCTCATCACATATGCCTGAGACCCTATAGCTCTGTCATCTTCCTACGGTTATTTTTTATCTGTCTCAGCATCCATCTTGACCTTTGCATCACTATAAAGGACAGCTCCTGGTCTGAGGTTTCTATACTCTAGAGGAAGAAGAGTTTTCCTAAGTCAGGAAAACACATTTTTTTTAAAAAGAAAGATAGAATAATGTGGAGAAATAGAAAAAATTATGAAAAATAAGAGAAATGAAAAGGGATGAGACAAGCAGACATTAAAAGATTTGATGGAGTTATGGCATGTTTCTGATACAAGAAGAGATAGCCATCGATGGAATAAATATAAAAGAATTTAATATTTACAACATAATTCAGTGAAGTAATGGAGGATAAAATAAATTATAATGGTATACATATGTAATACTATGTATAATACTTTAAACAATAAAGAATTTAAAAAATTATGATGGTATAAATCAGTGATGGCGAACCTATGACACGCGTGTCAGAGGTGATACACGAACTCATTTTTTTGGTTGATTTTTCTTTGTCAAATGGCATTTAAATATATAAAATAGATATCAAAATATAAATCTTTGTTTTACTATGGTTGCAAATATCAAAAAATTTCTATATGTGACACGGCACCAGAGTTAAGTTAGGGTTTTTCAAAATGCTGACACGCTGAGCTCAAAAGGTTCTCCATCACTGGTATAAATTATTAGCAACTTGAGGGAAAATGTACACACACACACACACACACACACACACACACACACACACGAAGCAGGTGGCACAGTGATTAAGACCGAAATATCTACGGCCAGCATGTGTAGGATTAAATCCCAGTTCTACAACTTTATTTAGCTGTGTTATTTAATCTTGCAAGTTATACAATCTCTTGGTGCCCAATTTTCCTTGTATATATTGTGGGGGTGATAATATTTACCTTAAGGTTTGTTGTGAGGATTGAGTGGTTTACAACATGTTTAGCACTTAGAACAGTTTCTAACATACAATAAGCACTCAATATATGTTAGTTATTGTGATGGGAGGAAATCATAATAAAAAAATCACTTTCAACATATTTACTCTACATTTATTTCATTGTGCAATATGAATAGGGTTCTGAGTAATTAAAAAAATGGATAATACACACCCTTGTCTTTGGAGAAGAGAGCTTGCAACCTAATACCAGTTAGGAATGTGCCTGCTCATTCTTATCCTTCAAAGGTGAGTTTTGGGGCAGAATTGGAGTTGCCCAGCATAGTTGAACATATTGCAGACCTAATTTCTTGTTCAGGTTGCTGGAAATGCATCCTGCAATAAATTCATTTTCTTCTCTCTATATATGTTGTTATTTATCATTGCAATACTATTCTTATGGGAAAACAGATTATGAATAGTATAATAACTATAACTGATAACAAACAAGACTATTTGCTTCTTGCTCTGGGAAACAAATCAGCCAGGAGTTACATTTTTCCTGCTCCACCCCCGAGCCCCAAAAGAGAGTTATCTACCTACTGGAAAGTATCTGCAATTTAAAAAATTTGACTGCCTCTCCCAAAATCAAGACAAATTACATCAACTGCCGGGAGCCAGTCCATCCTTGCTGTTTCAAGGGACCTGGCATATATGGCATACTGTTCTTAATATGTTTGCTCACCTTCTTGGCACTATGTGTTTTAACCAAGGTCACCTCTCTGAGAAAGGTTGTTTCCCCAGGTAGGGATTTTCCCCTGAAGTTAGGGAGGGAATAAAACCTCTTAACTAAGTGCCAGGCGGGTAATTAATCACTTTAACTACGAACAATGCTTAAGCTACATAATCTTTACTCCCTGGAATGGAGATAAGAAACGCCCTAACCTTTGGAATAGAGATTGATAGGATTGGAATCAACTGGTATAAATACAGATGTAACAAGACAGAACTTAGAAGACAGAACCAAGAGGCACAGAACCTAGACCAGAGCCTACACAGAACCTAGAGACAGAACATGGCAAAAGATCCTGGACAGAAACTGGCCTCAGAACCTAGAGACAGAACCTAGCGAGAGAACATGGCAAAAGATCCTGGACTGAACCTGACTACAGAAATTGGCAAGAGAACCTGACTAGAACCTGGTGACTGAACCTGGCTGGAGAACCTGGACAGAACCTGGCTGGAGAACCTAGCGAGGGAACATGGCTACAGAACCTGGCTGGAGAACCTGGAGAACCTAGCAAGAGAACATGGATACAGAACCTGGCTGGAGATCTGAAACAGAACTTTGCTGGAGATCCTGGCTAGAGATCCTGGCTAGGCTGCTGATCAACTGAACGCTGTCTCCGTGTCATTCCTTCTTCGCCGACTCCGTCCACACCTTTGGGGACCCCTGGACCTGCTGGGGTTGGACCCCAGCAATCAACACTACAGAAAATTTCCAAATATTTCAGTCTCTTTGCAGAGAACATAGGATGTGTCCGAATGCCTAGCTTTGAAATTCATTAGACGTGTTTGTAGCAAATAACACTTTGAGAAGTCCTCCTTCTAACTTTGAATCCCTTTCACCCTATGTTAGGGCCCTTCATACAGCCACTTGACCAGAGCAATTGTTCCCTTGGCATTACAGAAATAACTCTTCCCCATCCTCTAAATTGTGATGGGAAATGAGTCTTTGAACTACACCACCTGTCTTCTGTACTTGCTTTTCCTTCAAGTTCATGCTCCTTCTCTTGAGGGCTCCAAATTGTGACTTAAGGTAGCAGAGAGTCACTAGGCTAGTGGGGAAGTTTACGTCTTGCCTATATTGTTATTCTCTGGACGTTGGCATCCGCATGGTAAAAGGAGAGAGACTATTAGAATGCTTTTTTTAAAGTCATTTCTAAATTTGGCACTCTATGAAATGAACTTTCTGTACATTTTCATCCTTGACCTGGGTCTGGATCACTTATTAGTCCAGCTACTTATTCTGGAAGCCTTTACCTCACCTCAGTCTGCTTGGTCCACTCTGAATTAATGTCTACCCAAGAATTAACCTCTTTCAGCTTCATCATGGTCCTAACATGATATTCCCTTGAGTCTCCATTCTGCATATCCTGATATCTCTTCCTTCACTATGGAATGAACAGCTGCAACCAAGACACTAAGCTATCATTCCAGATAATAGGAACCTTTCAGCTAATCACTTAGCAACAGTTTTAGGATTCTATTTTTCCATTTGGGAATAAAGATATCACCTATTATTAATTTACAGGATTATTATGACTTTGGGCAGGGTGGAACTGAATGAATTTTGAAAAGTGCTATACCAATGAAAATGAAATGGGGATATTACTAAAATTACTTTTTCCCTGAAAACTTGAAGATAACTATCAGGCACGTGAGGATACCTTTAATATTATTATTATTATCACAGAATTAAATAACATTAAATTCTTGTTGAGCTTAGCATTTAAAAACTTATTTTGTGCTTTGAGCATTGAATGTCTAGAAACTCCATGGCCTAAATGTGCCCTACTGCTTTCCTACACCAATCTTCTGAATGTCTGGCCACACTTGAAGAAAATTGCCTTCTACTTTTTAATGTAATTATAGTGCATTTACAAAGTGCATATAATTTTGGCTGACTACGTATCCATTTTAAAAAATATATTTTTATTGATTTCTGATAGGAAGGGAGAGGAGAGAGAGATAGAAACATCAATGAAGAGAAAGAATCATTGATCAGCTGCCTCCTGCACACCTCCTACTGGGGATCAAGCCCACAACCGGGGCATGTGCCCTGACTGGAAATCAAACTGTGACTCCTGGTTCATATGTCAAAACTCAACTACTGAGCCACACTGGCCAGGCAACATATCCATTTTTCATAACAGCAAACCAACTAACTAAACAAAATATACCAAAAACTTAGCATGATTTTGATTCAATGAAATGTTAATGGAAATTCCATCTCTCACATTTTAAATGGTCACCTTTCATCATGCCATTACCCACTTACCACTTTCTCTTTGTTTATATCCTCTTTCTTTGGTTCACAAACTTATCACACTCTTTTCACATTATAAGATTAATTTTCCTTCTTCTTTCAAACTAGGAGGAAGTGAGTTGGTGCAAACTTATCGGTAAAATAACATAAAACAATATTTTCACATAAATTTGTATGCTTTACTGAATTGCAACTGATTTAATGCTCCCTATATCTCTCCTCTTTGCAGCTATATGCCTTCAAAGAGTATTCTTCAAGAGCTGCCCCAGCACTTCTCAGAAAGGTCTCATCCAAAGGTCACCAACGACCACATAAGTGACAGATTTAATGATCTCTTTATAATACCCATACTACTTGATCTGAAAATTTTAATATGATTGACAACTCCTTTATTGTGAAACTCTCTCCTCCCTTGGCTTTCATTACAGAGATCCCCCTGCCTAACACCCATCCCACCACACTTTCTTTGGTGAACAGTCTTGTACTTTGTGAAGGGTCAATGAGTACCCCAGTTACAGAGGTAAGCCCAATCTCTACTTTCTGTGTTAGTGATCAGTTCAGAAATCCAGGCCTAATGCAACCAGCATATGGAATTCTAATGGTCTGAGGGATTTGTTCAAGAATTTCTATGTCAAGCAAAGAAATGGAAGAGCAAGATTGATCGGAATTGGAGGTAAGATGTTCCCACACAAATAGAACCACTGGGAGAAAAGCCTTGGTTATACATCGATGAGAAGTCCAGAACTGCTATAGACATTTTCCCCTAGCAATAAATCCAATACCCAGAAGAGGGCCTTTCTGATAGAATCAGAAAGTAATGGAACTGGACTTGTGACTAAAATACCTGTTCTCTGCTCTACTTATCTCTTGGAGGTTTGTTGTTGTTGTTGTTGTTGCTATTGTTACATGAGATAAGTCCACTTTATCATCATAGTCATTTTGAGTTTGACTATTAATTGTAGCTGAAAGCATCAGAATAACATGATTTACACAACACTGTTCTCTTCATTCTCTTTTGCCACACAAATAATTCTTTCTAACCATGTCTTAGTTTCTCTCTCCCATCCATCCCCTAAATATGCTATGTTCCAGTACTCTGTTCGTGGACTTCTTTCTCTATTCCTTTTCCTTAGCTTCAACTTTTACCTGCTACTTTCAAGACTCCAAAATCAATAACACCAGCCCAGACTTTTCTTCTGAGTTTAAGACATGGATTTTCAATTATTTCCTGTACATCTTCATGTGAAATGTTCCATCATGGGTAATCTGAATATCTTTAACACTACATGCCTAGTAATATGGCATCACCAAGACCTTACATCTGAAACCTTTGTAAGGCATAACCTCATTGGTCTAGTTTACGATCTCATCATTTTCATCTAAACCTGCCTCCCTCCAATCCATCTTCCAGTCCATTCTCCACAGTGCTACCAGCTATTCCTCCCAAATATAGACCATATGAAAGTGTAAGATGTAATTTCTTTGCTTAACATTATGCAATAGCTTCCCATGTACCTGTAAAATAAAGCTTATACAACTTAGCTGGCTCTATAAAGTCTTTCCCAACTCTATCAGAGCTTACCTACTCAATCTTAACTTCAATCACTCCCTAAAGCCTATCCTTGGTATCCCCCGAAAAAACTCAAACCTGTATGTTTCTATCTGTGCCTCTCTTTTCCCTCCGCCTTGAATACCCTTTCCTTGTTTCTAAAGTTGGTGTATTCTTACTCAACTTTCAAGGTCCAGATACATCAACCACCATTCTGGAAAAGCTTTCCTGACCATCCAAGTAAATTTTACTATTCCCTCATCTTTTATAACTCTAGGGACATAACTACAGTATACGACAATGCAACACATGCTATGGTAGATTAATGTTTATTAATAAATGCTGTAGTTCTCCTAAGGCTATGAATCAAGGCTTTTGGTTTTTAACTATTGAAGAGCTACTGTACCATTTGACACATAATGGATGATCAAAAATTATTGTCAATTGAAAGAATTAAGAAAAAAAGGACAATCACAGGATACGTGGTTAGCTAAGGAGTAACCGCCCGGGATTCAGTGTCTTCATTTGTAAATGAGACAAGTTTTAAATAAACCTGTATGTTTCTTCCTGCTCTAAAAACATTCCATGATTTTATGAAAATATTACTAGGAGTAACCCAGTGATTCTATCATAATATTAAATTTCACAAACTGCATTCTGGTCAATCAAGAATAAATTCAAAGATTTAAAAAATGTCTTTCTTTTTCTTAAAATGTGTTCTCCAGTTGCTGGATGAAATGTGTTAGTTCTGGAAAGAAGCCAATACTTGGCTCAGAGAAGAGTTAAAAGCCAATAGAGACATTATTTTTAATTCTATTAAAAGCATATTGTAAATTTCCCATCAGTTATAACATAATTTCTCTCCATTAATCATTGAAGGACAAATGGTTGTAGTTTGGTCTATTGTGGCTAAAATCTGGGTATAGAATGCATCCTACTCTCTTCAAGCCTCATCGATCTAAGACACACAAATACACAAACATGCATGTGTACGCACACACATACACACACACACACACACTCGCCCAAACACATGCAGGGTTTGAAATTGAAAAGTTATTTGATGCCAAGGGAAAATAAAGATGGATGAGTATACATTTGCAGAACATTTGGGGTAAGGGATTCAAGTCATTGATGAGTGATGATCATAGGAACTAAAATGGGGTAAATATTTCTTCTTTTTGGCCAGACAGAGGGATAGGTAGCATTGTCAGGCTGAAAAATCAAGATGTAGGTCTAATTCTATCTCTACTATTAATATATTCTGTGACCTTGGTTCAGTCAATTATTCTCAAGGATCTATTCTTAGACCAGCTTAGCCACTCAAAATCTACCTATTATCACAGTGTGGTTCCTCCCCAAGTTAACCTTCACTTTTGATATTATTCTGTTGGTTTTCATGAAAGACCATTACAAGAAATAATAACATAAATTATTCCAATTTTAATTATTCTATGAATTATTCTACTTCTAATGTTAGTATAAATCTGTAAATGACATGAGAAGACACAAGGTATTTATTTCCTTACTTTGAAATTCCAGAATACCCAAAGTCTGTTTTTTCTTTCTTTTTCTACTTTACTTCTAATTATAACAATAACATAGTTTTATTATATGTATAATTCTTCAACTCAAATTTGTTTTAATATACGTATGTTTTAATATATGCCCCTCATGTTTTCTTCTGGATAATTTTTTTATCCAATTGAAATCATATTAGCATTTCCCCCTATCATTAGCAAAATTGCTTCATATTTGTCATCATTAATACAGAGCCCAAATTAATGTACAGTCAAAACAGCAATATCAGCTTCCATGGTGAGCATTATGCCCTTTCCTCCTTTCTCTAGGCTTATTGCTACTGTAGACATCTTTTGTTGTGACTTCAAATTAAAATTAAACTAAATTAAAGCAGCCTTTGAAAACTCCTAATTGCAACTATTATTCTATTCCTATTTTTTCTACTTTATGCACAGAGGTATCTTGAGAGAAACTATAAAAGGTTTCTATTTCCATTACAATCAACTTAAGTACATAAAGTCCTCTTACATAGTTTTCTTTTAATTTAAGTCATAAAGAAACAACCTGGCCAATAAGAAATCACTGTTAAAAATCCTATGTAATAAAAGGCTAATATGCAAATGGACCAAAGGGAGGAACGGTGGAGCGGCGGAACAACTGAACAATCAAACAACCAGCCACCATTATTTGCATTGACCACCAG
Organism: Myotis myotis; assembly: GCF_014108235.1. Taxonomy (NCBI): domain Eukaryota; kingdom Metazoa; phylum Chordata; class Mammalia; order Chiroptera; family Vespertilionidae; genus Myotis; species Myotis myotis. The sequence continues at coordinate 17,631,725 of NW_023416335.1, forward strand.
GGGGCACACGTGGAAAATGGCAGGAATCAGCAGCAGGCGGCAGAGTGTGGAACATGGCGGGTGTTGGTAGTGGCGAAATGGTGGAGCAGGTGAGCAGGGGCAGAAGACCAAGGTGGGGTGCCGGTCACTGTCATCAGGGTGAGCCTCAAGTGGTTACTGAAAATACTTTGCTCCCGTGCACCACGGTCCCGCCCAGTGCTCACACCTGCTGCCGGCACCAGCCCCACTTGCACCCACTGCTGGCGCCCAGTGCCAGCCCCAATTGCTCAGCGCCAACAGCAGGTGCGAGCAGTGGCTGCTGGCCATAATCGCCCCTCAGGGCTTCTCCACCTCCCCCTGCACCTGAGGGGTGATCAGGGCAGCAGCCACCGCTCACACCCATTGATGGTGCTGGCCCCGCTCTCACCTGCTGCTGGCCCTGGCCCCAATCACTCCATGCTGTCAGCAGGTGTGAGAAGGACCAGCACAGTCAGCACATGGGAGCAGCAGCGACGGGAGCAGGGCTGCTGGCAGACAGGGAACTGGGGGCTGTGGCGAGATGGGCCGGTGGGGGCATGGAGGATGGGCCGAGACCTGCCCCAGTGCCCACTGCAGCCTCACCACCCACAGTTCCTTTCAAGGTGCACAAATTCGTGCACTGGGTCCCTAGTATATAAATAAAAGCATGAGGACTCATTTGACTTTACTTCTTCATAAGTCTATAGAGGCTCCTCAGGATGACCACTTTCTTTCCTAAGTGTTACAAACCATCTATTTAATATTCTGTTGTAGAAATTTTCTCTCTTGACTTGTGAAATCTTTCTTTTTCGTTCTTTTGTTTATTCTCCTGGCTCAGCTTCTGCTATTGAATTTTCTCAAATATCACTGAGAGTGATTGCATAGTCACAAAATCAAGTCCTTCAGTTATCTTTAGTAGAAATCAGCATTCTTGATTAATAAACAAAACCCATTCTAGCTCATTTGGCAGAAAAATTATTACTAATTGAATCTATTAAAAGGGGCCTGTGGAATCTCCATGAGGATTAGAGGGATGGGCTTAGGAGCCAAACAGTCAGCAACAATATGCGAATAGTTAGGGGCAGCAAGGGAAATGATACTAGGATGGCTGTTAGGTTATCTAGTGACATTTTCTGCTGTACTGTTGTTGATCTTATTTTAGTGAATAGAAACGGAATTTGTTATATCTAGGTCCAAATTTTGCCCTTATGATCTTTACACACACACACACACACACACACACATACATGTGTAAGTTTCACACAATATATAGAATTTATTTATTTATATACTATATTGACATATAACATATATTAATATGTATGTCACACATATTGTACTTACAGATAATAAATGAAGAAGTGTTTTTGGGAAGCGAATAATGCCCAAAGGCAGCAATTTTAAGTCATTACCTGTCAGTTTATTTAAGACCAAAACCAGGATGGCTCCCGGTGGCTGCTGGCCATAATTGCCCCTCAGGGCTAGTCCTTGTCAAAACCAGGATGGCTAGTCCTTGTCAAGCTTATAAAACTAGGCATAAAGCAGGGAACTAGTGCTGACAGACTGAGTGGACTCCAGGCAACCAGAAAAGCCCACGAATAACAGGGTAGGCAAGAGGCCAAGAACCCAAGATGGAATGCAGCCTTGGGTGGCTTTTAATATAGCTGCTATGTAGACTTATGTGAGGCCTCCAGAGAACCCTTCAAGACCATATCTCTTTTTATGCCAAAATAATGTCAGGAAATTTACCCAAAGCTTGAAATTAAGGCAAAAAAAAGTGGGTGGCATATCCTCCCAATATTATATGGGGGCAAAAGATACCCAAGAATTGCCTAGGGGGATATATTTAGTTCATCTCATTTTTTAGTATAGATTAAAATTGCCAGACTATTACTTGTTAGCTTTTGATTTTTATGGGTTAGACATGCAAATAAGTTCTGTCTGGTAAGAAGAGATAATCCAAAAGGTTCATGGCTTGCTCGACATCAAATAGATTTATATTTTAACTCTGCAATCTTACTCTAATATTGTCTTGTTAAATTATGCATAAACGCCCTTAATTTTTTTTAAATACTCTTCAAGGTGGTCATAATATCTGACTCCTTCACTGACTAATGAGTTATTGAATAATTTCTCCCCACCCAATTCCATTTGGCCCAGTTCTTCTCCCCAAAATATTCCTTGGAGTCCCTATGGCATGCTTTTATTTTCACTAATGGATCCCATTTGTCCCTATCTTCATTGTCTGCCTACAGACCTGGTTCTCAGCTATACAACTCTGCAATTCGCCTTTAGCCATCTCAGAACCAGCCTTCCCAAGTGATTGTTTATCCCCATCCCTGTTGCCCCACGCATGCACAAGGGTCTAACCTCTAACTCCCAAAAAGAGCTGAGATTAGGTTGTCACATATCACACGACAGGCTTTGAAAGTTGAAGAAGGCATAAGGGAGTATTAGCTGGCACACTTGTGTACACACACACACACACACACACACAGCCACACCACTTACAGGACCACCTTCCACTTTTGCCCCCACCTTCCAAGATGCCAACACTAGGCAACCAGCACCTCCCCTTAGGAGACCGGGTCCCACCACAACTCCTTCCAACTCAGACACCCCACTATGAACCAAGCAGTGGCCCCCTCAGCAGAGTTCTGAGTTTCACCTCCAGGGGGCTCCTCCTTCAACAATTTAACTGTTAACTATTCCAATCTCTTCTCATTGTTCCCTGAGCTCTAGAGGGATAGGTATTTCTTTCTGCTGCTACCTCTGTGAACCCCTTTTGGTCAGCTAGTTAACATGTAGCCTGATTCATAATCTCCTTATTGAATTCCCTTCTGCTGTGGTTCTGCCTCCTGACTGGACCCTGACTGATACAGTGGCAGAGCTGAGGTTCCAACTCACGCAGGTTGGCATCAGAGGATCTGGTCAAAGTAAAGAAAAACACCAGCGAAAGCACAGCAAGTTTCCCCTTTCCCTGTCATCACAGACCAGCCTCCCCTCACACATAATCTCAGAGATGCTATTTTACTCCTGAGGAAGACAACCTGTAGCCTCATCACATAGAGCCATTCAGCTTCTCCTTGTCTCCTTTCCAACTTAAGATCTGGGCTTTAACTTTACAAAACCTACAGGGTGTTTTTCCAAAACAAAAGAACTGTTGGCCCCCAAAGGTGCAATCAAGTCTCCAGCTTTAACAACACAAGGAACATTAACATTTTGAAAAGAAACCTGTTGTTTTTCTTAGGTTTCACATATCTTAGGGCCACGTCCTTAGGGGAGCTCAATGTCAAAGCATTTTCTTTTCAAGAGCCTCTTCAAGGGAAACACACTTTTAAGCACAAGGTGTAAGGTAACTGGGACAACCTGAAATGAGGCTGCATGAACCAAGTCCCCACCCCTCGATCCCCCCCTCCCTCCCACTGAAGCAAACACCAGTGGTCATGGCCATTTCACCTAGAATATTTGCTCACTTCATTAAAACTGCTTTGGCAGCAAATCACAGAAATAAAATTAATAATTCAAGCCAGTTTAAGAAAAAAAATAGATTTGAATTCAGTGGTGTATCACAGAACCTCAGGACAGATTTCAATGCTGATGGCCTTAGAGAAGGATGAGAACGTAAAACTAGAAAAGCCTCCTGACACCTTTTCCCCTCCTGTCTGCTCTGATTTTTATGTCAGTTCTCTCTTCTCACCTTCATTTGCTTTTCCAGCACACCTACACTCTTACCTGAGTAAGCCTGCTGGTGAGCAAGTCCCTGGAGACAGTAACTCCTCTCTGAGTCCCAGCTCAGGGCCCACTGCTGCTCCAACCAATTTCTTAGAGGAGTCAGGTTCATGTTTTACAAAGTAGGGAACCAAGTCCTTCATTTGGGGAAACAGTGAACAGAGAAGGAACAATCATTCATTCAGTTAGATGACTCTTCCTCCCCATAAGATTTCTACTCGATTTATTATAAATATCTCAGTGCTTATCTATTATTCAATTTTATGGCCGATATTCATTCGCAGGAAAAAAATTATTCACTAAATGCCATCAGCTGTAATTTCTGAATGCTTGAAGAAAATTAAATTTCTAACTAATACTGCAGTCCTCGATATGGCCACCTTGCTTCCAAAATTAGAGGACAAAACAGAAAACATAATAGAGGTGGAAAAATTTACTAAGGCAATTAGGTACCCTGTGGGCATAATAAACGTAAAGCCGGATTTATTATTATTATATGTACAATCGTATGGTCGGGACAAGTAAAAGACAATATGATTATAGTGTTTACCCCATCCAATAAGGAAAAGAGCTGTGGGTAAGGGGAGAGAGAGATAGGGGAAATGATGTTTGTGTCCTTGCTGAGAAGCCTGCCAGAGGCTCTGAGCAAGACAGGACCCATCCCCTGTGAGCTATTCCCAAGGCCTAACCAAGGGCACAGACTGCCTCTCCCTGCCCTGAGGGACCTTCGGGAGCAGGGAGCTTCTTTGGCCTCCACTCCTAAGAGAGTGTGCTCTTCATGCCAACTTCATTCATTTCCAACCTATGACTCCCCAACCTGCCTCTTAGATTCACACACCCTGGCGGGCACAGTCAGTCATCACAGGACACTGTTTCATCACAGGGGAACACCTGGTCTGCTCTGGCGAATCTATCCTGCTCCCCCATCCAAGCCCGCCTCAGCGAGGAAAGCCAGCAGCCCCTTTCTGGGTCCACAGGCACTGTTTGGAACCATTTGCTTTGTTCTATTCTATCTCAGGTCCGAACTCAGTTTTGTCTCATGACTCACCGGTTTCTCCCTGGATGAATACCTGAACTGGCTCACTTCCTCTAGGCTTCTCACGCCAGGGGCAGGAGCAGGGGCAGGGGCAGTGAGAGGCATCGCTGTCAGAAATGAAGATATAGAGACAAGTTAGACTGGGAGGGGCCCACAGTGCCTATACCTAAGTCCTAGCCCAGTGATTCATTTTTGTTCCAAATTGGTGTCTCTCCAAGTTAATAACTAGAGACCAGGCTCAGACATTTTACTATTAGGAAAAAATATGGCCCTAGCCGGTTTGGCTCAGTGGAGAGAGTGTTGGCCTGCAGACTGAAGGGTCCCGGGTTTGATTCCAGTCAAGGGCACATGCCCGGGTTGCAGGCTCGATCCCCAGTAGGGGGAGTGCAGAAGGCAGCCAATCAATGATTCTCATCATTGATGTTTCTATCTCTCTCTTCCCTTCCTCTCTGAAATTAATAAAAATATTTAAAAAATATGTATGATAGGTAGAATATTAAATATACGATATATATGTTATACACATCACACACACATGTATATGTGTGTGTGTATATGTTGGTATGTATACTTTTTAAGAGCTCTGTAAAATTCTGGTGGTATGAACTGTTACCCCCCGCCCCAAGGGAAGAGCCATTTTTATCTATTTTTAAGTCAACAGCACAGGATTATATTAGTGAAAGCCTAGGCCTCACACCAAAAGAAACAAAAAAGACAGAATGCTCAAATTATATAATAATAATAGCAACTTCCATTTGTGAATTCTTACTGAACACCAGGCATTCTGCTGAGGGTCTTATTTAATTCCTTCACTTACTCCTCACAACCCCAGGAGTGGGTTCTATTAGTATCTGCATTTTCTGGGTGAGGAAATAAAAGTTTTAAAATCAAATTACTTGCAGGGTCACAGAGCTCGTAGGAGGGGGTGGGGGAAAGCTTCTTTCAGTCTGTGCTCTCAGACTGAAAGCACATAAAATTAGTCCAACAACCTGCAACCCCGCCTGTGAATGTCATCTCCCTGGCATCCTGAGAGTGGGCAGATGTGCCTCTAGGGTTCCATCTACAAGCAATGGATGTGTCCTCACTCCCTGCCTGTGACCCTCACCACCCACCACCTCAAGAGGGAGAGAGAGAACATGAGTGAGAGAGCAGAAGGAGCAAGACACCTCTCTGTAATGAACACCCCCACACTGAGGCTTTCTAGAGAGGCCAGGGGCTGTTAACTCCAAAGTCTTCAGTGTCCTCTTTTACAAGTCTTCAGTGTTCTTGCTTAACAAAGGATGAACAATTCTATTCACAAGATTAGCTGTGTCTAAACAGTAATGAATCTGGTGCTCTGCTGGCGTGCCCGTGCATGCGCAGAGGAGAGGCCAGCCCGGGTGGCCAAAGTGGAGTTCAACTTGGCGGGGAGGGAGTCACCTGTGAGCCCCTAAGCCGATCCCGGCCCACCCATCTGCCAGGCTGCACCTGGCTGCTGGCCGCACACCCTGGGAGGCCTGGGCAGGAGCAGGGGACAGGGCTATTAGCAAAAGATGGTGGGTTACTTGGCAAACAGTAAAGCAAATACTAGACATATAAATATAGAAGAAAAGTCTTTTGGAGCAGCTGGTCAACCCCTAACTGTACCGGATAGGTTCTGATTGAAGTATTGACTAAGTTGTGCAGAAAAAAGCCCAACGCAAGACAGTTTTCCTTATTTAATGATATTCTTGTATATGGCAATACTGTCATCCAGAAGAAAAAATATAATAAACATCATATTAGTCCCCTGGAAATATGTCCCTATTGATTCCGTCAAAGATGAGGGAGACTTGGGGAATGGATGGCTTATCAAATCGCCAACTAAATTATTTGCAGACTATGCTGCCACTGCCACTGCCACTGGGAAATCAGAATGGGTGAATCACATGAATAAATGAGCTACTGATTTACTCTCCAAAAGTGGGAAGGCACCCAGTAATGAGCCTGCTGCTGTCTGGGTTCCTGACTCTGAGGCAACTGTAAGGATGTGCTGTCAGAAAGCAAAATTCACACCTGGTAATCCTCATCACCATTGCCACAGATGTGGTTTTGTTGTCCTTGGGCCCTTCTCTGAAGAGAGATTTCTTCTCCCCAGCCAGGCCTCTAAGCCCGGATGGATTTGTGACTTCTGCTATGACCTGGGGACATGGCCACGTGCCACCCTACTAGATCTGACTCCTGCAGTCAGTCATTGAAATCTCCCTTAAATGATGTATCAGAGATGATGCCAATGATGATAGCAGTGACTAAGGACATATGTTGAAATATTTCATTGGGTGTGACTATCTGAGAATTCAGCTTTGGGGGGAATGGAAAATTCTGAGCTCTCTCTCATTTTTGCTCTAGTCATGAATTTGTCTGAGAAACTTTTAACCTATGTGCCTCAATATATTCTATAGAAAAAAAAAAAAAAAAGGCCTGTTGCCCTGGTAGGGTAGGTCAGTTGCTTAGTGTCATCTCAATACGCCAAGGTCTCGGGCTCCATTCCAGGTCAGGGCACATTCATCAACCAATGAATGCATATATAAGTGGAACAACAAATCGATGATTCTCTCTCTCTTTCTCTCTCTCTCTCTCTCTCTCTCTCTCTCCCTCCCTCCCTCCAATAAATAACAATTAGAAAAAAGAAAAAATATTCTGTTGTCATTCCCCTCAACCCCACCACTGCCACCCCCTATCCCAATTCTCTACTCTCCTGCAGGGGTAGCCTATAGCAAACATAGCACATAAATTTTTGGTTTCTTAGTTATGTTTGATTTTAGATTATTTTCTTGGAAGATTGGGAAAAGGTGCTCATTTAATAGATCATATACTACATTGTTGTTTATTATATGTTCTGTTATATGGAAAAACTAAAAGCAAAGAATGATGGAAAAAGGAGTATAGTGTGGTTAGTCACAAATATTATTTGCTTTTTTCTAACCATTCTATCTAATGGTTAAGACACCAACAACAAAAATACATATGCCAAGTGGTGCCTTATCATAATAGCACTGTTACACGAAATAAATCCCGTTCTTCTCACTTTTAAGTTTGTTTTAAAAATACACTTGGGCTCTTTGAGGTAATAAAATGAGTGGTTATGAATGGGTATAATTAGAAAATACTTGCCATCTGACACCTACAAGTAACTAAATTTAAAAGTTATTCATATAAATATTTTTCCATAAAATAGTTACGATTATATTTTTAAATTTTATATGTATCAAATTATAATTCCCATATAATTAATAGATCATTATTAGCAATTTGGTTTGAAACTTATCCAATATAGAATTGTCATATTGCATTAGTTTCTATTTTTAGTAAGATATTTGTAGGTAAATTCATCTGCTTTAACATTATTTCTAGAATGAAAAAATCTTATAAAATCTTTGAAATGCATTAAAATCCTATGGTAGAAAAATAAAATAAAATGAAATACTATGATAGAGCACAGAACTACTTAGGCTAAGATTTGGAAGAAACAATATGCAAGAATGGTCAAAACAAACCAATTAAGTTTGACTAGACTGCTATGGAAGTATTGTCTATTTCAGTGTGATACTATCTTGAATTTATAAATACAGTGTTATATTTTATAAAGTTTTGTAAAGTCCCAAACATTATTCCTGTTTTTGTAAAGCAATTGTGTGTTTAATCTGTGTCTGAAATCATTTTGCAATGTATGGAACTAGAGTAGCAATTGATCTTTCTAAATTGTGAACTTTACTGAGTCAGTCTAGATTGCTTTTGAGAAGTGGTCCTTTTTCACTCTGCTTTGAGGCAGCCATTAGGTTGAAAGTATATTTATCACATAAAACTTGATGCATTTTGTACTAGTCGCTCTATTTATATGCTACAAATAACTAGGGTCTTTCAAATAATAAAAAACCAGCCTAAAGATTGTTTTAAATTCTAAATTCTTTTGTTTTTAAACCTTCAAATCTGGGTATATTGCATATGTTATGAGAGGTTGGATTCAGTTGACTTGTGGTGGAGGATTCTTTGGTTTGGTTAAGGAGCTAACTTTCTGTGAGATTGTGAGAGCATCTGAGATACGTAGATCTCCCCGCAGGAAACGTGAAAGAAAGGCACGGTAAGTTTGTTTGTTTTAATATCAGATGGACTCTTGTTTCCAAGCAATGCATCGTATAATCAACATATCTGAAAAGGACCATGAAACTCCAATGGAGACTTCCTGGTTCACAGGGGCCTAGCAGATTCAGGAACCAATGAGAATTGTTCTGCACTTACATCTGCATTGTCAATCTCTGGACTTTTTTTTACAATAAAAAATATAAATAAATAAACATTAATCTAGGTGAATGTGAACACGTGATAAAAGTGAACCCTCTCAAACACTTAAGAACCAGACTCCTATCATGCCATCAAAAAGAGATTTATACCAACACTGACTGTGGCCTGGGAGAAAAGCACACACAGTCTTAAAATTGCCAACTAAAAATGAAGTTTCGTTACCTTTGGGGAGTATCCACCGTTACAGTTTTGAGCATATTCCCAGCATTGCTGTTTCCTGCCTGCCTGTCTGATTATGCTTGAATCATTGCAGGAGAATAAATTCATGACTTCCTAGATCTTTTAAAGTTTCATTTAGAAACTCCTCAGTTTGGCTTTCTTACTAAATTCAAATATATTTTATCTCATTAATACTGTATTTTATTATTGTTTAATAGTATCTATATTTGTTCCCATTCAAGTTCTTGGAATACTGTCTAAGAAGTATGCTCATGTTTGTTAAGAGGATATAAAATAAAATTATTAAAGTATTCATCATTTTTAAACATTTTACCATAAAGGAATAATAGAGTACCCTCAATTTCTTAGCCTGTATGAGAAATAGCCCTTCCGTTCATTTCCTTTGAGACTTAAAATGACACAATATGTTACTTTTCCCTGGAAAATCATGAATGATAAAGAGCAAAGTGTGCCTATGAGTGGACCTTCTCAGCCTATATTGTTCTCTGGGGTTCTTTTATCAAAAAATTGCACCGACTGAAACACATTCGCCTGTGAAGAACTCATAAACAGAATGACTGCCCAACAATACTGAATCGCCAAAGGGTGAAAACGTGATTATATTCTGATCACAGAAAATAAGTAATGTCTCCTTTTCTGTAACTGAATGGACACAGAATGGTTAAAACGCCATCAAACAGCTCTGCTCTTTCTCCTTTTATGAAAGGAAAATGAGAAAGATCAGAGGATAGCTTAGATTATGCCAGGAAGTAAAAATAGGATGAGGGATTAAAGGAGGAAGAACCTCTAGAAAAAAAATATTATATTAATGGGGAGGTCAAGAAAACAAGTACATGAACACACACAAAATCAAAACAATTTGTTTAAACCATAGAACAATCGACATTTATGCCCAGAAAAATGAAGGTAGCAGGTAGTTGTAACCTAAACAAATATAGACTATTAGAGGGAGGTGGGGTGAGAAATGACAATGAACTGCATTTATATAGCATTTACCACTTCCTTTTATCTCCTTCTGAGCTCCAGTGATGGAGCAGCAGCTTGAAAGGCACAGGGACATACGGGGAGAAACTGAATTGCCTGGCATCAGGGCAGGAGCTAGAGGGGCAGCTTTCTCCCAGGCAGAAGTGCTGTCAGAGGTCTTGTTCCCTGTGCATAGGGAGCGGGCAGGGATCCTCCCACAGAGCCTTCAGGCAGGCACCATATCTGAGTCTCCCTCAACCTGGTTAACACTCTTCACCCCACTCTGGTGATTCCGAGACCCTGCCCAACCCAACTTGCAGGCCCACCCAAGCCATTCCTGGTGGCTTTTCCATACAAATGGCCTGTCGTGGTTCATGGTTCAGACGGTCCTAAGATCTCTCAGAGGGGCAGCATCTGGCCCTGGTGCGCTGCACCTCTTGCTAAGTAGGCTCAGGTCCAGGATTATCAACAGCCAGCCTTGGTTCGCACCTTGGCCTCTCCCAGGCACAAGCCCAGCACAAGCCCGGCACTGGTTTGCACACCTGAAACTAATGTAATATTGTACATCAACTGTAATTAAAAAATAAAAAACTTATTTTAAAACAAAGAAGTACAGCCCTAGGCAGTGTGGCTCAGTTGGTTGAAGCATCATTCCATGCACCAAAAAGTGGTGGATTCAATTCCCGGTCAGAACAGATACCCAGGTTGCCGGTTCAATCCCCAGTTGGGGCCCATGTGGGAGGCCACCAACCAATGTCTCTCTCTCACACTGAAATGTTTCGCCCTCTCTCTAAAATCAATTTTTAAAAAAAGAAGTACAAATTGATTTTTAAAATAGTCACGGGGATGTAAAGTACAGCATAGGAAGTACAGTCAAGAATATTGTAATAACTATGTATAGTGCCAGGTGGGTACTGGAAATATCAGGGGGGGGGGGCACTTTCTAAAGTGTATCATTATCTGATCACTGTGCTCTACACCTGAAATTAATACAAAATAATACTGAATTTAAACTGTAATAAAATAAAATTTTTAAGTATGAGTTCCAGAGGCTTAGTACAGTATATAAAGTATGACAAGGTCAATAAGAAAAAAAGTGAGCCCTGGACGGTTTGGCTGGGTGGATAGAGCGTCGGCTTGTGGACTGAAAGGTCCCAGGTTCGATTCTGGTCAAGGGCATGTACTTTGGTTGCGGGCACATCCCCAGTGGGGGGCGTGCAGGAGGCAGCTGATCGATGTTTCTCTCTCATCAATGTTTCTAACTCTCTCTCTCCCTTCCTTTCTGTAAAAAATCAATAAAATATATTTTTTTTAAAAAAAGAAAAAAAGTGAGACAAAAGAAGAAATTTCTGCACTTTATATGTATTAGTTTCTCCGGTCGGGGAGAAAGCCTTGAAATACAATTGATGTTGTAAGTGGGCTTTGTGTTACCTTCAAAATGGAAAATGCTTCACTCTGTCAGCACAGACTCTGGCCACTCCAGAGATATTATAGCTAACTGAAGCTGATAGACACTCAAGGTATCTCCATGGTACTCAGTTCGTGAAATTGTTTTTGGCCCACCACTCTCTCCATAAATATTATAGAGCACTGGGCTTTTAAAATTCTGAATGTGTTACCTGAGGATTAACAGAGACTGAGTAGAATAGAGAAATGTTCATGGTTGACTTTGTTTACCATATATCCTAGTCAGGTATGATTAGGCCAAGTATTTTTTAAATCCCTAAAAGATTCCCCCATGGTCATTTTAGTCTTGTTGTCCCAAGGCCAAAGCAAAGTGGTCCATCATGTCAATAAATATTGTGAGGCCTTAGGAGGATGACTAACAGTGGAGTCAGAGAAGCTGTGTGTGAGTCAAAGATTCATCTGCATGCAGCACTAAGGCTATGTGGGAAAGTAGTGACTTACACAATTAAAATTATACCTTCTGTTGGTACAGCACATTAGGGTTTATGAGAAACTTTCATATACATTATTGCATTTTGTCCTGAAAACAACCCATGAAATGAGTAACAGATAGACCATCAGCATTTCTAGATTTAGTCAGTTGCAATGAGATAGTCATAAGTAGCACTGAAGATACATAGCATAGATAACTTTGAATTTTGCTGAGCTGTATTATTTACATCATTTGTGCTATGCAATATAATGTAGAAAAGAAGCTCTTAAAAATGAAGTGAATCTTACCAGTTGCTCAACACCTATATTCTGATGCAACTTCATGGCTATTTGATGCCAAAATGGACTAATTCTGATCTGAAGAGTAATTTAAATTTTAATGATATGTAAATAGGGTGGAGGGTGAAAGGCAAGTTTGTGAAGAAGGGATTACAGAGAGATATAAACAAAAACTTTAGGGGATAATGGATGTGTTCATTATCTTGATTGTGGCGGTGATGATTTCACAGGCAGATACATATATCAAAACATAAAATTATACTCCATGTCAATTAAATATTAAAATATGCCCATTAAAAATTTTACTGTTCCAATTTATTAAAATTTGAGAACTAAATAATACAACAGAACAGCATTTCCAAATATGAGGACTTACGAAGGCTTCATGAAGCCTCCTGTTCCAGTGTCAAGGATTTCTTGTACTATCCATTTTCACAGATTGGGAACTGAGGCTGCAAGAGGTCAGTGATCTGCCTAAGGGTGGACATTAAATAGTGAAGGCAGGGCTTGAACCTGACACTGATCTTAAGCCCCTAAGCCACTGAGCTTTACAACACTAAGATGAACATTGCTCTGACAGTCCAGAAAGTCTGTTAGGAAGAATCAGGCTGATTCAGGGCAAGAAGTAGCCCTCAGTCAAATTGTAGAGTAATCAAAAGTTGATATTTAGGGTATATACAATCAGTCTACCTACACATTATTCCTTCTTAGACCTAAACAACCTTAGTGCAGCCAGGTGGCTTTCCCAACCCTGTGCTGTGATGCTACACCTTGATCAACCCAGAAGTAATGTTTTATCTCTTCATGATCTTTCTCTTTCCTTCTGGAACAACAGCTAATTTTATGAGAAACTCGCCTATCACCAAAGTTTAAATGATGAAAATAGACTTGCCTGTTATCCCAAAGACATTTGTACTTTAGCATAATTTGTAGATATGTAGTAACTAGCTCAAGTACATGGATTTTTTTTCTTAATGGTGGAAATTTAAGCCACTGGATAAGTAATTTGGAAGATTTGGGGTTTTTTTCTGTCATCAAATGATGACCACTTGTTCCATTTATAGGTAAGGGACTGTTATGGGCTCACTCAGCGAGATAGACCACCGACTCAGAATTTAAATTTAAGAGCCTTTATTAAGCTGGCCAGCTGACTACAGTTAACAGCACCCCGCCGAAGCAGAGGCTGAACTGCAGCGCCTACAACAGGGGTTACATTTTATTATTAAATTCTGTGGAGGCCCAGAGAAAAATGTGTCTTTCAAATTCTGGGCCCCCAAATATGGAGGAAACTCTCTTTATTTATACTTTTCCAGTCCTTTGTCTCCCAAATTTGGAATGAGACTTCCGGGCCTTCTGAGAAAGAAGGCCTGCGTGCTGGGAAGAGGCCATGAGACCATATCTCAAGGCCTGGCCTGATGTCAGTACCTTCCTATCTGTGTGTTTTAGGAACAGACAGCACAGCATGACCCGTCTGGCCGAAGCACCAGATATGCACCCCAGCACAGGACCCGAATCAGTATATGAATGTCAATCTCTTTCCAGTCCTAAAAGACAATCCTCTAAATCAAGTTACACCTAACTTCATCAAATTGATGGTCCTCTCACTAGCCCTTATCTAAGAGCCAGTTTAAACTGAAAAAATAGCAAGCACTTGGTACGTAGTGGGTACTCAATTAATACCAGTTGAATTAAAATGTGGATTCCGGGGGAGGAGGGGGAATGGTCAGGAAATTATGCCTACCTTTGCATATCCTTCTCTCTAATTTGAATTCTTGATAAATCCCAAAAGTGTAATGAATGCTTAAAAAATAGAATGTGCTTCTGATTTACCCCTTGATACATTAAGCCTTTGAGAGGAACAGTGTAATGAGCAGATCAAATCTGAGGTCACTAACCTGTTCCCAACTGGTAGATGCTCTATGCTGCTGATTAGCTAACAGTATCCCTGCTTTTAATTTAACACAGATAACAAAGACGAAGTTTCAACCCTATAGAGATTAGCTTGTGTTTTTGCTCTAGAACAGTGGTTCTCAACCTTCCTAATGCCGTGACCCCCAGTTCCTCATGTTGTGGTGACCCCCAATTTCATTGTTACAAGTTGAACATAATTAAAGAATAGTGATTAATCAATATGTAAAAGCAATCTGTAATTATATATGTGTTTTCCGATGGTCTTAGGCGACCCCTGTGAAAGGGTCATTCAACCCCCAAAGGGGTCACGACCCACAGGTTGAGAACCACTGCTCTAGAAGAAGGAAAAGCAGATGCTTTCCTAAGCATGCATACAGCCAGCCCTTCCACATGTTGTGAGCCAGGCTGTCAGACCTGAGTGATGCGTCATAGAGTCCAGAAGGCTGTCCTCCCCAGATTTTGGTTGAATACAAGATTATAGGAGCAGGTGTGAAAAATCTAAAGAAATTGTTGCCCAAGGCATCCATTTTCATTCATTTTAACAAAAATATTTTAAGAAAATCTTGAAGACCAAGGTGTGAGATACATAATGATGCATTCATCTCCGTAAATGTGCTAAAGCCTATACATTACAGAAGCCTGCTAATATGATTTCACTAAGTCCCAAAAGTAAATGGAACTTGAGAATCACTCCTATTTTCTCTGGAGAGAATGAAAGTGGGTTTGTTTGATAACATCCACTTTTCTGATATTATTTTATGTCTTATACTCATAGTCAAGCCCTCTGGAGATCATAATGGAGAAGTTCTGGTTTATCAGGTTTTCTGCCAAGAGAGGTAGACAGTGAGCAAATGTCCCATCCTCATCATTCTGTCATCATCATTTTTCACCCTGGCTCTCTTTTCTTTTTAACTTTTTCTCTTTTATTTAGAGGCTATAGAGATTCCAAACTTGGAAATAAATTTTAATACGACAAACCTTTAGGCAGAACATTTGGAGAGCTTTTACATTTCATACTGTGATCAGTTAAGGAGCTGTTCATCTATTTCAATAATCCACTGGGCCAAAGCCAGGACACTAAATTCTGCAGAATGACATATTTTCAAGTCTCCAAATTCTAATATGGCTGTGCACCATTCTCTCTCTCTCTTCCTCTCTCTCTCTCTCTCTCTCTCTCTCTCTCTCTCTCTCTCTCTCTCTCTCAAGCTAGTTAAGCATTTACTAGAAGTGTAATAAAAGAGATAAATTGCCTGCCTATTTTAATCATTGATGCCCAGCTCTAGCTCAGCTTTTGAGAAACTATCTCCTTCCTTCTTTGCCAACTGCCCCACCTGGCCAGCATTTGACTCATTTCAAACAAGTAGAAGACAAATTTCACCCCATTAAAACACACACACACACACACACACACACACACACGACTAATAATAAATTATTATCCTTAGAGGTTCTGGCTTTGCTGCATATGGAATCCCTTACTGTCTAGAATCCATTCATTTTCCCATCCTCCCAGAATATTATTCCAAATCTCTTATCTACTGAAATCCACAACTCCACCCCTATGCTCACTACCCTCCCTACCAGATAATGATATCACTCCCTACTTCACGCAGAAGTGACCTTCTGCAGACTTCCACAGCATATCCCCCACCTTCCCACCTATTAATGGATCAACATCTCATGTTCCTGTCTAAAAGCATGCCCTCCACATGGGTACCAGATCCCATCCCTTCTGTCTTCTCCAGAACTTCACTCCTGAATTCTCTTTTCCATACCATCCATTTTCCCTCTCTACTAGATCATTCCCATCAGCATGTTAACATGTAATAAGTCCTTCTCTCATCTTAGAAAAAAGAAAAAAGTAAAACTTTATCTTGACTTGACTTCCCCCACCAACTTACACCTGAGTCCTTTGCTCCCCTTTATAGCAAGTCTCCTTGAAAGAGTTATCTATATTCTCTGTCATTCCTCTCTTCTTACTATCTCTTAAAACTATTCCAGTAAGCATCCACCACCACTCCACTCCAATGCATGGGAGAGGGCTCCAGGGTGGTTAAAAGAATGGCTAGTAGTTTCAGGAAGAGGCTCAGGTAAAAGAGACACCAGGGGGATGCAGAGGGGCCTCTGAAAGGCCTCTGGGCTCCAAGGGCTCCTAGTCGTGCTTGAGGGTGAGCCTTTGAAGAGATACTCGCCCAGCCCAGCTTGGGGCACGGCCAGCCTGCAGATGTTAGTCAGGGGTTCGCCCATCTTCTAGATCAGTTTCACCTCCTCATCCAGGAAGTGGTTTTCCAGGAAGTCACAGAGATGAGGGTCTGCACAGGTAGAACCCAGGACATGCAGCTCCAAAGGGGCCTGGTTTTCAGGTTCTTCTCCAAGGCCAGGGTGGCTTCCAAGGCATCCTGAGGTTTGGTTTGGTTTTGTTTTTGTTTGTTTGTTTTTTAAATGTATTTTATTGATTTTTTTACAGAAAGGAAGGGAGTGGTGTTGAGTATGTTTCCCTCCACATCCCGCGTGGATTAGGGTTCGGGATCTGAAAGAGGAGCCGCACACAAATGAGAGAGAAAAGAGACAAGAGACAATTTGGAAATGCTGGGGAGCCAGGCGGGCAAGTCCAACTCAAGGAGAGGAACTTCCACTGATGCTCAGGCCGCTCCAACCTTTTATTTGATCTGGGGTAGCCCTAGGTAAGGAGGTTTGTCTGGGGTAGCCCTAGGGTAAGGAGGTTTCAATGACACACAGACTAGGTCATAGCATGACCCTTAGGCAATTTACATGATTAAAGGTAGGGAGGTTGCTTCAGCTACCATTACCTAGATTAACTGGGTGGTAGCTAGATTAACTGGGTGGTACACAGCCCTGACCTTTGCTAGGGCTTCAAGGTTACTAACTTTTGGGGGTCTCTGTTTATACTCAGTTAGTGAAGACAATAAATGGACTCCTGTAGAGTGGGATAGAGAGTTAGAAACATTGATGAGAGAGAAACGTCGATTCAGCTGCCTCCTGCACACTCCCCACTGGGGATGTGCCCGCAACCAAGGTACATGCCCTTGACCGGAATCTAACCTGGGACCCTTTAGTCCAAAGGCTGATGCTCTATTCACTGAGCCAAACCAGTCAGGGCAGCATCCTGAGTTTTGCCCCAGTCATCTTGGGAAGGTTTCTGCACGTCTTGGAAGAGAATGCGGGTGCCACACTTGTTTTGCAACTTTAAGAGATGCTCAGTGCCCTCACACTTCTTGTCTGCCAACTTGTGGAAGAAGTGGCCCACACCCTCGAGAGCCACATTGTCAAGGTCGAAATAGTAGCCCAGAGAGAGGTAGGTGTGGAGGCCCGAAGATGCAGGTTGGCCAGGTGATTGACCGCAGCCTCCACCTCAATGGAATAATTCTGACAAATTTGGGAGCTCATGGTTGTTGGGCAATAAGGAGTTAAGGTAGAAAAAAAACTGGTGTGTTGGCTGGTCCCGGAGGTGGTCCTGAAGGTGGTGACTGGATGAGACGCAGGAGAGTGGTTGGAGGCTGGAAGAAGGGGCGTAGCTGGGTCTGTTTTGTCCAAACACTGTTGAAGCAAGAGACAGATCCGGGACCTCCGAGTGCACTGCTCAAAACTGCTCTTATTCAGTCACCAATGACCTCCACATTGTTAATCAATGTTCAGTTCTTAGTCCTGTTCTTACTTGACCTATTAGTGAAATTGTATATAGTTCCTCAGTGTTTCCTTCTTAAACTACTCTCTTCACTTGCCTACCAGGACATCACACTCTTCGTATTTTTATTCTAGATCACCAGTGACTCATCTGTGTCCTTTGCTAGATTTTGCTCTTCTATGTAAGCCTTAATGTTGAACACCCCAGGGTTCAGTCCTTGTCCCTCTTCTCTTCCCTGTCTACCTTTGCTATCTTAATGATCTCACTGAGTCTCATGGCTTTAAATACTGTCTACATTCCTATAGCTCTCAAATGTTTATTTTAAATCCAGAACTCCCTTGCAAACACCAAACTCACATATCCAACTGCCTACTGAGCATGTCCCCTTAAATGTTTATATTCATGTCAAACTCAATTTAGCCAAAACTAAACTTGATATTCCCAGCACCCCTTCCTCATCATGATCAATGGTAACTCCACCCTACCAATTTCTCAGGCCAAAAACCTTAGAATTATCTTTGACTTTAACCTTTCTCATTCAATACATCCAATGTGTGAGCAAGATTTGGTTCTAGATTTAAGATATATCCAAAATTAGCCACTTCTCACCACCTCTACTCCTATTACCTAGTCACAAATAACCATCATTTCTTGTTTGGAGCATTGCAATAGCCTGCTTACAGGACTCCCAGTTTCCACACTTGGCTCTTAACAGTCTACTTGCAATCCAACATCCAGAATATTCTCAGAAGGTAAGTAAAATCATGTGACTTATTTGCTAAAACCCTGTGATGATTCCTGTTTCTTTGGGGTAAAAGCCATAATCCTTGCAAAGGCCTACAAACTGCAACCTGATCGGACCCTTCAGCTGCATTCCCTGCTTCTCTCCCTCTTCCTCATTCTGCTCTAGCCATTCTAACCTCCTTGTTCCTCAAATATGCCAGGCTTATAGCTTTTGCTCTAGCTGTTCCATATGCCTGAATGCTCTTCCTCCAGCTCTTTCTTAGCTAACTCCCTCTCCTCCTTTATAGCTTTGCATAAATCTCACCTTCATTTTTTTTTAAATATATTTTATTGATTTTTTTACAGAGAGGAAGGGAGAGGGATAGAGAGTTAGAAACATCAATGAGAGAGAAACATCAACCAGCTGCCTCCTGCACACCTCCTACTGGGGATGTGCCTGCAACCAAGGTACATGCCCTTGACCGGAATTGAACCTGGGACCTTTCAGTTCACAGGCCGACACTCTATCCACTGAGCCAAACCGGTTTGGCAAATCTCACCTTCTTTATGAGGCTCATCACACCATGTAAAATTGTGAGTTGTTTTTCTGCCTAGCAACACTCTCAATCCTTTTACTTTACTATCTTCTCCATAGCCCTTATCACCTTCAAACAAATTTTATACTTTACTTATTACACTTCTTAGTTATTATCTACCTTCCTCAGCTAGAATGTAAATTCCATGACAGCAGGAATCTTTATCTTTTTTTTTTTTTTTTTTTTTTTCACGAATGAACTCTAAATGCCAAGAACATTGTCTAGCACACCAATGAATATTTGGTGAATGAATGAGTGTAAATGCACTTAGTGACATAAACAAATCTTGCTATCATATGATTATGTGGGTCATATGATCTTATAACATTGTCTGAAGCAGCCAACCAGTGATGGAGTCTGTTCCAAAAACAGCTAAACGTAAGGAAGGCCAGTGTCTTATGAGGGGGCCTGGCAGAAAATTCTGCTACTAGACCCAGTCTTTATTGGAGAGTGTCCAATCTAGCCAATTCAGTTGCCTATGGATTGTAATTCAGCATGCTAATCATACAGACAATAAAGATGTGTAGAAACCAAATGCTAAGAGAAGGCAGATAGTAGGAGTCTTATGTAGATAGAAGCCAGGAGGCAATTAGTCAGTAACAGATTTGGACAGAGGCAGAGAGAAGCCAAGACCTAAGAATGTTAGCCTGAGATTCAGTCTTTTCACTGGAATACTGTGGTATTCTGAGTAAGTTTCCAGTTCTTCACAAAACTTGATGTTGACATTGGTAAGACTCTTTTCTTGCTTCTCTGTCCTTATAATAAACTAGAGGCCCAGTGCACGAAATCCGTGCACGGCGTGTGTGTTTGTGTTTGTGTGTGTGTGTGTGTGTGTGTGTGTGTGTCCCTCAACCTGACCTGCACCCTCTCCAATCTGGGAGTCCTCAGGGGATGTCCTACTGATGGCCTAGGCCCGCTCCCTGTGGTTCTTTGCTCTCTGTGGGGCCTGCCTGTTCCACACCACAGCGACTGCCAAGCAGGCCGTGCTGGGAGCTGCCTGCAGGCCCCACTTCCCTGCTCCCAGGTCACCACGGGCCGTGCTGGGATCTGCCTGCCTGAGAGCTGACTGCGGGCGCGCTTGCCTGCTCCCGGGTCGCCGCAGTGATGGCCAAGCAGGCCATGTTGGGAGCTGCCTGTGGAAGCACTTGCCTGCTCCCGGGTTGCTGTGGGCCATGCTGGGAGCTGCCTGCGGGCTGCGTTTGCCTACTCCTGAGTTGCGGCGGTGACAGCCAAGCAAGCCATGCTGGGAGCTGCCTGCGGGCCATGCTTGCCTGCTTCTGGGCCGCCGCGGCTATGGCCAAGCAGGCCAAGCCGTGCTGGGAGCTGCCTCCTCTCTGCTGTCAGTCTCCACTGAGGTGATGCGGTTACTTTGCATACTCACTCCTGATTGGCTAGTGGGCATCGCGAAGGTATGGTCAATTTGCATCTTTCTCTTTTATTAGTGTAGATCCCCATCAATTCAGGCAACCTGACTGTATCTTTGTTTCTTATAACCTAAAACTGCTAATTAATGCACAGTTGTATTGACCTCTTTATACTGGCCTTGGTCTGTGTAAAATGCTGAAGCAACTCTCAACTCAACACCAAGAGGTAGGGAAATGGGGTGAATGACTGTGAGCTCTGGAGCCTGCCAGGTTGGGTTTGAATCCCAGCTCTGCCACTATCCAATTGTATGAGCTTTGTTAAGTTACTTAGCCCCTTCTGCCTTGGTTTCTTTATTTGTAAAAATGAAACTATATTACCTTAACTTTTTTTGTGAGGATTAAAACAAGAAGGTACATGTAACATGCTTAGAAAAGTGTCTGGAAATACATTGGATGCTCAGTAAGTATTAGTTACTATTATTATCTAGAGAAGTGCTATCCAATGAAAAATTATAAGAGCTATATTATATAATTTAAAAATTTTAGTGGTCATACTTAAAAATGGTACATGGAAATAGGTAAAGATACTTTTAATAATATATTTTATTTACCCCAATATCCAAAATATCATGTCAACATATAATCAATATAAAAATCATTAATGAGATATTCTATACTTTTGTTTTTGTATGAATTCTTCAATGAGTATTTTATACCTACCGTACATCTCAATCCAGACTAGACATATTATTAAGTGGTCCAGAGCCATATGCAACTGGTAGCTACAACAGAGGAAACTCATGGGAAGTACCCCTTTCTGTCTTTCCAGAATCTATATTTTAGGTGACACTAGCTGTTTACAATACATGCCATTTTCTTTAAAGCTGAGGTAGAGGTCCCAAGATTCAGCCCACCATCAGTGTCAGAAAGAGGAAATTAATGGGGAGCTTGAGTTGATAAAATCTTACACCTAATCTTTCCGAGTGAACCAGATTAATCCATCCTTCTCCTAACACATCACCCATTTCTTCTTTCAGTGAGCACACAGATCTGGCAATCTGCCACCATTCATTCTTCCCAAATGTGTCTTTCCTGCATTTGATTCATGTCTCAATTTATATATTGATTTCTATTTTCAGTCTCTTTCTCTTGCTTTTCTCATTATCATCATTTTCTGGAAATGAGATATGGAATCAGATGACAGCTGGGTAAGGGATAGGTCAGAAAGGAGAGCTAAGGAACAGTTTTGATGGTGGGAGTATGAGAATTGATGTGTGGAGTGGTAGAAGGTAAGAAGATGAATACTTCCATTTTTTTCCATCTTCACTGCCACTCCTTCATCCTGGACTATGGCAACAGCCTCCTGATGAGAATGTCAGAAACCTCAGGGCTAAATTGTTACCTTTTTCGTTTAGCTCACTATCTGCAGTGACTAGAATAATACTGGCACATAGTAAACACTGGTTAAATAGGGAAGGGAGGGAGAGAAGAAAGTTTCCTCTTGGTTTTCCTTTAATTCACTCTTCGTTTCCTTTTTGTTAATACCTCAAACTTAATACTACTAGTATAACCCGAAACACCATGCTTGATCTTGCCCCCCGCTTATATCTTCTACCTTATTTGACTCATTCCACCCCCACCCCTCACTACACTCAACCAAACTGTCTCTTTTTAACTTCTTGGACTAGCTGAGATCACCACTGCCTTGGAGTGATTGATTTGCCATTTTCAAGGTCTGGAATGCTCTTTAATGAATGTCTCATTATTTTTGAAATTGAATCTTAAATATTACTGATTAAAACAGGCCTTCTCTGATCCCTATTGCCATTCATTGTTCTTTATAAACAGCTATTTGTTACCTTTTATTGGATGCTCCCATTTTATAATTATGTATTTATAGAGGCCTGGTGCACAAAATTCATGCACAGGGGCGGGGGGGGGATGTCCCTCAGCCTGGCCTGCACTCTCTCCAATCTGGGACCCCTCAGGGGATGTCCGACTGCTGGTTTAGGCCCGATCGGACACCCCTCTCACTATCCGGGACCGCTGGCTCCTAACCATTCGCCTGCCTGCCTGCCTGATCGTCCCCTAACTGTTCCCCTGCTGGTCCAATAGATGCCTAACTATTCCCCTGCTAGCCTGATCATCCCCAACTGCCCTCTCCTGCCAGCCTGATCACCCAAACTGCCCTCCCCTGCCGGCCGAATGGTTCCCAACTGCCTTCCCTTGCTGGCCCAATCGCCTGAAACTGCCCTCACCTGCTGGCCCGATCACCCCCAACTGCCCTCCCCTGCTGGCCCAGTCGCCCCCAACTGCCCTTCCCTGTAGGCCTGGTTGTCCCCAACTGCCCTCCCCTTCTGGCCACCTTCTGATGGCCATCTTGTGACGATGTCAGTGACCATTTTGTGACGACGTCGCACGATGCCACCTAGGCTTTTATTATATAGGATGGATTACCTACTTATTAGTCTACATGCCTCCATTCCCCACACCCACTCAACAATGAGCTTCATGAAGGACAGGCACAATGTCTATCTCATTCACCTCTGCATACCTAATACCTAGTATAATGCCTGACACATATTAAATTCTCAACCCATAAGGGCTGAATATATGAAACAGTTCCATGACATATAAATGGTTTCTCTGGATTAATTTACTTTATCAATTCCTTTAACTTTCCATCTGAACCATTTTGAAAATGTGGGACACCTTCTAAAGCAATAGCACCTGGATGTCCTATTTGCCTGGGAGGAGCACCACTGCTGGAATTTCTCCAGCAAGAGTGATGGTTCAGCAAGGCATAGTCTGCCTCTGGTGTGATGTTTCACTAGCTACGGAGAAAATTTCCAATGGCATGATTCAATCCCTAAAACGGGGCACCTTGAAGACCAAACAGCCATTGTTCTGAGAGATTCATGTCTTTATTGATGAGAAATCTGCTTAAGTGAGAAACTGCTGAATCCTAGAATAAGGCACCACATGGGTATTCTAACAGAGAAGTAATGAAGATCAGGGCTTTACCACCCTTTTCTTCAGTCATTAAAATGTTTTGTTGCTTAGCAACATAATAACTCATTTTTCAAGACCATTTACAATATGCCAGTCATTCCGCTAAGTCCTTTACATGCATAACCTCATGTAATGCTCACAACAACCCTATAAAGTTGAGATTATAATTATATTGATTTTATAGACAAAGAAAAATGGTAAGTTGCCCATGAATATTCAGCCGTTTAAATTGCAAGGCTAATATCTGAAAACAAGTCTGATAATCCCAGTGTTGATGGCTCTATTCTTTTTGTCTAGCATTCTGGAATTTGTAATGACAGTTGGAAGATGGCAGCTTGAATACAGATGGTGAGAAAGTCTCCTTCAGCCACAGGACTCATGCTGATCGTGAGAGGGGTGACGTAACCACTTGGGTGGTATTCAATGGATGTTGACAGCATGTTGTTGTCCCTCCCTAGAATGGGGCCCATTTTCTATCAGAGAGCAGCAGGATTGAAAGCCACAGGAATCTGAGAGGCTATAGAAGCACATTGAAGTGGGACCTCTGAGCAAAATGCCTATGCTATTGTTTCGGGCAGATCTCAGTCTAGCAATTCTGACCCATGCTCCCCTGCTGCAGCCCTTTTCAGAACATCCTCTTCCTGTTCCTCTTTTCCCAGCCAGTGACACTTCTATAGAAGGCCTAGTAGACAGCTGAAATGTTACCAACGCAGATCAGAAATCAGTTCTCCTACAATAAAGCATCAGATGGTCCTAAAATTATCAAAGCATGGAAGGGGTTTTATCCCAAAACTGTATTTCTGTGAGCACTTGATAAATATTACTTTCATGCGGATCTAATGACTGGGTTCCAGACTTGATCTGAATTCTACCTCTGACAAATAGGATCATAGAATTCTTGAGTTTGGTGGTCCCTAACTGATCCCTGTCATACTGCTGGCATGCAGAGAAGAAATCACAATATTCAGCACTGTTTGGGTCATGTGACTAATCTTAAGATACCTGATATGGGTTGAATTATATCCCGCTCCCCTCCCTCCCCAAAATATGTTGACATCCTAGCCCAGGGGTGGGCAAACTTTTTGACTCGAGGGCCACAATGGGTTCTTAAACTGGACCGGCAGGAACAAAAGCATGGATGGAGTGTTTATGTGAACTAATATAAATTCAAAGTAAACATCATTACATAAAAGGGTACGGTCTTTTTTTTTTTAGTTTTATTCATTTCAAATGGGCCGGATCTGGCCCGCGGGCCGTAGTTTGCCCACGGCTGTCCTAGCCCCAAGTACCTGTGAATGTGACCTTATTTTTGCAGATAATCAAGTTATGATGAGGTCATTAGGGTGGGCCCAAATCCAATATAATTGATGTTTTTATAAAAAGGGGAAATGTGGACACAGGAGTACCATGTGCAGATGAAGGCAGAGATTGGGGTGATACAACTGCAAGCCAAACATCAAAGATGAGCGGCAAAGTTTGCAGAAGTTTAGACAGAGGAATGGAACAGGCTCTTCATGTTTCATGAAGGAACCAACCCTGCCAACATCTTCATCTTGAACTTCTAGCATCCAGAACTGTGAAAAATACGCTTCCATTGTTTAAGCCCCCCAGTTTGTGGTACTTTGTGACAGAAATCATAGCAAACTAAGGAAATTTTAAAATAAACTTAAAATTAATTTGAGAGAGAGAGAGAGAGAAGAAGAAGAAGAAGAAGAAGAAGAAGAAGAAGAAGAAGAAGAAGAAGAAGAAGAAGAAGAAGAAGAGAAAGAAAGAGAGAGAGAGAAACATTGACTTGTTATTCCACTTATTTATGCATTTATTGGTTGCTTCTATATGATATGTGCCTTGACTGGGGATTGAACCCACAAATTTGGTGTATCAGGACAATGCTCTAAACAACTGAGCTACCCAGCCAGGGCCAATACCCAAATGTTTTGAGAAAGCATTTTGGTAATGAGAGACATAGGATAGGATCTGAAAGAAAAATAACAAAAAATCGGAACAGCAAAAACAAAACAAACAAACAAAAATAAGAAGCAAGAAATCAGGAGAGAAGACAGACTAAAGATTTGAAAAAGAATAAATTAATTAATTTTTAAAAGCAGTCTGTGGTACATTTACACAATGGAATACTATGCAGCTGTAAAAAAAGAAGGACTGCTTACCCTTTGAGACAGCATAAAGGGACCTGGAATGCATTATACTAAGTAAAATAAGCCAATCAGAAAAAGATAAGTATCACATGATCTCACTCATATGCGGAATCTAATGAACAAAATAAATTGACAAACAAAATAGGTCCAGAGACACTGAAGCATGTGACAGACTGGTATAGTTCAGAGGCAAGGGGGGAGGAGAAGAGATTAACCAAAGAATTTATACGTATACTAGAGGGCCAATGCAGGAAATTCATACACTGGCAGGGTCCCTAGCAGCTGCCAAGTACTTTCTCCCTTTCCCTGGCCGCCACCACCACCCAGCTGGGGCCTCCCTCCTTGCCCAGGCCGCCTGTTGCAACTGCTGGCCAGGACCTCCCTCCCTTCCTCCGGCCTGCCCAGTCTCCTGGTCAAACCCCCGAACAATTTGCATACTATGCTTTTATTATATAGGAATATGCATAACCCATGGGCACAGACAATATTGCAGTGAAGGCCTGGGGAGGGGGCAGGGTGAAAGGGGTTAATGGGGGGGGGAAAGAGGACATCTATAATACTTTCAACAATAAAGATAAATATTAAAAAATTTAAAAAGCAGATCTACCATTCTTTCTCTTTTTTTATTGTTTTTTGTTTCTGTTTTCTTTTGTTTTGTTATAATAATCCCTCTCCAACAACAGATTCTCCTAATGGAAGGATCTGTGGGAATTTGCTTCTGTGTACCTTTAAGCAATAGCAAAAATGTCAATGCCAGTTTACGTCTATCATTTAAAATACCAGTATATGTCAATCTGATTAGGATAAACAGGAAAAGGGGAATGAGGAGGTACAAAAGAAAAAGAGGGGAGGAAAAGCAGATAGCAGAGAAGTGAAAACATTTATGATTTAAAATTGACAAAACAAGGAAGACAAAGGAAAGCGTATCCTAGATCTGGAAGCACACGCTGGTGACAACACTCAGGGAAGGGATCTGAGGTTTTTTAAAGGGGAACAGATGGCAGGTGGGAAAGGAGGCAGGAGTCAATTTCTCAAGCTATAAATTCCTAAAGGAGGGCCATTTACTCACACTCACATAAACGCAGAGCTGCCTATTGCACAGGCCACAAAGCACTGCCCACTTGCCTGCAATCTAAGTAACCGGCTGGAGAGAGAGGTCTTGCAGCACCCAGAGAACAGAGGATGATAAATGCAAATTAATAGGGACATTCTTATTTTAATAATTTAAGGTGTCTGGAATAAAATCAATTTTCTTACATAAATTCTTGGTTGGTAGAATGCAAATGCCAGCATTTATCTAACACCCCAAAGTGAACATTCTCTCATATACTTCAGGAAAGGTGGGTTTATTTTATTTCTTCCTCTAAGTTAGTTCTATGCTGCAGCTGCTTCTCCATGACACTCTGCTTCCTCCTGGGTCTCATGACTGAACAACCATCGACTTCTATTGACCAGCAGCCACTGGTCACTGGTGTGACTGCCTGGCCTTCTAACCTTCCTGACATGGTGTCTCCTCATGGGCACCAGCCAGTGGTGACTGTGAGCAGGCCACACTTCCTACACCCCCCTCTCTCTATTCCCCAGGATTGCACCACATGGTTAAGGTTGCTGGGATTTTACAACATTGAAGGTAACTGAAAGGGATTACTATAAAAGAAGGGAGATGCTTTTAAACTGTGTGTTTTATAGAAAAAGCTAAAAAAAAAAAAAAAGAAAAAAGAAAAAGATAAGCATTTGACATGTGGTCTCCTTGAAGCCACAACTCAGTTCCTACTGTTACTTCCCTGTCCACGATGTGCTCTCCTCTAACCAAATGTCTCCTTTTTTCAACATGCAACAATTAGCCCGGCTGGTGTGGCTTAGTGGTTGAGTGCCAACCTATGAACCAGGAGGTCATGATTCAATTTCCAGTCTGGGCACATGCCCAGGTTGTGAGCTCAACTCCTAATAGGGGGCATGCAGGAGGCAGCCAATAAATGATTCTCTCATCATTGATGTTTCTATTTCTCTCTCCTTCTCCCTTCCTCTCTGAAATCAATAAAAATATATTTTTTAAAATAAATAAATAAAAACAACAAACTTTAAATATTGAAAAAAATGCAACAATTAAATTTCCTACAACAACCCACAGTAAAGGCAAAATATTGTTAAGTAGAGTGGTACCACACCCTTTTATTCTCCCACGGCTTTCAGACGCTACAGAAGTTAAGAAAGGCAAAGAAATAATATCTGCATCAATTATATACTTTAGCAAGCCAGGAATTAAAACTCAATCCAAATTCAATATATATTTTCAAAATTTATTCTCTCATTGAACGGAATGTCCTAATATAACATTTGGTTAGTTCAGTTACTCAACAATGTCATCAGAGACTCGAGCTCTTTCCCTCTCTCTGCTGCTGAACAAAACATTACCTTCACCTTAGAGCTGTTACCCTCACAGTCAGCAACTGCAGCAACACATCGCTGCTCAGATCCAATGGGAGAGGGACTCTGGCTTTTCTATGCAGAAATTTCAAACTGGGCTATTCTCTGCCTTTGCTACTGTACCCTCAGCACCTTCGGAGTAGCCATGAAGATCTTCTGTGGGCCTGTGGAAAATTATCTGCATATTCCCATATTCTGGAAAACTTCCATTTTTCTCCATGTTCTTTTAGACATCACTTTTTTTTTTTTTATCACTGATAGACTTTAAAAGTCAATAGTAGAGGTCATAGTCTTATGCACAGAGCATTTTAAGTCACAGTTTAGAGGTATCTGGCATGTAATAGAAAACAGATACATGTTGAATGAATGAAGAATAAATAAATCATATTGGTTCAAACTGTCTTGAACTTAAACCAATCACTGGCAAGGGAGAGGAAACACCAACATTAGTTCCTCATCCAAAGGGAAGCAACAATAATATTAACAGCAATTCCCTTATAGAGAGCCTTACCTTAGCTACTCAAAGACCCAAGCAAAAACTTTGAAATTAAATTGTTTTTCTTTTCATTTATGTTTTCTTTTCTTACAAGATCAAAGTTTGGGAGAGTGGTTGGTAATTACAAAAGAGTCGTGGGGATGTAAAGTACAGCACAGGAAATATAGTCAGTAATATTGTAATATGCATGGTGCCAGTTGGAAATTTCAGGGGGAACACTGAAAGTATATGATTGTTTAACCACTGTGCTGTACACCTAAAACTAATACAAAATAATATTGAGTGTAAACTGTAATATAAAAATAAACTGAGCTCTGGCTAGGTAGCTTAGTTGGTAAGAGCATCATCCTGATATGCCCCAGTTATACATGCAAGAATCAATCAATGAATGCATAAATGAGTGGAACAACAAATCAATGTTTGTCTCTTTTTTTCTCTCCCCCCTCTCTCTTTCCCTCTCCTTCTCTAAAATCAATCAATAAATAATTTTTAAAGAAAATTAAAATAATTTTAGAGAATGTATGTCCTCTCCTGCAATTTCTAAACATGGAAGGGATTAAGTAAGGGTGTCTCTATTCCTGATACACAATCCCCAAAAGATTGGAGGCACCCTTAAGGCAAGTGTTAAGATGGGAGACAAGGTTTAATTTTTCAGGAAAAATTGGTTCATTCAGACCACAGATGCCCAATCTTGTGTTTCTGATATATTTTTGTAGTGAGTAGAATTGTGCCCCCTGCCAAAAAGACATATTTATGTCCTAAGTCCTAGAACCTGTGAACTTATTTTGAAATAGGGTCTTTGTAGATATAATCAACTTAAGATGAGGTCATACAGGATTAGGCTGGGCCCTGATCCAATGATAGGTGTCCCTCTTAAGAAGTGAGAAATTTGGACAGAGACAGAAGACACATGACACAGGAAAAGGTCATGTGACTACAGAGGCAGAGAGAGGTTGGAGCGATGTGTTTACATGCCAAGGATTGCCTGCAACCACCAGAAGCTAGGAAGAAGCAAAGAATGATTCTCCCCAAGAGCACTGAGAGAGAACAGAAATATCCTATTTCACATCACCTGCTTTTTTCTATCGCCTTCAGCCATGATGGGTTAGTTCTATGAACAGCTACATGGGTTTTTATAGTCCAAATAAAGTTTCTCAAAATCTCTCTTGGCACCAAAGACTGCCAAAACTAGGAAAGTTTATAATAGTCTAGAGAGCTCCTTTTCCATTCAGATTGTTAGCTCCTCCATAATTGAAAACCTTTAACTTTCATTTAGAGTTCATTCTGTCCAGACCTTATATCAAATTCTCAGAAAGCTATTTCCATCCTTTCCCTCCATCTCCCTAAAGTTTCATAAAATTACTAGTTTAGAAATGATCATCTAACTCAATCCCCACCTGACAAGAACATTCGAAATCTACCTTGGTCGGAGTCATCTGTGCTTCTAGGCAGTGAGACATACGTATCTCCCTGTCTCCCCAGGATCTCACTACCTCTGCTGCTGCTATCGCATCCATTCACCCATTCATCCACAGAGTCTGTGTCAGGTATAATTCTAGGCACTGGAAAATAGAGCAGGAGGAAAATGTACAGTGAATACCTTTGTGTGTATAATTTCCAATAGGTGAAGATCATAAGTAAATAAATGAATAAAGCATGTCAGGTGTTGATAAAGACTATGCAGCGGTTCTCAACCTGTGGGTCGCGAACAATGAAAATACATCCTGCATGTCAGATATTTACATTATGATTCATAACAGTAGTAATATTACAGTTATGAAGTAGCAACGAAAATAATTTTATGATTGGGGGTCACCACAACATGAGGAACTGTATTAAAGGGTCGCAGCATTAGGAAGGTTGAGAACCACTATGGAAAATTCAGTGGGGAAATGGGGTAAAGCAAAGGGTAAGGTGCAATTTTCAAAGGGTAATCAGGAAAAACCAGCTTCTGGTTATTATTGCAACACTAGAGGCCCGATGCACGAAGATTCATGAAGACTAGGCCTTCCTTCCCCCGCTGCTGGCACTGGCTTCCCTCCGGCACCCAGGACCCGGGCTGCTTCACTCTGGCCACCACCGCCATCCACCGGACCTGGGCTGAGGTGGTCAATGCCACTTCATGGCGACTGGTTGTTTGGTCGTTTTGGTCATGACACCTCTTGGTCTTTTATTATTATGATGCAACGACCAAGAGCACTTGCTTGCACAAACTCTATTTGTTGTTCTGAATGGCAGTAGGTTTTTCTTTTGATTTTCTAGGAGGTATCATTCCCTGGCACCCAAGATTCATACCTTTTCTCTCCTCTCCTTGAAATATCTTCTTTTCCAACCTTAGCCCCTCCTCAGTCCTAATAATTCCTTCTCTTTGGGGCTAATGATTATAGGCATCTTGGTGTCTCTGGATCAGCTGTCCTCTCTCTGAATATGGTTCCCAGAACTGATACCCTATTCCAGGTGGAATCCGATCAAGACATAATAAAATGGGTCCATCATCTCTGACATTCTCTATTCTGCATACTTTATATCTGATGGCGCAAACACAACTGTGCCCACTTTTTTTTTATAACCATACTGCCCTGTTGACTCATACAGTACCTAGAGTCAGTAAGATTGCTAAGAAATGTTTATGTCTCCCAACTCCTCAGCCCCATGCTCTTTCCATTCTGTGAAGTCTCCTCCCTCAACATTTCAAGCTTTGGGGGAAATTACAGGAATGAGTGCATTAACTGTGTAATCAGGACACACCACATGTACTGACCTCTAGGTATCCTCTTCTGCTCCCTCTAACTCTGCCTACTTTATCCTAGAGATTTGATTAACACCATCCCAATCTGCAAAGCTTGAAAGTGCTGAGTTATCATCTGCCTATTTTCTCCCCTCTAATGTTTAAAAAGAAATCAATTGATGGCAGCTTATGTTTCTGTCCTTTGCTTCGCTTGCCAGAGGTGAGTCCCACTGTTTCTGAGAGAGAGTGGCTGTGTTCCTGTCCTGCAGACTCTCCAGCTGAGGCTGGGGTCACGAAGAAAATTCATATTCTCTTCTCATTGCACACCCCCTCGTGAAAATTCAGCCATGTGTTGTGGAGGATAAAATGCTCTTATACCCAATCCCAAGGTGTGTTTTTTTATTATTTACCTTCCAAAATAAACAAGGATAAATCATCCAAAGAGGCAGTAGGATAGAGTTTATTATTGTTGTCACGTGAGTTTAAGTGAACCAGTCACTGGCTGTGGAATCTGGATAAGTTACTCAACTGCTCTGTGACTCCCTTTCCCCTCCATGAAACAGGTATATTAATAGTAGCTATGTCTAAGGCACATTGTAATCACCAAATGAGTTCCAGGTGGAACTCGGGGCACTTGGGGCAGTAACTGGCACAGAGTGAATGCCATGTAAGTGTTAGCTTCCATTTGGGATTAAAATTAGATACACAGATTCATGGTTCACTCCCAATGATTTCGAGGCAGATTATCTGCCTTGTGCTTTCCCCAGGAGAAACAGTGTGACATAACAGGCACTGGAGTCAAACAGACAGGGAATAATATCTGAACTCAATTGTGTGACCTTGGCAATGTTATTTATTCTACGTAAGCCTCAATGTTCTCATCTGTCAAACAAAGACAACACCTTCTTCATGGAGTTGTTGTGGGATCCAGGTGAGTTAAGTTCATAGTGCACCACAAAATGCCTACGGAATTTATAGCTTTGGATGCACAAGATACAATGTGCATACTTGGTTGGAGAAGATTGTGTGTGTTTTTAATCTTCACCTGAGGATACTTTTTGTATTGATTTTTATAGAGAGAGAGGGAGAGAGAGAGAGATGTGAGAAAGAAACATCGATCGGTTGCCTCCCATTTGCGCCCTGACAGAGAACAAACCCACAACCTAGGTTTGTGCCCTGACTGGGAATCAAACCCACAACCTTTTGGTGTACAGAACAATGTTCTAGTTAACTCAGCCACCCGGCCAGGGCGGATTATTTTTGAAGAAGAGAATCTCATCCTCCTAATGCTACAAGGAGACCTCGGCTCCTGACGCCTTTTCTAACAAGGGGCCATTTCTCTTGCCCTGGCTGTCCAGGTTTTATGAGACATAGGTTATCTTTCCCTTCTAGCCCGTAAGCTCCCTGGAGCTCCATACTATGATATCCTCACCCACGGTGACTCCCTTTACGAACAGCCCATCCATTATTTAAACCCTCTTCCAAATCTGGCATCCATGCAGTAAAGTTTCCCAATGATGATGGGCTTATGGGTTAACCTTTCTGATTTATCAACTGTAAGGGCTTTTTTGTGGAAGAGCATCAAGAGAGTGGGCACATCAGGCACTGGGACAGGGTTAACAAGAGTGGGAAGCATGATGTTTCACAGACAACTCAGCCATGAAAGTACATTGCCAAGTAGGTCGTGTAACTAGTGTGTACAGAATTCTTTGACTGTCTTAGAAAAAATAGCACTACACAAGTGCAACATCCTGTTTCTGACTACATCCGTTTTTCTCTTGATGCTTTGATGATAGTAGTCTGCAGCTATACTTGTAAAGTGGAAGAGCTAGAATCACTCCTTCCACATGCCTCACTTTGTACACGAATCAACTTAGAAGGGCAGTGACTTGTCCATGTCACGAACGTAAGGAATGACGGACTCAGGTATGGAGCCCTGGTCCCAACTTTGGGTCTATCATTCTTCCCACTGCATCGCATAATTTCATATTCCTGCTGATCCTTAGGATTTGATATCTTTACAACAGTGATGCAGATATTTTTCTTGTTTTATAAATTCAGGCCCTTATAGTACACTCAAAGAAAATAATTACTTTAAGTGTGTAAAACCGAGGTCAAAATGCTTCTAGTAACTAATCCAGAAACTAGTCTTTCCCAAGAAATGCTTTTACTATCCTGTCTTCCTTGAATCACTCAAAATGAACATATGCCCTTGTTCATCTAATTTTCCCAGTAAACACCATCAGTCATCTTGAAACAGGTTACTTCCTGCTGATAAGCAGCCTTGACAAGGCTGTAAGCAGGCCATTTTAACCACCTGGTCATTAATCCCTAGAAATGCCCTGTATCCAAATTCTTAATTGCTGAAACAATGGTTTCCATGGGTGATTAAACATCCGAGCAAATCCGCAGCATTTACTAATGGCAAGAGTAGTTCTTTGTGCCACTATTCCCACACTTCCCCCCTCAATCCCAGGGGAGGCTGATTGACAAGTCATGAGAACAATGATGGTCGAAAAGAAGAGTCCTGAGGGTGAGGGGACAGTGTTCTCATCCCCTCCTCAGATGCATCCTGAGACAGCAGGTGAAATGATGAAGTATGGGCATGTAAGAAAGAAAGATCTGGTGGGGAAACACTTCAGTGAAGTATCTGTCATGGCTAAATGAGGGTCTCTGCTGGGAAGCTTTAAATAGAGGGAGACACGTGATTTGGGGACACAGTTCTTGTAGAAATGGTCTCTTAGCAGTCATGGTGTACCCACATCACCATTTAAATCTGCCTTTCTCTACTGGCTCAATCACCTGTCTGCCCAGCTCTTCGGTTTTTCTGGAGGCTGTACCCTCCCTTCCCCTCACTTCTACTCCCACAGTCACCATTCATATAGTTCCCTCAGGAGCAGCCAGTTTACACTGTGTGACTCTAGCCCCAGATTGACTGGTCCCGCTGTGAACCCTGATCTGACCTAAGCCAATCAGAGCCTCTTCA
The DNA here is from genome assembly GCF_014108235.1 of Myotis myotis. Taxonomy (NCBI): domain Eukaryota; kingdom Metazoa; phylum Chordata; class Mammalia; order Chiroptera; family Vespertilionidae; genus Myotis; species Myotis myotis. Next base: position 17,666,173 of record NW_023416335.1, read on the forward strand.
TACAATTTTTGGACTTGAAGCCAAATCTGAAAGCCAATATCTTTTCATTGTCTAAAACATACATGCTAAAGCTCAGAGCACTTCAGGACTATGTTTCCTGTCTTGCCTCCAGGGGAAAAGGAGACAGTCAATTTGGAGAGAAACAGATTAATAAATGAAAAGGGAAGACAGAGATGGTTGTCATGATCTTTATTGCTTATTCCAGTTGTTCCTGAAGTCTGCAACCCTGACCTTAGACTCTTGAGAGCCCGTGGCATCTGAAAAATAATTTCTTTTTTTTTTCCATTAAGCTAACTAGGAACCTGTCACTGCAAACCAAAAAAATCCCAACAAATATGTTTGTTTCTTCCCTTTGATGGTGCCTTTAGGTGGATCATTTAAGTCCAGGGCCTCTCCTTTTAAGCAATATATATATATATTACAGTTAGAGATGAGGTATTAGTTTTCTTGCAATGTTTGTTTTTCCAGTGTCTAGTTGTGCGGAAGTGGATTATCTTTGCTGCCAAATGTCAAGAACACTCAGCTCTACGTGGCAGCATAGCCAGTGCTAATGGGCAGGTGATGTTAGGAGTGCAGGCTTTTTCATCTTCTATCTCCTGTCACCAACCTACTACTTATTGTGTTATCTGGGTCATTATGGGGATCAGAGAGGTTCTCTATGAATGGATAACCTTTGACCTGAGCTTGAAAGGGCGCTTTGCCTACTATGAAGCTGCTGGCAATCATGAGATCAGGAGAGATTTCTAAGCTTCCCTATGCATGACTAGTTCCCATCTTCTCTACTTTGCCTTGGTAAGCACAGAGCGATTGTGGCCACTAAGGGGAAGCATCTCCTCCCTGAGGTGACAGCTATGGTCAGTAAGTGAAAGTAATATGGAACGGTGTAATGGGTCTTGAAAACTGTTTTATTGAAGCACATGTTTGTGAATATGAGAAAAGGTAACAAAGATTAAAGTATAACAATGAGCCGAAACCGGTTTGGCTCAGTGGATAGAGCGTCGGCCTGCAGACTAAAAGGTCCCAGGTTCGATTCCGGTCAAGGGCATGTACCTGGGTTGCGGGCACATCCCCAGTGGGAGATGTGCAGGAGGCAGCTGATCGATGTTTCTCTCTCATCGATGTTTCTAACTCTCTGTCTCTCTCCCTTCCTCTCTGTAAAAAATCAATAAAATATATTTTAAAAAAAAAATAAAAAATAAAGTATAACAATGAATTCCATGTTTTTTCCACCATCCCCTGCCACACACACACACACACACACACACACACACACACACACACTGAGTGGCCAGATTATTATGACCACCTGACGTTTGTAGGCAAATTAGCTATAATTTCACGCTGAAGTTGCTAGAGGGCCAGCCCATTATAAATAGGGGAGCAGGTTGTTTACCACGACAGTAGAAGTGATTTTTTTCTGAAGTAATGGGTAAACAACACGATTTAACAGCCTTTGAATGTGGGATATATATCTATATATACACTGAGTAGCCAGATTATTATGACCACCCCATCAGTACTTCGTTGGGCCACCTTTTGCCTTCAATACTGCGGTGATTCTTCTTGGCATTGACTCCATGAGATGTTGAAAGGTGATGCGAGGAACCTGACACCATGCCTGATGAATAGCACTGTCCAGTTCTGTGAGATTTGATGGTTGTGGAACCAGCTGCCTGACGGCTCTTTAAACTTCGTCCCACAAATGCTCAAGTGGATTGAGATCTAATGATTATGGGGGCCACCTAAGCAAGGTGAAGTCTCCCTCATGTTCTTGAAAGCACTCCTGCACAATAAGAGCACTGTGGCATGGCGCATTGTCTTGTTGGAAGAAGCCATCTCCATTGGGATACGCCATCAACATGATAGGATGAACTTGATCAGCAATGATACTTAGGTATGTTGTGCTATTCAGACGTTGTTCCACATGAATTAAAGGGCCCAAATCATGCCAGGAAGACATGCCCCAAACCATAACACTGCCCCCACAAGCTTGAAGGGTTGTACTCATGCATGTGGGGTGCATGCTTTCATGCTGTTTCCACCAAATTCTCACTGCCATCTGCATGATTCAACTGGAAACGTGATACATCGGACCACATGACTTTTTTCCAATGCTCGACTGTCCAATCCTTGTGTTCCTATGCAAATTGGAGACGTTTTATCTTGGTAACTGCAAACAGCAAAGGTGTTCAAACAGGCCTTCAGCTTCCATATCCCATATGATGCAGTGTACGGCTAATTTGCCTACAAACGTCAGGTGGTCATAATAATCTGGCCACTCAGTGTGTGTGTGTATGTGTGTGTGTGTGTGTGTGTGTGTGTGTGTGTGTATCCCACATTCAAAGGCTGTTAAATCGCGTTGTTTACCCATATCTTCAGAAAAAAATCACTTCTACTGTCGTAGTGAACAACCTGCTTCCCTATTTATAATGGTCTGGCCCTCTAGCAACTTCAGCACGAAATTAGCTAACTTGCCTACAAACATCAGGTGGTCATAATAATCTGACCATTCATTGTATAAAGACAGAAATGAGATGCCATTGTATGTTTGGCATCAGCTGGAGCAGCTGGGGCTGGTGGATCATGTCCAAGATGGCTTCTTCACTCACATCTGGGGTCATGGTACCACCTGGTCTGTCTGTCTGTCTCTTTCTCTCTCTCTCTCCCTCCCTCCCTCCATGGCATACCTTCACATGATTTTGGCTTCTCACAGCAGGGTGGTCTCAGAATAGCTGGACTTCTTACTTGGTCACTGGATTTCCCTAAAGATGTTCTTAAAAGTTCCAGAATATCACTCCTGCCATGTTACATTATCAAGCCAAGTCACTAATACCAGCCCAAACTCAAGGGGAAGGAAATAGACTGTACTTCTCAATGCCTGTGAATGAGGAAAAGAATTGAAGGTGGCCATCCGGAGAAAAGCTACAAGTGTTCCTTACTACCTTTCAAAAACAAAGAGCTCTCCTGGAATTCTTCCACCACTCCACCACATCTCAGCCTAAACGTCATTTCCTCAAAGTGGCTTTCCTTGATTGTCCTATGTGACATTGTTATTTATAATAAGAAATATATACTTGGTTTTCACACTGTTTCTGGTACAGAGATCCTAAAACCCTTAAAAATTCCCAATGAGAGAGATCAATGTGTCTTTTGTATGTTAATGAGTGGCTCCTGGACCATACACAAGCATAGGGACTGGTTTCCAGGACAGCTAACCAGTTGATTAGGGGGTTGGAATTTTCATTCCTATCCCCCTTACCCCCATGGAGGGAAGAGGGACTAAAGTTAAATGAATCACCAATGGCCAATAAATTTTATCAATCATGCCTTTGTGATGAAGCCTCCATAAAAACCCAAAAGAAAAAGGACAAGGTTCAGAGAACTTCCAGATTAGTGAACCTTGGATAGAAATGGTGCCCAGAGAGAGCATGGAAAGCCCCACTTCCTTTCCTCATAACTTGTCCAATGGATCTCTTTCCTCTGGCTATTTCTGAGTTACATCCTTTTATAATAAACTGATAATCTAGTAAGTAAAATGTTATCTGAGTTCCATGAGCAGCACTACCAAATTAACTGAACCTAAGGAGGGCTTAGAACGGAACCTTAGAACACCTAATCTATAGCTAATCAGTTAGAAGCACAAGTGACAACCTGAACTTGCAATCAGCAACTGAAGGGAGTGGGGGTAAGTCTCAGGGAACTGAGCCCTTAACTTTAGGATCTGATACTGTGTCTGAGTAGATAGTGTCAGAATTGAGTTGAATTGTAGGAGATCTAGCTGGTGTCTGAGAATTGCTTGGTGGTGTGTGGAAACCTCCCCCACACCCTGCACGCGTGCACGCGCGCGCACACACACACACACACACACACACACACATACACAAATACACACACACACATTGGAATTGGGTCTAGAGCAGCCGTGGGCAAACTACGGCCCACGGGCCGGATCCAGCCCATTTGAAATGAATAAAACTATTGGAAAAAAAAGACGGCACCCTTTTATGTAATGATGTTTACTTTGAATTTATATTAGTTCACACAAACACTCCATCCATGCTTTTGTTCCGGCCCTCCGGTCCAGTTTAAGAACCCATTGTGGCCCTCGAGTCAAAAAGTTTGCCCACCCCTGGTCTAGAGCCTCCTTTAGCCTAGAATACATTAGGTACTCCTGAATGCTCAAATAAAAAATGCACATTTAGGAGGAACCAAGATGGTGGCACAGGTAAACACCTATACTTGTTGCCTCACAACCACATCAAAATAACAACTAAAAGGCAGAACAACTACCACCCAGAACCGTGGGAAACCTGGCTGAGTTAAAGATCCACAACTAAAGAGGTGAAGAAAGCACATTGAGTCTGGTAAGAGGTAAGGAGGCGCGGAAAGTACCGGCACCTGGATGTGCTGCTCTTTTAATCGGGAGGGAGATACAACCTCCCGCTTGCTCTGAACTCCAGTTCCAGGCGAGACTCTGGGGGACTTAGACACATAGAGGGAGAAACTGGACTGTCTGGCATCGGGACAGGAATGTGAGGGCAGCTTTCTCTCAGAGGTGCTCACAGTGATCATTGTTCCTGCAAGGGGGTGCCTGACGCAGAGACCCGGGGACCTCTCCAGTGCAGGGCTGACTGGCAGCCATTGCTGTTTGCTCCACCTTGGTAATTCCCAGAGACCCCGCCCCATCCAATTTACAACCCCACCCAAGCTGTGCGCATCAGCTTTCGCATATGAATGGCCTGTCCTCTCTCCGCCTAAAACCTGTCAAACTGCAGCTGGGTCAGAGAGCCCCAGAGCTTCCAAAGGAAGGCCCAAGGCCCGGCAACAGCAGCCTGCCTTGCTTCACAGCTGGGCCTCGTGTAGGAACTTCCAAACCCCATATAAAGAGGAGGAATCTGAAGATGTCTCTGTAGCTACTGCTGGAGACCCCACACAGTGGCTGACCTTGCACCTCCTTGGAGATCCAAGAGCCAGTGTTTCCAGTGGTCACAGTGAGACCATACTGGATTACAACTCTTCACATCCATAAGAGACACACTCAAGGGGCAGACTCAGTGAGCACCAAAGCCTCACTGAAGCAAGTCCTGCCCCATAAGGGTGTCTCCACCCAACAGATCTCCCAGACTAGACACAGCTGGTCATCACAGCCAATTGGCCTGGAGGTCAATTCCTCCCAGTGATACCAACAGCAATCAAGGGTTAACTACAACAAGACTGTGCAAACAGCCCACAAAGGGGTGCACCAAGAGCGTCCACCTCAGGTGACTAGAGAGGCTGAGCCACTAGGCCCTATAGGACACCTACCACACAAGGCCACTCTATCGACTCAAGGAGACTTAGCAGCTACCCAGTACATAGAAACAAACACAGGGAAGCAGCCAAAATGTGGAGACAAAGAAACAAGTCACAAATGAAAGAAATGGATGAAAGCAAACTACTGGATATAGAGTTCAAAACCATGGTTATAAGGTTACTCAAGAGTCTTGTAGAAACCTCCGAGAAATTTAGTGAGTCCCTCTAGGACAGGGGTCCTCAAACTTTTTAAACAGGGGGCCAGTTCACTGTCCCTCAGACTGTTGGAGGGCTGGACTATAGTTTAAAAAAAAAAACTATGAACAAATTCCTATGCACACTGCACATATCTTATTTTGAAGTAAAAAAAACCAAAACAGGAACAAATACAATATTTGTATTTGCATGTGGCCCGCAGGCCGTAGTTTGAGGACCCCTGCTCTAGGATATGAAAAAGGACCAATCAGAAATTAAGCATACACTGACTAAAATAAAGAACAATATACAGAGATCCAACAGCAGACTAGAGGATCCCAAGAATCAAGGCAAAGATTTGAAATACAAAGAAGCAACAAACACCCAACCAGAAAAGCAAAATGAAAAAAGAATCCAAAAATATGAAGGTAGTGTAAGGAGCCTCTAGGACAACTTCAAGCAAACCAACATCCGAATTATGGGGGTGCCAGAAGAAGAGAGAGAGCAAGATATTGAAAACCTATTTGAAGAAATAATGACAGAAAACTTCCCCTATCTGGTGAAAGAAATAGACTTACAAGTCCAGAAAGCTCAGAGAATCCCAAACAAAAGGAACCCAAAGAGGACCACACCAAGACACATCATAATTAAAATGCCAAGGGCAAAAGACAAAGAGAGAATCTTAAAAGCAGCAAGAGACAAACAATTAGTTACCCACAAGGGAGTACCCACACGATTGTCAGCTGATTTCTCAACAGAAACTATGCAGGCCAGAAGGGAGTGGCAAGAAATATACAAAGTGATGAATAGCAAGAACCTACAACCAAGATTACTCTACCCAGCAAAGCTATCATTTAGAATTTAAGGTCAGATAAAGAGCTTCACAGACAAGAAAAAGCTAAAGGGGTTTATCACCACCAAACCAGTATTATATGAAATCCTGAAGGGTATTCTCTCAGAAGAGAAAGAAGAAGAAGAAGGCAAAGATAAAAAATTATGAACAACAAAGTGACAACAAATACATATCTAATAACAAGTGAACCTAAAAATCAAATGAATAAAAAACCTAATGAACAGAACAAACTGCTGAATGTAACAGAATCAGGGGCATGGAAGGGGAGCAGACTGACAATTCTTGGGGGAAGGGGTTGTGGGGGTACAGGAAACGATTTTACAAAGAGCTTATACCTATGAATGAGGTCAGTGGGGTTGGGGGAAGGCCTGGAGTGGGGTGGTAACTGGATGGAGGGGAGCTATGGGGGGAAAAAGAAGAACATCTGTAATAATCTGAACAATAAAGATTTTTTTTAAATGCACATATAATAGCAATTGCTACTACCCTTTACTAAGATTACTTGTTTAACTACGTGTCTGGCTCCTTCATTAACTGCTGTTGAAAGCACCTGTGTTGCTCACAACTGCATCCCCAATACCCAGCCTCAATAAATATTAGCCAACCATGGAGGCTGATTGTGTCTATAATAAACCTTAATGAAACTATCTTTTGACTTCAAGAGTTAAGACTGAACCCATGGTCTTTGTCTCCCTCTTTGATTTTTTCCTCCCTTCAACTTTTCCCCTAACATACAGAAGCATGTTTTCAGGTTAATAACACCATCAAGTCCTGAGCCCATTTTTTTTTCAGCAGCAGCTCCTGTGGGCTTGAGTAGTAATTACCATGCAGAAGACAGAGACGGGGTGGAGGCATAAACTGCTCCTGAAAATGAATCTACCATGATGCACCAGCCAGGAGCTTAATAGGGAGCATGATCTTCAATTTGCTGAGTGTAGCTCTACAAGGAGCCCTGAGCTGGGCTTGTGACATGTCATATCTCAGAGGATTTCAGCTACTGCTACTGCTGCTACTGTTGCTACAGGGATGGATTGATGACTCCAATAAGAGATTTGAACACAGTCCTTTTAAAAACCAGAAGGGTCATTGGGCTAATTAGGATTGAAGCCATGCGTATGTGTGTGCCATACATAATAATGTATGTATATTATATACGTAGTACAGAGGATAGAATGTTTGAGGATAAAGCAAAAGCCAAAAGGACAAAGACAACAGGCAATCTAATCCACTTAATGGGTCAAGGAGCTCAGATCTGAGCCGCAAATGCATCATTTGATAACGGTAATGAAAAAGACAGCAATCTATATCTACAAATAGCATTAAGGCAGATTTGGTTTAGAGGCCAAACTAAGTTGATGTGAAATTTATGAGACTGGCTGTCTCTCAGAGATGTTTGATGGGGGTGGAGGGAGTGTGCATTGAATCCCTTCGTTTCTCCTGTGGACCTCGGTGAATTAGGTCTTGTTTCCAAGGTGGGACTTTCAGATGTGGGGCTTTGTTTTGTTTAAATGACAATTAATCATTCTGCCACATAAGCTTGTCTTAATGCTGAGGACGGAAACTTTACAAGTGGGTGAGGAAGTGGTCCCTTTGGGCATTTCATTTCCCTGTGCAAACTGTGATTCTCCTGCTCGCAGGGGGGTTCATGCATGCACACACACACACACACACACACACACACACACACATGCATACACAGAGTTAAAAGTTGCAGGTGCTTGTGCTGGAATTTGCAGTAAGGCATGTGTCTGAATCATGACTCAGCAGCTACCCCTAGGAAGTATCTGAAATGTGTATCCTAATGTCTTATAAAGTATGTTTTGTGTCTGTGAATCCCATTACAATATTCCTGTGCAAGATGCTATTGGAAAGGTACTTTATTTTCAACCCAAGTTCTAATACATCCTCTACAGTAATCACAGTACATTGCATTGCAAAATATGCAGGATGCATTAAGCTTTTTCCTCCTTAGGATACCTCAGTCAATATCAGGTAGCGCTCACAAAGGGTAATGAAGTCTGCTTTCAACACAGCAATGTTCCTGCAATTATGTGCTGATTGACCTTCACTTTGTGCTGTGCCTGCAAAGAAAGGGGACCCTGATATATGGTACAGAGCAGAGCTTGTCCCTGCAGCATGGGATAGGAGTTTCACTCTAGACTTGCTCCTAATTCAAGGTACAGCAGACCAAACCAGAAGTTTAAGAATGGATTTGGACAGCGACAGAGAAGCATCGATCAGACCATTAAACCTCAGAGGGAACGCTGGAGAGGGTGAGAGGAAGGGGGAGAGATCAACCAAAGGACTTGTATGCATGCATATAAGCATAACCAATGGACACAGACACTAGGGGGGTGAGGCGGGGTGAGGGGGCACTGGGGAGATAAGGACACATATGTAATACCTTAATCAATAAAGAAAAAAATTAAAAAGAATGGATTTGGGGGGAGCAGTTTTTAAAAAGTCACCCCAGGATTTAGATCTCCATCTGTTTTATAAGAAATTTTATGAAAAGTGAAGTCACTTTATTTACTTATTCCACAAATCTAACCTAAGAATACATTCCCTCATGAAGGAAATATGGATTCTACATAAGATGCAACTGCATAGATGAGTTCTCGCCCTTTGTAATGCTCCTTACTGTGCAGGTCTCTCTGCTTTGGTTAGGGTAGGTAACTGTGGTAACAAGTAGTCTCACGAGTATATGATTCAAGTAAAATCAGCATGTATTTCTTGCTCACCTAACAGCCTGGGGCAATTTCAAGTCATCAGGATTGGTGGTGATGGGAGGCGTGCCCTGCATTACACAGTTACGCAGAGACCCAGGCTGAGGGAGGCTTTGTCAACAACATATGATAGTCCCCCTGGAGCTCTCCATCTCAGTACACTGGAAGGGAAAGAAGCATGGAAAACACCAGGTAAAAAGTTGTATGGACTCTGTCCACATCACTTCTGCTCACACAAGCGTAGCTAGAAATCAGCCAGCCACACCTGGCTGCCAGGGAGGCTGGGAGATGTCACCTAACTGGGTGCCCAGAAAGAAGAGAATATGGGTCATGGTCAGAAACTAGCCACTTCTGCTATACTCCTCTCCTCCATGCTCTTTTTTTAAAAATATATATTTTTATTAATTTCAGAGAGGAAGGGAGAATGAGAGATAGAAACATCAATGATGAGAGAGAATCATCCATCAGCTACCTCCTGCATGCCTGCCCCCCACAGCCCCCCCACTGGGGATCAAGCCAAACCTGGGCATGTGCCCTGAAAGGGAATCAAACCATGACCTCCTGGTTCATAGATTGATGCTCAACCACTGAACCACACCGGCCAGGCTCGTCCCTGTTCCTTTAGTGGTGGAGTTCCTAGCTTCACGGGGTCTGTCTCGGTGTTATAAGATACTTCCAGGATACAAGGATTGCCATCTATGGGATGCTGTCATATCCAGCCAAAACTCACCTCCTAAATTCAAGAAGGAGATTTCCAAAACTCCACTATACATCTATCTGATTATCAAATGAGCACTTCAAATTTGACACACATGAAGCCAAATGTGTTATCTGTGCTCATCTATAAAACAGAGATACTAATAGTATCTATTCATAAGGTTGCTAACGATTAAATGACTTACTATGTGTAGGCCACTCAGAAAAATGCTGGTGCATAGTGGATGCTTAGTAAATGTTGGTTATTTTTATTATTTTTTCTCCCTTCTTCTTTTCCCACAAATATTTTCCTTCTCATGTTTCATAACAGGATCACCTACTTAATACATCAAGCTGGAAGTCATATTTGACTCCTTCTTACTCAGCTCTGACCATTATCCAGTCATTTTCAAATAACTCTCAGAGCTGGGCCTGACCTCCATTCCCATTGTCATGTTCTGTCTCAGGCACTCATTACTTCTCAACTGAACTATTGCAAAATCCTGCTGAGGCTCACCCTTTCTGTTGTCTCTTCTTCCCCTACTCTCCCTCCATAACATTGTGAGATAATGTACTTAAAATATTCTAAAATATGTTCTCAAACACTTCAAGGGATTTTTATTGTCAACAAGCATAAAGTCCACAATCCAAAAAGCTGAAAAGGTGGGTCGAGCCAAACTGGGAAGGTCTTGAATTCTAGCCTAGTTCTCACATTCCTCACCCCCTTTCTCTGTTCCAACCACAGCTGACTACTCATGCTCTTCACCCTCTGAGTCGTGTTGATTCTGGTCCTTGTATTTAGAAAAACCACCCATTTTCTTTTCCTCATATTTCTCAGCCCCAATTCAAATATCACCTCATCAAAATGGCAGTCCACATCTGATTTATTGGGCCTTCCTTCACTTCCCCTAACACTTTATTCATACCTCTATCACTTGTTAATTGTGATTTGTCCTAAAGTAAATGGGGCCTGTTTCCTCTATGGGATTCTGAGTCCTTGAATGTTCCCAAGCAGAGACAGTCTCACCCCCATGATACTTTAACTTAATTTTTAAAGTTTCTCAGCTTACTGGGATATAAATATGAACCTTTTAATTTTTACTCCATTAACTATCTTCAAATGAGCTGTGTTGATTCCCTCTTTCCCTTGGGGCAGTAGCCCCTTAACAACACAGAGCATGCTCAATAATTTCCAGGACCAGTCAGATACCAAAAAGTCTTGGGATCTGGATCCAAGACACTGGCTCCTCCTTTTTCCAGCCTTTTGTTCCTCCAGTGTTGGGAAGACGAGGGAAGGATAAGTCTCCTTGCATGGTAAGAGTCTCTCCACGGACTCACGTTCAGTTCAGTTCCAGCCAATGCTGGCTTCCAAGTAAGTGGTATGAATGGTGTTCTTAGAGAGAATTTGGCTTTAGCCCAGCACCCTCTGTAATTGAAGTCCTCTCCCAGAAGGCCACCACCATCTCTGCACACCCCAGCTTCATCTCAGGGTACAGCAGTGTATATGTTTGCTGCAGTGGCTCACTGGGCAAGCCCACAGCTGCTGTTTCTCAATTAAACCTGGTACTCTTCATGTAGAACTGCCTGCATTGCTAGAGTCATCTCCTACACCCTCTAAAGCAGTGGTTCTCAACCTTCCTAATGCCGCGACACTTTAATACAGTTCTTCATGTTGTGGTGACCCCCAATTTCATTGTTACAAATTGAACATAATTAAAGTATAGTGACGGAGAAAACAAGATGGCGGCATAGGTAAACACCAGAGATTGCTGCCTCGCACAACCACTTCAAAAATACAACTAAAAGACAAAACGGACATCATCCAGAACCACAGGAAGGTTGGCTGAGTGGAAATTCTACAACTAGAAGGAAAGAGAAAAGCATACCAAGACTCAGAGGAGGTGTGGTGCGAAAGTAAAATACAAAGGTGCAGAGGTGCATGTGGAGAGGGCTGGCGGCTGAGGACACGATTGTCTTTTTCAATCGGGAGGGAGTCTCAAGCTCTGAGCTCCAGTTCCAGGCGAGTCTCTGGGGACCCAGACTCATACGGGAGAAGCGAGACTGTCTGGCATCGGTCGGAACTTGAGGGCAGCTTTCTCTCGGAGGCACTTGCAGCGATTGCTGGGGCCTCTGAGGGCAGGACTGAGAGCAGCCATACTGCTCGCTCCGCCCGCCCTGTTGATCTCCTGGGACCCCGCCCCGCCCAAGCCGTGCATGGAGCTTTTGCAAATGAAAGGCCCGGCCCTTGGTAATCTGAAAATTAGTTAACAAACTGCAGCTGGCCCAAAACCCCATGGCAACTTGCATTGCTTTACAGCTGGCTTCTGCTGGGTAGCCTCAGGCAGAGGCTAGATTAGCACCTCCTTAGATCCAAGAGCCAGTGTACCCAGTGGTCAGAGTGGGACCATCCAATTACAACTCCTCAGATCCATAAGGGACACACTCAGGGGTCAGACTCAGAGAGCACCAAAGCCCCACTGAAGCAAGTCTTGCCCCAGAAGGGTGTTTTCAGCACAGAAGTTCTCCCACTGCAGACACAGCTGATTCTCACAGCCAATTGGCCTGGAGGTCAATTCCTCCCAGTGTTACCTACAACAATCAAGGCTTAACTACAACAAGACTGTGCACAAAGCCCACAAGGGGGTGCACCAAGAGTGTCTACTTCAGGTAATTGGGGAGGCTAAACCACTGGGACCTATAGGACACTAAGCCACTCTATCGACACAGTGAAGCATAAAAAATGCCGAGACAAAGAAACAGGACACAAATGACAGAAATGGAGGAAAGCGAACTACTGGATATAGAGTTCAAGACCACACTTTTAAGGTTTTTCAAGAATTTTCTAGAAACCGCTGATAAACTTAATGAGACCCTCAAGAAATTTAGTGAGACTCTCGATGTTGTGATAAAGGACCAACTAGAAGTTAAGCATACACTGACTGAAATAAAGAATATTATACAGACTCCCAACAGCAGACCAGAGGAGCGCAAGAATCAAGTCAAAGATTTGAAATACGAAGAAGCAAAAAACACCCAACCAGAAAAGCAAAATGAAAAAAGAATCCAAAAATATGAAGATAGTGTAAGGAGCCTCTGGGACAGCTTCAAGCGTACCAACATCCGAATTATAGGGGTGCTAGAAGAAGAGAGAGAGCAAGATATTGAAAACCTATTTGAAGAAATAATGACAGAAAACTTCCCCTACCTGGTGAAAGAAAGAGACTTACAAGTCCAGAAAGCGCAGAGAACCTCAAACAAAAGGAACCCAAAGAGGACCACACCAAGACACATCATAATTAAAATGCCAAGAGCAAAAGACAAAGAGAGAATCTTAAAAGCAGCAAGAGAAAGACAGTCAATTACCTACAAGGGAGTACCCATACGACTGTCAGCTGATTTCTCAACAGAAACTTTGTAGGCCAGAAGGGAGTGGCAAGAAATATTCAAAGTGATGAATACCAAGAACCTACAACCAAGATTACTTTATCCAGCAAAGCTATCATTCAGAATTGAAGGTCAGATAAAGAGCTTCACAGATAAGGAAAAGCTAAAAGGGTTCATCACCACTAAACCAGTATTATATGAAATGCTGAAAGGTATCTTTTAAGAAGAGGAAGAAGAAGAAAAAGGTAAAGATACAAATTACGAACAGCAAATACACATCCATCAACAAGTGAATCTAAAAATCAAGTGAATAAATAATCTGATGATCAGAATAAACTGGTGATTATAATAGAATCAGGGGCATAGAAAGGGAGTGGACTGACTATTCTTGGGGGGGAAAGGGGTGTGGCGGATGCGGGAAGAGACTGGACAATAATTATGTACCTATGAATGAGGACAGTGGTGGTGGGGTGAGGGCAGAGGGTGGGAGGGGAACCGGGTGGAGGGGAGCTATGGGGGAAAAAAGAGGAACAACTGTAATAATCTGAACAATAAAGATTTAATTTAAGAAAAAAAGAACACACACACACACAAAAAAAAAAAGTATAGTGATTAATCACATATGTAATTATATATGTGTTTCTGATAGTCTTAGGCGACCCCTGTAAAAGGGTCGTTCGACCTCCAAAGGGGTCGCGACCCACAGGCGAGAACCGCTGCTCTAAGGCCTAGGAAGAACTAGGATAAGGGGCAACTTGTCCCATTTCTTCCCCAAACACTTTATACAGGGTTCTACAATCCTTTCATGTTCATATGGCCTACTCCAGTGGCCTTTCATCCTCAGAAATTTCTAGATTTAAACTCTCTTGTTCAAGCACATCCCCAAACCTTTGGAGATTCTGGGACTGAAAAGGACATTTGTTAAGTGTTGCCCTAGGATACTGACACTCCTCCAGGAACCCTGAAAGCATTCACCTTGAACAGGGGCATCCGAGTGCTTCTAGAAGGCTGACAGCTCAGCACATGCCAGTTGTGGAATGAGATGCCAATCTTCATGTCTTCCAGTCTCCAAGTTACTTCCAGTCTTTCCCACAAGAAATTTTCCTAGTGGGCTTAGGGCTGTGAGACAGTAGTCTCTCGCCTGGAACTGCGCTGCTCACTTGGTCAAGACTCCCCCACATTCCTGTCCCCCTCTCATAACAGGGGGTAGGGGGAGACAACGCCAGCATGGCTCTGGTCCCTCCCAGTAAGTCCTATGGACAGTACTGGCCTCACTTGCTCAAGAGGAATGTGCTGTATGTAGGGCCTTTCTCTGCTTTGGGCCTTGGCTACAATTCTGGGGCAGATGAAAACGCATTTTCATATACTGTTAAGTGCCTAATATGTAGGTACACCTCTGTTGGCCTTATCACTCTTTCTATAATATATTTTTCTAAATGTACATCTCCCTGCAGACACTGGGAACTCTTTAGAAGACTTGATCTTCCTCATTTTGTTTTGCCATTTCTCAGCACAGCACTGAGTACTGTGTGGGTACACAGTAAATATCTGATGCATTATTTCCTAATCCCCATGAACACTAAAGTCCCAGGACTATGCAATGCCAACCTCATTTTTCAGAAGACAAACCTTAGGTCCAGAAAGATGAGGTCACTTATCCAAGGGCACACTGCAAGTTCAGATTCCATTTCACATACAAATTCATACACTTAATGGTGCAGCAGAAGCAGAAGCAAGCCAAGTCTATTTGATGACTGGCCTTTGGAGAAAAGAAAGTGGGTAATGGAAAACACTGCACAAATTCCAAAAGTTAATTTTTGCAGATGAAGCACATTTCTCTTTCCCTGGTCTGGTAGGTTTGCCAGCATGTGCCGTGACTAATTCCTGTTGGCCCAGCCCAGACTTCCTGTTTTCAGGGCAGCGTGACAGATTTGTTGGTATAATTTGGCTTTAATTCGTTTCAGGCTGATGCTGGAAACCAGAGGCTCTGTCATGTCTTCATTGCAACATTAACTCCATTTTTCTTTCTTCACTTCTTCTATTAATAAGCAGAGGCCACTCAATAGGGCAATCTTAACTGCCCGCTCAAGGTGACAGCCAGAAGTATAAATAACTCTTCTTATTTCGCCTTTTATTCTCTTCCGGGAAAAGTCATGGCTTATTCTCTTATCTCTCCAGCGGATCCAAAGCTGATAAATTCATTCAAGACCCTCATTAAATGTTGTTGGGTTTTGCTTGGTTTGTGTTTTGTTTTGTTTGTTTTGGTGAAACAGAATTTGCAGGGCCAGCTGCCAGAGAAGGAGCAACACCCCCACTGCCATCTGATGAATTCACAGAGATTCAGAGTTGAGACAGGGTTTCCTCTGAGCCCCGTTGTGTATACATTTAACTCCATCTATGAAAGATCCTGAGATATTATCCAGGGAAGTTTTTCTTCTGCATTGTCTGTAAGCACAAAAAGCTGCTCACTTACTCAGAAGTCTCAGAATAGAGGTGAAAAGCAAGAGAGATGGAGAGCAGAAGCCAGATGTGGGTGGGTCCAAAAAGGAACTCTGGATAATCTGTGATGGAGCGTGGTCTCTAGGCACATACTTTTCAGGGAGCAATTCATGAGTCAACAGTCCCTTGGCACAGGTACCTGCCTGTCTTGTGCACCTTCATGCATTGGGTAAGGACTGATCTAAAAATCTAACCCCACCCCCAACCTTCCTTGGTAGAGAAATAGAAGACCCAACCTTTTGTCCCTGGTGAGTCCTTTGCCTAACTATGACTCAATTACCATGGCCAGGGAGACCCAGAACACCAGTTGGCCGCTCCGTGTCATATACCCACACTCAAGTCTATGAAATAAAGGAGAACTCAGTGAATGGCAGAGGGACACTCAAGACATGGGAGAGCAAGGCAGAGGGTAGGCATTTCCCTGAGGAAGGTATGCTGGGAATATATCTATGCATTAATAGAAACCTCTACACACTTTTAAAAAATGTTTTTATTGATTTTTTAGAGAGAGAAGAAGGGAGAAAGAGGTAGAAACATCAAGGAGAGAGAAACATCACATCGATCAGCTGCCTCTTGCACGCCCCCTGCTGGGCATCAAGCCCGCAACCCAGGAATGTGCCCCAACAGGAAATCAAACTGGGCCTTGCCAGTGTGGCTCACTGGTTGAGCATCATACCTCTCTGTACATAATCTGACATTCAACCACTGAGCCACACTGATGGGGCCCTACGCACTTTTTTATTCATAATCTTAAACTCACTCATGAACATATTACATAAGATCGTTTTGACATTTCACCTAACATTTAGGTATCTTATGTAATGTCTAGAGAATCTATTGGCTATAATAGTAACTATATTATACTTTTTCAAAGACTGTGAGGCTATATATACAATACCCAGGAACTGCACTCACTGGCTACCTACTGAGCTTTTCCAGCAATGCACCACATGTTAAATTTCTGTGTCAAGTGTCCTGTCTTTTCATTCCCAATTAATTCTTCTCTTCCCATCTCGAGGAGTCACATGGAAAATTTTTAGAAATAAATATTTCAGAATAAAACATGGAGAATATGTATTATAATCAATCAGTCATAGTTATCTATGGAAAAACTTGGAATATAGGACATTTAGAGGGTCTAAGAATAAATTATTATATTTATATGTTTTCAGAAAGTAAAACAATGGTAGAATTAGACAAAATCTAATCTCATAATGTCTATTAAAAGAGAGGCTGTTATCTTTATGTAGGAGCTGGAAAGCTGGGAATTTCCTTCTTCTTAATACTTCTTATTCCCATTCTGCTACTGGACCAATAACCATTACTTTTATCACACAAATTCTTGATACTGCAAAGGGAACATAAGGCTGATTATCCCATTCCTCACATGATGTGATTTGGAGTCCCCAATGCTTCAAGCAATGCTACAGAAAAACAAGAGCCGACGCACCCACCTCATTTTCATTTCACTCGTAAGAAAATGAGGGCAGCCAAGAATTATGAGTGTTTATAATGAGGTGTTCTTGTAAGATTTAATATGTTTCTAGTCTGCCATCGATATAACACTAGCTGCTTGGTATTTCTTATAAATGGGTCTTTCTTCTTCAAATAACATTTTAGTTGTTTTCTGGCCAAAGATTCACTTAAGAAAAGCATGAAGAGAGAATAAAAGAATAACAATCCTTTTTACCTTCTAAATCACCTCACAGCAAATACTTAACAATAACGGGAAAGATGAGAAGATACTGGGGTTTAGTGATTAGAGGGAGCTCTCATCCTTAAATAGAGGAGCATTGCTTTGAGGAAGGCAAGGGTGGAAAAGGAGAAAAAAGGAACTGCAATTCCTTAAATGGTTGTTTCATTCTAAGCACTCTCTTAGATATGGGATTGACAAAAATAAACACACAAAAAATTTCATCCTTCAAAGAAATCACAAATTATGACAGACATGCACATTAACTAGAAGAGCACAGAAGGTGTCTATTAAATGCCTGTTGGCCTGATAAGTTACTTAAACTAAAATTCAAATTCTCGGGGAGAAACCAAGATGGCAGCATAGGTAAACACCAGAAATTGCTGCCTCGCACAACCACTTCAAAAATACAACTAAAAGACAAAACGGACATCATCGAGAACCACAGGAAGGCTGGCTAAGTGGAAATTCTACAAGTAGAAGGAAAGAGAAAAGCACACTGAGACTCAGAGGAGGTGCAGAAGTAAAGTGCTGAGGTCCGGAGGCGCACGTGGAAAGGGCTGGCAACTGAGGACACGGTTGTCTTTTTCAATCGGGAGGGAGTCTCAAGCAACCAACTGCTCTGAACTCCAGTTGAGGGTGAGTCTCTGGGGACCCAGACTCATACAGGGAGAAATTGGACTGTCTGGCAGCAGGGAAAACTCGAGGGCAGCTTTCTTTCAGAGGTGCTTGCAGTGACTACCAGGAAACTGAGACACAGGGCCTCTTAGGGTAGGACTGAGGAGCAGCCATAGCTGCTAGCTCTGCCCTGTTGATCCCCTGAGACCCTGCCCCACCCAAGCTGTGCACAGAGGCTTTTGAATATGAAAGGCCTGGCCCTTTGCAATCTGAAAATTACCTAACAAACTGCAGCTGGGTCAGAGAGACCCAGAAGTTCCAAAAGAAGGCCCAAGGCCCCACAGAAGCTTGCACTGCTTCACAGCTGGGCCTCATCTGGACACTCCAAACCCCAAACAAAGAAGAGGAATATGCAGATCTCTCCATAGCTCCTGCTGGGTAGCCTCAGGCAGAGGCTAAATTAGCACCTCATTAGAGACCCAAATGCCAGTGTACCTAGTGGTCAGAGTGGACCATCCAGATTACAACTCCTCAGATCCATAAGGGACACACTCAGGGGTCAGACTCAGAGAGCACCAAAGCCCCACTGAAGCAAGTCTTGCCCCAGAAGGGTGTCTCCAGCACAGAAGTTCTCCCACTGCAGACACAGCTGATTCTCACAGCCAATTGGCCTGGAGGTCAATTCCTCCCAGTGATACCTACAACAATCAAGGCTTGGCTACAACAAGATTGTGCACAAAGCCCACGAAAGGGTGCACAAGAGTGTCCACCTCAGGTAATTGGGGAGGCTGAGCCACTGGGCCCTATAGGACACCTAGCACACAAAGCCACTCTATCAACACAGGGAAGCAGCCAAAATGCGGAGACAAAGAAACAGATAAAAAATGACAGAAATGGAGGAAAGCAAACTACTGGATATAGAGTTCAAAACCACACTTTTAAGGTTTTTCAAGAATTTTCTAGAAACCGCCAATAAATTTAGTGAGACCCTTGAGGATATGAAAAAGGACCAACTAGAAATTAAGCATACACTGACTGAAATAAAGAATATTATACAGAGTTCCAACAGGAGACTAGAGGATTGCAAGAATCAAGTCAAAGATTTGAAATACGAAGAAGCAAAAAACACCCAACCTAAAAAACAAGAAGAATCCAAAAATATGAAGATAGTGTAAGGAGCCTCTGGGACAACTTCAAGCAAACCAACATCCGAATTATGGGGGTGTCAGAAGAAGAGAGAGAACAAGGTATTGAAAACCTATTTGAAGAAATAATGACAGAAAACTTCCCCTACCTGGTGAAAGAAAGAGACTTACAAGTCCAGAAAGCTCAGAGAACCCCAAACAAAAGGAATCCAAAGAGGACCACACCAAGACACATCATAATTAAAATGCCAAGAGCAAAAGACAAAGAGAGAATCTTAAAAGCAGCAAGAGAAAAACAGTCAGTTACCTACAAGGGAGTACCCATACGACTGTCAGCTGATTTCTCAACAGAAACTATGCAGGCCAGAAGGGAGTGGCAAGAAATATTCAGAGTGATGAATACCAAGAACCTACAACCAAGATTACTTTACCCAGCAAAGCTGTCATTCAGAACTGAAGGTCAGATAAAGAGTTTCACAGATCAGAAAAAGCTAAAGGAGTTCATCACCACCAAACCAGTATTACATGAAATGCTGAAAGGTATCCTTTAAGAAGAGGAAGAAGAAGAAAAAGGTAAAGATACAAATTATGAACAACAAATACACATCTATCAACAAGTGAGTCTAAAAATCAAGTGAATAAATAATCTGATGAACAGAATAAACTGGTAAATATAATAGAATCAGGGTCATAGAAAGGGAGTGGACTGACTCTTCTTGGGGGGAAAGGTCTGGGGGGGGGGAGGTGCGGGAAGAGACTGGACAAAAATCACACACCTATGGATGAGGACAGTGGCGGGGGGGGAGGGTAAGGGCAGGGGTGGGGGGAACCAGGTGGAGGGGAGCTATAGGGGGAAAAAAGAGGAACAACTGTAATAATCTGAACAATAAAATAGACAAACATGGTAATTGACCGTAAAAAAAATAAAATAAAATAATAAAATAAAATTCAAATTCTCATGCCACACCATACCTGTCAAATTCTAGCCCTACAACTAACAAGCTGTGTTGTTGCTGCACAGGTTATATAATATCTCTATGCTACTGTGAACTACTTTGCTTGTAGTATTTGCTCAGTGTCTGGCAAATAAATGTAATAGTAGTTTATATTAATTGTATTGTTATTGTTGCCTGCCTCTCCCTTCATCTCCCAACATGCTCCTTCTTCCTCCCTTCCTTAAAGCTTACACTCCGGTCAGATCAAACCAGATGCTGATTCCAAGACTCATCATGCTACTTCAAGTCACTAAGTTTGTGCTTTTCATTCTGTTTCATCCATCTAGAGTGGATTTCCCAAACCAGTTGTGAAGCCTGTGGAGAAGGCATTGTGGTTTTTCACATTTCTAATTCAATCACCTAGCACACTGCCTGGAACAGGGAAGACATTTCACATCTACTTGTTCAGCTGAATTAACTATGTGTTAAACTAAATAGTGTGAATAAAACTATATACATCAAAGTAGGGAAAGAGTGAAGAATTCTTCACATGGAATAAATCATAAAATGTTTCCCACAGGATCAGACAGTTTAACTTGCAAACTCTGAAGGATAAATTCTTCAGTAGATTGAGGTTTGGTGTGTTTAACTGTTATAGTTGCCTTAAGAAAACACAAGACATTGCATAGCATAGGTGCTCTATGGGCAGGGAGCTGAATGAGGAAAAGAATGGAGACACATCTTTGTTCTCTAAGCAACAAATTCTTTTCATATTAAGAAAGCACAACTTAAAGGAGACATATGTACTACTCTTTGTAATATTTTAAGCAATAAAACAAAATTAAAAAAAAAAGAAAGCACAACTTGCCTGGCTGGTGTAGCTCAGTGGTTTAGTGTTGACCTATGAACCAGGAGGATTTCCGGTCAGAGCACATGCCCGGTTTTCTAGCTCGATTCCCTGTGGGGAGCATGCAGGAGGCAACCGGTAAATGACTCCCTCTCATCATTGATCTTTCTATCTCTCTTTCCTAAATATATTTTTTGGAAGAAGAAGGAAGGAAGGAAGGAAGGAAGGAAGGAAGGAAGGAAGGAAGGAAGGAAGGAAGGAAGGGAGGGAGGGAGGAGGGAGGGAGGGAGGGAGGGAGGGAGGGAGGGAGGAAGGGAGGATGGTTAACGTGATTGGAAACTTTTGGAAAACAAAAACAAAAAACACTACTTGGATTTTTCAGCTTCATGTTAGTTTTTCCCCTGCATCAATAATATTATTTTTGTAAACTCGTGGGCCTGGAGGAAGGAAGGGACCTTAGCCATTTCTCAGGCTTTAATAGATAAGCTAAAAAATAGCACTCTCACTACCATTAAATTCCTCCATTATCCAAGTCGACTTAGCCCCAGCTTATATTTCCCATAGACAACAGAGATTTCTTCTCCAACTTCTACTTCATCTTCAGGTCTGAGCTTGTACAGAAGCAAACCTTCGCCACCTGATGTTCTGAAAGATGGGACTTTTGACAACCAAACTAGAGCACAACCATCATTCAGAACCTCCTGAAATCTAGTTGAATGGAAGTCCTACAATCAGAGATATAAAGAAGAAGTCATCCCTGGCCAAGCACCTCAGTTGGTGAGAGCATCATTCCCATACACCAAGGTTAAGGTTCGATTCCCAGTCAGGGCACATACAAGAATCAACCAATGATTGCATAAATAAGTGGAACAACAAATCAATGTTTCTATGTTTCTTTCTTTCTATCAATCTATCTATCTATCTATCTATCTAATCTATCTTTATCTCTATCTCTCTCTAAAAACAATCAGTACATAAAAAATTTTTAAAAAGAAGGAGCCACACTCAAAACTGGTAGGAAGGGGAGAAGTATGGAACAAGGCTGGTCCCACACCATGGATAGCTGATGAAAACTGGGAGGGATATCTCAGCTTCAGAGGCCTCCCCTAAAAAGTGAGGAATACCAACCATACACCAGGTCCCCAGCCCAGGGTTCCAGTGCCAGAAGAGAAGTCCCTATAACTTCTGGCTGCAAAAACCAGGGGGCTTAAAAACTCTCAGCAAAGTGGGAATAGAGGAATCATACCTCAACATAATAAAAGCCTTATATGACAAACCTAGAGCCAACATCATACTCAATGGGCAAAAACTAAACTCTTCCCCTAAGAACGGAACAAGACAGGGATGCCCACTTTCACCACTCCTGTTCAATATAGTACTGGAAGTGCTAGCCATAGAGATCAGACAAGAAGAAGAAATAAAAGGCATCCAAATTGGAAAAGAAGAAAAACTGTCCTTATTCACAGATGACATGATACTGTACGTAGAAAACCCCAAAGACTCCATCAAAAAACTACTAGATCTAATAAATGAATTTGGCAATGTAGCAGGATACAAAATTAACACCCAGAAATCTATGGCTTTTTTATCTATATAATAAAGAGCCAGGGTTGGAACAACTGAAGGCTCAATCAGACTAGAAGTCAGTGCTGGGTTGCCACACTGACTAGGGCCACTGGGGCATCTGACTGCCTAGGGGGCTGCAGATCAGCCCTGCCTTTCTGATCAGGCCCCGTTGATAGGCCCAGAGATGCTGACTGGCATAGAAACTGACCAATCAGAACAAAATCTGGGTGAATGTAAGAGCCAATGACTGCCCAGGAGGTAGAGCTTTTGACGCTGACTGGCATAGAAACTAACCAATCAGAACCAAATTTGGGTCAACTGTGAGGAGCCAATGGCTGCCTAGGAGGTGGAGCTTTTGATGCTGACTGGCATAGAAAACGACCAATCACAACAAAATCTGGGTCCATTGTGAGGAGCCAATGGCTGCCTAGGAGGTGGAGCTTTTGACATTGACTGGCATAGAAACTGACCAATCAGAACAAAATCTGGGTCAACTATAAGGTGCCAATGGCTGCCTAAGAGGTGGAGCTTCTGACGCTGACTGGCATAGAAACTGACCAATCAGAACCAAATTGGCCAGCAGAGGAGGACAGTGGAGGGCGAGATCAGGCCTGCAGGGAAGGGCAGTTGGGAGGAAGATCAGGTCGGCAGGGCAGGGCAATTAGGGGTGATCAGGGAACTTTTACCATTTGCAACAGCATGGATGGAACTGGAGAGCATTTTGCTAAGCGAAATAAGCCAGTTGGAGAAAGATAAATATCACATGATCTCACTCATATGTGGGATATAATGATCAACATAAACTGATGAACAAAAATAGATCCAGAGACAAATGGCAGGGGATATGGGGGTGGGAGAGGGGTGTTAGAGACTTGTATGCATGCATATTAGCATAACCAATGGATACAGACACTGGGGTGGTGGGGGCTTGCCCGGGTGGGAATGGCTGGTGGGGGGGAGGGGGGGTGTCAATCAGGGAAAAAGGAGATATATGTAAAACTTTAGACAATTAAAAAAAAACACAGGGGGCTTGTGGTTGAGTGAGATGAAGGGCTGGTGGAGTCCAGGCAGTTCCTCTTAATGGGCCTGTGCACAGACTTACTCTCCAGTGGTGGGGTAGCAGCTTAAAAGGAACCAGGGACATTCAGAGAGGAACTGAATTATCTGGCACCAGGGCAAAGGCTTGAGGGCAACTTTCTTCCAGACAGAAGTGAAGGCTGAGACCATTGTTCCTTTTCTGAGCCCTCCCCCCACAGAGCAAGCAGGAGGGTACCATATATAAATCTCCATCAGCTAAGCTCAGCTAACATTATTCACCTACTCAGATCCCACTCCATCCAACTTTCTGGTCCACTCAAGCTGTTTCCACACAAATGGCCTGTCTTGGCTCATGCTTCAGACTTTCCTAAAATCTCACAAACAAGCAGCAGCTGACCTCAGTGTGTCCAATACCTCTCACTAAGTGGCCCCAAGCCTGGCACTAGCAGAAGCTGGTCTTGTATCACAGCTTGGCTGTGGCTGGACACCTTCAAGCCCAGCACAAGTAATAGCCATCTTCAGAACACTTTGTAGCTCAGGTGGCCTGGGAAGAACAGAGGTGGGGGCTGACCCTGTACTTCCCAGGGGGCCCCATAGCAGTGCAGCAGTTTCAGACTACATCAAAGTACCACCCAACCACCTCCATAAGTGGCACACTCAAGAGGAAGACTCAGGGGGGCACCATACCCCATTAAAGTAAATCCTGCTCTGTAGGATAGGCCCCTGCATAGCTGATCTTCCACGGTGTTTGGTTTGTCTCAGCCAGTCCTTGCAGCTAATCAGCCTGCGTGCAAATCCCTACCATTTATGTGCCAATAGTAATCAAGGCTCAACTACAACAGTGGGGTGTACACAGCCCACATGGGGGTGAGGGGAACCTGGGATGCCCAGCATTGGTGATCAGGGAGGCTGTGCCACTGGACCCTACAGAACACCTACTACATAAGGCCACTCTACCAAGCCCAGGAGACATAGCAGCTCTACCCAATACACAGAAACAAACACAGAGCTGCCAAATGAGGAAACAAAGAAACATGATTCAAATGAAAGAACAAAACTCCAGAAAAAGAATGAAATAAAATGGAGACCAGCAATCTACTAGATGCAGAGTTCAAAACATTGGTTATAAGAATGCTCAATGAACTCTGAGAAATTCAACATAAAAAAGGACGTGAAACCATAAAAAAGAACCAGTCAAAAATGAAGGATACATTAACTGAAATAAAGAATAATTTATCGGGAATCAATAGTACAGTAGATGAAGCTGAGAATCAAATTAGTGATTTAGAATATGAGAAAACTGCCTAATCATAACAGAAGGATAAAAAGAATCCAAAAAAATAAAGATACTGCAAGAAGCCTCTGGGACAACTTCAAGTGTATCAACATTTGCATCATGGTGGTACTGGAAGGACAAGAGAGAGAGCAAGAAATCGAAAACCTGATTGAAAAAATAATGACAGAATGTTTCCCAAACCTGGTGAAGAAAATAGATATACTAGGTGTATCAGTTAATAATGCATATTTTATAATCAAAGAAAACACAATAATTTCAAGAGAAACATCAAAAGTGCTTTATTCAAAGCAATGCCCATTGCTAGCTACACAATTCCCCCATCTTTCAGGTAATTTGTGGATACCATCCCAATAAAACTTTTCTTGTTTTGAGGCAAACCATTCAGAGACCCAATTTTTCACTTCTTCGTATGTTTTGAAGTGCTGCTCAGAAAGTGCATGTGCCATCGATCAAAACAAGTGGGAATCTGAAGGAGCAAGGTCTGGTGAATACAGTGGGTGAGTTAATACTTCTCAGGCAAGATCTTTCAACGTGTCTTTAACTGGTTTTGAAGTGTGTGATGGTGCGTTATCATGAAGCAAAATTACTTTGCTGTGTCTTCTGGCCCATTCTGATGGTTTTACAATCAAAGCGTGGTTCAAATTGATTATTTGTTGTCGGAAGTGATCAGTATTAATGGTTTCACCTGGGTTTAGAAGCTCATAATATACCACACCTTCCTGATTCCCACCAAAAGCTGAGCATTGTCTTCTTTCCTAAGTGATTTGGCCTTGCAGTCGATGTTGATGGTTAACCTGGATCAACCCATGACTTTGTGCATTTGGGATTCTCAGAATAAATCCACTTTTCATCGCCAGTCACAATTCGATGCAAAAAAGACTTTCATGCCGTTGAAGCAACATTTTCCTAATGACTTTTCGGTTTTCCATTTGTCTTTTGTTCAGTTATGTGGCACCCCTTTTCCTTCCTTTAAAATCTTTCCCATTGCTTGTAAATGATCGAAAATTGCTGAGCAATGTTTAATCTTTCTGCAAGTTGTTTTTGAGTTTGACACACATCTTCATCCAATAATGCTTGTAATTGTTGGTCTTCAAACTTTTTTGGTTGACCTGGATGTTCTCTGTCTTTCACATCGAAATCATAACTTTTAAAGTGTTTAAACCAGTGTTCACAAGTATCTTGAGATGGAGTATGTTCACCATAAGCTTCCCAAAGTATTCAGCAGCACTTTTCTTCAAAATAAAGTAATGAATTAAAACTTCCCATGTGGGGCGTGGCTACAGTGTTTTGGACAGGTTCAAGCCTTGGACTGATGGGAGGGCACAGTGAAAGTTCCAGCTTGGATGGCAGAGTCCTCCCAGCACAATTATAGCCAACAGCTATGGTTGTAAGCTTGAACCTATGGTCTGAACATGTGGCCCCACGTGCCTGAGAGATGTGGGCTTGATAGAGTTCAGGTGCATGTAGTTGAGTAGCATTGAAACCCACGAGAATGTTGTAAACATCTTGATCACACCCTTACTGTGCCTCGTGGCATCTGCTATAAAATAAAGACACAGTTTGTGGACGTTGGCACTGTCTCTCTTCATCAGAGAGGGCAGCATCCCAGCGAGACCCAGCTTTCATTCTCTTGTCTGCCTTTTCTTAATCTTTTCATTGCCCCCACTCAGGTTCACCCTTGGCCATGCTGGTGTAGCACATTCCTGCAAATGCTCTTCTTTTTGGCACGAAATTTGACATTTTTAAGTGTAAAAATATCTATGATGTTAACACCTTCAGCAAATTTGACATATGAAGTTTTGAAGCTTGTTGTCAATACAAAAAATAGCATACATATCAAATCACATATATATCAACATATGTGTAACTCCATCTATTGAAAAAAATCTGCATTATTAACCAGTACACTTAATACAAGTCCAAGAAGCACAGAGAGTCCCAAACAAGATGAACACAAAGAGGCCCACACCGAGACACATCATATTTAAAATGCCAGTGATTAAATACAAAGAGAGAATCTTAAAAGCAGCAAGAGATAAGCAGTTAATTACCTACAAGAGACCCCCATAAGATTGTCAGCAGATTTCTCAACAGAAACTTTGCAGGCCAAAAGGGAGCAGCAAGAAATATTCAAAGTGATGAAAAGCAAGGACCTACAACCAAGATTACACTACCCAGTAAAACTATCATTTAGAACAGCCGTGGGCAAACTACGGCCCGTGGGCTGGATCCGGTCCGTTTGAAATGAATAAAACTAAAAAAAAAAAAAGACCATACCCTTTTATGTAATGATGTTTACTTTGAATTTATATTAGTTCACACAAACACTCCATCCATGCTTTTGTTCTGGCCCTCTGGTCCAGTTTAAGAACCCATTGTGGCCCTCGAGTCAAAAAGTTTGCCCATCCCTGATTTAGAATCTAAGGACAGATAAAGAGTTTCCCAGACAAGAAAAAGCTAAAGTAATTCACAGCCACCAAACCAGTATTACATGTAATGTTAAAGGATCTTCTTTAAGAATAATAAGATAAAAAATATGAATAATAAACTGGCAAACATTACATATCTATCAACAAATTGAATCTACAAGAAGATCAGCTATTTTCTATTTATCAGTGAGCAATAGAGTTATCCATTGAAAGGCAGATGCAGTACAAGACCTAAACCAAGACAAATCACCAAATCCCGCATTAGGTCTGGCTCTAGAGTAGTGGTTCTCAACCTTCTGGCCCTTTAAATACAGTTCCTCATGTTGTGACTCAACCATAAAATTATTTTCGTTGCTTCTTCATAACTGTAATGCTGCAACTGTTATGAGTCGTAATGTAAATAACTGATATGCAGGATGGTCTTAGGCGACCCCTGTGAAAGGATCATTCGACTGCCAAAGGGGTCACGACCCACAGGTTGAGAACCGCTGCTAGAGTATGGCTAGGGTTGGACCAGAAGACTTAAAGGTCTGAAAAAAGTGAGGAAGCAGGCCCTTGCAGAAAGACCAACTAGTCCAAAGACCAGCCTCAACAGGAACTTGGTATTTTGGGGGGACAGCAAGGAGAGGAAGCAAGAATGGCAAAAAGATGATGAAAAGCAGAGAGATCAAGGGCAATAGGAGACAGAACCTGACAATCTGGGATGTTGAAGGCCGTGGTAGAGTTTTTGAATGAACAAGGCAGACATACTCCCTTCCTTCATAAAGAAATAGCCTACCACAGAAATGAGACATCTAAAACAGAGTTATCGCCAACATGATAAGCATGAGAAATAAAAACACAAGTATTAGAGAATCATTTAACGAAGGACTTAGAGCATCTAAGGGGTTTAGAAAAGGCTTATCAAGCTCTTTTAAGAAAGTACCTGTCTGGAAATAGAGGAGCTGGGGCAGGGAGAAGAACATTCCATGGAGAAGCAGCAGAACCCAAGGCCCAGAATCACGAGAGAGTGAGTGCGTTTGAGACAAAAATCCCAGTGGAGCTGAGCATTGAGTCTAAGGAGGAAAGAGGTTCTGAGGAGGGAGATCACAAAATAAGAGAGGACTGGATCTTAGAAGCCCTTGTAAAACATTATAGAGATTTTGGTCCATGTCCTAAGAGCAAGAGGAAGCCACTTTAAGCAGGGGAGTGATATAATCAGACAGAAGTTTTAAGGTCACATTGGCTAATGATTTAGTATGGCTGGATACAGTGTGGAAGAAAGGGAGCTGGCAAAATAAGTTAGCTGGGGTCTGGTTATGCAAGAAAAGACCTAGAAAGTTTCTTCTTTCCAGGAAAAAAAAAAATAAAAAGAAAGAGAGAAAAATGAATAGGAAATCTAATAGGCACTAAGGAAAATGTCAGACCTCTCTCTCAAAAAGTGTCTCTCTTCCCCACTAACTTCATTCTTTTGCCCAATGAGGTTGAAAGTTATTTTTTCATCTTGTTTTCAGTTTCATGGGAACTACCAACATACGGGGCACTTATACTAGTGTTTCTCACACTTGAATGTGCATAAAGATCTGCTGGTGACCTTATTAAAATGCAATTGTTATCCAGTGGGTCTGGGGCAGAGCCTGAGATGCTGCATTTCTAACATGTTCCCCGGTAATGCCTATGATGCTGCTCCATGAACCACATTTTGAACAGCAAAGCTATACACAGTTCTAGAGCTAAACAAAAGGAATTCCAGGCTTTCTGAACATGTATATAATAGAGTTAAAAATACAAAACAAGAAAACAAACAGAACCGGCAGATTACGCCTCTGTTATCGTGCTGCCCGTTTTCCGAGAATCTGGATGTGACATGTTTTTCCATAAAGATATTTCAGGAGATGTTCAGTGTGTAACTTAACTGGAAGCACTTCAATTCCAACAATTCTAGGGGAAGTTCAAATCTGGAGGCCTTCTGACTGTGGCCCTACACCACAGCGACACCTGCTGGTAAATTGATGAATATTTTAAGCACATTTATATAAGGAGACACTGAGAAAAATAAAGTGAACAAACTTTTTCACAGTTGTAAGTAACTTGGCCTTAAGTGCATCTTCTAGTTGGAAAATAAATCTTTTAAAATCAGGTGTCTGAGCTACCTTGATAACAATTAGGATCTGAGCATTGGTATGCTGATAAATGTTTAACAACCATCTTGCTAGAAAAAAGATACATTAATTACATACAAAATAAATTTTGCTGATATAAAGGATGTGCAGCACATTTTATAAATAATAAAGTGTATAACATTTTGTTGCAAATTCTATACAGAAATTGATTCTCACAGAATCCTTTTGCTTACCAGTACTTTTGCCAAACTCTTGTGTCAGTGGCTAACCTATAATTTCAATTCAACTGTTTTGACAAAATCAGCCTACGAAAAATGTTCGAGTAGTAGGCAATTTAGCAAAAAGCCATTCATGTCACTGATGGCATAAATGTAGTCCTGGGTAGTTGCTGGCTGATGTATTTGTTTATATTAATGAATAAGACAACAGTGAAACGCACAAACATGTTAGGACTTCACTCATTAGTCATATGAAAATGACTTCTTTGTGAAACTGGATAATCTGTTTTGAACTCTGGAAGACTATTTCTTCAATTTGGGGGCTATGCATATTGTAACAACTACAGACATAACACAATTTTTAAGTTTAATATGCAATAATAATGTTTTCCCATCATATTCTTAAGTCTAGACAGTCAACAAAACAATAAACCCAGCCCTGATTTGTGGCATTTTCCAACTTCCATGTTACCATGAATGGTTCCAAGCTACTGATGTGCCATCCCTGACTGTGAGGCTGGGAAGACATGAACATTATTCTGTACACACTCGTCTATATTTTTACCATGCAGACAAGAGATGGAAATCACCTCCAGAGTACAGGGAGCAGGAAGTTGAAATAAAATAATTAGTAAGCGATACAGTTTGAATGCTTTTATTTCTGTTTTTAAATAACTTACTTAATTGTAAATTTCTATAATTTAATTTTTAGTACATTTTATTGATTTTTTACAGTAAGGAAGGGAGAGGGATAGAGAGTTAGAAACATCGATGGGAGAGAAACATCGATCAGCTGCCTCCTGCATACCTCCTATTGGGGATGTGCCCACAGCCAAAGTACATGCCCTTGACCGGAATCGAACCTGGGGCCTTCCAGTCTGCAGGCCAACGCTCTAGCCACTCAGCCAAACCAGCCAGGGCTATAATTTAATTTTTAATAGTGGCTGTTTTTAACAACCAGCTCAAAAAATTTCTTTAAAAATTTAACATTTGTCTCACATGAACCAGTAGGAGCCTGCGGCAGCACACCACTAGACCTGCATGGCGCGGGACGGTGAGAATAACAGAAAGGGATTCAGGTAGTCTAGGGATTTTGACCTAAAAAAGGTCTACGCCAGCTCTTGACCAGGTAGACAAATGGCAGAGGAAGTCATAGAGTCACAGTGGAATGTAAAAGAACTATTCCTGAAGTGAGGAGAGATCTGAGAGAAGTAAAAACAAGTCCTCCTACCCTACAGTGGACCTTGTTAGGGACATCAAAAGGACAGGGCAGGGGGTGGAGACAATGACAAGGTTGCCAAAAGGGAAAGGAGGGTGGTGAGGAGAGGATCCTGGTGCAGGCACTCGCTCCAGAACCCCTGGAGCTAGTACTTAGGCCCCTGTTTGACAATAGGATAACCAAGATGTTAGAAAAGGCAGCAAAAAAATATTTAGCCCGCTGTATCCCAGCAGTAAGGAAGAGAAAGAAAAGGGGAGATATTAACCCCGGAACTCCACATCTAACCATGTAGTTTTGGAGAAACGTACGTTTTCTCTAAAAGCACAGGAGGCTGATGAAGACTCTGCCTTTCGTTTGATGCTTGCAATGAGTCTTCATCTATGTTCCCTACCTAAAAGAGAGAGTGGCTATCTTTGCTTAATTAGGACTTAGTCAGCTTAAAATCAGAAAATCTGTCCAAAAAACAACTGATCAGGGAAGGATTTTAGAGATAAACTAGTCCAGTTCCCACATTTCACAAGTAACTATAAAAATGAATTGAGACTTCTATGCCCAAGAAGATGGAGAAGTACTTTTCCATATTTCTTCTTAAAGGTACAGCTAAAAACCCTTCACTCTATATATAAAACAAACATAAAAAGATGCTGGAAGATGGTGAGAAGGTTAGGAAACTTGACATCCAAGAAATGACACAACAGAGAGTTCCTGGGGTTCCTATTTTCCTAATGCATCCCAGACTTGGAGCTGAAGAAGCAGGCAACTAGAAAATACCAAAGTACAAGAAAAGGGACAGCCCACCAAGGCAGAAAACTGTTAGAAAACAACCCTTCTACTCTGTCAACAAACGCAGAAACTGAAATATAAAATGAGAGAAGAGATATTACTACCGATTTTGTAGAAATAAAAAGTATAAGAGAGTACTATTGAAATTGTATACCAATAAATCAAATTAGACAAAATGAAGTCTCAGAAATATACAAACTACTGACATTAAATCATAAAGAAACAGAAAATCTGAATTGACCTACGAATTAGTTTGCTAAGGCTGCCATAACAAAATACCATAGACTGGGTAACTTAAACAACAGAAATTTATTTTCTCACCGTTCCAGAGACTATAAGTCCAAGATCAAGGTGTTGGCAGGGTGTTTTATTTCTGAAGTCTCTCTCCATGGCTTACAGATGGTCAATTTCTTGCTGTGTCCTCGCATGGTCTTTTCTTTGTGTATGTATATATGTACTGTCTTTGTGTGTGTCCTGATCTCTTCTTATAAAGACAACAGTCATATTGGGCTAGGACCCATCCTAATAACCCCCTTTGAACTTAATTAGTACCTAAAAAGGCTCTATCTTCTAATACAGCCATTCTCAGGTATTAAGGGTGAGGGCTTCAACATATGACTTTGCAGGAATACAATTCAGCCAATATTAGCCTATCCTATATAATAAAGACATAATATGCAAATTAACCCTCACACCATCACAAAGATGTCTGCCTACGACCAGGCTGGCAGGAAGGTTAGTGAAGGATGACCAAACGATTGAACAAGCAGGCTGTGTGGGGCGACCAGGCCGGCAGGGGGGTTAGTGAGGGACGACCAAATGACTGAACAAGCAGGCTACATAGGGCGACCAGGCCAGCAGGGGGGTTAGTGAGGGACGACCAAACGACTGAACAGCAGGCTGCGTAGGGTGACCAGGCCAGTGAGGGGGCCATGAGGGGTGACCAGGCCAGCAGGTGAGGGGGGGGACAGTGAGGGGCGACTAGGTCAGTAGGGGGGGGGAAGTTGGGGGCTACCAGGCCAGCAGGGGGGGCAGTTGGGGGCTACCAGGCCGCAGGGGGGGCAGTTAGGGGCAATCAGGCCAGCACACAGAGGCAGTGAGGGGCGATCAGGCCAGCACACAGAGGCAGTGAGGGGCGATCAGGCCGGCGGGGGGTGGGGGGACAGTTAGGGGCAACCATGCAGGCAGGCAAGTGATCTATTAGGAGTCAGCAGTCCAGGATTGTGAGAGGGATGTCTGATCCCCGGGATTGTGCCTAAACCGGCAGTCAAACATTCCCCAAGGGATCCCAGATTGGAGAGAGTGCAGGCTGGGCTGAGGGGACACCCTCCCCGTGCATGAATTTCATGCACCGGGCCTCTAGTCCTATGTAATAAAAGCTTAACATGCTAAGTGTCCGGTCATCCGGTTGTCTGTTCAACCAATCAAAGTGTAATATGCTAATGATATGCTAAGGCCACTCAACTGCTCACTATGATGTGCACTAACCACTAGGAGGCAGACACTCAATGCAGGAGCCAGGCTCATGGCTGGAGCCAGGCTCACGGATGGAGAGCGCAGTGGTGGTGGTGGGCCTAAGCCATCAGTTGGACATCCCCCGAGTGTTCCTGGACTGTGAAAGGGCACAGGTCGGGCTGAGGGACTCTGCTCCCCCCTCCCCCGAGTGCACAAATTTCATGCACCGGGCCTCTAGT
This sequence comes from Myotis myotis, assembly GCF_014108235.1. Taxonomy (NCBI): domain Eukaryota; kingdom Metazoa; phylum Chordata; class Mammalia; order Chiroptera; family Vespertilionidae; genus Myotis; species Myotis myotis. The sequence goes on from NW_023416335.1 coordinate 17,699,402, forward strand.
AACAAATAAAGAGATTGAATCAGTAATTAAAACTTACCAAGAAGAAAATAAAAGCCCTAGACCAGATAGAGGGCTTCATTGATGAATTCTACCAAATACTTTAAGTTAACACAAATATTTCTTAAGCTCATAAACTTGAAGAAAAGGATAAACTTCAAATACAATCTATAAGACTAGCCTTACCCTTATACCAAGCCAGAGAAAAACACAACAAGAAAATAAACTGAAGGCTAATATGCCTGGTGAATACTAAAAAAAAATCCCCAACAATATACTAGTAAACAGAATTCAACAACACATTGGAGGGATTATATACCATGAGCAAGAATAATTTATTTCTGGAATGCAAGGATGGTTCAACACATGAATATAAATCAAGGTAACATAATACATTAACAAGACTAGGGGAGAGAATCCCAACTGATGCAGAAAAACCATTTAACAAAATTCAATACCTTTCATAATAAAAAAAAAAAAAAAAATCACCCAACAAATTAGGAATAGAAGAAAAATCATCACAATATAATAAAAGCCATTTATTTAAAAAAAACAAAAACACATAGCTAACATCATACTCAATGGTGAAAGATTGAAAGCTTTTCTTGTAAGATGAGGAACAAGACAAAAAGACCCACTTTTAGCACCTGTATTCAACATAATATTGGAAATTCCGGTCTGTTTTTTGGAGCAATTGGGCAAGAAAAAGAAATAAACAGTTAAAAATTAAAAAGGAAGAAGTAAAATTATCTATGTTCAAAGATGACATAGATCTTATATGTAGAAATCCTAAATATTTCACAAATAGAAAAACTGTTAGAATTTAGTAATAAACTACTTCAGTAATGTAACAAGATACAAATTCATCACAAAATTATACACAGTAACAATGAACAATCTAAAAAGGAAATTAAGAAAATTAATCCATTTAAAATAATATAAAAAATAATAAAATACTTAGTAAAAAATTTAACCAAGAATGCAAAAGACATACACTGAAAACTAAAAAACACTACTGAAAGAATGTAAAGACATAAATAAATACAAACACACTAAATAAGATATGATCAAAAATAAGGTCATAAAATGACAAAATAAAAATTAAAAAAAAAACTTGTGTTTTGCAAAAGACCTTGTTAAAATGATGAAAAGGCAAGCTACTGAGTGGGAGAAAATGTTTATAAACTACTTATCCAACAAAGGACTAGTATCTAGAATATATAAAGAACTCTCAAAACTCGAAGGTAAAAAAGGAAACAATCCAATTAGAAAATGGACTAAAGACATGAAGAGACATTTTCTAGAAGAAGATATAAAGACAATAAAAAAAGCCCATGAAAAGATGTTTAACATTAATGGCCACTAGGGAAATGCAAATTAAAATCACCATGACATTTTACTATGCACCTATAAGGATGGTTAAAAAAAAAAAATAGTGGGAACACTCAATCCTGGGGAAGATGCAGAAAAATTGGATCACTCATACATGTTTGGTGGGAATGTTAGAGTCACTCTGAAAAAATTTGCCAATTTCATTAAAAACTAAATATGAAACTACCATATAAACCAGAAAATTGCACTTCTGAGCAATTATCCTAGAGAAGTGAAAACTTATTGCCACACAAAACACTATATCAAATTTAATTTTAAAATATTTTATTGACTTCCCAAGGGTTACGCAGAAGTGTAAAAGCAGACCTCTGTCCAGTACTCTACCTTGTCACTATACATCCCTGTCCGTTATATGTGAAATGACATTTAAGTTTTGTCTTCATCTGATGGGTAGCGGCTGCTTGAAATTCTGTGCTGAGAAAGATTCTACGGCCTTGGAGTTCCAAGGTCAGCAGGAAGTTTCCACAATTAATTAAAGGTGTCTGCCATGAATAACCCAGCAAGAACAAACACGCTTACTATTTTCCCAAATTGAAATATGCTGCCTCACCAATCACAAAATGTTAAAACCAAAAGAGGTACAACAATTACTCTAATGGTGAGGAAACCAAAGGAGCGAAATATGAGAGAGCCAGACCCCAAGTTTATTGCCTGACCGCTCCATTGTATCAAGTCCATCCATCCTTGCTCTCTCGGAAGTAACTGACTAGATAGTTCAAGTCCTTCAGTTTTCTCTTTGTGCAGAGGGTATTTTACTTGTGCAGTTACTTCTCACAAACAGCTGGGGTTGTCCGGAGGAAAATGGGAACTCATTATAGAAAATATCCAACTCCAAAATTTGGAGCAGAGTCACTTTCATATCCAGGCTGGTTTCCAGAGAATATCTGGCCTTATTCTAAGAAGTATATTGTGGGAAGAGGTAGAGCAGAGAGACATAGAAAATGGGGTGGTAGGATCTTCAAACCCTTCTGCCTACACAAGTCATCACCCCAGAAATAACAGGCTTCATTTTTTCTATGCGTTATTTTTGTCCTGTTACTATCAAAGAGATTACTAAATATGAATAAAAGGAGAGTCAAATTAAAATTTCTAGGTTTGGATACTGTCATGTTTTAAAAGGGGGGAAGCAGGCAGCTCTTAGGCCCTTAGCCACTGAGCACAAGCTGTAAGGAGATTTGAAATCCCTGCTGGCTGCTTTGGTTCCGTGTGCCCTGAGACCTTGCAGAACCTCTGCCGGAAGCCTCACTGTAACCTCCCTGAGTAACCACAAGCCGATGGTCAATGAACATGTAAGGATTTGAGGATAAGGCTGGGGTGAGCAGGCTTGATACTTGATCTTTTGAGTGAAACTCACAATAACAGCTCACAGTGCACCTTCTGAAAGCTTTCCATGGCCCTTACCTCTGCCAGCCTCCCACCTTATCGGCAGGCACCAAACGCTTCAAATTACTGCAGCTAATTGGATGAAAACGGAAATGCATCCTTCTAATGGAGTGAGAGATTAATGCCCTGATCTTTTTCCTTCACTCTCTGAAGCAAAACAAAAACACAGATGAACGTTGCGACGCGGAAAAGTAAAGGAGCTGTGCTCCGGAGCCACAAGAGTGAATGAATGTTCCAGCTAAAATCTAAGCTGCTTTTGAGGCTATAGACACACATCAAAAGGACAGAAAACAACCCAAGATAGCAGTTGCCAAATTAGCCCAGAGACAATCTGCAAATCCCTTGCTCAGCAAGAGTTAGCACTACAATTTACCTTCCTAAGTATATGAATAAGTTACTTTGTACCTAAACATAGTTTCATTTATGGCCCCGTTTTATAACATTTTTATAACTGTGACACCCTATATGGGCTCCAGGAATAAATAGAGCTGAATAATAAGAGGCGTCAAAATAAAGATTTAATGTGAAATTGTCTAATGCAGTTGGGACTCACGATTTAGCCAACGGGGCGTATTTTTCATGAGCATTCAGTTGATCCAGTAGATTTCTTAGGGACTAACATAGTTTTTATTAAAAACACATTTGCCGTTGTTTCAGGAGTGAAGACTCTTTTGACATCAACCTATTTTATCTAAAGAGATGCAATTAAAAATGTATGCAAAGTCATTTCATCATTTTATTAAATTACCCTGAAGAAAAGAGCCGTGTGACCACAGAGGGACTGAGACACTAAAATTCAAAGAAGTTTGAGAGTGAGATAAATTGAATTTGCATCATTTAAAAGAGAGGTCTGAGATCAAGATGCTGGGTGACCTTCTGACAATCACCATGCGTGGTGTATTTTAATATGTTTTTATTCTCTGTTTTTGAGGAGTGACATGTGTGAGTGCCTGAGGGAAATGTCATCATGATGGCAGTGGGATCAGTAGGGAGTGGAAAGAGAGATGATAATAATGAGGCAATTACAGAACTTGGTATTTATTACATTTTTAAATAATAGGCCCACCAATCAGTGCAAAGAAAAGGAAAACAGAAAACTCTGTGAGAGGTACTCAAATACCCTAATTGTGAGCTAAATGTCCTTTCTGGAATACGTACCTTACTGTTTTGGACAACTAGATGAACGGACGCCCATCTATAAGCTGAAGGCCTGGTTCACACTGTCAGGAACCTAAGCCATCTCTATTAAGCACCAATTAAAAGCAGAACCTTGAAACTGATGGTTGCCAGAGGGGTGAGGGCAGGGGAGGTGAAAAAGTTGAAGGGAGTGAGAAGTACAAATTGGTAGTCACAAAATAGTCATGGGGATGTAAAGTACAGGATAGGGGATATAGTGAATAATATTGTAATAACAATGTACAGTGCCAGGTGGGTACCTGAAATATCAGGGGAGCACTTTGTACAGTAAGTATATGATTGCCTAAGCACTATGCCAGGGGTGGGCAAGCTTTTTGACTCAAGGGCCACAATGGGTTCTTAAACTGGACCAGAGGGCCGGAACAAAAGCATGGATGGAGTGTTTGTGTGAAGTAATACATGTTAACACTGCTGCTGGTGAAGGAGCGAAGGGGAGAGCAAGAGAACCCTCGCTCTTTCGGCTCCGCGGGCCGGATAGAACAGCCGAACGGGCCGGATCCGGCCCGCGGGCCGTAGTTTGCCCACGGCTGCACTATGCTGTATACCTGAAACTAATACAAAATAGTGTTCTATATAATAAAAGGCCAATATGCAAATACACCAGACAGTGGGACAACCAAACAATCAGTCGCTATGATGTGTGCTGACCACCAGGGGGTGCACATGGAACATGGCAGGCATTGGCAGCAGGTAGTAGAGCACAGATCATGGCGGGATGATGGAGCAGGTGAGCAGGGTCACCAGACCAAGGCAGGGCGCCGGTTGCTGTCATCGGGGCAAGCCTCTGGTAGTTACTGAAAATTCTTTGCTCTCACGAGCCGAGATCCCACCCAGCGCTCGCACCTGCTGCTGGCGCCCAGGGCCAGCAAAGATAGCTCTGCAACATCAGCAGGTGCAAGCGGCGGCTGTCAGCCCCAATCACCCCTGAGGGCTTCTCCACCTCCCCCTGCTCCTGAGGGGCAATAGGGGCAGCAGCCGCTGCTCGCACCCGCTGATGGCGCCAGCCCCAATTACTCCACACAGTCAGTGGGTGAGAGTGGGGCCAGTGCAGTCAGTGCATGGGAGTGGTGGTGGTGGGAGCAGGGCTGCTGGCAGACAGGGGTCCGGGGGCCGCTGTGGGAGGGACCAGGCGGGGATGTGGAGGATGGGCCGAGACCTGCCCCTGTGCCCACTGCAGCCTCATGGCCCACAGTTCCTTTCAAGGTGCACAAATCCATGCACTGGGCCCCTAGTTGAATATAAACTGTAATTGAAAAATAAAATTTTAAATATATATTTAAATTTTTTTAAAGTGGAACCTTTGATTATACGCTCCATGAATGACCATGAAATAGACATAGTAGTCATATGATATAAAAAATGTCCAATTCCATGACAACAAAATGCTGCCATCCATTTTATTTTGTCAGTTTAATGAAGCATAAGTACGTCTTTTGGAATAAATCTGTCTCTTTAAAAAGTATATTGTAGAACAAAATATCATGAACTTTGATCTAAATCTGGATTCTGCCACTTATTTTCTGGGTAAATTCAGTTAAGTTACTCGGCACTCTGAATCTGTTTTCCCATTTGCAAATATCAGATAATATTTTCACTTTGCAAAGTTGCTTTGAGACTCCAACCACATCACAGCCATATGTAAAAATGCTTGGAACATGGTCAATACATACTGAGCTATAGAGAGCATGCAAAGACATCAATTCCAGGACAAGATAATCTAGTAGGTTTGAAATACAATTTGGAAACAACCTAAGGCATCGTATACACATTCATTATAGAAACACAGACGGCCAAGATGAATATTATAGTTATCCAAAGCCAGCAAAGGGTTAGGGTTCATTTCTAAGAGGTTTTAGCCCTGACTAGGGAGTATGATCTTGCCATAATATGTGAAATTATAGCACACTGTTGGTATTTCTAAGACGTATATATCTCCAAAGAACTTCTTGAATGCTTTATCTCACTTTGTGATACAGCAATACAACCTATTCTTCAACAAACATGTATCAAAAGCCGGCGAATTTCCAGGTGTTCCTTCTCCTGAGCCTGTCACCATCTGCACAGAAACTTAAGAACCCGTCCAGGCTCTCCTACCCCCTGAGGAAAACCACTATCTCCACCTTGCTCTCTGCAATCAGCACTCTGAACTGACACGGAGCTTACTCTTTCAAATGTGCTTTTAAAAAAGTGTGCATTGTTTGGTTGCAATTTCCCTGGTTGTTTATTTTCTTCTCATTTATTTTCTCTCTTTTAATGTATCCCAGGTACTACAAATAGTGCTCGTTCCTGTACATTATATCAACATGTCTATCACCAGCAATAAGACTTGACAAATTAATTTTTCAGTCTTGGCTTTAATTTATGTTTTAAAGAGTGATGCGTTGAATGAGAAGCATCAGCCCAGGAAAATATTATCTGTGCTGGGAGCTAATTTTAAATGAAAAATATTTCAAATTCAAACACTATGTGTAGATACTCAACCATATTTTCACTTACTCATGAGCAGGTTTTTTTAATTAAGGCAGAACATGCTACTTAACATAAATCATTAACTTTGGTAACAAAGTATAGGCAGGATTCAAACTCATAGATGAGATTCATGGTGCTGTGCTGGGCACTAGGGATATGGGGGTGGGGGCGCGGGAAGGGGAACACCAGTTGATCTTCAAGAAATCTAGTCTGTAGGAGACAAACATGTAAACTGGTCATTAAAATTACAATATAATAAGTCCTTTTATAAACATTTCCAGATATTTTTCCCATATGTCAAGAGGGTGCTAGACTCGGAAAAGAGAAGGTAACAGGAAATAGGTATCTTATCAAGATAACCTACAGAACAGGCATATAAGATTGCAGATGCTACTCAGCCCAGAACACCTGGGAGGCCTCTCTCCTTCCACCTCGGGTGGTATCCGCAGAGGCCTTGACAGAGCTCAAGGACATACCCCTGCAGGGAAGAAGCAGGGCCCGGAGTGGGGAACAAAAGACAATGAACATGCTAACTCCAAGACCAGTGAAAGAAACTGGAGGAGATACTAATGAAATGTGGCAGAAGATTCACTCTCAAAACTCCAACTCCTCATTAAAACTCTTAACTGAGCTAGAATGTAAAACATAAACCAAAAGTCAAAGACTGTTCAATCGTTTCTTCCTCCATCCCTGTAGGTGTGTGGATGTGCACACATGTGAGAATGTTCTCATAAGCTTAACCTATCAACTCTTAGGAACATTTTTGGAATGGGTTGCTTGTACTGCTCCCTCCCTTTCCACTGGAATGTTATCTGGGTGATTACAAAGAATAAATATACAATGTGTAATGCACAAGAAGAGAGAAATACTCTTTTAAAGAACTAGGGAAGGCTTCACTGAGGAAATTATTTGAGCTGAGTCTTGAAGAATAAATAGGGATTCATCCAACCGATATTCCAGGCAGAGGAAATAAAACAGTGCATGAAAAACAGAGGTATGAAGAAAGCATGGAGTGTGCAGGCAACATATAGTTTGGTATAGGATAGCACAGGGGCATGCTAACGATGGAGAAGAAAGAGGTGAGCCTGGAAACATAGGTAAGGGTTCTGTCAGGACATACTCTCCCTCAAAGGGATTGAGTGGCCATTAAAAGATATTGCACTAGGAAGTGTTTAATTTACCAGAGAAAGGTTTTATTGAGAGAATGGACCTGAAGTGAGCAGAATATGTAGCTCACACCAAATAAACATATTGGGAAAAGTCTATGCAGAGGTCATCTGAGCTGGGAGGTGGAGGATGTGGGGTATGACCTTGGAAGATACCACAGAACTCCTGGAACTTGGTGGGACTAGACTAGACTGTAATCTGTGAGGTTCTACACCAACAGTGGCAGAAGAAAGGGACAGATGTGGATACCTCAAGGGAGTAGATTACTAACTGGGATGGATTAATATGGAAAGAGGAGGCAAGGAAGGAATATAGATGAATCTCAGATGTGCTGTTTTGGTGATTTGGCAGATTTATGGGGAAAGATCTTGATTTCCATTTCATTAAGGTCAAGGGGCCTGTGATGCATGTACATCAAGTTTCCCAGTGGGTAGTTTATCATGATTAGAAGCATGGCTTTGAGGGAGGGAAAATATTTGGTGTCAAAAAGCAGATTAGTGATTGTCTAGGGCCAGAAATGGTGAGTAGTGGATACAAAGGGGAACTAGGGAACTTATTGGAGTGATATAAATGTTGGAGCTGTCTACATTTGAAAAAAACTCACTGAACGTGAAATGGGTGTATTGTATTTTGTGTAATTACAATACAATAAAGTTAATTTTAAAAATGGTTCAATTCATAAGTATATTAATGAGAGTTGACAGTGTGAAGCAGACAATATAGATGAGAAAGATTACAGAGTGAGGTAAGAAGAGGATTGAGCCCTGCGCTGTGGCTCAGTTGGTTGAACATAGTTCCATGCACAGGAAGGTTGCCGTTTTGATTCCCAGTCAGGACACAAACTCAGATTATGGGTTTGACCCCAGGACGAAAGGCAATGCTCGATTTTTCTCTCTCATATTGATGTTTCTCTCTCTTCCTCTCCCTTCCTCTCTCTCTAAAATAAATAAAACATTTTTTTTAAAAAAAAAAAGAGGATTGAGGCTAGAACTGTATATAAAGGGTAGAAGAGGAAAACTAGCAAAATCGTTAGCTGGTGTTTAGTGCTTGGGCATGAAACAGAAGAACACTGTTTTAAAGGCCTTTGAGGCTTTATGTCATCTAGCTCTGCTTCATCTTACATATGAAGGAACTGGGGTTCATGTTGAGCCGAAATGCTTTGCTAAGGTCACAAAGTAGTTAATAGCAAAGGCAAAACTAGCCAGACTCCTGGGCCTGGGATGGTTCTGTGCTAAACTGCTCTATCAGTAGGATTCAATTGCAAAAGGACACCCTACATCACAAGAAGTGCCAACAGTGTCCCACTAGAGCAGGGGTGGGCAAACTTTTTGACTCGAGGGCCACAAGGGGTTCTTAAACTGGACCGGAGGGCCGGAACAAAAGCATGGATGGAGTGTTTGTGTGAACTAATATAAATTCAAAGTAAACATCATTACATAAAAGGGTACGGTCTTTTTTTTCAATAGTTTTATTCATTTCAAACGGGCCGGATCCGGCCCGCAGGCCGTAGTTTGCCCACGGCTGCACTAGAGTTATTCCATATATTTATTTCTTTTAATTACTGCTTTCTGTGTGCAGGGGTCATCAAAGAGCCACCAGACCGTACAAGCTTGTAAAAAGCCTTGGAAGACAAAATCGTCTAGTGAGGAAGGAGAGGGGTGCTCCCAGCTGTCACCACCTGAGATCTTGGAAGTAGAAAGGGATAAGGTTAGATCTAGATATGCACCACCATGACTGCAACTAGAAGAGGCATTTTTCATCACGTGAACACACACTTACGAAGCAGGGTCTCTAGTTTTATTTTGTTTTCCTGGCATGATACACATTGATTGGCACTTTCTGGCAATCAAATCAATGAACATGTCACGCTGACAATTAAGAAAAAGTGTAGAGAAGGTATTTAACATTCTATCAAGCCAAGCACCATCTTTCAATTTTTATTTTCTTCTACTTTAAAAAACACACAAAATGAACCCACATAAGTACACTTGCCCTTAATATGAGAAAAGAGACAAAAAGTTGACTTCGCTGGTAAATACCGAACAGATGGAACCAGAAGCGTCTAGGGGAGAGGAAATAGAGACAAACATGGTTGTCATGGTTTCTTTGAGATGCAATAAACAAAGGGACCCAAATGGACAATAAAATCCCCCATTGGGAAAAACCACATGTTGCTCCTTTCTGTCTTGGTTCGATAACTGCCAAGCTCCCTTTGAATGTCTGGAGTCAGTGGGAGATGAGAGCACAGAGATGCTGTCACTCACCCCTGGCTATTCTCAAATTATATTTACCCTGGGACCATCCTATCCGCCTATATAACAGACATCAAACAATTAATGACAAGCTCAGATTAATCAATTGTCCCAGTGGGCAGTGCCCTGAAGAAATATGTGCTACATGTAAACACGAGAGAAGCTGTGCACAGCCTGCGACCAAGTTTTCAGCTTAATTGGGAAGCAGCGAGCACATATGAGGGGAACATAAAAGATTTATGCATCCTGGTGGACACATTCAGGTTCCCCGTCTCTAGAGTCCCTTTGCAGCCATGTCCAAATTAATCTAAATCCAACTCCACTTATATTCTGAGTAATAAGTGAATAGTCTGAGAGCTCGATACATCTGCACTGTCCAATGTTTCCCCATAATTTGTTTGTGGGGTGTTGAAAAGGAGGCAGTGGGGATGGGGAGGGACCCCTTCACAACGGCTTTTTTGAGAGTCACACTGAAGCCAAGCACAATGAAGACTGTCCCTCTATGATGTTAAACAGGCAAATGTTGGAAACATTCAAATGTTTGGCTGAGCTCATGATCTGTCTAGAGGTTCCGATCGAGTTGACACAAGGTCTTTTCCAAGGTCATCAGAGGCTGCCAGCACTGAGATCAGACTCTTGTAACCCTGGGTTCTCCCCTCCCCGCCAAAACAGATTCTTTCTATTCCACACAAGATTAGGGCTTGTTTCTCCTTGTTTTCCTTGCCCTTCTAGAGTGACCCTCCAGATTGCTGCAGGGTTATGCAACGTGAGCGGAGGTGCCATGTGGAGGTGAGGAATGTGGCTGTGTTCCTGAAACACTGGGGTGATGGGCGGGAAGACCAGGCACTTGAGCCGGCTGCAGTCGCAGGAAGGCTGGCCTGACCTTGGCTCAATGACAAGTCCTCAGAAGCCAAGAAGTCGCCGCGTGATTTTTAGGTTTTTTAAATTTATCTCTCAAGTCTGTCCCAAAGCCCAAAGCTTGCAACATCTTATTTCCTGTTTGGGGATTTCCTGAAACTGAAACTGAGATGTTGGCCTCTGTAAAGAAATCCATAGAAATACTTCTCTGGAGCTATGACTGCGCATCGGCTTCACCGTACAACTCACCTTGCCAACTCAACACTTTTTTTAAAAATCTATATATTTTTATTTCAGAGAGGAAGGGAGAGGGAGAGAGAGATAGAAACATCAATGATGAAAGAGAATCATTGATCAGCTGCCTCTTGCACGCCCCCTACTGGGAATCAAACCCACAATCTGGGCATGTGCACTGACCACGAATGGAACCATGCCCTCCTGTTTCATAGGTAGACACTCAACCACTGAGTCATACCCGCCAGGCTCATTGCTCTTTTTATATCTCCTCACAAAGTGCATTTTTCATTCTTTTTCTTCATTGTCCACACCTCTCTGTTCCTTGTCATTGTCATTCCCCCCTAACTTTCTGATAATATAAAAGCCTATTACAGTGATGGCGAACCTTTTGAGCTCAGAGTGTCAGCATTTTGAAAAACCCTAACTTAACTCTAGTGCCGTGTCACATATAGAAATTTTTTGATATTTGCAACCATAGTAAAACAAAGACTTATATTTTTTATATTTATTTTATATATTTAAATGCCATTTAGCAAAGAAAAATCAACCAAAAAACTGAGTTCGCGTGTCATAGGTTCGCCATCACTGGCCTATTATAAAGTTTATTCTGGGGTGCTGCTTTTTCAAAAGATGGGTTATAATATGAGTTTTAGGGAACTATGTTATCCTCTGTAATTACAAAACTGAGGGAAAGCATCAAAGTAGAAGGAATCACTGACTTGATTAATGATGTCTGGGTCTTCGACCTGGGACTTGAATGAGGGGGATGGGCATAATAACTATGGCATAGGAAATGACATCACATGCTATTTTCTTTGAACTTGAAAGCCAGTTTTCCATAATTGTGATCATGGTTTACTATAGTGTCACTTCCAAGATCCCAGCATCATTTTTTCTGAGTTTTTGTTGTTCACACAAATATACCATCATTATTTTATGGTCCTTCCTATTCTACTCAAATTTCTACTTCTTCCCATAATAGGTTTTGACTTTTCCATACATAGGGTGCTTGGTGAAGATGCTACTCTTTCCAAACACAAAAAATTCCTCCAGAACGAGGGGAACCCACTTGCCTTGCATCGCCGTATGTGAAGGGATTGATGGGGAAGTCCCTGCCAGAGCAGGGCATCTCCGCCCAGGAGACCGGAGATCGCCACCACTACAAAAAGCAGCTAGTGGCAAACCTTCTCTCCATTCAGATAAGAAAGTTTAAAATTTCACTCCGCCATGGTTACATGGAGTTTTGTTTGGTATTATAAAAGTAAGGGGGGGAGGGGGGAAACCTCAAGTAGTTATTGTGATAACAAAGTGCTATTATGCAAGACAGCCTCCAGCACAGTGCTCCAGCACCAGAGGCATAAATCATGTCTAGGGCTTTCTTTTACTAGTAGAACAAAAACACCTCATGTAATATAATTAACAATATGGCCTTTAACTGACAACCCCCTTGCCAGTCCTTTCTCCTTTGATATTACCAGATAAAATGGCAGAGAAATAAATTCTTTTCTATCCCCAATACCACTCAACAGCGTTCTTCCTCCTTCAAAGAGTGTGCTTTCCTTGAAAACACAGTGGCTTTGAAATGTCTTACTAAAAACCACCTACAAAATCAAATTTCTTAGATTTTGATGAACAAAGAATGGTACACAGAGAAGAACTTCAAAGACCAGTCCAATCACTTCCTGTTAGGTACAAAAGCTAAGTAAGATCCAGGGAGGTTAAGAGATTTGTACAAAATCAGGGTGGGAAGAGATCAACCAAAGAACTTGTATACATATATGCATAACCCTTGGACACAGACAATAGTGTAGTGAGGGCTTGGGGGTGGGGGGGAGAGGGGGAGGCAGACTAGAAGAGGTCAATGGGGAAAAAGGAGGACATATGTAATACTTTCAACAATAAATATTTAATAAAAAATAAAAAGTAAAAAGAGAGATACATACAAAATCATATTTAGTTAATGGCAGAGCTAAGACTGAGAAAGAACCCAGTCACAGAGCAACAGCAATGTGACCCTTCTTGCCTCCAAGCACGGAAAGCCACTGGTCTGTGATAAAAGGGGGGTGGGGCCGCAGGAGCCCCTAAACTTCCCCCTTATGCCACGTCAGGGACATGAGTATCAGATCTCTTCCTGTCCCCTGGAGCTTACATCTTTCCACAGTAAAGAGTATCGAAGCCATGCCACAGTGGGTGGCACCAGGCTCTAGCATCGTCTAGAAAATGTGAGTCCATGCTTTCTCCTTGTCTTCCGTGGTGCCCCAACAGATGCTCTAGACCAGTGGTTCTCAACCTTTATAATGCAGTTCCTTATGTTGTGACCCCCAACCATAAAATTATTTTCGTTGCTACTTCATAACTGTAATTTTGCTACTATTATGAATCGTAATGTAAATATCTGATATGCAGGATATATTTTCATTGTTACAAATTGAACATAATTAAAGCATAGTGATTAATCACAAAACAATATGTAATTATATATGTTTTCCGATGGTCTCAGGCGACCCCTGTGAAAGGGTCGTTCGACCCCCGAAGGGGTGGTGACCCACAGGTTGAGAACCGCTGCTCTAGACAAAGCAGCTGAACTTTGACAGGATCAGAAAAGACAGGGAAGGCTCACAAACCAATGGGCCCACCACGGCAGGCCATCTATCATCCTGAGAAAAGACAAATCAGCTTCAACACAACTGGAGCTCCCAGGGGCATTCACTTCCACCCTCACATTGATCAAAATGCACAGGCTGTCCAGCCCGAATCATACACTTATTATTCTGCTCAGCGGTATAAGGGACTGTCGGGAACATCTCGCTGATCACACACACACACACGAAGGAGAACCGTCTTCACAAAACATTCTGCCGCTCTGGGGATCGGGAGGATACAGGGCAAAATGAAAATCAGAAAGTTAACAGAGGTGACTGAGAGTATGGAGAAGCCAGAGGCGGGCCATGTCCTTTCGACTTGAAGAGTAGATGGATCAACTTCACACAGCTTTTAGAACTCACTCACATCCTCGAAACCAACAGACGTAATCTCTCACTGCCAAGTTCTCATGCATTTCAGTTCCCACTCAGCATGAGGACACGGGAGTTTGCCAAACGCCAATAAACTGCAACGAGTGAGGAACCAGGAATCCCTCCCTTTCAGCGAGGAAAACATTCACTCTGCATTACGAGAACTTCCACAAAACGCAGCAGGTACATGGGTGCAAACATGCACAATGAAGCTGATCAGTGCCCATGAAAAATACAGTAACCTCCCCTTATCCTCGGGGGATGCCTTCCAATGCCCCCAGCGGGTGCCTGAAACCACAGACAGTACCAAACCTTATAGATACATAGAGATAGAGATAGAGATAGAGATAGAGATAGAGATAGAGATAGAGATAGAGATAGAGATAGAGATATATAGAGAAATAGAGATATAGATATAAATATATACTATGATCGTTTAATTTATAACTTAGGCATTGTAAGAGATGAACAACAGTAACTAATGATAGAATAGGGCAAGTGTAACAATATACTGTACGAAACGTTATGTGAATGTGGTCTCTTTCTCAAAATATCTTATCGTACTGTACTCACCCTTCTTCTTTTGACGTGAGACCATAAAAGTATTAAGTTGAGAACTTTCCGCTTTTCCCTGCAAGGCAGCACTGCACGGCTTCCCCGTGGCCCGCCCCAGCTGGCAGCACCGGCACCCCGCACTCCGGGGACATTACTGTACGTGACTTAAGCGCAAGCCCGGCGGCGCCCGGCAGTCCCTCCGATCACCCGGCCAGGACGACCTAACGCGAGAGCACGTCTGCAGCGTAAACAGCCTAACAGAGACGCTGGAAAGGGGATGATTCACGTCCACCAGGGATGAAGGCCTCGCGAGATTTCATCAGATACTCAGAACGGCGCGTAATTTAAAACATATGAATGGTTTATTTCTGGATTTTCCATTTACTGTTTTCAGACTGCAGTTGACTGTGGGTAACTTAAACCATGGCAAGCGAAACTACAGGTCAGGGGGTTGTGGAGGGGGGAGGGACTACTGTATTTACCTTTTGAGTATAAAAAATATAGAGGTGACCCCTGAGGGTAGTTCATATCTATTATTTCATCGGGCTCATTATGAGTGTTGCGGCAATTCTCATCCTAAAGGGTAGTCAACAGAGTGGCTATGATATTCAAATATTAAGGCAACCTAGAAAGTAAGCCTCTGGAACTCTGTAGTCTGTATCATTCTGATACTTATTTAAATTAGTCCTTGAATACTAGGCCCCAAAACTCTTGAGCCGAAAAGTTTTGATTCCTATCGACCAGCCACCTTAGTGCCTGGGCTTCTCTCTCGGACTGTTGGAAGCTGGGTATCCACATCTCTCGAGAAGCGCTCCGACGCGGAGCCACGGGTGAGAAAGCAAACACTGTGGGCTCCGGGCAACTCAGGTGCGTAGCATCTGCCTTCCATCTTTTGGGTGGTAAGCCCTGCATTGAGAGAAGGGGAAAAAAGAATGAAAAACATATGATAAGGAAGCCGAGTCCCATGTTCCTGCCTCGCAATAACAGAACCCAGCACGTACTTTCCCTAAAGCAAGTAACTTCACTCCATGGAGTCTCAGTAGTTATACTGCTGAATAATGGAAAGAGATGGAAGATATCTAACATTTTTTGAGAATATTCTGTGCACTAGACACTTTGCTAAGCATTTTATGCAGGTTACCTCATTTAATTCTTATGGCAAACCCTATGTAGAGACCAGTACCCTTCAAAAGTGTCAAAGTTATTAAAAATAAGGAAAAAATGAGCAACTGTCACAGATTGGAAGAGACCAAGGAGATGAGATGACTAAATCTGGGATCCTGGAATTAGTGCTGGAACACAAGGGGTATTAGCGGAAAAGCTGTGAAAAATGACTGAAGTCTGTAGATCAGTTAGTAGTAGTGCACCAATATTAATTTCTTAGTGTTGACAAATGTGCTGTGGTTATGAAAATGTTAGTCTTAGGGAAAGCCAAGTGAAGGGGATATAAGAACTCTGTGCTCTATGTGTAACTCTTCTGTCAATTTAAAATCATTTCAAAATTAAACATTTTTAAAAGACAATAAAAAATGCCTTTAAAATTCTGAGAAAAATTGGTGTCCATTTTAGTAGCTTACACACAGCTAAACTATGCTTAAATGTTAGAGTAGAATCAAGACATTTCAGATATCCCCCATGTACCCCTTCTCAGTAAGCTTTCTGGGGGTATATGATCACCAAAACAAGAGAGCAAACCAAGAAAAGGGGAGAAAAGCATGCAGGAAAAAGAGGTGGTAACACAAAAGAAAAAGACACGGAAGGCAATTCCCAAGATGCTGTGGAAGGGAGATCTCAAGCCTGAGATCCCTACACTGAATGTGGAAGGCAGTCAGTACATACTGGAAGAATCGGGATGCTCTGTGAGAGATTTCTTCAACAAGATTAAACGAACTGGATGACTGGTATATTTGAACCTCTTCAAAGGAGATTTCAACAATCAATAAAAATTAAATTAGTGATAAATATGTAGAAAAATAATAAACAAGAAGACAATTATTAACTAGAAAGAAACAAAAGCTATACAGGCAAGGGAAACTAATGATAGTATAAAACAAGGTTCATCTCTGAATAACAGTCATAACCCCATAAACACTGAATATTTAAAAATACTGTATGAGCATGTTATTTACTGAGTAAATAACAAAATACTTAGGTAATCAGGGAGGTAAGTGAGTGCCTCTAGGAAAGGAAAAAAGTGGAAAGTAAAAGACTACTCTTTTTTTTAAGACTCCTCTTTTTAATGCTTTTTTAATTATTTAAGTATAATTATATACAATATTATATTAGTTTCAGGTGTATAATAGATGATTCAATATTTCTATGCCTTACAGTGTGACCACCTCACTTAGTCTAGTAATCATCCTGTCTTTTGAAAAAGAACAACATTGGAAGATTGACACTACCTCATCTGCAAGACTTATCATAAAGCTACAGTACCCAAATACAGGCGCATTAATCAGTCCAGAAATTGACCTATACATATGTTGAAAAATTGATGTTTGAAAAAGAAGCCAAGGTAATTCAATCAGGAAAGAATAATCTTTCCAACAAAATGGTGTGGATATAATTGGATATCCAAGTAAACAAGCCTCAACTCTTACATCATAATGCATTATAAAAATGAACTCCAAGTAGATTATAGACCTAAATGTGGAAGTTAAAATTACAAAATTTCAGGAAGAAAATCTTAGTGACCTTAGGTTAGACAAATTTTTTTAAAACAGGTCAGAAAAAGCATAAATTCTAAAAAGACAAAATTGATGAACTGGACTTCCATCAAAATTTTTAAAACTTTCCCTAACCAGTTTGGCTCAGTAGATAGAGCGTCGGCCTGCGGACTCAAGGGTCCCAGGTTCGATTCTGGTCAAGGGCATGTACCTTGGTTGCAGGCACATGCCCAGTAGGGGGTGTGCAAGAGGCAGCTGATAGATGTTTCTCTCTATCCCTCTCCCTTCCTGTCTGTAAAAAAATCAATAAAATGTATTTTTTTAAAAAATGTTTTAAAACTTTACACTTCAAAAGACACTGTAAAGAAAATAAAAAGATAATATTGAATGTAAACTGTAATTTTAAAATTAAATTAAATTAAATGAAAAGAAAAGCCACAGTCTGGAAGAGAACTTTTGTTAATTACAAAATTAACAAATGAGTTGTATTCAAAATTCTTACAACTGAAGATTAATAAGAAAACTCAATTTTCAGAAAATGAGCAAAATATTTAAAGAGACAGTTCACCAAAGAAGATATTGATGCCAATAAAGTATTAAAAGATACTCAACATCATTAGTTACTAGAAAAATATAAATTAAACCACCATGAGATACCACTATATACCCATCAGAATGGTAAAAAATTTTAAAACTGACCACACCAACTGTTAATGAATGGAACTCAAAGAATGTAAGATAGAGCAATTTTGGAAAACAGTTTAGTAGTTTCTCAAAATGTTAAACATACATCTTTCTTCCAAATGACCTAGGCATTACACTCCTAGGTATTTATAGAAGAGAAATGAAAGCATACATCCTTACAGAGACGTATATAAATGTTCATAGCAGCTTTATTTGTAATAGCCAAAAACTGGAAACAAGTCAAATGTCCATCAACAAGTGAATAGATAAGCAAATTTTGGTATGTCCAAACTTCAGAATAAAGAGAAATGTAATACTAATATGTTGTGGATGACTGTCGTTATCATCATGCAGAGTGAGAGAAGCCAGACACAAAAGAGTACATATTACATGATTGCATTTATATAAAATCCTAGAAAACTGCCTAGAATTTTGTCAAAAGTGACAAAAAGCAGATGGGTGCCTGAGGCAAGGGGTGGTGAGAGACATGAAGAAACTTTTGAGGGATGACAGAAATGTTTGTCATCTCAATTGTGGTGATAATTTTACAGGTGTATGCATATGTTGTAACTAATCAAATTGCACCCTTTAAATCCTAGTATATGCAGATTATTGTATGTTAATTACACTACAATAAAGCTGTTTTTTAAAGTTCATCCCAATTCCATGAAGATATATTTCTCATGATTACACCTTGTCTCTCCTATTTTAGCCTCTTTGAGAACAGGAGCATTTATCAATAAATGTTCTTTAACTGACTAAAATTAACTCATGGGTGACCTCTTCAATAATAGAAGACTTTCTCCTACATAAATAAAGCAAACTACACTGAGAATTAGCCTACTCAGATTCACCAGGATGTCTGACTCAAGATGGCCCCTTGATTGCTGCCTCCTGGTAGTCATGCCCAGTGTATTCCCCTCCCCTTGAGTGTAGGTATCACTTGTCACTTGCTTCTAACCAACAGAATATGACAAAGATGAGAGGATGTCTATAATTACATGTATATGATTACATTTTTAAGACTGTAGTACTGGTCTTGCAAGAATCTCTCAGTCCCTAGCTGGCTTAGAGGAAGTAAGCAGCCATGACAAGTGTAGGGGAACTCACTTCAGAGATGCAATATGGCTCCACCAGCAAAGGCATCTAGGAGATGTTGAACTCTCTGTGACTGTTGGACTCTCTGTGACTATTTAACTCTCTGGAACCTCATGCGTGGCTGACTACCCCAAAAACCAGAATGCCACTCAAAGACAAACATCATGCTCTCAGGAAGGAGGTTAATGAATGTAGAGAGTATAGTAACTTCCTGATGTTATCTTTTAACTTAGTGATTCATTGTTCTACCAGGAGGTCTATATGTCAACTGGTTTTGCTGTTAACCTTTGCTATTAACCCCCTTTTAAAGGGGACCTTGTCCTGGGAGGGGTATGGGATTTTTCCTGGCCTGCCCCCACTAGAGAGCAGCTGTTTTGCTTGTGTACGTAAGTTTCTTCTATTAAAGCTCGTATGAGCCGAAACCGGTTTGGCTCAGTGGATAGAGCGTCGGCCTGCGGACTGAGAGGTCCCAGGTTTGATTCCGGTCAAGGGCATGTACCTGGGTTGCGGGCAATCCCCAGTAGGAGATGTGCAGGAGGCAGCTGATCGATGTTTCTCTCTCATCGATGTTTCTAACTCTCTATCTCTCTCCCTTCCTCTCTGTAAAAAATCAATAAAATATATTTAAAAAAAAAAAAAAAAAAAAAAAAAAAAAAGCTCGTATGAATTTGGATAAGGCTATGTGTCAGTTCTTTGGAATTGATCCTAAATTTAGACTTTGGGGGCTTTTCCCAACACAAGAAACTCGAGAACCTGAGAGCAGCCTCCAGCCTACAACTGGCCCCAAACAGATGCTCTCAATCCTACAAACTCAAGAAATTGAATCTGCCAACAGGCCTGTGAGTTTAGAAACAGACCTGTCCCCAGTTGAGCCTCCAGATGAGAACCCAGCCCTCATTAACAGCCCTGACTGAATCCTTCCAGGGCACCCAGCTAAGCCATGACCAGAATCCTAACCCACAGAAACTGTGATATAACAAGTATATGTTGTTTTAAGTTACTACTTAATATTGTTGGTAATATTGGTGGTAATATTGTTTACACAGCAATAGATATCATACTGGGTAGTATGTATCTGAGAAGGAGAGGATGGCAAAAGCAGAATAAAGGGGGAATATATTTGATATTCTAATAGTATTTTCTACATCCAAGTACAATGATTTAAACTACTATCAATTGCAAGATAAAAAATAACCACAGAGGAAATCAAATTATTTCTTTCAACTGAAAAGGAAAATGTGAAGAAACATATTTAAGTAGCTTACTTTAAGGCAGGGCTGGGGAACATCTGGCCCATGGGCCATATAAGGCCTGAGAAATCATTTGGTCTGGCCCTACTAAGCCATTGGGGATGAGTTATTTAAATGTTTGACCAAATATAGCAGGCTAATTGTTAAGTTGATAATTTTGTATGGCCTGAGAATGATGTTATAAATATCCAAATGGCTCTTGGCAGAAAAAAGGTTCCCCACCCCTGCTTTAAGGCATGCCTTCAAAAGCTGTAACAAATCTTGTAAAATAAATGCAAATGAAAACAACTGGTCCAATACCCTATTTACTTTCATGGTATGTTTTGGTTTGCTTTTCAATAACGAGCACATTAGCATTAGAGAACTATAACAGGTTCACTGAAATGCAAGCAAAGTCTAGTTATCATCTTCACTGACCAGCACTGTGGGAAGACTGAGAGCAAGATGGAGAGCCTATTCTATGTATGTTTCTTCAAAGACTCCGAAGAGAAGGACATTGAATCACACCACCCTCAGGCATGCTAAAATATCAGCTGTTTTTGTTGGAAATACAGGAATGTATGATTCTCCTATATCTTTTAAAAAGCTATTTACCAATATTGTTATCCCTTCTTTTCCAGTCCCCAGTAATCCTTCCAAAAGGGCTTCTGTGAAGTGCTAAAACAGTTAGGGTTTGTGAGTCATTCAGTTTTCTATGAATATAATTTCCAAACCTGAAAAGGACTATTAAATACAGAGCAGGCAAATCATCACCCTCAGAAGTTCTATTTCTGCCTTGGCATGTTTTGAAAATAAATAATTGGTATAGCATGGGAAATTAATATGATCTCTACTTTCTCATGTGTTTTTGCAGTAGTATGTGTATTTTGTTTTTGCTGTTATGTGGCCCTATAAATTAAGTCATAAAGGAAGTCATTGGACATCAGGATGCATTCTCTGAGGAGAATGATGTAATATTAAGTGTTCCTGTTGCTGACCAAGGCACTCAGCTTAAAATAAATTATTTTATGAGCAAACATTTTTCATATAAAACCAGATAAAATAATTTAAAATTTCATAATAGTTAAAATTAGGAAAATAATATTTTAAATACATATTTAGTATATAAAAGCTTTATATAGTATACACAAAATACATAAAAATAATTCCACACACTGTTTAGATTTCTGTTTGACCAGAAACTAATATGCTAGTCAAAATAAACATTTGCCTTTGGAGAATTTTTTTAAACCATTATGTGTATATGGGAGTAGGCAAAGGACTGATAGGTGATACCCAAGTGCTATGTTGGGGCCTCTCATCTTTAAAAGATTTCAAAGGTAGTAGTTGAAACTAATTTTTCTTTTTCTTTCAATAAATTGCCTTATAAAAATTAAGTTATATGTAAAGTGGGGCCATGCCTGGTATAAGTGACTAAACAAACAAATGTTAAAAGCATCTAGAACTCTGAAGACATGACTAAGAACTTTATTTATACCTAGGGGTCCAGTGCATGAATTCGTGCAACTTGAAAGGAGCTGTGGGCCGTGAGGCTGCAGTGGGTACAGGGGCAGGTCTCAGCCCATCCTCCGCCCCACCCCCGTCTGGCCCCTCCCACTGCAGCCCCCGGTCCCCTGTCTGCCAGCAGCCCCACTTCCACTGCCACCACCACTCCCACACGCTGACGGCACTGGCCCCGCTCACACCCATTGACAGCATGGAGTGATTGGGGCCGGCGCCAGCAGTGGGTGCAAGTGGCGGCTGCTGCCCTCATTGTCCCTCAGGAGCAAGAGGAGGTGGAGAAGCCCGCAGGGGCGATCAGGGCCAGCAGCTGCCGCTTGCACCCGCTGACAGTGCAGAACAATTGGGACCAGCACTGGACGTCAGCAGCAGGTGAGAGTGGCAGCTCCGGCACTGGCTGCAGGTGCGAGCAGGGACAGCATTGGCAGCAGGTGCAAGCACCAGGTGGGACCACAGCACGTGGGAGAAAACAATTTTCAGTAACCACCAGAGGCTCCTCCCGATGACAGCGACCAGCACCCCGCCTTGGTCTGGTGGCCCCGCTCACCTGCTCCACCATCCCACTGTGGTCGACACCCACCATGTTCTGTGCTCTGCCACCTGCTATTGACGCCCACCATGGTCCATGCGTGCCCCCTGTTGGTCAGCACATGTCATAGCGACTGGTTGTTCAGTTGTTCCACCATTTATTAGCCTTTTATTATATAGGATAATTTAAGAAAAATAATTTTTAAGGATTATTCCCATAATCCTTTGAATATTCTCTATACATGAAAAAGCATGAGGAGAAAGAACAGGAATCAAAGAAAGAGAGAGGTTAATTTATTGTGTATGTGAACTGAAAAGTGAGGCATGAGTATAAGGGGTCTGGCCAAAACCACAGCATTGACAGAAAGGTGAAAGATTAAAGGACAAGATTCAAAACTTTGAAGTTTTTTAAAATTTTTTGGCCTCTTTCCTCCTTCTGCAGCCTCCCGTCTCACTGCCCAGCACCTGCAGCATGGTATCCTCCAGAAGAAACAATAAAGAGACTCTAAGGCCTGAAGGAAGAAAGATATGACAATGAACTTCATGGAAATCCTCAAAGGATAGGAAGTCAACCTGCCTACAGAGCCTGGCCTCTCTGACGGGAATGAGGAGCGGTAATGAGGCAGCTGCCACAGAAGGATGCCAAATGGCAGACACCATCAAGATGGCCCCCTAGCACCTCTCTGCCAAACCTTGAGTCACTTACCTTTTCCTGAAGCCTAATGTTATCCCACACCTTGCTGCACACCATACATTCAAATGCATCAATGTAGTTGTCTTGGTTGATGTCTTGCACTCCCCATGTCCTTTCCCTGAGAGCTGTGAGGAGTCGCTGGTTGGAGATCTCACCCTTCAGCTTCCATTCCATATAGGCCTCATACAGTCTGTCATCAGAGTCCAGCTGTCGGATGTAAGCTGCCAGTTCTCTAGGGTGAGAAAATTCCGATACGAGAATAGCACTTCTATTACTTGGAAGCCAGTCGGTGACGCTGGGGGATCCATAATACACAGGGACTACCCCCAGTTTCAGAGGTCTCCAGAACTTCTCAGTGATGTAGTCATCACAAACTGCATTCTCAAAAGCAAGGATGAACTTGTACTGTGCGATGATCCTATAGAAGCCATCGGCATCCATGGAGGCTGGACTTTTCAGCTGCCGAGGGAGATCTTTGTTGTGTAAACACTCGCCATAGGAATCCACCTCAATGTAAGTCATCAGCTCTCGAACATAGCTGTCCCTATCCGATGGCGGGTCACAGTCTGACTGCACATACACCAGTGGAGCGAGTCTTTTCCGAAGGTTGTTTTTAGACCGCAAAGGGACCAGGTATCGGTGAGACTTCAGGACCCCTATGCCCTCCAGGTACTGGGTGGTGAGTGGCAGGTGGGAATGCCGACTGAATGTGGCAGTGTAGTTGAACAAAGTGATGACTGGCTTATGAAAGAGCTTATAATTGTTTTTTGGAGACTCTTCATGAAAAAGGGCCCAGTCATGATGGGCTTTCCGGGGCAGAGGTAAGCTATCTATGTTAAAGTCAGTACCTAGAAGAAGAAAAGAAAATATGAGTATGTCCAAAAGAATCTTGGTGCTAAGTTTGAGTCCACCTGGTAAGATCAGAATACAGAGAAGTCTGAAGCTGTAAATAAAAAGCATGTTACAGTGTTGGCAAAGTGCCTGGCAGGCAGTCATACAACTCTCACCCCAGAAACTGCTTCGGGAGAGAATCACTAAGGACAGGACCCTCTTTCTCGTGTAATGAAAAGGGAAATGGGAGTGGTGTCTAGCCGAGATCTAATGGGAGAACTCATTTCACTGCCTCCTACAATTGCCTTTTCTTCCTGAGGTTGCTGCCTAAGAGAGGACGTAAGAAATAAAGATATAGACAGTTCTTAAAAAAGAAAAGAGTAAGAGAAAGGAAGCCAACAAGAGAAAAGCAATCAGCTTGGCAGATTGATTAACTGAAAAAAGGTGAAATCATGCAAAAGTAGCCAGAACAAATATACAGGATAGATTTTTTAATCCAAATGATCGATTTCAACAAAGTGCAGTTAATCAATCTTAGTCAAAATGGTAGACAAGAGGCTTTTAAAGACAAAAGAGCTGATAATAGCACTATGTTACAGACCACTGCAGCATGGACATGAATTAACAAGCACATCAAGAAATAAAGAAGGCATAACAGGATTATAATTATGAGTGACTCTAGCTTCCACGGGATTAACTGGGGAGCCTCTGAAACATGATCGCGTGCAGACAGACGTGATGGATGTGGTAAGCAATTGTTTCCTGACTGCATGGGTGGAGGCCCAATCAGGACGAATTTCTTTCTCTAACTGAGAAAGAAGAATTAAGACAGTATCACAATATAAAATACAGAATTTCTAAAGTGTTCCTGACATGGATAATTTTCTGGCCCCTGATTTGTGTTTTTAAGTGTAAGGAAAGGGGAGAAAAAATCCATCTTCCAGCACCCACTGGGAAGAAGAGCACCAAATAAATGCTTCTAGTGAAGTAAAACATATCGTCCAGTACAATTCATAAAAATTAATTATTTAATGCCAGTGCACACTATCAAATAAATATATACTCCGTGGTGGCAACAGTACATAAATAAGAAATCAATTAATCAAAAAAGGCTTTTAAACAATTAAAAATCAAATAAGATTATGTTGGAAGACATACACTGAACACAGAGATATTGCTAAAGAAAGTACTACTGTCTTTTTTTTTTTCTTTTAATCTTTATTGCTGAAAGAATTACATAAGTCCTCCTTTTTCCCCATTAACCTCTTCCAGCCTGCTCCTGCCTCCAGGCCTTCACCACCCCATTGTCTGTCCACTGGTTATGCATATATGCATACAAGTTCATTGGTTGATCTCTTCCCACCCACCCTCCCCTGCCTTCCCTCTGAGGTTCAACAGTCTGTTTATGCTTCTATGACTCTGGGTCTATTTTTGATCATCAGTTTATTTGTTTCATTAGATTCCACATATGAGTGAGATCATGTGATACTTATCTTTCTCTGACTGGCTTATTTCGCTCAGCAGAATACTCTCTAGGTCCATCCATGCCATTGCAAATGGTAAGAGTTCTTTCTTTTTTAATGTGTAGTATTCCATTGTGTAAGTGTGCCATAGTTTTTTTATCCACTCATCTGCTGATGGACACTTAGGCTGTTTCCAAGTCTTAGCTATTGTAAATTGCGCTGCTATGAACGTAGGGGCGCTTACGTACTACTGTCTTGATAACAGGCTTTTATTCTCAATGATCAAGAATGAAAGACTAACATCTAAATGTGGTTATATATTTATTTACTTGGCATTTGCTATATCTGACCATTAGCATAAAAAAAGAATACTCATCCACACACCTGAGATCTAATGGCACACAGAGTTGGGATGGTCGGCAACAGTTAAGAGAGAAACATGAGGACGTGAAAGAGAAGAGGATTTTAGGCAACTTACTGCATTGCAGTGGTTGCTGCTCAAAAAGGTTCTAGGCTGGTCAAGTAACCAATGATGGGAACTGGAACCCATAAAACTTGAGTTAGAACATAAAGTTTCCACCGATGGCACAACACAGAATCAAGGCCATCTGCCTAGGAGAGGAAGAACTACAGTCCAATCCATGCAAGTCAGAGTAAGGATCTAACTGTAAGATTAGAGACTGGAGGGGACTGATTAAAACAAAGCTGGGTCTGGAATTAACGAGGGGATCAGGTACAGAAGTCTCGAGTAAGTGACTCAAACACCAGGGGCTGTCTGTTGCTACTAGTTATGTGGCACGTGACTGATTCTTCACCTAGCTCACCCTGGATGTGCCACAGGAAAGATCCAATATGCAGAGCAGGGAAACAGAAAGACACAAAATCCGCCTCCAGTGCTTCGGATAATGGAGAGGACTTGAGTTTCATCTCTGCTTGTCTAAACCGGTAAAGTACAGGAGAAACCACATGGCTATGCTAGGCCTTTTCATGGCCACTATGTGGGTCCACTCAGACTGTGTGATAATACGAACCAAACGTGAAATAGGCGGCAGTTATAATGAACCTTTCATTAACTTCAACTAGAAGACGAGGGCTTACAAACTCATTATTCCTTTTCCAAGCTGCTATTGAAACCTTGATGTTGGAAGGATGGGGAGAAGAGCATTGAGTTGCTCCCATATGCAATCTGCAGTAGCAAAAAAGCCTACCGAATCTAAGCAAGAATCATTGACTTATATTCCTGTGCTAAAAAGCAACACGCTTCTTAAAATTGAAGGCTGAGGTTCTCATACGTCCATCTGAATTTTGTTTAATTTGTAGCAGTGGCTTTATATCTTTAATTGTGAAGAAAGGCCTGTTTAAGAGGAATCTAGCCCTAGGTAGTTTGGCTCAGTGGATAGAGCATCAGCCTGTGGACCAAAGGGTCCCAGGTTCGATTCCAGTCAAGGGCACATGCCAGGGGTTGTGGGCTCGATCCCCAGTAGGGGGTGTGCAGGAGGCAACCAATCAATAATTCCCTCTCATCACTGATGTTTCTATCTCTCTCTCCCTCTCTCTTCCTCTCTGAAATCAATAAAAAAAAATATTTTTTTAAAAAAGGAGACTCTAACTTTCTACAAACATTTCCCTTTTTTTCTTTCTATCTTAAAAAGTACTTCCTAGCCCAGCCAGTGTTGCTCAGTGGTTGATCATAGACCTATGAACCAGGAGGTCACAGTTTGATTCAGGTCAGGACACATGTCTGGGTTGCAGGCTCGATCCCTGGTAAGGGCCATGCGGGAGGCAGCCAATCAATGATTCTCTTTCATCATTGATGTTGCTCTCTCTCTCTCCCCCTCTTCCTTCCTCTCTGAAATCAATAAAAATATGTATTTTTTAAAAGTGCCTCCCAGTT
Organism: Myotis myotis; assembly: GCF_014108235.1. Classification (NCBI taxonomy): domain Eukaryota; kingdom Metazoa; phylum Chordata; class Mammalia; order Chiroptera; family Vespertilionidae; genus Myotis; species Myotis myotis. The sequence continues at coordinate 17,726,531 of NW_023416335.1, forward strand.
ACTTCCCTAAGATACACAACACACATTAAAAATTAGCTCCCTAACAGATCTAGAATACTTCACTGAGGATATCCTGGCATAAAATATGAGTATTGATATTGAGCAATTCCTAAAAGGTATTGGATGTGGCTCAGGAAACAAGTGAGTTATTTAAATGCCCACTATAACAAGAGTTGGAACCTGGGTCTTTAGAGAAATTAAAATCAACTAACCTATGGTAAAAGTGACTAACTTACATGTGATTGGTTAACTAGGCCTCTTCATTGTAGCTTACATTTAGCAAAATCAGATTCAAACTTTCTTCTCTCTGGGTTATTTTGTTTACTGAATACTGACAAATTTACTCGTTCCTTTAAATAACAGCTGACAAATAGATCTTAAGCACTAAAGTGCATCGCAAAGGAAACTGCGACTTGGAATACAAATGGAATAAAACTAATGCTGGCAAATGTTGCCAGATTGCTGACTACGGAGACTGAATTTGAAAAAGCAGATAAGCAGCGGCGATACTTTAAGTACATGTTTCTGTGTTCCTTTCCTTCTTTTGTAAGTCCCACACAAACTGGTAAAAACAGAAAAAGCAACACATGTTATTAACCCCACTGGACTAACAAAGTTTCAGTCATTTATCTGGAGCTAAAAACCCCTGGTGGGACCAGAGTATTCAGACTGGCTAATGGTGAAGGAGCAGAGGTATCACTGGCCCTGCTACAACATGGAATCTATTGCATGACTTATCCTTGGCTCCCCGAGTGCACCCACAAAAATATCACCCAACTTAAACCCAGTCCACTTAAGAAGACAGAACCCCTTTGTGTCCCATAAAGCAAGCCAGTCAGAGAAAGACAAGTCTCATATGATCTCACTCATATGTGGAATCTAATGAACAAAATAAAGTGATGAAGAAAGTAGACACAGAAACATAGAAGCATGGAACAGACTGATGAATCTCAGAGGGAAGATGGGGGTAGGTGGGAGGGGGGAGAGATTAACCAAAGAACTTGTATGCATTTTGCATAACCCATGGACACGGACAATAGTGTGATGAAGGCCTGGGGCAGGGAGCGGGTGCAGGACGGGGCGATGGGTACGGGTGTCAATGGGGAAAATAAAGGGGCATCTGTAATACTTTCAACATTAAAGATACATTTTTTAAAATTTGGTACCACAAAATATCCTCCCAATAGAGGGAACTAAAACTTTTGAGGAAAAACAGCTTAAGCCAAGTTGCTGCTTCTTACACTGTCATCCAGCATTTGCATAGTTCATTGCTATTTTCAAAGCCATTTCACATGAATTTTCTCAACTTTCCCTCACAATCCCATCAGGCCATTTATGTTCTCTAGATGATCAACTAAAAATGTGCAAGACTGGTGTTGGTACCTGGGAAAGGATCCTGTTATCTCAGGCTAAATTCTAACCAAGGGCACTAGCGTCTCCTGCCACACATGCGCCCCTGAGGACATAGCCTGGCTGTAACCAGTTCAGAGACTGTGGCAGGCCACGCGACTCAAAACACTCTCATACCAACTTCTAGACCCGTGTTCTTCCCTCTTTCCCATTATCTCCCTTCATGAATCCTTTTACCTGCCCCTTAATCAATTCTATGTCACAGAGCCCTCTCTCAATTATCCATGTTATAGCCCTCTATCAATTATACATGTGCAATTAGGCATCTGTCCATTCTACCCCTGGGCCTGGGAACTTCTCAGGCCCCTTATTGAGCCTGTGCTGCAGGCCAGTCAATAACTTTGCAGCCCCTTCCTAACAGTGCAGGGCCTGAGGCAAGAGTATAAAGACAGTCTCACCTACCATATGTCTAAACATTTAAAAGCTATAAATCAATTTAACAAGTTGTTAGATGCTTTATCTTTCGACTTTAACATTTAAACATCAGAATTTTATTTCAATGTGTAAAGCCGTGGTTCATACCAAATAGGGACACATGTATTCAAAACTAACATCCTTGCCTATCACAATCCATAATTTTCTTTGGGGCTTGGCATGGGGTAAAAAGAGAAGGGAGAGGATTCTCCTTCACTTGCTGACTCATCCTCCCTCAATCTCTCAAACCTCCCCTTCCAATCACTTAAGTCGGCCACAGGTGAAACCCATATTCTCTTCCTAGAGCAGTGGTTCTCAACCTTGGCTGCACATTAGAATCACCTGGGAATCTTGTTAAAATCCTGAGTTCTGGGCCTCATCCTCCGGAAATTCTGTTTCTTTGTTACTAATGTTGTGGCCTCATCCCATAACAAAGAAACAGAATTTCCGGAGGACGAGGCCCAGAAATCAGGATTTTAAAAAGATTCCCAGGTGATTCTAATATGCAGCCAAGGTTGAGAACCACTGCTCTAGGGGGTGAGGAGATGTTATACTGTTATGGTCATAAGGAAACCCCTTTAATGTGTGAAATGATTATTGTGTGAAATGTTTGCTGTGTGGAGACCCCAATATTCTGTAACTTCCAAAATGTTATGAGCATGGTGAATGGCCCACTATTTTGATGTAAACGCCCTAAGCCAGGGGTGGGCAAACTTTTTGACTCGAGGGCCACAATGGGTTCTTAAACTGGACGGGAGGGCCGGAACAAAAGCATGGATGGAGTGTTTGTGTGAACTAATATAAATTCAAAGTAAACATCATTACATAAAAGGGTACGGTCTTTTTTTTTTTTTAGTTTTATTCATTTCAAACGGGCTGGATCCGACCCGCTGGCCGTAGTTTGCCCACAGCTGCCCTAAGCCCTTAAAGTGTAAATGCTCTGCTCCTAGCCTAAGGCACACCATAAGACACAAGTTGTTTACTACCAGCAAATATAAGCACCGGACCTTCTTCAGTCAACGTCTCCTGCCTGGTAAGAGGAGGACGTTCCATGAGATGAGCCCCTGACTGACTGCTCTGCTGTGCGAGCCTCAACCATCTGTGGCCGCCTGTCTGTCTCCGTCTTTGTCATCCGTCTTTCGGTGTGCATTGCTGGGTGGCCTTTGCCGGAGCCTAGGACCCACTGGGAACAGGTAAATAAACCTTGTGTGATTGCATGCTAATTCTGTCTTTTGTGTTCATGTGTTCCAGTTCGGCTCAACTGTCTAGAGCAGTAGTTCTCAACCTTCTGGCCCTTTAAATATAGTTCCTCATGTTGTGACCCAACCATAAAATTATTTTCGTTGCTACTTCATAACTGTAATGTTGCTACTGTTATGAATCGTAATGTAAATATCTGATATGCAGGATGGTCTTAGGCAGCCCCTGTGAAAGGGTCGTTTGACCACCAACGGGGTCACAACCCACAGGTTGAGAACCGCTGGTCTAGAGTCTCACCCCATAACAAAGAAACAGAATTTCCAGAGGATGAGGCCCAGAAATCAGGATTTTAAAAAGATTCCCAGGTGATTCTAATGTGCAGCCAAGGTTGAGAACCACTGGTCTAGACATTAAAGTACCAGGGGATAGGCCATTATTGCTGACCCCTGGTCACCTGTGTATGTCCCACTAAATCTAGGCAGATAATTAATTAATTGGGGCATAACTGGGACAGGGGATAAGGGTGGAAGTTGAGCTCAACTCTACACTGAAGCCTCTCTCCTCTATTACTGCAGTTCAAATAAAGTCTGTCTTGCCATTTTTAACAAGTTTCCAGTGCAGTCATCCCTGGACAACCTTTAAGCCCGTTTGCTCTTGGGAGGATAAACCAGGAAGTGGCCAGTGCAGGTTCTGGAGTGGGCTCCAATTTGGCCTTTGGGGCAGGGAATTCGGGGGTCCTGGTACTGGGAGTGTGGTGTTTAAGGTGAGGAGGGCCTGTGACCGTGGCCCATTGACTCCTCGCAGCTGGAGAAAGGCCAAAGAAGACAGACCCTTCTTGGCCAGGTCTAAGGGTTCCATTGTTCAAACGTTGCCACTCATCCTACCCAAGTGTGGTTACTTGGCCTCTGAAATTCATGTTCTACATTAAACGGGCCCGATATACCTTTTGTGATTCCTTAAACCAAGGACACAAATTCAGATTTTTTTTTTTTTTTTTTTTTGGTATGCTGTGTTCTGTATTGTACAAGGCTGAGACCCTGTGAATATCATTTCTCAAGATCCCTCGCCATTAGGTCCCACCAGCAGGAGCACCGTCGGGAGACTGGAAGGTAGAGGGGGAGAAGAAGCATCATCCTAAAGCCTCTTGTGTAGTGGAGAGAGCCCAGCTGGGGACTTTGAGCACAGCTGTGGTAGAGACCCAGGTCATGTGAACAGTGGTGACAGCCACAGGAGCCGTGGCAGTGACCTGGGAGTGCTGGCTCATGGATTCCTGCTCACTTCCATCGGTGGATCCCTGGAGAACAGCCATCCTGTACTTTGGGTAAAGTAATTTGCCCCTGAAATGTTTCCTTTTTATTCATTTTGCATAACCTTCCACCTCTTCCTTCTGCTCCAATTAGCCCCCTTCAACCCCTTTGGAATCAATTCCCATTATAAATCCCCACTGTTTGAAATTCCTACAATAATGTGTTTTCCTATGAGACTGATTAATACAGAAGTCCATTTCAAAAGCTTGGGACTTCCATCTGATTGCAACTTATTATTGCAAATTATGTTGCAAGTTTTCTCTTGCTCTCTTGCTTCTTGACTTTTCTAAAAATATTGTTTCTTCACAATTCTTCCCCATTGTCACCACCATCCCAGGTCCCTATTTTCCCCTCAGAGAATCACCAGAAAGATTTATTTATTTCTTAGTCCATCTGGTGAGAATGTGGGAGCAGAAAAAAACTCAAGTCTCCCATTTAAGAAGGGAAAATATAAAATCAGAAAATGAGACTCCCTGTAAGAAAGGATCCATCAAATTACTGGAAACCAATAGCACATTCCTCATTCAGGTACTATGTTATAAATTCCTTCTCTGAGCTGCTAATTAAAATATACAGAATACTGATGACCCAGGTAGCTACAAAGAATGATGAGGTGGAGGTGAAGTCTTCTGTATAACTGTATTTGACCTCATTCTAAGTTTTATCACAAATTACAAATCCTCTCCACTGTGTTTCTTGACATTTAACGTAAAAAGAGATAAAGACTTCCTTGTTGCTAAACCCTTTTACTACAGAGCCTTTTACCCATTGGAAATGAAAACCTCTAAGGCCAGATGATGTTAAAGCTTATGAAACAATGGGCAAAACACAATTGTAGGGGACAGCAATAGTTCATAAATCACATCTATTGTTAATCACCCCAGCCGTTGCTAAACTCATGGTGACCTCACTGAATTTGTTTTAATTTCCTGTCTTGGATTAAATCATTTGTTTCATAAAGCTCAAACAACTTCCAGTGTTCAAGATAACCATTACAATGGCTACCTCCCTGCTATAAGCTTAACAACATATTAAAGTATTCTGACAGTGTCTAAATCTCAACACAAAGGGAAATTCCATTGCTTCCACAGTAATAATTAGAAAAAGTGAGAATGCAGTGCTGTGAACTCCAAGAAGAAACCAGAGCAGGAGTGACAGTTTGCAATGCAACCTGCGGCACTCACTCCCCCAGAGAGATGGGAGCTGATGTCACCAAGGGCTTGTTAGCAAAGTCGCTTCAGGGTCCTCGTGGTTGTGCTGAACTCTGACATTCACGGCAAAGCTCCATAACCCTGGATTAGGCTTTCTGGTCTGTCCCAAGCATGTAAAAAACTGACTCTTTGATATTAAAAGCCCGGTTAGGGTGTTTCTGCATCTCATATTCTGATTCTCTCTCTTGCAGCCAACGTACCTGGAAACAGAAGACGCCACCAGTGAAAAGCAAGTTTTTTCTGAGTCCTACTACTTGGAAAGTATTAAGCTAGGAACTCTGGGACTTCGAAGATGAACAAAATAAGCCCCAGGGATCTTATGATTATGAATGTAAATGTTAAAGCATTAGCTGAAATTCAAAGTAGAATAATACAAACACAATTAGCCCTGGCAGGAGAAAGAAAAGAATCATTATTTCTCACTGGTCAAAGCGTTCTGGGGCTGAATTTCTGATAAGTACATAAAGAAACCAAGCAATTAAAGAAAATAAATACGACCCAGTTATTAATTCAAGGCAAACAAGAAAAGTAATCAGTGTACTATCTGGTTCACCTATGAATATCATTTGCTTAGTCATAATAATGTAGAGTAAATATTGATCTATCAAATGTGGTAATACAAGTGAAAGGTGAGGATACAAGAGGGTGAGTGTGTCTTGAGCAGGACAGGGTAAGAGAGTAAATGCTCATCTTCCAAGACTGAGTCAATAGATAACACCTACCACTGAAAGAAAAGTCACGAAATAGTAATATAAAAGTCCTGCTGGTGGTAACCTCGGGAGGTAACTATTTGCTATGTAAACTTATAGTGCATGTAGCTCTGATAGAAATGAAAATAAAGTGAGCAAAAGATTATAGAGGAAAAGTGTCACATGCACCCAGAAACCCAAGTCCTTCCCCTCTGTTAACAGTTTCTTGTATGTTCTCCATTTTTTTTTTTAATGGAAGGAAGGAAGGAAGGAAGGAAGGAAGGAAGGAAGGAAGGAAGGAAAAGGAAGGAAATCACACGTAAATTAAATCTAGAAAAAAATAAACTTTAAGATGTACTATTTTTTGTACCATTATTTTTTATGTCACTAAGAAAAGTATTTCCAACTAAACTATGATATAATGCTTTCCTATACTTAGAATTTTTTATGTATACTTATTGAAAATGCTCTTTTAGATTTGCTTATAGATTTTTTAAAAATATATTTTATCGATTTTTTACAGATAGGAAGGGAGAGGGATAGAGAGTTAGAAACATCAATGAGGGAGAAACATTGATCAGCTCCCTCCTGCACACCCTCTACTGGGGATGTGCCAAGGTACATGCCCTTGACTGGAATCGAACCTGGGACCCTTCAGTCCACAGGCCAATGCTCTACCCACCGAGCCAAACCAGTTAGGGCTACTTATAGATTTTTTTTTTTATCATTTATCACTCTTGTGAACGCTTAGGAAAAAATATGTTAAATTGTTAAAGTATCTAAAATGTCTTCACATTCAGAGTCCAAACTCTGAATCACTTCTGAATCTCTGATGTCAGGGTTTTTTCATAAATATTTTTCCCTGTGCCCTTAAGACTGTTAGCAATACAGCATTGCTTAACAGAGTGCTCCTCTGTGTCTCTGAGATGTTCTTCCTACCCACTCACACCCATCCTCAAGCTTTGATGCCTGTGCTTTCTTGGCATTACCAGGTGTCAACATTTTCAGACTTGAAAACGTGACTCATATCCTTTCCTCAGAAGATCCTTGAATGGTTTGCTGATGGCAACATCAAAGGCTCAGGTGTCCAATTGTGCCAGAGGGAAGGACGACCCAACTGCACCCCTGCTGCTGCCCGGCTGGCAGCCATTGCAGGGAGGCTGTCCGCAGCCAAACACTTGCTGACTCAGAGATGTTAACATCTGAAAAAGAAAAATGCTTTTTAGGGTCCAGGAGATTTGTTTCACGTAAATGAGAACATACGACTCTACTGTTGTCAGCCTGGCATTGTCTGTGAAGAGACATGTCCATGGAGGGAGAGATCCTCAGCAGGGCAGATACAGCTGCCCTGTTCCTTCTCGGGATCAGGTACTGCGATCCCATTGAGCGCGTGCAGTCACTTTACTATCCTCCCGATTCTTCCACTTTGTGGGACAAATCTCAACTCTGAAAGTGGGTCAAGAAACAGCAACAACTAAAACGTCAGTGCACACTCTCCAGGCGTCTGTCTTAGACTCTTGGCTGAAGGGACATTTTACAGAAGTTAATCCTGAGTCCAGCAGTCGGTCTCCAAGCTAATTATGTCCTCTGAAGGAGCAAGACACCACATGAGTGCTTTTGCCAGAATGAGTCTATCCACCAGGTAGGTATGGAACTGCCAAATCATTAATTATATTCCACTTAGTCTCTGGGCCACATCTGACCTTCGTTGAAAGCTATGACCTGGAAAAATAAACTCTTATTCTCAAAACCTCCTGTGTCCCGCTCCATTTAATCATCTTAGAGTCTCTCTACCCAAGAGAGAAACAGTGAAGAATACAGCCCTGTCCTCCACAGTCAGCCATGTCTAAGAGACCCCATTTTAATTTTCTAATGTTCATATGTCTCATCACAGAAACAAAACAACAACAAATTTGGTCAAGGATTTTAGGTCCAAATCCTTAGTCATATAATGTATAAATTGTATTTTATAAGCCTCAGTGTGATGTTATAAAAAATATGAGATCCAGCTCTCCTCTGGCAGTCAAAAAAAGTGAGGCAGTAAACATATAAAGCAAAGGACATAAACAATGCCCGCTAATTTTTATTTCGTTTAAATATTTCATCAAATTTCTAGTATAATACATGTTCAACACAAAAATTCTGTTGTACTAAAAAATATAAAAGAGGGAGGAGAGGGCAGAGGGCAGAAGGAAGAGAAGGAACATCATCCATATTCCCAAAGTAATGCTAACATCAGGTGTTCATCAGTGTGTCAGTATGTCAGTGTGGGAGAGTGAGTATGTAAGACTCAAATAAGTTACTGACTGTAACCCTTCAGTACAGTCACTACTGATGTCTTAAAAAAGAATTTATAGTGATATCAGTTTATGTTATATTGCTCATACTCAAAGACAGATGACATTTGTCCCAAAACACCTCACCAGTAGAGACTATGGGTCAAAGAAAGAACAGAATGAACCCCAAAGTTGGAAATGAAAATCCCCTCAGACACTCCAGTCTTGACCAGGGAGCCTAGCAGGCAAGGCGCCTTTGAGGCTCAGTTCATCCCCATCCTCCAAAGCTCAGCTCAAGCAAGCAGCCAGCCAGCAAGTGAGCAGGTGCACAGGGGCAAAGCATAAGACAGTGAGAAAGTGAGGGTGCTCAGACAGGGATATCACCACCCCAAGTTTGGGGGTGGTTGGATATACTCAGCTACGGGAGGTCACAGAGCTTTCAGCTGCCACAGCCCTCAGAGGACCATGTGGAGAACTGGCGGAGTAGAAGGATGTCGTCAGTGACTGTTGAACTGCTGAACAAAACAGGTCTGCCTTCCCCAGACTTCTGGCTGATCCAATAAACAAAGGCCTGGGTTGCTAAGCCACTTGGGTCAGGCTTTTCATACCTGCAGCCTAATGCACTTGAGTGGTGACGGCATTCGTCTGTGGCCTAATGTCTGAGAAGTCTGCATGTTGCGGCCTTGAGAAGCAGCGCTGAAGATGAGACCTTTCCTGCTCTTTTTCTAAAACAGGTTAAATTGCTATTGACTGTGGATCTTTAAGAGGTGAATGCTTTTGCAGGAAGAGCTTTCCAAGCTGCCCAACTTCTCATTTTGGTTGTTCCCTACTCAGTTACCGTGTGGCTTTTTGCATTGGCCTGAACTACAGCATTTATCATACTCAATTGCAATTATGTGCGGACTGTCTGGCCCGCCAGGCAGGCAGCCCTTCCAGGACCCATGACTTGTTCATCCTGGCCTGTAGAGCCTAACCCAGAGCCTGGAATGAGGTAAGTACTCAAATACATTTGGAGAATAAATAAATACATTTTTAGATTTTATTTTGCCAAAGTCAGACCTTAGTTTATTTTGCCAATAAGAGGTAGACAGCAAGAAGTAAAAAGCAGAAATGGGGTGTTAACACCAAGTATCTGTCAAGGGGATAGAGCTCAAATGTGGAATCACTGGGCATTCTAAAAAAGAGTCTTAAAATTGAGACAACGTATCGAAAGCCATTTACACAAGTGTTAATCTGCAAATCATACAAGCCCCATCATACGCAAAGAGGAATTTCAGTTCACATCCCCATCTGTTTGATTTCATGACTCGCATCTCCGCCCAATGAGGTTAACTAGGTGTCTGTAAACATAACAGGGAGAAATAGGTGAAATGCATTGATGAGAAAATTGCTACTTCATCTTAGGAACTTTCTCCAGCCTCATTTACTCCAGCAAGTACAGTAGTTTTATTTTAATTACTTATGATAACACTTCATGGTAGACTAGTAAGTAATACCACCACCTCCTAAAAAATAATGAAATCCTAGCAGCACTGTGGCATTTATTAATCCAGTTAATTATTTGCAAAAAAAAAAAATGTGTGACAGTCAATGATTTGAAAAAGAATTAGTGAATTTGAAGGAAGGGACGGAAGATGGCGGCGGTATAGGCAGACGCGTCCCAGGTCGTGTCCCGGAGCAAATGGAGTGAGCAGCTGAAACTAGTATCATCCACCCCGAATTGGCGAAATTGCTCAGCTGGTGAGACGGTTTGCAGCCGGGAAGAGCAGAACTCCCCTGGAAAGGTAAAAAAAAAACCAGGGATTTGGGCAGGAAAGTTTGCCAGACCTCTGAGCCCAGAGAGTCGGAGGGAGACCGCGTGGCAGACAGCCGCGTCCCTTGGGACAGGCACAGCCCCTGACGGGGGAAAGGAGAACTGCGGGATTCCTGGCGCCGGGGGAATTGAGAGCTGGGTTCTGTGATCACGGAAGACTGAGCCTAAAGGCAGCAGCCTGAAGAGCTGACCAGACCATGCAGTCCCGGTAAGAGAAGAAGCTTACAGAAACCAAGCCTTCCCCGTTTCCACGGCCGGCGTTTGTTTGTTTGTTTTCACTGAATCCTGTTAATGGGACATTTCGGATACAGACACTCACCTGTGCTGAAGAGAGGGAGAGGGTGCGGAGGAGTGGAATCTGGGGAGAGACTGAGGAGAGAAGGGGGGCCGGGAGAGGTGGCAGCGAATTGAGTGCTGAGACACCCCTGAGCCCAGGACTGAGGCAGCCATTCTCTCCGGAAAGTGAGACTCCTCCCCCCAGCCCCCAGGCAAGGAGCACAGCCACACCCAGATTCCACCATGTAGGAGATCAAGGATTAAAATAACCTGATCAGTCCCTGGGAGTTAACAGGGTCTGGCCTATAGAGGGATTTTCAATCCCAGCAACAACACAGCGCTGGTAACTATTACACAGCCAGCTCTGGGCAGTGAACTTCCACTGGACAGAGAGGCCCTATAGCCTCAGAGGCCAACCCTAGAACACTGCCACTCAGAGGCTGACCCACAAACTGACTCTTTGCTAAACACAAAATAAGGCAGTCTGGGAAACAAATGCGGCTTGCTTTAAAATAAGGACTGTGGTTTACAACACAGAGGAACAGTGTATCGCAGGGAAACTCAACACTCTCCTGAATACCTGGCAGGTCTAAGGCGAGCCACACTGAAGAATAGAAGAACCGAAGGACCTTCACTACTGCAATTTTTTTTTTTCTTTTTTCACCTTTTAACTAAGAAACCAATTTTTTTTTCTTTTTTTTTCCTTTTTTTTTCTTTTTTTCTTTTTTTTTCTTCTTTTTTCCATCACCTGATTTTACCCTTTTAATTACTACCTTCTTATTTTTAACCAGTATTATTACTGCTACCATTTTACCTTTTTTTTTTAAGTGCCATTTTATTTTCTCTTTATTTTATTTTGGGATTAGTGTTCTCCATTCTATTTTCATCGTTATATTATTGGTTGTTTCTAGTTTGCATTCATCTCCAGGGAGCTGTTGCTGTAATTTGTTGGGATTAATGGCTGTTCTATAGGAGTATTCTCCTCATATAAAAAAGTCTCTTCCCCTCTTCCACTTCATTCTCTCTTTTCGTTCTTTTTTTCTTCTTTCTTTTCTTTTCTTTTCTCGCTTTTATTTTCCCCCCTCCTTTTTCCCAATTTCATTTTTGCACTCCTTTTTTTGGTCCCTACTTTTCTTTTCTTTTTTCTCTTTTATCTTTTTCTCTTCCTTCTTCCTTATCCCCTAATTCTCTTAATTCAGGTGGTCACCTTTATTTGGGGTTATTAATATCATGAATATATTTGTGTATAGTGCCTGGTACGTGGTGCCTTGTTGTGTTGTATTTTGTGCCTTTAAATCAACGCAGCAGATCCAAGCAACAGCAACCTCCTGAGCACCACACCCTCTGCTGAGGAACAGCAGCTGTATGTGAAACCTCGCCCCACCAGCCAGAAGAGCCTCCACAGCTGTGAACAGCACCCACCAGAGGAGCTGCTGCCAACTGAAGAGCAGCTGCTACCGCAACCGCCCGAAGAGCAACCACAGACCAAGGAGTCACTGCCACCAAGGGAGCAGCCACTGAACGACTCAACGTCTAGATATGTCAGTGAGATCAAACATGGGTAGACAAAGAAACCCCCAAAGGAAAGAGAAGGAGGACTCTCCAGAAAAGCAGCTAAGTAATACAGAGGCATGCAACATGACAGATAAAGAATTCAGAATAAGGGTCCTAGAGTGCATAAACCGGATGGAGGAAAAAATCGACAACCTCTGCAAGAAGCAAGAAGAAACAGATGAAAAAATCGATAACATATGGAATAAGCTAGAAGAAACAGATGAAAAAATCAACAACTTAAGTAAGACCCAAGAAGAAATGAAGAGTGATATAGCTGCAATGAAAAACTCCATTGAAAGTATCAACAGTAGACTAGGAGAAGCGGAGGACCGAATTAGTGAATTAGAAGACAAGGAAGCAAAACACACCCAAAATGTACTGCAATTGGAGAAAAAAATGAAAAGACAGGAGGAGAGCCTAAGGGAGCTTTGGGACAACATGAAACGAAACAACATACAAATAATAGGGGTACCAGAACAACAGAAGGATGAACAAGGATTAGAAAACCTATTAGAAGAAATAATATCAGAAAACTTCCCTGAGGTGGGGAAGAAAAAAGTCACACAAGCCCAGAGAGTCCCAAACAAGGTGAACCCGAAAAGACCCACACCAAGACACATCATAATTACCATGGCAAATGTTCATGACAAAGAGAGAATCTTACAGGCTGCAAGAGAGAGACGGAAAGTTACATACAAGGGATCTCCCATTAGATTGTCAAATGATTTCTCAACAGAAACACATCAGGCCAGAAAAGAATGGACGGAAATTTACAAAGTGATGCAAAGCAAAGGACTGAATCCAAGAATACTCTATCCAGCAAGGCTATCATTCAAACTTGAAGGGGAAATAAGAAGCTTCACAGACAAAAAAAGGCTAAGGGAGTTTAACACCACCAAGCCAGCAATGCAAGGAATGCTAAAGGGACTGGTATAAAAATAAGAAATAAAAAGCTCAGAAAGAAAACAGCCACACAAAAACAGAAATGGCTACAAACAAATACCTTTCAATAATAACTTTAAACGTAAACGGACTAAATGCTCCAAACAAAAGACATCGAGTGGCTGAATGGATAAAAAAACATGACCCATACATCTGCTGTCTACAAGAAACCCACCTCATTAGAAGGGACTCACACAGACTGAAAGTGAAAGGATGGAAAAATATCTTTCAGGCAAATGGAAAGGAAAAGAAAGCTGGGGTAGCAATACTTATATCGGACAAAATAGACCTCAAAGTGAAGGCCATAACAAGAGATAAGGAAGGCCACTTCATAATACTAAAGGGATCAATACAACAAGAAGATATAACCCTGGTAAACATATATGCACCCAATGCAGGAGCACCCAAATTCATAAAAAAGCTCCTGGAAGATATCAAAGGAGAGATCGACAACAATACAATCATAGTAGGGGACTTTAATACACCACTGACAGCACTGGATAAGTCCTCTAGACAAACAATCAGCAAAGATACAGCAATCCTAAATGACTCACTAGAGCAGATGGACTTAATAGACATCTTCAGAACACTTCACCCGAAAGCCAGGGAATATACATTCTACTCAAATGCTCATAAGACATATTCAAAAATAGACCATATATTGGGTCACAAGCAAAGTATCCCCAAATTCAAGAAAATTGAAATCATAAAAAGTGTCTTCGCAGACCACGATGGCATAATATTAGAAATAAACTACAATAAAAACAACCCAAAATACTCAAACACCTGGAAGCTGAATAGCATGCTATTAAATATTGATTGGGTTACCAATGAAATCAAAGAAGAAATTCGAAACATCCTGGAAAATAATGACAATGAAAACACAACAATCCAAAACCTATGGGACACAATGAAAGCAGTACTGAGAGGGAAGTTTATAGCTTTACAGGCCTATCTCAAAAAACAAGAAGAAATGGTAGTAAATCATCTAACTCTACAACTCAAAGAATTAGAAAGAGAGCAACAAGAAAACCCCAGAGTGAGCAGAAGGAAGGAGATAATAAAGATTAGAGCAGAAATAAATGACATAGAGACCAAAAAAACAATACAGAAAATCAATGAAACCAAGAGCTGGTTCTTTGAAAGGATAAACAAGATTGACAAACCTCTAGCCAGACTCACCAAGGAGCAAAGAGAGAGGACCCAAATAAACAAAATCAGAAACGATAGGGGCAAAATAACAACAGACCCCACAGAAATACAAATGATTGTTAAAAAATACTATGGACAGCTCTACTCCAACAAACTAGACAACCTGGAGGAAATGGACAAATTCCTAGAAAAATACAACATTCCAAAACTCAATCAGGAAGAATCTAAAAATCTCAACAGGCCAATAACTATGGAAGAAATTGAAGCAGTCATCAAAAAGCTTCCATCAAACAAAAGCCCAGGACCAGACGGCTTCACAGGGGAGTTTTACCAAACATTCAAGGAAGAACTAAAACCTATCCTCCTCAGACTACTACAGAAAATTCAAGAGGAAGGAACACTTCCAAGCTCATTCTATGAAGCCAGCATCACCCTAATACCAAAACCAGGTAAAGACAACACAATGAAAGAGAATTACAGGCCAATATCCCTCATGAACATAGATGCCAAAATCCTCAACAAAATCTTAGCAAATCGGATCCAGCAGTACATCAGAAAGATCATACACCATGACCAAGTAGGATTTATCCCAGGGATGCAAGGATGGTACAATATCTGCAAATCAATAAACGTGATACATCACATAAACAAATTGAAAGAAAAAAAACACATGGTCATATCAATTGATGCAGAAAAAGCATTTGACAAAATTCAACACCCATTTTTGATGAAAGCTCTCAGCAAGGTGGGAGTAGAAGGATCATACCTCAACATAATAAAAGCCATATATGACAGGCCCACAGCCAACATCATACTCAATGGACAAAAACTTACACCATTTCCCCTAAGAACAGGAACAAGACAGGGATGCCCCCTCTCACCACTCCTGTTCAACATAGTACTGGAAGTGTTAGCCATTGCAATTCGGCAAGAAGAAGAAATAAAAGGCATCCAAATTGGAAAAGAGGAAGTAAAACTGTCCTTATTTGCAGACGACATGATATTATACATACAAAACACTAGAGACTCCATCAAAAAGCTACTCGACTTAATACATGAATTTGGCAATGTAGCAGGATACAAAATTAACCCCAAGAAATCCAAGGCATTTCTATACACCCATAGTGAACTTTCAGAAAGAGAGATTATAAAAACAATCCCGTTTACCATCGCACCAAAAAAATTAAGCTACCTAGGAATAAACTTAACTAAAGAGGTAAAAGACCTCTACTCAGAAAACTACAGGACGTTGAAAAAAGATATAGAGGAAGACATAAACAGATGGAAGAACATACCATGTTCATGGATTGGTAGAATCAACATCATTAAAATGTCCATACTACCCAAAGCAATCTATAAATTCAATGCACTTCCCATTAAAATACCAACAGCATACTTCAGAGATCTAGAATGAACTCTCCAAAAATTCATCTGGAATAAAAAAAGACCCCGAATAGCTGCAGCAATCCTGAAAAAGACCAAAGTAGGTGGGATCTCAATACCAGATATCAAGTTATATTACAAAGCCACTGTTCTCAAAACTGCCTGGTACTGGCACAAGAATAGGCATATAGATCAATGGAATAGAATAGAGAGCCCAGAAATTGGCCCGAACCAATATGCTCAATTAATATTTGACAAAGGAGGCAAGAACATACAATGGAGCCAAGATAGTCTCTTCAATAAATGGTGTTGGGAAAATTGGACAGATATATGCAAGAAAATGAAACTAGACCACCAACTTACACCATACACAAAAATAAACTCAAAATGGATAAAGGACTTAAATGTACGACAGGAAACCATAAAAATTCTAGAAGAATCCAAAGGCAACAAAATCTCAGACATATGCCGAAGCAATTTCTTCACCGATACAGCTCCTAGGGCACTTGAAACGAAAGAGAAAATGAACAAATGGGACTACATCAAAATAAAAAGCTTCTGCACAGCAAAAGAAACCATGAACAAAACAACGAGAAAACCCACTGTGTGGGAAAACATATTTGCCAATGTCATATCTGATAAGGGCCTAATCTCCAAAATTTATAGGGAACTCATACAACTTAACAAAAGGAAGATAAACAATCCAATCAAAAAATGGGCAAAGGACCTAAATAGACACCTTTCAAAAGAGGACATTCAGAAAGCCAAGAGACATATGAAAACATGCTCAAAGTCACTAATCATCCGAGAGATGCAAATCAAAACAACAATGAGGTACCATCTCACACCTGTCAGACTGGCTATCATCAACAAATCAACAAACGACAAGTGCTGGAGAGGATGTGGAGAAAAAGGAACACTTGTGCACTGCTGGTGGGAATGCAGACTGGTGCAGCCACTATGGAAGACAGTATGGAGTTTCCTTAAAAAACTGAAAATGGAACTCCCATTTGACCCTGTGATCCCACTTCTAGGAATATATCCCAAGAAACCAGAAACACCAATCAGAAAGGATATATGCACCCCTATGTTCATAGCAGCACAATTCAGCATAGCTAAGATCTGGAAACAGCCTAAGTGCCCATCAGTAGATGAATGGATTAGAAAACTGTGGTACATCTACACGATGGAATACTATGCTGCTCTAAAAAGGAAGGAACTCTTACCATTTGCAACGTCATGGATGGAACTGGAGAGCATTATGCTAAGTGAAATAAGCCAGTCAATGAAGGAAAAATACCACATGATCTCACTCATTCATGGATAATAGAGACCATTATAAACTTTTGAACAATAATAGATACAGAGGCAGAGCTGCCTCAAACAGATTGTCAAACTGCAGCAGGAAGGTCGGGGAGGGTTGGGGGGCAGGAGGTAGGGGGGTAAGAGATCAACTAAAGGACTTGTATGCATGCATATAAGCATAACCAGTGGACATAAGACATTGGGGGATAGGGGAGGCTAGGGGACTGTCTAGGGCGGGGGGATAAAATGGACACATATGTAATACCCTTTGTAATACTTTAAGCAATAAAAATAAAAAAAAATAAAAAAGAAATTTGAAGGAAAAAAAAAAGAAAAAGAATTAGTGAGTTATAAAAATAAAAAATAGGATATTAAGAAAACGCTAAAAAATTGGACTCTTAACCTGAGCTTTGTATGGGAGAGTTTTAAGTGTCGGTGATTTCTTGACTATTCCATGCTGACCACATTTTCATTAATGTTTATTATATAGACACATCTTAGCAGTCAGTCACGCTAATTCTGAGCTCATGTGAAGTCTATGAAATTATTACTAGCAAATAAATCAATAAGCCAAGTGTCTTAAATTTTTCCGAGAAGTTTTATACAAATCAAATATATACGTAAGCAATAAAAAAGATTTACTAAAAGCAGAAAAAATGAATTTGCTGTCTGAGCTTGCAAAATTTAATTATCCATTTTTATTCTGTTTCAAATTTTTCACATGTTAATAAGAATTCAAACTTTGAGGGGAACTCAGTACAGCCTTTTCTAGGCCAATTTGGCAGTATGTACCAAAATTTTAATTTAATTTATCCATTGACACAGCAACACCATCCTCAGGTATGTAGTGAAATAATAGCTCATCTGAGCAGAGACATACAAGTATGTTCATAACAACAACAAAACAAAAACAAAGACAGCATTAACCTAAATAATCGCTGACAGGGGAGTGGTTAAATAAATGTAGGTACTTCCATACTACTGAATCATCGTAGCTTATAAAATAATGAAGTAAATTTATATAGTCTAACCTTTAAAAAAATATTTAAATCATATTTTTAAATGGAAAAAAAACCACAATTTATACCTATGGCATTATTCAGTTTAAGAAAAAAACATACAAAACTATAGGCTGAATTCAAGTATACATAAAAATTCTGGAAAAATAGCCATTAATCTGACTGGGACAGGGACTGAGAAAGAAAAGATAAAAGTTCATTTTTTAAGCTTGCTAGACTTTATTGTTTAAATTTTCCTTAGTGGTATAGTCAGACATTATTTACATAATTTTTTTAAAAATCAAAAAATTAAGCCCTGCTGGCGTGGCTCTGTGGTGGAGCGTCAACCCATGAGCCAGGAGGTCATGGTTCGATTCCCGGTGGATCCCCACGAGGGGGCATGCAGGAGGCAGCCTATCAATGATTCTCTCTCATCATTGATGTTTCTCTTTCTCCCTCTCCCTTCCTCTCTAAAATCAATAAAAATATTTTTTTAAAAAAATTAAAGAAATAAAGAAACACTTCTCTGAAGAGAAGCATTAAAAATCTCACAAACTTTGTGTAGTATGTAAAGGCTCACAGATATACTCCAAACTGCCGTATCATCCCACTGCTACTTAGGAAATGTGACCCTTGGAGTCATGTATGCTTTTAAATATCATAGTTCAGAATGTATATGGAAAATTATATGACACCATTAACTTCCAGGGATTTCATATGCCCCAAAAGAAACCTGGCAGGTTATAGATTATATGAGCATTAACAGGTGAACATGTTCTGCAAACACCCAGGTAATGAATTATTTCAGATAAACATGAGAGATCAGCACACATCCTCAGAGAAGCCATGTTAGAACAAAGCTTTGTAATTCTATCAAAAAAATCGGTTGGTTTTTAAAATTAAACACATCAAAATAATCAAGCTGGAGCACATCAAACCAAACACCTTGAAATAATAATAATTATTAATTTGTTAATCTTAGTGCTTTCAAATATGTACTTCACAATCTTGATTACATTTCAAAGTATTAAATGTTGCCAATGTCAGAGCTCTTAAAATAGTATTCTGCAAAGCAGAAAAGTAATAAAACATAATATGTCCTTAATAAAATAGGAAACCAAACTATACAAAATGTTTAAAAGAAAACCTCAGCTGAAATCAGGTAAGTGAGGCATGCAAGCCCAGCTGGAGACCTTCCAGAAGGATTCTCCAGAGGTTGCTGCTGAGAGCCTCAAGGTGAGGAAGCATAAGTGCCCATTTTCCTTGCCCACCCTCTAATGTTTAAAGCTCACACCTCTAGTGTCCTAATGCTCTTTATGGTACCTACTAGAGGGGCCTAGGGTGACCAATTTGCTTGGGACTTGCCTGCTTTAACCCAAGCAAAGAACTTGTATGCATATATGCATAGCCCAAGGACATAGACCATAGGGTGGTGAAGGCCTGGGGCAGGGAGTGGGGGTGGGCTAGAAGGGGGCAATGGGGGCGGGGAGGGGGGGGGGAGAGGATATATGTAACACTTTCAACAATAAAGATTTTTTTAAATAAATAAATTTTAAAAATAAAACCCTGTATCTGAGGAGCTCCCACAGTCCTGGGCAATTCTGACAGTCAATTCTCATCAAAGAAAAAAATGTCCGGGCCCTCAACAGCCTCAGTATGGGCAGAAAGGCATGAATTATGTTAAATCTTATTCTTGGTCATATACGTATACAATATGGGCTAAAAATCAGAGTTTCATCTCTTCTTAACCAGAAAATAAAGAAATCTCAAAAACATACTGTGCAACAGAGCCAGGCACACACACACAAATGAGTACATAGTATACAATTCCATTTATATGAAGTCTCTACACTAGCAAGACTAACCTAAAGTGATAAAAAATCAAATCAGAGGTTTCCCGGGGCAGGGGTGGGATGGGGTGGTGCAGAGGGTGGAAGTTAGGGGAAACTGACTAGCTTACAGAGGAGCACAAGGAGTGGGCAAATGCTCTATACCCTGATCGGTAAGTTGTCACCAACTGCTGACTTACAATGTGTACATTGGTATATGTAAACTTTACCTTTCAAAAGTTTGTTTTAAAAAGAGAGGAAAAAGAGAAAAGAGAGGTTTCCGCCACCCTCAAGACTCAGGACAGATTGCAACAATGTCTCTTAGGGATGCTGTTAGAGGGATTCGTGAAACCTGGGGCAGATCAGAGGGCGACGGGCACTTTCAACTCTACACTTACGGGACTCAAGGGAGCAGCACGTTACCCCTTCCCTGTGTCCAATAAATTCAAGATTCATTCAGAATTTGTATAGTCCTTCATCACAGGAAGTTGTACAGATTCTTTCTCTGTAAATATAGAAAGAAAAGCATAGCTAGTGTTCTCCCACTTTACATTATTTTGTTGTTGTTCTAACTATGAATTCTTCAAGACTAGAAGACCAGAAGCACAATAGAAAGAAAGGTGGTGTAGGTTTCAGTGTCTCTAAATAATGCATAGAGCAGCCCAACATAAGCAGCTTCTAGCACAGAGATAATCCCAGCTGTCGGAACCTAATCTAATGGAAACGTGTGAAGTGGCTCTGGTTCAGGAGGTATCCCTTCTGACCTTGAGGCCTTCTTTACTTACTTCGATATAAGTAACATCTGAGAGTTGGCTAGACACTAGGAAATAGAGGCACAGACTTGCAGGATGGAAGATCAGAAGACCCATACAGATGTCTTTCAAGGAATCATGATGTGACCACTGCACAGAGAAATAGTCCTTGAGTATTTGATTTTTAGAGTGTTCTCTTGCCCTGGTCCAAGGCAACCATCCCTTTTCCGTTCCCTGCTTCTTCTGTGATTCTGACGCGGCCCAGAGGAACGGTTTGCACTGCAAGCAGTTGGCATCTGAGGCTGGGATGGATGGAATCTGCCTTGTTGCTGAACAGCCCTGACAGAGGAGCGTAGTACCCGCAGGAGGGAGGTGCCACCTACCGGTGGTGATTGTGGGAGAAGAATGCAATCCAACCTTTAAAAGGCCTGTGGGAGCCCTAACTGGTTTGGCTCAGTGGATACAGCATTGGCCTGCGGACTCAAGGGTCCCGGGTTCGATTCCGATCAAGGGCATGTACCTTGGTTGCAGGCACATCCCCAGTAGGGGGTGTGCAGGAGGCAGCTGATCAATGTTTCTAACTTTCTATCCCTCTCCCTTCCTCTCTGTAAAAAATCAATAAAATATACTTTAAAAAAAAATACCTCAATAAATCTGAATTTAACCCCCCCCAAAAAAATTTTTAAATATATAACAAATAAAAGGCCTGTAGGGAAGCATCCATGTATTTGCACTGGAAGTCTCTCAAGTGAAAGCCAGAGTCTCCCATGTGATACAGACCTGGCAAGGGACAGGACTCGTTACCCGTTGGGTGTGTGCGTGCGTGTACATTTCCACGTGCCAAATGTCTGCTGATTCCTGTTAGCCAGGAACGTGGCTCTTTGCACTGCACCAGTAGAGCCAAACATCGTCACAGATTCACTTCCCGACTGGGAAATGGAAAGTTATTGGGTTGACTCTCCCATCTGATGGTCTGTAATGAAGTTTCGCACAGAGCGGAGGTCCTGGCCCAGGGAAACATCAGAGCCAAGTCCATCCTCTGCAACCCGAGGGCTGAGCTGGCATGCAGGGTCCCCCGTGCAGCACCGTCTGTCCAAGCCGGATCCTCCAGGCAGGCCGCCTGTTACTCATGACCACCGAACAGCCATCTCACTCACGTTTCCTACCATAGCATCAGGTCCCCTTTGTCTAATAATGAGCAGTGGATGGCGGTTGGGTGTTATGGTCCAGGCCCTTCAGATGCCAAGCCTTGAAAATGAATCCTCCCCCAGTAACTTGGAGCTAGTGCTCAGGAAAAGTAATGGCACCTCCGAGATCTTTGAGCTTGCATGAAAGGAATTAGAGGATCAGAACCGGGGAATGACGTTATGAGAAAAACAGCACGTTCTCTGATCCAAGGTACATGAGAAAATTAAGACACAATAACACCGAATCAGGACACGGGAGCAGGACAGGGAAATGCTGAAGTGGTTTTAATTGACAGCACAGCTGGATCGAGGCCACGACAAACCAGAGCAGTGTTTTTATTTTATTTTCATCCGTTCCCTAGCAGATACGCTGAGGAGCTTGCGCTGGTTTCAACTTGACTGCATGGCTCTACCGCAAAATAAAAAACTGCACAGTACCACTAGTTAACAGGAAAAAGAACCTTCCAAATCCTCATTTTGGATTTAAAACAATATGCCAAACTGAGCAGGAGTCGTCTGGAACACCATTTTAGGGCCGGCTCTAAATAAAGTATATGTGAGTATCACTGGGCAGCATCAGAAAGCTCAAAACTCAAACCCTTTGTACTGGCCAAGGCATCCAGCATCTGCCACTCAGAGCAGGCACAGACAATTCCCAGGTCCTCATTCACTGCTTGGACACCAAGAGTCACATCTCCTCGAGCACATCCCACAGGCAACAGTTAACACAGGAGCATCGATTAAAATATACTGATATAGCCCGGCTGGCATGGCTCAGTGGTTGAGCAATGACCTATGAGCCAGGAGGTCATGGTTCGATTCCCAGTCAGGGCACAAGCCCAGGTTGTAGGCTCGATCCCCAGTGTGGGGCATGCAGGAAGCAGTGGATTAATGATTCTCTTTCATCATTGATGTTTCTCTCTCTCTCTCCCTCTCCCTTCTTCTCTGAAATCAACAAAAATGTATTTAAAAAAATAAGGAAATCTTAGCTTTAAAATATATAAATAATATATATTTATATATATAAATGACAAAAGGTATATACTGATATACCTTTTATCATCTTTAGTCTAAAGACCTAGGGCAGTAAAATCATCAATGGTAAGAAAACTTACAACTTTTGAAATCATTATGGAGTTACTTTTTGAATTAGGCCTCAAAATGTCTCCAAACATATTATGTCTAGGGCCAAGGAAAACAAAAATGAAGCCCTAGAAATAAATTGCAAGCCAGTGTGAAAACTTAAAAAGGCCTCAAAAACTGAGCTCAGCAATGACTACACAACTGGACCTGCAGTTGGACCCAGTCATCTCACTCTTCTACGGCAGGGCCAGGCCAGGCAGGACTCTGAAAGCACTGGGCCTGCCAGCATTCACGGGCATCAGCCCAGCAGCAGCAGCACAGCACAGGGAGCTGCCTGGCCATACTGTTGCTCCAGTCTGAGTAGATCCACTGGCCTGAAGCCCATCAAGCTAACCTACTCAAATGAACATCTCCTCTCATATCACTAGTCCTATCTCCTAGGACAGTGGTCGGCAAACTCATTAGTCAACTGAGCCAAATATCAACAGTACAATGATTGAAATTTCTTTTGAGAGCCAAATTTTTTAAACTTAAACTATATAGGTGGGTACATTGTTATTAACTTAATTAGGGTACTCCTAAGGCTTAGGAAGAGCCACACTCAAGGGGCCAAAGAACCACACGTGGCTCCCGAGCCGCAGTTTGCCGACCATGGTCCTAGGAGACCGAGGTGCCACAGCACTGGAGCAAGGGGTCTGTGTACAAGGGAGCGGAAAAGCTCAAAACAAAAAAAGATTTTCCTTCCTGGAGACATAAGACCATGATGGGTTTGTTTATTTTATTTATTCATTTGATTACTCATTTACATGTTTTAAGTGCTGACACTCATATCTCAGAAATCGCTCAGTCCTTCTCTAGTCACTCTGGAAAATGTACTAATTGCGTCAAATAAGTCGGGAGAATGTAAGTGAACACTGTCACAGTGATGCTGTATAAAGGCATTGGCACACTCTGCCAGAGACCCCGTCAAAATAGCGCAGGTTCCAATGTCACGGTCACCCTTGTAGGATGCGCCCTCTAAAATGAGCTACATAGAATAGCAAGACACATTTGTAAGTATCTTTCCTTCAAAGGGCATAAGTCCTATAGTTATTAAACTAAAATCTGACAAACAAATCTTCCTTAACTTAGGTATATTCTGCCTTCTTTTATTCCTAAACAATGCATTACCTTATTTCCTTCTCTGTTCATTTTTTAATCCCCAAAAGTTGACCCTGGATGCTAACAAAGATTCTCTCCTTGACCAAACTCTAATGAGGCTCCTCTGAACTCTTCTTTAAACTAGGGCCTGATGCTTGATTTTCCATGTCTGTCTCTGCATTATCCAATTTTAGCAAAAATCCTAAGTCAGTTGAGCCAGAATTCTCCATTCTCCATATCTATCACCCTTAGTATCTGACTGAGCTTCTCATCCTCCACTCCACCCCCCAGGTGCTATAGGGTCAGCGTGGCCTGCCTTCAGCAAAAATCCTGTTAGGTAGGTTTAGCCAGAGCCCCTCTCACCCTTGATGTTTCCTGTTAGTAATTTTCCATCCACCAACCCCCACTCTGGTCCTCAGCTATAAGTTCTCACTTGCCTGCACTGTCTCTCCAATCTCTCCCCCTCAGGGCGGGACCCCAATGCCACAGTCCATACACCTATCTCAGCAGGCCTCCATTGATTAAAGTCTTCTTTACCATCTTTAGCAAGTGTCCGGAATACTTTTTCTTTTTCTTCTTTTTTTTTTTTTAGCAACACCTAACCTCATAGACAAAGTAAGTAGAGCTTGGGTCTCAGTGCCTGGCTCATTATGGTAAACACCAGTTCATCTCTTCCCCATCTTCAAACTTCACCAAAGGAAAAATAGTTAGATAAATTATAAATCATAAAGAAAAGAAAAAAAGATAAAACATACAAGGACAAAGAAGTGGGAAAAAGCTGAGTCGCAGGAAGAATTTCTGAAGGATGTGGAGCTGGGCGAACTCTATGTAGGACGGTGCTCTGGAGGAGGAAAGAGCCGACTGAGCACAGGAGGCTTAAAACACAGGGCTAGGAGGTGCCAGAGACTGTGGGAGGCAGGCTGAGCGATGAAAAAATTAGGAATAATGAAAAATCTAATTATGAAGTCATAAAATGCCAGGTCTCTGCCGGGAGCCGGTCCATCCTTGCTGTTTCAAGGGACCTGGCATATATGGCATACTGTTCTTAATATGTTTGCTCACCTTCTTGGCACTATGTGTTTTAACCAAGGTCACCTCTCTGAGAAAGGTTGTTTCCCCAGGTAGGGATTTTCCCCTGAAGTTAGGGAGGGAATAAAACCTCTTAACTAAGTGCCAGGCGGGTAATTAATCACTTTAACTATGAACAATCATGCTTAAGCTACATAATCTTTACTCCCTGGAATGGAGTTAAGAAACACCCTAACCTTTGTAATAGAGATTGATAGGATTGAATCAACTGGTATAAATACAGATGTAATAAGACAGCAAGACACAGAACTTAGAACACAGAACTTAGAAGACAGAACCAAGAGGCTCAGAACCTAGACACAGAACCTACACAGAATCTAGAGACAGAACCTAGTGAGAGAACATGGCAAAAGATCCTGGACTGAACCTGACTATAGAACATGGCAAGAGAACCTGACTAGAACATGGTGACTGAACCTGGCTGGAGAACCTGGACAGAACCTGGCTGAAGAACCTAGCGAGGGAACATGGCTACAGAACCTGGCTGGAGAACCTGGAGAACCTAGCAAGAGAACATGGACACAGAACCTGGCTGGAGATCCTAAGCAGAACCTCTCTGGAGATCCAGACCAGAACTTGGCTGGAGATCCTGGCTGGAGATCCTGGCTAGGCTGCTGATCAACTGAACACTGTCTCCGAGTCTTTCCTTCTTCGTCGACTCCGTCCACACCTTTGGGGACCCCTGGACCCGCTGGGGCTGGACCCCGGCATCTGGCGCCCGAACAGGGACATGAACCCTGGCCCCCCGGCAGGTCTCCTCCCTCTTACAGGTAACCTGTGACAGATACACTCCCAGCCAGGAGAGTGGAGGTGTGCTCTCACAGTATTTTCAACATGAGTGTCCACACTTGGTTCACTGAGTACAACAGAGGGCAGGGTGGCATTCACGACTATAAATAGGAGAATGAGAGGAAAACAGGGGAAGTGAAGCCCAGGACCTATCCCCACCAGCTCCTAGAACATGGACAGCCAGGTTTATGCTCTTCAACTCTTCTCTTCAGAAACTGAGCAGCTCCTGAAAAATGACCCACACTTACTGTACTAACATTTAGTGGTTCCCCCAAAGGGAAAAAGCAGGTTCAATCCGCCTCCTACAAAACCCTCATCCTATATAATAAAAGCCTAATATGCTAAGTGTCCAACCATTTGTTCGACCATTCGACTAGTCACTATGACACACACTGACCACCAGGGGGCAGATGCTCTGACCAGTAGGTTAGCTTGCTGCTGGGGTCCAGCTGATCGGGACTGGGCAAGATGGGCCAGACGCACCCTGGAGCCCTCCCGTGGTCCCTTCCTAGCTCGATCGTGCACTGGTGGGGTCCCTCAGCCTGGCCTGCACCCTCTCCCAACCCAGGACTCTTCAGGAGATGTCGGAGAGCCAGTTTTGACCCAATCCCTGCAGGCCAGGCTGAGGGACCCCACCAGTGCACGAATCCATGCACTGAGCCTTTAGTGTCTTATAAGCATCTCCCAAACTTTCCAATCAGCTTTTTCATGCTTGACTCTAAAATGAAAACCATCAAAGATCAACAGACAACATATAATACACCTCTAACATAAATCAGAGAATAAAATAAATAAGTGAAACTTAAAAAATGGGAAATAATCTTAAAGCAGTATTATTTAGTTAATCAAAGAACTGTTACATTATTCCAGCCACACAAAAAAGTAAAAGAAAAGAAATTAAAAGCAATATAACAAAAATGTTAATGGTAATAGAAGAGTTGGGAAATAAAATAAATCTCATAAAAGCAGAATAAAATGGCAAAGTATTAGAAAAGGGAAAAAAATTTAAATGTAGAAAATTAATCTATGAGGTCCAGTATACACTTAGTAGTAATTTCAAAATAGAGATCAGCCTTGGCTAGTGTGGGTAAGTTGGTTGAGCACCATCCCATGAAACGAAAGATCACCAGTTCAATTCCCAGTCAGGGCACATGCCCAGGTTGCGGTCCCAGTAGAGGGATGTTTCTCTCTCATTGATGTTTCTCTCTCTCCCTCTTCTTCCTTTCTCTCCAAAATCAATAAAAGCATTTAAAAAAATAGTGATCAGAAAAGAATACATGATTAATACTACCAGAAACAAAGAAGAATCGCCGGTATAAAGTATGAGATACGTTGTCAGAGTTGAATGACACAGCCTCCAAACTGAAAGGTTACTAAGTGTTTGTCCCAATGAAAGAAAAAGATGCACACTGAGCCACATCATGAATCATGGGTGTACAGAGGTACATGTGAACAAGACTGACTCCATCTTTTGCCCCTGAATTCTTTTTGTTAGCTTTTCATGCTGTGAACTCTGACTAACCTATCTATTCTCAGCCAGCACACACAAGCTTATAGTTAATGATTATCTGTGTTCTGTAAGCATACACAATGTAACCATAAAGATTCTTGTCAGTAGCAGCCAGGAGGGCATTTATTGTTCACCGAGATAAGCATCAAACTGGTGTTAGCCTCAATTCTAAGCTATTTCCCATCATAAGATCACCAGGATGTTTGGTTCCTGGCATGCTCTGTCCCTTTGCCTTGTCAGTCACTGGTGCCTTAGCTATACCATAAAATATTTAGTGAACTGTTTGATGGCAAAGTTTATCTCCACAGCCGAGAGTTCTGAATCGCCTTTGGCTCTGATCCTATCCCTGAAAGTAACTTACTCTGCAATACATTCTGTTACATTCTGTGGAGTTGCCTGCCTTGTTTTTCTGTCTCAAGACACCTTCTGGTTTCAGTGGCCACTATATCTTCGCACTACCATCAGACAATGAATTTTTAGAGAACTGGCCATTTGTAAAGAAATAGGAAGCAAAGTACTACCAGATACAAAGAACAGTCACCTGATATAAAGATGAACCGAGTTCCAGATACCAGCACTCTTCAGTTAATATTTCTGGTTCCTTTCCTTCGAAGACAAAGCTGTACAAGCACTCACCAGAATCAGCAATCCAATCTCCCCTAATTAAGTTGTCCTGTGTGACCGGCTGGTCACAAAGTTCACTTACAATGGAAGAGGAATCAGAATGACATCAGACGTCTAGCAAACAGTGCAGCCACCCCTTCAGCATCCTGTGGGAAGATGATGCACAGCCTCACATCCCAAACTCCCCTTGGACTGTTCCTAGGAAACTATTGAACACGGGCTGCAGCCACTCAAGGGAGTAAATCGAGACAGCGGAAAACAGACCTAGGAAATAGGAAATCCATCATAAAGCAGAAAAAAAAAAACCAAAAACCCTATCATATCTGAAATTCCAGGGTTAGAATGCTCAGCGAGATTAGCAAACAAGTCCAGTTTAAGGCTGGAGGGGGCCTCAGAAAAAATGTTTCCTGAGAAGAAATAAAATAGACAATGTGACCAAATTTTAAATGTTATTTATGAACCTAAAAGTTATTTACACACATAAGAGTGCTACATACACATATAAGTATTTGATATATCTGATGGGATACTGTTAAAATAAAATTAGTGATAAGTAAAACTAAGCAAATTTTAAAAGACAATTATGAGCTCTAGGTAAAAAAAATATATATCAAAAAAGGAAATGTAATCACTGGCTCTATGTTGAGCAATATTTCACAGTCATAAATTATTGTTTAGAATAATTAGGAGTGGGAAGAGGAACACAGGGACAAACACAGACAAGAAAAGATTGATAGTAGTTGAAGCTGGGTGAAAAGTACCATAATGAAAATGTAAAATTATAACAGTCACATAGCAAACAGTGGTTTCTGATGTCATAAAATTTCATTATATTAGGTAGATTTGGTGAGAGTATAAATATATATGTCTGGGGAAATTCATTAACAATAAACCAAATAACCACTTGTCTCAAGAAGTACAGTAATGCACCCATTATTTAGAAATATGAACAAAAATTCCAGAAGAAGCTACAGGAAAGATAGAGCAGATGTGAAGAGAACTTGTTCTTTTAATGAAGAAACCGTTTAATACTACAAGATTTTTTAAAGTTAAATTTATTATTTTGCAAAAATAATTTATTAAAAATTAACAATCTTCATCTTTTTAGGATATTTTTGTTATGGTGATGTATAATTTTAATGTTTTTCCCCTTTATTTATTTAATGAAGTGAAAAGAATTAAGAGGTGATATTTGAACATGAATAAAAATCATAACTAGAAATAGCAAGAATTCCATAGCCTGTTCTATTATGAGGTTTGGCTGTACATACTGCCCTCTAGTGTCACTTTATGAGAAAGCATCTCAAATTTTATAAACTAGAAATTTACTTAAATCTCCAAACTTGCCGAAACCGGTTTGGCTCAGTGGATGGAGCGTCGGCCTGCGGACTGAAGGGTCCCGGGTTCGATTCCGGTCAAGGGCATGTACCTGGGTTGCGGGCACATCCCCAGTGGGAGATGTGCAGGAGGCAGCTGATCGATGTTTCTCTCTCATCGATGTTTCTGGCTCTCTATCTCTCTCCCTTTCTCTCTGTAAAAAATCAATAAAATATGTTTAAAAAAAAAAAAAAAATCTCCAAACTTTACATTCTTTCTTTGTCTTGGGTCTTCTATCCTCTCCAGGTTCAGTCTCCTACTTCTAGGACCCAGAATTAAGGTCTATTTGTATTAGAGTACAGACTCATTATGGATTCAAAAGGTTTTGACGGGAACAGCCTTGGAACCTGGTCATGATGAACAGAGAAATATGTTCTGCGATCTAAACACCTGTTCATTCTATTGAGGCAAAGAACCCATTTGATTGCCATGTCCTCGGTTCCTTGAAGATGCATGCCTACGGAATCAAATACAGTGCTAAGTAGAAGATTGACAGGTAGGTGCTCAAAAATCATAATGAGTCTGGCGAGTGACTGACTTCAGAACTCGGCATTATTGGGCAATCTAACCTGTTCTTTTAAGTGGTGAAGAGTCACATAGGAAAGTGATAACTGTTGTCATTAATAACTGCTTAAACCAAGTATTTAACAAATATAGGCAAGGCAACACAGACGATATGATTTAAATCATTCCTGGAAGATCAAATTGCTAAAGGCTGTAAGAGATTAAATAATTAAAGTTTCACCCTGATGCTTTCTCCCCTTCTGAGAGGGGAAAAAAAAATAGACAATGTCTGCTTTGCACTACACTCCTTTCCTTGCAATGACAAGGATGTATTTTATTATTTACTATTTGATTTATTTACTATTTTATTATTTACTATTATTTACTATTTGATAAAATCATACATTTTTCCCTGCCAAAACTTCCATAATGCTCAGCTCCAAGATTGTCCTCTGCTATTAGGTAACAGGGAGAGTGCCCTGTGCTTCCCTGGACGTCGCTGCTTCCCATTTCTCCTCCCCCCGGGGCCCCATGCCTTCCATCCCACTCTGACTTTGCTAATCACACAGCGATGGGCTTGGACTGGGGTGTCTGAGCCAAACTGAGTCAGTACCTCCAATAGTGTGCACAGTGTTCTACCGAGGAGTACTCTCTCAAAGGATTTCACAAGAACTTGCCTTCTCTGGTGGTTACATTCAAGGTCAGAAATCCTTTAAGTTTAAATTCATTCTAATGTTGGATCATAATCTGTGAGCAGAAATCCTAGTTCCTACTTTAGTATTCACTTGTTAACACTAAGAAAACATCACAGTTATTTGCATCCTTCCATATAAAATCAAGATAACAATTCTTGCAATATTTGCCCTCACAAACATGCCATAAGAACTTGGACACTTCGAATTCTGAGTCTGTAGGCAATCAGAAATTATAAACTGCCAGTTAAAATGCAATCTTTCATGTTTATGGCACACTTAATTTCCCAAGAGCCAACAAGTCCATAAATAGGGATAATTGTTGCCAGTATAAGTTCTGGATCTAACAATATGGCACGTAATTATGTGGGTATATTTCTCTTTAGGCACAGCAAGTAAAAAAAGAGTCATTACCAAAATCTTTAAGAAGTTACCAGGAAAAAGGAAAAAAAGGAAGTTACCAAAGTAGCCCGACTGGTTGAGTGTCAACCTATGAACCAGAAGTCACAGTTCAATTCCTGGTCAGGACACATGCCTGGGTTATGGACTCAATCCCCAGTGTGGGGTGTGCAGGAGACAGCTGATTAATGATTCTCTCTCATCACTGATGTTTCCATCTCTTTCTCCCTCTCCCTTCCTCTCTGAAATCAATAAAAATATTTTTTAAAAAAAAAAGTTATCAGAGTATCTGAGAAAGAACATGGGTTTTTGAGCCAAGGGAGTTGGGACTAAAAACTCAGCTTGCCCACGTGACGTGGAGCAGATTACTCTAAGTCTGAGCCACAGCACCCTCATCTCGCGAATGAGGAAAATGTAGACCGTACAGGACTACTTTGTGCCTGTCACACAGAGGGTACTTAGGATACATTCATTTCTTCTTCTTTTCCCCAGTGCCCCATGTCCATACCCCATTAAGAGATAGAACTACCACTGCAGGCCATGCTCTATGCTTTCAAAACAAAGCTGTGGCCAGCAAGAAAAAACTGGCTTTCCCCTTCCTTTACTACCCCGTCCTCATACTAATGGCTTTCTGGTATATAGAAGCAGGATTCCTTTCAACCCTAAAGAGGCCTGATGAGAAGCAATACCAGCCCCAAATCACATTGGAGATCCCTTTCTAGTCCCCTCTACCTAACTCCAGTTACTCATTCAGGTTCCATTTTCCTTCTGGATTATCTGTTCTTTTGCTTCTCAGTTTTCACTTGGAATTTTTTCTCTCCCTTTCTCCACTCCTGATTAAACAGCCTGACAAACTGGATTTTCTAACCTAAAAGACAAGAGGCCACTCCTTTGGCAACTCTCTGCTGCCCCCTCTTGTTGTAAAATGGAACAGGCTGCTGCTCTGGCCACAAAAAAAAATCTCATTTCAGGTTTCAGGAACACTCAGCATTTATTGAAGGCCTACTGTGTGCCAGGCACCGTGCTAGGTATTGGAGATACAACAGTGAGAAAACTCAGAAAAGAGCTTCCAGCACAGTGGGAAACAGAGGCGTTAATCAATGAATCATGTAAGTAAGGGTAATACCAGAACTCAAGCATGTGTTATGAAATGCAACGATGGGGGATTTGAGCTTATCAGAGAGGTCAAGGAAGGCTTCCTGGAGGTAGTGACACAAGCTGAGATGGAAGGACGAGTGGGATAAACAGAATGAAGAGGGAGGGGGAACATTCCAGAGAGTCGTAGCATGTGGTACAAAACACGGTAACTACAAAGGACCAGAGGAAAACCAGTGCAGCCAGAGGAAGAGCCGAGGACGGGCTCAGAAGAGGCTGAGGGGGTGCAGCTGGGTGAGCCGCAGGCCCTGGGGTGGTCCTAGTAAGAGAGTATGGCAGTTTAGAGTAAACGTGTTATGGTAGAGGCTGGGAGAGTGAAGAGATTTCAAAAAAACTTCAGAAAATACTTTCAGTATTTAGGAAATGTATCAAAAGAACTGTATGATGGATTGGATATCCATAGAGAGAAAGGGGCATGGGGCTCCTAGGATTATCCCTAGTCTCCTGACCTGCAGAAACGGATGGACATCGCAGCCACTAGCTGAGGCTGGAGGTGGCTTTTGTGGCCCATAAACTGGATACCAAGCAGACAGTAGATTATTCAGGCTTGGAGCTCAGAAGAGAGGTCTGGAGTGAAGATGGAAGTGTGTTATCTGCAGCCCCAATGAGGAGGAAACTACCTAGAGCAGTAGTTCTTAACTACAGAGTCAGACCCCACAGGGGAATTTGGGGGATTTTGCAGAGGTAGAGAAATGAGGGCAGGTATCTTACAGTGACTGTGGGATTGCCACTGCCATTCAATGGGAGGGGACCCGGGATGCTACATACCTTGTAAGGCACAGTACAGTTCACAGAGGAGAAATGGCCCAGGTCCCACATGTCATGAAAGTTAAAAACCTGTTTTAAATTATCTGTGCCTGGAAACTAATTTCATCTTCAAATTCCAGGCTTGTATTTCTTGCTAAGTTTCAATTTACATTGACTTTTCCAGGAATGTGAATTAAAGGGAGAGTGAACTGTTGTTTAGTATTGACGCAGAGTTTCTGACCATTTCAGAAAATCGCACCACTGCCCATGGCATTGAGTGCCAGCACACCATCGGTCTGTCAGTCTACAGTGCAGACTCTCCATACAGGGCAGCCATGGTCACAGTCAAGGACTCTACACAGAGGCACAGCATTTGGCTACTTCATTGTGCTTTCTATACGGCCAAGCACACACATATGAAAATACCCATTAAATCTGAGTGATTTTCCTTTATGTTACAAATAGGGCATTATATATTTTTAATTACATATTGTTATAAGAAGGAAGCATTTAAGCCCTAGCCAGTTTGGCTAAGTGGACAGAGTGTCAGCTTGCAGACTGAGGGGTCCTGGGTTTGATTCCAGTCAAGGGCACATGGGTTGCAAGCTCGATTGCCGGGAGCCGGTCCATGCTTGCTGTTTCAAGGGACCTGGCATATATGGCATACTGTTCTTAATATGTTTGCTCACCTTCTTGGCACTATGTGTTTTAACCAAGGTCACCTCTCTGAGAAAGGTTGTTTCCCCAGGTAGGGATTTTCCCCTGAAGTTAGGGAGGGAATAAAACCTCTTAACTAAGTGCCAGGTGGATAATTAATCACTTTAACTATGAACAATCATGCTTAAGCTACATAATCTTTACTCCCTGTAATGGAGATAAGAAACGCCCTAACCTTTGAAATAGAGATTGATAGGATTGGAATCAACTGGTATAAATACAGATGTAAGAAGACAGAACGAAGAGAGACAGAACTTAGGACACAGAACTTAGAACACAGAACTTAGAACACAGAACTTAGATTGAGAGAACATGGCAAAACATCCTGGACTGAACCTGACTACAGAAATTGGCAAGAGAACCTGACTAGAACCTGGTGACTGAACCTGGCTGGAGAACCTGGACAGAACCTGGCTGGAGAACCTAGCGAGGGAACATGGCTACAGAATCTGGCTGGAGAACCTGGAGAACCTAGCAAGAGAACAAGGACTCAGAACTTGGCTGGAGATACTAAGCAGAACTTCGCTGGAGATCCAGACCAGAACTTGGCTGGAGATCCTGGCTAGAGATCCCGGCTAGGCTGCTGATCAACTGAACGCTGTCTCTGTGTCCTTCCTTCTTCGCCGACTCCGTCCACACCTTTGGGGACCCCTGGACCCGCTGGGGTTGGACCCCGGCATCTGGCGCCCGAACAGGGACCCCTAGGTAAGCGCCCCACTCTCGGGATGGATAGGACTCCACCGTAGGAGAGGGTGGATAGTCTTCTCCGACTCCATCCACACCTTTGGGAACCCTTGGAACAGGATTCCCCTAGGTAAGCCCCCTCCATTGAGAACCCCCACACTCGGGACGGATAGGACTCCACCAGGTTACTGCAGACCCCCCTATAGAGGATAAGTAGGGTAAGAAGGTGGATAGTACAGAACTTAGATTGAGAAGATGTGCCATACTGAGTCTAAAGACATAAGACTCTGTATTGATATTTTAACACATATGCTTGCTAGCAGAGGAGTTAAGGTTACGCCCAGTCAGACAAAATGTTTTATACAAGAAGTATGTCCATGCTTTTCTGAGGAAGGAAAGGTGCCGGAAAGGTAAATGTAAAGGCATGGGAGGAGGTAGGCCCAAGGAGCCTTATCCTTAACCCCACTGCAGCCTTTCCACCCCAGGAAAGTGCAGGATTGGCAAGCTCTCCCTGGGGTGATAGATCAGGACTCAGGTAATAGCGGAAAGCGCCAATCCTACTCTTAAAATGGATACAAGAGAGCATTTGGGGTTTTTCTTTTTAATGCCTGCTTTTAAAAAATAAAAAAGGGGGAATTTGCCGGGAGCCGGTCCATGCTTGCTGTTTCAAGGGACCTGGCATATATGGCATACTGTTCTTAATATGTTTGCTCACCTTCTTGGCACTATGTGTTTTAACCAAGGTCACCTCTCTGAGAAAGGTTGTTTCCCCAGGTAGGGATTTTCTCCTGAAGTTAGGGAGGGAATAAAACCTCTTAACTAAGTGCCAGGTGGATAATTAATCACTTTAACTATGAACAATCATGCTTAAGCTACATAATCTTTACTCCCTGTAATGGAGATAAGAAACGCCCTAACCTTTGAAATAGAGATTGATAGGATTGGAATCAACTGGTATAAATACAGATGTAAGAAGACAGAACGAAGAGAGACAGAACTTAGGACACAGAACTTAGAACACAGAACTTAGAACACAGAACTTAGATTGAGAGAACATGGCAAAACATCCTGGACTGAACCTGACTACAGAAATTGGCAAGAGAACCTGACTAGAACCTGGTGACTGAACCTGGCTGGAGAACCTGGACAGAACCTGGCTGGAGAACCTAGCGAGGGAACATGGCTACAGAATCTGGCTGGAGAACCTGGAGAACCTAGCAAGAGAACAAGGACTCAGAACTTGGCTGGAGATACTAAGCAGAACTTCGCTGGAGATCCAGACCAGAACTTGGCTGGAGATCCTGGCTAGAGATCCCGGCTAGGCTGCTGATCAACTGAACGCTGTCTCTGTGTCCTTCCTTCTTCGCTGACTCCGTCCACACCTTTGGGGACCCCTGGACCCGCTGGGGTTGGACCCCGGCACTCGATCCCCCAGTGGGGCGAGGCAGGAGGCAGCCCATCAATGATTCTCTCCCAACATAATGTTTCTATCTCTCTCTCTCCCTCTCCCTTCCTCTCTGACATCAATAAAAATATTTTTTTTAAAAAAGAAGAAGAAGGAAGCATTTAAGCTGATAGAATGGTGACCCAGCTCAGAAAGACAAAGAATGCTGGGGTGGAGAAGCAAAGAAAAAAAAAGAGAATATTTAGGGAATGAATACACAGTTAACAATGTCAAATGTTACTGAGAAGTCAAATAGAATGAGGACTAGGAAATGGCTCAAACTTGTTTAGCAATCTGGAGGGTTTGGCAGTAGAGGTGTCACTCATAATTTAGCAGAAGCTGTTTAAGTGGAGAGATGGGGCCAGAGCAGAGAGTTGAGGAGTAAGGATGGGGTGAGAAGATGGAGGTGACTCTGCCATGCTTCTTGGACGATGTAGGTTATAAAGGGGCAATGATAGGTGATGAGAAGGTGAGCAGGGAGGTATACTCGTGTCTAAGGGAAAGGCTTGTGTACATACATTTGCTAGTATGACCGTTGTCTCTCCAGTGGAAACAGCCGATGCTGGCTCCCTCCACTCAAGGACCTTCAGTTGGTTGAAGTTGGCAAGACAGAAAGGGGAAGAAGGTAGGATCACAGGCTACACCCGGAGCTGGAGTCTGAGTTCAGAGTGGTCCCCCTCTTGCTGTATGCAACATTTTAGAGAGCCCATCAAATTCACCTCATTGGATTTTATGAAATTATGTTCAACTCTGTGTGTTCTGAATTAACCCCTCACATTCTAGCTCTTGTAAGTAAGTGAACAGGTAAGGGAGTAGGAGAGACTCCCCTAACTCCCCCTGTTGTCCCAGACAGAAAGGAGGTCATTACAAAATTATACAGAAATGCACTAATTCACAAAGCTAATCAATAATCGTAAGCCTATGGCTTTATTCATTCCCTCTAGGTAAAAAGGTCTGTTAGGTTTCTCCGATTCTGCTCCCCCCTGTACCTATTCTCCATGACTGTGTCTGCTAATGGAAAAGAGGTCCTGGAACCTGGGCAGTGTCCTCTGATTTCTCTAACCTCAGAGTGCACATCCTGCTACTTTTGCAGCTAAAGTTAGTCCCTGGTATAACTTGTGATCTGGTCCAGGGGCCCTGCAAGGGCCTGGGGATGCTCCATTGATGACTGGGTCACCCTCACTGCTCACTGGGAGTACACTTCTTGAGGAAAACCACATCATTTATGGTACATTGGGACACTTTTAAGAGTGACAGAGGGCATTAACTGGAGAGGATGCTGCGACGCAGGTGAAAACAGGGTTGTCCTGGACAAACGGGAGTGTACAATCGCCCTGTACCTAAGTCTCTGCCACATATTCTGCCAGATGTTAGCCAGGCCTCACCTCCAGCCTTTGCTGGTGGCCACTCTGCATCTTCACATTAAACAGACACATCCAAGCTTCTGAGAATACAGAAGCTTGGAGAGCAGACCAGAAGCCCCCTGCCTGGCCATGCCAGTCTGACCAATTTAATTATGCTAGACTGCATACTTTACCTCCAGACCTGCCTGTCTTAGTGGTTTCCCCAATTTATTAAGATATTTCTAACATCTCCTCTTCAAAATCTGACCCCCAGGCAGAATTTGGGGTTGACAAGGGAAAACATAAAACACAGGTCTCTACCTGCCTCCTCTTTTCTCTTAATTCTTTTTGCAGCAACACTTAGGCCAAGAGAGCATGAGGCTTTCTCCCCTTCCTTCTTCTAAGGCTAGTGACCAAGCTGTCACAGCTGGAGGGAGTCTCTTCTCAACAGGAGAAATCCATGAGCTGAATTCCTTAACTCCTATTATGTTAAAACAGGAGCTAGGGAAATGTACACAGTCCCCTCAAGAGAGCAGTCTGACTCTAGAAGGTTGTTCTTATCTTACAGGAAGTATCCTATTATGAAGGTCAAAGTTGAATACAAATGTCAAACTTTTCTCCAGTAACAGTCCTCCTAAACAGGTGGATACTCTGGATCAGGAGAGGGGACCGAAACCTACTCAAAAGGAAAGAAATCCTTTTTACCCCCAAAAATACCTCTATCAATTTAGCTTTTAAATCCTTGATAATCCCATTATTATTGCTTTTTATCTTTACATTAGCTCATCTGAATGTAAACATGATAACAACCCTAACATGTATAAATCTGTAGACAAACCACATGAGGCAAAACTGATAGAATGCAAGGAGAAAGAGATTAATCCACTATTTTAGTTGCAGACTCCAACAGCTCTCTATCGGAAATGGACAAATCCATCAAGCAGAAAATCAGTAAAGAAATAGTTGAACCCAACAACACCATCAATCAACCGGATATAATTGCCATCTACACACTACTTCATCCAACAACAATAGAATACACATTATTCCCAAGCTCACATAAACATTCAAGAGAGACCACGTTCTGGTCATAAAACACACTTGAACAAATGAAAAAGACTAGAAATCACACAATGTTTGCTCTTAGACCACAATGGGATTAAACAAGAAATCAAGAACATAAAAGTAACTGGAAAATCCCAAATATATGGAGATTAAACATCACACTTCTAAATAACACAAGTTGAAGAAGAAACCTCAAGAAAATATTTTGAACTAAATAAAAATTAAAACACAACTTATGAAAATTTATGTAATAGAGAGAAAGCTGTTCTTAAAGGTATATTAATAGCATCGAATGCATATATATTAGAAAAGAAAAAAGATCTAAGAGGCAGAGCAGCCTCAAACAGATTGTCAAACTGTAGCGGGAAGGCCGGGGAGGGGTGGGGGGCAGGAGGGAGGGGTGTAAGAGATCAACCAAAGGACTTGTATGCATGCATATAAGCATAACCAATGGACATAAGACACTGGGGGGTAGGGGAGGCCAGGGGATTGTCAAGGGCGGGGGAAAAAAGGGGACACATATGTAATACCCTTTGTAATACTGTAAGCAATAAAATAAAATGAAAAGAAAAGAAAAAAGATCTAAAATCAATAACCAAGTCTCCATCTTAGGAAACTAGAAAAAGAAGAGCAAATGAACTCCAAAGTAAGCAAAAGAAATGAAATAAAAAGAATTAGAGCAGAAATCAATGCATTGAAAATAGGAAATCAGTGAGAAAAATCAATGAAACCAAAAGTTGGTTCTTAGAAAAGATCAATAGAATCAATAAGCCCCTCGCCAGGCTAAGAAAAAAGAGACTGGACACAAATTATTGATATCTGAGATGAAAGAGGGGCTATCACGATAGGTCTCACGGACATCAAAATGATAACAAAGGAATACCATCAACATAAAAATATTATGTTAACTGTCATTATTTATTGACCATCCACCATGCTCCAGGCAGTATGTTGTGCATTTTACATGAATTCTCTTTAAAAATAACAAAACCCTTAAATAAAATGGAATTGTTATCTTCACATCAAAAATGAGAAAAGAAGCTTAAAGAAATTCAGTAATGATATCACAGATGTAACAAGTGGTGAAGATAAAGTCAGCCTGCCCTGACCGGTTTGGCTCAGTGGATAGAGCGTCGGCCTGGGGACTGGAGGGTCCCAGGTTCAATTCTGGTCAAGGGCATGTGCCTTGGTTGCAGGCACATCCCCAGCGGGAGGTGTGCAGGGGGCAGCTGGTTGATGTTTCTCTCTCATCAATGCTTCTAGCTCTCTGTTCCTCTCTTTTCCTCTCTGTAAAAAAATCAATAAAGTATATTTTTTAAAAAAGATGAAGTCAGCCTTTCTCTTACTGACTCTCAAACTCCAGGTCTTTCCATAACCATAGAATTTCTTAAGTAAATTAGGGGTATATCGTTTGATGATGGCATAGCTCACCCCGCCCTCTCCCTACCATAAATGCCACCATTATCTCTGCAAAGTATACATGTAAATGTATCAAACTCGACCTGCCTTTGTTCATCAAAAGAGAAATTCTTTTGCCAGTCTGAGTATCTAATAATAGTTTGACTAAAGTAAAACAACTTTGCCTCTTTCTTCCAAAGAATAATGTGATATAAAATAGAGCATGATGGGGTGAAAATTTTTCTCATGTACCAAGACTCACCATCCCCTACACCACCGACGCCATTACCAACCGCCATCTAATACACTGACTGCAGCCGAGGAAACCAACTACTTGCATGAGCATAATGGTGAACTAGCACCAAACGCCAATATTACCCTTGAAGAGAGAGCACTGAGTAAGTTTTATAAGATGAGCAAAAGCAGAAGTGACTTGGTTGCCGTGAAAAGCAAAAATGCTCATTTCAGCCTGGCCGGTGTGCTCAGTGGTTGAGCATCAACCATGAACCAAGAGGTCACTGTTAGATCCCCAGGTTCAGACCCATTAGGGGGTGTGCAGGAGGCAGCCAATCGATATTTCTCTCTCATCAATGTTTATCTCTCTATCCCTCTCCCTACCTCTCTCTCTCTCTAAAAGCAATAAAAACATTT
This sequence comes from Myotis myotis, assembly GCF_014108235.1. Classification (NCBI taxonomy): domain Eukaryota; kingdom Metazoa; phylum Chordata; class Mammalia; order Chiroptera; family Vespertilionidae; genus Myotis; species Myotis myotis. Next base: position 17,766,640 of record NW_023416335.1, read on the forward strand.
TTTTAATGCTCATTTCATCTTTATGCCTTCAACTCCTCTCCATATATTGGTGACCCAGAGAGTGTTTAGAAAACTGGATTTAGAGGCTAAAGTGGGAAGCTTGGGTAATACAGTGTGCATATTTGCCTTCATTTAAAATTATGGGACAATTTAACTAGGAAGTTTGCAAACTACTTAATGTCATGTATGAAAATAAAAGTTAAACTGTAGTTGCCTTAAGAATAAAGAGAATATGGGCCACACAAGCCAATGAGTCTCTGAAATTAGAATCTTCATAGTTACTGATCAAAGGGAGACTAAAGGGATTGTTTTAAAGCAGCAGTTCTCAACCTGTGGGTCGCGACCCCTTTGGGGGTCGAACGACCCTTTCATAGGGGTCACCTAAGACCATCGGAAAACACATATATAATTACATATTGTTTTTGTGGTTAATCACTATGCTTTAATTATGTTCAATTTGTAACAATGAAATTGGGGGTCACCACAACATGAGGAACTGTATTAAAGGGTCGCGGCATTAGGAAGGTTGAGAAGCACTGTATCCAGGAATGCGCACTATGGCAGACAGCTAAGTCAAATGACCCTGAAGCCCCCTTTAACCTCAACAGGTTTACAATTTTATGGTAACATGCAATTCACCCCAGAAAATGTGCATCCTGGGTCTGGGCACTGCTGGCTGGAGACAGCTGAGACGGATCTCTATCCTCCCGGAATCAGGCTTTAGCTCAGCATCAGCTAAGTAACAAGGATTGTATTTTACGTGAAGGTCTGTGGCTCTGACACTTTCAGACATCGCCAGATGCTGTATCAGTCCAAAGGCCAAGTGCTCCTGAAAGAGTAACTTGTGCCCATGTGGCTGCAAGAACTCTCTAACTGCATAATTCCTGTGAACGAATCATCAGAATTCACACCTGCAATTACAAATAGTTTTCCAATTTTAACATAAAACATCCTTGAAAACTTCGTCACAAGGCAAATGTCCTAAAGAGGATTTTATTTTCCCAAAGGCTTATGTTATAATTGGATATTCTGTTATCAAAGACTAAGCATCTCATAGCTCACAGGCACACATGGGAAACAACAGGATATAAAACCAACGATACATCTAGAAATTCCCATGACGGAACTTGGAGATTTTATATTAAGTCATAAAACATTAGTGGTGGAAGCCACCTAAAAGATCATCTGAGAGCTGTTCCCATTAACCGCCCCGCCCCCCCCCCCCCCCCCCACACACACACACACACAGACACACACACACTTAGATTGACCACATCATTACTTCCTGGGAAGCTTGATAAAGAGCAGAGCCCTGAACCTCATTTCCAGAGATGTTAATTTGTCATAGTGTGGGACACAAAATGCTGTCTTTTTCTTTTAATTTTTCCAGGTGATTCAGATGTACATTTAGATTGGAGTACCTCTACCAATGAAAGACAGTTCCAAGCCATGTTTCGACGTGGCCCCCACAGACACTTCTCACAGCTATGTTTTCTGATCAACTTGTATCATCTTGTATTTCTTTTCTTCCTTCCTGGCATCACTTCCCTTTTCCCCTCACTCTTGCTCTCCCTGGGGCTGTATCCCTAATAAAGTTCTAGTTCTAGGGAACCCTAGCTGAGACAAAGAGTGAACTGAATTATCATAACTATTACCCCACAAAGTAAGGAGATTCTATTAAAACTAACAAACAAACAAAAGGACTGCCCACTCTCAAAAGACTGTTGGGGCGGGTGGGAGGGGTGATCCATATAAATGACACTGGGTATTTTTCTCCTAGATTTACTGATTAAATGCCAATGGCTTCATCAGTAAATGGATGAGTCTGAGGAATCTGTATTTACTTCTTTAGCCATTAATGCCTCTGAGAGTGAATTATATCACTACCATTTGCACACTAAGATTTTAATCACTGCTCCTTACAAGCAACTGAAATACAGAGTTGCCAATGATTTGGATATCAAATTTAGATGTCTGTACTCAGGAAAGCGGAATATGCAGATGTCAATAACCTGAAGGATTAAATATTTATATTCCTGTGGAAGCAAAATATCTAGTGATCAATAATTTACTGACATCTTTTCTTCACCCAGCAGGAAAGAAATGAATAGGTGCATTTATGATTTTTATGCATCACAGTTGTGGTAAGTTGATTACATGAGGTTGGACAAAGTGTCAGAGAGGCCAAGAAGTTAAATGAATATGCACGTTAATTCTTCTCTTTAGACAGCTGCATCTATGAAAATAGATACCACTAAGACATCAAGACATCAATTCTATCTCCAAATCACATCGCAAATCTGCCCATTTCTTTCTTTCTCCGTTGTCTCCCTCCCTAATCCAGGGTACATCACTTCCACTTCTTTACTAGAAACTGTGATTGTTTTCACTTTCATATTCCAAGTCATTCTCCATGGAGAAGCCAGAGGGGTCTTTTCAAAACAAAAATCAGAACAGAACATAAATCAGATCACAGCAACCCTGCTTAAAACTCCTATTTTCCCACTGCACTTAGACTATATCCAAACCTGTTACCATGTCATATGGAGCCCTTTATCAGCTGACCCCTACCTCCCATTCAAATCTCATCGCATACTATCTTCCTTTGCACCCAAGGTTTTCTGCCACAGTGGCCTTCCTTCTGACCCTATCAAACTCCACCGCACTCTTATTTGCATCAGCTGTCCCCTATGCACAAAATTAATCCCCTCTATCTTCACAGGACTCTCCTCCCCCCTTTCAAGTCTCAACCTTAATGTTATATTCTAAGGGAGGCCTCCCTGGTCACTCTGTCTAAACCCAAAATGCTTATCCCTATCTATTACCATCCTACTGACATACTTCATAGGCTCCATGAGGGCAGAGCCTGTGTGTTTACCACTCTAGCCCCAGCAACTAGCATATGGCTACACATATACCTGCATAAATGAATGCAAAACAGACCTTGACATCAGCAAGAGACATTCTCACAAATATTGTATCAAATCACAAATATTGTGATTCTATCAAATCACAAATATTGTAGCATATGATTTCCTTTCAAAAATGGAGCGATGGGGAATTTCACACAGATCCAAACCACAAGTTCATCCCATATCCTACTCTATTTAAATAGCTATCTTCTGCCTAATAACCATTGTTTCTGAACAATGACTGTGTCTTCCTTTCCATTATCATTACTAGTAGTTTACTTCCTTTGGAGAGGTGTTTTTTCCCCACTAATAAACAAAATGTTTAATATTTCAAGAGATTTCCGGCACATGCAATAAGTCTATAACACAAAGCCAGTGGGGAGGGGGACACTGGCTGTTCACACGACTCTCCCTTGCAGCCCCATCTCTTAAAGGCCAGGAGACTCCAACCTGTGCCCCAGAACTAGCCAGATGAATTGAATATAAAATCTGTAAAAGAAAAAGAAAAAAAGGTCTGCTATACTTACTCTCCACTTTACATTGTTTTCATTTTGTTTTGTTTTTTTAATTTTTAAGAGCACAGAGAAGCATATCAGTTAAAGCTGCATCGTTTTAAAAGATGTGGTTGTCTTGGCTGAAGAATGGAGCTGCCAGCTTGTGTCAAAGGACTCCTGGGTGTCGGAGAGTCTGCCTAGAATTGGATCGGTGCCGGCAGGTCCATTGGCCCAGATTGCTGAAACCACAGTAATGAAGCCTGTCACTGCCTCCCAGTGCCCGCCAGAAGGAAAAAGCCTGACTTCTGGCACTGGTCACTCCTGTACTTCCTCTCAGATATTTTTATTGACCTCAGAGAGGAAGGGAGAGGGAGAGGGAGATAGAAACATCAATGATGAGAAAGAATCATCGATCAGCTACCTCCTGCAAGTCCCACTCTGGGGATTGAGCCTGCAACCTGGGTATGTACCCTGACCGGGAATCAAACCCGTGATCTTCTGGGTTCATAGGTCAATGCTCAATCACTGAGCCACACCGGCTGGGATCCTCTCATATTTTTAAGGTTCACCTGAGAAATGCTTTCAGATTTTCAGCCACTTTTGCTCTTCATTTAAACTTTATATAATCACATGCCATTGAAGAACAGAGAGGGTTAAAAAGGATGGGAGAAGGTGAGTCAGAAACAAAGCTTACAGGGGGGATAAATGGTAATGGAAAAGAAAAGAAAAGAAAAGAAAAGAAACAAAACTAAGAGAATTCTCAGCCATGACTGAACAACCCTTAAAATCAAACATTATGAGGCTTACTATAAAGGCTTTGTCCTTATATCAAACTAAACCTAGTAAAAGTCAGTTGATTTATTTTTTACCTGGAATGATTTAAAATCAAGTAATATTAATATGTAATTTTTTCATAGAAGGAAATGAGTACCTTAGCTAAAAGAAATATTAATGTCTTTGTACACTTAACACTCTCCCAAAAGGGATCTTGATAAAGCAAAGAGGTCTGGAAATTGGATAACTTATTAATAACTGTGCTTACTGTCTTTGTACTTAACTATCTCCTCAGACAAAATGTCTTTGTTAATTAAATTGTTATTTATATCATGTTAATACTGTTTGTAGCTTGAAAAGTGAAATCATTTTATCTGGCCAATGACACAGGAGAGCAGTGCCCTGCCCACCCACACCCTATCTCCATATGCCAGAGTCACTTACTCCCATTCCTTCATGTGTTTTCTTCTGTACGTGCACTTCAAATATATCTAAATAACATGCTTACCATGCTATTTCTTGGTTTTTCACTGTTAGATAATAGCTGTTGTCTTGCTGCTATGGAAGATGTAGATTTAACTCTCCTCTACCACCCTCTCCCCACACGTATTTGTCTGCCTTCCTCATCCATTTGATTAAGTGAGTAGCCAGGACTTGCATTATTACAAGTATAATTATTTACTGCTACACCAAAACAGTGCATTAGAGTCACATTTTATTTCGCAAAAATTTATTTTGTTTTGTTTTCAAGCCTCTGTGTGTTTATTTCATCCCATCCATCATGCTTATTCATCATATGGGCCATGAATGAATGGATGACTGAATGAACAAACAAATGAAATGTCTAAAATGAATGAGTAAACAAAAGAGTACTAGTAAATGCCTGCATGAAGCCTGGAAGAGGGAGAGATGAATAACAGGAGTCACTGTTTATCTAGCATCTCCAAAAGATGCAGGCTTACAGCCTCTGGTGTAGACAGTGTGGTAAGACGTGATAAATAGACCATGGGTTGCAGAATCAGGTTTGGGTGCATGCTATTATCTGGGCCTGTTTCCTCATCTCTAGGGTAATACACAGAATTGTGATTATTTTGATAAGAGAATACATGGAGAGTGTCTGGGTGCCTGGCAGAGTAGGTACCTATAATGACAATGATCATTATTATAATCTGTTGGGGACAGAGGAAGCTAATCAAGCTATCTCCTCCAACCCTCAAGACCATCAAAATACTTACTGTAATAATTCTAAGGTTACTAAGCAACCTTATGATTCTCACTCCGTTTTTTAACCAACTTGGTGTTGGGGAAGAGGTACCCTGAATAATGAACAGTAAGACTCCTGCTACTGTGAAGATGCACTAGTAAGTCAGCTTCTTGGCGTAAGCACAAATCTCATATTTAGATGGCACCATTCAGTTCATTAGTCTGACTAATGCTTGGTGATCTGAGACATTGAGGGGTGAGGATTCCGCCAGAGGACTGATCCTTGAGAGGCCCTGTCCGAACAGCTGGGCTCCCACTCCTACATCCCTCTCTTTTTAATTACACATTATCGCCCTCAAACACAGAAATCCCCAAGTGTCCTCTGAAACAAAGGAAGTGTCTATTGTGTTTGCTATCACTTGTTCTAAATGTATTTTATTACAAGTCTCTGAGAACTGGTAATCCATAGACAGTGTACATCTTTATCACTCAGCAGACCTTTCAAAACCAGAGTACCTTGTTCATTAACATGTCAGGCCACAGAATTTGCTACAATGCTGATTTCTGTTGCTCTGCTCATGACACTTCTGTGTCCACACACTCCTCTTGTATCCATAACCTCTTTTCTAAAAACCTTCCCCATAACTCATGTCCTTCAAGTAGTCCTCCAGAATGATACTACCCATTGCTGATCATTCCTTTACGCTAAGTCTTCTCCAAGGTTGAAAATATAATTTGGGCTGTATTAGCTCATACTTTTCCATTAAGAGAAATTTCTGGCTTCTACCACCCAAGTAAGTGACCTAGAACAAGCCCTTTACTTCAATGCCTTAATTTCTTCTTCATAAAAATAGATGTAATTCTTAACTACAAAAGCTATTTTGAAAAGCAAATGAAATTGCATTCAAGAAAGTGCTTGGAAACCAATGGGTAGGGGGAACAAGGAGGCTGCTCCTATGGGTGGGGCTGCTAGGACTCCCACCAATTATGTAGGATCCAGTTGTACGGCTGTTTTGTAATTGTCCCTTGAGAAAGACCAGCCAATGTCCTTCCTCTTCATGACCTTCAGACTTTATCAAGCTGTGCTAACATTTATATTCCTAAGGAAGTAACACATTTCAGTAGCTACTTTACTTCTTTCTCTCTGTGAGCCTATCCTATATAATAAAAGTCTAACATGCAAACTGACTGAACAGTGGAATGACCAGTGGAACGATCAGTCACTATGACACGCACTGACCACCAGGGGGCAAGATGCTCAACGCAGAAGCTGCCCCCAGCCCACAGGCCCCCGGCCAGTCAAGGTGGGTGCGAGTGGGGGCCTCCCCAATCGCCCTGCCAGTCACCCCACAGATCAGTCCTGATCGCCAGCCAGGTCTAAGGACTCTACCCATGCACGAATTTCATGCACTGGGCCTCTAGTATTTACTAAAATTCCTAATTAGAAGCTCACCTAAAACATAAGCAGTTCCCTGCCCTAACCACTCATTCTTATCAAAAAAACTCCAACCCCTCCATGGTACACACATTTCAAGAGAACTGTTTAAAAACAGAGTTGTGTTTTGAAATCACAACAGTGACCGTAACTAACACTAACTTTGGTAACTCTATGGACTTTTGGTTTAAAAAATAATTTATTCACTTGTGACTGCTTAATTTTTGTTTGAGGGAATTGTTAATGTAGGTAAAGCCTTGCATTTCACAACTGGCTCAAACCAGACTCAGCATTCATCATATTTCACTGGTGAAAGTCCTTATTACCTCCATATGTGTTTCTATTGAGTAAATGAATCATCTCTAGGAAGAAGGAAAAGAAAGTAGGCTGCAAAGAAAACAAACAAACTAAAAATATATTTTGGTTTACAAAAGCTTCAAAGTCACATAATCCTTTGGGGTTTCAATTTCCCTTAATTAGGTCAGCTTTTGACACCTGAATCATTTTCCCTGCCTTTTCTTTTTCAATCCTGCAGCACCAAAGGCCCATTTGCAGTTTTAAGTGACCTACTTACCAGTAATTAGAATTTGGAACCCTCAGCCAGAAAAGTGTGTTGTCTTCATTCTGTTTTGCTCAACAGATCTTACTAATGAACCGAATTTCTAATTCAGTCTGTTTTTTAAAAAATCCATACATCCTAAGCAATTCCAAAATCCAAATGTCCAGGTTTAATTATACTCATGAGTGTACATTCAAATATGTTATCAGATGTCAGGGAACCTTGGTTCTCTGTGCAACTCTGCTGCTAGCTCCTACATAGTCCTGGCACATCCCTAACCTTCCTGAGCCTTGGATTTCTCACCTTTACAAAGAGGAGTTTAGACTCTCTCATGTTCTTTATGGCTCTAAGTCTCTATGAATGCTTCCTGAGTACCTACCATGTACAAGGCACTCTGCTAGATATAGGAAGCAGGGTAGGTACTAAGATGAATTGATGTTTCCCTACCTTCAAGAACTTTATATGCTACTGGGGAAGAAAAGGTCATACAGGGCAAAACCAAATGCCGTAGTTACCTTATTTGTGATTGGCATTGTGCCTGGCATATTGTAGCTGTTCAATTTAATGACATAAGAGAGATATAAAATACTCTGTGGCCATTTAGAGAAGAGAGGCTACGTTTAATGGAGGAGAATCAGATGGTTCACAGATGTTATTTTGGGTTAGTTTTTAAAAAGCCATTCAACTTTCTGTGGCTCCCTGATACCATCCCCTAATTTGATACAAAATCTTAAGCCAACATTTGAGGTTCCCCATGCTGTGGCCCCAATCTATCCTTCAATCTTTATATCTCTCTCTTACACAAAACTATGCTATAGCCTTACTGTACTTCATGTATCAACCATAAATTTCTACCCTCATGCCCCTATTCATGCTATTCTTCACACTGAAATAGCCTCCAACCACAATATAATCCAATTCCATTATCCCTCAAGGCCCACTGCAAATTTCCTTTTTTATGAAGGAGGTCCTGGAAAGCCTTTCCCTCCCACTCATCACCGAGGAGCCCTGTGTTCCTAAAGGCTGCCGGCATCTTACTAACTCCTCCTAGCTGGGTGTGGTTACCCTTCCATCCCAGCATGACATATAACCAGCCTAAAGAGCAGTGAACACTGCTTGAAATCTTAGTCCTACTTGAAATCTGATGCTGAGCAACCTTTTTATTTTTATTCTTGATTAATCTGACCAATGAAATAAAGAACATTGGGCTTAGCTTATGCCCAATTAAACATCTGTTATGGTCATCAAAATCTCTTGGCAATTATCATGTGACATTCTGAATTGCTATCAGCAATATTATCCACCCAACTCCCTATATAGTAAATTCAGTAAGCATAAATTTACTATTTCCTAGTAAGCATAGGACCCAACGGTGAAAAGTGAGAAAAAACATCTCTTCTCCTCCATCAATACCTGTGGCCCAGCCAATCACCTCCATGCTGGTCAAGCTTATTTATCATATTTGCTAAATGCACAGGCCTTCCACGGAGCAAATGCAAAGGAAATCAGGCATGCTGAAGTGTTTTCTAGGGGATTCCACCATCTCTTCTTTGGAAAGTAAGCAGTCATGCAGCTTTAGAGAAACAAACAAAGGCAGAAAGGCAAAAGCCCCACTTACCATAGAAGAGGAATGCTCTGGTCATGGGATGATGTAGATAGGTCCGGTTGATGGTGAAGAAGCAAGCATCTTCTCCGCACTGGCCCACCCTGCCGGTTTCCCCAGTCAGTGGGGACCACCAGAGCATGATGGGGTAGCTATCAGTTTCCAACATTTTCTTCCTATTCAGGATCAGAGAATCTTTCTTAGGGAAAGGGTAGAGTTGTGTAGGCTCTTCCTCCATTTTTGCATGTCCATCTCGCAAATCGGAACTTTTAAACTTCTTCCTTTCAAATTTTCCCAGCTCAACTACTACCTAAAAGAGGAGACAGATATTACCAGAGTTAGACCATTTAATTGCCTTTTGCACGTCTCCCATCCATCTTGATGATTTAGGCCCTTTATTAGGGTTCTATTGCTGCTGTAACAAATTACACAAACACAGCCATTTAAAAAAATGAACAATAATTATCCTATCGTTCTGGAGGTCAGAAGTCTAAAACCAGTCTCACTGGGCTAGCCAAGGCATCAGCAAGGCTACGTACAATGTTCCTTTCTAGGACCTCGAGAGAAGGGATCCATTTTCTGGTTTTCCTATCTTTTAGAGCCACTCACAATTCTGGGTTCACAGCCCCCTTTCTCCACCGTCAGTGCCAGCAATGTTGCATCTCTCTGACACTCCTTCTGTTGTCACATCTTTCTCTGAGCACAGCCAAGCAAGGTTCTCATTGGGCCCACACAGATAATTCCGGATAATCTCCTCCTCTCAAGGTGTGTCACCTTAATCCCATCCACAAAGTCCACTTTGCAAGGTAACATATTCTCAGGTTCCAGGGATTAGGGCAAGGACCTAGGCTCTAAAATATCCACCAACAAGGCTGCTTAGTCCTACTGAACACATAGCAGATACGTTTCTCCTCTGTTTCATAGGCATATGTAGTTACTTTTGTCTCAATGATGAAAGTTCGATGAAACGGCAGCACTTTTGGAGAGCAACTATTGGTGAAGAAGCACCAATAGTTTTGACAGCTCTCATAGAGGAAATGCAAAAGAGAATCATATGAGAGTCAGGGCTATTACCTGGCTATGAAATGAGATGAGATTCTAGGGAACATGAGTTGAATTTCCAAATGGTTTTTCATTATTATGTGTCACAACTAAATGTATCATAACCTGGGTCTTATATGTCTAATGATACCCACTATGGCATCGGGATGGTGAAGTGGACCATGAGCACTGGGCTCCCTCCTATGTAAAAACAAGTTTGTGTTTATTTCAGATAGTCTGGATCACCGGAAAGCTAGGCCATCAGTAACAGTAATGTGAAGGGCAGGTGGGCAGAGTGGAATAAGTGGAATAGTTGCTCTCCAAAAGTGCTGCCGTTTCATCAAACTTTAAGGGGTGATATTGATATTGATAGAGCATTAAAAAAATACTAGAGGCCCAATGCATGAAATTCATGCAAGGAGCTCGGCCCCCGCTGCTGCGGCTTCATCTGGAAGGTTGCCCGGAAGGTAGTCCAGTCTAATTAGCATATTACACTTTTATTATTATAGATATCAGAGAGGACATGACCTGTGTTGTCCTCTCACTCTCAGCAGTCAAGGGTAACACCTTCTTTATGCCCACAGATGTGATATAGAGTTTGTAACTCCCTGGGGAGGGTCCATGACTTCCACTGGATTCCCTGAGGGATGTAATAACCAAAAAAATGTTAAGAGCCACTGAGTGAACACCAAGTAGTGTTCAGTAGAAGTAGTATTCCAAAAGGAGAAAAAATGATACTGGCTTTAATAAATCATGGGTTTTTATGATTTATTAAATCATAAAAAATGAGGGTTCTCCACCTCCCCCTGCTCCTGAGGGGCAATTGGGGCAGCAGCCGCCACTCGCACCCACTGATGGTGCCAGCCTCAATCACTCTGCACCATCAGCCATCAGCACATGGGAGCAGCAGCGGCAGGAGTGGGGCTGCTGGCAGACAGGGGACCAGGGGCCATGGTGGGAGGGGCTGGGCAGAGACATGGAGGATGGACCGAGACCCGCCCCTGTACCCATCACAGCCTCTAGGCCCACAGTTCCTTTCAAGGTGCACGAATTTGTGCACTGGGCCCCTAGTAACATAATAATGTGCCTCTTCCCCAGGAGCTTGATGGAGCAGAGTTGACTCATAGCCAGAAACTATATTTTCACCCAACCTTCACTTCGAATGTACAACCAACAACTTAATGACTTATAGAAAGCCATGAATATAGCTCCTAAGACAAATTTTTCTCTGTTTCTCATCAGTGTCTATAATGTGAAGTATAAGTTTATTTTCAAATAATAAGGATTGCTTTAAGGAGAGATTTTCTGCCAAACAGCTTTTATCCCTATCAGGTGGTAGAAAATATGGGGGATAGAGGAACATATTACAGAAAATCATGAGAAGAAAATCAGCCAAATCCAAAATCTGGGAAATTCAAAAGGACAAAAGACCCAGTTCCTTCAACAAATCCATGACATGGCATCAAAGGTGGAGCAAAAGAAATTTTTATAGAAAAAAAATATACACACAAAACTTGCAACACGCCAACTAAATGCCATGTGTGGGATTTGTTTACCTCACATTCAAACTAACCCATTATAAAAAAAAACTTTTTTGATGCCCTAGCCAGTTTGGCTCCGTGGATAGAGCAGCGGCCTGCGGACTGAAGGGTCCCGGGTTTGATACCGTTCAAGGCACATGCCAGCGTTGCGTGCTCAATCCCCAGTATGGGACATGCAGGAGGCAGCCAACCAATGATTCTCTCTCATCATTGATGTTTCTATCTCTCTCTTCCTCTCCCTTCCTCTCTGAAATCAATAAAAATATATTTAGAAAAAAAACTTTTTTGAGATAATCAGGAAAGATTTAACACAGCATGGGATACAGATGGTACTGAGTAATTATTAATTTTTGTTGGGTATGACAACAGTTATATGGTTATTCTGAATTTTTAAAAGTTACCATCATTAGGGAATCATACGAAAGTAAATCCAGGGGAAGTGATATGATGTCCTAGATTCACTTCAAAATGCTCCAAATGTATTCAATAATTATGTCTGCAATTAAAAAGTAAGTAAAATTTAAAAAATAAAGATTATATATATACAGCATATCCCCAAAAATGTATACACACTTTAAATGATTATAAAGTCAATGTTTATTAACATACAGCTCATTTTCAAAATTTAAAAGAATCTACAGAAATGAATATTTTTTGTCAAAGCCTGTTTTCAAACTGATGACCATTCTGATCCAGGTGCTGCTGATAATGCGAAGCAATGGAACCTCAAACATCAAGAATCATTTTGTTCGGTATTTGTGTGCATCCTCAATTCATCGATTGTTGCTGTTTTGTTCCGTAAACTTTATCTTTTATGTATTCCCCATTAAAAAAAAAAAATCTAGTGGCACTTTGGGATAAATTTTCTTTGTTCAAAGCTTAGTCTGGCTTCACCCATTCTTTCAAAACAACTAAACGTGAAAAGGAGTGAACATTGAGTTATCAGCTGTTAAAGTGTGTATACATTTTGGGTGTGTGTGTGTGTGTGTGTAAAGAATTTATAGGTTGTACACACAAAATATACTAGTAGTTAAATGTGAGTGGAAAACAATGTCTCAGATGAATGATCTCCTCCAGAGAACCACAACGGTTTGGCTTAACTATAGGTCAGCACAGCATTTACATGTTTAGGTAATTTGTTAATTATGTTATGAGATCTGTTATGGGCTGAACTGTGCCCCTCCCAAAATCCATATGTTGAAGCAGTACCCCCCATGCCTAAACCATAGGAGATAGGTTTGTTAAAGAGGTAACGAAGTCAAAACAAGGCCCTCAGGGTGAGCCCTAATCCAATACTACTGGTGTCCTTATAAAAAGAGGAGATGAGGACACAGACAAGGACGGAGGGAAGGCCATGTGAAGCACAGGGGGACGATGGCCATCCACAACCAGAGAGGCCTCAGAGAAACAACCCTGCTTGCTGACACCTTGCTCTTGGACTGCGACCCTCCACAGTGAGAAAGAAATTTCTGTTGGTTATGCCACAGCGTGGTACTTCATGATGGCAGCCCTAGCAAACTAATACAGAGCCCACAACGTGATTTTTTTTTTAAATGTATCCTTCCTCTACCCTACCAACATAGCAAATTATCTGCCTAGCCTGCAAACCAGTAATGTCAGAAATGGTCCTAAATACACCGGCATTACATATATTCATTTTTAGTGTTTAAAAAAAAATAGCAAAGCAGTCAATGTATCAGGGAAGACTGGGAAACAGCCCAAAGCACACTGTTGGTGGCAAACTGAAACCAAGATCCAGATGAAGGTTTAGCTCCAGTAGCCATACCTCCTGTCGCATTCCGGAAGCTTAGACCTATGAACCAGGAGGTCATGGTTTGATTCCCAGTCAGGGCACATGCTCAGATTGTGGGCTCGATCCCCAGTAGGGGGAGTGCAGGAAGCAGCTGATCAATGATTCTCTCTCCTCACTATCTCTCTCTCCTTCTTCCTTTGTCTCTGAAGCCAATAAAAATATTTTTTTAATGTCACTTTGGAGCAGAAAGTGTAGGTAATTATTATTATTGGTAAATGAATAATAATAATAATATTCATTTTTCAGATAGGCAAAAAATATATTTTTTGGTGTGCCACAGAATATTAGTAACTGGTTTATTGTGCCATGAGATTAAAAAAAGTTGAAAATCTTTGGTCTGGTAAATACATCAAGAATGACAGAGTTATTGATGCAGATGTCTGTGTTCTGCAGAACAGCTATCTTGTTCTCAAAATAGCCACTGATTCCTCAAAAATGCTATCTTTCAGACGTGATCACAATAGGGGACTTTGAGAAAGCCATCCAATTTGACCCGATAAGACAGACTGAGCTCTACTTTCCTCTAAAACTATACCCTACAACAGTCACACACTGATCCCTAGTCACTGATTTTGTTTCCACCTGACACATCCACTCACTAAATCTCACTTTCATCGGTTAAAGAAGAATTTCCAGTGCCTTAGACAGGAAACCCTGATCCTGAGAGATAAAGCAAAAAGTAAAGTTCTTGGAGAGAACAAGGTGGGGCAGGAATGGTGGCGAAGGTCCAGGAATCAACACTGCACAACCCAAATTCTGGGTACCTGGAGTGTGACAAGCAGAAAGATGGTCGCTGTGATGCACAGGCAAGATGCCAAAAGCTTCCTCCTCTGAATCCGCACCATGCTGCCCTGCCCTGGGTGGGCTGACAGAGGGCGAGCCTGGTTACCAGGTGTTCTCTCGTCGGCCCACAGCCTGAGACCATTTCATGTGGAGGAACCATCTGGGTGTCAATTTCCTCCACTGCCATTCCTGCTGGGACCTGGTCTCCATGACGGACTGAGATCAGAGGTTCCGAGTGGGCCTGGCTTGGCATTGAGAGGGAACAGCATGCAGTCTTCTTAAGCTATCATCAGAGCAGCTGGAGATTCTTCAGACCAGAAGGCATCAAAAAAACTCTGTAATAAACAATTCATCTTTTAGCCATAGTGCAGACTTAATAAATGTCTTTCATGGTTATCATGTAAAAACCCAAAACTTTAAAAGGAACCTTTGAAATCATGAAGTCCTCACTCATAGATAAGGAGACCAAAACCAGAGAGGTGAAGTGACTTGCTCAAGGTCATACAGCCCATTGGAGCACAGTGACAGGTCTACAAACAGGTCTCAAGTCTGAAATTCTGTTTCCACTTCATTTTCTCTTCCTCCAGAAGGTTGAATTCCAGAAGCCATTTACAAGTAATCCCTTCCTTCTATCTAGGTTTCAAAGGAAGAGAGAAGTGGAGTCGAAATTATCAGTCCTAAGGACTATCCACCCACTCCTATAAAAATTAGGAAGAAAAAATAAATAAAAGTTCAGGCTTTGATCAAAAATAGATAATGATCCATTGGCCCCCAACTCCTCCCAAGGAAAATAACTTCAGCCACAACATAAAGAATTATGATTATTGGTTTATGTGTTTCATCTTTAATGGTACATGTAATAAAGCAGTGGGTTATGTAGGCAATGTGATTCTCTGGAAGTTTTGAAATAAGACTTTCATCTATCTGAAATGGATAATATTTTCAAAAGTTTTAGAAATGAACTAAGTCCCACAGAACACCTTTTACGCCCAGGGGTCTGTAAGTCAAATGCCTAGGGCAAGTGACACTGTGGAGTTCAGAACAGAGCAAGGATCGCTCTTCCTCTAGACCAGCGGTTCTCAACCTGTGGGTCGCGACCCCTTTGGCGGTTGAACGACCCTTTCACAGGGGTCGCCTAAGACCATCCTGCATATCAGATATTTACATTACGATTCTTAACAGTAGCAATATTACAGTTATGAAGTAGCAACGAAAATAATTTTATGGTTGGGTCACAACATGAGGAACTGTATTTAAAGGGCCAGAAGGTTGAGAACCACTGCTTCTAAACTATAGAGCATTGCTGAAAAAAAAAAAAAAAAAAAGTAGGTTTGCTTGTATATTTCTCAGCTATAAAATTAAACATATAATTAGGAACCTAAAAATGATGTAGAATTCAGGTTAAAAACTTTGGTCTTAAAGGTATGCTCTCCTCTCGTGGATCTACCTTGATTTACTTTTAAGTCCAATATTTTTTCTCCTCTTAGCAACAAAATGACTTAGTCTAAGAAATTGTGAAAAGTACATTTTTCTTCTTTCATCCATGGAATTCCTGCAACCCACAGTGATGAAGAAAATGAACTCAAGAGTCAGTCTGTGGGGATCCAAA
Organism: Myotis myotis; assembly: GCF_014108235.1. Lineage (NCBI taxonomy): Eukaryota > Metazoa > Chordata > Mammalia > Chiroptera > Vespertilionidae > Myotis > Myotis myotis. Next base: position 17,782,407 of record NW_023416335.1, read on the forward strand.
TCTCAACTCCCCAGCCAGTTTAACCTAGCCTCTCCATGACTGAATTTACAAAATGTAGATAATAATGCTACCTAATCCAAGAGTTACTATGCCAATTTAATGTTACAGGGTGTGGGACTGAGCCATGGAAGGGTTACAGAATGTTACAGAATGTGCTAAGGGGAGAAAATGGGACATGAGAAATTGAATGTGCTGGGAGGGGGGACTGACGTATGGAGAGGGATTGTGTCAGGATATGGAGAAGGATTGTATTAGGGTTAGGAACCATGAAAGAAAAATTGCTAGATTGTCTTAGAAAAACAATGTGTTATGATACGCTCCAGCCAGGTGTGACTCTGTTTACCCCCCTTTGTTCTTATGAACTTTCTGTGAACTTCTAAGGTAACACTGTTTTGCTATAAAGGATCATACTGCACCCTTGATCTCTACCACATGCTGCAAACCTTCCCAGAGGGGGAAGGTGCGGGCTGTGGTCAGCTGGCCAGCTTAATAAAAGGCTTTTAAATTTAAATTCTGAGTCGGTGGTCTATCTCGTTGAGCCAACCCATAACATTTTATATAAGACTGCTAAAACACTTGCTTCACTGTCTGGTACACAAATGTCCAATAACTCTTCGCTACCTTATTTTTTAATATTATTATAATTTTTATTATTATATCTTGAAGTGGATGTTGGAGCCAGCAGCAAGAGCACTGTACAGCTCTGCTGGTCTGACAGGCTCTGACTCCATGTATTCTTCTCAATTCTCCTATCCGACTACGCCAGGGCAGGTCCTTCTCGAACACTGCCTAGTGTACAACTGTTAGGAACTTAGTCCAAGTTCCTCCTTTATCTTCTGCTCACTAGACACAGCTCAATTCTCAGCGGCGGGGCAGACGGAGAAGGCATGATTGGTAGTGGGTATATAAGAATGAGTCTTTATTGCAGAAGCCAGTGGTCACATAGCCATCAGACAAGAACAGTCCCTATAGCAAAGTCTATACAGGCAGGCAGCCGGACACCGGCTGGTAAATACGTATCTTTCCCATAAAGCAACATCAGTCTCTATACTCACAGCTATTATTTGAGCAGCCGCACGCTGCCTCTAGAGTCTAGAGACTCACCACCTTACATTGTAGCAGCACCTGAGCTCTCTGGCTGAGGAGCTTCTCCTGTCTCTCCTGTCCCGCTGCTCTCTCTAGCAGACTTCTTCACACACTCCATCCGAGCTGCCGTCTCTCCATACTCCAGCCTACTAGCTGGTCAGTAACCTACTTTTACACCATTTAGACAAAGAAGGCTTGCCAATAGTTACATCAATCATACTGGCTACTGCAGAGCACAGTGTAACATGTGTTGCACCCACTCATGGTATCTTGGCCTGATTAGGATTCCCAGGCTCAGAGTCCTTGGACATTCCGATTCGGCTCATGCCCAGAGTGGCCTTTGGCCATTCTGATGTACTGATAACAAGGCCTCTGTGCTCCAATTGGCCTTGACCATCCGGGGACCCTGGCATGGTTCCCACGGTGGAAAATGAAGTTGAATTCATATAAAATATGTTTCTGCCCAATCAATAGGAACATCAAAGGAGCAATACTCACTTTGCCAAGAAAGAGATTGCAACTATCTGTTGAGTGGCCTATTATGAGTAAGGCCCTTCCTAGACACCCAGCATGGGTGAGCTTATTCAATCCTCTCAACTCAATGAAGAAGCAATGACTGTCCTCACTTTTAAGGGTGAAATGGAATTTGAAGGAAGTAAAGTAACTTGCCCAAGACTAACCTTTATAAGTACTACAACCGGAAATCAGTCGGACTCTGAAGTTCTCAACACTAAGACTATAAAATTCCTACCAGATAATGCCAACACTCACAGATTATCTGCCTGAATCACAGAGGAAAAACAAACAAACAAAAAAACCTACGTAGAATAGCTCTGTCAGTTGGTATACCAGAGAAAAAAGTAATAATCTGTAAGAACCTGAAAAGCACCTCTCCTTCTACTCAGTGGGCCTTACTAGCTATTAACTACATAGAACATGGAGCTAGCCTTTGGGTTCCAATCCTGGCTCTGTCATTTTACATAATATAAATTTGGACAAGTCACTAAATCTTTCTAAGCCTCTGTTTCTTCATAGCTAACTATCATTATTTCCCTTGCATAGCAGAAATATCAAGTTATCATTTTTTATGCAAAAGCAGCTTATTATAGCCATAATTAATATAACCTAGATTAGGTAATGAAATAACATTACCACCATAAGTGGGTATAAAACTATATCATTTTTTAAAGATTTTTAGATATATCACTCCCCACAACCTTACTGATCACCATCATATAAAGCAGGCAAGGTGGGTATATTCTCAGTTCCCACAAATAAGGACACCAAGTCTTGGCGAGTTTAAGTGATTTGACCAAGATCATAGCTTTTAAAGGTTGAAGAGGGTCTAGAAATCAGGTCACCTGACTGCGAGATCAGTGGAAAAGAAAGAGGAAAAACAGTGTCGGTCTGTTAAGAGTACACAAGAGTCAGGAATACGGGAAAACAAAAGATGGAGAGAAAATGTGAGGACGTAGCCTGGGATATTTTTACAGCTACCACACAGCTCAGGCCTAGCCTAGGGGCTTTTAAAGTCTTTACATGGCTGTATGAACTATGACAGAAGAATTTAAGGTTACAAAGTCCCTTCCATCCAAAGACCCTCAATTGCGGTTATATACCCAAATCCGAAAATACAGCAGGGTCTCAGGGACCAAGCTGTGGTTAAATGCCCACTTCTAAAGAACACAGCCAGCTAGTGTAGATGGAATTATGATTGACAGCATGCAGCCATGAACCAGGCCTTGAGGCATATCAATCTAATTTATGGTATTAATTCCCCAGGAGCTTGTCATCAAGTCAGCCATCCCCCAACTGGTGAGACAGATGGGCTTGCAAAGAGCACCGTGAAGGCCAGCAAGCTCCAATGCAATGGGACCCCGAGAGGAGAGCTCCCTTCTGTCTCCTCACTGCACGCGGGGTGAATCTGAGTCCTCCAAGAGGGTGCCCCGGAGCACGCCTTTCCAGATGGAACGATGTGTGTTTGCTCAGACAGTCACCCATGGTAGACAACATGTGAACGGTTCTCAGTCACCAACCCTCTTGACCTGGAGCTAAGCTCCTGACATGCACTGTGTGTGCAGCTGGTGTGCACTGCCTGGGGCTGCCCATCTGCTGCCCAGAGAGGGAGCTGGAGCTGAGTGTGACTACTCCTATCTTACACGTGCTATTCCATCCAAACCAGCAACACTTTCACCCTAAAATAATTCTACATTTCTCCACTTTATTTTGAATTAAAATGCACAGAAGAGAGCAACTGAATATCTTAAAGTGAATTCGCAACGTGAGGATGCCAGCTTCAAATTTCAGCCATGTGGGCTAGTCCAAGGTGTAGGTTAAGGGTCTCAGAATGGGACTGAGAGACGATTTCTGTCCTGTGCCCCTGGGTGTTAAGATGAGAAACCACCCCCAGGCAGTTTCTATGTCTGGCAAAGGAACGAGGTAGAGCAGGAGGCAGAGCTCTGAGGAGACTCCTTTGATCTCTCTCCTCTAGTAACTGCTGAGTCCTTGTGATAAGAAGAGACTGTCTTAACTGAGCATAAGGTTCTACCAGGTGGTCTTTAGAAGGAATGTATCTAACTCCCAGACTTAAATTATTCACACTAAAGTATAATTTCTTAAGTAGCTTTGACTCTCCCAAAATATGTTTTCATTTATGATGCATAAATCCTCAGAGCACCCCTGGGATGGTGGCCGTCGGGAGAAGACAGGTGATGCGGTAGGCTTGATGGAAAGGTCTAAGGGCCTTTGGACAACTCTCCAGGCACTTTGTAACTACTGCCCTTCAACTCTACTTGTCATCATTAACACTCCTCATTTATTCCTACTTGGTTACTCCGAAAGCCTGGTAACTGATGTTCCCACCACTCTGACCCCTTGCACTCTCCATTTAGCTGGAGTTGTTTCTGTAGTGTAGATTGGCTCTCTCTCCTCTGATTAAAATCCTTCAATGGCTTCCCCAAGATTTCAAGATACATCTTGAATAAATCTCATCAGTTTAGGAAATAACACAGGCAAGCTCCCCACCCAGCAGATCTTTCCCTTCCCCCTCTTCTTTCCCCAGGCTCCTCACCTTTACCTTTCTTTCTCCCAAACCCCCAGGGCCTCTTCTTTTGCCTCTGTAAGTTTCTAAATAAACTTTCCCTTATAGTTTGAAACAAAGAAAACAACACTCCCTGGACCCCTCTTCCCTTCTCTAACTTCCTTTCCTTTCCCCACCACACATGCCCTTTGTTCCTGCTATTCTTGGAATGTAGTTTCCAGTTGTGTGCTCTGGTCTCTACCTACATCCATACCTCTTTCACTACCTTAGCCATTCTCCAAGACTTTCAAGGCTGCACACTTTGGGAAGCCTTACTCCTCCCCAATACCAATTCCAGGAGATCTAGATCCATATCCTCGTGTGCTTGTTTCTACTACAGCAGTAGACAGATGCAGGAAGCTGAGGGATTTTAGGACACTATTAAAGCTGCTTTACTGGGTGCCTATCAGATTAATTGTCGAACATTAAAAAGACGACTTTGTTCCTTTGCAGACTTCCTTGGTGCTGCAACTGTCCCTTGGGCACCTGACAAACGTGTGATGGTTCCACAATTTCCACTTTCACCCAATTTTCTTTATCACCATTTATTTGTGTTCATGTGTTCCTCACTCTTTTTTAATGGACTTCATATTTTGCTGAGCACTCATTTTTATGTAAACAGTGTTTTGAGTTGCAGATTTCCATCTGGCAAGGTCATCCTCTTCAGCCAAGTACACATTTCAGGCAAGACAACTAGAGAATAATGAGAGAGAAAGGGGTACTGGCAGCCAGGTGACGACTCAAACAAAACAGGTGATTAATGGGGGGACAGAAGTTGTAGCCCAAACACCTTCACATTTCTATTACGGAACTGAAGGTGATGTCATTCTTAAATTCTAGACACACAGCAAAGCACTCAAATCACGTAGTGCTAATACACCCTCAATTAGTGAATCTATTTCATATAGAAACTAAATAAAAATATACTCCCAAACAAAACAAAATGACTGACATAAAGCTCCAAAGAGAAGGACTCAGGAGGCCTAGGTTTTTTAAAGTCACAGGGGCACAGACTGAAGATTCCATATCAGGAAGAACTGAGCCAGCGCCTCAAGAACAGGGCTCTTTCTCATCTTTGTCCTTCGAAGGTCTTCTTGTTGCTGTTCTTTCTCCAATAAGGGCTTATGGTTACCTGTTACAACTGTCCTATTTGGCCCATCTGAATCAAAAGCTCTCATCTGCTTTGATCGTTGAAGTAATCATGAATGAGGACCCGATTAAATAACACTGACCTAACAAGGCTAACACTTCACACGCCTACAGACAAAGGGCTGGCCCAGATGATCTCAGGTTTCGTCCTGAAATTAAGCTCTCTGATCCCATAAATGGTGTCCAGGAGCAAAACTCTCCAAGGAAGAAAGATTGATCAATTAAAGAAACACCAACCAAGACAATTTGTGTCAACATAAACTAAGATTTCTGGAAATATAAAACAATAAATACTTCTATAGCACAAGTTTAGGATTACTTGATCTCCGTTCTCCTTTTTAGTAATTCAACATTAACTTTTGAAAACACAAATTGCATTATCAAAGAAATAAATATCTGAAAAAACATTGTATATAAAAGTTGTTTTTAATTTTTAAAACTCATGTTCAGGAATTATAACAAACGCTCATTGCAGAATGCTGTTAATTGAATTAGGTATTGCATTTCTTGCTGAAATCAACTCTTTAGATTTCAAATTTAGGAAGCATTTAAATGTGTTTTAAAAATGCCTACATATCAATAATATTATATTGCTTCCCAAACTTTTTTTAATTTCCTAAATTTAACCAGTTTGAATTTTTTTCAGAAATGTTCTGTTTGTAAGATAAAACTTGAAAACATACTACGTTTTAAAATTGAAGAATAAAAGATGAGCCATAATAACGGTAACAGTTGAGATTGTGTATTTAATTCACTATTAGACACTGCCATCTAGCAGGAAGCCAGCAAATGAAGAGTTACTACAGCAATTTCAGACACTGAACGGACCTGAGTGATGCTCTGATGCTAGACATTGCCTCTGGCTTGCAGACAGAGCGGAAAGTTGTAAAACTGAGGCAAGGGTGCTGACTAGATGGTGGCTCTGCCACTCTGGTGTGCAAATACCTGGGCTGCTCATTCAATGCAGGTGGCCAGACGCCAGCTGAAGCCCTCCATCTGAGAGACCACGGTGGACCACGGAGAAACAACCTCCTACTTGTAGTGTGAAGTCACTAGCAAGCCCAAGATGGGTCACAGCTCCTGGGGTGTCCCAGTTTGAGAGAAGGAAGGACGTATAAGGGAATGAGGTCCTGAAAACCAACTTGCCATACACAAAACTGTGCCCAGCCCTAGGGTACTGAATGCATTCCACAAATGAAATTAACAATCCAAGCCACAACTCACAGAACATTCTCCCCAGCTATTTTGGGAGCTGGTGCAGTGAGTAGGGAGCGGCCTGTTGAAGCCATGGTCTTAAGAAAAAGTCCTTTTGCATGGTATTCGCTATATATTAAAGACTCCTTAAAAGATCCCCAGAAACTGTCTTAAAATCACACGTGCTATTTCTCAATCTTACACAAAATGAGGTCTGTTCTGAGGACAAGAACTGCATACAAAAATACCCGGGAAATGGCTTAGGTATTGGTACCCAAAGCCTGCTGTGCTGGGGGCTCTCCCAGGGCACCTTCTCCATTAAATGCACTGTGCTCTGCACCGCTGGGCAGTGGGAATCGCAGCCTCAGCACACACTCCCAGCAACAAGTGACTCTCAGGGAAGACCTGGGGAGAGGGGGCAGCAATTCACCGTACACGCTGGCAGAGTTAGGTTCTGGCGTTGGTGGGACTGGGAAGATCCTGGCAGACGGGAGGTACCAGAAAGCCTTCCTCCCCAGGAGTTGGAACCATTTGCCCCCCTGGGCTCCAGCGGGGCTCCTGCGTGTCACCTGCCTCCCACCCGGACTTTCTCGGCAGACAGAGAGGTTTCAATCTCGGGCAGTGTCCCTGGAAAGCGCTGCCCAAGGTTTCCAAAAACAGCACACAACTCCGTCTTCCTCTTCCTCTCCCTCTGGGCACAAAGAGGTCTCCTTTTGCCGTGAGTCCCGCGGTCTGCGCCCCAGCCTCCGTGGGCACCAAGACCCTGCCCCCACCAGGCTTTCACGGGAGCCAGAGCGATGCGCACACTCACCTCTTCTTGGTGCCGGAGGCTCGCTCTGCGCACCCGGGTTTCCCACTTTCAGTTCGCACCCCTGGAGCTGTGGCGAAGACTCGGAGAGGAGATTTGGGGAAGGCGAGATACCTCTCCGCGCGGTCAGGCCCAGCGATCCAGGATCCAGGTTTTCACAGACGCCTCCTCTTTAAAAGCAAGTGGGACCTCGGTTCCAGGCGGGCCCTGCCGCACAGCCTTTCCCCAAAGTTCCTGGGAGGCCCCGGAGACCTTCTTCTAGAACAGTGGTTCTCAACCTTCCTAATGCCGCGACCCTTTAATACAGTTCCTCATGTTGTGGTGACCCCCAACCATAAAATTGTTTTCGTTGCTACTTCATCACTGTAATTTTGCTACTGTTATGAATCATAATGTAAATATCTGATATGCAGGATGTATTTTCATTGTTACAAATTGAACATAATTAAAGCATAGTGATTAATCACAAAAACAATATGTAATTATGTATGTGTTTTCCAATGGTCTTAGGCGACCCCTGTGAAAGGGTCGTTCGAACCCCAAAGGGGTCTCGACCCACAGGTTGAGAACCGCTGTTCTAAAGCAAGTCCCAAGTCGGAAGCACTTTCTTCTCCAACTCGAGGAAGACTGCAGCGTATGCAAAGCCACCTGCGGAGGGAAACTGAGAATCTGCTAAGCAGAGCAGAGGCCTGAGCGCCGGTAGTCAGGGACCAGTGTTGGGTAGCCGGAGCAGGATGATCGTTTGGGTGTTGTTTACTCGGGAAGTAAAACTGACTTGAAGCTACTGAGTTCCAAATCCAGATAACCCAACGACAGTGACGTTGCCCTGGTCTAGTACGAGGTGATAACGCTGGGGAAGCAATGCGAGACCCGGGGAGGGCTGGGACTGACTCAGGGCAAGGGAGGCTCCCAGGGTCAACATCCGAGGAGGCACTGCAAGCGCTGGACTCGCCGGCAGGAACCGGAGCGTGACTGCTGCCCTGGTCCCACAGAGCTCTGGTGCCAAGTTCCTCAATTGTCCTCTCTGTAAAAATGGGTTGATCGTCATGGCATCAACTTCCTGAAAACCCCAAATACAACGGACAACATTGATAAGTTGGATATTTGCAATATATTTGTCTAACAAAGAGTGCGTATCCAGAATACATCAAGGAGTCCTACTATGCAATAAAAGAAGAATCCAGGAAGAAGGGGGAAGGAGCCCAGGCCGGTTTGGCTCAGTGGATAGAGCACCGGCCTGATACCAGCCAAGGGCACATGCCCAGCTCGATCCCCCCCAGTAGGGGGCGCAGGAGGCAGCCAATCAAGGATTCTCATCATTGATGTTTCTATCTCTCTCCCTTCCTCTCTAAAATCAATAAAAAATATATATTTAAAAAATAAGAAAAAAAGAATATTAAAAAAGAAGAAGGGGGAAGGAAGGGGCCAAAGACTTATACAGCACTTCACAAAGAAGTGACGAGCCAATGAGTATGTGAAAAGATGCTTAACTTTTTAAAAAATATATATTTTTATTGATTTCAGAGGGGAAGGGCGAGGGAGAGTGATAGAAATATAATGATGAGAGAGAACCATTGACCGGCTGCCTCCTGTACGCCCCCTACTGGGTTCGACCCCACAACCGGGGCAGGTGCCCTGACCAGGAATCCAACGGTGGTCTCCTGGTCAAAGCTCAACCACTGAGCAAACCGGCCGGGCACGACTTTTTTTATGAATCAATGTAAACCATGGGTTTAACACATACCCCCATTATTCACATGAAAAAGTTTGATAAAGGTTAAGTGACTTGCCCAAAGATATTTCGGTAATGCCAGTTGGTTTTTATAACCTACGCTGGGCTCCAAAAATCCGTGATGAAACCATGCTGTCTAGCAGGGTGGTCCTAATTCAGAGGTTTCACCTGCCTGCAGCACAATCACTTACCACACATTGAACTGCTGTATGTGACATGCAAAGCCGGGGCCCATGCTTATTCTGAGATTGCGCCTCTCTTACTCGTTTGGTATTAAAATGGCCTTTCTTTTGAAAAACGATATGAACTAGTAAAGGTGTTTGCCCTCCCCGCCTCCGTCAAAATATAAAGCTGAAAAAAGTTGTTAGTCCTTCGAAAATATGTTTGAATTTCTAAAACCTGGACCCCATGCCCACCAAACAAGTGTCTGCGGGCGCGACGGTCTCTAGTTACCAGGACCGACTTAGAGACCCACTCACTGGGCGAAGGAGTGAAAGCAAAGTAGCCCTGACCCGCCTGCAGGGCCAGGCACCGGGAGGCCGGGGACCAGGGCGCGCCGGCCGCTCTCGGCTCCGCGCTCCCGGACTGGGCGCCTCCTCCGCGGGCTGCTCCGCGCCACGAGCCGCGCCTGCGCCCCCAGCGAGCCCGGGCAAGCCCCGCGCGACGTGAGCGCGCAGTGACGGCGGATCGAGCGGGGGCCGGGAAGGCGCGCGCACGTCCCACCGCCAGGCGGCGCTGTGCGCCAGTCTGAGACGGCGGAGCTCTCGCGGTAGGTGAGACTAAGGCGTTCCGGAAGTGAGTCGCCGGAAGAAGCATGAGTGCTTCCGGGGATCTGGCCAGCTCCGCACGCTGAATTGCCGGCACCATGCAGTCCGATGATGTGAGTCTCCTGTGCTCTGCCACCCGGGGTTTACGCAGGGTGTCTGGGTGTCTCGCAGGGTGTCTGCGTGTCTCGACTCAGAGGCGCATACTCAGCTCGCCCCCTGTCTCGTGTGGCTTCGGAAGCGAGGCTTCCGGTTTCCGGGCGTGGGGCTCTCACGTGTCTGCCCTGGACCTCCAGCCCGTGGCCCCAGCGGGGTTAGGGGGCCAGAACACCCCCCCTCAGTCCAGAGGGTCGGCGGTTGCAGCCCCTGTGCCCAGCAATGACGGGCTGTGCGTCTGGGCCTGGGGGACTTGGGGGGCGGGTGGGGGGTGGGGGGCCGATACGGCGAAGTCTCGGCATCCACTTTAAGGATCCTTTTCATGCATGTGCACCCTACTTTTCAGTCTGCTTTTGCTGGGTGTGGGTTTTTCTTTACGTGTGTCCCACTGTCTGCCCAAGTTACGGTTTTGGAAGCATCCTAGATTCATTCCTTGAGTAACGTGTAGGAGAAATACCTGCGCGCTTGCGGTGTGCCAGGATGGTGGTCATTCCTAGAGGTGTGGGCGTTAATCAGCCAGGCAGACGACCTGCTTCCCCGGAGCCCTCTGTCGGGGAGACGAGTGAACAAAAAAGAACCATTGCGGGGCCTCCCAGGGCTTTGAAAGACCAGAGGTGATGACGTAGAGAGCAGTTGGGAGGGACCAGGTCAGATAGGGAAGGTGTCCGTGAATAGAAGACCTTTGAGCTGAGATCTAGAGGATGAGAATGGCCCGCCACGGAGGGGCTGAGCTAAAAGCAGTCAGTCAGGCAGTGGGAGCGTCAAGTACAAACATCTGGAGGTAAGAGAGAAGGAATATATTCAAGGACACCAAGAGCATGTGAAGTCTTGTAAGAAGTGTTCTTAGGGGCTTTCATGGGAAATGACATCTGGTTTACAGTTGTGTGAAGTTCTCTAGTTGTGTGAAAGGTTTTTGAAGGAGAGAAAGGATGGAAGCAAGGGGACTAGAATATCACGAAGGAAGCTTCAATTAAGGCAGTCATGGCGGATATGAAAAGAAATGGATAAATGTGAGGTTTAATAGAAAAGACTTGGCGAGGGGTTAAATGAAAAAGAAAAGAGAGATCAAGGATATTTTGATTTGAACAACAGTTGAGTGGTGGTTTTATTTCTGGAGAGGGGAAGGCTGGGGGAGGAGCACAGTATTCTTTTGAGAGAGAATGGAATCGAGAGCTCCATGTGGACATGTTCATGTGTCCGATGCCTTTTAGACCGCCAAGCCGAGATGTCAGGTAGCAGCTGGCTGTATATACGAGTCTGGTGCTCAGGAGAGAAGTTTGACCAGGAAATAAAAATTGCGGAATCATAATTTAGAGATATTTAAAGCCACTAGCCTGATTGAGCTGCTACTTCTCTAGTTTCATTTCCTCTAACCTGTTTCCTTCCATCCCCTGCCAAACGCATCCTACAAAATTCCAGAAACGTTTGCTCCCTTCTTTTATGTTTGAGTTTTTCCCTTTAGCTACTTTAAAGCCTCTCCCAGTTCCTCGGGGCAGCTCGCTCAGAGGCTCTCATACAGTCTACACCTCTTTGGTACTCGGATTGCTGCATTGTGTATGTGTCTTTCTCCCTAACTAGATAGGTAACACCCTTTAAGGACTAGACCGTCCTTCATTCAACAAGTACTTGAGTGCCTCCTGTTTGTCAGGATTTGGGGATGTCGGTGCCTTACATAAATTAGTACACAATAAATGCTGAATGAATAAAGAACACCTTAGTCCAGGCCAGGTAGCTCGGTTGGTTGCAGCAGTCGCTGACCTTTTGGACCTCACGGACCATCGGTTGGCGACCGCTGGGTTAGAGCATCGTCCTGATATTCCAAGGTTACCAGTTCAATCCCTGGTCAGAGCACATATAAGAATCAACCAGTGAGTGTATCAGTAAGTGGGAAAACAAATTGATGTTCTCTCCCTCTTTCTCTCTAAAAATCAGTAAAAAATATAAATAAATAAAAGTATCAAAACCAAAAAACCACACATTAGCAGAGGATAACAATAGGATGTTTTTCTTGCCCTCAATGAAAAATTGTACATATTTCCAAAAGTCTAGACTGTGTAGCCTTTTGCACTGGATAGTGAACATTTTGAGTAGAAAAGGAAAGTTACAAAATATATAATATGATCTCATTTTGTTGAAAACATACATATAGGCATACTAGTTCTTGGAATGTATACACATACAGAAAAAGTTGAAAATATTTACAAAATAATAATGAAATATCTGGGTAATGGGTTATGGTTATTGCTAATTTGTATTTACTTTTTCTATAAGAATCTGTTATATGTGTAAAGAAAAAAGTCAGACTATTTTACAAAGCATTTTTTCCTCATTCCTCACAGAGTTCTTTCCTCAATAAAGCAGGGCACTGCCCTAGGGCATTGTTTATTGGATTAATATGCCACTTACTGGGTCAGAGCAGTTGAAATGGATTTATACTTTGTCTTGCAGGTTATCTGGGATACACTAGGAAACAAGCAATTTTGTTCCTTCAAGATAAGGTGAGTCTAGATTTGCAGCTTGGACAAAGATTCCTTTATTTACCCTCTTGGTAACCCATCTTGTAATGCTTGCTGTTCCTCGAATTCTAGAACCAAGACACAGGGCTTTTGCAGAAATGAGTACAGCCTGACTGGCCTGTGTAACCGGTCGTCCTGTCCCCTGGCAAACAGTCAGTATGCCACTATCAAAGAAGAGAAAGGTAAGGCCCAGGTTCACCTTTCATGAGAACCACTCAGCAGCTTTTCAAAGGATGTTCTTTAGTCTCTAGATAATATTAAAGGTATTTACTTCATCCCGCAGGACAGTGCTTCCTGTACATGAAGGTGATAGAACGAGCAGCTTTTCCTAGGCGGCTCTGGGAACGGGTAAGACTTGGAACATAATTTTACAATGACCATTGCTCAAGAGCAAAAATGTCACATTTTTCCCTCTTCCATGATCATCTCTAGATTAAACTTTGAAACCATCCTTATTAGGTCCCATAGTGCTGTTAACAGTGAAGACCTAATCATTTATCTTTGCCCTTCAAGCTTCCTTTTTCTTTTCTTTTTTAAATATATTTTTATTGATTTCAGGAAGAGGAAGAGAGAGATGGAAACATCAATGATGAGAAAGAATCGTTGATTTGGCTGCCTCCTGCACACCCGCTATGGGGATCCAGCCACAACCCAAGCACATGCCCTGACTAGGAATCAAACCATGATCTCCTGGTTCATAGGCTGATGCTCAACCATTGAGCCACACCCGCTGGGCTCAGCTTCCTTCATCTGTTTGATAGGTCCGGCTTCACAAAAACTATGAGAAGGCACTGGAGCAAATAGATGAAAATCTCATTTACTGGCCCCGTTTCATTCGACACAAGTGTAAGCAGAGGTTCACCAAGATCACCCAGTACCTAATTCGAATTCGAAAACTTACACTAAAGCGACAGTAAGTATTTAGATCATTTATTTATTTTTACATCAATTTTTTCATGGGTCATATGAAACAGTGTTGTGAAACCTCTAGTAATACTGTTATATTACAATAAAATTCAACGGGGTAGCCTTTTGTGGTATGCTAAGAATAAGCTTCACCTCAGGTTAAAGGCGTGCCCTTCGATTTTGCAGGAATTTAAAAACAGTATAGTACAACTTGATTATCCCCTCTCTGTCTGAAAACCAGCTTCAGAACATTCTGTTTATAACTCCCTGCAGGAACCTTAAAATGGGGGGGATTTTATTTTATTTTTTTTTAATTTATTTATTATTATTAGTTAAGGTATTACAAATGTGTCCTCATCCCCCCCATTAACCCCCAACCTCCCTTCTCGCCCCGCACACTCATGCTCCCATCCCCCTGTTGGGGGATTTTAAAATGACCTAAAAATGTGAATGAACAGGAATGTAAGAACTTTACTTTGAGTACAATGCAAACTCATTTTTAAAAGAGACATGAAATCCAGACTTAATGGAGAATATTAAAGCTGTCATTCTTCTACAACAAAGTCCTTTTAGTTCACTGAAGTATTGTTGGCATAGTGAATGTCCTTAGAAGTCTCAGAACACCTCAAGGAAACAAAAACAGCCGCATTAAAGTAGATACAAAAATGTTTGATTTTTTTTATAGCATTAGATTTATCTAGAAAATTTTAAGTATATAATCTTGCTGTATTGATCTGAATCCTACAAAATGAATTCCAATCCTTTTCTTCTCATTTTTTAAAGGAACACGTAGCACATGTACTTGAGTTTTCTGATAACGTGTTTTATTTCCCGTAGGAGGAAACTTGTTCCTTTGAGTAAGAAGGTGGAGCGGAGAGAAAAAAGAAGAGAGGTAACGTATTGTTCTGATATTCATAGTGTCTGTATTTTCGTTGAGGGTAGGGCTATATAGGTAGAAAAAGATTCAGTCACCATTGTCTGTAAACTTTTCAAGCCCTGGATAACACTAATGGATAACAGTAAAGGTTGCATAAGATATCTGATATTCTATATTCTAAGATTATGACTTTCAGGGCAGGTTAAAATGTGGGCACTTGGGGATATATGTGATGGGGAAGACATATAGAATCCCTTAGAGAGACACAGCTCCTTGCCTGAAATTCTGGAGGTCAGATGTTTCAGAATTCAGAATTTTGGTATGTCTGATCTTACATATTGCCCTCAGCAGGGTTAGAGCATTCTAATCAAACACACTAGTAGTTTTGCAGTGAAATATAAGAACGCTCATTCACATTAGATGGAATTTTTTAAATCGCTTTAATTAGATTCCTGTGACATCAGATCATATTAGGCCACTAAATTGAGGTGTGTGTTTTTCATTATTATTTTGAAATTGTTAGTAAGGAACAGACTGGAATTATTTCTTAGAAATAAACTGAGCAGCTTTGTTACCAAAGTAATGACTAGCGATGTTAATGGCCTGCTGTCCATGGAAAATCTAGTCGGGAAACTCCAGCTTTGTCACAGAGAGCAATCAGCCTCTCCACCTCGCTGATACTTTGGTCGAGCTGAATTTTCTTAGGCTTTTCAAGACCCAGGAATTAGCTTTTCCCAACAAGTCCAACCATTCATTCTAGGTATTTGCTTTACTTACTTCCTTTCTAGCAATAGACATTTACCTGATTATTTGTCAAGTTCTGTCAAGAAATAACTTTAATAATGTTGATGCTTTTGTTTCCATTAATCCATGGAGTTCTGTATCTCAAATGCATTTTATCATTGGTCTTCAAGCTTTTTTGATCACTTACCCCATCAATAAAATTTTTAGCATATGCTCCCATTATATCATTTATAAGTGTTATACATGCATACTTGCACTCATAGGTATAAGTAATTGTTTGTGATGGCCTGGTTCTTAGCTGAGTATAAATTTGTCCTTATGGGCTCTCATAATTGATAGGTATGGCAGGGATGCTTAGGGAAGTGCATTGTGATTGTTTGCTCTTTATTTTCATTCTCCACCCCCAATTGTTAAACAGGTGTTCATGCAAGTCTTTCAGAAGAAATTAAATTTTTCCGTTTATGCCAAATAATTTTGAAGCTCTCTGGAAAATGCAGATGATTTTTTAATGGTTTGGGAAATTATGTCTCCAGATTTTTAAATTGTGGGACTGAAATTTTTGTAGGAGACATGTTTTCAGCAATATCACATAGATGTAATCCTTTTCTTTCTTTCTTTCTTTTTTTTTAAATATATTTTATTGATTTTTCACAGAGAGGAAGGGAGAGAGATAGAGAGTTAGAAACATCAATGAGAGAGAAACATTGATCAGCTGCCTCTTGCACATCCCCCACCGGGGATGTGCCCGCAACCCAGGTACATGCCCTTGACCGGAATCGAACCCGGGACCTCTCAGTCCGTAGGCCAAACCGGTTTTGGCAGTCCTTTTCTTTTTAAGGTGGTCTGTCCACAATTCTTTTTCTTTAAACTCACTGGTAAAATATTCCCTTTCTCTTGAAAGAACAGATAAATATATTTCTTAAAACTCCTACTACATTACATAATACGGACAGCCATTTGTCATTTTAAAAAAGGTTGGCAAATGTTCACTCTATCGGACATATAGCTATTTGTTTTATCTAGTTCACTGTATCTGACACAACTATTTGCTCTGTGGACAGATCAAGTCACCAATGTCAGTATGCATAAAAAATATTTGTAACATTTAAGTTCTGAGTATTTTCTTCCTACATCTCACTGGATCACTCTTTGAGGTGTAAGCACCTACTTTAGAGAATGATGTAGACCACCACAGTAGACTTTTAACTAACCCATGTGCCCCAGTCTCCTGCATTGTGATTTATCTGACACTGTTCTTCATGCTAACACAGCTTCAGTGTGTAACACTTTGAAATCCTCTATGATTTTCACTAATTAATGCACAATCTTAGGCTAGGGTTGAGATGAGATTTGTATGTTTTGGTTGTAAGTGGTACAGGTTGATGCCATGTATCATTTCCTGTGAGAGATCATTGAAGGAAGAGATTTTTTTTTCTTTTTTGTATCAAGGGGTCTACTATGGTGTTAGAAAACGTAAATGAATGAGGGTCTCTGTTCCCTTTTCTGTGAGTCTGCTTCAGGATTGCTTATTTTCTAAGACACTTAAATGTATGTAGATCTACCTGCTTTGTATATCAATCAAAGGCTTTTTTAGAATTTAAAATGCTATTTATAAAAACTCTAGGAATTTTTTACATTGAAAGGTTACCAAGAAGGGTTGAGAGGTAAAGAAATACATCTTGTTGGAGAGGCAGAAGCCCCATAATAGCAAGAGGGAGAAGTGATTACATCTTCTTTCTTATAAAAACTTAATAGTTTCTTCTTCTTGTACAGGCTAGAAAATGAATACTAGTGAGGTAAATGGGTTTGCTCTTTTCTTACAGGAAAAGGCATTAATAGCTGCCCAGCTGGATAATGCCATTGAAAAGGAATTGCTGGAGAGACTTAAACAAGATACGGTGAGAAAGCTAGGAGCTTGGGGTACGGATTTTGTTTTAGGTGGTACTGTCATGCTAGGAAATGTGGGACTAGTGAGAAATGGGTCTTATTTTTAAAGGTGCTAGATGTTCACCATGATTTTATTCCTGGAACAAATAACATATGGGTCCTGGCTTCTTCATTTAAGTTCATTGATGCCAGCACATAAGATGCTTTGGTGGTTCTTGATACTCCATTCGGTACGAGACCTCTCTCGCTTTTGCCATTATTCCCAACTCCTGTTCCCAAACGCAGCAATTCCAGATCTCTGTGCAAAAACCATCGTTCTGATCCTCCTGTCTATTCTCCTCTTTTAAAGATTTAATGTCATTTATAGAGACAGTATGAATAAAAAAATTTTCTTTATTCCCCTTTATCAGCAAAATTTTACATCTGTCCTACTCCTTGGGTTTTATAGACTACTAAGTTTTAAGTGATTTTTCTTCCATCCTTCATAGAAGTTACCAGTTTGGTATTAACCACTGATTATTTAAATGTTAAAATGGGCTTTTTAAAGACACTGCCAGCTCTAGACTTGAAAATAAGATAGAAATATTACTCATCAAATTAAATATTCTCATTTCACTGAGGAAAAAGTACGCTTGTTGGACAGTGGACTTTAAGTGTGAGATTCAAATATCGTTAAAGCCAATCTGTGTGTTCTTCAGTATGGCGACATCTACAACTTCCCCATTCATGCCTTCGACAAGGCCCTGGAACAGCAGGAGGCAGGGAGCGACTCTTCAGATGCTGAGGAACAAGAAGATGAAGATGATGAGGAAGTAAGCCTTGTTTGTATTTTTGTTTTGTCCAGCAGTAATCTATAGGACTAGATCTATTTTGAGAGACAGGCTGTCATTTTCAGCCTCTTAACCAAAAGTAATGAAATGATCTTAGTTTTCTATCGTGAGGTTAATTCTGGTTCAGCAGTGGCTTCTGTGTTCTCCAGGTTCAGCTAACCAAATGTGCATTGACAATTTTAATTTTACTGATGGGCTTTCTAATATTTTTCCTGTGAAAGACAAAGGAAGAACCTTCATCATCTGTAAGAATACACCATTAAGGAACCTACTGAAAGTTACAGGGATTTAATCTTACTATTAACATACTATTTTTAGAAGGGCAGATTTAGCAAGTAGATGGTAAGCTACACAGTATACTAACTCACATAGGTACAGAAGCATACTTTTTCTATTACTAAACTAGTTTTTGATTATTTGAAATTAATAATTTTAGTTGAATGTTTGTAAATATTAAATACTGATTTCAGAAGTATTAAACTTGGAAATAGGTAGACTTGGGTTGCCTAGCAAGTAAATACTGATTCTGGTTGTTATTTATGCATTTACTTATCAAAGACTATAAAACAGCGGTTCTCAACCTGTGGGTCACAACCCCTTTGGGGGTCGAATGACCCTTTCACAGTGGTTGCCTAAGACCATCCTGCATATCAGATATTTACATTACGATTCATAACAGTAGCAAAATGACAGTTATGAAGTAGCAATGAAAATAATTTTATGGTTGGGTCACAACATGAGGAACTGTATTTAAAGGGCCAGAAGGTTGAGAACCACTACATAAAACTAGTTGTCTAGGTTGAATTTTCATCATGTATTTTGACCTAACAGTTATGTTTTATTTTAGGATGTGGGAAAAAGAGAGTTTGTGGAAGCTGATGAGGTGGATGAGAGTGACATAAGTGACTTTGAGGTGAGATTTATGGGTGACAGGAAGAAGGGTTTCCAAACACACAGAGGCAGATAAATCCTCTAGTTCAGGGGTGGGCAAACTTTTTGACTCGAGGGCCACAATGGGTTCTTAAACTGGACCGGAGGGCCGGAACAAAAGCATGGATGGAGTGTTTGTGTGAACTAATATAAATTCAAAGTAAACATCATTACATAAAAGGGTACGGTCTTTTTTTTCAATAGTTTTATTCATTTCAAACGGGCGGATCCGGCCCGCGGGCCGTACTTTGCCCACAGCTGCTCTAGTTTGTTCAAAATTGAGAGGACAGTGGCGTTTGGGGAATGAGTCTACTAGCGTCTTCCCTGCTCTTACTTCTTTACTCCCCATGCTAGGATATGGACAAGCTGGATGCCAGCAGCGATGGAGACGAGGGTGAGAAATCCTCCAGTGAGGAAGAAGAGAAGGCCCTTGACGCCAAACACAAAGGCAGAACACCCTGGAAAGGGCCCTCGCGGGGAAAGCGAGCCTATGTGGAGGTTGAGTACGAGCCGGGGACAGAGCCTGAGGCCAAGGCCACAGCCACGGGAGTCACGCTCACACGTTTTTAACGGGACTGCACACTTTGAGCTTTATCCTATCGCCATCACATGCATGCCTCGTTTTCACTCTTTGTTTTGTATGTAACACAGTATTCGTGTTTTTTATGTTTATGCCACTTCTGTAGAGCAAGAACTCTGGGGGAGAGCGGAGGAAATCCTTAAAGTTATAAACAGAGTATTTTTATAGCTTTGGAATGTGTTGAGGTGATAGCTTGACAGATGAGTTTATGATTGTAAATATATAATAAAGAGGCAATATGCAAATTGACCATCACACCCTTACAACATGCTGAGGCAGTGCCCAGAGCGGGGGCGGGGCCGGCTGCTCCCCTAGCTGCCCAGGGCCAGCCGAGGCCTGCGCTGCTGGCAGTTGGAGCAGCAGAGGTGTGATGGGGGCATCGATACCTGCCCCCTGAGGGCTCCCAGACTGTGAGGGGGGCAGGCCGGGCTGAGGGACACTCCCCCACACCTCCAGTGCATGAATTTTCATGCACCGGGCCTCTAGTTTATAAATGGTAGCCACCTTAGGTGCCCCCCCAAAAAAACTTTATTCAGAAATGTCCAGACTTCAGTTTTTTCTTGTTCTTTGCCTACTTCTTTTTTTTTTTTTTAAATATATATTTTATTGATTTTTTACAGAGAGGAAGGGAGAGGGATAGAGAGCCAGAAACATCAATGAGAGAGAAACATCGATCAGTTGCCTCCTACACACCCCCTACTGGGGATGTGCCCGCAACCAAGGTACATGCCCTTGACTGGAATCGAACCTGGGACCCTTCAGTCCGCAGGCCGACGCTCTATCCACTGAGCCAAACTGGTCAGGGTGCCTACTTCTATTAGAAGTAAAAGACAAGAAGGAAAAAGATCTAAATTATATTGTCCAGTACAAAAATACCTTTTTCTTTAAATAATTCCATTTATACAAAAAGAAAATCCTCTTCTCTTTAGGAAAGTACTGCAAAGTTTTTAGTTCCACTGTAAGGAGCGCCTTCAGAAACCAGCTGCACCTTTCTGACACACTCCACCACCTTGCTGTCTTTGCAGCTTTGGGGAATTTTAGCCAGGAGACCCTGAAACATGAAACCAAACAAGTTTTGATTTTTTTGCGGGGGGGGGCGAGGGGGTAATTTTTTTTTCCTTTTACCTTGGTTCTTCTTTCTTGGTTTCATACTCAAAGAAGGAAAGAATAGATGACACTAGGGGACAGTTCACAGAACAAGTATAACTAAGAATTGTTGGCATGTTTGGAAATGGCTCATGAAGCAGCAGCTTAATACCAGCTGAGATGAATTAAATGGGATCTAGGACTTGAAAACTGCCTGAAATTAAAGAGCAAAGATGAATCTTAATCTGAATAAACTAATAAAACAAGAAACTATGCTATCTCTAAGTATTTTTAGGATATGAATTTCTTCATGCTGCCTTACACCTTTTCAAATAAAGACTTCTAATGGAGTAAGAAATGAGGCAATAGTTTATTAAATATATATAAACACACATAGCTATTATATGCTACTAGTGACTTGGTGCATGGATTCATGCACATTGAAAGGAAATTAATTAGAAGGTGGCTGGTGGGGCGGGACTGGGCAAGACAGGCTGGACACACCCTGGAGCCAACCTCCTGCTGTCCCTCCATGATCGGCTGCACCTGGGGTTGCACTGTGGCTTGAAGGGTGTCTGTGGAATGAGTGGGGTCCCTCAGCCTGGCCTGCAGGGATTGGGCTGAAACTGGCTCTCCGACATCCCCTGAGGGGTCCTGGAGCGCGAGAGGGCCCTCTGCAAAGTTGCTGTTGTACAGGGTGTGGAACACAAATGCAAGTGTTCAGTAAACCAGATTCGGGGCCAGGAATCAAACTGGTGACCTCTTGGTTCCTGGGTCGTTGCTCATCTGCTAAGCCACACGTGGCTGGACCTGTTTTTTTTAACTGGAACAGAATTTATAAACACTTGATCATGATCCTTTTGCCCATTTTCTGTCCTAGGCCCAGAGGTATTTTCTTTTTTCCGGGTGGGGGGTGGGCGAGGGGAATATGTTCATTAATGCTGGGGACGATGAAACCAAGGAAGAAATTAGGATAGAAGAAACACGGCTTAGGCGGTGCTCTGCTTTGGCTCTCGAGAAATGTTACAGGAAAGAAGACCCCAGAGATATTTTCTAATCCTTCTGCCTTTTGAGCTGAACAGTTCTGAATACCTTTGCTCAAAGTCTATATATAGAAGGTTAGAGGGCTCCAGAAATGGAGACCTGAACCCTCCACATTCATTTACAGACTTGGCCAGACACATGAATAGCAAACGGGATTTAAGGATAATGAGGCCTAACTGAAACCACGTGGCATACTGTCCCTTACCTTCACTTGTCCTTGAGAGCAGCGGTCCAGGAGAAGCAGGCAGTCTGTGGCCTCCTCTAATAAAGCACCCTTAACAGTCTCCGGTGTAAGGCTTGAATCCCTTGCTACATCACATATCAGTTTCAAGAGAGCCTTCAGTAAGACCACAAGTCTACAGGAAACTCTGGAATCGAGAAGAAAAACTGTTCATACTCTAAATCAGGATGTTAAACTGGAGACTCCACAAATGAAGGAACTAAAGTCAAATGACAAAGAGCTGGAAGCAGAACCAGAAACCAGACTCGATTTCCTCAGGCCCCACTGTTTTCTAAGCAGCGCCCACACACACACCCTGGCCTGTTCCCCTTTGGAAGCCTGCCTCCACTCTAAGGAAACAGCCGCTCCTGAAGAGGGAGAACTGGGATTTCCCCTTACCAGGGTCCCACACTTTCGGCCAGAGAACAGGAAGTAGCCCATTATCTTTTAACTTTTATGCAGTCTCAGGCTAGAAAGTTAAAAAGAGGAAATAAGCTTGGCTTCTGGGGCTTAAGTGTCAATCTGAATTTTCTATCAACCAGTGAAACCCGCCCTATTCACTTATGCTTATTAGCCTTTCTAAGAAAATTGTGATGGTTGCACAAAATTGGAAATGTACCTAATGAACTGTACATTTAAAAATAGTATATGTTTGTGTGTATGTTTTTTCCCACAATAAAAACTAAAAAGCTTTCATGGCAGCTGGAAAGTAATTTTAACATAGTGTGAAAATATGCATAATAAACGATTATGGGCAGAAATATGATGGAAAAGTTTGCATCCCCTGCCTTAATCTAAAAAATGAAATGTTTTCCTATAATCTGTGTATTGCTTAGCCTTCTACCTGTCATCATTCAATATGTAATCTGCTGTTTCCCAAGCCCCCCCCCTCCACAATACATCACATTCACTTTCTGACCCTTAAGTTTGCTTGCCAATCTCTCTACTTTGAATCTTGGTCTCTGCTCTTTAAAGGCCTGACAGTATGAATATGATTCAGTGTCATTTGTCCATCTATTACATTCTTTAGATATTCGTGCACCTAACACCGGGTATTGTGTAAACTCTGATACGCTCAGTATACCAAAGTGGTCTTCATCCTCCTGGAGCCTATAACTCAGTGGGGAGGAAGAGTGAACAAATGCAACCTGGTTCCAAATGTGACTCAGGGAAACACTTGGGTACATTATAAAGAAATGAGATAATATGGTTCAGAATAGAGATGTATGTAGTTGAGGCACTGGACTCCAGATGAATTAAACTTTGTTATTTCATGCAAGAAAGCCTTTTGTTGCCCTGGCTCAGTTGGAGTGTTGTCCCATACACCAAAAAGTTGTGGGTTTGATTTCCGGTCAGGGCATACACCTAGATTTTGGATTCAATCCCCAGTCTGGGCCCATACAGGAGAAATCAATCCATGTTTCTCTCTCATATTTATCTCTCTCTCTTTCTTTCTCTCTCTCTCTTCCTCTCTCTCTCAAATCAAAAACAGTCTTGGGCGAGGATTTTAAAAAAAAGAAAAGAAAGCCTTCTGTTGACTTAAAATGTTTGAATACCAGTTTACTGTTCCCAATACCTACTTCAAGCCAGAGTTGCAATGCTTTCTAAGCAATCAGATTCTAACCTGGTATTCTCCTGATCACTGTTCAGTATTGTGCTATGAAGTGCTCTGGTCCCAACTGGATGTCAAAAACATTAATATGAACAAAGCTAGGCCTGTCTTTATTGAAGCACTTCTACATGGCCTTTTAAATTTAATGTGCCTATTAATCTAGAGAGATGTACACCTGAAGCAACAATGGGTACAGTTTATCTTTTAAATGACATTTTTCTCAGTTCAATAGGTATGGGAGGTATCCGTGGCATAGCCTTAACACTCTGCACTGCATGGACATCTGGTCAAGTTCTGAAGAGAAAATCTGAGTTTTGCCCCTCTCACCACACATGTCTGCTGGCTGGTATACCTGGGCCAAGTATACTGCATGAGAAGTTTTAGGGTTTCCAATGTCTTCAATCTCGCCTCCTCCTCTGGCCCATCATAAACCTCCAGATAGCCAAGGATGACTCGTTCTAGCCTCTTCCAGTGCCGGACGGTCAGGATCCCCAGCCTACAAACAAAGAGAAAATGTGACAGCAGAGGAATGAAGTCTGGAGGATGGCCAGCCAGCAGCCCGAGCACTCACCTCTTCACAAAAGCTGGCAGATTTCTCGCGTAGGTCCTGCGTAGGAGAATGCGGTGCTCTGGCTCCATGTGGGTCAGGATCAGCTGCAGGACCTCATCACAGTGTGTGGTGGGTCGAGCTGCACCTCCCTGCCAGTGCAGGCCTTTCTCCAGGACTGGAAACAGATCCAGCAGACACAGCAACACAGCCTAGCAGAGAGCAATGGGCAGGAGCTGTGGCCATCCATTCGCATTCACAACCCTCTCTGAGGTTTCTAGCAACGTTAATAATCTATTAATGTAATGTCATAAAACTCTAAAACATACTCGTTACAATACATTCAGTGTATATTACTTTATATTTTTTAATCTCTTTTTTTTTTACATTATCTCTATCTGACAGTCCCAAATAAGTTAATGCTTTCTCCTCAGGACTGTTCTTTGCTAAGCTATCAAATGGGAA
This sequence comes from Myotis myotis, assembly GCF_014108235.1. Classification (NCBI taxonomy): domain Eukaryota; kingdom Metazoa; phylum Chordata; class Mammalia; order Chiroptera; family Vespertilionidae; genus Myotis; species Myotis myotis. The sequence goes on from NW_023416335.1 coordinate 17,806,619, forward strand.
GGCAGCTGGGACTTTAACCCAAATTTTAGGAGTCTGAGTCTATTGTCACTGTATTACTAAGTCTAAGTAATACTTACATGTACTTAAAACAAAACTGCTTCTAAATAGAATCTAAGATGGTCCTCATTTGTGTCCAATTGGACCACTGTATCTGAGGATTCAGTGTTTAGGCAATCCCTTCTATCTCTTCTGGCTCTTTGGTTTTCTTGTAGTTTTTTGGTAGTGTTTTTTTCCTCTCGAACACCATCTCAAGAGTCCTAACTTTTCTAGTTGTAAAGTACCTGGATTTTCAATGCCTAGAACAGTGATGGCGAACCTTCTGAGCTCGTGTCAGCATTTTGAAAAACCCTAACTTAACTCGGTGCCGTGTCACATACAGAAATTTTTTGATATTTGCAACCATAGTAAAACAAAGACTTATATTTTTGATATTTACTTTATATATTTAAATGCCATTTAACAAAGAAAAATCAACCAAAAAAATGAGTTCGCGTGTCACCTCTGACACGCGTGTCATAAGTTCGCCATCACTGGCCTAGAATAATATTTAAAAAAGAAAGGTGGCAAAGTGAGGGGTTAAGTGTGGGTAGGCATAAAATAAGAAACATGGTGCCAGCCTGTGTGGCTCAGCATTTGAATGTTGACCCAGGAACCAACAGGTCATCAGTTCAATTCCCAGTCAGGGTACATGCCCGGGTTGCAGGCTCAATCCCCAGTAGGGGGCATGCAGGAGGCAGTTGATCGATGATGTTTCCTCTCATTGATGCTTCTATCTCTCTATCTCTCTCCCTTCCTCTCTCTCTAAAAATCAATAAAAACAAATTAAAAAAAAAAAAGAAATATGGTTATGCCGACCTCTAATTTTATGTAACTTGTTTATAACTTGTTCCTTCTGTTGTGAGAATATTCTCCTCCTCCTCCCCATCAAAACTCCTATTTATCCTTCATAAGCAAATACCACCTCCTCTGGAATCCTCCTAAAACCAGCACCAAACCTGGCTAGCTGCTTATTGCTGGACACCCACTGCACTTTATACAAACCTCCTTTAATAGATTATCACTTTATACTGTAGACCAGGGGTCCTCAAACTTTTAAAACAGGGGGCCAGTTCATTGTCCCTCAGACCACTGGAGGGCCGGACTATAGTTTAAAAAAGAACTATGAACAAATTCCTATGCACACTGCACATATCTTATTTCGAAGTAAAAAAACAAAACGGGAACAAATACAATATTTGTATTTGCATGTGGCCCGCGGGCCGTAGTTTGAGGACCCTTGCAGTAGACATATGTATAAACATTTATATTCACATAAACATCTCCCAAAGGGTCTCTGGCTCTAAGAAATCCTGTCTGATTCATTCACTCTTGGAACCTACAATGGTTACTGGCACACAGTAGGTATTCAGTTTCTATTGGAGGAAAGAATAAATGACACTAACACATCCAACATACAAGGGATTTCAAGTGTGTGTGTGTGTTTATAATAAGTCAGCACAAAAGACACTTAAATTAATAAAAATAGAACTTTTTCAGACATAAAGTTGCCAAGTGATATGTAATTGACCCAGATAAAGAAAAAACACTGGCTTTTCTGTGGGTACTCAAGGATGTGGATGGTGGCTTGGTATGGAGATTTTTTCACCAGTCACTGCTGCCTTCATATTTTCAGCTTAGCAATGGCTTTTAGTTATCATCCTCACTCTCCAAGAAAATGTCTCTCAACTATTCTTATTCACATAATGCCACCTGCCACTCAAATTTGAGAACTTAGACTCAGTTACCAACAAATCTTACAATTACCTGAATGAGGTGGTGCTCCGGTGTGTACAGATGGTTGAAAAGGGCATGGTATAGGACCTGGGCCCTGTTATACTGGAGCAAATCAGCAGCTGGCTGCAATCAGACAAATCACCCAATTAAAAGAAAAGTTAGCCACGGCAGGCAAATGTTGATAATTTAAAAAATTGAATTATGGGTATATGGGATCCATTATACCACTCTCTCTACTTCTGTGTGTATTTTAAAAGCTCTATGACACACAGTTAAGAAAGAAATATACAAACTTCCTCGAGTTATAGCTTGCACATCTGAATATAACCCCTGCCAGTTTTTTGATCCTTGAAAGTCAACTGTTAATTACTCAAATCTTTCAGTTTGAAAGTGGCCTATATGCACAATAATAGCCCATGTTTCTTATATATATTACCTATGAGATATAACCTCTACTAGGTTGGCAGATGGAATGAATATAAAGAGAAAAAACATAAATAAGTGAATTTAGTCACATAACTGTAATAATAGAAAGTTAGTTAATAAGATACAAACATACTAGTAGGCAAAATAAACTAGTGACATCATGGATGGGGAACAGCCATATGACTCAGTCTGTCCATCAGAGCAGAGGCTGCTTACCACATTAAGCACAATGTGATGGAGGCAATGGACACCCAGGACTTTGTTCTCAATTTGATAGTCATCTGAGATGAGCAAGGATGGGGGAAGTATCCTTTCTAGATGTTGGTTCAGCCAGGGTCTAGTGACCTGTTGCAGAGTCCAGGAGAAAACATGTTTGGTGGCAGGGTTATTCTTCCAGGATTCCCTAAGTGGGAATGTGAAGCCAAATTAAGTACAGTGGCATGGTGTTAACTAGCAAAGAAAATTAAGCTAAACAGAATATGCCCTTGTCAATGAAAAAAATACATCCCACATAAGGTAACGCCTGATGTTCATACATACATTTTAAGACTTAAATCAAAATAACTTACAGAACTTACACTACATACATTTAACATTTACCCAGAGCTCTGAGTCTAAAGCTTATCCAATGAGAAGAAGCCATTCATAAGCACAGCAATGCAAAGGATCTGTGGCAATGGTGATAAGTGGCTACAGTGAGGATATGTTGAGAAGGGAGAGATAACTAATAAAAATGTCTTCAGATTCTTTTTTTTTAATATATTTTATTGATTTTTTTTTTACAGAGAGGAAGGGAGAGGGATAGAGAGTTAGAAATATCGATGGGAGAAAAAACATCAATCAGCTGCCTCCTGCACACCTCCTACTGGGGATGCCCTTGACCGGAATCGAACCTGGGATCTTTCAGTCCACAGGCCGACGCCCTATCCACTGAGCCAAACCGGTCAGGGCTGTCTTCAGATTCTTGTTGCTGTTGTTGTTACTATTATTATTATAAGGGAATCAAAATTTGAACAGCAGTTTGTAAATCTGAACAGCAAGTAATGAGTTTACACACATTACTCAACTAATCTTCAAAATAACTGTAACAGGCAGTATTACCTTTATGTTACAAATAATAAAACTGAGGATCCAAGAGATTATTTGACCTGGTCCTACTCAGAAGCAATAAAAGGAAGCACCACCAGCCTCAAAACTAAGCCTTTTAATTCCAAGTTCCTAGTACAATGACAGCTGTGCACACAGTTTTCTATTACTGCAGTGCTACGATACCCTTGCAGCACATTAGGTCCAAACATCCATGAGCATCTTTGGTCCATGCCAAGCAGCCCGACATTTGGTCCTGTCAACAATGTCCACACTTAGCAAATGTCCCTGGGCCCAAAGAACCCACAACATTTATTTATACTCCTGGTTTGCAGGATTCATACATAAAATACTATCACATTTTATTGGTCCAATAATTGTGTTGTGCCTGTATTGCCAATAATAACCCTTCTCCACTAGACGGCCTTGCTGGTCCTAACACATGGGGTTAGGGAGATGAGCTAGCATGAACCAAATGTCTTGTGGACGTTTTGGAAAAGACCACATTTCAAGAACCTTTTGGCTAAATCAAATGTCTCCATGGTCATCTTGGACAGGAACAAATGTCCACTCATCACAAATACTAACACACAAAGTAGCAAGTGGAAACTCACAACATGATACTTTATCTAGCCCTAACCGGTTTGGCTCAATGGACAGAGCATCGGCCCTGGACTGAAGGATCCCGGGTTCAATGCCGGTCAAGGGCATGTACCTTGGTTGCAGGCTTGATCCCCAGTTGGGGGCGTGCAGGAGGCAGCTGATGGAGGTTTCTCTCTCATTATTTATAATTCTCTATCCCTCTCCCTTCCTCTCTATAAAGTGTTTAAAAAAACAAGTGTTAAAAAAGAGAAAGACAGAATAAAGATTATTTTTTAAAAAAATACTTTAATAGCAATCTAAAGCCTATATTTTTCATCCCAAACACTGCTTCCATATCTAATAACTATCCCTCCCTATCTACTAGTGATGACTTTCAAGATCCCTACGTTCAAACTACAAGTTTAAATCCTCTCCACGCTCCCACCTCCGTCTTATTTCAGAAAGTTCAATCTAAATAAATGAGACAGAACTTCCCATTTCCAGGGTAGTCGTCAGGAGAACCGACAAGAACACTTGAAAGTGGAGTCTGAAGACTTGCATGCTAATGTCAAATTTACCACTAGCTGCTTATGTCATTTATACATTTTATTGATTTTTTTACAGAGAGGAAGGGAGGGAGATAGAGAGTCAGAAACATCGATGAGAGAGAAACATCAATCAGCTGCCTCCTGCACACCCCCCACTGGGGACGTGCCCGCAACCAAGGTACATGCCCTTGACCGGGAATCGAACCCGGGACCCCTCAGTCCGCAGGCCGACGCTCTACCCACTGAGCCAAACCGGCCAGGGCAACTTATGTCATTCATAGAGACCCAACCTTTCTGGGCCTTAACCGCCTTTGCGCTCTCACATTCTCAAACAGCCTGCAGTTCCCCCCTTGGCCCTTTCTGCAGGGGTAGGTACTTACTTATTCAAATCGGGCTGGAGAAGCCCCAGTATCTCAGCAAACCTCCCTTTCTCGCCTTCGTGTTCCCCGTGGAGGAAGCCTGCCACAGAACCACACTCAGTAACGCGCAGCAGTAAGGCCAGCACCTCTCTTGCAACCTCCCGAGCCCCCGGCCTGGTCCACGGCTGCTGCAGACTGTGTGTGATGGCAAACACATAGATGGGTCCAGCCAGGTGGCGCAGGCCTCTCTTCCACGCGAGGCAACCCGGGGACTCCTTGGCCGACTCCACTCTCCTCAGCAGCTTAGTGAACAGCAGCCCAACCGCCGCCGCCTTCTCGGCCACCGCAGAGCACCCATCCGCTCCGCCTTCCTCCTTGCGGGGCGCTGCATGCTTCTCCAGGGCGGCTGTCACCGCCCCCAGCGTCCCGGGCGCTCCGCCGAGCGGCGTGTCACTCCCCGCAAATAACCGATCGCACCCCGTGGCCTCCAGGAGAGCGCTGAGGTCCTGGAGAGCTGCATTCCTGGCGCTGCCCCGTCGGGACTCCGGGCCGGTCAGGCGGTGCAGGATCTGGGACAGGGCCTGTCCGAGGTCAGAAGCAGGGCGCTCTCCGGGCGGGGAAGAGCCCTCCCGCGGTGGAGGCTGCGGAGAGCCCTCCCGCTCCATTCCCGACCGCGGCGAGCGAGGGGCCGGGCTCCCCGGGGCACGAAGATGGAGGCGAGAGGGGGATCCGCTCAGGAGGCACCGGAAGCTGGACTTCTCCCAAAGAACAGAACTAAAACCAAATCAAACGACGAGGCATCTAGGCGAAGGGAGGGCGAGTCTAACCAGCCCAAGAGTCAAGTGTGCGTCAAGGAAACGACGCAGGGAAGGGAGAGCGACCTCTCCGGGGCCAGTAACAGAATCTCCGACTCTCAGCAGAGAAGTGGGGGGGTTACTCTCGCCTTCCTGAAGACTCAAAAACAAGCAGACAAAAACAAACCCTAAAGCTAGATACGGAAACGGATGCCGATACCTGCAGCCCTTGCACACCTGCAGCCTGCCCTGCACCTCTTGAGCCTATCCGGACGCGAATGTACCTAACGTCGTTGCCGTAAAGCACAAGGCTAGCTTCCTCCAATGCTACGTCAATGCTTCGTTATTTCACGACATTCTGTCGTAAAGCAATACGGAGTCGGGTTTTATAAAGGGTGGGGCTAGTGCGAGAAATTTGCATAGAGAATGATCCGCTCTCTAATTTTTTCCTGTTTTCATTTGTTAAGGTAGAAACAAAAGAATAAAATCACAGGGTGTCGGCGATATTTTAAAAATATACATTATCTTGTGTGTCTACACTGAGTACATGCGGACTATGTAGGTCACCCTTTCTGTAAACTCAGTGGGCTGTATCCGAGGTTCCTTAACCAAAACCCTACCCCGATCCTTTCGGAGTTCATAAGCGTGATGATTGGGTGTTCACGCTGCTGTGTGAGATGTGCCGCCCATGAACCTTGTTACGCTCTGGCACATGACCCGTCTGACATGAACTTGAAGGATCATTATAACCCAGAGTTGTCTCTAGAGCAGCTAATGTTGCCCAAACAAGTCTATAGAATGAGCCGTGACTTCTGGTTGCAGTTATTAGGGGGGGCTGTAGGCGCGTGGTCTGGTCCAGGTGGGGGCACCCTCGCCGCGAGTGGGCGCCAGGTGCTGCCGGCTGCGGGGCTGGGGCTGGGCGGCTGGCGGCGGCTGTTGGCAGATGGCGGGCGGGCGAGCAGCTGCGCCCTGCATGCAGCTAGCCTTAATCCGGTTTTGAATGAGGAAGGGAGCCACAACCCTTTCGTCCCAGCCATTCTCACAGGGCGTCTGCCGTGCTTCTTTCCCCTGCAATGGGTTCTCTGAGAGTAGAAGGCCGGTCCCCGTACCTAAACAACTTTGGAAGTTCGTACGCGGCTTCATATATTTTTATAGGAGGAGCCCGGGATAGCAAACTTCATTGGTGCCTAGGCCCGAGCGCAGAGAGATGGGCGTCGGACACCGGGAGGGTCGGAGAGCCGGCTCGTGGGGCAGGGAGTGGGGGTGGGGCGCGGCAGCCGCCTCGCAGACGGGCGGGCCGGCTCAGCCTTGGCGGTGCACCCAGCAAGTCGCCTTCTGGCTTTGGGATTCCTCCAGCCTCCGAGCTCCCAGAAGTGCATAGAAAGCCCCAAAGCATTTTCCTGGGGGGATCGGGGGGAGGAAGGGCGGGAGGGAGATGTCACGAGTAGGTTCTTCTCCCCCAGCGAGGGGAGAGGCTGCGGAGAGATTTCAGCATCCTTGGAGAGGGGACTGCTTGCAAGTATCCAATGTTTCCTTCCTTGTTCCCTCCCTCCCTCGCTGTGTGACCTCGGGCAAAAGTTCGCTAACCTCTCTGTGCCTTAATTTTTTTACCTGTAAAATTCGGGTAAATAATAGTCACTACTTCTCTCTTTATTTTATATTTTTGGCATTGATTTTTTAGCATTGTTGCTTTATTGTTGAAAGTATTACAGATGTCCCCTTTTCTTTTTTTAACTTTTATTTAGCCCCTACTTAAGCTTGTTATGAGAAATAAAGGAGTTAAATAAATATGCAAACTGCTTAGAGCACTCTGCTCAGTGTTAAGATATACTGCACAGATGTTAGCGCCTGTAGTTAAACCACAGCTTCTGTATTAAGTTACATCTCTTTTCGGGGGAATCTCGTGGTTAGGGGCCCTTCTCTGCCTCTTTCATTTGGTCTTGCCTTTTCTGACCAAACGGTGGCACTCGTGATTTTCTAAGCAATTTCAAATAGAGATAAAAATCATTTCCTCCCAAGGGGGTTCTCCCGTACTAAGGACCAGCAAGATGCCAACCCACAGACAGTTATTGCATCCGTCCTGTGTGGGAGCCTGTCTTCCCTGTTCCAGGAGTCCCTAGTGCTAAGTGGATCCAAGATCTCACTCCCTTATGAGGAAAGTACTTGTATTGCAGAGGTCTCCCCCAACACTCAGTTTTCTGAGGCCAGACACCCTGCACTTACCCTCAGCGCCTGGCACAGTTTAAGTCACGCAATTGTGACCCCCACATGGCCATCCACAGAGGACTGGTTGAATAGACCACCGTATACCCACACAATGCAGTTCTGTGCAGCTGGACAAAGGAATGAAGACCATCTCTGTGGAAGGCCGTGGAACTCTCCTACAAATTAAGTGAAAAAGCAAGGCTGAGACCATGCACCAGTATATGTTGCCTTTCTTCTTAGAAAGATGTGTGCATTTGCTTACATTTTAAAGAAGAAGCAAGGAAAGTATAAATTACAGACTCGTAAAAATGGTCACACATAAGAGAGGGTGAAAGAAATGGGAATGGAAGCTAGACTTTATATACTGTGTTTTATAGTTTGTTGGAATCGTGTGCATGTTTTACATAATTTTTAAAAAGAAAAAAAAAGCCATTAGTCAAAGTACAGAGTGGGGCAAAAGTAGGTTTACAGTTGTTTATATGGAAAATAATACAATAATAAATAAAAATATAAGAACAAAATCTGTGTTTTTCAGACTGATAACTGTAAACTTACCTTTTTCCACCCTGCATTCATGGGGTTACTCCTATAACTGCACAGAACAATAAGAAGCTGACTTTAAAACTCATTATTCACTATATATCCTTATGGTGACATATCCTAAGGACAAAAAAGAATAGCAAACAGACCAAACTGCATGTAGGTATAATATTTGTTAGTAATAATGCTAGTATTGTTATTTAGATGCTACTTTATGCATTATGTACATTTTACATACATGTATATAAAATAGCAAATAAATATCAATATTGTTGGAAACCAAGGTCTTCAGTAAGAGATAAAAGAGACACAAATATCAAATCAGTATAGGTAGGTATAAGTTCTGTAATCAAAATTTTGAATTGGCAATTACAGTATGAATTTATGATTAAATTTTATCTTTCTACAAAATACATATATCCTAGTTGTGTTCACTGAAAAAGCCAAGAAGCAATGACAATCTAATGATTGTGAGCAACCCTTGTGTTTAAATTCATAATTTAATGCCATTGTCCACTAAGAGGAACCAGGACTTCTTTAGGCAACTATTGATTTCAGGACTGGGGCAAGGATGGCATGGCATTTTATTATGCCAGAAAGCCAGGTAGCTATCAAACACTACTGAGGTTATGTCAAAAGACCCCAAGATCAAAGATTATGGGACACTATTTGGCCAAAGGTGGAACAATTTGGATTTAAAAAAGAATAATGACTATTGGATAGATATATATCAACTATAGCCTGGCCGGCATGGCTCAGTGGTTGAGCATCAACCTATGAACCAGGAGGTCACAGTTCGATTCCTGGTCAGGGTACAGGGTGTGCAGGAGGTAGCTGATCAATAATTCTCTCTCATCATTGATGTTTCTATCTCTCTCTCCCTCTTCCTTCTTCTCTGAAATCAATAAAAAATATATTTTTAAAAAAGAAATATATCAACTATAGGCAAAATCCATGAGTTCATAGTAATACTCAAAAAGAAAAAAGAATCCCTCATCATTCACCTTTGGATCAGCTAAATACCAACTCTTTATTTTTAAAAATGGTAAATTAGAGTGGGGGAGGGGGGATCAAGCATTTATTCTGCTATATATTTCAAGATGCCCAGGTTGTTTATAAAGGTAACAAATGCAACAGGCCTGATAGAATTGGAAAGTCAGTAATCACAACTCCTAATGAAGCACTGAGAGGAGGCAACAATCATCTATAGTTGTTACAATTATGGGGTAGAATGTTGATGGGAAACTTTATGCTGGCTGTATTGAGGTAACAAAACCCGAACCCACTGATTTATCACAAAAAGTGAGACCACCAGATACCATGGGCCTCCTAATGCAATGCAATAGGAAGTGCACACCATCTATGAAATATTCTTGCACAAATTTGAACCTAAATCTAATCGAACATCTAGTTCTAATTACCCAATGGGAAGAAATATGGAGGACAAAGAAACAAATTAAACGATACCAAGAAAATATAATCAGCCAAGGTAAGGATGTGGGAAATTCCACAAATTACCCGGTTTCATCAATAAATAACTAGCATGAAAGAACCGGAGCAGAGGAAGAACTGATTTAGATTAAAAGTTTTTGAAGACACCTCACTTAATCAAATGCAATGTTGGATCTCATATTCAATAAATGAATTGTAAAAAGATATATTTACATCAATTGGGGACATGTGAACATAGATTCATAACTAAGGTGTTTATATAATTTGCCATCTAAACAGGGCATGTTGAGAGTTAAAGGAGACACTATGAATAATTGTGCTGGTACAAAGGTAGAACTTGGATCTCTCCCAGGCAAACTTGATTTCCCTGGTATTGCACAACATTGTGGAGTTATTGTTGGTTATTATGTTTAAGGTTTTTTGCATTATATTAGTTTCAGGTGTACAACATAGTGATGCAATATATGTGTATATTGCAAAATGTTCACCACAGTAAGTCTAATTAATATCCTTCACCACACAGTTGCAAATTTCTTTTTCTTATGATAAGAACTTTTAAATATACAATGCAATATTATTAACTATATTCACCAGGCTGTACATTATATGCCTGAGACATATTTGTTTTATAATTGGGCATTTGTACCTTTTTATTATCTTTACCCATTTGTCTGTCCCCCTCATCCCTACCTCTGGCAACCACCAATCTGCCCTCTGTATCTATGAACTTGGTTTGAACTTTTTTTTTTACTGTTTTCTTAAATGTTTTTAAAGCTATTTGTTAGGAAAACAACTCTCAAACATTTTATGCCGGGAGCCGGTCCATGCTTGCTGTTTCAAGGGACCTGGCACATATGGCATACTGTTCTTAATATGTTTGCTCACCTTCTTGGCACTGTGTTTTAACCAAGGTCTCCTCTCTGAGAAAGGTTGTTTCCCCAGGTAGGGATTTTCCCCTGAAGTTAGGGAGGGAATAAAACCTCTTAACTAAGTGCCAGGTGGGTAATTAATCACTTTAACTATGAACAATCATGCTTAAGCTACATAATCTTTACTCCCTGGAATGGAGATAAGAAACGCCCTAACCTTTGTAATAGAGATTGATAGGATTGAATCAACTGGTATAAATACAGATGTAATAAGACAGCAAGAGACAGAACTTAGAATACGGAACCAGGAGAGACAGAACCTAGGCACAGAACCTACACAGAACATTCTCTAGAGACAGAAGAACTTCGCTGGAGAGAACATGGCAAAAGATCCTGGACAGAAACTGGCCTCAGAACCTAGAGACAGAACCTAGCGAGAGAACATGGCAAAAGATCCTGGACTGAACCTGACTACAGAAATTGGCAAGAGAACCTGACTAGAACCTGGTATCTGAACCTGGCTGGAGAACCTGGACAGAACCTGGCTGGAGAACCTAGCGAGGGAACATGGCTACAGAACCTGGCTGGAGAACCTGGAAACCTAGCAAGAGAACATGGACACAGACCCTGGCAGGAGATCCTAAGCAGAACCTCTCTGGAGATCCAGACCAGAACTTGGCTGGAGATCCTGGCTAGAGATCCTGGCTAGGCTGCTGATCAACTGAACGCTGCCTCCATGTCATTCCTTCTTCGCCGACTCGGACTACGCCTTTGGGAACCCCTGGACCTGCTGGGGCTGGACCCCAGCAATTTTAGTCTCAGAATCTATAACACGCTTAAAAATTACTGAATCATACTCACAAGGATGGCTAGAATCAAGAACACTGAAAATAAATTTTGGCAGGGATGTGGAGAAATTGGAATGCTTACACACTGGTGGTTCAAATGTAAAATGGTGCAGCTGCTGTGGGAAACAGTTTGACAGTTTCTCAAAAAGTTAAAAATAGAGTAACATAGAGTTAAACATATGACCCAGCAATTCTATTCCTAGGGATATAACCAAGAGAACTAAAAACATGTATTCATACAAAAACTTGGGCACAAATGTTCATAGCAGCATTATTCATAACAACCCACAGTGGAAACCACATAAAAGTCTATCAGCTAATGAATGGACAAACAAAATGGGCCATATAGATACAATGGACTATTATTCATCCATAAAAAGAAATAATGTCCTGATATATGTTATAATATGGCTAAACTTTAAAGACATTAGGGTAAATGAAATAAGCCAGACACAAGAGATCCCATTTATATGAAATGTCCAAAATAGATAAATCAGTAGAGTCGGAAGTAGATTAGTGGTTGGCAGGGGATGGGGACAAAGGAGAATTGGGTAGGTATGGACTTTCCATTTAGGGTGATGAGTGTTCTGGTATTAACTGGTGGTGATGGCTACTCAACCTTGTAAATATGCTAAACCTGCTGAATTTTGTACTTTAAAATGTTGAATCCTATGGTATATGAATTAAATCTCAATTCAAAAACTATTTTAAGAACGTATTGAGGACTTCAAAGAACTTGGCTTTATGTGAGATATTCAGGTATTTTCTGTATTAAAACTAACAAACTTGTAAAATATTGATTTGATTCTTTGAAAAATACCAACAAGGCTGGATTGGCGTGGCTCAGTGGTTGAGCATTGACCCATGAACCAGGAGGTCACAGTTTGATTCCCGGGTCAGGGCACATGCCCCGGTTGCAGGCTTGATTCCGAGTGTGAGGCGTGTAGGAGGCAGCCAATCAATGATTCTCTCTCATCATTGATGTTTCTATCTCTCTCTCCCCCTCTCCCTTTCTCTCTGAAATCAATAAAAATATATTTTTAAAAAAGAAAGAGCCCTAACCGGTTTGGCTCAGCGGATAGAGCGTCGGCCTGCGGACTCAAGGGTCACAGGTTCGATTCCGGTCAAGGGCGTGTACCTTGGTTGCGGGCACATCCCAAGTGGGAGTGTGCAGTAGGCAGCTGATCGGTGTTTCTCTCTCATCGATGTTTCTAACTCTCTATCCCTCTCCCTTTCTCTCTGTAAAAAAATCAATAAAATATATTTTTTAAAAAAGAAAGAAAAATATCTACAATAAGCACATCACAGGAAAATAACTATCTTTTCCCAGACCCCGTGAAAGTCCCCCTCCAGAGAGGCCCAGGAGTGACCTAGGGGAGTCCGCAGTTTGTAGGAGAAGAACTAATAATGTCAGCTCAGATGGTCTTCACCCTGCACTGTCCCCTCATTCAATCTACACAATTTAAATTCAGGGAGGAAGCATTTTATCCTTTCTCTCCTTGACTTGCTCTTCCTCCAGTTTTTGGAAAGCACCACGACAACATCTCTTAAAAGAATAAATGCATTTAGTGGCAGCTGTACTCCTGAGAATTGATCAAATATGAATATCCATATTTAAGGATAGGGGTTCAAGTCCACCAGGATAAACAAGAAGGTTCGCTGTTCATAGGGCAAGAACCCAATCAAAGTGAAGGCTCATCCTCGGCACATCCACACGGGGAAACTCTCCAGCCATTTATTAAAAGAAGTGGAACGAAACGAGAGGACTAGGAGGGGTTTCCACAAGGGCTGTTCCCTGATGAATGGCAGATGCAAGAGAGGCTGTGGTCCCCTGTTTATAAGACAATGCTTTGAAACAATGAATGACTGCATATGTAGATACATACATATGTGTAGGCCTAAGAGCACTTAAGTTGGGAGAAAATATGGGGGACTATCCCAGGTTCTCAGTGTAGATGACCTTGGGTACCGATGCAGAGGAGAAGAGGAGGAGGGAGATGGAAGGGCCGAGCCAAACAAAAGGAATGGAAAGAAAAGAATGGCCACACCTCTTTACAAAGCATATAGGCGAGTGAGTATATGTACTTCAGTAAAATGATGTCTGAGTGTGATTATGTATAATGAGATTAAATTGTAAAGTATTTCCTTTACAGAGAAATGGAAGAATGCAATAAATTCCAGAGATTTTGTGGCTAAACATTTAGCCATGCCTCTTCGTTTCCCAAAGACCATATGATTAATGATTTAGGCTGAAAACCTCTTCGTAAGGAAAAGCAAAAGTGAGAGGAAGTAAAAAAAGAAGTGCTTTGCCCTAGCTGGTTTGGTTCAGTGGTTAGAGCATCAGCCTGCGGACAGAAGGGTCCCGGGGTTGATTCTGGTCAAGAGCATGAACCAATCCCTGGCCCAGGTTGGGGCAGGTGCGGGAGGCTACCAATGGATGTGTCCCTCTCACATCAATATTTCTGTGTGTATGTGTGTGTGTGTGTGTGTGTGTGTGTGTGTGTGTGTGAGTTCTCTTCCCCTCCCTTCCACTCTGTCTAAAAATCTATGGAAAAAAATCCTTGGGTGAGTGTTAACACCAGAAAAAAAGAAACTTTAAAAAAGAGAAGTGCTTGCTCTCCTTTATCCTAATAAGAATAACAACTGATGTGATTACAGCATGACAGCATGCCAACTAGTCTTTCAAGGTTCAGATGGTCTAAATGTGGTTAATAACAGGATTTTGAAACACACTGTAAGATAATTACTGCTTGCAGCAGAGCTACTTTTCTGATTACAGGCCAAATGGAAAAATGATAGTACAATATTTACAGCCCTTAAATTCCTGTGGTGAATGAGGCAACCACTACATTCGTTTGCATATGAAACAGCAACATTTTAAACATTGATCATGAAGACTGGTTTCAGCTAAAGAGCACACTAATTTATTTTGAAGGTTCACATGTTTATAAGATGTGTAGAATACCACCCATGGTCCTTAATGACTCCAAATCATTTGAAATGGTGTAAAGAGAGTTATCAACAAAAGAATCTCACAAACATACAATATCAGTCAAAATAAAAAATGTCATAGCAACTGAGAAAGACAAATATCACATGATCTCACTTATTTGTGGAGTCTAATAAACAAAATTAATTGACCAACAAAATAAGACCCAAAGCAGGGAGGCATGGAACAGACTGACATACCCCGATGTGGTATTGGGGGTATGAGAAGAGATAAACCAAAGAACTTATATACTTACTAGAGGCCTGGTGCACGGATTCATGCACTGGTGGGGTCCCTTGGCCTGGCCTGCAGGGATAGGGCTGAAACTGGTTCTCCAACATCCCCCAAGAGGTCCCAGATTTCAAGAGGGAGCAGGCCAGGCTGAGGGACCCCACCAGTGCACGAATTCATGCACCAGGCCTCTAGTATGCATATAAGATCTTTTGTTAATCTCTTCCCGCCCTCCCCTCTCTCCACTTCCCTCTGAGATTTATCAGTCTGTTTCATGTTTCCATGCCTGTGGTTTCACTCCTGTGTTGATCATCTGCTCCCTGGTGGTCAGTGAGCGTCATAGCTACCGGTTGGACAGTCGAACAGTTGGCCAGTCACTTAGGCTTTTATATATATACTAGGAGCCCAGCGCACAATTGGAAATTGCGCAGCACCGCCCACCCTCCAGTCGCCTAGGGATATTTTCCCATTGATTTTTAGAGAGCATGGAAGAGAGAGGGAAAGACAAAGAGAAACATCAACGTGAGAGGGACACATTGATTGGTTGCCTCCTGCATGAGCCCTGACCTTGGCCCACAGCACAGCAGCCCCTACAGCCACTGCCGGTCCAGCCCTGCTTCACTCCCCGCACCCCGCGGCCTGCTGGTCCGGCCCTGCCTTGCTCCCTGGACCCTGGAGCCTGCTGGTCTGGCCCTGCCTCGCTCCCCAGGCCCTGCAGCCTGCTGATCAGGACCTCCCCTGGCGCAGGCATGTGGAGGCCCCTGCTGCCCCGCCCCGATGCTGTGCGCAACCTCTTCCTGTTCGGTTACAGCATTCTGGTTAATTAGCATATTTCTCTATTTTATATAGATAGATATAGATATAGATATAGATATAGATATAGATATAGATAGATAGATAGATAGATAGATAGATAGATAGATAGGTCTACAGCCATACCACCCTGAACGTGCCCGATCGTCTGATAGATAGATAGATAGATAGATAGATAGATATAGATATGCATAGCCCATGGACAGGGACAATAGGATAATGAAGACCTGGGGGAGGAGGGAGGGGCTGGCGAGAGAGTGGAAAGGGGGGGAAATGGGAGATATCTGTAATACTATCAACAATATATATTTAAATTTTTTTTTAAGTCATAGCAAGTTTAAAATTTGACTGTAATGAGTTGGCTTTCTCTGTGGTATTTAGTTCCCTGCATTGCCAATATGCCTTTCTCTCCCTAAAATTCTAAGCTCACCTAGTTTCCTTTTCATGTCTGTGCCATGAGCTTAATTTACCACAAGTTTTTTTTTTTTTTTTTATTAAGGTAGTATATGAGTTAAGTACATCTTCCCCCAAAACTGTTCCTTCCACAGGGAGTGTGGATCCTGCTCCCGTGTTTTGCCTTGAGGACCTCATTCCAATGGCATTCCCCTTTTATGCTCTCTACTCAATTATTCCCATTAGTGCCTCAAAATGCTCACTGTGTTCCGTCATTAAAATGTTCCTTCTGTTGCCATATTCCTTCTCAGGAACCACCCTATTGCTCTGCTCACCAAAGTGTCTTCAAATGAAAAACAAAACAGTAAACCCACATATGTTGTCCTCAGTTGTTCATTCACTAAGTTGTTTTTTATTATGGAAATTTTGCACCTGGTTATATCTTGTAAGCTTTTAAAACTTTATAAGAGCCCTCTGCCCCTTTTTCTTTAATGCCATTGAAGAAACAAGGTCATTTGTGCTGCAAAAGGACTGAAACTCTGGACTTGGCAGAATGCTTCTTCGTGATGTCACTGAATTTGTTCCTCTATGTGCCCCATTTCCTGTAAATAGCTGTTTAGATCCGGAGGCAGCATTAAATTCAGGACCCATCTTGCATAGGGGTGGGGCTGGGTACTTCTGACTGTAACACAGGAGGCACGGAATGTCCCACTTTTATTGATGATAAGAGGGTTATCTGATATAAACTTACCCATCAATTTTCCCCCTGGTGACTTCGCAGCTATAGGTGATCATTGCTTAATTCTTGTAGTTCATTAAGGGTTACGAAATGGCAATTTTGTAATTCTGTTATTTTCCTATGCATGTTTTACCTGGAACTCTGCTTTAAATAGAACCTTCCCTCAACAACTAGTTATTTGATCACCCTGAAATACAGTTTTTACAGGAAAAACAGGATAAGTGCTTGATCCTTCCCCTCACCAAGTTTTAAAATAATGAATTTAGTGCCCTAGCAGCCTTCAATGAATACCTATTTCTTGTTGTTCTTAGATCTCAAAAAGTACTTATAGTTTCTGAGAAAGACAAATATCACATGATCTCACTTATTTGTGGAGTCTAATGAACAAAATGAATTGACCAACCAAATAAGACCAGAAGCATGGAGGCATGGAACGGACTGACATACCTTGATGTGGGGTTGGGGGGATGAGAGGAGATAATCCAAAGAACTTATATAGTTATACACACAGCCCATGGACATGAGCAAGAGGGTAGTGAGGACCTAGAGGGTGGGTAGAGGCTGGGAGGAGGGGGCAGTAGGGGGAAAATGGGAGATATCTGTAATACTATCCTATATAATAAAAGCCTAATATGCAAATTGTCCCCTCAACCAGGAGTTCAACCAGGGGGTGGAGTTGGCCGGCCAACCTCTTGCATCCCCTCCCCCCCTGCTGGCCCAGCCCTATTGGCCCTGATTGGGGTGGGCCAGCTGGACTCCACCTGGCCTCTAGTCTATCTACACTAATAAAAGACAAACATGCAAATTAACCGTACCTTTGCTTTGCCTTAAGCCATTCCCACCAGCCAATCAGAGCAACTATATGCAAATTAACCCAACCAAGATGGCGGTCAGCAGTCACGGAGCTGGAGCGAGCAGGAGGCTTGGTTGCTCCAGTGATGGAGGAAGCCAAGCTTCCCGCCTGCCGCGGCTGGCTCTGAGCTCCACTCAAGGCTATAAAGTTTCAATTATAGAAGGTAAATAAATCCCAGAATAAAAAAAATAAAAGAAAAAAAGGAGAGGCTGGGAGCTTCCATCACCGGGGGGCTTGGCCAGCCTGAAAATGGTCCTCAGCCCCTCACCCAGACTGGCCAGGCACCCCAGTGGGGACCCCCCACCAAAAGGGGATGTGGCCAGCCTTCAAACAGCCATCAGCCCCTCACCCAGGCTGGCCAGGCACCCCAGTGGGGACCCCCACACTGAAGGGGGTGTGACCAGCCTACAAACAGCCATCACCCCCTCACACAGGCTGGCCAGACACCCCAGCAGAACCCCCACCCTGATCCAGGACACCCCTCAGGGAAAACCAGCCGGCCCCCACCCATGCACCAGGCCTCTATCCTATATAGTAAAAGGGTAATATGCAAACTGACCTTAACAGCAGAAAGACTGGGAATGACTGGTCACTATGATGCACACTGACCACCAGGGGGCAGATGCTCAATGCAGGAGCTGCCCCCTGGTGGTCAGTGCGCTCCCACAGGAGGAGCTCTGCTCAGGCATAAGCCAGGCTGACGGCTGCCAGCACAGCGGTGGTGGTGGTGGGAGCCTCTCCCGCCTCCTCAGCAGCACTAAGAATGCCAGACTGCAGTTTAGGCCTGCTCCCCGCTGGCAAATGGACATCTCCCGAGGGCTCTTGGACTGCCAGAGGGATGTCTGATTGCCAGCTTAGGCCCAATCCCCTGGGGAGCAGGCCTAAGCCAGCAGGTAGTCACCCCCCGAGGGGTCCCAGACTGCGAGAGGGCACAGGCCAGGCTGAGGGCCCCCCCCAAGGGCACAAATTTTTGTGCACCGGGCCTCTAGTATATATATAAAAGCCCAGCGACCAGAACAGTGGAATGACCAGAATGACCAGTGACTATGATGTGCACTGGGGCAGCCAACCTGCCTGATCCGGGCCCTGGTTGCCTCCCACCCCAGCCAGCCTGGCCCCCGATTGGCCCCCAACACCCCGATCAGGGGTGGGGCCAGCCAATCACCTGCGGCCCCTCCCCCCCGCTGGCCCAGCCTGATGGGGTGGGTGGGCCAGACCTCACCCATGCATGAATTTGTGCAACCGAGCCTCTAGTCAACAATAAAAAATACATTTTATGATGGAAAAAAAAGAATTTTATAGTTTTGATGACTTTTATTTCCTTGTCATTATTCTTTTTATATTCAAATTGTCCTATCTTTTTCCAAGAGGGAGTCTAAAAAATATATTTTTTAATAAACTTTATTTTTTTAAGTATGTTTTTATTGATTTCAGAGAAAGGAAGGGAAAGGGAGAGAGAGATAGAAACATCAGTGATGAGAGAGAGAATCATTAATTGAATGTCTCCAGCACACCCCCTATTTGGGATCAAGCCTGCATGTGCTCTGACTAGGAATCAAACTGTGACCTCCTGGTTCATAGGTTGATGCTCAATCACTGAGCCACACCAGGCAGGCATACATTTTATTTTTTAGAACAAAATTTAGTGGAGGGTACAGAGGTTTTTCACATATTCCCTGCCCTCACACATGTGCAACTCAATAGGAGTCTTTTCATTTTGGCTCCTGTATAATTTTTCACATTTTTTATTTTATTTTTATTTTATTTTTATTGTCTAAAGTTTTACATATGTCTCCTTTTTCCCCAATTGACCCCCCTCCCTCCAGTCATTCCCACCCCAGGCAAGCCCCCACTGCCAAGTATCTGTGTCCATTGGTTATGCTAATATGTATGCATACAAGTCCTTTGGTTGCTCTCTAACTCCCCCACCTCACCTGCCATTTGTTTCTGGATCTATTTTTGTTCATCAGTTTATGTTGATCATTATATCCCACATATGAGTGAGATCATGTGATATTTATCTTTCTCTGACTGGCTTATTTTGCTTAGCATAATGCTCTCCAATTCCATCCATGCTGTTGCAAATGGTAAAAGTTCCTTCTTTTTTATAGCAATGTAGTATTCCATTGTGTAGATGTACCACATTTTTTTAATTCACTCATCTGCTGATGGACACTAAGGTTGTTTCAAAATCTTAGCTATGGTGAATTGTGCTGCTATGAACATAGGGGTGCATATATGCTTTCTGATTGGTGTTTCTGGTTTCTTGGGATATAGTCCTAGAAGTGGAATTACTAGGTCAAATGGGAGTTTCATTTTTAATTTTCTGAGGAAACTCCATACTGTCTTCCACAGTGGCTGCACCAGTCTGCATTCCCACCAGCAGTGCACGAGGGTTCTTTTTTCTCCACATCCTTGCCAGCACTTGGTGTTTGTTGATTTGTTGATGATAGCCATTCTGACAGGTGTGAGATGGTATCTCGTTATTGTTTTGATTTGCATCTTTCCGATGATTAGTGACTTTGAGCATGTTTTCATATGTCTCTTGGCTTTCTGAATGTCCTCTTTCAAAAAGCGTCTATTTAGGTCCTTTGCCCATTTTTTGATTGGATTGTTTACCTTCCTTTTCTTAAGTTGTATGAGTTCTCTGTAAATTTTGGAGATTAAACCCTTATCTGAAATAGCATTGGCAAATATGTTCTCCCATGCAGTGGGCTTTCTTGTTGTTTTGTTGATGGCTTCTTTTGCTGTGCAGAAGCTTTTTATTTTGATGTAGTCCCATTTGTTTATTTTCTCCTTAGTCTCCATTGCCCTAGGAGCTGTGTCAGTAAAGCTATTGCTATGACATATGTCTGCTATTTTGCTGCCTATGGATTCTTGTAGGATTTTTATGGTTTCCCGTCTTACATTTAAGTCCTTTAGCCATTTTGAGTTTGTTTTTGTGTATGGTGTAAGTTGATGATCTAGTTTCATTTGGCTCCTGTATCATTTTGACATGACTCAGTAGCCTGGATTTCTTCCTTGCTTTCTAGAATGACAAAATTGAATCAGCCATTTTCCCAAAGAGCCCTAGTTCCTTCTAAGGGAAAATGCTATTTAAAGGCTACAGTCCAAACAGTGGGATGCCATTGCTTCAGAGTTTTTATTACTTTTAGGCTTCCGGGCTCAGCAGACACATCTAGGAAATATGTTATTTAGAAAGAGAAAATAAATCATGAATTCATATTGATATTCACAATTCACATGGAAGATTCCAGGCTTCTACTTTTAAAATATGAGACATATAGCTCTTCTTTTTCACTGAAAATATTATTTCCTAATAATAATATTAATATTATTAGTTACTTACTTTGACCTAAATATACACATAAAGGTATTAAGATAAAAAACAACTTAAGATTTCTTGGCTGTTCTTTTTTGTCTTTAGGATGTATCTGGAAAATAATTACAATCAAATGCTAGGTTTCAAGTCACTTGAAAAAAACCTTTTTATGGCTTTGTGGCCAACTTTATACAGAATTAGATTCATTTATTTTTGTTACTTTTGAGTCTTTTATGAATGGCTTTTTTTTTTCTCATTCCCTTTTCTTTTTCAAAATAATATATTTTTATTGATTTCAGAGACAGGAAGGAAGAGAGAGAAACATCAATGATGAGGGAGAAACATTGATCAGTTGCCTCCTGCATGCCCCCGCCCCCCCCCCTCCCCCCCGCCGCCACTTGGGATTGAGCCTGAAAACCAGGCATGTGCCCTGACCGGGAATTGAATCCTGACTCTCTGATTCATGGGTCCACACCACCAGGCTCTCATTCCATTTTCAACACACTCAACTCTGCCTTCACCCCACCAATCAGCAAAACTGCTCTTGTCCAGATCACCAATAGCCCCCTCATTGCTAAATTCAGTGGACACTTTCGTATCCCTCTAATTTGATCTCTAAGGAACATCTGACCCTTGATCTTTCTCTCCCTAAAACCTTCTTCTCTTGCTTGTGGTGAGCTCGCCCCTCCTGGTCCTCCTTTGACCTCTCTGTCACTCCTTCTCCTCTGCTTTTTCCTGCGCTTGAAAGGTTGTAGCCCCTCAGGACTTGCCATTGACCCTTTTCTCATTGCCAACCTTGACTCTGGGGGTGCTCTCATGCTCCCCACAGCCTATAAGGTGTTCAACTCCCGCTGTGGACCTCTCGCCCAGACTCATGGCTGAGCTTCAGAATCACACATTCCAATTCCTATCTAGTGTCTTCTTTTGTATGTCTTATGAGTAAATTTTATATTTCTGAACTGAAATTTGAATCTTCTGAAAGCTTCCAAAGCTTTTCGTTCTATATTTTCATTCCATCTACCCACTCATTTCGCCAGAAATATGACTGTCATTCTTGCTGTTTCCTCCCTCCCCACCTGCAACCTATTAACAAGTTCTATTGATGTTCTCTCTAAAATTTTTTTTAAAATATATTTTTACTGATTTCAGAGAGGAAGGGAGAAGGAGAGATAGAAGCATTAATGATGAGAGAGAATCATTGATCAGCTGCCTCTTGCATGCTCCACACTGGGGATTGAGCTCTCAACTGCAACCCGGGCATATGCCCTGACTGGGAATCCAACCATGACCTCCTGGCTCATAGGTCGATGCTCAACCACTGAGCCACATCAGCCAGACTCTAAAAAATATCTTGAATTCATCAATTTTATTTGCTGCCACTGTTACCATCTCACTCCAATTCCTCTCCATTTGACCAATCCAATAGCCTTCCCTTCTTGTCCACCATCCCATCTCTATTAAAAACTTAACTTGTGCCCTGGCTGGTTTGGCTCAGTTGATAGAGCATCGGTCTGCTGCTGAAGGGTCCCAGGTTAGATTCCAGTCAAGGGCACATGCCCAGGTTGTGAGCTAGATCCCCAGTAGGGGGCGTGAAGGGGGCAGCCATTCAATGAGTCTTATCACTGATGTTTCTATCTCTCTCTCCCTCTCTAAAATTAATTTAAAAAATATTTTTTAAAAGTAAAACCTTAACTCACATAATGTCATTTCCCTGCTTAAATCCCATTATCATAATTAAAACTCCTTACTGTCACTACTGGGCTCCACCTCACCTGACCCTTGGGTCCCTGCAACCCCATCTTGCCCCTGTATCACTTAGCTCTGGCCGCACTGGAGCTGCTTTCCAACAATCCAAGCTCCATTTTGCCTCAAAGTTCTCACATATGCTCTTTTATCTGGTCTTTCCCCAACTCTTGTCATTCTGGTCTCAGTTTAAATGCCTCTTGCTCAGAAAGGCCTTTCTTGCCTATCTCGCCCCCTCCCACCCCCGCACCCCCAGTTTAATTAAGTGGGTACTGCATACTATTTCCTGGTTGGCACGTATATACATTGTGTTTGTTTAGTATCTCTCTATCCAGTTAGACCGTAACTGTCTTGGGAAAGGGAACATCTTGGTTTTTGTTCATTGGCACGATGGCTATTTGACTGTAAGGGCAATTATCCATATCAGACTTCCATACAAATGGCATATTCAGGGGTTTTCAGCTATGACCAACGAAGCAAAGCAAATCAATGTCTGAGTGCAGCACCGGTGACAATGTATGTTCAATAAAGGTTGCTGTATTAGGATGGTTAGGGGGAAATACACAAGCTTTCTTATCAACTTTTCATTTAGCCCCCTTATTCAGGGGGAGGGCTAATCCCTATGACTCTAGAAACAAAAATAGCTTATATTTGAGTATCACTTTGAATCTTTTCAAAACATTCTTTGATGTACTCTTTTTAACCACACTCTGAAGCAGTCACTATATTTCCACTTTACAGAGGAGAACAGTGAAGCGCAGAGAGATTAAGGAACAAAGCGGGGGGGGGGGGGGGGGGGCAGCTAATTAGAGGCAGAGCTGGACTTAAATCCCATTCTTTGAATTCCAATGCTAGTTTTGTTTATTCCACTATACAAATTAACCTCACAATGAGGAGCAGAAGGGAAAGTACCCATGATATCCTAAAACAGCCGCAGTTCATACTGACTGGCCAGTCAACCTTTTCTCAATACTGAGCTTTGCCCCTTTTACAAACCAGTAACTATGAACAGAAATCACTCAAAACTGCTCTTTCTTCATCTGTGCTAACGGCATGCATTTCTCTTTTTAAGTCAGACTTTAAAGAAATTACTTCTGTTGTATTCTATAGGTACGTCTCACTTTAAGAAACACGAATTTAAATAAAAAAGTAAAAAAGTCCTAAGATCTTATTTAAAGACTCAACATAGAATTCTTTTTTATTTTTTAATATATTTCATTGATTTCAGAGAGGAAGAGATAGAAACATCAATGATGGGAGAGAATCATTGATTGGCTGCCTCCTGCACTCCTCACACTGGGGATCAAGCCCGAAACCGGGGCTTGTGCCCCGACTGGGAATCAAACCATGACCTCCTGGTTCATAGGTCAACACTCAATCACTGAGCCACGCCCGCTGGGCAACATAATTCTTTTAAATAATGAAACCCGCCTGGCACATTTAAGGCAATTACACAATTCAGGGCTTACAATTGCCAGATCACACACAGCAGGATGCCTGTTTCTCACCCTGAATATATGTGTTTTTAACCTCACAAACCTGTAATGAATTTGCTGGATTGCTGGCTTTGCCATATTCTCAACATATAATAAAGGAAAAATTTGCTTCTTTGCAGAATAATTAAGTTGAGGACATTGCATTCTAGCCACAAAGAATTGCAGATTTCCTTCTGTAGGCATTTTTCCTTTCAAAAAGGTTGCTTAAAGTGGTTTTTAAAAGATAATTCTAGCTTGCTGAATTTAGGGTGTGGAAAAAGTCCAAAGCAGAAATATTCCATGGCTAATTGTGCAAGCAATATTCCATGGTTAATATGTGTAGTAAGGGTAGGTGTCCTACACTGTTGATGATGCACGCCCCCTCCCCCTTGACACACAACACATCATTTAGCAAAGTGAAAAGTTACCAGGGGCAGTGAAGAACCCTTTAGCACCATCACCACATTTTAAATGTAAAATGATTTCATATTTGAGTTCTTTCTCCCATCCAAATACTAACCAGGCCCAACCCTGCTTGGCTGACAAGATCAGATGAGATAGGATGTGTTCAGGGTGCTATGGCCATAGAACTGAGTTCTTTCTAAAATCGCCCTGAAGTCATAGCTACTTTTCAGAATTTATCAGCAAGTTATCAGAAAATGGATATCTTCATATTCAAGGCAGATTTCTCATTGTTCTCAGTTCACTTGCAAAACAAGATGTTAGCCGTAAAATTTAATACAAGGCGTGTACTGGTATCTGAAGCCTGCTTTGAAATGCATTGAAAAATACACTGACTAGCCCTGGCTGGTGCAGTTCAGTTGGTTGGCGCATCATCCCCTACACGAAAAGTTGGCGGGTTCGATTCCCAGTCAGGGCATATACCCAGGTTTTGGGTTCAATCCCCACTTGGGGAAGGTACGGGAGGTAACTGATCAATGTTTCTTCCATCCAGGTCTCTCTAAAAATCAATAAAAAAACATATCCTCAGGTGAGGATTAAAAAAAGTTAATTAAAGCTAGATGGATGATATAGGATAAAATATAACAAAATGTTTAATGTAGAATGCAGGTGGTTCACACTACAACTCTTCAACCTGAGAAGAATAAAGGTGGCGGGTCCCAAGGATAGTAGGCACCTGCAACTTAGCTCCCAGGTAGCATTCTGAGATGGTATCAGTAGAGACAACCGTGTGAGACCTGGACCGCCTGGGCCCTTGACACCTATACCAGCTTCTCACACAGCAAACTGGGCAGGATGATAGATGCAGAGTCTTTGGGGATTCAGAGAACAGGCAGCCAAGTGGTTAGAGCATATACAGAAGGAAGGGTTGATCTGTGTCACTGAGACTCGTGAATTATTCTGAGAGGAAAGAGCACTGCAGATGGGGAGAAAGTGGGTGGCTCAAAGGTCAAGGGCAATTTAAAGGTTAGAAACCAATGCATTTCTGGAAGTCTGAGTTTGCAGTGGAGATTCATGCTTACAACATAATATTAAGACCACCACCAAGTTCTTGGTCCTTAATCATCCAGATTTAAAATACTCCAGGAACTTTTTATAGCTTGTCTATTTTTCTGCAAACAAGACCCATCAAAATGTATCCTTGTGCCTCCTGGAGCTGTGGAGTTCCCCTTCATCTACAGAGCACATGCCCTAGTTTGTTTTTGAGACTGTTACATAGACACAGAATCAGAAGCCATGCCAAGGCCCAAAGGTGACCTTTGCTCACGTCCTGTCTATATAGTTTGCCAGTTTATCACAGGAAGAATCAAATGGGCATGTTTTCAAAAAAAATAGAGAGGATCCAGTGCTGTTGATGGTCTGAGGCATGGAAAACAAGTTTAACTTGTTTTCATGAGTGACATTTGTTGTATAAGCCTGCACGACTGGTCATCAGTTTGTCCTGGTTTTAACAGAAGATTCACCTGTGAGTGAGGGATATGATCAAGGTCATCAAAGATATTATGACACCCAGACAGAAGAGGGTGATAGAATGGAGGGCAGAGGTTGGGTTTAGCTTAGGGGGGTCAATCATTGCAAAGTTGGGGAGACCTAACAGGCCCTAGTGAGAATGGAAAAAGGCCAGATGAGAAATGGGTGACTTTGAATTGAAATGGAAAGATTGATGGGAGGGAGAGAAGGGGGAACAGAGGGGCCAATTCTTCAAGACACCCATTGTCCCAATCTATCAAAGTCAGTGATTTGCAAATTCTGCTTTGAGCTTCTCACCTTCACTTTAATCACCAACTTTGTAAATGGTTGATCCATTTAAGTTTCTTTAAAAGACACAACCCACTGTGGAGTTAAAAAAAAACAAAAACAAATCCATGGTCCTAGATAATGGCAAGCAAAAAAATCATTTGATGATTATCTGGGGCTTTGTCCTTTATGACTGCATCAGCCCAGGACTTATAGAACCTGTTACTTTATCTTCAAGGAACACAACCTGCCTCCAAAGCTATGTTTGTCGAAGCTAACACTGAACTTAGATCTGTACAATCTGGATTTGTGCCTTGGTGCTGATGCTTATCTGTGTAATTATGAGTAAGCCATTCATTTGCTTTTGTCCACATTCTATCTTGAACTCAGAGGGGTACACACAGAAAGGAAAGCAAATTGTATTTTTGTGAAAGAACTTGGTGGCTAGGTGCTCATTATCTGGTACACATGATTATCAGCTAGCTTCCTTCAGTTCTGTTCCCCTTTGAAACACGTTTGCAATGCAAACTCCTTTTCAGTGATGGGAACAGTACCAGGTGTAGTGTAGATGCCCATGAATATTTCGTGCAAAGAAAAATATAGGCTTAGCTCCCAGATGGTGCCCAGGTCTTTTAGAAGACTGATCTAAAGAAACTTTAGGAGTCTCCGTCTATCAAGTCTGAGGTTCCTGGCAGCACACAGGACACCCTGCGCAACTCCACACTGAATTGTTTGCACTCTCTGGCACACAAGAGGCCGTTGAATCCTGGGATACTTTTGTCCATATCACTCTCAAGACTCAGCTCAGGTATCCTCTTCCTGCAGAAACCCCTACTGTCCTGGGTTTCCACACTGAGTTAAGGGTCTCTCTACCACAACAAACTTGCTGACCCAAAGTACTGTGATTGCACCCTTTCCCAAGGTAAGGACTGTTCCCTCACAGTGCCTGGCACAGACGGCAGCAGACCTAGGAATGCTGACCTGAGTAACAAGACCACACTAATGACTCTAAATTTGGGACTATTTCACTTGTGATTGGCTACTAATAATTTACATTTGACCAGGCAAAACATATCTAGTTTCCCCCTCTCTGGAGTCCCATCCTACCTAGCTGTATTGAAGCACTGAGAGTAATACAAGGCATCTTTACACTGTCATTTTGATTCCAGGACAATGCTATTTGAGTTCTCAGACATTTTAGTGCCAACATTTTAATGACAACCTGCCAAACCTGGATTTCCCTTGAGAGGAAGGGGAAATGGTGAGGGAGGAGCATGTAGATGAAGCCAGCCTGCAGACCACTGGCTTCCCCGCCTGCAGCAGGAGCTAGAGAGAGGGCTTGGCTTTGCTTTGCATAGGAAATGCATTTTATTCCTACACTAAAGCAAGCTGGCAGGACTAGAGGGAGAAGTGGTGCCCCGATGAAGGAAAGACCAGGCCTCATAGGGTTGGCAGCAGCAGGCAGGGCGTATAGAGGCATTAAGGAAGATAGAATTACCCCTGAAGGTGTGAAATGGCAAAAACAGGCACATCCTCAGGCAAAGGTCCCCCACTGAGATGCCCCAGCTGCACCTCAGATCTGTCCAGCTTGAGCACCGACTGTGCCAAGAGCCTCATAGTACAATTGCAGTGGTGAGGGTGTCACCTACTCCTGGGCCTGGCCCCTCTGGGCACATGGGCATCTCTTGCATGCCCGTGACCCACACTCCAAATGCTTCTCCTGTACACAATACCCAGGGCTTGCCCCCTGGGATGACCATTGGCACTAATGTCTTTCACCAAGCAGGGTGACCACAGCCCAATTGTTCCTGCCACTCTCAATCCATCTTGCATATCCATTATTGACACATCACCCCCTTGGGACACAGAGAGCAAAATGGCAAGATATGGGGTCCAAGATCTGAGTGCGCACAGGGGCATCGAATGTTAAGTCCTATTTCCAGATGTGGCATAGGGTAAGGTAGGTCAGTGATTGTCAGCTAACGGTAAGAAAAAAGTATAAGGGAAAAGAGATCAAGCCCCCATGGTAGCAACCTAGACCTTTTTGGTTGCCTTAAGAGCACAACAGCTTTAAATACAAGTAGAATTCTACTACGTCTTAGTTGGCAGAATGGTATGGTGGCATACACCAACTTTCTTTAAAAATGTTCTAGAAATCCAATGAGCCTGGCTTATTCAGGTCATAAAGTACATTGACATTAGTCCCAACCTGTGCTGTACAGGCAGTAATCTATCGCCAATTTTTCTTTTTAAGGGTTAGGAAACTGTGTGTGTGCGTGTGCGTGTGCGTGTGTTTGATTTGAATGTGGGGAAGTGAGAAGCAGCAGTTACAGAGCTTTGTTCCTTATTGGTGGAAAAAAGCCAACAGACACAGGCCACAACCACAGCCAAAAGGTTAGAGAAACTTGTTATTAAATTTAATTTTCTTTAAATACATACCTTCTCCCACCCTCACCCACTCTGGGGAGGAACAGAACCCTCCCCCCCACCCCCTCCATTCCATATATAAATCCTGAGATGGTGAGGATGAAGTATAAAAATACTATTTACAAGGGGAAGGAGGTGTCTGTTGCTACCTTCACCTTCAGATACCCCCCTCCCCAGGCCCCCTTTGCTCCTTTAGAAAAAGCCCCTGGAAATCTGTGTGAGTGTAGAACAAGCCCTTCCTCTGGAGGGGCACTCAGACTCCAACGTGGACTAGGAAGCTCCGAGATTGACGGAGGAAGAGAGCGAATGGATAGCACCGCAGACCCTAGCAGGGGGAGGGATGGCCCTCCGTCACCCTGTAGCCAGGCTGGCCAGCCAGCCTTTGTTCCCATAAGTCCCATGTAAACATTGACTTTGCTTTGATATGTCCCTGCTCTTCCTAATTTCCTACAGAGCCTCCCTCACTTCCACTGGAGGCACTTGGTTCCTTGATCTTTTCTTCCTTCCCTTCTAACCTTCTGATGGAAGGAGTGGGGGACAAGGGAGGACAGAGCCCATCTCATCCCTTCTAGGGCTTTGTGGTCATACGGTCTCTATCTCTACTGTATGCTTCAAGGGTGATTCTTCCCCCAGAGCAGGGTCAGGCAGGGAAATCATCCAGTACCAGGATACAATGGTCTTGATGGGCGATGCTTTCAGTACTGAGTAGCAGAGAAGAAGACTTCAGGAGGCAGGAAGGAGGGGCAAGTCTGGCTTCTCACTGATGGTGGGAGACCAGCCCTGAACTACCTCCCCTTCAGGTAGGCATGACCATTATCACCCAACAGTCTTGTTCACTGCAGCTGTGCAGAGGGACCAGGCACCCATGAGGCAAGACGTCTTCTCCAGGCCTTGATGTAAAGGCAGCCCTCACACCAGCTCATCCAATAGGATTCCGATGCTCTGAGTGGCCTCGGAGGGGCCAGCAATGGGCTTGTTACACATGGGGCAGACGCAGCGTACTTCTAGCCACTTCACCAGACACCTGTGGGCAACAGAAGACGTGAGATACCGCAACCTGCTCTGGCCGGCTATCAGAGTCCAGCTGTTTCTCAGACCCAGACCATCCTATCCTTACTGCAATCGAACCTCTCCCTTTTGCCTGCTGTCCAGACAGGTTGTAGGAGATTGCTGACAAGGGGGAAGTGGGAGGAGGTAGGGATCGGAGGTTCTAGAAGACATTTCCTGTTTATTTCTTTTAAAAGGCACCCCCGGGCACACATCCCCACTGTAGACACTTACTTCCGATGAAAAGCATGCTGGCATGGGAGCACACCTAGCTCATCCTTCCCCTTGAAGTCTTCCAGACAGACTGCACAGGTCTGCTGTGGAGAGCAAGGGGGCAGGGGCAGTGTGAGATCGGGCAAGAACCCCACTCCCCACCCTGAACACACATTATTGCCACCCCACAGTTTCACAGGTTTCCGTTGGACAGTGCTATTCTAGAAGAATGGTTTTTAATGCGTTCTAGCCTAGCACATTTAGCAAGGGGACATGTCTCAATAACGAGAGGTAAGGTGAGGGTATGTGGTCAGTTACCTTCTTTAAATCCAGCCTTCTGTCCATATATATGAATCCCCTCAATCTCAACTGAATTACTCTTCTAGAAGAGGGCTTGGGAAACATCTGAACTTGTTGAGATATAAAAAACAGGGGCAGCCCTAGTTGGTTTGGCTTAGTGGATAGAGTGTCGACCTTTGGACTGAAGGGCCCCGGGTTCGATTCTGGTCAAGGGCAGGCTTGATCCCCAGTAGGGGGCACGCAGGAGGCAGCTGATCAGTGATTCTCATCATTAATGCTTCTATCTCTCTCTCCCTTCCTCTTTGAAATCAATAAAAATATATTTAGCCGAAACCGGTTTGGCTCAGTGGATAGAGCGTCGGCCTGCGGACTGAGAGGTCCCAGGTTCGATTCCGGTCAAGGGCATGTACCTGGGTTGCGGGCATATCCCCAATAGGAGATGTGCAGGAGGCAGCTGATCGATGATTCTCTCTCATCGATGTTTCTAACTCTCTCTCTCCCTTCCTCTCTGTAAAAAAATCAATAAAATATATATTTGAAAAAAAATAAAATAAAATAAAATAAAAATATATTTAAAAACAGGGACAAAATGGGTTCATTTCTCAGTAATCTTGTGTCTGGTGATATCTGGGATGCTCCCTTCTCCACACAACCACAAACACTGTGTGCAGGAGGTCCTGGTTAGGAAGGAAGCTTTGGGCGGTGAGTTAGGTGACCTCCAGGCACAGGTGGGAAAGGGGTAGGAATGGCCTATTCCTAAAGAGTCAGTGTGCAGGGGAACCCAGGATTTGTTGGGTGTGGGCAGAGTGAAGGGGGGACAGGGAGGAACCACAGGCATGGACACACTAGTTAGATCCATAGTCTGCCAGGGCAGAGTGAATATACAAGGGTAAAAGGACCTTCTTTTCAGAGGTTCCCGAACGGGCCCAGGCTGAAAGCTGAAGGTGCCCTGTGCTTTACCCACGGGGCCCCTCCCACTTGGCTTCCCAACACACTCACCCCATATAATTGTGACTTCTTGGCATCCCCTTTAAGCACCACCTGGGAACAAAGGAGGCAGCATGGTGTCCAAAGAAGCCAATCACGGGGCCAGGTGGTATCAACCAATGAGGAAAGTCCCCAGCTCTGCACAGGATCCTCCTCCCCTTCTCCCTCCCTCCTCACTCCCTCCCTCCCTCCTCCCTCCCTCCTATTAAGGGGATGCTCTGGGCACTGCCTAGGCCAAGGACAGTGAAAGGATTTAACCCTGGAGAAGGCCAGAGGGGAGGCTGAGGGGGATTCCAGGCCAGGACAGCTCAAGCTTCTCCTCTTCTGTCTCTAGCAGGACAAGGAGCAGAGGAGGAAGTCTCAGGGAAAGATGCAGTGCGTTACCTCCTTATATCCATATCGTTCACTCTGTGCCTGGTTCCGCAGTTTGCTGGAGAAAAAGAAAAGGAGAGAAGCGGTCACTATGGCACCAACAGAGCCATTCAAAGTAGGAGAGGCAGGCGGGCAGGCTGGCTGCCTGGCTTCTTCTGGGGGTGGGGACAGGTGCTCCTCACAGGGGTGGCTCACCTATAGATGCCATGGAGTAGGGTTTGGACCTATGTGGGTCACCCCGAGTGAATTAAGGACTCAGGCTCAACAGCCTCAACATTTTCTGCAAGTGCCACTGACTTGGGGGTTCCCTCTTCCTGCTTTTCTCAGGAGGTAAATTCCTGCAGGCTCCCAAACCCTATAGATTAACAATTACCGAATGTAGAGAAATTAGATAGTCTTAAAAGGGCTATTTCCATGAACCTAGGGGAGCAGGATAAAGAAGTGTCTGTTGGCCCTGCGGGACGTTCTGCCCGGAGAACACAGTATTCTGGAAACAGAGCACTCTCCCCTCACGGTGCCAGGAAAACACAGGCGAGCCCTTCTTTGTTTGCTCCTTTTTGTTTCAAGCTGGTGGCCTGCATGCTGCCTCTCTCAGGAGCCAAAACCTGGCACGCGTTACTAAAGGCAACGGCACACCCTTACCGGGGACTTGCTGTGCACCGATCCCCGCACTACCATATTCAAGTACGTGCCCATCGACTCCAAGCAGCTTTAGAGGGACAGGCTTCCCTGTCCACAGATGAGGGGAAAGGAAGTCCAGAGAAGTAACTTGCTCAAACTTCAGAGCCAGTTGGCAGCATTTGAATGAAAGTCTATCTGATTACAGAGCCCGAGCTCTTTAACACAAAATGTGGCCTGTTTCACCAATTAGGTGAGCACTCCATAGTCGGGGGCCTGGCCAGGCCATAGGTGCCTGGATCCTCTAAAGAACAAACTCCAATCCAAGTGGCTCCTGCCACTGGGCTGAGGCCTGGGCAGCACATCTGTCCCCTTTCTCTCCCCTCTCCGGAGGGTTCCTAAAGTGGAGGGTTGGATAAAGGCCTCCTCAGGGCTCCCACTGCCCCATCCTTCACTTTGCACTTTCATATGTTCACAGGCATCTCTGTCCCCGCGTCCCAGTGAGAAGGGTGGGAAGGATGCATCCAAAGCTTACATACCTGCCAGCCGACAGACACGGGGGAAAGAAGGAATGTTCAGTCGGGTGTGCTTACAGCTACCTTCTGAGGGAGACAGCCACTCTGAGCAGGTAGGAGCAGAGTGACTAGGGAAGCGGTGAGGAGCCTGCTTCTTAGCCAGAGAATGAGGGGATGCCACACATAATTGTGAGCCTCAATGCAACATGGCTATTATGTCGTGTGCGCCGCGCTGTACGGGCTGATGCCTGGGGTGCCCTCCTTTTAATGGTCTTATCCGAGGAAACTCCAGAAGCCTGCCTCTCGGAGCACAGGACGCTCAGAACACTGAGGGGCTTAAAGCTGCACCTGCACCCTGCATGCAGATTTCTGGATCAGGAAGCTTTAGAGTGTGATGAAATGGGGCCAAACAGGTTGCAAAAGGAAACAAAACAAGAAAACAAAGATGCCGGGCCATCCCAGCAGGGGATACGGTGCCAACAACATTGGACAGGTGGCCCTTTCAGCTGTTGGGTGAGCAAAGTAGCTAAAAATACGCTGATTTCAATGACACCATTTCCAGCCACTGCCAGTGAGCTCTCCCTTTGCTTCTTTTCCCTTTTGGAACAAACAATGCAGCCAGGTCCTGAAAATAATTGTTCCTTTCCTGCCTGTGTGTACTTCACTGGCCCCTCCATCCTGTGGAGGGGAGAGATCAGCCCTTTGGGGGCTGGGGGAGAATGAGTGTGGGGGAGCTGGGAGTGGAGGCTGGTGTTGGCCAATGAGCTCACCAGGTCACGAGCAGGGGTCATGGGCCTATTTTGGCTGAGGAGGAAACCAAGAAGCAGGGAGAGGAAGTGGCTTCTGCACTTGTGTGTCTTTCTATATATAGACGCCCACAGGCTGCCACACACCAGTGAGCCTCTGGAACCATGAGACTGTGGGGTGGGCTGGCTCGGAGCGGGCTGCAGAGCAGAGTGGGGTGGTGCAGGGGCAGATGACGGCAGAAGGGACAGGTGGTGCCGAGCAGCCCTGCCACAGGAAAGCTTTTGGCACCGTGCGGTTCTGTTGCTCTGTTCCTTCAGGCCAGCCAAACAAAAATTAATCAGCCATCCCCAGCTCCCAGCCTCTCCTTCTGCAGACACCCAATCTTTAGCTGTAAAGAGGTGGCCACAGCCACAGTTCCCCTCCACGTCATAGTCAAGGAGTAAGAATCAGCCATTTATAAAGTGGACTCATACCTAAACTGCAGGGATGTTCTGAGGATTAAGTGAGCTAAGTATTTTACAAAATGCTAACCATGATGTCTGGCATGCAGGTGGCACTTGGTAAAGAATAGCTAAAAATCTAAGGTTACACCCATTAGTGGCCCACAGTGATTTTCTAGGATTTCTTCACTTGGTCACCTTTGCAGCTTGGCATATGTGAGCTTGTGTGTGTGTGTGTGTGTGTGTGTGTGTGTGTGTGTGTGTAAAGGGACCAAGTGGAGTTGGCTTTACAGACTCCTCCAGCATCATACACAAATCTTTGGTATTGGAATGTGTCCCCTTCAGCCTCTGGGAACTGCACATTTGCTCGAGATGAGAGGATGGGACTGGCTGGTGGTCAGGCAGATGGAAGTTTGAGGAACAAAACTCAGGCTTGGGGAAAGGCGAGGGAATGGGGCAATACCAGAAACCTATCCTCACCCCCCACTTAATAGTGAGATGCAAATTCTAGACACAATTGTACAAGAGGAAAAAAACAAAAGTATTTACAGAAGATAGTGGCTTCAGTGGAAAATTCTAGTTGTAGGGACTTTTTAAAGTTCTGAGAAAGAACCGAGAGCACTGGGGAGCAGGCCTGCAGGCACTTCCTCCTCTTAGAGAGAGATCTTCCAGCCTGAAGAATAGGACAAGCACCTTCTCTAGCCTCCTTCTGGGTGAAGGACTCAAATCCACCAGGACGCCTCAGTAGGGAACCAGATCTCCTTTTCCTCTGTCTTAATTTCATCTTCTTAGATGATTTGATCAGACACTAGCCTAGACTCCAGCTGACATCTACTCAAGCATTTGTGGGGGTTAGTTATCACAATGGCTCTAGCATGTTCTGCTAGTCAGAGGCGCTCAGCACTCCCCAATATATAGCAAAGAATGATTAACACCAAAAGAGTGCTCTTGTTAGAAATGGCTCTAATTTCCAGTCTAAATTCCGGTTATGTCCCACATTTTTGGTAGGAAATAGCCACAGTTCCCGGAGAAACTCCAGTCCTTCCCTGGGTCCCTGTGCACTAAGGGAGGCTTTTAGTTTTTTCACTCTCAAAAATAAGGGCTCCAAGGCAGAATAAACAAGCAGATCTCCAGACACCAGCTGGCTAATATTAGCATCTGCTGGACATAGAAAGATTTCCCAGGAGGACAGAGGTACGTGCCACTGGTGTAACTCATGCCTACTTATCCCCAGCTACCCAGCGGGTGTGAGTGGGGCGAGAGACAGTTAAAGGACCATCAATGACATTACTTTGTCAGACAGTAAGCCTGACAACCTTAGCATAACTGGCCAAGAGGCAGGATGCAGCCCAACCCATAGTGACCTTATATGCTCTGGGGCAACTTGATAGGCTGATGTAAACAGAAACACTAGGCCTCGGGGGCCCAGTAAAGGACTGGCTAAGTCCTGTCTTTCAAACAGGACACCCGCTGGAGGCTAGTGACCGTTGTGAGCCTCGCTCAGCTCACCCTACCCCTGGCTGCCTCCTCCCCGACTCCCCCATTCCAGGTCAGCCAGTGAGTCACTCACCTGATGAAGTAACAGCAGAAGATGAGGCTGAGCATGAAGACAAAGATGCCTGTACCAAAGATGACCATGTAGATGTTCAGAGGAAGGTCTTGGAAACTGATGGGTGGCATTGAGCAGGACTTGTTAGTACTAACCAGTCCCAGGCCGCAGAAACACCCTGCAGGGAAAGGGGGAGGAAAAATAATATTATTCTAGTGGGAAATGTACCTCTGGGGCTGATGTACTCTGTGTCAGCGAAGACGGAAAGAGAACTGGCAGACTCTGGGCTCCTAAACCTCTGATTCCGGGGCTTAAGTTCATGTTCTAGTTCTAAGACTAGCTATGTGATCATGGGTCAAGTAACCAATCTATGAAATGGACTACTACACACAGTACTTAAAGCTGCATTCCCCATCTTGGGAGGTGGGGCGGAGGCGGGGTGTCAAGATTTCAGGCAATGGGCAGAAAAATGGAAATACTTCTTTCAGTTAGAGCCCGTACGGTGCAGCAGCAAAATGAAGAACCTTAGGTGAGGGAATGTATATTTGGGCTCTAAACTCCGTTTCTTCCTAGCTATGTGACCTTTTATGAGGTTACTTCACTAAGCTTCACTCTGTTATGTGAAAACAAGGAAAATACAGAGAGGACAAAAAAAATATATATATACATAGAGAACCAGCATTAAGAAATATGCTTTGTAGCCCTAGCTGGCTTGGCTCAGTGGATAGAGCGTCGGCCTGTGGATTTAAGGGTTGTGGGTTTGATTCCAGTCAAGGGCACATATGCCTGGGTTGCAGGCTTGATCCCCAGTGGGAGGCATGCAGGAGGCAGCTGATCAATGATTCTCTCTCATCATTGATGTTTCTATCTCTCTCTTCCCTCTCCCCTCATCTCTGAAATCAATAAAAATATATATTTTTTAAAAAGAAATATGCTTTGTAAATTGCAAAGTGCAACCCCAAAGGTCATTTGTCATTATGAAGCCACCTGCTCCAGGAGACAAGCTGCAATAGGACCAGAATAGAAATTATTCATTCCAAGGCTGAGTTCCAGAAAGTGGGTGGGGGTTGCAGTTTACTCTTACTGTCTACTGTCCCGGTTTCTACTCAAAGCCTCACTGTGCAGTCTCGTAGTAGCAATGATATTCCCTGGAGCTTATTTGAAATGCAGCGTATTGGACCCACCCCAGAAGAAATGAATCAGAATCTACACACTAACAAGGTCCTCAGCCCTACGCATTCAGCGCGGGAAGCACACTAGCTGCTTCCCTTCTCACATGACCTCAGGGGTATCCTGGTTGGTCCACCAACTGTGATAGTCATCTTCCCCTTGCCAGGGTTTTGTGTTGAGGTAGGTGTGTGACAAGATTCTGGCCAATGAAACACAGAGAAATGTCTGCTGAAAAAGGGAAGCTTTCTCTCTCTCTCTCTCTCTCTCTCTCTCTCTCTCTCTCTCTCTCTCTCTCTTTGGTCATGTCTGCTCAAAACACCTGTCCTGGTGGCAGCCAAGTTATAGCTGGAAAGAGAGCAGTTCAATATAAAGCCTGTGGCAGGGGAAACAAAGAGGAGGAAAGATTTTATCAGTTGAGTTGCTAGATTAGCCAGTGCTGGAGCCATTCTCTATCTTGGGGCTACTGGTTCTGACAGTACATTGCCTGTAATGTTTAACCATAAGGAAAAAGAGAAAAAAAAAGATAGGATATAAGCAATAAGCTGGTTGAGTGTTTATTCATGCTTGCAGGCAAAAATACCACAGTGATCCAAAAGATAAGCATAACATTTTTGTTTCAGAATGTGGTGAGACAAGCAAATGAGAATTTACCATATATCTGCTACATCCCAGGCATATTCTCATGCTACCAGTTTAATTTTAAAAAGACTCAATCATTGAACTGTCTATATTCCAACAGTTAACAAGGCCTGGCTCCAAAGTCCTCTGTACTCGAGCCCTCAACATCGGTTTTAGGAACTTTCCTGACATTTTGGTTACGAGCCAGAACCCATTAATATATACTTCAGAATTCTGCATTATAATTACCAGAGCTACAGTTCAGCAGAAGTCTGGCTTGAAAGATGAAGTCATCTTTGATGTACTTCTCATACCTCTCTTCATCCCCCAGATCAGCCGTGGGCAAACTACAGCCCACGGGTCGGATACGGCCCGTTTGAAATGAATAAAACTATTGAAAAAAAAGACCGTACCCTTTTATGTAATGTTGTTTACTTTGAATTTATATTAGTTCACACAAACACTCCATCCATGCTTTTGTTCCGGCCCTCCCGTCCAGTTTAAGAA
This sequence comes from Myotis myotis, assembly GCF_014108235.1. Taxonomy (NCBI): domain Eukaryota; kingdom Metazoa; phylum Chordata; class Mammalia; order Chiroptera; family Vespertilionidae; genus Myotis; species Myotis myotis. The sequence goes on from NW_023416335.1 coordinate 17,844,368, forward strand.
CCCATTGTGGCCCTCGAGTCAAAAAGTTTGCCCACCCCTGCCCTAGATCGATCCAGTGACCATATAATGAGCCTCCCTCCAAACCTCTTTCCTATTTTGTGCCCAATTTTATTGCCAAGTCCCTATTCCAAACAGACGTTAGGCCCAATTCTATTCCAAGTCCCTATCCAGTCACCTAATTGATGTCTAGTCTCTCCTCTAATTTAGCCCACATGGCTCTCATATCCTCCTACTCTGTTTCTATCATGAATTTCCCAAACTCATGACTGGCTTAAATTCCTCCTAACCATGTGTGCACTGGGTCCCCTCTTAACCTTCCCACCAATGTTCTCCAGCACCACCCCATGTGGGCCTGTCTCCTCACTACTTCTTGCCCAACTTTGTGCTCACTGCCTCCATGCCTTTGTTCATCAGCTTTATCTGCCTGAAACTCCCTGTCTTCCTAAAATCCACCAGACTTGGTCTTTGTGATATTCCAGTGACCCTCTCTTCCCAGAATTCTGTGTGCTCACAGCTCTATCACATGTTCTGGCTCTTGAATACTTAGTAATTGTCTTACATTGCCCAGTTGTTCCTAGCATCAACTTAATTCAAACATACATTAAGCATTGATTATATGACAAGTACCATGATAAAAACTGAAGATAAAAATCAAGGAAAAAAAATGAGTAGATGGTTTTACCTTCTAGGGAAGAAGAAAGCCACAAAGGTGTTTTTTGTTTTGTTTTTGTTAATCCTCATGCAAGGATATGTTTCCCATTGATTTCTTTCTTTCTTTTTTTTAAAGAGAGATACAGTGGAAGGGAGGGAGAGAGACAGAGAGAAACATTGATTGGTTGCCTTCCTGCAACGAAGGTATGTGCCCTTGACTGGGAATCAAACCTGAGACCCTTCAGTCTGAGAGCCAACACACTGAGTCAAACCAGCAAAGGCCAGACAAAAAGGTTTTCACCATACAAAACGAAGCACAGAGGAGGTGCAACTATAATCCTAAGATCAGAGATGAAAGTCCTTAACAACCTGAATGCTCTGAGGTCTGAGGAAAGCAATTTGGATATTTTCCAGTGCCTAGTCTAGTGTTTGGCTGGTTCTCAAAAACTAGTTAACAGATAAATAACTCCTAATTTTCTCAAACCCTGGCACCTTGGCAGAAACTCACACTCTGAAGTAAGTAGACCGATGTTTGGGAAAATTGCCTAGAAACTGCCCTCAGCTGAATGGATGACCAGTCAATGAACAAGTATTGTTGAAGGCCTGATTTACGCAATGACCTACACATTGTGGGTAAACAAGAAGTAATTCTTATCCTGAAAGATTTTTTTATTAAGCTGAAAACAATGAAATAATTAGCTACTAAACTTTGCTATACCCAACAATAAGCCCTTGCTTCTAGTCTCCAGCAGGATTTAGAAAGTTTTCACCACCCCTCCACTCAAATATTTGCTCGATGGGCCAAAGGAAATCAAATTTTCTTGAAGACATCATGGTGGACTGAGTCTATTCTGGAAAAGGGTCTTAGGGCTTCCCTTCAAGAAACTGTGTCCACAATATCAATGAGGCCCTCCTCCCAACAAGAGCAACTCCATCCCTCCCTGCCCCCAACACTATCTGATGCTATAAGAGGACCTAACCGCCAATCTGCCTTGACTCTCTATGCATTCTTTTATAGGTTGGATCCTGGTGTCTTTGGGGTTCCAAAGAACCGCATTTGGTTTCCTATTCTGGGAGCTCGCAGTGGGGTGACAGTAGCTATTGTAGAGGATTTGTGTATGCACTCTGCAGGCACTTTGGCCTCAGCAGTCCATCTTCATCATCTTCTCTTGTCTGATAACCCAGGATTGAGTCACTGAGCTTAGGACTCTTATGGGATAGGGGTGTAGGTGAGAAGAGCTTCATAGCCAAGAGATGGTCCATTTGTTTGAATGGTGAAGTTTTCCTCTAAAAGTTGGGCAGAACACCAACCCCAGGAAAGAGGGGATTCAGAGGTTTTTCACAAAACGGTGGGGAGAGGGACTGCTTCCTCATTGGAGTCAAAGAACAGGATCTCTCAGTCACTAAGAAGTGAACAGAGAAAGCAGCATGTCCTCTGCTGACCTAAGAACCTCTCTGAAAGAGGGCTGACCAGAAGAAAGGCCAGTGTGCCTGACAACCTCCCCCCCCCCACACACACACACCCGGGTTCTTCTCCTGAAGTCTCTTCCCCATTGTCTCAGCCGACCTATGCAAGCCCTGACATCAGAATGTTTCATCTCCGTGGGCTGGGAGTGGGAATGACGTCAAGAGAAGGGCTGGCCAAGAAAGACCAGAGACTGGGAAATGCCTCCTTCCCAGCCGAGGGAATCTTTCCCAGATGCCGGGATACACAGTTCGGCCTCACCCCCGTCTTCCGCCCCCTCTCCCGCAATGCCCGCCTATCACAGAGCTTGGTTCACTGTCAGGAAATTAGATACTACTTGCAAGAGGAAGGGGGTGGGGGAGGGCATTCTTACACATGCTGCCCAAACCTTGCCTTAAAACAAAAGCCTCTTGAAATAATTAATCCAAGACCTGGCAAGAAGGAGTCTGCTTGCAGAATGAATTTTTCCTTACTAGCCAGTTTGCCACACTCAGAGATAAGACTAGCTCTCCCCCTACCCCAACTCTACAAGCGTTACAAGTAGGTGGTCAAGATCCCAGGACCATTAGAGAGTATTAGTATTCAAGGTTTTGAACGGATCCCTGAGAAAGGCCCCCAGTTCAATTAGCTTGGGTGAGGAATCAGACCCACGCCAACCTGTTATCTCCTGAACCGCAAAGGAAGCCTCAGATGAGATAAATTTAGCATCACCCGGGGGTTGGGAGGGTGGCTAGTGAATGGGGTGGTTGGGTCTGGCGGTGAAAGCTCCACCATGAGGCTCCTGGGACCAGATTAGCCTGCACCCCGGGGTAACCGAGCTCCGAGATACGTATCTGCGAAGCGTTATCAACTCCATAAAGCCACGCTCTTTAATCCGGGCACAGAGCCCCATCGCAGCCAGTGCGAAGCCAACAAAGACACCGAGGAAGCCACCCCCGGCCGGGCCCGCACGCAGCATTGTGTGCACATTTCAAATAGCCTGCAAAGTTTCAGCCCGGGAACTTGAGCTCCCTCTAGTCTAGGAGATCCGAGCCGGAGCGCGGATTTCAGGCTCCTCCGACAATCACAACAAAGAACAGACTGGGAGCGCACAAAGGCAGGGGAAGGGGTAGGAGAGCGAAGCCGCCACACAAAGGCCGCGAACCCCTCGGCTCCCACGCCCCCGCCGCCGCCGCCCCTTCGGAGACCCTTCCCCGCCCGCCAGCGAGGTCGGGGCTTTGCGTTGGTTTGTTTGGTTGTTTTTCCATTTCCGCGCTGTGCGGAGCAGAGTTGGGCTCCAGGACGCCTTCTCGCCCGCCCCATTTCAAGAGAAACTTGGCTCGAGAGGCAGAGCGAGCCTCAGATCTTAAGTCTGGCGCCTCCTCCTCGTCCCCGGGGAGCCCCGCGCCCCCTCCTCGCCCCCGGACTCACCGTTACACCACTGGAATGGGTGCATCAATGAACGCGCGGCGGGCTTCCCAGGCGGACGAACGGACGAACGCAGGCGGCGGGGGAGGCAGGCGGGAGGGCGCACCGGCTCGCTGGCCCTCGCCGGTCCGCAGGTGGGGCCGGTGAGTCCGCCGCAGCCGCCTTTCTCCAGAAGTCGAGCTCCCTTCGGAGTGAGGGGCTTCGGAGAGGCCGGTTTTAGAGCAACAAAGAGGAAAGAGGAGAAAACAAACAGAAAGTCTCCCGAATCCACGCACCGTCGAGGAAATGCAGGAAGGGCCCCGGGGGTGGGGGAGATGTGGGGCGCCACCGAGCAGGATAGGGGTACCCAGGCGGCAGAGGCTCTCTGCCCGTTGCGGGGAAAGCCTTAAGGGAGACGGCTCAGGTCGCACCACGGGGAGGACAAGCGCGGCCAGAGACTCCGAAATTGACACAGGTTGTGCACACCCCCTCCCATATATACCCTGGGAAGCCCCGCCCCCTCCCGTCACCCGCCCTCCGGCCAATGGGAGTCTTCCTCTGGGCCCCGGGTATTCTTTGCAGGCCCGCCCCCTCCCAGGGCGGAGCGTCTTCGCAAGGTGGGGCGCCCCCCCACCACCACCCACCCCCATCACCTTCCCGGCCCCGGGAAAACTTAAGTGGAAAGAGGAGCGTGCGCCGCCGCGAGTTGGCCCGGAGCTGGCGGGACCAGCCTCCCCCGCCGGGGGCCGGGGAGACACCGAACAGTTAGGGCCACATTGTTTTCCGCCTCCGGATCGATTACGGTTTCTATCGCTCTTTGAGGAGCCAGTTCTTGGAGGAGCGGTTACATTTCTGCTCCGAGGGCAAGGATTTGGCGGCCAGCACGTTCCTTTGTTCACGGTAAAAGGGGAAACTGAAGCCAGAAGGTAAAGAAAATGAATGACAAAGTGAAATCTGGAATCATCTCCTTTTTGGCCAGTCCCTCATTTTACTAAGGAATTCAGGCTTGAAGTTTAAGCTTAATGATGTCCACGTAAGAAGTGTACAAACCTGTAGGGAATTTTCATAAGAGTGTATTTGAGCCTAAACTGACGACAATTGCCAGGAAGCCAGATCTAAACTGCTGCAGAGAGTAACAGTTTTACAGTTTCTTTTGTGCATTTGAAGTTGAGGTGACATAAGGGAGGTTACATGGAGGTGGGAGAAAGCAAGGTGGGTGGTGGATTAGAAGATAGTTAAGATTATATGCTCTCTCCTGGGAAGTTGTATCTTGAAGGAGGGGTCTGAAAATAAGCATTTCAAAGGTTTGTGAACCTAAATCCACAGAAACAATGGGCAGAGGTAAGCCAAGATAAACCTTTTACTAAAAAGTTATATGCCTGGGTCTTGACCACCCACCATGACCCAGTTAGGAACTTATGATCTATCACAGCACCCCTTTTTTCATCCACAATGTAAACTTGTCAGGGCCCCTTAATCCTGAGTAGCGGGATCAAACCCTGGAATGGACATTGGCAATGCATTAGGGGTAAAATCTTCAGCATCCAGCACCGTGAAGGTGTTGAATGAATAGTAAGTACTACATGGAAAAAGACGGAATCTCCTAATTCCCTGTCCAATGTGCTTTCTTTCACCAGACATTGCAGCGTTTCCTACGCCTTCTATTTGTCTTTTCTCAGAATGTTTTTACTTTTTCTTTGGGTTGGCACCTTTGCACCAGAGACCCATCAGTGTCAACAAGGTTTCTACTCACCTGGGAATTACAGGAGACAGTAAATAAGCAAGCAAACAAATAAGAATGGCTTAATCTAATCTTCCTGCAACCCTTTAGTTGAAAGTGATAAATACTTTATCTCCTGGGAATTTGTGACACTCCAACACGATTTGCATATCAGTGCTTTGTCATATAAATGCCTGGTGTCAAGGTAGCAAATGACTTGGCCAAGATAACATAGCACGCTGCAACAAACGTTTAGCACTTAATTATATAATTGCCTTAAAAAAATTATTAGCTAGCCTGGAAGGGCAGCCTGTGCAGATCTCCCTAATTTCATCTTTGAATTGGACAATTGTGAAACCTTTCTAAGTGGCCTCTATGACTCTATGGCTCAGACTTGTAGGGCCCGTGATATTAGAGATGTTATATATGCAGGCTCCCAGGCCGGCAGCCCAGAGATTTTGATTCAGTAGTTAAAGGTTGAACCCCAGAAATATTTATTTAACATCCCTTGTCCCCAAAAATTCTCATACAATTTTGCTGAGAGAAATAATGCTGTGATCTTACTCTGAAATCCATCCTCTCTGCTGGCCGCAGAGTTACCTTTCTAAAACATAAATCTAACCATTTATTTCTTGAGCTTAATAACTTTTATTGGTCCCTGGTGTCCACAGGATACAGTCGAACTTTAGAGTATGGCACTCAAATCACTTCAGTCTGGCCTTGCCTGTTTCCTGGCGCTCTCCTTTCCCACACACTATTCATCAGCCATGAAGCTTTTGCTGTTGTTCCTCGAATACAGTATATTCTTTCTTGACGGATTTTGTACATGGCATGGCTTATGTTTGGAATGCGCTCTTTTTCTTTCTGTGCCTGACATTTTGTAAGATTCAGCTAAAAATTCATCTCTACGTGGCCCACCATTCTCATTTCTTCCCTGTCTCCATCTCTTTCAGCACTTTTCATGTACAATGTAGTATGTTATAGAATTTTAAGGATAATGATGTGACTTCCTGAATTTGATCCCTTCATGAGCCTTCCTTACAACAGAATTTTCAAGGGCATGAATCATTTTTGTGGTGGTTCCAGTGTCTGGTTCAATAAATATTTTTGGAATGAATGTATGTATGTGCATGCATGTGTATAACATTTAATTTAAGCCATATTCTAGGTGAAGTGAAAGCAATTAAAAAACGTCATTGTTACTTATCCAATAGTTCTTTATATTCATTGACTCAGGGGAAAGGTGTCTATAGGTGAGCCTAATTGCGAGGTGCATCGAGGAAGGAAAATTGTCAGGAGTGAGGAATGTCACCTCCCCACCTAGACTAAGGAGCTGATGTGGGAAGATGAAGGTGGGAACCATGGGAGTTCTCATGCAGACTGAGCTGGTCACGCAGGACAGTGAATATTGCAGTGGCACCTGCATGAGTGCAGTCATCAGAATGCTCTATAACAATTCATGTGTGTTTTTTTACAAACTATAAGAGAACATCTATATATATAAAAGCCTAAGCAACCGTCAGACTGTCCAACCGGTAGCTATGATGTGCAATGACCACCAGGGGGCAGATGCTCGACACAGGAGCTGCTGAGGTGCAGTGACTTGGCAGCTGTGGTTCTCGGGTGACACACCCCAAAACCAGAGAGGTGGGAGCCCAATTCTGGGGTGCATCACCCAAGAACTGCCCTCTCACAATCCAGGACCCCTTGGGGGATGTCGGAGAGCCGGTTTCAGCCTGATCCCCACAGGCCAGGCCGAGAGACCCCACGGGTGCATGTGCACCGGTCCTCTATTTATAAAATCACAGAGGAAGAAGTAATTTGTAGAAGAAATGGCTGTAGGAAACAAGTTAGAGGTAAAGGAAGGGCCGTTGGAGCTTGTGAGTGAGGAAGATAATAGTAACGTGCCTCGGGGTAAAGGAAGAGAGAAGAGAAAGGCCTGGGCGTGCTTCCGGGAGGGAGAGCCCCTATAACAGTGATGGCAAACCTATGACACGCGTGTCAGAGGTGACACGCAAACTCATTTTTTTGGTTGATTTTTCTTTGCTAAATGGCATTTAAATATATAAAATAAATATCAAAAATATAAGTCTTAGTTTTACTATGGTTGCAAATATCAAAAAATTTCTATATGTGACAAGGCACCAGAGTTAAGTTAGGGTTTTTCAAAATGCTGACACGCCGAACTCAAAAGGTTCGCCATCACTGCCCTATAACAATTCAAGTCTGAAGCCTGATATTATAAGCTTTCAGTAAGGTCTTCTGAGACACTTAAGGACTCTAATTTAGAAAACCTGATGCATACCTTTCCAGTCTACCACTCTCAATCCTTCTGGTTATTGTGGCCACGAGGCAATGCCTCATGACAGCTTAGACTGGGAGATGTAGGCTGGAGGAAGGGCTTTGACCTTGGCATTTTTGAAAAGGTTGGTTTGGTCCCTGCATTTTCCTAGATTGAAAGTCTCTATCACAAAACAAGTTGATTTCTCACATCATGTCAATACAATTTAGATGACTCACCCCACCCCCACCCCAACCAGGTGATGCATCATAGACCAGCTTCTTGTGAATCAGGAAGACACAGCTGGTTATCTAATGAGGAAGAAACGGAAACAGTAAAGAAGATGATGAATTATATTCAAAGCCACTTGAGCCCTGACCGGTTTGGCTCAGTGGATAGAGCATCAGCCTGCGGACTGAAGGGTCCCAGGTTCGATTCTGGTCAAGGGCATGTACCTTGGTTGCGGGTACATCCCCAGTAGGAGGTGTGCAGGAGGCAGCTGATCGATGTTTCTCTCGCATGGATGTTTCTGGCTCTCTATCCCTCTCCCTTCATCTCTGTACAAAAAAAAAAGCCACTTGAAAAATCTGAAGTAGAACTGTGTTTCTAATTCTTCCATGGAAAACTTCTAAGAAGTCAGGGATTCTCTTCTTTCCCACTGCCCCATCCCAGCATTCTCTTATTCAGCCCATAAACCCCCTCATTTAAGGCCCTGTAAGTAGTAGACTAGAGAAACACTTTGGGGAGAGATGGCTAATTCTGTGGAGGAGCATAGACATCGTAAGCATACCAGTTTACCTTTAGAAGAGGCTCTCTTCTCTCTTTCATGGCCTCCAGATGCAGCCCGAAAATGCAGAAGAGCATGCTTAACCACGGTCAGTTGTAAAAAGTGATAATTAAATGCAAATAAACGTGTCATACTTCAAAGTTAGACAAATTGTCACAACATTTTCCAAAACAGTGTTATTTTTAAAAAAATATATATTTTATTGATTTTTTTACAGAGAGGAAGGGAGAGGGATAGAGAGTTAGAATTGATGAGAGAGAAACATCGATCAGCTGCCTCCTGCACACCTCCTACTGGGGATGTGCCCGAAACCAAGGTACATGCCCTTGACCGGAATCGAACCTGGGACCTTTCAGTCCGCAGGCCGACGCTCTATTCACTGAGCCAAACCGGTTAGGGCCAAAACAGTGTTATTTCTTAAGAAACCAGTTTTCATGAGAGAAACACACAATTCTTTGAGGGAGTTTAGGGTTGTTTATTGTATATTTGAGCAAATGAGGCCCTTCACTCATTTCATTCTTAAAAGGTTTGGTCTCAGTACCAGGATGCTTTTAGGGGACTGATGCCACTCTTGGCCAAAAGTATTCATAACCTACCCAGGAATGTCCCCCAGATTCTGGTCTGTGTTCTCCAAGAAAGTGAAGTGCCCTAACTGGTTTAGCTCAGTGGATAGAGTAACAATTGGAGAGAGAGAGTGGCCAACAAGGAAAGTTGGGGACTCAAGGGTCCCAGGTTCGATTCCGGTCAAGGGCATGTACCTTGGTTGCGGGCACACACCCAGTAGAAAGTGTGCAGGAGGCAGCTGATCGATGTTTCTAACTCTCTATTCCTCTCTGTAAAAAATCAATAAAATATATTTTAAAAAGAAAAAAGAAAAAAAAAAGAAAGTGAAGTAACAATTTCCCCACCCCTCCCCCAGCTTCCACTCACATGGAAGTCCAACAGGAGAAAAAGGCGTTGGTGTGACTGAGGAGGCCGATCCTCCTTTCTCTCTCCAGAGGCTGAGTCAGTTTTGGAATGATGCCTGGGCTTTCCCCGAGTCTCTCAAGCATCCCCTGAAGCTCCTCCTACAAACCAGAAGGTTGTAAAGCAACAGAAGCCATGGGGTTCAGGCTAACCTGGTTCCAGGAATTCTGCAAGACCTGCTATATTTTTTCATCGGTGGAATGAAGTCATTACACTAGGCCAGATCTGAATCATCTCATGTATGAAAGTGGAGATTCAAGAATAAAGCAGAGGAGAGGAGAGAGCCCTCTATTATTGGACCTTCGTTGCATGCCAACACCTGTGCTCAGTGCTTCACACATTTCCATTTATTCCTCACCACAACCCTCAGGGTATTATTATTTTCTTAATCCCAGGAAGGTTAAGCCTTACTAAAAATCATGAAATTCACGTGACAGAATTCCAACCACACTTCGTATATCTCCACAAAATATGCTCTTTCCCCAACACGAGTGCAGTGGTTGAGAGTGAGGCCTCTGGGATCTGGCATGGTCTTACTACATTAACCCTCAGTTTCCTCACCTAGAAATTAGGGCCAGTAGATCATACCACTGAGGGTCATACAATGAACAAAGTGTTTGAAACATATTTGGCATGTGCCTGATACATAAAAAGTCCCCCCAAAATGCTCATTATTATTGTTATTAAACTGCAGCATGAAGCATCATGGCTCTGAGGCAGCACTTAACCAGGGCCGGTGCATCTAGTGTATTAATTAGGCTGCAGGCTGAGATCCTGTGGTGGATTTAAAAATAAGCCCCCAAATTCTTTGATACTCCCTTCTAGAGGTGGAGCCTGGTTCCCATTCCTTTGAGATTGGGCTGGACTTGTCGACTCTTCAACTAGTAGAATGAAGTAGAGGTGATAGTGCTTGACTTTGGAGACTGGGTCATAAAAATTCCCTGCACTTTCCTTCTTGGCCACTCTCTCTCTCCAATTGTTACCGACTGGGGTTACCAGCTGGGACCTCGGTTTTTCTCATCAATGCAGAAAAGATTTTATAAGGTCAACAAAAATGAAAGTAAAACAACGTGGGATTTGTTGAAGATACACTCCAAGCGAAGAGGCCAGTTGAGAGAGACAATGGCCCCAAACTCATCTATAATAATAAAAGCGTAATTTGCTAATTAGACCGGACAGCCGAATGACCTTCAGGACGTCCTTCCAGACAACCTTCCAGAAGAAGCCATGGCTGCAAGGGCCGAGGCAAGCCACTGCAACTGCGAGGGCCGAGCCCCTTGCACGAATTTCATGAATTGGGCCTCTAGTGGGGTATATGGTTTAAACCAAAAAGATGTTACCAGGGAGAAGAGGAGATGAGGAGACCTCCATTCTTGTCTTCTTTTTTTTTTTTATTATTGATTTTTTTTACAGAGAGGAAGGGAGAGAGATAGAGAGTCAGAAACATCGATGAGAGAGAAACATCGATCAGCCGCCTCCTGCACATCCCCCACTGGGGATGTGTCCGCAACCCAGGTACATGCCCTTGACCGGAATCGAACCTGGGACCTTTCAGTTCGCAGGCCGACGCTCTATCCACTGAGCCAAACCGGTTTCGGTCATTCTTGTCTTCTTGAAGGAAAAATTTCAATCAAGAATCAAAGTGTAGAAAGGCAAGCAAGAATTTATTGACCCCAGCAAAACATACTTAAGGCAATGAAACAAGGAAGGGCATAGAAAAAGCAACAGGAGAGCCTTGGCTGGGCTGCTTTGACTCTGGAAATCAGAGAAAAGAAAAACAGGCCTTGTTCAGGGGGTTAGCCCAGGATGAGCTGCTGCTGCCCATTGCTCCCCTGGTTGCAAGCCTTGTGGGGTCCCTTAGAGGTTAGGGGATATGTGGAGCAGGGGTGGGAAAGGAATGGCATAGGCAAGCTCCCTGGAGGGAGAGCATGCTGAGACATTCATTTTCAGGGGTTTTAAAGGCTGGGCGTTTAGCGGAGGTCTTAGGGGCAGATCAATAGAATACTCATCAGCTTTATGCTGATGTACCAAAGTGAGACTTATTCTCTTAATTTGTCTATCCTTGGGTGTGGTTGGCAAATGGCACTTAATTGGATTTCTGATATCTGTCTCCCTGAGAGTGGTGATTTAAGCTATTTACCCTCTGGTCGGGGAGGAGAAGTGCAAACCGTTTACTCTTACGTGTCCTTGCAGAGATTCCACAATGGCAGCAGAGTAAGTGGAAGCTACACTGATACTCTCCCAGGAGCAAACTGGAAATGTAACTAAAATACAGAAAAAACACCCTGAAAAATCAACTGAAGACTAGCTGGAGAGAACCCTGATAACCAAGAAGGGAAAGTGGAGACCACATAGAGACTGGTAGGAAGGGCAGAGGTGGGAAAGGGCTGGTGGATCCCACAGACAGAAACTGAAGTTATGGGGGGTTGTAGGGGGTTGCCACTGGGGGGTTGCCACTGAGAACTCTGGGGTCTAATCCCCAAGCTGGACCCCCCAGCAGAGAGCACCAGTAGTGAAAAAGGTGCCCACAGAACATCTGGCTGTGAAAAGTAGCAGGGTCACTGTCTGCCTGCAAGCGATGGCTGGAAATGCAGGCACCCTCTTAAAGGGCCAACACACAAAGTTTTGTGTGCGGCCACTCACCTTGGGCTCCATCAGAGGGAGGGCAGAGTGGACTGGAGCTCTGTGAGCAGAAGCCAGGTTTAGGGGCTCTGGGTTCCTGTGCTGAGTCATTCCCTCACACTGTAGAGAACATCTTTCTCCAGTAAACCTTTGTTATCCAGTTTTTTCCTGGGGGGGAAGGCAGTTGCCCCACCCTGTTGGAAGACCTCTCACCCCATCCTGTGGTCGATAAACTGAGGCTAATAAAATATGAATGTCAATGGGACTGCAGGCAGAAGTGGGTCTCTGGAGGCTTTGAGTCTTTGCCTGATCTAATCTGGCCCGGGGCTAGGAAAAGCAGACGCTGGTGCACATTTTAGTCCTTTCCAAAGGCACCCAGCCCCAGCAGAGGGAGCCACTATGGATTGCTGAGAGCTCCAAAGAGGGTACTCAGGGCCAATCACAAACACACAGTTGAGCTGCTCCTGAATTCCTGATCACAGAAATTCTGAGACAACAACTAATCATCCGAGAGATGCAAATCAAAACAACAATGAGGTACCATCTCACACCTGTCAGACTGGCTATCATCAACAAATCAACAAACGACAGGTGCTGGAGAGGATGTGGAGAAAAAGGAACACTTGTGCACTGCTGGTGGGAATGCAGACTGGTGCAGCCACTATGGAAGACAGTATGGAGTTTCCTCAAAAAACTGAAAATGGAACTCCCATTTGACCCTGTGATCCCTCTTCTAGGAATATATCCCAAGAAACCAGAAACACCAGTCAGAAAGGATATATGCACCCCTATGTTCATAGCAGCACAATTCAGCATAGCTAAGATCTGGAAACAGCCTAAGTGCCCATCAGTAGATGAATGGATTAGAAAACTGTGGTACATCTACACGATGGAATACTATGCTGCTCTAAAAAGGAAGGAACTCTTACCATTTGCAACGGCATGGATGGAACTGGAGAGCATTATGCTAAGTGAAATAAGCCAGTCAATGAAGGAAAAATAGCACATGATCTCACTCATTCATGGATAATAGAGACCATTATAAACTTTTGAACAATAATAGATACAGAGGCAGAGCTGCCTCAACCAGATTGTCAAACTGCAGCGGGAAGGCCGGGGAGGGTTGGGGGACAGGAGGTAGGGGGGTAAGAGATCAACCAAAGGACTTGTATGCATGCATATAAGCATAACCAATGGACATAAGGCACTGGGGGATAGGGGAGGCTAGGGGACTGTCTAGGGCAGGGGGGACAAAAATGGACACATATGTAATACCCTTTGTATTACTTTAAGCAATAAAAAAAAAAAAGAAATTCTGAGACAACAAATGTTTGTTGTTTTAAGCTACCGAGTTTTGGGGTAATTTACTATTTAACAATAGATAAATGATAACAGCTACTATAACAAAGAGACAGAAAAGTGCAGAGACTCAGGCAATCTAGTTTGTTTCCGTGTCATGAATTTTCCAAAGAAAGGATGTGGTTCTGCTTGATGAAGCCACCAGAGACCAAGCTTCTTTTTTCTTGCTGCTTGTCCCTGTGCTAAGATGTGTTTCTTGTTTATGTAGCAGAAGCTGGCTTACCAGGTATACTATATATCTATGTTCTGACCCCAAGGGAGGGTATGAAGAAGTGGAGGACAGCATTTTATTTGTAAGAATTTGAGCATTACTTTTGTCCCAATTCCATCGGTGAGGGCTTAGTCTCATGGCACATCTATCTGCAAAGGGGACTGGGGGGCGAGGTCTCCAGCCGGACAGTCGTGAGCCTAGCTGAAGCTCAGGGCAGTTTTATGAATAACAGGAAGAAGTGGAGAATGAAATCTGGCAGACTCTGAGCCAGCTCTCCATGACTGAGCCCTGGTGTTGGCACCTGCTCTGTGACTTCCAGTTATTTACCTCTTTGGGGCTCAGTTTTCTCATTTATAAACTAAATGATTAGATAAGATTGATGGTTTTCAAACCTTTTTCTTTTTTTGGGGGGGAGGGGCAGAATCTGTTTTATTAAATAATACTGAAGAACAGAAGCTGCATGTATAAAAGACGTAAAAATAGAGCTGCTCTGTTGGAATCCCATGGGGGTGGGGTTTCTCTCCCTGTTCCCCTCCACATCAGTGGCCCCAGGGAAAGCTAGTTTGCAATACTGGAGCCCCGTGAAGCACGATCAGAAAATCACCGAATGAGAAGTTCTCCTGGATTCCTTCCAGCCCTGGTGTGTTGGAGGCTGTGATCATTCACCTGTGTGCCCTGAGCTGGGCTGGTCACCGTCTCATCTTGCTTGGCAGCTGGGAGCTGTGGTTCCTGGCATGCATTGGCAGGAAAATGGAGTGAAGCTGGGTGTCCTGCCTCACCTCACTTCCTTTCACCCCTTTCCTGGTCTTGTGACATACCTCTCCTTTTTCCTAATTCAAGTGAGGGTCCCCGCCCCATCCCTGGACTGGGGCCGAAGTGCCACGGTGGAGGCAAGAAGGAGTATTTTTTAAAAATATATATTTATTGAGTTTATTTATTTCAGACAGGAAGGGAGAGGGAGAGAGAGATAGAAACATCAATGGTGAGAGAGAATCACTGATCGGCTGCCTCCTGCATGCCCCACACTGGGGATCAAGCCTGCAACAGGGCATAAGCCCTAACCGGGAATAGAACCCGTGACCTCTAGGCTCATAGGTTGACGCTCAACCACTGAGCCACGCCTCCCGGGCAAGAAGGAGTATTTTTGAGTTGTCAGTACAACTTAGCCTAGTACTCTGGCCCTGGGGTTGGGGGACATGCAGGTTCTTGGATCACACTCTGTCTCCCTCCCCAGGTTAATATTTTTATCATCCTTGACCTCTTCATGGCTACTGTTGTCCTCACCTGGGATCAAGAGCTCAGGCTCAGTCATGGTTATAGATGGAGAATGTGGACTAGCCCAGCCCTGACCTAGTTTGAGTGAACTCCAGGGACCAGAAGGGAGAGACCTGTCCCCTCCGATTTTTCTCTTCCCCAGTTAATCTCGGAATTCTAAAAAATGCAAACTGCCCCAGGCTAAGCTGCCTGGGGGGAACAGGAGCTCCTTTCTTCCAGTCTGCGGGCCATCGGAAGCCAGCTCCTACAGGATCCCCTCCCCGCTTCCTAAGGCAAGGCTGGGCCTCTTTCCACTCACCTCCGCCTCTGAGGTTCCTTCCTCGGAGAACAGCTGTACCAGCCCCCTTCCCCCCGGCTCCAGACGCTGAATGGGGATCTGGCAGACGACTTCAGTGTCTGCTCAATCAGAGGAACAACCCCAGGCCGTTTGTAAGGCCGGTGACCACTGCCCACAAACAGAACATTCCAGAATGTCTAGGAGCAGGTGGGGGATTGGGAGATGAGGGAAGGTGGATTACTCAGGGCTCCTCAGGGTGAGGAGTATCTTAACATATCTGGGCAGGACATTAGGACACAGTGGTAGGGGGTGGCTTACCACCAAGGGTTGTGGCAAATGATCTTAAAGAAGTAAAGCAGGTTCCGTGTGAGAGAACAAGTAGCGGTGGGTAGTGATGAGCTGAGAGCAGGCTTTCTCTCCTCAGAATGGGACAGCCCGTACTGACACTGTCACATGCAACCGAGGGCTCCTGGTGCCTTTCAGCTTTGTAAGGGGACCCGGAAACCCACATTTTGGGTAACATTTCCCAGTTACTGAAAACATTGCACAGAACATGAAGCACCCTTGGCTGGTGGGGTTTGCTGCCAGGTGCTAGTTTTCACCCTTGTTGAATGACCTTCCTCCCTGTGTGTGTGTTAGAGATTAGTTCCTGCATTTTTCACCAGTGACTGGATGTTTTGTTTGTTTGTTTTTTTAAATATATTTTATTGATTTTTTACAGAGTGGAAGGGAGAGGGACAGAGAGTTAGAAACATTGATGAGAGAGAAACATCGATCAGCTGCCTCCTGCGCACTCCCCACTGGGGATGTGCCCGCAACCAAGGTACATGCCCTTGACCGGAATCGAACCTGGGGCCTTTGAGTCTGCAGGCCGATGTTCTATCCACTGAGCCAAACCGGTTAGGGCATGACTGGATGTTCACAGGGGAAAATCTTCATGTGAGTCAAGGGGCTGCTATGAGTTTCCTGTTGCAGTGTAACTGGACAACCAGTGGATCCAGGCTGCCTGTCACTACTTGAGACAATTAAGCAGAGACAGGGTTGAATCATATATGAGCGTTTATTCCAATAATGCTGGCAGTATGGGAGAGCAGCAGGTCATCCAAGAAAATCTGCTCTGCAATCCCCATAAGCCAATAGCTTATATGGGGTAGGACAAATATTCCATGGGGAAGTAGGCAAAAGGAGTAAGAATGGGTCTACAGTCCTAGCTGTTTTGCTCAGTGGTTGGAGCATCAAAGGTTCAATTCCGAACAAACAACAAGTGTTGGAGAGGATGTGGAGAAAAAGGAACTCTTCTGCACTGCTGGTGGGAATGCAGACTGGTGCAGCCACTGTGGAGAACAGTATGGAGCTACCTCAAAAAACTAAAAATGGAACTCCCATTTGACCCAGTGATCCCACTACTAGGAATATATCCCAAGAAACCAGAAATGCCAATCAGAAAGGATATATGCACCCCTATGTTCATAGCAGCACAATTCACCATAGCTAAGATTTGGAAACAGCCTAAGTGCCCATCAGCAGATGAATGGATTAGAAAACTGTGGTACATCTACACAATGGAATACTATGCTGCGGTAAAAAAAAAAAAAAGGAACTCTTGCCTTTTGCAACAGCATGGATGGAACTGGAGAGCATTATGCTAAGTGAAATAAGCCAGTCAGAGAAAGATAAATACCACATGATCTCACTCATTTGTGGATTATAGAGAACAACATAGACTGATGAAAAGGGACAGACCCAAAGACTGAGAAACAGCGATCAGGCTATCAATCCCCAGAAGGAAAGTAGGGGAGGGCGGGGGTAAGGGGAAGAGATCAACCGAAGGACTTGTATACATGTATATAAGCCAAACCAATGGACATGGACAACAGGGGGATGGGAGCATGAGTGTGCGGGGCAGGGGGTGGGGGAAGGGGGAGGTTGGGGGTTTATGGGGGGGATGAGGACACATTTGTAATACCTTAACTAATAATAATAATAATAATAAAATTCCGATCAAGGGCAGGCTCGATCTGTCCCCGAGGTTGGGGCATGTAGAGGAGGCAACCAATCGGAGTGCCTCTCTCACACCCATGTTTCTCTCTGTCTCTCCCCATCCCTTCCACTCTGTCTAAAAATCAATGGAAAAAAATATCTATGAGTGAGGATTAACAAAACAAACAAAAAGAATGGGTATGCAACACGGGTACTACAGGCATGGGGAAGTAAGCAAAAGGAATAAAAATGAGTGTAATGGTTACAGATCACAGGCAATGTGGGCTGGGGCGGGACTCCATTGTTTGGGCAACAAAGTTGTTAATCTTTCCCTGACAATAGGTAGCTCTCAGATGTGGAGGATGGTTGGCATTTCTAGGATAGCTCCCAGGTCCTGGAGCATACAACTCCCTGCCAGGTTCGAACGTGCTTTCTTTAATGAGCACAAAACAATCACGGTGAACAGAGCATGATTAATATTTCTTGTAACTAATAACTAGACCCTAATATTCTATTTCTGCTCCTAAGAGTAACAGATCATCACACACTTAATGGCTTATCCAGTGCCAGTTTATTGACCTGCAGTCTTGTAGATCAGAGGCCTGGCGTGGTTCTCACTGGGCTACAATCAGCCCTGTCAGGAGGGCCCAGGAAGAATCCAGGTTCTTGTCTTTCCCAGCTTTCAGAGGCCACCTGCATTCCTCAAAGCCAGCAGTGGGGTCCATCCTCACCTCAGATGTCAGATCTCTCCCCACAATTTGAAAAGTTTCTCTGCATTAAAGGATTCCCGTGATCGGACCCACCTTCTAATCCAGTGTGATCTCTCCATCACAAGGTTGTAATTTAATGACACCCACAAACCCCCTTTTACCCCCTGGGGCCACGTCTTGACCAATTCCGGGGATGAGGCTGTGAGCAGGGCTCTTCCCTGAGCCCTTGGCTCTTTTGCTCCTTCTATCCGAGGACAGAGACCTCTGATCAAGGGTTTATCTTTCCTGATCACCTGGCCCACTGCTCCTCGGTCACCCTTCCTTTTCTTTCAGGGGTGGGGAACCTTTAAAATTTCTGCCAAGGGCCATTTGGATATTTATAACATCATTTGAGGGCCGTACAGAATTATCAACTTAAAAATTAGCCTGCTGTATTTGGTCAAACAGCCATAAGCCACGTGGGTGCAGGGGAACGCATACCCCCCCACAGGAGTGTCAGGAACCCATTTCACACGCGGGGGTGGGTGGGTTAAAGTGGGGGAGAGAGAGGAAGCACATGCTGTTTTGCATAGGGGTGGATACATAGCTTGCTAGCTCCTAATTGGTCCTTTCTAAGCATTCTGCCTTAGTAACATCCTTGGGAGTGGTTATATACCTCACTGCCTTGTGATTGGTTATCTGTAAGATTCCTATCCTAGTAACATCTATATATTATAAAGTTCACATCTACTACAGGGGCCCTTCTTTCCCCACCCAGCTGGGTTGCCTTAGTAATTTCCACCCACTCCCTCATGGCCCCATCCCTGGCTACCTAGCTTTCTTCTGTCTCCTCACCTAGACGGCCAGACCAAATGATTCAGTGGGCCTTATCTGGCCCATGGGCCTGACCTTCCCCACCCTTGTTTTAAGGGATGGTTTCTAGGGGTGGGGGAGGGGCCCTGGGGTGCAACCTTGCCCAGCCCTCTCTCTTGCCAGCACGTTCTTTGCTGCCTCTCTGGTTCCACTGTGATCTCTCCATCACAGGTAGTTCCCTGTGGAACTTCTCAGCTGGGATTCGTTACAGAGGGGACTGACCTAAGGCAAAGCTTCCTCCCTCTCCCCAGAGGCAGCAAAGTCCCCCAAGGGCCTGCCACAAGGGTCTGAGGCTGAGGCTGGAGGCCCCAGCGGAGGAGAACGGGGCAGGATGACAACCTTGACACGGGCCACAGCTCCCGAAGGGCGAGGCTCAGCTGGCTGGAAACATAGGCCGCATCCAAGAGCACGTTTATTTCTGTTCAATGTCAAGTCCTCTGCCTGGGTTTAAGCAGTCCACGGCCCTCAAGAACAGGATGAGGAAGACTGGACATTTAACCTCGGTTTCGGCAGGGGGAGTGAGACCCACCTGTGACAGGTGTCACCATCAGCCCCCTGGGAGGATAAGACTGATTCTGTGTGATTATTAGGCTGTGGACCCTTCTTCTGTCCCTTGAACCGCATAGGTCACCAATACACACACACACACACACACACACACACACACACACACACACGCACACAGACAACCTTAAATGGTGGAGTTAGAGTGAGGCAGGGCATTGCAGCGTGACGCGGTCACACACACTGTTGTGGAGCCAGAGCACCCAGGCTGGCGTCCCGGCTCTTCCACTGACTGTGTGTCCTGGGGAAAATGACGTCACCTCAATTTCTCTGTTCCAGAGCAATGACCATGACACTGACCTCACATGGTTTTTATAAGGATTCAATGAGTTAGTTCCTATAAAGGCAGAAGAGTACCTGGGCACAGCTGCAATATGGCCTTGTACGTAGTAAACATGGATCATCTGCTCTGTGAGGAGAACCTGGGAGTTTGTTTTCTGGTCAAATGTACTTTAGTAGCTACACTACTAACTTCTGCTAGAAGTGAGAATTAAGTTCTCAAGTGATTCAACCAGAAGGAAACAGGGGATGAGCTGAGGCACAGACTGCACAAATAGGGTTATGACTGCTGTAGTTTACATGAAGAGTAAACATACTTACTAAACTAGAACAAAGGAGGTTTGTCATCTATACCAGCCAGATCATGGTAACAGTCCCTCTAAGAGCCTGAGTGCTTTGGGGGTTCTTTTTTTTTTTGTCTTTTTATTTATTTTATTTTTTTAAAAATATATTTTTTATTGATTAAGGTATTACATATGTGTCCTTATCCCCACGTTACCCCCTACACCCCCCCCCCCCCCGTTGTCCATGTCCATTGGTTAGGCCTATATACTTGCATATAAGTCCTTTGGTTGATCTTTCCCCCTTACCCCCACCCTCCCCTACCTTCCCTCCAAGGCCCGACAGTGCTTTGGGGGTTCTTTTTGGTTATACTTAAGTCCTCTAACTCATGGTCTGAACAGGGAACCAATGCATTTTAATTAGCAACAACATTCTGAACAGAGGCCTCACTCTATACCTTGCTAAGTTTGTCCCTCAAGAGTAACCAGCACTTGAGGCCCAGCTGATAGATCTTGCTGGCCTCCTGTAGGTCTAGCTTGAAGCATTGCAACCATGTCTTGTTGCCACAATTAGAACTGCCAACATGGGCAAGCTGAGGAGGAACCTTGAGACTTGAAAAGACTCTGGGAAACAACCAGAGCCATCAGGTTGGAGGTGGGAGGACACAGGAGAGCCATGAGAGGTGGCATCAAACCACGGAAGGGCTGACGGGAGAGACAGAGTGAGAGGAAGAACATGTGTTAAATGCTGACTGTGCGTGGAGCTTCCTGTCTCGTAGCTAATTAAATACCAATAGCAACCCCGTGGAGGCCGACAGAACTACTGCCTGTAACCAGGTGGGGAAGAGGTGGTGACACGCAAAGGCCCCACTGGCCATGTGCTCCAGCCGGGAGCTCTCAGGTCCTCCGGCCTCCGACTGTGTGTGCCGCGGGTGTTGTGTTAGCGCTTCCTAATGTTCAGAGCTGGTAAAATGATGTGGAAATGAGGTGGTTGCGCCTTACCATCGGAGACATCCAAACAAATGCTGGATGACTATTATCAAAGACACGGAAAAGACGATTTCTGTCTGTCTCGTTGGAGAGTGGAAATGGAACCGCTATGAAGGCACCACCCTGCTTTAAGGTTCTGAGTTTCTATACTTTGGGGTAGGATATACACGTTAGATATATTGTGACGGTTTTTGCTATATTTCCCCCCCTTCTCCCACCCCATCCCTTTCTCCCATTTAGGCAGATATTCTGTTCTGGGAACACGCCTTTTTTTAAAAAGGAGGGAGGTGGTAGCTGGCAGTTTGGCCCTTGGGATAACAGAGAGACCATACTTTTCTCTCTGGTTGTCCAGTCAAATGTACTTTAGTAGCTGCACTACTAACTTCTGCTAGAAGTTAGAATTAAGTTCTAACTTCTCTTAGGCAAACCTAGAAAGATGAGAAGAGGAAGCAATTACATCACGTCTCCTCCCCCCTCCTCCTGTTCCTTGGCAACAGGAAAACAAAAAATCTGAAGGAAGGATTTAGGCTGGGATTGGTTTAAGATCATATCCTGCTATCCTATCATAGTGGGGACCTGCTATAGAAACCAGGTTGACTTCTGAAAATAAAGTTATATTTCCTACACACTCGAGCTTGTGAACAGAGTATTCTAAACGTGGAGATGAAGGGTGTCTGTGTGAGCTGCTACGTAAAAATGGTCTCAAACCTGAAGTTTTTGGTCCTCTGCTGCCCCTGTGTGGACACAGCTGGAAATAACAGTTCAAAATTTCACTAAGCAGAAGTGTGAAATTGGACTTGGGAGAAACCTCCCCTAAGAACTGGGGGTGGAGGCTTAAAGGCTAGCGGGTGTGTGTGTGTGTGTGGGGGGGGTGTGTGGGGGGGGTCGTCTGGTGACCAATATGAGGGAGTCAAGAACTGTTGCTGCCCCAGCAAGGCTGGGTTCTCAGGGGAGAGGCACAGAACACAAACAAGCTGTCAATGACTTCAGGAGGCTCTCTTCTTGTCCACCATCTTTATTTTTCCTCCAGACACCTGGACACAGTAAGCGAGCGATCATCTAAAGGCTCCCAGTCATGCACCTCTGTGGTTCTGGGCCACAGTCAGCACCCGTGGGCACAGTGCCAACCCTCCCACACCTCCTCTTCCTGCGCTTAGAGTAACAAGTCTGTGGGTTTTCCCCTCGGGCTTCACAGTTTTTCATGCCACCTCTTCACCGGCTGTCTCCACACTACCATCTCCACGAGGCCCTCCGCCATCACATTCAGATTCCCTGCACCAGCGCAGGCCAGAGAGGACCCTTTTGTTTTGACAATGGAGAAAGGGGAACACCTGGGCACAAAGAGGGGAAGGGGCTCTGAGTCACACCGGGGGCGCCCTGTGTGGAATCCAATGGGGTCTGAATCCCAGGACTGACTTCTGCCAACAGCCTAACTGCTTCCTTCCCTGGTCAGCTCCCTCCTGGGTGTCCATCACACCCCGACCCTCACTCCCCATCCCATCTAGACACACAGCAATGGTGGGACCACGCTCCAGCCCTCTCTCTCTCCTGCCTATAGGAGAGGATGGGTTCCCTGGGCCTCCCCATACCTGTCACTGGGCCTCCTCTCTCCAGCTGGGAGCCAGGGACCCACGCGCCTGGCCTGAACTCCCTTCCCCACCCCTCAGGCCTCCAGACCCTGCCGCAGCCTGCGGTCCAGGGCCAGGAGCTGTCTCAAGAAGCCCCGGTTGGGGATGATGCCTCGGTGGTCCTTGACTTTCTTGATGGCCTCCACGAGGGTGAGGTGGTGGTACAGCATGAGGTAGGCCAGCACCAGCGTGGCGGATCGGCTCACTCCCACGGCACAGTGCACCAGGATCTTCCCTGTGAGGAGAGACACAGAGGCGGCTGTGGCACTGTTTGCGGTGGGTTGGAGGGGGCTAGAGAGAGGGCTATGCAGAGAGAGAGGAGGAAGATGTGACAGAGGTGCATGGAGACAGGGTGAGGTGCAGATGAGGGGTGGTAAGAATGCAGATCCTGCCTGGCCAGTGAGGCCCAGTGGTTAAGCATCAACCTATGAACCAGAAGGTCATGGTTCGATTCCCAGTTAGGGCACATGCCCGGGTTTCGGGCTCAATCCCCAGTGGGAGGCATGCAGAAGGCAGCTGATCAATGATTCTCTCTCATTATTGATGTCTCTCTCCCTCTCCCTTCCTCTCTCTGAAATCAATAAAAACATATTTTAAAAAAGAATGCAGATTCCCCAGCAAATTCTCTAGACCGAATGATATGGAGAACAGGCAGCAGGTCAGCATCCATAAACCCAGAGGGGGCTCAAGGGAGAGACTCTCATAAATAATGCAAACCCGAGCTCTGTGCAGAGCAGACCTCAGCTGATGTTTGCTGAGCTCATCATGGGACACACCCTGAGTCTGACGTGGCCACTCCTCCGTCTCCCCCACCTTCCATCTTGCTGTTTCTATCAACCATTTTTTTTTTGGGGGGGGGGTGTTTGATATATTTTTATTTACATACACTTTTTTTTCTGACCACTCAAGCAAGACATGCTCAAAGTAGAAATAATTGGAAAATTGAGAAATATATAAAGGAACAAAAGATGGAAATATATCACCTATAATCCTACCACCCAGGTGCCACTCTTTGAACATTTTGGATTCATTCCTTCTTCATTTTTATGTCTTTACATTATTTCATGTATTTTTTATTTTATTATTATTATTTCAAATATGGAACGCTTCACAACTTTGCATGTCATCCTTGCCCAAGGGCCATGCTAATCTTCTCTGTATCTTCCAATTTTAGTATATGTGCTGCCGAAGCAAAGACCATGTGTTTTTTATTTTATTTTATTTTTTTAAAAACATGTATTTTATTGATTTCAGAAAGAGAGAGGGAGAGAGAGGTAGAAACATCAATGATGAGAATCATTGATCAGCTGCCTCCTGCATGCTCCTTACTGGGGATTGAGCCCGCAACCTGGGGGTGTGCCCTTGGCTGGAATCCAACCTGGGACCTTTCCGTCCACAGGCAGACACTATCCACTGAGCCAAGCCAGCGAGGGCAACCATATATTCTTTTCTTAAATGGCTGACAGCATGTTTTCCCTAATAGCAAATCCTGGGAATTTTGTCATGTCATTAAACTCTTTCTCTCCCCACACCAGAACCCTCGGGCTTTCCCCCAACTCAACGTCCAGGGTCCCTTCCCGCCCTGCTCTCCCTCCTACCTCCAGGCAGGCTCAGCGCCCGGTGGATGAAGTCGGCAGCTGTCTGGAAGTGGATGCTCATGTCAAAGGCTGGCGAGTCATGGGCCTCGACACCCAGGTAGCGGATGCCCAGCCCCTCGTAGGCTTCGTGTGTGCCTCGCCACCTGCTGTGTGAGGCGTTGAGGACATGGGTGATGCCCAGGCGCCGCAGCTCACGGTGGTTGTTAGCTATGTCCCTGCATTGAGTAGAGGTTAGAGGAAGGGTGGGGAAGCCAGGCTGTGGGGCGAGAGTCCCTTGTCTGTGTACTGTGGAGCTAATGTCATTGGCCCGAGGCCTCCACTCTGCTTACTGATGGCCCAGCAGGGAGGAACCAAGATAAGCAATGACCTGGAGTCTTCCCCGGGGGAGGTTTTGCCTGGAGAAGAAGAGACTAGGGGGTGGGTAAACAATAGCCATAATAAAACATTGAGGAGAGCTTTGAGCATGGGGGATTTTACTTGATCTGGAGGTAGGTTTTACTGGATCTGAACTCCAGGCAAGAAGTCCATACTAACAGCAGAATCTCGCTGAAGGAAGGTGTGAAGACCCTGGGAGAGAGTAATTCTCCTGTCACTGGGGTATTGAAGCAAGAGAGGAGGTCAATGTGTGGGCATGGATGCAACAGAGGGGACTGGGACATCAGATGGGACATCAGTTTGGACCAGCTCCCTTTTAACATCCCCCCTAACCTTGAGATGATATGACTCTGACCCTTTCTCCCACACCTGGCTCCCCTGTTACTTTAATTTCTCTTTGACAACCAGAATCTTCTCTTGCCAATTATTTCATGCTCACATTTACCCGGCTTTATGACGTCACCTTTAGGTGTTCATACGGCCCATACCGCTCCGCTTTGTGGCAGACGCCTCTCAGGCAACATGGCCATTATCTTAGGGCAGAGGCCCCGTCCAGTGCAAACTCCTCAAGTAGAAAGAGCACTGAACTTAAACCTCCAAGTCCTGGCTCTGCTACTTACGACCTTGTGACCTTGGGCCAGTCACAATGTCTCTGAGCTTCAGTTTCCTCATCTGTAATCTGGGGATAGTGGTACCTACCTCACAAGGCTGTCGTGAAGATTAAGAGAGAAAGTGCATGTGAAAGCTCCTTGTATACTACAGAGCCCTGGAGAGAGGAGCGGACTGCTTTTCCTCTGATGCTCTTCCCTCCACAGCCCCACATCGCAGCACAATAGGTGGAAGGTAGATACGTCATCTGTTATATCCAGTACAGAGCCTCCAATAATAAATCTTGCACCCTGGCCGGCATGGCTTAGGGGTAGAGCATTGGCCTGTGCACCAGAGGGTCACAGGTTCGATTCCGGTCAAGGGCACTATCTGTGTTGTGTAGGTCCAATCCCTACTCTTGGGTTGCGGCATGTGTGGGAGGCAACCAATCCATGTGCCTCTCTCACATTGATGTTTCTCTCTCTCTCCCCCTCCATCCCTTCCTTCCACTTTCTCTAAAAAAAAATCAATGGAGCCCAACCGGCATGGCTCAGTGGTTGAGCATCGACCTATGAACCAGGAAGTCATGGTTCGATTCCCGGTCAGAGCACATGCTCAGGTTGTGAGCTCCATCCCCAGTGTGGGGCGTGCAGGAAGCAACCAATCAATGATTCTCTCTCATCATTGATGTTTCTATTTCTCTATCCTTCTCCCTTCATCTCTAACTTTCTTCTCTGAAATCAATAAAAATATATTTTTTAAAAAATCAATGGAAAAAATACCCTCACTACTAGAATAAGCATTAAAAACAAAAACAAACAAACAAAAATAAAATAAAAATTTTGCTAAATAAATGACAGTCTTTCTGACCAGAGTTGGGTAGATCAATAATCCTGCCCACCCCCGAACCCTGGAGCCTCCACTCCATATCCATACATTCCGACCTCTTAAACCTCAACCTGGAACCCACAATGCAACTCACTGCCTGTCTGCACCCTTTCTTCACACACACACACACACACACACACACACACACACACGGCCCTGGCCCCGGTTTGCTGGGTACATACTGGTCTCCGAGGTAGAGGCCTGGCCAGACCTCGTCGGCGTGGTTACAGGCCGTCTTGCCTGTGTAGAGAAGCCTCTCTAACTCGAAGACATTGAGGAAGGGATGTTGAACAGCGGGCATCTCCTCCAAGGCCCCTCTGGTGCGGACAGGAGACCTGGAGCTACTCCGGGAGAAGCGGGCCATGAAAGTCATGGAGGCCCAGAGCCAGTTCCCAGGGCACATCTTAGAGGTGGCAGAAACCGCAGCGCTGCCCGGGAGGCTGCAGTGGTGCCGGCTCAGTCTCCAGGTAGCTGTTGCTGGAAGAGGAAGGGATGGGAAACACACCTGAGTGAGTCCCGAGCAGCCGCTTTCCTTCCTGCCAACAGGGCTGGGCCCTGGGGAGCGGATTCTCCAGGGAGGGGAGGGAAGTCCGGTCCTGGCAGGGCTCCGGGGTTTTCTTCTCCTTCAGCTGCGGCAGCGCCGCCCGCCCATCTCTCTGCTCTTTTGGTTCAGCCACACAAGGAGGTGGGAGAGTCACATGTCCTTGTTTACAGGGAGAGGGAGCTGCCCAGCTGCCCGTTTCTGCTCCAGCGCCCCACCCCCACTGCCCCCACATATACATACACATACACACACAAACATCTGGTGTTTGGGTGGCAGTGCCCACGCTGGAGCTCTTGCCAGCCTGAATCCGGGTTCATCTGCCTGGGGCTACAGCCAGAGAGGCTGGGATGGGAGGTGAGGGTGGCTCTCTCCATCCAGGGAGAATCAGCAGGAAGACAGCGGCAGCTGGGGCCCTGACATATGTCAAGCCTCCGACTCTCCTCCCGTGCCCAGAGATGGGCTGCTTTACCCCATGACTCAGAAATAAGCCTGACTGACCACTGACTCAGATAAGCCTGCGATGGGAAGTGTATGCTGGGGGCATGGGGTGAGTGGGAATAGCAATAAAGGGGAGTGTAAGTTTGAAGAATACCTGCTGAATGCAGGAGCCGATGGGAGAAGACGCCAATCTACGTGCACAACAATCAAACCACCCTCCTTTGATCAGCATCCAAGGTTAAACCTCATCTCTAATGTGAGAATTTCTGAGCTGAAGCAGGACTAGAGTGTGTGTGTTGGGGGGGGGGGGGGGGGGATGAGGGTGGGAGACTGGAAAAGGGGGAGGAAAGGGAAGAATGAGAGATCCTGCTGGGCCCTAGGGCTCGTAGGCCCTGCCTCTGACTCGCTCTGGACAGTTGGCCCTTTGAAAGGGGGACCATAGGCTGAGCTGCAATGCTGGGCAGGGCCAGCCTTGGACACTTGGGACCTTCTGGCAGAGCGGGGGCTGTGGTAGGAGCCCTCCCTACCCCTCCTTTCCCACGGCAGCCTGCGTGTGTGTGTGTGTGTGTGTGTGTGTGTGTGTGTGTG
Source organism: Myotis myotis (assembly GCF_014108235.1). Classification (NCBI taxonomy): domain Eukaryota; kingdom Metazoa; phylum Chordata; class Mammalia; order Chiroptera; family Vespertilionidae; genus Myotis; species Myotis myotis. The sequence goes on from NW_023416335.1 coordinate 17,871,671, forward strand.
TCTGAAAAGGCAGGAAGGTGGGTGTGAAGGCTCCCTCTCCCACCCTCTTCCTGTCTTCAGCCCCAGAGCCTTCAGCAGGAGGTCCAGCAGCACAGGCCACCTCTGTCCTGCCCACTGGCTGTGTCCCCATCCCACACGCTCTCATCTTTCCCCTGGGCCAGCAGAGACCACGCACTTACAGGGCGGAAGAAGCGGCAGCATTAGGATAAGGAGTGGTGAGGGGCGACTGGATAGGGGGTGTGCAGGGAGACATTTTTCCAGTGTGTGAGTCAGAGCACAGAAACACAGCCCTATAGCCTCCGCCACCACCACCACCACCACCACCACCACCACCATCTACCTGTCTCCTCAGGCCTAAGGAGCCCATGCCTTTACTCCAAACCCGCCCGGGAAGCAGACCCTGCTGCCTGTGGGATGCTGCGTGGTAACAAGAAGCCCCTCCGGGGGACTCCCTTTCTCCTGGGGGGTGGGGAACGGAGAAGCCCCATCCTGTCCCAGGTACACCCCTCTGCACTCTGCAATCCCATCTGCAGGCTTCCAGGGGCCCCGTCTGCGCCCTCCCCCATCTCCCCATCCCCCCAACTCCCGCTGGCTGTTGTAACAGGTTCATGGCTGTCGCCCAGCCCTTGCAACCCAGACAGCCTGGCGCGGAGGGTGCGGGAGGGAGCCCGGGAGGGCGCAGCCTGCGCGGCTCCCAGGCCCCCTCTCCCGCCCCTTCCCTCCCCCACAGCCTCACTGGGAAGGCGACCCCCACCCCACTCCCCTTGCAGGCGCCCTTCTACCTCTCTGAGCAGCGGGGGTCTCAGTCCCGGAGGCCGATCGCAGGCGCCCGCGGCCCCTGGGCCATGACTCTCCTGCTGTTGCCGTCGCCTCGGCCGCCTCGGCACGACCGCTGGAGCGAGGAGCAGCTATTTTTAAGCCATGGCCCGCGCGTCGGAGCAGGCTCACACCAGTGTGCGCTGGTGACACACAGGGACGCAGTCGCACGCCCAGCGGTCGGAGGGGGACACGCAGCGCGGGCTGGCCCGCACCCCACCCCGCGCGCTCGTGTTTACAGACCCACCCGGACCACGCCACGCAGCGAGCAGCTCCGCCCCGCATGCCTGCTCGCCCGTGTGCATGTGTGTTTTCGGAGCTGCGCCAATTACAAGGCATTTTGCTTAAAGATGACATTATGCAAGTCGGCCCAGATGGTGGCTTAAACACACACACGCTCCTGCCCGGGCAGCCTTCATTAATCGCGTAGACACTCACCTGTACCTTCCTCATTCTGAGAACACGCCGCCCATACATCACAGTCAGGGACTCAATCGTGTGCTCTACCCGCCACGGGCTTCACAAATCCCAGCTCCTTGTATGCTCCCCCCAGGTCTATCGGGTAAGCCGCCCGACTGCCCCCATTCTAGGGAGGAGGAGGCTGAGGCGGAGGCTCGGAGAGGCTTAGGAATTTGCCCAGGTCACACCCCAGTCAGGGCCAGAGCTGAGCTGCAAATCCTGGCCGTCTGGCTCCCAAGTTCAAGTCCTTGGTGGCTTTCTCAAGCCTCCTGCGCCGGGGCCGGGGCCGCAGCGCAGCACAGGGGGAGGCGCAGCGGTTTCCCAGGGGCCCTTCCCCAGCTCAGCTAGGAGCGAGCGCCCTGCTGAGGCCTCACCTGTGCTGCCTCTTAGTGATGCCAACTTCTTACCTTCCCTCCCTCCTCTGCTGTAAGCACCTGTCAGCTCCGAGACTGTTTTCCTGTTTACATATGCTTGACCTTCATTGTGGAGATGTCCCCTTCTCCCCCCAGGCCTCCCTCCACCCGGTTCCCAGCGCACGCCAGGCTTTCATCTCACTGTTGTCTGTGTCCATCGATTCCGCACAGACCAGCTCTGAGAAGGGAGACACTTTAAGGAAGACCTTGCTGCCTTTCCCCAGGCCTAGCACGTGCGATGCTGGAGGTGGGACGGTAATGAATGTTACCAGGTGAGGCTGCTGAGAGCCAAGCGGACCAGGGAGAACTGTCTGGCCGGAGGAAGGCAGGACGTGGATAAGGTCAGGCGGAACCTGGTTTCCGATGAGAAACGGCATCCGCTGCAGCTGAAATCTGGACTGACATTGGCAGCAGGGCTGGCAGATCAGGCTTGATCTCTGGGCCAGAGAAGATACTGGCCAAAGTGACAGGATCCCCAGGTAATTCTGTGCTAAAGAAGAGGTTCCAGCAGGGACTTAATTTCCCTCCTCCTAGAGGACATGACCCCAGTGGCAGGACCCAGAGTGAGTGCTGGAGGGGGGAGATGCAATTCCCTGGGGGTGCCCCTGCTGCTTTCTAATCCTCCCCCACTCCCCGAGGAAAAGGGGCGCAGAAAGAGTACCCCAAAGTACCCACAGGCCCAGAGTATCCCGAGGCCAGTCTTTTCTCAGCTCTTTCACCTAAACGATCAAGTAGCAGAGGCCCAACAGATGTGACTTTATTTGGTGATGGGAGTGTAGTGAGGGAAGGACACAGAGAGAGAAAGACACAGTGTCCTTTGAGGCGTCCGGTAGAGATACTGACTTATTCTATATCTGCGTGCCCCGAGTCCCTGTCCTTCTTTAGTAGCTTCTTTCTTGGCCCCTATTTAGCACTTCGGCTCCCTAGGTTCCCGCTAGTGTTTTGGGTGCTGTCTTCTCAGGTGCTGGGCTGGTGTTAATGGGGATCCCCGCTCCCCTCTTGTTTGGGGAGGAAGGCAAGTGGGCCCTTTGCTTCGAGTGAGAATCTGGTTTTTGCTTTAAGCCGGGATAATACCTTCCTTCTCCACAGTGCATTCAGTGGCCACTTTCTCCCTGATGTACCTGGGGGTGAACACATCTTACCACGGTGATGGTTAATTTTCTTCCTAGAACCACACATTGTGGCAGGTAGCACATATTCTTCCCATTAGCCTGACTTTGTAATGAAAATGAATTCTAGAGCGAGTGTACCTAGACAAGAAATAAGCCAAAATTATTATTTGCAAATAAAACAGGATACAAAGGAATATACTAAAATCTTTCCTTATTTTTAAAAAAGGAAAGAAAAAGCATATAAATACACATTTTGAAAAAGACTTAAGGAAATATGTCAAATATTAAAAGAGGTAAACTCTGGTCAGAGTGGGACTGCATATGGTTTTTATCTTGTGCTTTAAACTGTCTACATTTCTCAAATTTTCTACAATCAGTATGAAGTAATTATAAACGTCAGCTCTATAAAATTGGTTCAGATTTCCCTAGTGGCTTCGAATGCGGCCAATTTTAGGAAATACCTCACACATGCTTGAAGAGAATATTCAATCTCTGTTTTGGGATTCAAATTTCTATCTTTATTTCTCTTCTATATAAGGCTTTAAAATATTCTAAATTCTTAATTTTTGGTCTTGTTTTACCAGCTTTTGAGAGAGGAATTAAAATCTTTCACATGTTTGTGGGCTTCTTAAATTCTCCATCTAATTCGGTAAATTTTTGTTTGGGATACCAGGCTCTATTATTAGATACACAAAATTCACAGGTTTCTTTTTTTTTAGATTATTATTAACAGTTTTTAAATTTTTTATTGATTTCAGAACAGAAGGGAGAGGGAGAGATAGAAACATCAATGATGAGAGAGAATCATTGGTCATCTGCCTCCTGCACACCCCACACTGGAGATCAAGCCTGCAAACCTGGGCATGTGCCCTGCCTGACCTGGAATCGAACCATGACCTCCTGGCTCATAGGTTGACATTCAACCACTGAGCCACACTGGCTGGGCTTCTCAGTATAATTTTTCCCATAAATCTTTTGGGGAGCCTTCCGCCTGATTCCCATCTGGACTGGTGGGTCTCCAGTCTAGACTAATGCAGAGCTGTTACCCTGGAGTGTTCTCTTACCCTCATGCTGGGAATTCCCTTTACCTTTGGAAGCCCTGTTCCGTGGGCATCCTCCGTTTTAGTAGGCTACCACCATGTTCAAATGTGCTTGCTATCCCCCCAATCAAGAGACTCTCTGTTTTACTTCTTCAGAGAATGAGCCTTGAAGCTTATGCTGGGGAGGGAAGGAGCAGGTGCAGTGACAGGAGGTCTGTGGAGTTTCATGCAAACAGACGTCCAATCAAGTCTATGTTTGCAGCTCATCTTCACACTTCCAGAGATACCTACTGTTGCCAGTTCCCTGGCCTTCTGGGTGCTCTGTGGAACAAATCAGATTGATCGTCAACATTTGTCAACATTTTGTTGCTACTGGAATATTTCCTATCCTTTCATTCTGGTAGGTTTAATGTTTTTTAAAAAAATCTTTCGACTGTCATTTTTGTGGGGTTGCAGGAGGAAGCAGAATTGCATGCTTTTAAAAAATATGCTATCTTTAACTGGAGTGCCAGCTGGTTTTTGAAAACACACAAAAATAATTGATATTTTAAGTTTTTAAAAACACTCAATATTTATTTAGACATATCAGTACATTTTAACAATTTTTTTTTTTTGCATACTCTTGATTCTTTACCCTGTTCTTTCCTTTCAAGTTCATTTATTTAGTAGTTCTTTTTGTAAGGGACTATTGGTATGAAATTTCCAAGTGCTTGCATGTCTAAAAGTTTCCAATTTTCCCTGTCTTGGAAATGATATTTTTGCCTGACTTTAGAAATGTAGGTTCCCAATGATGTTTCCTCGGTGCATCAAAGATATTAGCTCATTGTCTTCCAGCATTTATTTTTGTTGATGAGAAGTGTTTTGTTTTGCTTTCAGTGTTCTTGCCATTATTTTATTGTAATCTGCCTTTTTTCTTTATTGTCTTTATTATTTCCTCTTTGTCCTTGTAGATTGCTGGCTTCCCAAATACTACCCAAGTAACCACTTGGTAACACAACATTGAGTTTATTGCTCATTAGAGGAAGGGAGAATGCTAACTCGACACATAGCATCTCAGAGAAAAAAAACGCAGAGCCTGAATTATTGTGATTTTGAAGTCTGGTTTAAGGTGGGTCTTTCAATGCAAGGACTTGATTGGAATTGGGTAATTATCATAATATAAGAGTTTAGGATCTGTGAACAGCAAAGTGAGGTGTCTAAAGCATCTTGGAATATAAACTCTTACACTGATGCTTTCCTGAGTTGCTGGGTCTTTTGATAAGTTCCTAGGATGAACTATAAAGTTATTTGCAACTTTTAATCTTCTGGAGGAGAGTCTCCTGGGGTAGCAAAATTATGCTAATGAGGACAATGGAATAGTAAAGCCATGCTAATGAAGACAGCAAACTGTTTTCATCCTCCCTTGTGGCCCTTTTTCATCCAGGCCTGAAGATAAGCCCTTAGTGTCTGGGTGTGTGATCAGTGTGATCTTCGCAACTACAGTGGGGCCTTAACATACGAGTGTCCCGACTAACGAGTTTTTTGAGATACCAGTGTCTCTCCGCCGATTTTTTGCATTGAGTTGATAGAGTAATTTGAGTTAACGAGCTCCTTAACGAGCTCCTTATCGAGCTCCGTCTCTGAACGAATTAAACTCGTAAGTCAAGGCCCCACTGTATTTGAGACATCACATCCTGTATCAAGTTTCTGGGAATGGTTGGTTCAGCCTTCAAGATACTGAAGGTGTTTGCTTCAACTTCCACAAAATCAGATATTCCTGCTCTTTTGGTGTGATAATTATTTGTTGAATTATTTGAAGGGACAGCTGTTGTTCTTTAGCATTTAGGACTCTGGAGACCACCCACCTGCAGCATTGCAACATAGACAAACATACTAAGAGAAGGATCGTGTTCAGAGTTTGCCGTTCTCTTCTCACTGACAGCCGAGAGGGCCCACATAAATCAAGACAATAGGTCAGCCTTTGCTGGTTTGGCTCAGTGGTAGAGAGCATCAGCCTGTAGACTGAAGGTCCTGGTTCAATTCCAGTCAAGGGCACATGCCCAGGTTGCGGGCTCTATCCCTAGTGGGGGGCATGTAGGAAGCAGCCAATCAATGATTTTCTCTTTTCATTGATGTTTTTCTCTCTCTCTCTCCCTCTCCCTTCCTCTCTGAAATCAATAAAAATATACGTAAAAAAGACAATAGGTCAGATCACTGAGGTGAAGATTCCTTCCAAATCCGATTTGGTGTCATTAGACAAATTACCTAATTTTCTGATTTTTTTTATTTGCTTCTTAGATCGTTTTAGTAACATTAAAGATTCCAGAGAGGTCTGCAGAGATGTACGCACAACATTCTTCCCCTAAAAGAGTACCTATTCCCTATCAGAGACGAATGTCAGGTCTAAGCCCGCTCCTGTTCTGTACCACTACCGGGATAATTTCATGAACCAGAAGTAGTTATCTCATCATCATAAAGCCAATGGCAATACTTGAGGCCATGGAAGTTTGAGAGTCTTCAATAATTTTGCTAACTTTAGTTTTAGAATTCCCTTTTTTTCTCTCCATCTCTCCTGAATGTTGGGTGACATGGACGTGAAGTAGCTGAGTGTGGCAGGACTTTGCAAAGCTCTTTAATAACAGACTAATAACAAGGCCAGTAAAACAAATGCCTCATCACTTGAGAGATAGGGTAGAATTCTCCAGGCTGTAAACACCTGATATCAAGTAATGTTTTTTTCCCCTAGGCAAATTTGTCTATCCTGTGTAAGCTTTCTAAGGTTTTGGACAATGGCTCTTAGAGCAAGACAAAAGCTTAAAATCAACCAAAAGAACATTTCCTTGTTCAAAGAGAAGTTTAATTTCAAGGGGTAATTGAGCTTTGAGGGTTTCTGGCCAGCCAGGAGGGAAGGAGACCAGATCAGAGGAAGAGACAGAGGAAAGTTGAAGAACAGATTTTGGGAAGAGGAATTGCAGGATAAAGGCTGTAAAGTTTGGAGTTATGATTTCTAGAGATTGAAAAAAAATTATTTTAAGTTGTTCACATTTTCTTTTTGTGTTGGCCTAGGAATCTCTTAAGAATGCAATTTCGCTTCCTTAGGAGATGTATTTTAATTTTTTTTTTTTTTTAATAAATAAGCAAGTTCTAAACCCCTTCCAAAAAAAGAAAGAAAGCAATCTTGTATCTGAATTTCTTTCATACCAATAAAAAAGTGGAGTTTGATTCTTTAAATTCTAATGTGCCTCTTAAATAATCAATTTTGTTTACATCAAACGTTCCACAGAGTAGCCATTATAATTCTAAATGATCTTTTTTGATGTTATGTCATTTTAAAAGATAAGTATTCAAATTTGAGTTATAGCATATATACATGAAAGTAGCAGAAACCCGGCCCAGAGGGAGTGCAGACTTAGTTTTAGACCAAGACAAGCCCATCAGAGTCTAGGGGCAGTAGGTCTATGATGTTACATTTGTACCTTATATTTTGGGTGACAACCCAACAGCTCTGCCATCCAGTTATAAACCCCAGCAAGGCCTATAGTGCCAGTAAAGCAGAGAAGGTTTGGAGAGGAAATCTCTTCCAGAACTAGACTCTCATGTACAAAACAAGATAAGACTCAGGAAAGTTCTCAAAAGGGCTTGATGAGTGATTCAAGACAAAGTTTGTCCACAGATTACAAACAGCTATGTCTCCAGGGCTTGTTTGATAAATGAGTGTACTTGGGGGCTTATGCCCATCCTTTCTCTGTGAGGTTTCCTGTAAAAGATGCAGACAAAATAATGACAGAGACAAATACTAGTGTTGTAAGTAACAAAGTAGATTTCCACCAAAAGAAAAGTTTTTTAATATTAAATCACATGACCAAAGGATTCCTTAAAATGGTTTCTTACTCTCAGGAGACAAAATAAACTGAGCATTTTGGATGCTCAAAAAAAAAAAGGACTCAGCCATGGCTGGTTTGGCTCAGTGGATAGAGTGTTGGGCTGCGGACTGAAGGGTCCCGGGTTCAATTCCAGTCAGGACATATGCCTGGGTTGTGGGCTCAAGCCCCAGTGTGGGGCATATAGGAGGCAGCCAATCAATGATTCTCTCTCATCACTGATGTTTCTGTCTCTCCCTCTCCCTTCCTCTCTGAAATCAATAAAAAAAAATATATATTAAAAAAAAAAGAACTCAGAGTTGTACCCAATGTGGGACCTACTTACCCCACCATCGCCGTCAGCATGCTGTCTAGTAGGAGGCTCCAGGGATGTGCTGTTTCCAAGTCCAGGGTCTGGGACTTTGGTGGAAGGAACACCTTGGTCTCAACTAGATCTCCATGGAGCCTTCACTACTCAGCTGCCAGGTTATAAATATCACCACAACAACCTGTAGATAAGTTGAGGTTTGATTTATTGCTTAACTGTAATAAGGGAGAATGCTGCTGGACAGAGTCTGACAGGGGCTCTCAAGGGGAAGAGGGAGGTCAGATAAATGGAGGTTTTGAAATCTGGTTCAAGGTGGATCTTTCAGTTTGGAGCCTTCAGTTCAGTTTAGTCCAGTGCTGGGATGCGTGAAAGAAAGTGTTGTCTACAGCCCAGCCAGCATGGCTCAGTGGTCACAGCTCAATTCCACAGTTCAAGTGTGGGCTTGATCCCCAGTGTGGGGAGATATCAGTTGGTTGCCTCCTGTACGTGCCTCAACCAGGAGTGGAACCCGAAACCTAGGTAGTGCCCTGACTGCGAATTGAATGGACAACATTTTGGTGCATGGGATGGCCTATCCAACTGAACCACCTAGTCAGGGAGGGCTTTTCTATATTTCTGATTCCAGGCTCAATATAGGTACCAAAAATTAATTTATCAAATCTTAATTATCATTAGGAGGAGGAATGATTAGGAGATTAAATGTATGACAGATTAAATGAGAAATTATATCTATGACCTCACTGGGATACTTCCAGCTGCAGTTAGTGAGAGGTTGGTGGAGGGTAATTTTCTTGGATTATTCTTGCAACTTTTCTGTAAATTTGAAATTATTTCAACATAAAACATTAAACATAAAGGTTCTGGTACCTAAAATGAATGAAATAAATATATTGACTCTATTTCTATCTGGGTACCACATGCACATTGTAAATATATTTTCCTTATATACCCTTATCAAAGCATATTCAACTTTCTCTGGATATTATTCCAACATGATTGGTTTATCCTTCTAAACCTGTATGAAATTAAAGGAAGCAAATAAAATTTGAGAGTGGTGATATTTAGCAACTTAATAGCAATGGGAGGTATAGGAAAAGGGAAAAATCCATGTACTAAAACATGTAGAGACAAGTAGCCCCCAAATACTTCAATAGCCCCTTGGGCATGGCTGTTTTGGAGCATTGTAAAATTGTTGAGTAAATGAGTTTATATTGATGAAGGAATTTATATATGTGAAGCAATTAGAACAGTGTCTGGCACCTGGTGAGCACTAAATCAATATTAGTTATTAGGTTTATCATGATATTTTTGTGTTGTCACACACAGGGTAAATTCAGCTCTTTTCTTCCTAGGAAGACAAGAAACTTTGCAATATATTGTGGTGGATGAACTGTTGAAGGAGGTTAGTGAAACCTTGGTGCCTCCCATGTGCTCTTGAAAACATGGACCTAATTTTCCTCCACGTCTCCTCAACCGGTTCTCTGTAACTTCTGTAGTATGTTTTGCTAGGGAACTTGCCCCAGGGCAATAGTAGCCATGTGTATAGAGAGGATGCTCTGTAGCTCATATTTAAAACCAGTAATATAGAGACTATCCCAGATGGTTTGAAAGCAACTAAGGGGGGCAGAGGAGAGGACGAGGGTTGAAGGGAAGAGGAAGGAGTGGAAATTGGTGATAAGAAAGCTAGCCTTTCCCTATCTAGAAAACTCAGCTATTCACAATGAGTCATTTCCTCCAAGTTCAGCTGGCATCTAGGACTTCTTCCCAATGATGGAACAGAAGGCTTGTCTACTGAGGGAACTTCAGGGCACAGGGAAGCAGGAATAAATAAAGGACACAGGCCCTCCCACCTCCCAGCCGCCAGCACACCCATGCCTTTCTTCCCTCTCAGGAGTTCATCTCCTAAACTCTAAGAGTCCCTACGAGACTTGCAACCAGGGGAGCAATGGCCAGTGGCAGCTGGTCCTGGGCTAACCCCTGAACCTGTCTCCAAGGCCCGCTTTTCTCTGACTTTATAGTGAGCTAAAAGCAGCCCCGCCTTGTCTCACTTCTGTCACTGTGACTTTTACTTCTCACTGAGTCTGTGGGAGGCAGTTAGACAGACAAGTTCAGATAAGGACTGTAGACCAGGTATGGAAGGCCACCAGGGTGAAACTGGGAAAGCAAGGACCTTGTCCCAAGGGCAACCTTTCCTCCCCTAGCACATGGCTGGTCATGTGGCTTGGACCCTCCCCTGGCCTTTCCTCTCCTGACATGTTGCTGGTCATGCAGTACACTCCCTTAGAGGAGGAACACGCGGCCAGAGAGTGTTCTCATGCTACTCCCATACAAGCCCTTGCACCACCACTCCCTTAAGCATTAATCCCCAGGGATAACATCTAGGCCTCAGTTGTCTTTCAGCTCCAGGCCCAGAAAGCAGCAAAACCAGACAAGCAATGCCAAGCTGACTTCAGGACCAACTGCATTGACTAATGCCCGCCTGCTGAAAGAACATACCTGGAAAGCTGATGAATATTCTATTGAGAGCCTCCCCGGGGACCTGCGGACGCTCTATCCACTGAGCCAAACCGGCCAGGGTGACCTCCCTTCTCTTAAAAGCCTGTAGGGCAGAGGACCCAGTGCACGCTCTCTTCTGGGAACAAACCTGAGCCTCTCCCGTCTCCATCCCCCTCTCCTTTCCCCTAGGCATGTTTTCCTTATCTCTATCATCTCTCTCTCTCTCTCTCTCTCTACCTCTATCTCTATCTCTACCATTTCTATAACCTCTATCTCTATCATCTCTATCTCTATCTCTCTATCTCTATCTCTATCTCTATCTCTATCTCTATCTCTATCTCTCTCTCTCTCTATCTCTATCTCTATCTCTCCTCTCCTAAGCTCCAAGAGCACTCTTTTGCCTCTGTAACTTGTTTCCTGAGCCCATTTCTTGTACCACTCACTTCTTCTACCTCTGTGACTTTCTAAATAAACTTTCTCTTATAGTTTGAGTCTTACCTCTGTATTCTTTCCTAGCCAGGACTCAAGTACAGTGGGGCCTTCACTTACGAGTTTAATTCATTCCGTGATGGAGCTTGTAACTCAAATTACTTGTATGTCAAATCTTAAAGTGAACGAGTGAGTCACGTGATGCTGGGCTGATGTTGTGGCGTTCACTGTGACGTTCGCTGCGCCAACTAGCGGTGGGGTATCTGAAGCTGGCTCGTAACCTGAATTTTAGCTCACAACTCAAAGCAAAAAATCGGCCGAGAGAAGGCTTGTATCTCGAAAAACTCGTAAGTCAAGGCCCCACTGTATGTACCGAGTTTGCTAAACCAAGGTCTGCTATAACTCCAAAGGTCTAACACCTGGTGCTATTCTTTTTTTTTAAAAAAAATATATTTTACAGAGAGGAAGGGAGAGAGATAGAGAGTTAGAAACATCGATGAGAGAGAAACATCGATCAGCTGCCTCCTGCACGCCCCGCACTGGGGATGTGCCCGCAACCAAGGTACATGCCCTTGACTGGAATCGAACCTGGGACCCTTCAGTCTGCAGGCTGATGCTCTATCCACTGAGCCAAACTGGTTAGGGCTTAGACTTTTTTTCACAGCTTATGGCAAATCACTCAGTCTCATTGGGCCTTAGTTGCTCACCTGTAGCCAGGAAATGAATATCTCCATCAGGCCCTATTGCCGTCACAAGGCTGTTGTGAGGCTCATAGACCACAAACACATACCCTTTAAAGTGCAGTGCAAATTGAAGGGGTGATTTTCAAGTGGAATGGTGAAACATAGAAAGCCTTTTACAGACTCCTGGCTTTCTCCCTGAGTGATCTGGACAAGTTACTTAAATCTCAACCTGCTCATCAATTCTGTGATTTGATTTGCCGTGAAGATTGGATGAGATAAAAGCATGTGAGTCACTTCCACAGCATCAGTTCCAAGTAAGTTCTCAGCAAATAGCCATTGTTATTCCTCCACAGTGTGTAGGGTATACACTAACCCCTCCTATTTGTTCATTCATGCCTTTATTTTTGTTCATATTTATGTGTGGGTTTATAATGTCTTACTTGACATGTAAGGAGGCACAAAGAAAGTGAGAGAAATATAAGGGATAATTTGAGGAGTTCATCTGTGGTGACTATATTTTCTGGCCCAAGAATCAGAATGCATGACAAAAACATGAGTGCACGTTAGGGGATCATGGGACAAGATACTTGAAATTGGGTTCCCTCAGACAATCTGGGCTTTTTTGTCAGAGTAGATGAAGTGGGAGAAAAGAGAAAAAAGAAAAGGCTTGGGGCTGGGAGAAAGAAATAGAAACCTAGGAGGAATTCACCTCTCCAGCCACTGGAGGATGCTCTGGTTTTTCTTATAAGTAGCTCCTTGCAGCCAACATGCGCTGCCAGCCAGGCAATCTCACCCTGAACACTGCAGATCCAGAATATGAGGAAATGTGGTGAAAGGAGAAAACCATAAACACAAAGCCATCCCATCAGTCCCTGCCAGGAGAGGGACAGATCAGGAAGAGGCGATCTCCTCTGAGAACAGACCGGATGTTCTTTATGAAAGTCTAGTGGGGCAGTAGGTGGGCTAAGCCACAAGACACCTGAACTTTACAGAACTCAGACTTCCTCCTCATTAGAGAGCATAATGGGAACCTAAATGCCTCTGAGGGTGAGGTGTCAAATTCACACCGAGGTGCAAATGACTAACAGGAGGTGTTGTCCTGACAGCTAACTTTCCTGGGACACAGAACGAAGAGAAATGTATTTCCTTCTAAAACCCTGTTTCTAATTAGAAACAGTTCCACTCTGGGAAAAATGCAAAAAAACCCCCCAAAATATGTAAAAAATACCAGAGTACTCTTATTCCCACAATCCATAGATAACTTCTGCTGATTTGGTGATTTCATTTTCAGTTTTAAGATTTGCCACTGCAGGTATAGAATAAGTTTATAAGACAAAACATTTGAGAACAATATTAATTTTTAAGCTCTAGTAGATTAAACATTGTTTTCAATTTGGCAAATGCATTAAGGCACAATAAGGAAATAAAAAATTATTCCAAAATCTCAACAGCCAGAGATAGAATGATATTCTGCTGTTTTACCCTCCATTTTTTTCCCCTCTGTATAAAGATTCCCACATGTTTTTATGAAAATTAGAATCATTGTATGTGCTACTTTGTAACCGGCTCTTTTTAACTTAGGAATATTTCATAACTATTTCCCCATTCATTAAATATTTGTAAATACAAATCATTTTAAATGGTTGCAAGTATTTCATTATGTGAATAAATCATTGGTTAACCAATTAGAAAAGGGACATTTAACAAATATGAAGAAAATGTCATCTAGTACCTCTAAACATTTGGAAATAACCACTTTGATCCAAACAACTATAAGGTATGTTTACAAAAGAAGATTCGGTAAGGCAGTTCAAATAGGAGACAGTAAAAATCAAAATCAAACACAGCTAAAATAATACTAAGAAAATAAACAAAAGCAATACAAACATATTTTACACAAAGGTTATAATTCAGTTTTCTTTTAACAAATTAGTCTCTGTCCAATGAGCCCCACCAATGAAGGGCTTTAGTATTAGTACCAGTATTTATCCTACAAGCACTCAAACCCAATGCACTCCAAACCAACCTGATTTCTTTCTTAGCCCTGATGCTGATGTAATAACCTGGTTATCTATATTATAAAAGGCCTGTGGCCCTAACGCTGTAACGACCAAAGACCAGCGTGGGGTGGGTGGGTGGGGCTGCAAGCACGGCGAGGCCGAGTGGGTGAGAGGGGGCGTGCGATTTTGCATGCTGGACTTCTAGTTATTTAACAGGAAAGAAGGAAAGGGAAGACCAGACAATATAGGCATACCATTTCTACAGCTTTGCTAATTTAACACTCTACAAGTCTGCTCCTGCTGAACAGTGGGCGGAAGGACTGGACAAAGGCAGTTTAGACACATGCCCAGTGAGGTCTGAGTGACCTGGAAAGGTACCTATCTGTCTGTCACACTTGGAAACAAATTAGTGATGGGCATGGCCACTGCCAGAGTGAAACCTGAATATGTAAGCTTCCAAACAAAGGAAGGCCTCTCTCTCTCTTTCTCTCTCTCTCTCTCTCTCTCTCTCTCTCTCTCTCTCTCTTTCTCTCTCTCTCTCTCTCTCTCTCTCTCTCTCTCTCTCACACACACACACACACACACACACACACACACACACACACAGCCCTCTTGGGACTCCTGTTGCAGGGGGATGCTCTCCCTGCACCCACGTGACCATGTGGGGCTCCCACAATGGACTAGTGGATTTTAATTAGCTTGGATGCTGAACTATACCCAGTTGCAACATGGAACAGAAGTTCTGGACACTGGCCTTGCTTTTGGCTTTCCTGGAACACCAACTGTACCTTTTTCAGGACTGGCTTAAGGGGAATGGGACCTTGGAACCCAAGAAATGTAACTCCACGCAACTTCCCGTGGGGGCTTCTGAAAATTCTTATTTCAGTGGTACTCCCATGAGTGAGGGAGGAATTTGATTCTCTGGTAACATCCCCACACCTGCTCTGCTTTCTGTCTCATTAGGGATGCTGCTCCCTTTCTTCAAGTTGCCTAATCCTGAAGCCAAAACTCCTCAGCCTCCCTTGGTTCTTTTTCTTCTTCAACCTGATACTAAGACAGGCCAGTAAGTCAGGACAAGTGGAATGGGGAAACTGAGGCAGAGAGCTGAACAAGCTGACAGAGAAGGCCACCTGCCTAGAAACAACATCTAGGCCTCAGTTATATTTCAGCTCTAGACCAAGAAGAGCAGAAAAACCAGGAGGGCAACACCAGGGTCAGCTGCCGTGACTAAGGACCCCCTGCCCTGACACTGACCTGTCAGTAGAGACCACGATCCTGAAGGAGAACACCTAGAAAACTGATGAATATTCCACTGAAACCCTCCCTTGAGACCTTCCCTAATTCCCACCTGCAAGAGAGAGAAAAGCCTCAAGAGTAAGGACCCAGTGCATGCTCTCCTTCCCAGGAGCACACCTGTGCTTCCCCCTCTTCTTTCCCCACAGGCATGCATCTCCTAAACTCTAAGGGACCTCATGAGGCTTGCAACCAGGGTGGCAATGGGCAGCAGCAGTTCACCCCAGACACCCCCTGAACCTGTCCCAAAGGCCCCCTTTTCTTTTTTTTTCCATTTTTTTAATATTTTTTATTGATTAAGATATTACATATGTGTCCTTATCCCCACGTTACCCTCTACCCCCCCACCCCCCGCTCATGCCCTCACTCCCCCCCCCCCCCGTTGTCCGTGTCCATTGGTTAGGCCTATATGCTTGCATATAAGTCCTTTGGTTGGTCTTTCCCCCTTACCCCCACTCTCCCCTACCTTCCCTCCAAGGCCTGACAGTCCAATCAATGCCTCTCTGTCTCTGGATCAGTCCTTGTTCATCAGTTTGTGTTGTTCATTATATTTCACAAATGAGTGAGATCCTGAGGTATTTATCCACTCTCCAGTTCCATCCATGCTGTGACAAATGGTAAGAGTTCCTTTTTCTTCTTGCTCTTCTTAAAGAATACCTTTCAGCATTTCATATAATGCTGGTTTGGTGGTGATGAACTCCTTTAGCGTTTTCTTATCTGTGAAGCTCTTTATCTGACCTTCTATTCTGAATGATAGCTTTGCTGGATAAAGTAATCTTGGTTGTAGGTTCTTGGCATTCATCACTTTGAATATTTCTTGCCACTCTCTTCTGGCTTGCATGGTTTCTGTTGAGAAATCAGCTGACAGTCGTATGGGTACTCCCTTATAGGTAACTGACTGTCTTTCTCTTGCTGCTTTTAAGATTCTCTCTTTGTCTTTTGCTCTTGGCATTTTAATTATGATGTGTCTTGGTGTGGTCCTCTTTGGGTTCCTTTTGTTTGGGGTTCTCTGCGCTTCCTGGACTTGTAAGTCTATTTCTTTGACCAGGTAGAGGAAGTTTTCTGTCATTATTTCTTCAAATAGGTTTTCAATATCTTGCCCTCTCTCTTCTTCTGGTACCCCTATAATTCTGATGTTGGTACGCTTGAAGTTGTCCCAGAGGCTCCTTACACTATCTTCATATTTTTGGAATCTTTTTTCTTTTTAGGTTGGGTCTTTTTTGTTTCTTTGTATTTCAAATCTTTGACTTGATTCTTGGGATCCTCTTTTCTGCTATTGGATCTCTGTATATTATTCTTTATTTCAGTCAGTGTATGCTTAATTTCTAGTTGGTCCTTTTTCATATCCTCGAGAGTCTCACTAGATTTATCGAGGATCTCACTAAATTTGTTGGCGGTTTCCATAAAATTCTTGAAAAACCTTATAAATATGGCCTTGAACTCTATATCCAGTCGTTTGCTTTTCTCCATTTCTGTCATTTGTGACCTGTTTTTTTGTCTCCGCATTTTTTATGCTTCCCTGTGTTGGTAGAGTGGTTTTGTGTGCTAGGTGTCCTGTAGGGCCCAGTGGCTCAGCCTCCCCAGTTACCTGAGGTGGACACTCTTGGTGTACCCCCTTGTGGGCTTTTTGCACAGTCTTATTGTAGTTATGCCTTGATTGTTGTAGGATCACTGGGAGGAATTGACCTCCAGGCCAATTGGCAGTGAGAATCAGCTGTGTCTGCAGTGGGAGAACTTCTGTGCTGAAGACACCCTTCTGGGGCAAGACTTGCTTCAGTGGGGTTTTGGTGCTCACTGAGTCTGCCCCCTGAGTGTGTCCCTTATGGATCTGAGGAGTTGTAATCTGGATGGTCCCCCTCTGACCACTGGGTACACTGGCTCTTGGATCTAAGGAGGTGCTAATTTAGCCTCTGCCTGAGGTTACACAGCAGTAGCTACAAAGAGAACTGCAGATTCCCCTTCCTTTTTTGGAGTTTGGAGGTGCCCAGATGAGGCCCAGCTGTGAAGCAATGCAAGCCGCTGTGGGGCCTTGGGCCTTCTCTTGGAAGTTCTGGGTCTGTCTGGCCCAGCTGCAGTTAGGTAATTTTCAGGTTGCAAAGGGCCGGGGCATTCATCTGCAAACGCCTCTGCTGCAGCCTGGGTGGGGCGGGGTCTCAGGGAATCAAAGGGCGGAGCAAGCCGCTATGGCGGATTCTCAGCCCTGCCCTAAGGGGCCCCGCTTCTCAGTGTCCGGGTAATTGCTGCACCTCTGAGGGAAAGCCGACCTCAAGTTCCGAGTTCTGCCCGCTGCCAGACAGTCCAGTTTCTCCCCGTATGAGTCCTGGGTCCCCAGAGACTTCCCGGGACCGGAACCGGAGTTCAGAGTAGTCGGGAGCTTGTGACTCCCTCCCGATTCAAAAAGACAGCCACGTACTCAGGTGCCAGCCCCTTTCCACCTGTGTGAGCCTCCGTACCTCTGCACTTTACTTCCGCAGCTCCTCTGGCTCTCAGCGTGCTTTTCTTTCCTTCTAGTTGTAGAATTTCCACTCAGCCAGCCTTCCTGTAGTTCTGGATGATGTCCGTTTTGTCTTTATGTTGTTTTTTTTGAAGTTGTTGTGGGAGGCAGCAATTTCCCGGTGTTTATCTATGCCGCCATCTTAGTTTCTTCGCCCCCTTTTCTTTGACCTCTTAGTGAGTCAAAGCAGACCAGCCTAGGCTCATTTGCCCAGTGCTTTCTGGTTTTACTGTCCCCTGTTTTCATACATCTCCTCTAAAATTCACCTAGACTTGTATTGTGAAATCTTTCCCGCATGAAGTCAAGAACTCATACTACGGGCCCAGCTCTAGGCAGACCCCTGTGAGTGTCCCATGTCCCGCGTGGTTCAGGGTTCAGGCTCTGGAGAAGGGGACACACACAAATGACAGAAACAAGACAAGAAATAATGATTTGGAAATTGGGGGGCCAGGCGGGAGCTGAAAACAAGAGGAAGGACTCTGCTTGGGCTCAGGCCTTGCCATCCTTTTATTCAGTTTGAGATACACCTAGAGCCCATAGGCAGGCAATTTCCAGTAACAGGCAGACTGTCTTATCAGTAAGGATTTACATGACTATCTGGTGGGGAAGTTGCTTCAGTTACCATTGTCTTCACTAAACAGTGGGTGCATAGCTCTGACCTTTGCCAGGGCTCCAGGGTCACCAGCATTCGGGGCTCCTTGTCCACACCTCTCTGCTAGTGAAGACAATAGGCAGCTTCCCACAGACCCACCAAGGGCCTAGTCCCCTTTCCAGTAAAAATACAACAGGCCACCAAATTGAGTTCAGTCACCAATAGCCACCAATGATTTAATCAACCATGCCTCTGCAATGAAGCCTCAAAAAACCCCAGATGTTCAAGGGTTAGGGAGTTTCTGGGTTGGTGAGCATGTGGCAGCATAGGCAGAGTGGAACACCCAGAGAAGCATGGAAACCCTGCTCCCCTCCCCACATGCCCCATCCTATATATCTTTTCCCCCCTGTTGATTCATATCCGTTATTATCTTTTGTCATGATCGGGAAGTGGGGACCTCTGATTTATTGCCAGATGGTCAGAAGCACAGGTGTCTACCCAGAATGTGATTGGCATCTTGTGGGACTGAGCCCTTGCCCTGTGGGATCTGATGCCATCTCCAGGTAGATAATGTTTGAATTGAGTTGAGTGGTAGGACACCCAACTGGAGTCAGAGAAGTGCCTGGTGTGGGAAAAGAACCCAAACGTCAGAATTGGTGTCAGAATCATAGTGAAGATGCTCCAGCAACCCTATAGAGCTGCACATTAGAATCACCTGGGGATCTTTTTAAAATCCTGATTTCTGGGCCTCTTCCTCCGGAAATTCTGTGTCTTTGTTACTAATGTTGTGGCCCTACCCCATAACAAGGAAACAGAATTTCCAGAGGAGGAGGCCCAGAACTCAGGATTTTAAAAAGATCCCCAGGTGATTCTAATGTGCAGCCAAGGTTGAGGACCACTGCTATAGAGATACCCAAATGGCAAAGATCTGAGGCTCCCTGCCAAAATCCAGCAAGGAGCTGAGGCCTTCTAACAGCCAGGTGAGGTGAATAAGCAACCTAAGAAGTAGATCTTCCAGCTCCAGTTGAATCTAGGAGTGAAATTGCTGGATCAGATGATAACTCTACTTTAGCTTTTTGAGGAACTGTCCAAGTGTTTTCCACAGTGGCTGCACGATTTTCCATTCCCACCAGCAATGCACAAAGGTCCCAACATTCTCACATCCTCACCTACATTTGTTCTTTATTTTGACAATAGCCTTTCTAATGGGTGTCCAGTGGAATCTCATTGTGATTTTGATTTACACGTGACTAAGGATGAGTGATGCTGAGCATCTCAGGCCTTAAGATTTCACATACATTTTCTCACTTAGTTACCCAAACAATTATCAATAATCTCATCGTTTTGTGGCTATTGAAATAGGCTCTTATACTCTTACATGTTGTGACTTGACCAGAGGTTCACAGTTTTAAGAGTTGGACCCAGGATGGAAATTAAAGACTTCTGACTTCAATGTCCCTTCATAGTTTCTAAATTATTAAGCACCTTAATGCTACTTTAACATGGCAAGGTGTAAGTCTAGGTGTAAGTCAAGGTTTTGGGCAAGCCCTCTGTTTCAAGCATGCGTATTTCAGATTCATAAGAGCAGTAAACTTTAAAAAAAATTTTTTTTTATTGATTTTAGAGAGGAAGGTAGAGGGAGAGAGAGATAGAAACATCAATGATGAGAATCATTGATTGGCTGCCTCCTGCACACCCCCTACTGGAGATCGAACTCACAACCTGGGCATGTGCCCTTGGTCAGAATTGAACTTAGGACCCTTCAGTCTGCAGGCCGATGCTCTACCCAATGCGCCAAACTGGTTAGGGCAAGAGCAGTAAACTTTTACCTCTTAGTGTCGACAGCAGTTTCCTCCACCAACACTTAAGGACATGAAGAAAACAGGTGACTTATCACTGAAAAGCCTAACAGCCATTTATTTATTTATTGAATTTATTAGGGTGACATTGGTTAATAAAATTATATAGATTTCAGGTGTACAGTTCTATAATACATCATCTGTATAATTATATTGTGTGTTCACCATCCCCAATCAAGTCTCCTTCCATCACCATTTATCCCCACTTTACCTTCTCCTCCATCCTTCCACCCCCTTTCCCTCTGGCAATCACCATTAACAGCCAGTTATTGATCAGGAAGGGTTTGGGAGCACCTCTGCTTCCCATTCAACAGTGACAGTTCCAGAGAGAAAATAGAAGGCAGAAGTCTGGCCAAAAGCATACTTCAATAATACTAGACCTGAGTTCGATCTCCCTTTTCTTGAGCTTAGCCTCACATTCCTGGAAAGCAAAGTTTCTATATGACTTGGAAGGAAATACAAGTCACTTATCCAAAATCATTTCTGATTTTTTTTTTTTTTAAAGCTGAGCACACGCCACCTGGTGGACAGCATCAGAAAGCACGAGGCTGCATTTTCTCTAACTTGACATTTGCTGGCACTTGCTCAAAGCCCCCTGATTGCTGTCTTCTTGCAAGTGCAGTACCCTAACATGGCAGGAATCAGTGTTTTTGGTTATTTGTTGATTTTTTTCTTTTTTAAAATATGGAACGCTTCACGAATTTGCGTGCCATCCTTGCGCCGGGGCCATGCTAATCTTCTCTGTGTTGTTACAATTTTAGTATATGCGCTGCTGAAGCGAGCACAATGTTTTTCATTTCGATGTTCATGACATTTGGGTTTGGGGAAAGGAAGGAGTTATGAGTGTATGGAACTGCCATATCCCTTTGTCTTTCAAATGGAATCTTGAGATGAGGAGATCATCCTGGCTGATCTGGGTTGGTCCAAAATGCAGTCACAGGTGCTTTCAGAGAAGGGAGGCCAAGGGAGATCTGACACAGGCAGAGAGGATGGGTAATGACCATGTGGGATGGGTAATGACCAAGTGACATAGCTACAGATCGGGGATGCTGGGAGTCACCAGAAACGGGAGAGGTAAGGGGCACACGCCCCCCTAGACCCTTTGGAGGGAGTAGGGCCCTGCAGACACCTTGATTTGGGCCCAGGGATGCTGATTTCAGTTTTGTGGTCTCCAGAACTGTGAGAGATAAATATGTGTTGTTTTAAGATACCAAGTTTGTGGTACTTTGTTACAGCAGCATAGGAGAATAATATAACCCTGAAGCTTATGTTTTTAGGGTGTGTGTGTGTGTTTTGAAGCTTGCGTTTTATTAGCTTCACACCAAATCTAACTATTTTTATGTTTTAGGTTGTTAGAAGATTGGTGAAGTGAGAGGTTGAAGAGGGTGGGAGAATCTGTTTTCACACAGGTATTTTGGAGCTTCCACATATCTGCTGAGAAAGGCAGATTATGACGATGGGGACTTCAGGGGCTCATTGAGCCTTAGCCATTTGGCCATTTTTGTCACTGCTCTGTTTATATTTTTGTGTAGCAAGAATAGGAGAAGGGCTTGTATGTGTGTGTTTGTTGTTGTTGTTGTTGTTTTTTATAACTGTAAAGAAGGAGCTAGAAGAGAACAAAAATCTTTTACACAGTAAGTTGGGAGAAGCAGGGAGTATAATCCTATGAAATAAAATAGAGCTGACTGTTTTGAAGAGGGATTGGGAACAGAAAAAGATGATAAGTCCATCTCTGTATCTATGAGTCTGTTTCTATGTTTGTTTGTTTTTCCATTTATTTTGCTCCTTAGACTTCACATATAAGTGAAATCATATAGTATTTGTCTTTCTCTGCATGACTTACTTCACTTAACACAATACCCTCTATGTCCATTCATGGTAAGATTTCCTTTTTTTCATGGTTGAGTAATATTCTAATGTATACATATGTACTACAGCTTTTTTTTTTTTTTTAAAAAATCCTCACCCAAGTATATATTTTTATTGATTTTTAGAGAGAGAGGAATGGAGAAAGAGAGAAACATTGATGTGAGAGAACCATTGATCATTTGCCTCCTGCAAGTGCTCTGATCAGAGATTGAACCCAAAACCTAGGTTTGTGCCCTTACCAAGAATCGCACATACAACCTGTGTGTGTTGATGGACTCTGCCTCATCACACGGCACAGCAAACATGGACTTAATTCTTTCTTTTTCTTTTTAAAAAAATCTTTATTTTTGAGATTATTATAGATGTCCCTCTTTTTCCCCCATTGTTCCCCTCCAGCTAGTTCCTGCCCTGCCCCAGGCCTTTACCACCCTATTGTCTGTGTCCATGTGTAATGCATAATTGCATATAAGATGTTTGTATAATCTCTTCTTGCCCCCAACCCCTTTCCTCTGGTAATCATCAGTCTGTTCTATTTCCATGCCTCTGATTCTATTTTATTCACCAGTTTATTCTGTTCATTAGATCTCTTATTCATTTATTTTGATTTTTAGATTCAATTGTTGATAGGTATGTATTTGTTGCCATTTTATTGTTCATATTTTTTTTTTATCTTTTTCCTCTTCTTAAAGAATACCCTTCAGCATTTCATATAATAGTGGTTTGGTGGTGATGAACTCTTTTAGGTTTTTCTTGTCTGTGAAGCTCTTTATCTGACCTTCAATTCTAAATGATAGCTTTGCTGGATAGAGTAATCTTGGTTGTAGGTCCTCACTATTCATCGCTTTGAATATTTCTTGCCACTCCCTCTAGCCTGAATAGTTTCTGTTGAGAAATCAGCTAGGCATTCCCTTGTAGGTAACTAACTGCTTTTCTCTTGCTGCTTTTAAGATTCTCTCTTTGTGGTTAGCCCTTGGCATTTTAATTATGATGTGTCTTGGTGTGGTCCTCTTTGGGTTCCTCTTGTTTGGGACTCTCTGTGCTTCCTGGACTTATAAGTCTATTTCTTTCATCAGGTAGGGGAAGTTTTCTGTCATTATTTCTTCAAATAGGTTTTCAATACCTTGCTCTCTCTCTTCTTCTGGCACACCATAATGCAAATGTTGGTATGCTTGAAGTTGTCTCCTTACCCTATCTTCATATTTTTGGATTCTTGTTTCTTTTTGCTCTTCTGGTTGGGTGTTTTTTGCTTCCTTATATTTCAAATCATTGATTTGAGTCACAGAATCCTCTACTGTTGAATCCTTGTATATTATTCTTTATTTCAGTCATTGTATGCTTAATTTCCGACTGGTCCTTTTCCATTTTTTTTTTGAGGTTTCCAGCAGATTCTTGAGTAACCTTATAACTGTGGTTTTGAACTTTATACCCAGTAGTTTTCTTTCTTCCATTTCTTTCATTTGTGACATGTTTCTTTGTCTCCGCATTTTGGCTGCTTCCCTGTGTTTCTATGTATTGGGTAGCTGCTAAATCTCGAGTTGTTAGAGTGGCCTTGTGTAGTAGGTGTCCTATAGGGCCAAGTGGCTCAGTCTTCCCAGTCACCTGAGCTGGAAGTTCTAGATTCACCCCTTTGTGGGTTCTGAGCACAGTCTTGTTGTAGTTGAGACTTGATTACTGTTGGTGTCACTGGGAGGAATTGACCTCCAGGCCAATTAGCTGTCAGGACCAGCTGTGACTACAGTAGGAGAGCTGCTATGCAGGAGACACCCTTATGGAGAAGGACTTGCTTCAGTGGGGCTTTGGTGCTCACTGAGTCTGCCCCTTGAGCGTGTCACTTATGGAGGTGTAGAGTTGTTAACTGGTATGGTCTGACACTTACCACTGGGTACATTGGCTCTTGGGTCTCCAGAGAGGTGCAAAGTCAGCCACTGCCTGGGGCCACCCAGCAGGAGCTACAGAGAGATCTGCAGATTCCTCCTCTTTGTATTGGGTTTGGAAATGCCCAGACGAGGCCCAGCTATGAAGCAAGGCCAGCTGGTGCTGGTTCCTGATCTTGGGCCTTTTATTGATAGGTTTAGGGCTCCCTGACCCACCTGCAACTTGTTTGACAGATTTTAGCCTGAGCCAGGACAGGCCATTCATATGCAAAAGCTGCTTCACACAGCTTGGGTGGGGTTGTAAATTGGATGAGGTGAGGCTTTAGGGAATCACCAGGGTGGAGCAAACAGAAATGGCTGCCAGTCAGTCCCAGCATAGGAACAATGATCCCTGTGAGCACCTCTGGCTGGGAGAAAGCCACCCCTGAGTTCCTGCCCTGATGCTAGACAATCCAGTTCCTCCTCATATGTGTATGTGTTCCCCAGACCCTCACCCTGGCGTTGGAGCTCAGAGGAAGCAGGACCTTGTAAGTTAAGTTCATGGTGCCAGCTTTTTAAGAGGTGTGGGTCTGGGACCCCTTGCTCCTCCAGGTGGCCTCTGCAGAGATGATCTTTTCCCTGATTAAAAAAAGCGGCCCATGTGGGTGCCGGGCCAGCCCATTCCACACCTCTGCACCCTACCAGTCAGTGTGCTTTCTTCTTTACCTCTCTAGTTGTAGGACTCCCATCCAGCCAGCTTTCCAGTGATTCAGAATGATGGTTGTTCTGTATTTTGATGTGGTTGTGGGAGGCAGCGAGTACAGGTGTTTACCTATGCCACCACATTCCTAGAGTTATCCAGACTTAATTTCTATTAGTGAAGATTGAAAAGGAAAACCAGTTGCTGTAGCAGATGGCATTACTGTTCCTGATTATTTTCTCTCTCTTTCCCTGCAAGAGGAGACATCTCTGCCTGTTGTCAGGAGATTTACTGTGCCTGACTTCAGAGGAGGGTACTTCCGCAGCTCACCCATCCCAGTCTTAGCCCAATGATTTGATTTGGCAATATGATGGGAAAGGGCAGTGTGCCAGTTCCCAGTGGGAGCATTAGGAGCCATCAGAATGTTTCCTCAGCTCTCCTGCTTCTCTCTTTCTGCCAAGGATACTGTTCCTTTGACCTAGACCCTAGAGACAAAGATCAAAGCTACGGCTGACCCTTCACTGACAAGCAGGAAGGACAATTTCTGTGGTTCTCAGACTTTGAGATTCTGGGTCTGGTTGTTCCCACATCACTCTGTAATTAAGTAGGGGTGAGCGGAAGGTGAGAAAGGCATCCCTCACTCCTTAAAGTGTTAAGGCAAGAATTAGAGTGGTGTTGTGAATGAATTTTCAGAAAATGAAGCATGTCTGGGGGTGGAGGAAAGGCAGTCATTTGGTCTCAAAGATTCCTGGGAAGAATGAACTTGGAACTTTTAGAAGGATATGAAGGTGTTAGCTAAGTGGAAAAGCAGGGGGAACATCCCAGCAGGGAGTGAGGGACACATCCCGGCAAATGGAGAGAAGTGCACAAGAGGATGGTATCTACAAAAAGCAAGGATGGATGCCTGTGCTGTGGTTGTGTGGGGTGTTGTATATTTCTTGCAAAGGGATTTGGATTTCATCTTCAAATCTCTGGGGAGCTCATGATAGGTTTTAAGCAAGAGCAATAGTATCACATTTAGATTTTAGAATGGATGGAATGCATGATCTCTTAGGAGATGGGGTGTGTTCAAAACACTTATTGAGTGGCTGACAGTGAGAGCTACCACCTACTAAATGCTCCCAGGTGCTTAGTTTGCAAAGGTGTTCCAGGTTGACCGCATCACTAAAGGCAACAGCAGCAGATTTCAATTACTATGAACACACAGATACAATATTTTTTGGTAAGAAGGGAACAATGTGAGATTTGAGTCTGTTTTGAATGAGTGGCTTGTGAATGAGTGGCAAAGGGGTCATCACTCAGTTGATACCAGTACCTACCATAGTAATCTCTATACGCTTTTGATTTTTACTCTCTGTCAGTTATTATTTAATATATCCCTATAATGCGTCATTGATTGAAGAAAGGCAGTGTAAGGAACACAGATTTTAAATGTGACAAATTAATAGAATTGAAACTATTTCTGCAAATTCTCTTCAAGTAGGTCTTTATCAGTTTAAGTCATCTTCTGCTTATCAAATGTTTTGGTGACACATTGATGTCTCCAGCCTAAAATGTAGGTTAAAAAGAGGAAATTGAGTGGTAGTTATCTGCTGGTTTTCGTCTTCATTAAATGGGAATAAATGCTATCCGTGCCCAAATGTGTTATTTGCAGAGAAGTGCTCTCAAATGTCCTCTCCTCTCCTCTTGTCAATTAAAAACAAAATATCCACATGTTAAACCCTTTCATATGTTAATGCAAAATAAATGAATCCAGGTTTAGGTAGTAAAGACATTTTTTGCCTAAACTTTGATGGCTTAACATAGGGTGATTTGAACACATGTTTTGATGTAAATTCAGTCTTCAATGATATGATGCCAATTTAGAACTTTTGACAACAAAGATATTTTGTCATAAATAGTTTAAGATACATTAAAAAACGTATCACTTGCTGAGGACAAGATGTGCCTTTTTGAATTAGCACTGTAACTAGCAAACATCATGGCCTCAATTCATATTTATTGGCTATATATATTAGATTTATATTAAAATAAGCTTTATTTTCTTACATTTTATCAATTAAATTTATTGTCTTATCTGGGCATATTTTGTGGTGCCTCAAAACTATTATAATAATAACATCAAGGATCACTGGTCACAGATCATCATAACAAATATAATAAATAATGAAAACATTTGAAATGTTGAGAGAATTACCAAAATGTGACACAGAGACAAGAAGTAAGCAAATACTTTGGAAAAATGGTGCCAGTTGACTTGGTTGACATAAGGTTGCCACAAACTTTCAATTTTTAAAAAATACAATATATGCAAAATGCAGTAGAGCAAAGCACAATAAAATGACGTATGCCTATCAATTTTGGAAACAAGGAAATCTAAAGGATATCTGAAAGAGATTTTTTAAAACTTTTTTAAAAATAAACTTCCTAATACAATCTTTAAGATACATAGAGCTAAAATAATATTCTTTATATATAAAATTACTTAAATCTCATAGATTAAGTAAAATGTGTCCCTACAGAGCCAGTCCATTTGAATAGCATTCTGTGCACTGGTCATAGCAGTGGCCAGGGTTGTCAGTTCCTGGGTCAGTGTGCTAAGGGGGACTTAGTTCATAGCTCTCCTTCCTAAGCTGCTAAAATCCATTACTTAGAGTTTCTTTCTAAACAGGTAAGCCTGTAGGTTGGGAGAGCAATTCTCTAATTCCTTGCAGTTTCTTGAAAACAAGCCAGATCTTGAAAGCATTTTATTGTTTTCTCTTATGAGCTGAATTATATTCCCCTAAATTCATATATTGAAGTACCACCTCTAGTACCTCAGAATGTGACCTTATTTGAAAATGGGGTTCTTGCAGATATAATTAGGTAAGATGTTGTCATACTGGAGTAGCGTGGTCACCTTTTTGTTGTTAATCCTCACCTGAGGATATTTTCCAATTGATTTTTTAGAGAGAGTGGAAGGGAGGGGGAGAGACAGCAAGAGAGAAACATCTATGTGAGAGAGACACATTGATTGGTTGCCTCCTGCATGTCCCCCCCCCCCCCCAAACTGGGCAAGGGATCGAGCCTGCAACCAAGTATATGCCTTTGACTGGAATTGAACCCAAGACCCTTCAGTCTGTGGGCCAATGCTCTATCCACTGAACCAGGTCTTTTTTTTGTGTGTGTGAGTGGTCACCTTTTATTAAGTCCTTAATAAAAAGGAATTTGGGAGAAACCAAGATGGCGGCATAGGTTAACGCCGGAGATCGCTGCCTCAAACAACCACTTCAGAGATATAACTAAAGGACAGAACGGACATCACCCAGAACCACGGGAAGGCTGGCTGAGTGGAAATTCTACAACTAGGAGGAAAGAGAATATCATACCCAGACTCAGAGGAGGCGCAGTGCTGAAGTGAAATACTCAGGTGCGGAGTGTGCGCGCGGAGCGGGCTGGCGGCGGAGGGCGCGGTTGTTGTTTTCAATCGGGAGGGAGTTTCAGACTCTGAGCTCCAGATCCGGGCGAGTCTCTGGGGACCGAGACTCAAACGGGAGAAACGGGACTGTCTGGCTTCGGTCGGAACTCGAAGGCAGCTTTCTCTCCGAGGTTTGCAGCCATTGCTGGGGCTCTGAGAGGCAGAGCCCCTGGGGAAGGAACTGAGAGTCGCCATAACTGCTTGTTCCGCCAGCCCTGTAGATCCCCGGGGACCCGCCCCGCCCAAGCCCTGCGCAGCGCCATTTGCTGGATAGCCTCAGGCAAAGGCTAGATTAGCACTGCCCTAGAGATCCAGCACAGAAGCCCTCCCACTACAGACACAGCAGACTCTCATAGCCAGTTAGCCTGGAGGTCAAATCACCCCAGTATTGCCGACATCAATCAAGGCTTAAAGGCAACAAGACTGCGGACAAAGACCACTAGGGGGTGCACCAAGAAAGCATAAAAAATGCGGAGACAAAGAAACAGGACAAAACTGTCAATGGAGGATATTGAGTTCAGAACCACACTTTTAAGGTCTCTTAAGAACTGTCTAGAAGCTGCCGATAAACTTAGTAAGGCCCTCGAAAAGACTGGTGAGACCGCCGATAAATGTAGTGAGATCCTCAAGAAATCTAATGAGACCCTCGATGTTGTGATAAAGAAACAACTAGAAATTAAGCATACACTGACTGAAATAAAGAATATTATACAGACACCCAACAGCAGACCAGAGGAGCGCAAGAATCAAGTCAAAGATTCGAAATGCGAAGAAGCAAAAAACACCCAACTGGAAAAGCAAAATGAAAAAAGAATCCGAAAATATGAAGATAGTGTAAGGAGCCTCTGGGACAGCTTCAAGCGCACCAACATCAGAATTATAGGGGTGCCAGAGGATGAGAGAGAGCAAGATATTGAAAACCTATTTAAAGAAATAATGACAGAAAACTTCCCCCACCTGGTGAAAGAAATAGACTTACAGGTCCAGGAAGCGCAGAGAACCCCAAACAAAAGGAATCCAAAGAGGACCACACCAAGACACATCATAATTAAAATGCCAAGAGCAAAAGACAAAGAGAGAATCTTAAAAGCAGCAAGAGAAAGAAACCCAGTTACCTACAAGGGAATACCCATACGACTGTCAGCTGATTTCTCAACAGAAACTTTGCAGGCCAGAAGGGAATGGCAAGAAATATTCAAAGTGATGAATACCAAGAACCTACAGCCAAGATTACTTTATCCAGCAAAGCTATCATTCAGAACGGAAGGTCAGATAAAGAGCTTCACAGATAAGGAAAAGCTAAAGGAGTTCATCACCACCAAACCAATATTATATGAAATGCTGAAAGGTATCCTTTGAGAAGAGGAAGAAGAAAAAAAAAGGTAAAGATACAAATTATGAACAACAAATATGCATCTATCAACAAGTGAATCCAAGAATCAAGTGAATAAATAATCTGGTGATCATAATAGAATCAGGGACATAGAAAGGGAATGGACTGACTATTCTTGGGGGGGAAAGGGGTGTGGGAGATGCGGGAAGAGACTGGACAAAAATGGTGCACCTATGGAAGAGGACAGTGGGTGGGGAGTGAGGGCGGAGGGTGGGGCGGGAGCTGGGAGGAGGGGAGTTATGGGGGGAAAAAAAGAGGAACAAATGTAATAATCTGAACAATAAAGATTTAATTAAAAAAAAAAAAGGAATTTGGGCACAGTCATGCATATAGGGAGAAGCCCATGTAAGAATGAGGTGTCTGGCCGTCTATGAGCCAAGGAGAGGCCAGGAACAGGCCCTTCCCTCAGTCTTCAGAAGGAACCAACTCTGCTGACACCTTGATTTTGAACTTACAGCCTCCTGAAGTGTGAGATGATGCATTCATGTTTAAGTCAGCTGGGTTTCGGGATTTGGTTACAGTAGCCAAAGCAAACCAATACACTGATTATTGTCGGAATTGATCAGAGATAACAATCGTGTGGATGCTACAAAAGTAATTAAGTTTCCAGAGTCTGAAAAAACCTTTACCCTCTTGGTGAGGGCAGGTTGCCTTCTGAGTGTCCCCTGACTTTTGCCTTTGATTAGAGCTTCATCCTATATTATATCTGCATTATAATAGATGACAGAATGTATTATTTGTTCAAATGATCTATTCTTTCCCCATCCTGTTTGTGTTTCCCTGAGCAGTGTTCACATGCCCACTCGCCTGGCTTTGGTTTTGCCCTTCTCACCTGAGTTGGCCGGGGGAGTGTGGGTGCATGAAACCCACAGAGAGAAGCTGGAACTGTCCTTGCTTTCAATGTGAAAACCTCACACTCTGCTCTCTGCTATGAGCTACAGGGTGTCTCAGGAACTTCTCCACTGACTTGGGTCGAGAACACACGTGGAGTCTAGAACAGGAGAACTGGGCAAAGTAACACCACCGAGAAACAAATGATCTAGGGTTTACTTATTAATATGACAAAATCTGACAAATATGCAAATGAGCAATAATAGGTTTCATTGGTGTGTCGGATTCTGCATTAGGAATTTCCATGTGCTACATTTCACATGGATAGGGTCTCCCTGGCCCTGTTGTATTTCTATCCCCATGTGGAGGAAATAGGCCTAGAGAGATTAAGCATATTTATTTAAAAAATATTTTTATTGATTTCAGAGAGGAAGGAAAAGGGAGAGAGATAGAAACATCCATGATGAGCATCATTGATGTGCTGCCTCCTGCACGCCCCACACTGAGGACTGAGCCTGTAACCCAGGCATGTGCTCTGCTCTCAGAATTGAACTGTAACCTCCTGGTTCATAGGTCGACGCTCAACCACTGAGCCATGCTGGCCAGGCAAGTACATTTCTTAAACTCCCATGGCTAGGAGTGTTGGAGCCTGGAAATGAATCCAATCCCTAAACAATGCTCACTTTCAGGTATGGCTCCCTTCAGACACTTCTTCACAGTGAGTGATCACCAAGTGGCCTCTCATATGCAAATGTGACTCTGCTTGTTCCCTGATTAACTCCTTCTGTGGTTTCCTGTGTCACTCACAGTAAACCCCAAAGCTCTTGGCTGTCACATCATCCAAATCCATCTTCCCTTGACAGTTCCCCAAACTATACTGAAGGCTAACTTTCTTGGCATGCACTCTATTGTCTCTGAGCTTCAGCACCCACTGTTCCCTCTGCCTGGAACACTTTCCCAATCCCTCACTCCCCCACTTCATCTGGACTCAGTTCATACATCATTTCTTCCAAGAAATACCTCCTGACTGTTTTACCTAGTTTAGGCTAATTTCCCTCTCTCTAAGCTCCCTTGGCAGCCTGTACGGACTTCTAAACTAAAGGGCAGTAAGCACACTATTTTTTAGTTGTTGATTGCTCCGTGAGGGAATGAGCCATGCTTTAATGGTCTTTACATCTTTAGGACCTAGCAGAACGCCTGGCTCTTAGTCAATGTTTGTTGAATTACTGAATGCATGTCCAGAATAAAGTAGATCCTAAATGAAGATCTATTTCTCTCTGATTAAATCTCACTTGCATCAACATTCCTAAAATTTAAAATGATGTAGTAGAGAATGGACATGATGTCAGGTCTTTATTGTAAAGCGAATGCAACAGCCAGGCC
Source organism: Myotis myotis (assembly GCF_014108235.1). Lineage (NCBI taxonomy): Eukaryota > Metazoa > Chordata > Mammalia > Chiroptera > Vespertilionidae > Myotis > Myotis myotis. Next base: position 17,903,010 of record NW_023416335.1, read on the forward strand.
TCCGGTGCACTTGAATGGGAAGAGAGGTGCTCTTACCCAGCATTGATGGGGTATGGATTTTCAAATTGAATGGAAGTGTTTTACTTTTTTAAAATTTTTTGTTAATCCTCATCCAAGGATATTTTTTCCATTGATTTTTAGAGAGAGTAGGAGGGAAGGGGAGAGACAGAGAGATAGAGAGAGAAACATCAATGTGAGAGAGACACATAGATTGGTTGCCTCTCACACATGCCCCAACCAGGGCTGGGGATTGAGCCTGGAACCGTGGTATGAGGTATGTGCTCTTGACTGGAATTGAACCCGGGACCCTTCAGTCTGTGGGCTGACACACTATCCACTGAGCCAAACCAGCTAGGGTGATGGAAATGTTTTAATTCTAGCTCTGCCACCTGTAAGTCTTATAATTCTTAACCCTTTTGAATTTTGGAATCCTTATCAGTAAATATAGTCAATCATGGCTACCTTTTAGGTTGTTGTAAGGAATAAGATAAAATATTACATGAGAGGTCTGGTTTAATGTCTGCCACATGGAAGCAAACCAACAAGTTATCCTATTCTTAATTCTTCCTCCCTTCCCCTTCTTTCTTTCTATCTCTTTCCTTGATTCCTTCCTTCCTCCCTGCCTCCCTCCTTCCTTTTCTTTCTTTCTTTCTTTCTTTCTTTCTTTCTTTCTTTCTTTCTTTCTTTCTTTCTTTCTTCTTCCTTCCTTCCTTCCTTCCTTCCTTCCTTCCTTCCTTCCTTCCTTCCTTCCTTCCTTCCTTCCTTCCTTCTTTCTTTCTTTCTTTCTTTCTTTCTTTCTTTCTTTCTTTCTTTCTTTCTTTCTTTCTTTCTTTCTTTCTGTCTCTTTCCCACCCCAGACAGACACCATGTTAATAGAATGTAGAACTCTGGGTATAAGGATGGGAGTTTCCATCTCAGTCCTGCTACTGACTTAGACTCAAGCTGTGTAAGCTGTTTTCACTTGCTCCTTGAGTTACATTTCTTTGTTTCACTCCCAGCCTCTGCCATAGTGCTATGCATAGAGTTTGTTCAGTAACGCTTATTTACTCAAGAAATATCAGCTGGGTGCCTATAGTTTCTAGCTAGAGAGTGGCTGCTGGAAGATTTTCATGATGGGGAGGGAGGATGAGTTCCGGGGTTGAGGCTGCAGCTGCTGACCTGGCCGATCAGGACCCGCTTGGAGCCATCTGCTTGGCCAGCACTTGATTGGTTGGACATAGAAAGGAATGAAAACCAATCAAGAAAGATGACCTTTTGTAGAATTAAGCAATTTGCAAGCAGCTGCAGAGATCCTGGGACCCCAGTTAGAGTGAGCAGATTTGCCTGGCTTTTATGTTGGACTGACATCAAACTCGTTAATGTCAGTAAGAAAGAAATTGAACTTGTCTTTGTTGTGAGCCTAATGAAGCCTTTGCTGGATGCATGGAATTTTCCCCTTTGATTTCCCTCTCTTTGCCTTTTTCTGTTTCCTTTTATTTAATGTCCTTCTTGGCAGAGGCTCTTTTACTCTTGATTTTCAAAAAAGGGAGGGGAGATAGAGAACAGGAAGAGAAGTTTAAAAACCAAGAAAAAACTTAAAAGTGAATATTTAGCTTTTCTCCAAGGTGAAGGGCTTAGATACTCCTAAATCCAAATCTGGAAAAACTCTGCCTTAAACCCATGCATGGTGAATGAAGGGGTACGGTGATATGTTAGGTCAGAATGCACAGCAAGGGAGGGCTCAGTCCCCCCTCGCTGCTCAGTCATTCTCAATACGAAGTATCTTGTTTGGAAAGATTGGTAAATCAAGCCTCTTACTTGAGTCTTTTTTTTTTTTTTAATACATTTTTTATTGATTTTTTTAGAGAGAGAGGAAGGGATGGAGAGATAGAAACATTGATGAGAGAGGAACATCATCTATAGCTATCTCCTGCACGCCCCCTACTGGGGATCGAGCCAGCAACCTGGGCCTATGGCATAGGCCCTATGCTCTGACCAGGCATCAAACCAGTGACCTCCTGGTTCCTGGGTGGATGCTCAACTACCGAGCCACACTGGCAAGGCTCTAACTTGATTCTAAGTGGTAGGTTAGGTTGTAGATAACACAGAACCCATCTCAAACCGACTTAAACAGAAGGGAGACTTTATTAGCTCCAGTGGCCGAAGAATCCCAGGGGAAAGCTGGGGTTGGGTAATGCCCTCCATCTCCTTGCTTGATAGCCCTTCCGTCAGCAGGCTTCGTGTGGAGTGTGTACCCACTTTCCCAGTGACACTCAGATCACTTCTCACTCCTGATCCACGACTGTTCCCAATGTACCGCCAGCTCTGAAATAATGAATTTGGGCCCTTGTAAGAGTTTTCTTTTCCAGCTGACGTGATGCTAAGCTTTGTCAGTCGAGGCAGATGGAGAGACATTTCGGGGTAGAGGGGTTTCTTTCCTGGCTCTGATGTGATCTGTCATCAGGCTTCCGGGCACAGGCAGCTTCTCCGATGCCGGGTTTCTGCAGTTAGCACATGGCAGTGGGCAGCACCCCGAGGCCAGCAGCTTCTCAGGACTGCCTGCTACCGTCAGGTAGTTTTATACAGCATGCCTCCTCTCCTGCAGTGCCCACACTCAGCCACACCCACGGGATTCACTAGCACCCCCTTCATGCAGTTTTTGGGTGCAAGGTTTCCAGTGAGACACCCCCAGCACACCGAGAGGGAGAGTTTCTGGCAAACTCTGGAGGGTGGATTTCCAGCAAGTTACACGCGTGGCACCAGAGTGAGCCACAGCTGTGCCCTCTTCAACAAGGTCTATCCCTAACCCTGGAGGAGGGCAAGACCATCATCCCTTGGGCAATCTATCTCAGTGCCAGGGGCATGGCTACTCCTTATACCTGCTATTCCTGCCTATGTTAGAGTTCTCTTTCCTTCTCCCTAACCAATACCACCTTACTCCAATACCCTGTTATAACGGAACCTTCTTTTTTTAAGATATATTTTATTGATTTTTTACAGAGTGGAAGGGAGAGGGATAGAGAGTTAGAAACATCGATGACAGAGAAACTTCGATCAGCTGTCTCCTGCACACTCCCTACTGGGTATGTGCCTGCAACCAAGGTACATGCCCTTGACCAGAATCAAACCTGGGACTCTTGAGTCCACAGGCTGATGCTCTATCCACTGAGCCAAACCGGTTAGGGCCTGAACTTTCTTTTAAAAAATATATATATATATTGCCCTGACTGGTTTGGCTCAGTGGATAGAGCATTGGCCTGCGGACTCAAGGGTCCCAGGTTCGATTCCAGTCAAGGGCATGTACCTTGGTTGCGGGCACATACCCAGTGGGGAGTGTGCAGGAGGCGGCTGATCGATGTTTCTCTCTCATTGATGTTTCTGACTCTCTATCCCTCTCCCTCCTTCTCTGTAAAAAATCAATAAAATATATTTAAAAAAATAAAAAAAATATTTTTATTGTTGATAGTATTACAGATATCTCTCATCTCATCCTTCCCTCCCGCCCACCCCCGAGTTTACCCCCCTTCTCCTAGTCCCTATCCCTGTCCAGGTCTTCACCACCCTATTGCACATGTCCATGGGTAACTTATCCTTCTTTATGTTCCATTTCCTACTCAAATTATTGCATGGGTTCTCTCTCCTGATTGTACCCCAATTGATATGCTACCTCCCTAAACAGCAGTGCAAAAAAGTCCTCATACATATCCCCTTATGGGCTTGAAATTTTATTTGGGCATGTATTTCCCCCCAAAATACTTGTTAGATCATAGGATAAATATTTAAACTAACAAAGTACCTCCTAACTGTTCATTCAAATAGCTACTCTGGTCTATGCCTTCACTAGCAGGGCGTACTGGTACTTGCATCCCACATGACCACCAACCTGTGCCTCCCCAGCATTCAGGTTTTCGTTTGTCTAATGATGGCAAAGTGGTCCATTACTTTTCTAGATTGCATGTCTCTGATTGCTAATGTCTCTTCATACACTGGTTGGCCTTTCAGAGTTTCCTGTTCTTTAAAAAAATATTTTTATTGATTTCAGAGAGAGGAAGGGAGAGGGAGAGCGAGAAACATCGATGGTGAGAGAGAATCATTGTTGGGCTACCTCCTGCACGCCCCCTACTGGGATCAAGCCCGAAACCCCGGCATGTGCCCTGACTGGGAATCCAGCCCTGACTGGGCCAGTTTCCTCTTTGTGAACTGCCTTTTCCTACTTGCCCATGGGTTTTATTAGTGTTAAGATGTTTTCTTGTTGAGTCATAGCTCTTTGTATATCCTAGAAAATATTCCCTTGTCAGCTTTAGACATTGCAAATACCTTTTCCCAATCTTTTCTCTATCTGCAAACTTTGTCCATGATGTGCTTTATTGAAAATCAACCCTCTTTTTGGTGTAATTATTTAGATGCCGTTCTTACCCCAAAATATTCTGCCATATATTTTCTATCTACACATAATTTTACTTTCATAGGTAGGTTTTAAATGCCCCTAATACACCTTTGATTATGGTGTTAGAAGTGATTCAGATTTTTTTCTTCTAACTTTGAGCCCAAAATGACTATTTTAGTATATGTGCTGCCAAAGCAAGCTCCAAAAAACCAATATTTTAAAGGAGAGGAGAATATGATTGTCCATTTCTGTGAGGGATCAAAAATTAGTGTATGACAAGGTTTAAAGTAAAAATGAAACGAGACCATGTATCATAAAGTAATCTATTCTATATGATTATGGTAATTACTAAAATGGTGATTATGATAATTACGGAATAAAGCATTAACCCCAGAAACCTCATGGTGATTGTCAAACTGTGGCTTTGAATGGCATTATTCAGCTTAAAAGAAATTTCATCTTTATACCCACAACCCAATTTTAGTGGATAATTGTTTAGTTGGTTTGGATGCTTTCATCTCCTCCCACCTTTAAAAAAATGACGATAATACCTTAAATTTTTTTTTTCTGCTTCCAGGAGTACAAACCTTTATTCTCAGGCCACATGGTTTGCGTTGGATCCACCCCACTTTAGGAGTAGAATGTGTAACCAAGGCTTGACAGTTATGCGCAGTTCCTGATCCAGTGATTGGTCAGTGAGAATATATGACCTCTGTGTGGCCAATTGGCAAACTTTATTCCCCGGCCACAGTGATTGGCTCAATGATCTCAAGTTGGTCAAATTATAGTTAATCCCAGGATTTATACAGGAACTAAAGAAAAGAAATACTCTTTTGTTTTCTTTGGTTGAACTTAGACTTAGGTAGACATTATCCTGCAGTTACCAGAAATTACCACCTGGAACCTGTGGATGGAGCTGGCTATAAGAGAAGGAGTGGAACTATTTTCTGATGACATTAACTACATCCAGCTTTACCCTGGGATTTTTGGCTAGATGGGCAGAAGACTAAACACTCACTTTAAAGTTTTGCTTGTTTTTTTTAAATATATGATATATATAAAAGAGATTTTACACACACACACACACACACACACACACACACACACACACACAGTCCCAAAAAACATATACATACTTTAACAGTTGATAGCTCAATTGATGTTTCTTTCTTCACAGATTTAAATCATTGGATTAATAATTATTCAAAGTGTGTATACATTTTTTGGGGACACCCTGTATATACATAGCAACATGGATAGAATTTAAAATCAGGTGCTGAACCTGGCAGCATGGCTCAGTTGGTTGAGCATTGTCCCGTACACCAAAAGGTTGTGGATTCAATCCCCAGTCGGGGTGAGTCGGGGTGAGTACGGGAGGCAACCGATTGATGTTTCTCTCATCTCTCTCTCTCTCTCTCTCTCTCTCTCTCTCTCTCTTCCACTTCTTTTCTCTAAAAAAATCAAAGAAAATATCCTTGGGTGAATATTAAAAAAAACAACTAAAAAAACCCAACAACAGCCAGGTGCTGAGTGAAGAAAGGAAGAAGCATTGGGACCTGACACACAATGCTATCTCTATAAATACACACACAACAATAATATGTTTTTACTGGATTACATTCAGCCAGAAGGCACACATCAAGTACTTTAGAATGTTTGCTATGTGGGGATGAAAGTAAAAGTAAACATAAACTAAAAAAGTGGGTCATGAACTGAAGAGCATGATTCAATTAACTATTGACATGTGGAATATAGACCTTAAAAACTATTTTTTATCATTACAAATGTTCAGACCCTATATTTTCAGTGCTCAACAAATATTTCTTTTTTTAAAAAAAATATATTTTATTGATTTTTTACAGAGAGGAAGGGAGAGAGATAGTTAGAAACATTGATGAGAGAGAAACATCGATCAGCTGCCTCCTGCACATCTCCTACAGGGGATGTGCCCGCAACCCAGGTACATGCCCTTGACCGGAATCGAACCTGGGACCTTTTAGTCGGCAGGCCGACGCTCTATCCACTGAGCCAAACCGGTTCTGGCTCAACAAATATTTCTTGATTTATCCAGTCTTTTAGGTTGAATGATATTTTTTTCACTAGTTTGAAGACTACAGGAAATATTACCAAAGCAGTAATATTGGCCAGGCTGAAAAAAATAATAAAAATTAAAAAATAGAAATAATTCAAGTTCAAATTTTGAGATAAAACGTTTTAGAATACAAAGATTTTTTTTCAAAAAGGACTGCAGGGCAAAGAGGCTGAAGGAGAAGACAATGTTTTTTGAGTAACAGGTCATGTCGATTTACTTATATAAACAGAAAAACAGTGAGATCATAGAAATTGAGTAAATTGTCACAAAGTAGGTGGTTAAAAAATAAGCCTTCTGTGATAAAAGTAGGTTACAACCTTAGTAATCTATCAGTTTATTACAGCAAATCTTTTGATAAATGTGGTTTCCTATAAGAAACATTCATGAATTGTAAGTCAGCAGTCCTTGGGACTATTAAAACAAATCTTTTAATATCACAGAAAAGTTCTTTGCCGTTCTTAGTAAACATTCTTAGAAATTCAACTTTATGCTGACACGATACCGACTAATCTACATTTAACTTCAATTTTATGATATGTTGTATGTAAATGTTCACCAAGCTTTTCCTCAATTCTAACAAGATGGAGTGTCTAGTTGAATACTCTGTCTTCTCAAATCTCCCGTTCAACAGTCTTCCAATTCTTTTCAAGTTTTCTCATTATACTGCTAATTACGTTTTGTAGCCTTTGGCTTCACTTATATTTTGTAGTCAAGACTGAATTAAAAAATACGGGGCACCCCCGAAGGAGAGATGTTATCAGTGGGTAGTGATTTCTCTGGTGGGTGCTATGTGTCAACCATTTACCATGACTGTGCGGTGGGATTCTGGAATTTTACATTTAGCCTGGTGGGGTCTGGAGAAATAGGTTATCACACCAAGTCCAAGTGTTTTGAAGTCAATATGCCAATGTATAATAAATGCCACACATTATAAGTGCTCATGTAGACTCTCCTGCTCTCATTGAGCTCAGCGACAAAACCAAAGAGAGTGTGAACAGCAAGTAAATGTTAACAGATTGTTGCCCAGATCCAACCCTTGGATTTTATATTTTACATTTACATTTTCATGCTGCTGTTGTCTGAATATTTCTGTCTGCTGGTGATGCTCTCTTCTGCAGCACCAGAGACTCCACAGTTAAAGATTAGAGCACACAACTTTTTAAAAAAATATATATTTAATTGATTTTTTTTTACAGAAAGGAAGGGATAGAGAGTTAGAAACATCGATGAGAGAGAAACATTGATCATCTGCCTCCTGTACACCTCCTACTGGGGATGTGCCTGCAACCAAGGTACATGCTCTTGACCGGAATCAAACCTGGGACCCTTCAGTCCGCAGGCCGATGCTCTATCCACTGAGCCAAACTGGCCAGGGCTAGAGCACACAACTATATTTTAACCGCATAGCAAATCTCATAGGGATCCTATCCTTATCTGTCCCAGATTGTTGAGCAAGTGGTTACTTATCAGGGGAAAATATTAAGCATGAAAATGCCAATAAATCAGTCTCTGAATTTAGGAAGGCAAATTTTGAAAGGACACACTATCATAAAAGTTTGATAGGAGATACCATTTAATTGACTTCTCCATGGCTGTAAGGAAAAACCATCTGACAAGGGACCTTCTACATAGTTTTCCTATTCAAGTTTGGATTTCCTTCCTGACAGGGGCTGCTTCAGCTGGATGGGATAAGTTGTTGACATATTGGGACGACCTGCGGCTTTCTGCATGGAACCTCAGGGAAAAAGCTATGGAACATTAACCCAAAATGATGAAGGCACTCACCTGATATTTCATGCCAACAATGATCTATGTTTCCCCTGAAGTCCCCCCATTTCACTCCCCGAGCCACTGTGTGGGTGTAAGGTGGCTCCGGTGTCATGGAAAGAGCAAGTGAACTCAGCCTCTGGGTCCTCTTCTCTTTTCTCTTCCCTTCTCTTCTCTTCCCTTCTCTTCTCTTCTCTTCTCTTCTCTTCTCTTCTCTTCTCTTCTCTTCTCTTCTCTTCTCTTCTCTTCTCTTCTCTTCTCTTCTCTTCTCTTCTCTTCTCTCCTCTCCTCTCCTCTCCTCTCCTCTCCTCTCCTCTCCTCTCCTCTCCTCTCCTCTCCTCTCCTCTCCTCTCCTCTCCTCTCCTCTCCTCTCCTCTCCTCTTCTTCTCTTCAGTGAATGGTGTCCAGAGACACTTAGGATGCTTATGTTTACAGATAGATGGCATTTTCTCTCCTTGGACAGGAGGAGATCTTTGTAGAGATGTAGAGGTGTAGGTGTGTATCTATGTGTGGGTATACAGCAGAAAGAGGTGTGTGTGCGTGCACGTGTGCATCATAGGAACCCCTAGATGCAGGCAGAGCAGCTGGCTGCTATCTCAATACTATTATTAAAGGCTGTCATGGAAAGTTTTTCCTCATCTGAACCATCTAAATATCCCCCCTACCTGCCCTGTCAATATTCATGGTGCCTAAAATTTTGTCAGTTATTCATGATTTTAATTATGTTATGGGTCACTAGGAGTCTACTGTATGTCAACATGCAAACACTCGAGGATAGTTAATATATTAAATAATTAGCCACAGCAACATGGCTTTTGGTTTGTGTGATTTGCCAGAAGTACTTAACCAGAGTACTCAAGAGTAGAAAACCGGAAGAGTAAGTTCATATGGGGTGGTGGTGGGTGGTGGCCAAGGAGGAACCAGGAAAGGTTTTGCATCTGAGAGGTCCCAGATTTCGCAATATTGCATCTAAAAAGGAAAAATTGGGCATCTAAGGCTCAACAAAATGTTGTGATTGTAGAAAGCAAGAGAAAAGGGAAAATATATCTCCAGGAAGTGAACAGGTTGCTGAAGATCCAACTTTGATTATGTCACATGTTTTCTGAAATCTGGGTTCATCTCTCTTTTGCTTAATTGTGCTTAGGTCAAGATGTGTACACTTTGGATGCAGTAGAGAGTATGGACATGTTTGTATTTAGCTAATTCTTTGTGTGTGCCTACTTTAAAAAAATGCGCTTTTAGTCAGTATGCCTGGGTGTGTACAGATGTAAGACTTGAGAGGATATATGTGATGTGTGCATATTTATATTCCCAGTAGAAAAAATTTGCTATGCACTTGTTATCCTCGGTGCCTTGTATACCGGCTATCTTGAGACATGAGGCCACAGGGCTCATCATTATAAATCCCGACACTACAGACAGTGTTTCAACATTAAGTAATTCATCTCCAGTAAATGAAAGAAAACAAAAAGCCAAATTGTTTTATAATGGGGCAAGTTAGTGAACGAAGGGGTGAGTTAGCCAACAAGTAGGTGAGTGTAGGTAGGTAAAAGAGTAACTTACTTCAATAATGTGCTGAGCCACTGGCAGGATAGAGTTATTTACCTAAACCCAGCAGCACCAATTTGTCATGCCACTGATTTTTTAAATTCTTTCCCTTTGAGAAGAACAATTTCACTTCCATACAGCAGGTGGCAGCATTGTTGGCTGCAATCCTTGTTCAGCTATGGTTGGCTGAGTTTGTGTGATGAATCTGCCAAGGCAGAAATGCTTGTTTGCATTACCGGAGACTGTAGCTCTTTAGAATTTCATTAAGAAGAGAAAGACCACTCTTATTGCTATTACAATAATTTTACATTTTCAATTTGTCTCTAGGACAGGGAAATCCGGTAGCAGTATTATAAGTTCCTGGGTGCCTACTAGTGTTTCAAAATCAGAGGTAAGGTTTTGTTAAATTCTTGCCCAGTGAAAATAAAGCTACTGCTTTTAATTATGTTTACAAAAGAATATTAATGGCTACATCTTGGTGAGATTATAGTCTGGAAATAGTTATTGTGTTAGGCTATAGCCATTCTGCTAGTTTTCAGTTGTAGAAGTTATTCTTTTATATATTTTATTTTCTTAATTTTATCGATTGAACAATGCCCTATTTATAATAATAAAAGCATAATATGCTAATTGGGCCAGATGTCCTTCTGGACGACCTTCTAGATGTCCTTCTGGACGAAGCTGGGGCTGTGAGGAAAGCCTGGGTCCTGGGTGACGGAGGGAAGCTGGTGCCAGCAGCTGGGGAAAGGAAGGCCTACTCTTGCATGAATTTCGTACATCGGGCCTCCTTTTAAACAATAACAATTGACAAGTTTCTACCATGTTCTGAGTTTTGTGCAGAACATATACGTTTTCAGACTATGAGCTCCTTGAGAGTGGCCATGTGTCTTTATCCTGGTATATTCACAATGCTGATAGAATACATGCAAACCTAGTCACCAGACACCAGGAGCCACATGTATAAATACATGTACAAATAATGATATTGAATTCCTATTGAGTGCTTACCATGTGCCAGCCACTGTTTCAAATGCTTTACATGTATTAACACATGTAATTCTCACCACAATGTTTTGAAGAATGCATTATTATGATTTGTTAATCCTCATCAGAGGATATTTTTCCATTGATTTTTAGAGAAAGTGGAAGGGAGGGGGAGAGATAGAGAGAGAGAAACATCAATCAATCTGAGAGAGACACATCGATTGGTTGCCTCCTGCAGGTGCCCTGAATGGGGCCAGGGATTGAACCTGCAACTGAGGTTTGTGCCCTTAACCAAAACCAAGCCTGGGGCCCTTCAGTCCACAGGCCCAACTCTATAATAAGAATGTATTATTATTATCCCCAATTTATAAATGAGGAAATTGAGGCACAGAGAGACAAATTAACCTCTAGAAAATTTTCGGGATGTGATAAGCTTGGTTATTTTCTGGCCTTTGAATGGTATTTTGTTTTGGTATCTCTCAGAATGCTAAAGATGTGAGTACCTTAGAAGTTGATGCAAAGCAACATTCCCCATATTTAAAAATATATTTTGTGCCCTAACCGGTTTGGCTCAGTGGATAGAGCATCAGCCTGTGGACTCAAGGGTCCCAGGTTTGATTCCGGTCAAGGGCATGTACCTTGGTTGTAGGCACATCCCCAGTGGGGAGTGTGCAAGAGGCAGCTGATCAATGTTTCTCTCTTATCGATGTTTCTAACTATCTATCCCTCTCCCTTCCTCTCTGTAAAAAATCAATAAAATATATTTAAAAATATATTTTTTCATTTATGCAAATATTTTGTGATTCCATTTATATAAGTTATCTAGAGTAGTTAAATTCATGGAAATAGAAAGTAGGATGGTGGTAGCCTGGGGCTAGGGCAAGAGAGAAATGAGAATTTGTTTAATGGATGTCGAATTTTAGTTTTGCAAGATAAAATATTTCTGTAGATCTTTTTTTTAAATCCTCACCTGAGTGTATTTTTCCATTGATTTTTCAGAGAGAATTAAAGAGTGAGGAAAAGACAGAGAGAAATATCAATGTGAGAGAAACATTGATTGGTTGCCTCCTGCATGCACCCTGACCAGGGCCCGAGCTGGGGAGGAGCCTGCAACTGAGGAACATGCCCTTGATCAGAATTGAACCCAGGACTCTTTGGTCCTCAGGTTGGTGCTCTATATATTGAGCCAAACTGGCTAGATCGAGATCTGATTTCAGAGAGGAAGGGAGAGGGAGAGGGAGAGAGATAGAAACATGAATGATGAGAGAGAGTCATTGATCAGCTGCCTCTTGCATGTGTTCTGACTGGGAATCGAACCGTGAGCTCCTAGTTCTTAGGTCGATGCTCAACCACTGAACCATGCCAGCCAGGTTTGGAGATATTTGTACATTGTTGTATATCAATGTGAATCTATTTAATATGATTAGACTGTATACTTCCAAAAGGTTAAGATGGTAAATCTTGTGTTATGGTTTTTTAGATCACAATTAAAAATTTAAAAAGATCCCTAGCCAGTTTAGCTCAGTGGATAGAGCATTGGCCTGCAAACTGAAGGGTCCCAGGTTCAATTCCAGCCAAGGGCACATGCCTGGGTTGCGGGCTCCATCCCCAGTGGGGGGCGTGCAGGAGGCAGCCCATCAATGATTCTCTCTCATCATTGATGTTTCTCTCTCTCTCTCCATCTCCCTTCCTCTCTGAAATCAATAAAAGAAATATATTAAAAAAATAAAAAATAAAAATTTAAAGAGAAACTTGTCCAAGAGAAACAAAAAAAAATCATAATTTGTCATTATGTAATGAATTCAGTTTGTAGTTAATTAAAATTTCATTTGAGATTCTTAGCACATTAAAATCATATTTGTTAGATGAACAAGCAAAGTAGCATGTTTGCCTGTATTTTTTAATGTTCCTAACAGTGAATTCTAAAAATACATATGCTTTTGAAATGCCAAAAGCCCTTGATAAAGAGTTACTATTAAGCAAACATTTTTATTGTGGTGAAAAACACATGGCAATAAATTTACCATTTTTAAGTGTACTTTTAGTAGTGTTAAGTATATTCACATTTAGTGCAACATATCCCTAGAACTTTTCATCTTGCAATACCAAAATTCTATACCCACTAAACTCTAATTCTACTTCTCCCACCCCTCAAGCCTTTGGCAACCACCTTTCTACTTTCTCTTTCTGTGATGTTGACTGCTTTAGATACTTCAAATGAATGGAATCATACCATATTTGTTCTTTTGTGACTGGCCTATTTTGCTTAGCAAAATGTCCTTGAAGGTCATTCATATTGTAGCATGTGACAGGATTTCCATCATTTTAAAGGCTGCATAATATTCCATTGTATGTGTATACTGCACTTTCTTTATCTATTTATCTGTTGACTGACATTTGGGTTGCTTCCACCTTTTGGCTCTTAGGAATAATGCTGAGATGAACATAGGTGTGTAGGTATTGCTTCAAGATTTCGAATTCTTTTGAATATATACCCTGAAGTAGAATTTCTGTGTCATATGGTAGACCTATACTTAATTATTTTAAAATGTATTCTTATTGATTTCAGAGAGGAAGGGAGAGGGAGAGAAAGATAAAAACATCAATGATGAGAGAGAATCATTGCTTGGCTGCCTCCTGCATGCCCCCTACAGGGGGTTGAGCCTGAAATTGGGCATATGCCCTGACCAGGAATTGAACCCTGACCACATGGGTTGACGCCCAACCACTGACCACACTGGCTGGCCTCCCCTTATTTTAGTATAGACTTTTAAAAAAAGTAGAAGTTCTGCCCTAACTGGTTTGGCTCAGTGGATAGAGCATTGGGCTGTGGACTGAAGGGTCCTGGGTTTGATTCCTGGTTGTGGGCTTGATCCCTATAAGGGGGGCAGGCAGGAGGCAGCTGATCAATGATTCTCTTTCATCATTGATTTTTCTATCTCTCTTTCCTTCTCCCTTCCCCTATGAAATCAATAAAAAAAAGTAGTTCTTTCTTTTTTTTCCTTTTTCTTATTGTTTTGTTTATCACATCATCTAGAAATCTAACACCTACCAGTTAGCATACTGGAACACATTTCCTTCCTATTCTTTATATATTTAAATATCTGGGCTCAAACTGTGCATATAATGTTGCATCCTACTTTTTATACTTAAAAACATATGGTAGTCATTTTCCTATGCTCTTAGCTCTTCATAAAATCACATCAATGACTGCATAATATTATATCATGTGGCTTTATATTAATTGATTTTACCAATTGTTGAATGTTGCACTTTTTAATATTATTCATTTTTTAACATTAATGCTAAGATTTGGTTGCCTCCACTATGGAACTACTGATCTAGACCCAACTTGGATTCTTTGTTAAGAGAATGAGCCAGACGTTCTGGGTCTAAGAACTATGGTCCCTCTGAGAATTTTCGGTCAACACAGAAATGCCAAGTATGATGTGTGGGTCTCTCCAAGATTCAAGGGTGTCTTCATGGACTCTCTGAAATATTTGTAACCATGTTGATCCCCAAGTTTTTTTGTGAAGATGGGAGCATCATGTAGTATTCCCATTTCCTTTTCTTAAAACCATCACTGGACTGTCATTTCAGCAACATCTTAACAAATGAAAATCCTCCTCTGAGTCAATAGTAATTATAGGAATTTATCACAATTGCCAATCAAGGTGTTCTGAAGAGACTCATCCTTCTTGTTAAATTAGCTTTCACTGCACGCAAACAGTGAGTTATCTTTAGGAAATCAATTGCAGGGAAATTACAGCTTTCATGGAGGGATATAACCTTGCCAATCGTCTTGTTATACATAATTTCTCTACCAAGAAATTCAGCTGGGCTCATATGATTTATTTTTGGAGATCATATTTCGATGCAGGAAACGTAGAAAAGTCAACTTCTAAAGGCCCAGGAAGGAGGGGGCAGCAAGGACCTTAGAAACGTCCAGAGACACTTGCAAACAATTAAACTATCATCCCAGAAGAGGTCAGTAGACTGGGGCTTGTCATCTCGAAAGACTTTGATCCAATGTATTTGGAGGAACAGTCGGTCATTGGTGGTAGATGTCACTGGCTAGTCCTTACATACCTACAGCAGAAAAAACTTTAATTGGAGGCTACTTCAGGCAATTACTGGACTCTTTTAGAAGCAGTACCATAAGAGGTTTTTCTGAAAAGCCTTGGTGATATGGAGTGATCAGGGATCATTTCCTGTAGCAGTGAAGAAAATTCATTCTAGCGTTCAATCTCTGCTGCAGGTTCCCATGTCAAATGTATGGCTCATTGATGCTATAACAAGATGGTAATTAATACGCAATTAACCTAGAATTACTGGGAAATTACCATGTAGTTTTTAAATGAACTCAACTTAGTAATTTTTATATTTATTAGCTGTGCCCAGTGCATGTTTTCCTCCTGGAACATTGGTGAATGAACTGCTGTCATGAAAATGAGACAAAATCCCAGACTCTCACATTAGCATGACCCACCCTGGGCAAGGCATGTGTATAAAATAGGTGTGTCTAGGGAGGTTATTAGAAGGCAGAAGGACCTCTTTTAAGTTATATGCCCGTAGTGTGTTAAACACTTCTTCCATAAATTGTCTCATTTAGTCCTCACCTCAACACTCTGAGGTCAGACTATTATTGTACCCACTTTATAGACCAGAGAACTGAAGCACTTGCCCAAGGTCAATCACAAGGCTAGGAAATGGCAGAGGAGGGGTTTGAAACCTGCCAGTGGACTTTCAAGTCTACATTTAATGCCTCTTTTCTTACTATGTTCTCTAGCAAGGTCCCCTGAGGGCTGGGCACTAGCAGTCATGCATGAAAGCACAGTACTTCCATTATCACAGTCTGTTGGATATTGCCATTCTTGAGAATATCAGAGGCAATTTCCCTGTGTAGAAACTTGGTCTCTCTTTGTTAGGTGGATAAAGGTGGGTTCTGGGGAGGACAGACTGCAAGGGCTGCACTCTATTTCTATTTTTGCAATCACTTGTGTGATTTGGGGTAAGTCGCTGAACATTTCTAGCCTCAGTTGCTTCGTTTTCTATGTAGACGATAAAATTGCATCAGATAAAGGCTACAGCCCCTTCTAGAAACTGGATTTTTAATTCTACGGAATTTGTCATTTTAGACACATCCTGAATTATCATATAGTTTCAGGGCTCTCTAACATAGTTCTGAAATGGTGAATTTACACAGAGAGCCTGGTTAGGACCCATGATGACATTATTCTCAAAGGGTCATGAAGGCTGGAGGAAGGTGCCAAGCAAGGAAGCGAGGCCCTGAGGAAGGCTGGTCAGTGAAGGAGGAGCTGAAAGGGAGAGTCAGGGAGGAAGAAGTTGGGCATCTGCTCAGGGTCAAACACTATGGAAACTGTAAGGGAGAACTCTGGATATCTTGCAAAGTGAAGAACCTTTGACTGTGGGGCCTAAAAGGGAAATCTGATTTGAAAGTTAAATGAGATCTAGGATAGCTTGTCAACATCGAAAGAATTTCTGTAATAAAGTAAAATAAGATATAAAATAAAATAAAATAAAATAAAATAAAATAAAATAAAATAAATAAAATAAAATGCTGGCCCTGACCAGTGTGGCTCAATTGGTGGAGTGTCTTTCTGTGCACAAAAAGGTCTCAGGATCAATTCCTGGTCAGGGCATGTGCCCAGTTTGCAGGTTCAATCTCTGGTCTCAGTGTTTATGGGAGGCAACTGATTGATATTTCTCTCTCTCTCTCTCTCTCTCTCTCTCTCTCATTGATGTTTCTCTTTCTCTCCCTCTCCCTTCCTCTCTGTCTAAAATCAATAAAAACATATTTGAAAAAATACTGGACAGTTAATATACAGTTTTTAGGCAGATTTCTGAAGTATTCAGATACAGGATACACTGACACATGCAGAATGGTTTATTCAGGCAGGGCCCCTGCTAGCGCATCTGTGCTTTGTGTGCATTAGAAAGAGGAACCTGATGGGTAGGTACTGCTCCTTAGCAGTGTGGCCTGGGAGGAAGCCATGTGTTTGTGAGAAAGACACTCCTTCCTCCAGGCCAGCGATTTTCAACCGGTGTGCTGCAAGAATTTTTAAAACATGCAATACCTGACTATTTAGTCAGGGGCACTGACCTCTTTTCCCTTAGGTTGTCAAATGAAAAAATGATGATAGTCAACAGAACAATAGCCATCTGGTGTGGAGGAATCAAAATTATACCTACTTTTTTTGGGTCATATCTGCAAAAATACATAATATATTTTTTGGTGTGCCACAGAATTTTCATATTGAGTTTATGTGTGTCATGAGATGAGAAAGGTTGAAAATTGCTGCTCTAGGCCGCTGTCCCTGCATGTGCCCACATGTGACTGGGGGAGTGGGTGGGGTCTGGAGGTCAGCTCCTCTCTCCTACTGAGCCAGACACTTTTGTGCATAAACAACCCACACAACCACACTCTGCACCTCCACCTTGGCCACAGGGGCCTTGAGGCTGGAAGCATCAAAGGCCTGGGCTGAAGGGAGTAGCTACAAGGTTAAGTTTTCTCTCCACCTGGGAGGGTGGCTTCTATCTGCAGAGAGAATTGAGGTATCTGTCTGATTCTCTTTCTCCTGTTATAGGCCGAGGCTTCTGATGTATGTTAGGGGCGCTAAAACTTGTTGGTTCTACAGGTTGATAGACTGGAGACATAGTGCGAGGGCATAAAATCAACCTGCCATTCCTAGTTTCTCTCCTCGATCTAGTTATGAGCTTAGCCGCTGAAATAGTTTATGGCCTGCTCCTGTCTGGAAAGCCTGTTGGGGGAATCCCTGCTCTGAAAATTAATGCCCTTGCACTAATTCAGCCCGAATCTGAGCCAATCCACAAGAGGGCTGCGGGCATCTACCTGGTCAGTAGCTTTCCTTTCAGATTAGGGAGGGCGAGGGCCTTGGAAGCTGCAGCCTTGGAATCAGAGCCCAAGGCCACACACAATTCGATGCCTCTTCCCCTGCCCTTAGTGTCCCCTGGAGCCCCGAGAAACAATTGTCTAGAAGGCAGCAGCTCTTTACCCTGAAGGGGCCTGGGAGCATCCTCCAGTTGTTCTGTGCAAGCTTCTGTCATGGCTAGAAGCAAATGCTACCCCCTAAATCCCCAGGGCTTAAAGGTACAGGGCCTCCAAGCATCTTGGAAGCTGGTGGAGGCAGGGATTATGGGTAAATAGTAAAGAAACCGGCTGATAAATGTTTAAAGACAGACAGATGGTTTCTAGACAATGTTGTAATCACATCATAAGATATCTGAATGTCGGATCACTATGTTGTATACCTGAAACTAGCATAATATTGTATGCCAACTGTAAAAAAGGGAGATAATACTTTCTGTTTTGTTAACCCTCATCCAAGAATAATTTTTCCATTGATTTTTAGAGAGACTGGGAGGGAGGGACGGAGGAGAAAGGGTAGGGGAGAGAGAGAGAGAGAAAAAAACACTGATCCATTGTCAGGGATGAAACCTGCAACCCAGGTATGTGCCCTTGACTAGGAATCGAACCCGTGACCCCTCGGTGAGCAGGCTGATGCTCTAACCATTGAGAAACACTGGTAAGGGCTATAGCACTTTTTTTTTCCTTGTCCTCGGTTGTTACTGAAAAAACAATAAAACAACGTGAAAAAGCAAAAGAAAAATGTGACCCGTACCCCCTCCATCTCCGCACAGCAACTATTTTCGCCTCTAGTTCTTGTTCTTGTGTCTGTATATTTACACAGTTATAAACCAGATTTGCAATTTATAATATATTAGGTGAGGGAAGCTGAATACTTAATGCCTTCTCATATTTATTCTTCCTATCTTCCTTTTCTCAATTTTAATGGCTGGATAATATTCATATATGAAAATAACATACTCTCAAAACACGGCTGTGTCTCAAAACCTTTATTCCTCTTTTGCCCCTACATGGTGTTTAACTTCATCCTGCATGGACTGAAGGAGTGCTTATCATGTTTAGACTTTAGAAAACATCCTAGCATGGTCACTACTGATAGAAGGTGAACATAAAGGTTTTGCCTGCTCTAATTGCACTTTATATTATTTGTTGTCAGTCAGTGTTAGATAGGAAAGCCCTCCTGTAGTTTACAAAGCCATCTCAGACATGTGATCTCATGAGATCCTCACCAAGACTGTGGTAGATCTTTTCTCACTTTTATAGAAGAAGGAAAAAACCCATATAAAAGTAGGGGGCGGCTTCAGGACTTAAAGTCAGACTTCTGATTCATTGTCCCACGAACTCCTATTCACCCTTCAGGGCCCAGTTCACACATCATGACTTCTCAGTAACTTTGTTATCAGTACCCTCCTATAGCCCATTCTCACTGAATGAAAATGTTCTTTTATTGCTTTTTTTTTATTGAGGGAAAAATACACATAATATAAAATTGACCATGTGAATTGTTTTTGTCTATAGGTCAGGGGCATTAAGTACATTCACACTGCTGTGCAACTATTCCTGAACTTTTCCATCATCCCCCAAAGAAACTCTATGCCTATTAAGTACTAAACTCCCCTTTCTCCCTTTCGTCAGCCCCTGGTAACCTCCATCATTTTTTCTGTTTCTATGAATTCATCTATCTAATACAATATAGGGTGGGGCAAAAATAGGTTTACAGTTGTTGTATAGAAAATAACACGATAATTACTAAATAATAATAATATAAGAATAAACTCCGTGTTTCACATACAACTATAAACCTACTTTTGCCCCACACCCTGAATTTGTCTTTTTTTCACGTCTGGATGATATCACTTAGCATAATGTCTCCAAGGTTCATCCATGTATCAGAATTTCCTTTCTTGTTAAGGCTGAACAATATTCCAGTGTGTGTGTGTGTGTCTGTTTTACCCATTCATCTGTTGATGGAGATTTGAGCTGTTTCAGCTATTATGAATAAATAATGCTGCTATGATATATAGGTACTTATTTGAGTCTTTACTTTTAACTTTATAAACTTAAAATTGCTAGATCCTAGAAGTGGGATTGCTGGATCATGAGATAAAACTATGTTTACATTTTTGAGGAACCACCAAAAACTGAACCATTAGTAGCTGAACCATTTTGTATTACCACCAGCAATGCACCAGCATTCCAACCAATAGTTGTTTTTGATAATAGCCATCCTAATGGGTGTAAAGTGGTATTCCATGGCCTCTAAGACATCTATTAAACATGCCACTATTGCCCACTCCACCCCCTGCACCATCTCCTGTGGCTCATGTACCTGAAGCCTGTGATAGACTGTGATGTGTGTGGCGATAGGGACCGTACACCCCAGCCCCTGGTACAGTGCCTGGCAGAGCACAGGTGCTTGGGAAATGCTTGCTGAGCTGAATTCTGACTGCTCACTATCTTCTCATTTTGATGTACTCACTAACATTAATATTTCAAAAGTGCCCTTTCGTTGTTTTGGCGTATGAGGGAGAGACGAAGATATAAAGGGTTTTTGTCCCCTGAGGAGTACGTCTGGAATAATGAACCTGTTGGACATAATTTGGCCTTTCTATTTCATCACGGCTACCCAGAGCCTCACAATGGCAATTCCCTGCCTTTTTTTTTTTTTAAATGAAATACTTGAGAGCACATCTTGTGTGATAGATAATGGGTTAGTTCTAAGGATCCAAAATTGAATGAGACATCGTGTCTGTATTTGAGAAGTTCTTGGCTTATTGGGGAGAATACATATAAATAGAGCAATGAAACAGTATAAGAAGAGCATTGTATACTATACTATGACAAGACTGAGGAAGATGGAACTGACTGAGTGAAGGAGCTGGGATAGTCCCAAAGAGGAGTTAATATTTGGTTGGTCTGTAATGTGTGAGTAGGGAGAGAAGGGAAGGGGTGTGATCCTAGGAAGAAGTACCATCCTGTACTTCAGGGAGGAAGGTGAGAATGAGCATCTTGGAGTAAGAGGATATTGGGCAAGAATGTGAGCCAAGGGAGCTCATTTAAGAATTTTAAACAAGGAAGTGAAGGATGGGTTGGATGGGGCTGAGGTGAGAGGCAAGGAAACCCATTGGGAAGGTTTTGTCATACATAGTCTGGGAGAGAGAAGATGGGGACCTGAGTCACATCATTGACAGTGGGGATGAGTGGTACAGGGAGAGGTGCTGCAGGTTTTTCTAGAGTTGGAATGACAAGATGTGTGTAGTGGCCAATTGGATATAGAGGATGAGAAAGAGGAAAGTGAATTTACCAGACTTCTGAGTGTAGCTCAAAATACCAAAGTGCATGTAGCATTCACTTATTTACTTTTAGCCCTTTAGAGGCTAATGCTTAAGTGTTTTTGACCCGTCTTCATTGTCATATCATCATAGATCAGTGTCAATTCTTATGAGCCTATTTATTACATGCCAAGTGCTTTTCATATATTCATCCTGCCCAAATTTCTATGTGGTAGTTATTATTATTCCCATGTAGTGGATAGATATGTTTGTTATGTTACGGACAGGAGTGTTGAAGATGTCATATTATTTTCTCTAAAATCAATCTGAATTCATGCACCCCTGTCCCACTGGAGTGGCAGGAAACTCAATTTGTCATTATTGGGATTGTTTTACCAACTTCTCCCCAGGGACAATACAAAGGCCTTAAGGGTCTTGCCTTGAACAGAAGTTTTGGAGAAAGCCCTTTGGTTTCGTGTCCATGCTGATCACAGTTTACTTGCTCATTGCTCAAGTCCACATGGGTTTTAAAAGGCATCCTAGTCAAGAACACACAAAGGTGCTTATGGTACTACCTTCCTATGAAACCACCTGACTACACCTTCTTATGTGCCACATTCTCTTAGGAATCCTGCCAGCTTAGGTTTTTGCAAACAAAAGCCAAGAAGAAAAGCTGTCTTCAGTCCCTATAAATCCCCCTGAAATGAGGGAAGCCAGGTTATCTCATTAGAATAAGAAGGTTGAAGTGCAGCAGTAACAGAAGAAAACAGAAAAGTAGTAATTCTGTAAGGCATCCTGCCACACCTCTTTTAGAGTTGAGGAATACTCAGGTAATTTGCCCAAGTTATTCTCCAAAGATATAGTAATGATGGCTCTCCAAAGATGTCCATGTCCCCATCTCTGGAAGTTGTAAATACATTATTTTACATGGCACAAGGGAATTTGCAGATGTGCTTTAAAGGGAGAATGATAATGGATTGTTTGAGTGAACCTCCTCTGATTATGTGAATCACTAAAAGGAATGAGGGAAGCAGAGAGTGGGTCAGAAGGGAGTGAGGACTTGACTCCATATTATTGGCTTTGAAAATGGAGAAAGGGAACCATGAGTTAAGAAATGGGGCCACTCTAGAAGCTGATAATAGCCCTGAACTACAGCCAACAAGGAAATAGGGATCTCAGTCCTACAACCATAAGGAACTGAACTCTGGAATGAGCAAGAAATGGACCCTCCCCTAGTACTTCTGGAAAGGAACACAGTCTCGCCAATACCTTGACTTTAACTCAGTGAGTCTGTAGGTTTGACTTACAGAACTGTAAGATAATAAATTTGTGTTTAAACTGTTAATTTGTGATAATTTAAGTCAGTAAGAGAAAGCTAATATGGTCACAAAGCTAGAAAAAGCCAAAATTGTACCTGAGGTCATACTCTCAAGCTCATTACATTATACTTCATTCTTTAAAAATGTTCCCAGGCCCAGCAATATTCTCCACAAAGTTAAATTAGAAAATAGAAGATGTGAATTTATTTTCTCTTAGAAATAAGCTTATCATTGTCAAAACAATAGATGTTACTTTAATAGAGTCAAACAATACATAAAAACACACAAAAGAAAGTAAAATCTCCCAGAAATTCCATAACCTAAAAAATGAGCACTATTATAATTTTCACACCCAGAAAATTTGCTTTGCATGTATGTATGTATGATAAATATTTATATTTTTATATGTTTCTATAATTGCTTTTTTAAGTGGATAATTTTTTATAGACATCCTTGTGTCAGTAAATATAGATCAACACCATTATTTTAGGTGTTGAGTAATATTCTATGGTATGGATGTTTCATAATTTACTTAAGCAGTTCTTATCAATGGACACTTACATTGTTTATAAGATTTAGCTCTTAAAAATAATACTGTGATTAATGCCTTTTTATCTTACCTTACTCATTTAAATATCCCATAATGGTAATTCTTGGGAGTGAAGAGTTCTAAAGAGTAAACATACATTACATTTTTATATATTTTGAAAAACTGCCATCCAGATTGGTTTTATAACTTACATTCTTAACAACACTATGCAAGCAAGTCAGTGTTTTCATGAACTCATGAACACTAGGCTTTGTAAATGTTCTTAATCTTTGTCTACCTAACAAGCTGAAAAATAAATGAATAATTATTCTTTCGGTTTTGACTTTTTGGTTACTATCACACTTAAATGTTGTTTAAATTTTTACTGGTCACTAGTATTTCTTCCTTTGTGGGTGGCCTGTGAGAAATTAATATAACATAATGTAAAAGTGTAGACTTTCAACAGACAGATCTGGTTTTGAATCACTATTTCTTTCTTTTTCTTTGTTTTGTTTGTTTTTTTTTGTTTTGTTTTTGTTTTTGTTTCAGAGGCTCAGGCAGAAGCCAAACACCAGGGCAATGCAGAGGGCCCCTCAAAGTCCTCTGATCTCCAAAGGTTCCGAGTTGTACTTGTGGGTGAACTTTACAAGGAGATACTAGCCCAGTTCAGCCTGGGGAGGCTGCCATCCTGCGGAGGTGAAGCCTATCTTCTTGGTGGATTTGGTTCTCTAGGAAGTCACAGAGCTGAGGGTCTATGCAGGCAGAACCCAGGACATGTGGGTCCATGAAGGCCCAGTTCAGGTTATTCTTCATGACCAAGGAGGCTCTCCTGGTGTCCTGAGCTTAACCCACTCAAGTTGGGAAGGCTTTTGCATGTCCTGGAAGAGAACTTGGCTGACACACTGGTTTTGCATCTTCAAGAGATGCTCAGCGCCCTCATGCTTCTCCTGGGCCAATTCTCAGAAGTGGTCCACATCCTCCAGAGCCACACTGTCACAGTCGAAATGGAAGCCCGGACAGGGGTAGGTGTAGAAGGCCATAGATGCAGGGTGACCAGGCAGCTGATGGTGGCCTCCATCTTGGTGGAATAATTCTGACAAATTTGGGAGCTCATGGTTACTTAGCAGTCAGGAGTTAAGCTCAAAACTGGTGTTGGCAAAGGATAGCTAAAATGGTTTTGAAGGTGGCGACTAGAAAAGAGGTTGGAGGATGGTGGGAGGCTGGAAGAAGGGGCATCTCTGGTCTGTTCCGTCCAAATACTTGATTTAAGTAACTTCCCAGAATCATTATTTCATTACCTACTAGCAATATGATCTTGAGCAAGTTACTTAAATCATCTAAGCCTCAGTCTTTCCACCTGTCAAACTGGTAACATTTACTTCCCAAAGTTTCTGGGAGAGTTAAAGGTAATAACTAAAGAAAGCTCTTAAATTTTGCCTGGCATGTAGTAAGGTGTTTCATAAATATTAGTTATTATTAAGGAGATCTCTTGTTTATTCCCTTTGATTTGCAAGAGCTTATAAGCTCTTTAACTAGTAAGACTCTTTATCCTTTGACATATATGCTGCCAAGTGTTTTATGTGAGTATATTTTAAACTAACGGAGGGGAGAGAAAAAACACACCTGTACAGTCACATACCTGGAGGGGGCCACACCATCATCACTGAAGCTGTGTCCCACACAAAGCCCATTAGTCCTGCTCAGCTCTGCCTCGCTGACCCTTTCATCAGTATGATGTTAGCAGCTCTAAACTCTTGGACAAGGAGGAGCCCTGCACTTGAAGGCCCTTCTTTTGATTACAGGGACACACGGGGGCTTTCTGGTTGACATTTCTGTGTTTCACTGGTGAGCATCTCCTCCGGGGCCTCCTTGTCACACTGAAGTCTCCTCTCCTTCCTCAGGGGCTGCAATTGGCCCAGGTTAGGAGGCGCCAAGTCTCTGCCCCTTCCTTGCCGAGACTTTTCCTTAATCGTCAGCTTGCTGCCTTTTCACTAGCTGACTCTGGTCCCAGCCCGACAGCTGCTGACAGAGGAGTGATTCGTTGATTCATGTTAACAACTATTAATAGGGCTCATTATTTCCCAGGAAACCGACAGGATGACGGTCCTGCTTGTCTCCTGTTTCCAGGGCACAATTGATTCTTCTTCGCCACATTAAGTGGCAGCCGTTTAAATCATATTGATGTCTCCAGTTCAAAGTGATGCCTCTGATGTCTTGTGTGGTAACAAATTAAATATGGAAGCCAGAATCCTGAACATGCCACTTACCCGTTTCCAGGCACGGAGAGGAGCTCATGGAGGGACGCGTAGATGTGTGCACACACGTGGAGTTGCCATAGATACGTATTTGTGTTTCACTTCTCTCTGGGAGTGTGCATTTCCCCTTTTTTTATGTATCAGTAATTGTTATTATATACCCCATTGCCTCAGTGGAATTAAACAAGAGGGTTTTACAAGATCTAGTAGTCTCTAGTCTCTTCCAGAAGGATGCTGAACTAACTGTTTTAAGTGCATATGTATTGGCTGAGTGGAAAGGACAGTTGGGTGAGTGAGAATAGGAAGTTAAAGTGGGTTTGGAGGGAGAAAACATAAGATTCAAGATTAGTTACTTGTAGAAAGATGTTAAGAAATTAGGCTAAAATGCAGAAAGTCACCCAGTGGATAACAGTGAAAGAGTAGGACACTGAACTATTTTTAAAAAAATATTTTCATTGAATTTTAGAGAGAAGAAGGGAGAGGGAGAGAGAGATAGAAACACCGATGAGGGAGCACAGCCCCCACTGGGGATCCAGCCCACAGCCCGGGTATGTGCCCTGAGCGGGAATCGAACCGGAGACCTCTTGGTTCTTGGATCAACAGTCAACCACTGAGCCATACCAGACAGCCGTGAACTATTTTCTTAAAATTAAAATAAAAAAAACAGAATTATGGTCCATCTATCTACTGTGGCTAGCATGCTTACAAGAAGGGACATGGGTGATCGATCTTGTCATCTGCCATTGTATTTCCCCAGGTTCCTTGTTGAGGTCGGAGCCCTGAGACCCAGCGGCTGCTCCAGCGCTCTGGGTGTGTGCGGCTTTCTGTGTATCTGGGGGAGGATGCTCCCTTTATGCCTGGGCAGTGCATCTCTGTGTGGGTGCATTTCAGAGGATTTGGGGCTTGTCTGGGAGTTATTGATTTACCAAGAGCAGTGCAAAGCCAGAGAGGGAGGAAAACTTTCCTAAGGACGGATATATAATGGCTTCACCAAGTGAACTGGACTCAAATAAAACTGCAAGGCAAGCCGCTTATGTAGTGATTGCTTCCCTCGCACGTCCTAAGTGAGTCCACAGCCGAGCTTCTGCGCGTGGCACACCTGATTGATTGATTTAACATTACAGCCTCTGAGAAATGTGGAGCAGCTGTAATTGTTGCTGGAGGTCTCTGTCAGCTTCATGCCGAGTGAGTGACTGGTGCCTGAGAGGTCCCTGGGGGGGCCTTCTGCTGGCTCAGGGCGAGAGGGCTCCCTTCTCACTTCGCTGGCACTGCTGTTGCTGAGAAGACCCCTCAGCAACCAGGGAGTTTGAGAACTCTGGAGGTTAATGTGCAGGCAGCACACACACACACACATATGCACACATGTACACACATGCACACATGTACACACATGCATACACACCATATTTATTGGGGCCTCACAGTGCAAGGGCAAGGGGGATGAGACACAGTGAGCTATCAATTTATTTATTTGAGCAGAGTCACAGAACAAGTCCTTGCTTGTAGGGACTGGCAGGCAGGGAGGGAAGGGGGTTCCACACAAAAGAAATAACAGGCGGGCAAGTGTGAAGTGTGTTCACCCCCAATGAGACCAGAACAGTCAAGAAAGCCACTTTGAATTGTGTCTGTAGCCCTACTATTTTCTCCGGAGGTGGGAGGTGGCTACAGGAATAATATGAGTCCAAGGCCACTGACCCTTATATTCCCTTAATCTGATGACTGATATTTCATTACTTTGTCCCTTGGTTTAGGGTGTTGGCTACTCTACAATTCCAATACCTTAGAGGAGGGAGTAGTTTCACTATTGCTATTTTTTGTTTTGTTTTTACTCACTGATATCTAATTGTGAGTGGGTTTATTAGATCTTCTGTGAACATGTTTTGTGGGGGCGCAGGTGGGAACACGAGAATTCTTTAGAAGATAACTAACATGATCTCTATGAGGTAATTTACAGTCGAATGGAATGTGACTCCTGGGGACTCTGGCTGTCCTGTTGGCGTGGAGGCAGCGGTGATTGGAGTGGGCATGGGGTGGGGGAACACTTATATAGATGGTAACCAAATACTCTGATGCTTCCCTCAATCTTTGTTTCTTTAGATTTGTTTGTTTCATTGCATTGGGGAAACTGAGGGCTTAGGAAATGCTTCAGAATGATTCCTGCTGAACATGCCTGAAGGCCAATGGTATTGACAAATCATTGCTCCATCTTATATACAGGGAAATGTGGGGATGTAATTAAAAAAACAATTAATAAACTTTAGTTTTTGGAGCAGTTTTAGGTTCACAGCAGAATTGAGGGCAAAGATCAGGGAGATGTGGGGTTTGTTTTCAACATCCCCTCTATGCCCACTCCTTCTCTTGCCACTTCCTTCCAAACTCCTGATCTTCTTCTAAACCTACTGCAGCGGCAGCCTTCCCTATCTCAATTGATAGCAACTTCCTCCTTCCCGTAGCTCAGGGCCAAATCTTGTTCCTCACTCCTCCAGGTGGTCCTGGTGGTGCCACCTGAGCACACAGACAGGACCTAAGGCTCTTCACACCTCCACTGCTGCTACCCTGGCTCACCTATGTCAGCACTTGCCTGGCAAGTTCAACTTTACATCGAAGTCTCCTAGAAGCTCACCTGCTTCTACCTTTGTCCCCATAGACTTGAATCTGTTCTTAGCACAGCAACCTGGGTAATTGATCAAAACATAACCCAGATCATGTCACTCCTTTGGCTCACAAACTGGGAATAGCTCCCTATTTCAAGAGTGAAACCGAAGTCATTACCATGGCCCACAAAGCCCCTAGTGACTGCACCCCTTCCCTCTCTCACCTCCTTTCTTCTATTTTCTCCTGATCACTCAGGTCTAGCCATAGTGGTCTCATTGATTCCCGGAATAGCCCACAAGGCTGGGCCTTTGCTGTAGCAAAGTCTGGGAAGTCCTCTCCATTGAGATCTGTGTGGCTAGTGTCACCTCCCTCACCTTTTTATTAAAATGTCACCTTTTCAATGAAAATTTCCCAGACTGCCCTATTGAAAATGGAATCTTCCACTCTTTATTCCCAAAACCTTGCTTTACCTTTTCTTATAAAACATTTTAAATTGATTTCTGAGAGGAAGGGAAAGAGAGAGAAATATCTTTAAAAAAATATTTTTATCAATTTCAGAGAGAGGAAGAAAGAGAGAGAGAGAGATGGAAACATCAACGATGAGAGAGAAGCATTGATCGGCTGCCTCCTGCATGCCCCCTACTGGGGATCAAGCCTGCAACCCAGGCATGTGCCCAGATAGGGAATTGAACTGTGACCTCCTGGTTCATAGGTTGATGCTTAACGACTGAGCCACACCAGCCAGGGTACCTTTTCTTTTCCTCTATAGAATATATAGTATATATATTAAATATTAAATATTTTTATTGATTTCAAAGAGGAAGGGAGAGGGAGAGAGAGATAGAAACATCAATGATGAGAGAGAATCATTGATTGGCTGTCTCCAGCACGCCCCTACTGGGGATCGACCTCAAAACCTGGGCATATCCCCTTGACCGGAATCAAACCCAGGACCCTTCAGTCCACAGGCTGATGCTCTATCCACTGAGCCAATCCAGCTAGGGCTATAGAATATATTTAATATGCAATATACACTCAATTATTGTGTATTTATTTACTTATCTTTTGTCTGTTCCTTTTACTAGAATGTAAGTTCTATGAATTTCTGTTTCGGTCACTGATGTATTGCAAATACCTGGCAGTGTGGTGCTTGGTATGTTTGCTGCTTGTGTTAAGATTGATTTCCTCTCTTAGTTTGGTGCCCATGCCTTAAAAACTCTCCTCGGGCTGCTCATGCTGACCTTCTAAACTAAATCTACCTTCCCAGGCAGTGCCTCAAGCTTCTAGATATTTTCAGATTTTCTACCAACCCCCTTTATCAACACTTACAAAGTTCTGTTCTCTTAGGACTTTGCTTTTAACTATATAATGCAACTCATTAATCTATGCTAAGATGCGATTATTCATTTTTTTCCCTTTGTGGTGTTTACAATATAATTTGGCTCTAAAAACCAAATGTGCTACTCCCAGGAGTCGCTACTGTTTGGCTCTTAGGTTTCTAGCACGCCAGTGGGCAAATGTTTTTCAATGATAGAGAAGGAAACTTGTATCTCAAGCGAGGTAGTAATAAAGGTAACTAGTCCCACCTCGAATCCTCATCTCCAGTCTCTGCCCCAAATTCTACATATTATTTTTCTATGGTCATTAGCTAAATGAATGTTGAATGTGTGTCTGTACATATCGCTTTATTTTGACCATTGCAAGATTTCTGTCTGGCAGATATTATCATTCTCATTTTAAGGGTGGTGTCACAGGTTCAGAGAAACCAAGTGACTTGACCAAGCTTGCACAGCCAGCATGCAGCTAAGACCATAATAGAATTAGAATCTATATCTTTTCAGTCTATAATAATTTTAATGCTTTATAAAAGTTAATAAACTTAATTTTTAGAGCATTTTTAGGTTCACAGCCAAATTGAGTGGAAATTTCAGAGTTTCCCTGAACCCACCACCTCACACACAACCACCCAGACCACAATTGACACATTATAATCCCCTAAAGTCCATAGTTACATGAGGGTTTACTTTTGATGTTGTATATTCTGTAGGTTTGGGTAAGTATATTAGTGACATCATTATAACATCATACAGAATAGTTTCTCTGCCATAAAAATCCTCTGTGCTCCACCTATTCATCCCTCCCTCTTCTCTAACCCCTGAAAACCACTGATTTTTTCACTGTCTCCATATTTTTGCCTTTTCCAGAATGTCATAGAGTTGAATCATACAGCATGTAGCCTTCTCAGATTGGCTCTTTTCACTTCAGTGATATGCATTTAATACTCTTTTTAATATAGCAGACTAGAGGCCTGGTGCATGAATTTGTGTGCACGTGGGGCCCCTCAGCCTAGCCTGCATTCTGGGCGATCGGCCATCTTGCCCAGTCCTGATGGGGCCAATGGGGGCCAGCCAGCCACTGGGGAGGGACCATGGGAAGCGATTGGGTTGGCCAGCTGGGGAGGGAGTGCGGGAGGGCTCCAGGGCGTGTGCAGCCCTCTCGCCAGTCCCGATTGGCTGGACCCCAGCAGCAAGCTAACCTAAGGGTCAGAGCGTCAGAGAGCGTCAGAGCGTCTGTCCCCTGGTAGTGAGTGCGTGTCATAGCGACTGGTCGAGTGGTCGATTGATAGGTCAGAAACTTGGCATATTATGCTTTTATTATATAGGATTCCCCTTGGGTTCAAAAAATTGCCGTCTGTTGCCCAGAGTATAAATGCATTTAAACATGCCAGATTTTGTCATTGTAATGCATTTGTTGATAGCTATTTATCAGATGCCAAATTATAGTTGATTGTGACATGCAATATGATTTTATTTATTCTGACTTCCCTTCTCCCAGCCCTCAACTTCTTGTGAAAATGGACCCCCTTCTAAGCCCATAGCAACAGGACTCTGAGCTGGCGACTTCTTCATAACTAACAAGGTATAAATGGTAAGACAAACAAGACAGGGAAGGAGAAGTCAGGAAGAAGAGAACACAGACACAGAGACATGGTGACCTCTGATTATCCAAAGCTGTTTATTGAACACATTTTTGTGCTAAGATTGCCCGCTGTTTCCAGTCTGCACGCTGCCTTCACTCCTCCTAATTAAAGCCAGCGGGCTAGAATGGAAGAAAACAATTTCAAAGTGAAGGGGCAGGATAGAGAGCAGGCAGTAGCTTTCTTTTCTCCCTTTTTCAGAAGACTCTGAGCTCTTTCTAGGAGAAGCTGGTAGGAAGGACATGTCCTGGAAATTAAAACCCAGGGTAGCCCAAGGCATCTTTGAGTTGACTGCATTCGGTTTCACCTGGACTGTGGCTGATTGTGCCAGAAGAAAGGGAGCCTTTGTCTGGCTGATGTTCTCTGCATGACTATCTCCTTGTCTTAATTATTACTGGAGTCTCAATTGGAGGAAATAGCTTTTCAAAATTGATGGCATTTGCCCTTACTCTTTTTTCTTCAGTCTACTGCTCAGGTAGTTCTCAAATTTTGGTGAGCACCAGAATCACCTGGAGGGCTTATTAGAACAGAGATGGCTGGACCTCACTCCAGAGTTTCTGATTCAGTAGAACTGGGGTGGAGCCCAAGGATATGCACTTCTGATAAGTTCCCAGAGGGTGCTGTTGCTATTGGCCTGGGGAACACACTTTGAGAGCCGTTGCCCTTAACCAGCTGTTGCCCGGCTGAGTCATGCATTCTTGAGTTTTCCTGGTTTGCGTTATCCCAGAGTACGTGGAGCTGCAGTGGACCAGCACGGGAGGTAATGGTTTCAGCTCAGGGCATCCTAAGTGAACATGACCCCACTGTCAGTGGTAATGATACTCCTGTCCATAAGGCTCTGGGGAAAGGGAGGTAAGCTCCTTTGAAACAGCATTGGGCAAGGAGGGAGTTGAGTGTGAACTTGCTGTCTTTTCAGGCAGGCCACATGGTATTGTGAAAAGAGCATGCATGGCTTTAGAGTTAATCGGGTCTGGCTCCACTCAACTCTTAGCTCTTCCCTTGTGTTTGATTAACTTTGAACATGTTTTTTAACTTATTTGAACTTCAATGTTCTACCTGTAAGCTATACTTATTCAACATATGTGTATCATGTGACCATCTTTCTAGCTTCTGGGAATACAGATGAGGAGGGGATCCAGTCTGTGTCTCATGTCTTCAGTTCCTTATGAAGGTACCTGTATCATATAACGTTTATATTAAATACACTAGTACTCTTTTATCTTGCTAATCTGCCTATTGTTCCAGGAACCTCAGCTGAAAACTTAGGAGGGAAGAGGTAAAAGATATTTTTTGTTCCTTACATGGGGTTACGAAAGTTGAGAACGATAACTGGGCTCCTCTTAGACACTATTATTATTATTTTTGTTAATCCTCACCTGAGGATATTTTTTCCACTGATTCTTAGAGAGAGTGGAAGGGAGGGAGGGAGGGGGAGAGGTAGAGAAAGAAACATCAACATGAGAGGGACACATCAATTGATGCCTCCCCCATGCACTCCAACCAGGGCAGGGATTGAACCTGCAACACAGGTACATGCCCTTGACCAGGAATCGAATCCTTGAACCTTAGGTTCACAGGCTGACGCTGTCACCACTGAGCGATAACAGCCGGGGCCCTCTTAGATACTATTTATCACTGGTTCTGAGGATCCAAAGCCTCTTTTTATTGAGACTGGCCACTGAGGCAGGGGTGATTTCTGGTACCTTGGAAGCCTTCTTTGTCCCTGTGTCCCCCCACCCCCACTTCCTGTCCTTCCCCAACATGCTGCAGGCACATATAGGACCTTAAACCTCCCTTTCCTTTCAGATGTCTGACATTCTTTTGAAAGAGTCTTAATATTTCACCATAATTTGTGTGATTTTAAGTTAATGGATTTGTCTTTTCTCCTTGAGCTGTCTGCATCTCATCTCTAAGGTGAAAATGACACATAATTAGACTCTTTCCTTAGAGTAGGTTTTGATGGAGAGAAAGGGAGAAAAGCATAAGGACCAGTCTAGGCCCTGGAGTGAGATGGGCAGGGAAGAGAAAACAGTTTTGTACTTGGCATGGATTTTTGCTTCAGAAAGGACCAAGGTTGAATTTAGCAACTTCACTTAGACTTTGGGAAATTACTTAACCTTTCTTTGTCATGCATCAAATGAAAATAGTAATAACAATAACAGTAATAATAATACCTGTTTTCTAAGGCTGGAGCAGAAGAATGACTAATACTAATCTGAAGTGTCTGCTCCATCAGTACTTACTACTTAACATATCATTTAGCGCCTCTTTCCCAGCTCCTTTCCACCTGCTTCTACCTTCTCACCAATTCCCTCTAGGCTGACTCGTTCTCCACCTGCTCAGATGAGGAGTGGTTTCTGCTGTCTGGTGAACATTTTAGGAAAGAAAGTCATAAGAATCTGCTACTTTACATTAACGTTTGGGGCACAGTAAGTCAAGTGCTACCTTTGTCACGGGTGTTGCATTTTAAAAGGCAGTATTCTGCCTCGCTGGCATGCTCAGTGGTTGAGCATTGACCTATGAACCAGGAGGTTACAGTTCGAATCCCATTCAGTGCAGGTTCCATTCCCAGAAGGGGGCATGAAGGAAGCAGCTGATGGAAGATTCTCTGTTATCATTAACTAGAGGCCTGGTGCATGAAATTTGTGCACTGGGGGGGGGGGCGTCCCTCAGCTTGGCTGATGGCCGGTGCCCTCTCACAGTTTGGGAGCCCTCGCTCCTTACTGCCCACCTGCTTGCTGCTTCTTAGAGCTGCTGTGGAGGCGGGGGAGGCTCCCACCACTGCAGAAGCCCAGCTTCTGGCTGAGTGGCGCTCCCCCTGTGGTAGCACACTGACCACAGGGGGAAGCTCCTGCGTTGAGCATCTGCCCCCTGGTGGTCAGTGCGTGTCATAGCGACCAGTTGTTCTGCCAGTCCTACTGCTGTTTGGTCAATTTGCATATTAAGGTCTTATTATATAGGATGTTTCCATCTCTCCCTCTCCTTTCCTCTCTGAAACCAATAAAAAATATATATTTTAACATGCACCATTCTGTGGAGAAAGTGAGGCTTAATACCTTCACTAATTTAGCAAAACTAATTTGGCAAAACTAATTAGGGGTGATGGTGGGCAGAAGAGCTTTCTGGTGTCAGTTGAACCCCCTGAAATAATTTCTTTGATTCTCATCCCTGGGTCCTTCAAAGTGGAGATTTGTGCCATCCCTGCAATTGCCATGCTCATCAGGGGAAGGGCTTCTGTAGTGTGGAAGGCAGGTGAGCAAAGACACCTTCTGGGTCTTAATGGGGTTCAGTTAGTTTCTGCCCACAATCTGGTGGTGGCAGCGGCAGTGGCAGTGTGTGCATATATAATTATAGGTATTATGTATCACTTATGTATGCATATATAATAGCACTATATATTGTAGTGATGTATATATACACATAAAATTTATTGCTGTTTTGTCATGTGTTTCTAAGATAGGCTATGAGGGGCCTTGGGTCACA
This sequence comes from Myotis myotis, assembly GCF_014108235.1. Taxonomy (NCBI): domain Eukaryota; kingdom Metazoa; phylum Chordata; class Mammalia; order Chiroptera; family Vespertilionidae; genus Myotis; species Myotis myotis. The sequence continues at coordinate 17,937,107 of NW_023416335.1, forward strand.
GGCAAGGCAGTTGGCAGTGGAAGGAAGGAAAATTTCCTCCCAAAAACACCTTGGATGTACTTGAAGGAAGAAGAGGAGTCCAGCAGGCAGGAAGGGCATTTTGGGCAGAGGGCGGAGCCTGTGCAAGGCCCTTTTGAAGACAGCATGTAACCTATGTGATGGTGGGCATTGCTGAAGCATCGATAGAGCTTCAGCTACATTCAAAAGAAGCATAACCACAAGAGGTGAACATAAAAGAAATAAAGATCTTAAGGATCAAATGTGGAGCTCATGTTGAATCTGTGTTCTACGCTAATGCACTCACCCGAAGCCCCACAGCTTACCAGCCTTTATTGAAATTAGGGGGCAAATGTCCAGCTGAGCTCCTTCCCTGTGAAATTAGGGGGCAAATGTCCAGCTGAGCCCCTTCCCATCCCAGCCCCATACATTTCAGGGCCTTCCAAAGCACTGCGCCAGTAGCAACTCACTTGTCTTGGAGGACAAACTCAGTGCCCTTCCTTTTCTCTAATGCTGCGTTCTTTGGGTGTTGGGTCCCAGACAGCCAAGGGATGGTGAAGCTGTCGGTCCACACATGCCTTTTTGAGAGGCAAATGTAACCTTTTCGGTCCCAGGGTGGCCAACCTCTGTGATTGTTTTGCCCATTTGCTATAAATGACTATTTCTACCGCTAGGTTAATTATGTGATTACAGCACCCAGTGACAAGGAGAAAATTAAAAATCCGTGCTGCATTTTCTAGAACACTTTATTGCTCTATGCAAAAGAGGGCAAATGCAATTTAACTGAGCTTCGGTGAACAAGGGCTGCTTCCTTCCCCTCGTTCCAACCCCTCCTCTTTTCCCGGAGAGAAGCTGTGTTAGCAGTTGACTAAAGCTGGGAAGAGAGCAGGTGTGAAATGAAACATAAATTACCATTATCCTTGACAATTTTGGACAGTGCCACCCACAGAGAAGGCGCTCAGCCGGATTTGCCCCCTAATTTCAATAAAGGCTGGTAAGCTGTGGGGCTTCGGGTGAGTGCATTAGCGTAGAACACAGATTCAACATGAGCTCCACATTTGATCCTTAAGATCTTTCTTTCTTTTATGTTCACCTCTTGTGGTTATGCTTCTTTTGAAGAGTCCAAGAGGCACACTGCTAATATGGAATAACTACAGTTCTTGGCTCCAGGAGATCTGAGTTTGCCTCCTAACTCTGCTACCTGTCTGGTGTCTGACACTGGGCCCGTGCTCACTCTCTCTAAGCTTTAGTTTCCCGCTCAGAAAATGGAGAGTTTTAAGATACACGTTTTTTCCCCTCTCAGATTTTAACATCTCTGAAATCAGGATGCTCTTATAATGAATGGTGTTTGAGCATGTGTCAGCGCTTCATTGAGCTCACTTTTTCTTTGTCAGTGTTCCCTAAAATAACACTGGGTTTCAAAATTGGCATTTTAGGCTTAATAAAATAAGGTCCGGTGCAGGCTTGTAATAGGGATCCAAAGAGGAAATATATATAATCCATGTGGCACTCTAAAATACTATTAGACTCTGAGGACATGAATTCTAATTCTGGCACCCTGGTGTCACTTAGACAAATTATTCAAACTGGAATAATTCATTTGGAAAATGGAATAATCCCCCAAATCTCCTTAAGGATTGTCATAAGGCAGTCTAGGGCCGAGGAACTAAACAAGGATCAGCCGTGGGCAAACTACGGACCTCGGGCCGGATCCGGCCCGTTTGAAATGAATAAAACTAAAAAAAAAAAGACCATATCCTTTTATGTAATGATGTTTACTTTGAATTTATATTAGTTCACACAAACACTCCATCCATGCTTTTGTTCCGGCCCTCCGGTCCAGTTTAAGAACCCATTGTGGCCCTCGAGTCAAAAAGTTTGCCCACCCCTGGATTAGATGGTAACATAATCTGCCTGGTTTGTACCTTCTTCAACAAATAGTTGTGGATGCAAAGATTCATAGAGGATGCAAAGATGAAGAAAAGCTGGTCACAGGTGGGGGCTTATGGTTTATGGGTGGAGGTGGCATACATGTGACACTGGACTGGTTTCATTCCGGGGGCTGACCCTGCCCGGCATGGTCCGGGACCTCCAGGCTTTTGATTTCTACAGGAAAGAATTCAAGAACAAGTTCAAGTGAGAGCGAAAGCAAGTTTTATTCATGTAGAAAAAAATAGAGACTAGGATGTGGGTTCCTGGATACAGAATCAGGGGTTGAGCCACCCACTGCCCCGCAATTGCAAGTCTCAGAGGGCATCGCTGTGACAGAAGCGAGGGTACGCATGCCAGTGGATGTGGGCGAACTTGTCAGTGAGTTGCCTACTGTGGTCAGTAGTTCTTGGGATTTTATATTTACAAGAGTGTTGTTTGTAAGCTTATTCTGTCTCCCCATTCTGGTTGGGAGGGTGTCTTTTTCCTAGTGTAGTCCCTTCTGGAAATGTCATGGTGTTCATCTCTCTTGGCCCCCCTTCAACTTGTAGTGTCAGTTTTCATTATAATGATGGAATAATGATCTGGTCATTTTTTTCTCCATCTTGGATGCATCTGGTTTTAGCCAGTTCTTGTTGATTTCGGAGGCCACCGTAGGAATTTCCTGCCATCCACTGTTTCCCTTTGATCAGGCCCACGTGGAGGTGGGGGCTCTGGTGAGCAGGCCTCGCGGTTTATCGGCCTGTGATGTCTGCTCTTACTTCCTCATTCCACTTGTTGGGAGCTTCACATGGACACAATAGTAGGGATATAATTAATATTAATATATGTTTTAATATGATAATATTAACAATATTAGTACAAGGTGGAATAGGATAATTGTAATTGAGGTATAAAAAAAGAATTTCAGCAGACAAGCTCAGAAACTATGATATTGGGTTTGAATCTTAAATTACATCCAGAGTTTACAAAAATGCAGAAATAAAGAAATTGGACATTAAAACACATTAGAAAAGAGTACACTGCTCAAGAGGTGATGATTTTTCTAGTTTGACTCTAGAGTGTTTAGGGGCCTAAGGGACAAAGAAGAGGATACGATGGGAACTAAGCAAATGGCACCACTGTCTGCCCACTTGCTCAAGCGAGGCACTTTGAAGCCGTCGCTGATGTCTTTTACTCTTCTTTTTCCTCTGCCTCCCACATGTGATGCAAGGGTGCGTTGTGTCAGTCTGTATCCCACATCTCACCACTCAGTTCATCTCCTGAGACATGGAGGAGATGAACTGATGGTGATGAAGAGATGACTCTGATTCAAGTCACCATCATCTCTCACTTAAACTCTGCACGTGCTTCCAACTGGGATCCCTGCATCAACTCTTGCCCCAGTTCACTCCCTTGTCCTCAGAGCAACCAAACCGACCACTTACGCAGAATATCATATTGGTTCACTTTCTTGCTTAAGATTTACTAATGGATTTTCACTAGATATGGAGTAAAAACCCAAATTTCTCACCTTGGCTACAAGGCCTATGTGCTCCAGACCCTGCCCCCTCCCCACCTTCATCTCACACCTTATTTTCCATGTACCTGATGGTCTCCCCTCCCTCGTTGTCTTCCTGGTTCCACTGCCCCTTTATCTTGGCTGGTACCGTTGTTGGACACCTTCAGCCCTGGAGGGTCATGCTGCTTGCCCTTTTTATCAGGTCTCAGCCTAAATGTTACTCGTTCCGATGCCCTTCCTAATCACCCGTCCTAAAGGAGCTCTCCTGCCTTTCCCTATCACTCTGTCTTCTTTTTCTTCATAGCACTTACCAACATTTGCAATTTTTGTGTGCTTGCTTAAGTTATCTCCCTTCCAGTATTCTATTATGAAATCAGTAGACATGACTGTCTTGTTTTTCTCAGTGCCTCCCATGCCCAGAACAGTGCCTGACACCTAAGGGATATTGAATAAGTAAGCAAGGCTGGAACAGCATACTGAGCGTAGGTTTGGGTGTGCTTAGGAGTCATGTTAAGGAGTATGGACTTCACTTGATAACCAAGGGGAGAAGCACTGCCAGCCTTTGCTCAGGGGATGAACACAATTAGAACTAAACTTTAGGAGTATTAACTAGTGGCGGGATGGAAGATGAATTAGAAAAAAGATGAGAGGTAAGAGGCCAGTGAGGAGAGCAAACTTTAAGTACCAGGCTACTCGACTTCATCCAAAATATTTGGTGATCTCTGGCTTTTTCTTTAGCCTTGTGCATAAGAAATAGCATTCGGATGCTCATATAATAGTTTGTACATAGAACCATTAGAACATTAATCACTTTCAAATTTCCCTATTTGTTAACTCATTTCCCCCCTTCCCCTTCCCTGCATCGCTGGACAGTGAACTTATTGAGGGTAGTAGCCATACCTTGTTTTCCTCTGATCTGACACTGTGCAAGGCTCATGGCAAGTGCCTAATACATGTTTGTGGGGTGAATAAATGCAAGAAGTAAACACTTTTAAGTGTTTCCAGAGGCTATTATCTGAGTCATTTCAGGCTGGCCCATGCTTTCTGTTGTAGAAACCAAGAAATGCAGCTTTAATAACCTGGGTGGCTGAGGTAGAGATAAAAGAATGATGAGCAAAAAGATGGTAATCTTTTATTTTGGTCTCTTCTCCAGACTTTGACCTATGATTACAGAGGTTTTCAGGTCATAGATGAAGAAGAGATGTTTAGATCATTTCTAGGAGGACTGAGAAGGTATCTGGCCATAATTTAGCATGTTTCATTTGGGGAAATGAGAAATTCTGTTTTCATTTCATTTGTTGTTGCTAAGCTCTGAAGATTGCCAATTAGCCCTTACCCTTGCTGGATGCTTTGGTAAATTTTAAAAATGCGTGGTCCTTGAAAAAACAAAAACAACCCTATTATTATCTATACTTTTGTATCTTTATTACAGCATACATAGTTTGCCTTGTAGTATGGTTGTTTGTTGGTGTATTTTTCTTCTCTGCTAGATTGGGAACGTTTTAAGGCAGGCAGTAAACTCATTCATCTCTTAGCATGGTGCCAGGTACATGGAAGGAGCTTAGCTGATGCAGGTGTATTGAATTTGAATTGTGCATTAAGACACAGAGAAGGGACTATTTAGCGTTTTCTCAGTTCCCATGGGAACTGGGAGTTAATACCATGCCTTTCCATCTTTCTGTTTGAGCTGAAAGCATTTGTACATTACCTTCAGGTGATTCATAAAGATTATATATATCTGTGTATCTATCTGTCTGTCTGTCTAGTCCAAGGGTATAGCTGCCTCTCCCACAATAGACAGCTCTTCAGAAACTAGGCAGTATCTATGGGATAATTGTTGCCCTTGAAAGACCTCCATTGGTATCTCTCTGATATTTTTGCACTATTTTGCTTCTTTAAAGTTGTGGGGCACAGGAGGTATTTTCTGAGTCATTGTTAGTGAGGACTTCTGTGGAGTTTTCCCAAGAAGGGACTGAGTAGAAAGCTGAACCACAGCTTAAAGTGATTCTTCCTTGGAGGGTGGGTTGTTGCAGAGACTCTATGACCTTGAGCTGAACTTGAGTTGCCCAGACCTATTGATCCCTGGTGCAGGCACTCAGGACCCCCAGGAGACATTGATTTTGAATCTTGAGAGGGCCGAATGGGACTTTTGGAACTGCTATCACTGGCACACTTATCCCCAAAGGTCTGGACATCCGGACTCAGTCAAGGCTGTCAGGCAGCCCACTTTGTATTCCTCTTAACTCAGGAGGAAGGCAGCACACTGGTAGGGCTGTGGAAATGTAGGCCGACGCTGGTAGCAAAAGTTGTTCTTGGCTGTCTGACTGTGATCATGTTGGAAATCAGGATTCAGTCCATCCCTCCAGACTGACATCCAGGCTTACTTTATTCCTTGACTCCAAGTTTCTTTTGGGGATTTGATTGTAAGTGTATGTCTCACAGAGCTAATTAAAAAATCATAGTGTGGATGTGTAGATGGAGCCAGGGACGAGAAAGCTGGAGCCTTGGGGATGCGCATCAGAGCGATGCCGGAAGACAGCCGGCGCACTTAAAAGATTCACAGAGGTGGCCGCAGCAGTTAAAAGAAACCCCTGTGAGCCAGCCCCAAGACAGGGATCTTCAAATGATAGCTTAGGAGGGAGAGTTTTCAAACAGCGGTCCAGTGGGCAGCTATAGTTACTGATGGCTGGAGGAAGCCGTTAGCATTAAGTATAATTTGCCACAGAGTGGGATGTTGCACAGAATGGTACCTTTAAGAATGAGCAAGTTTCTGATCCTCTCGAGATAAACCAGTGTAAAAGATTTTTAATGAGTGGTCATATCAATGATGGAGAAAAGGATTGCTGTCAAATGAATGAATTGATTCTGGAGAATGGGGACAGATGAATTCAGTCTGGGATGAGCAGGTACAACATCCACAATGCATGCCAGGTTATGGTATCTGCTAACCTGAGCCACCAAAGGGGAGGACATAAGCCATGAAGCTCCTACTACAGAGATGAATCCTCCTTGCCCACGGAGCCTCCCCTTGCAGTGACTCAGAGCGCATTATACATGGCTCTTCCTTGTCTGGCTGGGGCAGGTGAGGGGCAGCTTTGCACAGAGGCAGCCGCATGGCCAAACCACCCTGTGATGCAACTGCCTGGAAGAGGTTGGAGATCCCACAGGGCAGACTAACCAGCAGCCACAAGGCATCGCCAGGGAGATGGTCATGGGACCGTGGTTTTGGGTTTAGGCGGTAGGCACCCTCAGCTGAGTCCCAGCACTGACACTCATCAACTGTGTGACCTGGGCAAGTAGTTCACATTTTTGTCCTTGGATTCCTCACCTGCCAAGTGGGTACAATAAAGGTACCTCCTCCATAGGCTTTAAAAAATTATATTTATTGTTGAAAGTATTACAGATATCTCCCCTTTTTTCCAATGACCCCCTCTAACCCACACTCCCCCTAGCAGGCCTTCACCACACTATTGTCTGTGTCCATGGTCTATGCATATATGCATTAAGTTCCCCAGTTAATCTCTTTCCACCTCCCCACCCCCCTCCATTCTTGCCTCCTCTCTGAGATTTGTCAGTCTGTCCCATGCTCCTAAGTCTCTGGATCTATTTTGCTCATCAGTTTATTTTGTTCATAAGATTTTACATATGAGTAAGATCATGTGCTTTTTCTGGGAAAAATAACATTAAATATGATTATAGAGTAGGTGTCTGCACACTATAGCTTATGGGCCAAATCCAGCCTGCCAGACTAATTTTCAGAGAGGCTCTTCATTACTCCATCCCCACCAGCAATGTGTGAGTGATCCAGTTTCTCTGCATTTTCACCATCATGTGGTATTATCACAATTTTTCATTTTAACAATCGTGATAGGTGTATAGTGATATATTATCGATGTTTTAAATTGCATTTCCCTAATAGCTAATGATGTTAAACATGTTTTCATGTGCTTATTTGCCATTCATATATTTTTTTCAGTGAAATTTTATTCACATATTATGCCCATTTTCTAATTGTAACATTTGGTTTTTATTGTTGAGCTTTGAGCATTATTTTCCATAGGAGGCCTTTGTCGAATATGTAGTCCGCAAACATTTTCTCCCACTCTGCAGCTTGTACTGTTATCCTCTTTACAAGCTTATTTTCCAAGTATAGTTTTTATTTTTGTGAGGTTCAGTTGATCAAAACTTCCTTTTATGGATTGTACATTTTGTGTCAAATGAAACGATCTTTGACAGGAGGGTGGAATGGGCAGGGAGCAGTGGTGTGGAGAGAACATAGGGATCAGCCACAAAATACGAAGAGGCCAGGTAGCCCTTTCCCTTGTTTTGGCATCACACCATGGGGGGAGAGGGGAGTGGGCGTTGAGCGTAGGCATGCCACTAGGGCGTAGGAAAGGAGACAGAGGCTGGGTGTCAGCCGTGGGGGAGCAGGATAAAACCATCAAGGGCCAAGAGCTATCTCAGAGAATTAATGGACTGCTTTCCTCCAGCCTATTCAAATAATCCAGCTCATTTCATGTGAGATAAATTGCAGGACCTTGTCGCCCTGGCTCCGAGAGGAGGACACTTCTGTGATTCATGGCTCATGCCCCCTGGGAGCCTGAGGCGGGGAGAGGGCCTGCCTTGCTGACTGGCGGCCTGCTGACCTCGCCACAAGGCTGCTGCTGTAATTCCAATAAGGCCCTGCCCGCAGGACTGGTTGGGAGCATGCCCCCAAGGTGGGGTGGTCTTCATGATCACTGTCAGGTTAAACCCACTGTCACTATTCCTGCCACTCCCAGGGGCCTGGCACAGTTTAAGCAAATGCCCTAAGCAGCCAACATCTAACTTTGTTGTGTTGAGCCATTATTGTTATTGGTGGTGGTTGTGCTGGTTGCCTGTTGTGGATGTGTTGAGGCTATAAGGGGTTGTTTTGTAAAGAAGAAGAAAATGCTGGGTGTGAGCTAGGAATAATGGGGCTCGTCAGAAATGGAGTCTAGGCCATATCATGTGGGGACACGGATTCCATGAGATGGTACGTGCTTATGGCTCTTTGAACAATGGAGATTAATGGGAATTAACCAGAAAGCATCATTATCTGTCCCTTGCCCCTTTACACCTGTTCACAGCAGCTGGTTTTTCTGTCATTAGCTAACAATGCAGGCATTTCCATGGCTTTCCTGATCACTCTTAGGTAGTATAAAATCCAACCATTACTTTAGATAACAGATGCAGCCTAGTTTTAGAAAATAGAATGTCTACCGCCTTACAGTAACCAGTAAGTCTATTCTAACCCACAGTTAAGACTTCTCCCACCCACTCCATGTCTAGCCAGGTACAAAAGGGAAGTCTGCAGCAAAGAAAGAGGGGGTGCAGTCAGCTTCTCCTCCATTTCCTGCTTCCATCTGGCTACCTGTTATTTCTGACTCTCCAGGTTAGAGATGCCAGGACAGGTGGAGGGACCGAGGGAGCAGAATATTATTTAACAGACACTGCTAGAGGCTGGCCACAAGCTTTCTAAGCTTGGCAGATCTCTAAAATAGCATCTTTCTCTCTTATACTATGCTGGTTGGGTCTGTGGAGACTGCTCACCTCCCAGGTGCCTGGGGTGTCTCACCAGCTGTTCCCTTACTGCAGCCAGAGGTATCTGTAGTCTGACCGGTCACTTACTCCTGTCAAAGCCCATGGGAATTTGACAATACCTTCCACTAGCATCTCTCTAGTACAGTGGTTCACCCAGGACACATTTGGCAATATCTGGAGATGTTTTTGGTTATCACAACTGGGAAGTGCTATTGGCATCTAGTAGAGAGTAGCCAGGGGTGCAACTAAATACCCTACAATGTGTAGAACAGCCCCACACAGCAAAGAATTATTTTCCTAAAATGTCAATAGTGCTGAGGTTGAGCAGTCCAACTCTGGTACAAAGAAACTCTTGGACATCCTGTGCTCCAAGTTATGGGCTTACAGGTGGCTACCATTGCAGTCTGTCACCTTTAGCTTACCTGTCAATGTGTAGCAGTTTACTTTTTCTTGCCCACACCCCACAAACTGCAGTTCTGTGAGTAGTCCTGCTGAAATCCTTTTTTCTTGGCTTGGGGGCAGGGCCCATAGTACAACTCTTTTCAGAGAAATCTTCCTCACAAGTCTCTCCTCTTCCTTCACTGTTATTCCCTTGGTGTGGGTGATGGGCTTCAGAATTATATAACTGAGTATTATAAAATTTATCAGCTAATCACTGCCACAATAATTCTGTGTAACAAACAACCACAAAACCTCCATGACATACAACAATGTGCATATTTATTGCCTGTGCACTTGGGGTGGTTGACTAGGGCTCTACTGATATGACCTTGCTCATAAGTCTGGGGGTCAATGGGCCCTTTCCTGATCTGGGATGGGCTTGGCTGGGGTTAAGCTGTGTCCTTCATCCTCCAGAAGGTGTGCTGGGGCATGTTATCATGGGAATGGCAGAGGAGCAAGAGTGTGAGCAAGTTCAATTACATAGGTGCTTTTTAAGCCTATGCTTGTGAAATGCTTGTGTCATGTTTGCTAATATCACCAAAACAAGTCACTTAGCCAAGTCCAGAAATCTCATTTCAGAGTAGCTTAGCACTGCATGGCACAGTGTTGGATATAAGAAGGGGTGAAAAATTAGGGTTATTTATGCAAGTCTATCCCACTTTCTTTGAAATTTCTACAAGGTACTCATGTAAGAATATGGTGTCTCTTAGCTTCAAGCCTCAGCTCAAACATAAACAAGAAGATTATCATATTAACACATGGTAAACATATACATGTATATTTATCTTAAACACTAGAGGCCTGGTGCACAAATTCGTGCACTGGTGGGCCTGCCCTGATGGGGGCTGATCGGGGTCAGGGCTGGCCAGGGTGAGGGGCCATGGTGGTTCCGGTCATTCCAGTCGTTCTGCCATTCAGTCGCTGGGCTTTTACTATATAGGATTAGTCAGCTCAGACAGTCATAACAAAATATCATAAATTTGTGTGACTTAAACAACAGAAATGTATTTTTCTCACAGTTCTGGAGGCTGGAATTTGGGGTCAGGGTACCAGCATAGAATCGTCCCATACACCAGAAAATGGTGGATCGATTGCCAGTCAGGGCACATGTCCAGGTTGCAGATTCAATACCCAGTCCAGTGAGTGCAGGAAACAATGGAACAATGTTTCTCTCTCTCTCCCTTCTTCTCTCTGAAATCAATTAAGATGAATGATAAATAAATAATGTTCTAGAAGTATGGTTTTAACAGGAAACACATTAGTGATCTATGAAGTGAAAAACTCATTATGACACATATATACAGCATAACCCCATTTAAAAAATATTTATTGATTTCAGAGGACGGGAGAGGGAGAGATAGATAGAAACATCAATGATGAGAATCATTGATCAACTGCCTCCTGCAGGCCCTTTCTGAGGATCAAGCCCAAAACCTGACCAGGAATCATATAGTGACCTCCTGGTTCATAGATCAATGCTCAACCACTGAGCCCCACCAGCTGGGTCCCATTTTTATCAATACCAGGCACATGAGGTACATTAGCAAGATCTCACTCTTAGATGAAAGTCTGAAATTGCCCAAACTCCTTTGCAGCTAGGTTTCTGGATATGAATTCATTTCTGCCAATTGGATGCGCTGGCTCAATATTGTGAAGGCAGAGGTGGGGCAGAGGCATCTTCCCGCAGTTTGGGCTGTTTACTGCTGGTGACCATGTTTGCAGAGATGTGAGGTTTTCTGCAGTGGAACCCAGGCTGTGCACAGGCAGTTGTGGCAGAGGCAGTGCCCAGTGACCTGTTTTGTGGGAGCTGGAGGGCACTTGTGGGGATAGCAGTTTCCTGATCCCCGGGTCTCAGCTGTGCCAGAGTGTTCTAGAATTCAGTGTGGCTGAGGGGGCAATTCCTCCTACTGGGCAGGGAGTCTTTCCTGGGGGCTCAGTCTAATACCCACTCCTCCAGCTTTCCGATGATTTCCCAAGCACCAGTTCCCTGTGCTAAATTCTTTCCTGCCTAAAATAGCAAAGATCTAAAAACATTTTGGATCCTCTACTTTCAACGAAAACAATGCTGCACAGGGTCAGGTCTGAAAGTGGGTGAGGTGTTGCGGAAGGCTGCCTTCTTTGAGTCTCAGCTTCCTCTTCTGTAGAACGGAGACCAAACATTATCTGTTCATAGTTTCTGAAGACTGGCAGCTGTATTTCCTGAAGATGGCCACATTTCCCATCCCTTCTGTGGCCTTGCCACTTTCCGCCACGTCCTCTCTCTTGAAGCGGGGCTGACCTTTGAATTCTAAGGCCAAGGCTGAAAAGGTGAGGGGCTGTAGCTCCGCTCACTCCACCAGGGTTTCCAGCTCCAGCCCCACCCATGCCGCTGGGGGCTCTGGTGTAGGGCCTTGCCCTCCTGGCTTGCTTCCCCTTCGGTCTGTGGCCCAGTGCCTCGCTGCACATCATGGCCCACCTGCTGGTGCTGCTGGGCCTAATGGGTGGGGTAAGAACCCAGGTCGGGCCTCACGCCTCCTGGCTCCTGTGTGCTACTGCCCCCTGTCACTGTTCTGATCCGGGCCAGCTGCCTGGGAGCTATGTGCTGCCCGCGGGGACTGCTGTAGCCACCAGGAAAGCCTCTCCACCGCATCCCCAACTCTGGCGCCCTGATCCTGGGTCCACTTCTGCCAAAGGAGAGCTTTGCCTGCGCGGCTGCTGGAGATCGAGACTGAGCAACTCCAAGGTCCCCGGACCCCAAATTTCTGCCAGCCAAGGCAGCTGGCTGGCTGGCCCCGCCCTGATTGGAGTGTTGGGGGTGATCTGGCCCGGATCAGGCTGGTTGGCTGTCGAAGTGGGTATCATAGCCACCGATTGTTCTGGTTGTTCCACTGTAACGGTCCCTGGGTTTTTATGTATAGATGGTTGTATAGAGAATTGGCACACACTCATGTTATTGCCAGCATCTCAGGAGGCAAAACCTATTGGCTGTAGGCTGATCTGGCCTCTCTAAGCCACTTGTCACTCACATCTCCTTAAAACACAGGTTATAAACTTATACTCAACCTTACACCTTAAAATCATAAGACTTCAGGAAAATCAAAAGTAAGACATCTGCAGGGAAATACAAGAAACTCCCGAAGAACAAAACAAAAAATGTTAGCCAGGTTTCTTTGAATTTAGATAGGGACCAAAGTTGAAAACTCTGCCAGACTGGGTTGGAATTTTCTCACTCCTATCTTTCTTTTAACTTTCCTGTTATTTAATAACAGCAGGCATTTACTGAGAGCTTATTATGTGTAAAGCACTGACACAGAGTTTTGCGAGCTTTTTTTACTCACAACTCAGAGAGGCATGCACAGCGATTATTTTACTATTGGGGAAACTGAGGCTTGGAGAAAGGCTTAATAACCTGCTTAATGTCACAGTTGAGTTGAAGTTTGTCTGGCTATCGTCATGACATTGTTCTGCTTCATACCTTAAGTGTGGGTTTGTTTTCTTTGGAAGAAAAATCTCAAGCCACACTTTGTTCTACCCACTTCCCTATATTTTGGTGTGAGAAATTGGTTGATTCATTTCAAACACTAAGAAAGCTTTACCCCTTAAATATCAGCCCTTCACCTGATACCTCTGTCACCCAGAGACGTATTTTCTTTGCCCCCTTTGGGCCACTTAATTACATCTCTCTTCTTTAGGAGGAAAGCTGACATGTAATTATTTTCATGATTAACACTCTTGTGCAGCTAATTGTAATTATGCCTTATAATCACAGTTATGATCGTTAATTACTCATTCCTGTTTCATTTGAATATTTTTCTTTATTCAAGCTTCACAAAGTTGATGGAGCTAATGTGCCTGCCCCCCTCCCCACCTTCTAAATCATGATGCATGGGTATTATTTTGGTTTTCTCTGTTTATTCTCACCTTTGTTCTTGCTCCACATTTCATTATGGTGCGTCACTGCCCACTGCCCATTTGCCACTCATTTCCGGGTTGGCATGCTTTAATGGCCTCCCACTGATCCTGTTGGTGAGGGAGGGGCTCCTGCCCTATGGTTATGGGAATGGCCAAATACATGACACTTGACACTGGATGGATGCAACTGACAGCAGGTTATTAGTCATATAAACTCATTGTGCCTGCCACACAGGGACACAGATGGTTGTACTTGTGAACAACTAGGGGAGTGGGGGATAGATTTTGTAGTATCTAGAGGTTGGGGTGATAGTAGAAGGAAGTGATTGGCTTGCTAAAATAATTCTCTGGGCTGGTGGAGAACTGAAACTGGCTTCAGTGGGATAAGCAGAAACTGTGCCCGGTCCCCATGATAGGGACAGTCATTTAGCTAGGGGGCTTTATCCACAGAGGGTATGGGGAGTAGGACTTATGGTCAGATCACTCAAGAATGCCACCAGATGTCAGGGCAGTACATACTACTAGGCCTTATTTTAGGCCTTCAACTGCACTGCTCTCACCTTGAAGTAGGAGCAAGGACGCTGTAAAATGAAGAGGTTATAAGTACAGGTCCTGGGTGGACTGTGCAAATTTGAGCTCTGGCTCCAATACTTAGCTCTTTGATCATGGGAAAGTAACTTCACATTCCTGTGCCTCGATTTCCCCATCTGCAAATAAAATAATTCAGTGCCCATGTCATCGGGCTGTTGTGAATATTAATCCTGTTCTGCGTAGTCTATGAAGCACTCAGCTCAGTGCCTAGCCCACAGTCTTGCTCAAACCATGTATCTGGTCCTCTGAACATGTCTTCTCTGTTTTTTTTTTTTTTGTCTATTCTTTCTTTTATTATTATTATTATTATTATTATTATTATTATTATTATTAGTTAAGGTATTACAAATGTGTCCTCATCCCCCCTATTAACCCCCAACCTCCCCCGCACACACACACTCATGCTCCCGTCTTCTCTGGTTTTGATGTTTGAGTGAGTTCTCTAGGGCCTAGGGGGCTGCCTTTTCTCTGTTTCTTTCCTTCTAAAATGCAGAATTCAGATTCTGGTCCAGGCTACACAATCCTCCCTGGGGAAGACCCGAGCGCAGTTTGAGGCTGAATGCATCTCTCCTTGTCACCATCCTTTCATCTGAGGCTGGGGCCACCAGCTTACTGAAATCATGAGCACCACCCACCATTCACCTTTCCTCAAATATGCTTTGTCCTGGGCTGCAGCCCGGACAATGTCGGGGACCTCATTCTGTATTGTGCTCCATGAGTTTCAAGACACATGGAATTGAAGGACCAGGCAGCCTGGGCTTTGTCCTCTCTGGAGCACAGCTGCCTGCTTCAGGGACGCCTCTCCATCTTCTCTGACTACCAATAGCTCTAAATCCACTAACCCATTTTGTTCTTCAAGTCCCAGATGGTATCTTCCCATAAAATTTTCCCTTATCGCCTCAGTAAGAAATGAAATCGTCCTTTTCTCAATGCCTATATTTATGGTCTATTCCAATCTTAGCCACTCATTCGTCATTGCAGTGTCTTATGTTGCTGATTATATTTTTACTAGAGACCCAGTACATGAAATTCATGCATGGGTAGGGTCCCTCGGCCTGGCCGGCGATCAGGGCCAATCAAGTCCCCCCCTCCCTGCCTCCTCCTTCCCTCTCTCTCTCAGTGCCTCACTGCCACAGTTGGTTGCCTGTCATGTTCCACACCGCCCCCTGATGGTCAGCGCATGTCCTAACAAGCTGTCAAACTCCTGGTCTCCTAGTCGAACTCCCCAAGGGACACTTTGCATATTAACCATATATATATATATATATATATATATATATATATATATATATATATATATATATATATATATATATCTCCCATGTTCAAAGGCTGTTAAATTGCGTTGTTTACCCATATCTTCAGAAAAAAAAAATCACTTCTACTATCGTGGTAAACAACCTGCTTCCCTATTTATAATGGTCTGGCCCTCTAACAACTTCAGCATGAAATTATGGCCACTCAGTGTGTGTGTGTGTGTGTGTGTGCGTGTGTGTGTGTGTATGTATGTGTATATATATATAAATGTAAACCTCACCTGTCCACCTCAGATGAGAGTCTGGCACACAGTGGGGGCACTTGATGACCTGTTGCTGATTGAAACTTCCAGAAACAATGTGTGTAAGGATTTCTGGGCTCCAGAGGCCTGGTGGGGGGATAATGTAGATAGTACTGGAGGAGGAACAGGCCCAAGGTTGCTGACAGGCAATATCTCCTGGCTCCTATTTTTGTCTCAAATGCTGGTGCTCTGCTTTGCACTTGTCACCTGATAGAGGGGAGATGATATTGAGCTTGATTATAATTTCTGGCCTCAAATCAGAGTCACTCCAGAAAGGGCCTGATCCTGGAGAGGTTAGTAGCAGGTTTGCTGTGGAATTGCCTCTGGGAAAGCTGAGAGAGGGTAAAAGGAGCTAACATTCATTGAGTCTCTTCTACATGCATCATGACAGTCATTACCACTCTAAAAATTGCATCTCTGTGTTTCACACAAAACATAAAGATGTTGCAAGTTGGCTTTTCCAGAAAGCAGGCGCTGGGATGGAGATTGGCACCTGAAAAACTTGTTAGGGAGAGTTCCTGCCTTTAATGCGTGTGGGACAAAGGAAGGAAGCAGGCATTGGGTAGAGTGGGCTGTAGTGCAGTTCCAACAAAAGCTTCAGCAGTCCCATGGGAAGTTCTAGAGCTGGGACAGCCTGTCAGAGGAATCCCACATTGGGAGGGGGCCAGGCCACTGGAACCTCATCAAGCAGTGAGGTAACCTTGGGCAAAGTAACACTGCTCTCTTTCTTTAAGGACAATTCCCAAAGAGGGATGCCAACTGAGGGCTGTCTGCAGGCAGCACCCACGGACACTGAGGAAATGAGTCACTCAGTTCTACAGAGGAATTTAGTGGGTAGCACAGAATCCACCACAACACACTTCTGATCTCCATTGAACCCATGCCCTTCGAATCAGAAAATCATTTCTTACTCACAGTGGCAGGCCCAGGGACCATATTTCCCTATGACACCATTTTCCTGACCCTAGTTGAATGGTCCAGAGGTAGAACCTAAACCACAGTTGGGCCAATCAATTGTTCTTTCCCATGGGCTGACACACTAGATACCAGTGTGTAGTCCCAACAAAAGCTTCAGTAGCCCCATGGGAAGTGCTAGAGCTGGGATGGCCTTTTAGAGGAATCCCACAGTAGGAGAGGGGCCCAGGCCACTGTAACTTCACCAAGCAGTCACTGGCTGTACGTTGCCTCTGGGAAGGGAGTTAACCTTGGGCAGTCATTTTATGCCATATACACAAAGATCTTGAGAAAGCCAGGCTGTATGCATGGCGACTATAGCCAATAACACTGTTTGTATATTTGAAAGTTGTTAAGAATGTTGGTCTTAAAAAAGTTTTCTACACACACACACACACACACACACACACACACACACACACAAATACTTGTAACAATGTATGGTGATGAATGTTAACTCAATTTATTGTTGTGATCATTTGTAATATATACAAATATCAAATCACTAGAGGCTCAGTGCATGAATTCATGAATGGGTGGGGTCCCTTGGCCTGGCTGGCTATTGGGGTTGATTGGGGCTGTCTCGCCCAGTCCCTATTGGGGCCAATTGGGGCTGGTGTACCGGGGAGGGGGCCATGGGAGGTTGGCTGTGGAAGTGCACTGACCACCAGGGGCAGCTCCTGCATTGAGCATCTGCCCCCTGGTGGTCAGTGTGTGTCATAGCGACTGGTTGACTGGTAGTTCGGTTGTTTGGTCACTTAGGCTTTTATATACAGTGGGGCCTTGACTTACGAGTGTCCCGACTAACGAGTTTTTTGAGATACCAGCTGTCTCTCGGCAAATTTTTTGCATTGAGTTGACAGAGTAATTTGAGTTAACGAGCTCCTTAACTAGCTTCTTAACGAGCTCAGTCTCGGAAAGAATTAAACTCGTAAGTCAAGGCCCCACTGTATATAGGTTATTTTGTGCCCCTGAAACTAATATAATGTTGTATGACAATTATATCTTAATAAAATAAAGTGAATAAAAGGAAAGAAAGACAAACAGGTAAAGATCCTCAGTCCTATTAGTAATAAGAGAAATGTAGATAAGATTGAAATACCATTTCTTCACTTGTCAGAATGACTATTTAAAGGAATTACAGTATTTGGGACTGGTAATGGTGCTGAGAAACAGTACACTGTGAGTGAGGGTAAAATGATTATAAAATCCTGGAGAGCAATTTTATACCATGTAACTAAAGTCAGAAATAAGAACTTTCACTTCTAGGAATCTTGTAAAAAAAAAAAAAAGCTGGTGGGTAAAGTGACATAGACATGCTAACTAAAGATTCCTGAGGTAAAAAAGAGGTGAAATGACAGACTGCCTGGGTTCCTGAGGACTTTGTACTTTCTGGTTTTTGCTTGTGATTCCTGACTGCATTTCCTGTCCTTAGGTTCTGTAAAATAGCCTGATGTTCTCTTATTTCACACCTCCTTTTCCTCAAATCAAAGATGGCTTCTGTTACTTGCAAGGAAAACAGCATTGATTAAGATCAAGGATGATGAAATTGAGGTTCAGAGAGGTCAAGGTACTTATCCAAAACCACACAGCAAATTAGTGACAGAACAAGGACTCAAATTCAGTTTTTTTCCCCCAGGAAAGTTTTATTTTTTTATTATGCAATGTTGCACTTTTAAAATGAACCAAAATAGTGTCCAAGATTGACGTTTATATTTTGCTTATTTACATTTGTTATGCCGCTAAGGTTTTATATTCACACTCATCATTTCTCTAGAATCAATCAATACAACTTGGGTGTAGACAGGGTAGATAGTATAATCTTCATTTTACTAGTACAGATAAGGAAACTTAAGCCTGGGCTACAAAGTGTGTGTGTGTGTGTGTGTGTGTGTGTGTGTGTGAGAGAGAGAGAGAGAGAGAGAGAGAGAGAGAGAGAGAGAGAGAGAAAGAGAGAGAGAGAGAGAGAGAGAGAGAGAGAGAGAGAGAGAGAGGCTATGAATTTTGAAGGTGAGTCTAGAAGTATCTCTCTTTGATGCCATCATACCCAGATTTGGGCTCTGTTAGGTGTTGGGTAATGTGGAGTTAGAGTTAGGTGGAACTTTTAAACTAAAGAATTATGAGATTTTGAGAATTAAAAGTTGAAAGAAAAGTCAGAATCCGAAACCTGTAGAGATCAGGGACGAACACCAAATTCTAGGATTGGAGGGAGGGAATGCCTTGGATCCTGTAGATCCAAAAGCTTAGACAAGAGTTTGGAACAGAAAATGAGGAGAGATTCCTAGGGGTGTGTGTGTGTGTGTGTGTGTGTGTGTGTGTGTGTGTGTGTGTTTCACTGTCTGCTGAGGGTGAGGGTGTCTATAGCAATCATTAAGGTCAACTTCAGAACCAGGGCAAGAGATAGTTTCCTCAACAGCCTCATGTGACCTGAAATTGGTTCTGTGCAAATTTTCTCATTCGGCAGAAAATTCTTGTTTGGAATGAGGCCAGATATAAGTAAATAAAAAATAAAGACAGAAGGAGTGCTTCAGGCTAACGTGAAGTTTAATATACTCATTCCTACTTCTTTGACTCAAAGCTATTTTATCTTTGAAGTCTAAAAACAGACCTAATATAAACTATGACTACTTTGAACTCTGCAAGTTATAAGTTTTAAGAAAGGCACAGGGCTTCAGTTTTCTTTCTGGAACATTTCCACTGGTTATCTCATTTGGTCCCTCATCCAGGTACACATTTGAGAGGTGAGCGCCTGAGTTCTGTTGGTCATATTACAACTGGTGTATGTGGATGGTCTTTGCCTTAGTCTAACAAGCTCCAACCATGTTGGAGATTTTGGTGAGCAGAGTAACCATGGTTAACTGGTTAGGCGAGGTCATTTTATTCTAATATTTTCATGCCCACTGTTTATTCTTCAGGTTGATCTGATGACAGCAACAGATGAGGGGGAAGTTGTTGTCTGAAAGTCACATGAATTTTTCTGGGGTGTACAATGGAATCTGATGCACATGTCTGTGAGAAGGTAAGTCTCCATCTTTAAGAGATAAGAGAGGTGGTATTGTGTGTGTTTGTGAGTGTGTGTGTGTGCCCACATGGGCGTGCATGACTTTATGGATAGAGATGAGGGATATGTGGGTATGGTGGATATAGGGTGGTAAAATGCTTACTTTAGTAAATGATTTCATTCTTATCAGCTAAGTAAGGACAATTAAAAAATTAATTTTGTGGTCTTGGATTTTGCTGAAACTTGGACCCATTCCATGTTTCTCTTCACCTCACTCCAACAGAGAGCAGTGGGGGCAGGGCTCCAGCTGGAAAAAAATTCTATTACTTATTCTAAAGAAGGCAGAGTCCTTTCCCGATGAATGAGAGCTGTCCTCCAACCTTGAAGTGACCACTTTATTAACAAAGCCTTCAGGGTAATATTTGTTTTGGGTGCTAATTTGAACCAAAAGTACTAACCCGGGGTCCTCCTTTCATTGGGATGCTTCATGTTCTGTGTGGTTTCCTGCTGCGGCCTCCGTGACTATTGAATACTCTTCCCCCACAAGCCCACTCAGCAGCAGCAGGCACTGATTTGTTCTCTCTCTGGACTCACTGTCCAGTGTCCTCACCATATCTGGCTGCCTCTCTATCAGAAACACCTTCTTATGCTTTCTCGGCCTGGGTTAGTTGAATCAAATTTATAAGTTAGAGTTGGAAGGTGCATCTTTACAAATGTGAGAATGCAGACTCAGAAAAGTGAGGCAATTTGGCTAACAGAGCTCTGATACTGGCAGAGGGGAAGTTAGGACCCAGGGCTATGTGACTCCTAAATCTAGGGCTGTTTCCCTTTGGTGGTTCTGTGGTAGTTAATAATTAACTGTTCAGATCCTTGTATTTACCAAACACCTATAAACCAGTCACAGAATTTTTCAGCTCATACTTAATTATTCTTCCCTATCCTGTTCTAGGTGAGTAGGGACAGAAACTCTCTTGATTTCTCATGGGAATATTAAACATTTAACACATTAAAAACATATTTTTATTGATTTCAGAGAGGAAGGGAGAGAGATATATAGAAACATCAATGATGAGCCCTAGCCAGTTTGCTCAGTGGATAGAGCATCATCCTGAGGACTGAAGGGTCCCAGGTTCAATTCAGGTCAGGGACACATGCCCGGGGTGCAGGCTTGATCACCAGTAGGGGATGTGCAGGAGGAAGCCGATCAATGATTCTCTCTCATCATTGATGTTTCTCTCCTCCACTCTCTCTCTCTTTCTCTCTCTCTCGTCCTCTCTGAAATCAATAAAAATATATTAAAAAAAGAGACATCAATGATGAGAGAGAATCATCAATTGGCTGCCTCCTGCATTCCCCACACGGGGGATCAAGCTTGCAACCTAGGCATGTGCCCCTACCGAGACTCAAATAGTGACCTCCTGCTTCATAGGTCAATGCTCAACCACTGAGCCATGCCAATTGGGCTAAGCATTTAACAAATTTAAGTAGCAATGCTGAAGTCAGTGACTTGGAGGGGTGATATTCAAACAAACACTTTGAGGAGATGCCCTTCTCTTGGTCCCTATTTTGAAATTTCAACACTTGATGTGCATAGGGGTAGATTTGGGGATAACAGTCACATTCCAAATTTGCTCTTGTAGCACCTACAAGTTTTCATTCAGGCGAATGAAAGTGAGCTTCATTCATTGACTCGTGATATTTCAGTGTGTCAATGTTTGGATATAGGGAAAATAAAGCTTTTACAAAAACAATTAAAGGGAATTGCTGGTGTAGAGGAGGGCATTATGAGAACTCATTTTATGATGTTCTAAGTGTGTGAGGAGAGACAGAAATGGTGTTCTTGAAATTGAAAACCTAGATTTTGATTGTCTAATTAAAATCCCTTACTACCGAATCTGGAAAGGTGGCAAAGTTGATCAAACATTTATGGAAAGATTTCTTCTTCTGGAGATTTTAGAAAGAGGATAGCCATCTCTGTTGTTAGCTTAAGAACTGAACTTTCTGTAAGTAAAAAGATAAAACAATAATTGTCATACTGAGTTCTGGTAACAAAATTCATTTTCTTGCCATGATACTGATTGATGTGATGGACTCATTTATGCTGACATTTAAGATATTTTCAAAGGTTCTATTATTTTAATAAGCTTTACCCTTTGTCTCTCTGTGAGTGCTCCTTTTTTCTTATTCCAGATTGTCCATCTTTTAAGCCAATTTCCAATTCACAATATAATTAGCCATCAAATTCCATGAGGCTGTCAATACCAAGAGGCGGTTTTACAACTTGCAACTAGGTGGGATGAGGGAATCTCCACAAGATCTTTTGGGAGATTGACTGATTACTCTGCATCAATTGATGAATACACGACATGTTAGGAAGAAAGCCCAATATCGCAAATTCATTTCAATAAAAAGAATGATTCTATAATGAGGAGGATGACACTACTCAAAACTTCTCTTCTCCCCAGGTGAACACTTTACAGCAAATGCTCTTAGTTAAGTCAACCTTTATGAAAGAATCAAATTAATTGAGTATATCTATGCTTCTTATTTTTGATGAAGATTTTTTTACCAAATTATAGAAGCATGAAAAGAACAAAAATTTTTGCATCTCAATTCTACTACCCAGACGTTTTAAACAGTAACACTAAATGTTCATCACTCTATTCATATACACTGTACACATATATGGAGAGAAAGGAATAATTTCATAAAATGGAATCAAACCAATATGTTGCTTTTAGCACATGCTAACTTTACTTTTATATAAAGTTAACAGAGAAAACAACAAGTGAATTTATAGGAATTGCTGAACTTGTATAAATGTTTTTTTTTGCTTGTTTGTTTGTTTTTACCTCAAGAGGTTTCAGTTTTTTAAAAGATCTGTTTTAGGTTATGAGAAAAGACCAGGAAAAAATTATAGAATGGAAATCCTTGTGTGTATTTTATAGTTCTACGCCTGCATTTTAGACAAGGAGTCATTGGCTCTCCTCTCCACCTCCCAACTACTATTTTTACTGTGTCAGTGTTTATAACATTTACATGCTCTTCTATAACCATAATGTCCACAGTATATTGAGTTCAAGTCCTCATTTTTAAAACTTTCAAACTGAAGGTTAAAACATATTTCTCAATGACACTCTTCATCTTACTTTGTATTTCAGTCTTCGGGAGCCAACCCCTGGCAGTCTATTGCCTTTTGTTGCACTCTGGTTTCAATTTAGTATTGACTGTACCAAAAGACATCTTCCTACGTTTATTCTATGTTTATTTGGGGAATATTTACTCAATAACTTTCTGAGAATTTATTATTTTATGAGAATAGAGTGTTAAAAAATATTTGTGGGTTGCTGCATTTGGTAAAATGTGAAGATTGATAACAAATACAGGTTCAAAAATTGAGGAGTTGAGACATTCTTATATTAAAAAATATTTTTTCCTTTAAAATAAAACATGCTCTTTTTATATAATATAGAAAATATAATAAACAAAAAGAGAATAATCACTTATTTCCACAATTCCACCACCCAGAGAGAATTGTTAAAATCTTAGTAATTAGGTTACTTTGTATACTTACAATCTCTTTCTCTATTCACAGAAAAATACTTATTTATCTTTAAAAATAAAGATAGGATATATTATGGTATTTTTGTAACCTTATTTTTAAACTCAACTTTATTGGGAAATATCTTAATTGTATTTTTATTTATTATTTTAAATAAGCATAACCTTGTAAAACCAATTCAGAAAATATCAGAATCAGGATGGTCTGAAATAATATTACCATCAAGTAATACAATACTATTATTTTCAAAAGGCCCAACAACGTAAGTTTGTTAAATTCTCTCTCTCTCTCTCTCTCTCCCTCTCTCTCTCTCTCTCTCTCTCGGAGAATAGAGAGAGGACATCAGTAACATGTTCAGTTTCCTTCTTTGTGTCAGAACCCAAGAACTGAGACAGATAATGAGTTGCATCGAAATGGTGACTGTGATGGTTAATTTTATATGCCTACTTGACTGGGACATGGAAGCTCAGATTAAACATTATTTCCAGGTGTGTCTGTGCGGGTGTTTTAGATGAGATTAGCATATGAATCTGAAAAGTAGATTGCCCTCCCCAAGTGGGCATCATCCAGTCCACTGAGGGCACGAATAGAACAAAAAAGAGAGGACGGGAAAATTCACTCTCTTTGCCTGACTGCATGACCTGACGTCTCAGTCTCTTGCTCCAGTACTGGGACACACCATTGGTGCTCCTGGTATCAGGCCTTTGGACTCTGACTGACAGTTACATCATTAGCTTTCCTGGGACTCCAGCTTGCAGATGACAGATCATGGAACGTGGCCTCCATAATGCAGTAAGCTACTTCCTTCTAATTATCTATCTATCTATCTATCTATCTATCTATCTATCTATCTATCTATCTATCTATCATCTATCTATCTATCTATCTATCTATCTATCTATCTATCTATCTATCTCTCCTCTTGGTTCTGTTTCTTTGGACTACTCTGACTAATACAGTGATGGAGGGTTTTTTTTTAACTTCAAGTTTTTTTTCCATTACAGTATAATTTTTTTCACTGAATGAATGGTTATTTACATATATTAAGGAAAAACATTTCCTGACCTTTCCTAAAAGTTTCTTTTCTTTTTTTTTTTTTTCCTAAAAGTTTCTTGATATCTCAATTGTATAGTGATGACTAGGAAAAGCTTTCTACAGTATATATACCTCAGTTTAGCCATTGTCTAGTGAAAGTCTAGATCTTGGTATGAGGATATGACTTAATATAAATTAATTTCACTGAGCAGTCAGTCCTCCACAATAGTAGTTATTTTCTTTCATTGGTCTACAGACAGTGCTTGAGGTTGAAGACCCCTTGGAGTAACTCTGAAGTCCAAAGGTAGAGGGGCTCCTGCCAAGATGACTAGAGCCACTTAGGGAGTCCAGGCACCTTTCTTCACTTAGGGCTAGCTACTCAGATAGAGTGAAAGTTGAGAGAGAAATGAGTGAGCGACTGTATTAATTTTCTAGGGCTGCCATGACCAAGTACTACAAATCATGTGGCCTAAGACAACTGAAATTTATTTGTTACCCACTCTGGAGGCTAGAGGTCTGAAATCAAGGTTTCTGCAGGACAATGCTCCTTCTGAGATGGTGAATAGAGTCCTTCACAGTCTCTTCCTAGCTTTCGTGGTGGCCATCAATCCTGATGTTCCCTGGCTTGTGGCTGCATAGCTCCAATCTCTGCCTCCATCTTCACATGGTGTTATTTCTTTACATCTTCACACCATCTTCTTCTAAGGACACCGGTCATACTGGAATAAGGGCCCACACTATCCCAGTATAGCATCATCCTAACTAATTACATCTGCATCAACTCTATTTCCGAATAAGTCACATTCTGAGGTCCTGCAGGGTAGAACTTCAACAATTCTTTTTCTTGTGGGACACAATTCAACTCATAACAATGACCTCTGAAATACTAGCCTTTGATGGAAAGATTTATAAAATAGTGGCAAATGTCACATAGCCAATACTATACTTTTCTTTCTTATTTCCAAGACTACACTTTCTTGATGACAGTGAGGAAAAGGGCAAAGGAAATGATATGATATTTAGTTTCCTGAGAAATTATGACCCTTGTAAGGTCTGGTTATCAGAGGTAGCTTTAAAAAATAACCAGCACACCTATCACTAATGTAGCCTTTTACAGTTTATAAAAGGCTGTCGCACACATTATTGCTCTGATCCTGACAACGTCCCTATAAGATGGATTGTGCTGGTATTACCATTTCTCCCATTTTACAAAAGTGGAAGCAGGAAGTTAAGCAGGTTACACAGCTAGTAAGTCATGGCTTCCTGACATCAGATTACTTTTTCATACCACCTAGGGTACCTCAGGAAGTAAGTCAAACCCCTGTCTCTTCTGTGGCTCCCTATATTATATTTAGTAGGTATTAGTAGAAATTTCCTTAGGCCACATCAACTTGGGAGAGTCATGGGGAAGCAATAGAATAAAAAGCTCATCAATCCCTGGGAATGGCTGACAGGCATTCTCCCTAGCTCTGTCAAGTGTCTGGGAGCTTCTGAATGGCATTGGGGCTTTCCATTCCATCAGCAGACTTAATAGAAAGCTTATACTTTTATTCAAGGCTTTCTCTCCATGTATGAGAAATTATATGCACACATTAATCTCTCCACACAAAAAGAGAATCTTATGAAGAAAAGGTTCTTTGAAAGAGAAGGGAGACTTAGGCTCTTTCTTACTTAGAGAAGGCCTATGATCCTCACTCACCTATTTTAAAATAAATATTAGTAGTAACACATGCAGATGGAGTGAACCTTAAAACAACACAAAATGTATGTTGAACAATCTTGATTCTACTCATCCCTCCATTGCCTAGTTTCCATCCTCTGCAAATAAGAACATATATTTTTATCCCCCTCACTCCACATTTTACACAAAAAGTAGCATACTATTACAGTCTCTGGACCTTGCTTTTCTAAATTCAACCATGTAGTTTGGAAGTCTTTCTACCGCAGTGTATACAGAGCTTTGTCATTCTGTGTGGTACTGCATAGTATTCTATTACACAAATGTAGCATAAATTACTTAAACAGTCCCCTGTTGAAGGACCTCTGGGTTGTTCCAACTTGTTATTATTAAAGACAATGCTGGAAACAAACTTGTACAAACACCATTTAGTGCATATGCAAATATGTCTAGATCCAATCCCCAGAAGCGAGGTTTCTGGGTCAAAGGATAGATGCATGTGTTATTTTGATAGTTCTTGCCAATTGCTCTCCACAGTGCTTGGAAATTTTGTACTTCCTCTGGCACAGTATCAAAGTATATGTTTCCCCAGAACTTTCGCAAATAGAGTATAATGTCAAAATTTTGCATATTTTTCAATTTCCTTATGATGAATGAAGTGAACATATTTCCATATGTTTAAGGGCTATTTGTATTTCCTTTTCTGTGAATTATTAAAGCTCTTTGCCATTTTCAGCTGGCAAAGTTGCTTTGATATTTAGGTGCTCATTATGGTATTTAATTATCTCAATTATACAGCTAGCACATTTTTAATGCAAAAATAACAAAACAAGCCAAATAAAAATTACCCTAAGTGACAATACCCCACATTTGATATATAATTATTAGACCTATTTCTATGTATATATACACTTATTTTATAACACAGCATCATAGTACACACATTGTTATACAATCTTCTTTGTAACATATCATGAACATCTTACTATGACACTTTGAGGAGGCATGGAATGCTTGGTGCTGGAGGGATTAGGCAAGTCCAAGTCCACATGAAATGGAAATGTTTCAGACACCAAAGAGATCAGGAACAAACTCTAAGTCTGCAGAGTCAGAAGTAGGAGAAATGATAGGGTCTTAGAGATGAAGTAAGACTCAAAGATAAGATTCTGGCAAGTAAAGGATAAACCTGGTACGGGGGAGAGGAGATCCTGGGTTAGATAGTTGCCTTAGGTTGTGGACTAGTCAGCACCGGGCCGAATGCTGTGCAGACTCTCACCTGGCCAGGATATTCCATGGGCAGAGGCAAGGATGACTTTGACTTGGTCTGGGTGAAGTATTCTATCTTAAGTATTTAAAGAACAATATTACCAGAACACTATATTTCTACTTATAATGATTAGATAAAGGTTCAATAAGTTACATATATTATCTAGGGATTTGTGCAGTATGATTTTTGTTTATAAAAATATTTTTTTTATTGATTTCAGAGAGAAAGGGAGAGGGAGGAAGAGAGAGAGGGAGAGAAACATCAATGAGAGAGAATCATTGCATGCCCCCTACTGAAGATCGAGCCTGCAACCTGGGCATGTGTCCTGACTGGGAATCAGACCGTGACCTCCTGATTCATAGGTCAGTGCTCAACCACTTAGCCATACTGGCCAGGCAACAGTAGTTTCTTTATCAGGCTGTGCTCACCTTTCCAGAGAAATCCTCCCAGAAATCAGGGAAGAAGGTTAAAGACTTAGCTATGTCACTAGCTTTCCTTAAATTGCATGATGACTCTGCCCTAAAATATCCTGAAGACTTTGCTGTACTAAATCCAGAAAATTAATTCAAACCCTGAAGTGAGAGAAATCCTTAGGAGGGAAGGTATTCATGTCACAGCCCTTCCTGGCATGACAGAGAGACAGGATGAATAACTGATACAGTTGGAATGATTTGGAAGAGATGCTCTCACAGAAAGATTTGCAGATTTCATTATCCTGGGCGTCTTTGCTCATCATTCTGATGAAAGGTGTGAGCCTCTGTCTTTCCGTGCAAATGAAGATAGACATGGGGTATCTGCTGGAAGGGAATAGCATTCCAGCTGGCTGTGGCAGCCCCACAGAATTTGGAGTTAGACTTAATCAGCAGCAAACACCATCATCCACGCTCTCCGTTGTTTGTTTCAGGTCACCACGAAGAGGCCACCAGCTGGTGTTTTGGGGATTGAGCCGATGAGATATTATTATCTGCCAGTCTTCATTTTAAAAAATAAAAAGAGCTTCAAATGAATGCAGGGATCCTTGCTTTTAGCTCTCAGCCACAGCATGTGTGAGTGTTGGGAAACCGTTGAGAGTTTTAAGGGTAAGGGTGAGAGAACGGAAGCACTCACAGGAGGCCTACTTGCACTCTTCGGCCCACGGAAGGTGTCTAATACATGCCCCCCTTTATTCTTTCCATTCCCAATATCCTGGTTTTGATTCCCCCCTGCCAGCTTTCTCTGACTTCACTTTTTGTTACTTTCATCTCTACGGCCACTTTTCTTTCTTAAATACAAATTTGAAGCCGTTGCTCCCTTGCTGAAAAATCCATGCTAATTGTTTTTGCCCATAAGGGCAAAGTACCAAATTTTTACACAGAATTCAAGTTCCACATCAGGCCACAATATACTCCTTTGCTTTCCCTTGCCTGCCATACAGCCCAACTCCCTGGAACATAAAAGGTTTAAGGATCATCTGTATCTTCCTTCCTTTGCCTTGGGTATTCTGATTTATCCTTGAAGTCTCAGCTCAAATATATCTCTGCTAAGAAGCCTTTTTATGATTCCTCCAAGAAAGAGCAAAGGCCCCCTCAACAGCGATCCCACAACACTACATCCTTTCCCAGCATAGAATATTTTGGGGTTTTCAGTCAGTTTTCTACACTAGACTGAACACCCCACAAACAGGTTCTTACTTGTATTCAGTTATGCAGACTCAGTCTATTTTAGAGTCTCTCTCTATCTCTCTCTGTGTGTGTAAATGAAGGGGTGGACAGTGTGGACAGTGGGACCAGATATGTGAATAAAATATAGGCTAAGATGAAGTTCAGGTTGGGGAAAGGTTGTGCGAAAACTAGAAGTTGAACTTTTATTTTTTTGTCTTTGAAAATAAAGGGCACCATAAATGAAGGCACCAAGAATGAAGGCAGTGAGAAATGCCAGAATTGTCAGGGGCCTTTGTGATTTGAACATGGTGTCTTTACCAGGAAATTAAACTGAGCTCATTATCTCATTAACTTTTTACTGGAGAGGGAATATTCAGCTGAAATTGTATTATCTTTCCAATATGACAAGTTGGTAACAACCTGGGATTTTGAAAGACACTTTGTTTTTTTTTTAGCAAGAAATTCCACCAATACAAATGAATACTCATAG
Organism: Myotis myotis; assembly: GCF_014108235.1. Lineage (NCBI taxonomy): Eukaryota > Metazoa > Chordata > Mammalia > Chiroptera > Vespertilionidae > Myotis > Myotis myotis. Next base: position 17,966,204 of record NW_023416335.1, read on the forward strand.
AGAGGAATTCCATTTTAGAAAGATCCTTAAAGGCAGGAACCAGGGGTGTCTAAATTGCTTTGTGAGCACAATAAATCCCAATGGTTGATAAGGGTATCCTTACACTAAGATTAGATTTCACCATCAACATATTGGAGTAGTTAAAATTTTTAGCTGCTATACAAGATAATTGTGCTAGACTAACCTTTTTCTTCTCTCAAGAGATCCTTTGAAATGCAGATAACAGTCCCAGCCTGTTTATTAGCAGCCATATTTTTAATGTCCTTCAACTTCTAATGAGATATTACAAATTCTGTTTGATCAGATTGTTTATATTCGACCTTGTTTTTCAAAGATGGGTGGAAATATTTTGAGATTCTTAAACTGCTTATTGGTCAGACAAACACATTATAAGCAAGAGGCAATCTGTGTTCTTGAAAGAAATTATTTTATTTCTAAAGGTGTGCTTGAAGTCAGAGCCATGGGTTTTAATTCCAATTCTTCCACACGTTTGTTTAACTTTAGTCTCAGTTCTCTTAGCTATAAAATAGGTGGAGGACATATGACATAAAGGGGAGCTACTAAATGGGACGTGGACATCTTGCCTGGCTCTCAAAGACCCCCATGTGTTCACCGGGGCAGAGCAAATCCCGGTGTTTGCTAAGCAAATATTTTGAGGAATGATTTTACCTGATACCCTTCAAACAAACCTCTCTATATATTGCATCTCTTAAGACTTTAAGAGGTGCAATATATAGAGAGGTTTGTTAACTGGGAGGTTAGGATTTAGTATTTTAAAACTCCCTGTTGCCTATCATCAGTGTTTGCAGGGTGAGTACCTACAAACACTCTACTTAAATATAACAGCTAACATCTGAGGAGACATCCAACGAGGTCACCTTCTTGAACAGCAGGCTTCTAAATCTGCGTGAAAACAAGCTGAGGGATTGACATCAGGTTGGACCCAAATTCCCTTTGGAAACTTATTTTGAATCTGCATCAAGTTATGAGCACTTAACATTTGAGAAACTAAAATCAAACCCTCTTTACTTAATATAGGGTTTCCTTTCTCTTTTCCATAGCAAGATGCGCATGAAGTCAGCACCATAAAGAGGTCACAAATAGCAACTTTACAGAGTATAGAAAACTGTACATTCTTTCTAGGATCTCTATGAAGAGTTCCAGATCTGCATTTGGAAAGAAAGGAGTGTGAGGCTGACAAGGTTGCCTAGGAAGACTCTGGCAGCCCTTCAGAGCCATTCAAGCTAGGGGTAGGGAAAGATATTGCTCAGAATCTGCAAATAATTTTGCAATAAGATGAAAAGGTAGCATCTTATGAAGGAATGTTACAGGTGGCTGAATTAATTAACTCCAAATCCCAGCACCCCCAAACATCCGGTGCTGAAATTAGGGAATCAGAGCTGGTTTACTAGTAAATCCCAAATCTCAGACATGATTTGGATTCAAATTGGAACAATTGCAGATGGATCCAGGTGGGGAAAGGATTAGGGAAATAGGATGGATTATTTTCTTTCTCCTCTGGGAAAAAACTGACTATCTCTCTTTTATTTCTTCTCTCTTTGTTCTCTCAAACCTCTCTCCTTTTATTTATTATTTTTAAATTGTTTCCTCATTGGATTTTTTTAAAATTAAACTTATTGGAGTGACATTGGATACCTTAGTATATCTACCATTGGCCATCCTTCTTTATTTCTTCTTTCCCTCTATCCATCTCTCTGTCTCTTTATCCCATGTGATGTCTGTTCCTTATCTCTTTTTACTCCTATCAGCCCCCTCTTCACCATTTCTCTCTCTCAACTTTTTCTTTCTGTTATTTATGGTTTATCTATTGCTTGAAGGCACAAATGTACTACTTGATGAGTTTCTCTCTATTCTAGAACATTTGATTTAATGAAAAAAGGTGAAAAAATGCTGCCATTATGAAGTGGGAGTATGAAATGTGGAAGTAAACAGCCAGCAAGAATATGGTAAAAGGGTTGACTTAAAAGGTCATGCTAATGTAGCATGGGTGAGCCTTCCACTGGTCTAGCACATCAGTGGCTGATGATGTTTTATTTTCATCAGCAAACCAAGGAATACTGGGTATCCTCAGGTTCCATGGCAATATTTTTGATAGAGAAAGATGAGAGTTAGGGGGAAAGTAGGTCAGGGGAATCTATTATGTGTAGGGTTTTAGAATTATTTATGGGGTGGGATTGGTGAGAAAAGAAATTTCGGGTATAGCAGAATATAGTGTTATTCCCAATTCATCTTTAGGCCTAGCCTTCCTGAATGTGGGCATTCAATTCATAAATGCATCTATAATGAACACATTTATAATAAACTGGGTTTGAGAGCCAGGCAGACTAAAGTTTGACTTAGCCATTTTCACTTAGCCATTTATTAGCTGTCGACCTTGGGGGTATTATTTAAATTTCCTACATTTGGTTTTCTTACCTTAAAAAGGGGGGTAGGGGGATCATGAAAACTACCCGAGGGATTGTAGATAATTTTAATGAGATGGCGCCTATGAAATTCCTGGAACATAGTGTGTGTTCAATAAGTGATAGCTAACATTATTATTATTTCCATGGAAAAAAGACCTGTGCAAAATGGCCCTTGGTCATACTTAAAACACCTGCTACTGAAAATAATCACCTGGAACTTTCAAATTCTCTTAGAAAGACTGCTTTGCATAAATGCAAATGAGGTATGCTCTGGTGGAATTTTATGTTTTAACTAGAGGCCCGGTTCACAGGTCCGTGCACTGGCGGGGTCCCTCGGTCTGGCCTGCACCCTCTCGCAATCTGGGACCCCTTGGGGGATGTTGGGTAGCCGGTTTCAACCAGATCCCCACAGGCCCAATGAAGACAGGAGGGAGCGCAATCCTGTGCATTGAGCATCTGTCCCCTGGTGGCCAGTGCGCATCATAGCGACTGGTTGACCAGTTGTTTGGTCACTTAGGCTTTTATATATATAGATGGAGCAGCTTAGAGTATGTCTTAGACCAGGGTCAGCAAACTTTTCTTGTAAAGACCCAGATAGTAAATATTTTAGGCTTGTGGGTCAAGGGTCTTGCAACTATTCCACTTTACTGTTATGTTACAAAAGCCATTATAGGGAATATAGGAATGAATAAGCAGGGTAGTGTTCCAATTCAACTTTATGTAGGGCTGCTGAAATTAGAATTACATATACTTTTCCTGTACCATGAATATTATTCTTCATTTGATTTTCCTCCCATCATTGAAAAACATAAACACTATTCTTAGCTGTGCATAAACTGGCAGCTGGCTAGATTGGACCTGAGGGCTGGAGTTTGCTGACCCTAATCTTAGATCTACAAGATGCTAAAGCATCAGCTTGCTTCCTTCCTTTGGGTCACAGATGAGGACTGGGAAGTTCACAGACTTTCAGTGACATGGGAGAGCTGAGGTGAGAATCTAGACCTTTTAACTACTGGGCTGGTGACTGTTAGTCCTGCTGTCTTTTTGCTGACCCCATTTTGCTCTAAAACTTCCCTTAGTCTTGACACTCCCATATTGTTTGGTTCTCTCAGAATATGTTACCAATAATATTGTATATTGATTTCTACAGGGATCTCATTGATTAGCACTGGAGGCAAACTCAGATGCCTTAGGACCAAGAAGTTAATAGGTCTAGAACATGCAGAGGGGTGGGGAGTGTGTCAATTGGAGAGTACCTGCCACATCTAATGAAGAAAAGTCTAATCAGCTTAGATGACTCTGGCCTTCAGGTGTGAACTCAGAAACCCCTGGTCTTCTGGCTTTGCAGGGATCACCAGAAATCTGGATTTGTATGTGGAATTTTAAGATACTAGCACAATTTTTAAAAAGCCTGTGATGACCCAACAAAACCTGTCTAGGGACTGCAGCCGGCCTTCGGAGATCAGTTTGTGATCTTTCTGTCAGACCATCGCTCCTTTACTGCATGAAAAAAATGTGAACTAAGTATTTTGAAAAGGCTTTCTTGTTTCCTTTAGAGATATATGTTTGTTCAAAAAATGATAAAAATATTTGTTCTGCAAAAGACAGTAATGAGCATTAGTCTAGGACAAGTAGTTAGCCTTTATGTTTTCACTTGTATTGTTATTATACTTGAAAACAGACCTGTGGGGCAAGTCTGGAAGTTTGGAGGGAGTCCGAAGAGAAATTGCCAAGTGCCTCAGGGGTGGGCTACTTGTAGTGCTTTTTATTTTTCCTCCACTAACCAAGAGCCAACAACCAGGACAATTGTTTTGTTTAATGAAGAACTGAGATTTTGTGGTAACTGTTTTCCTTCATTTCACTGATACATACAGTAATACAGCTCCTTCCTGAGGGGCTGCCTCACTGTGGGAGTTTAGAGCCAAAGAGGAGGGGCATTAGTGACCAGTGATGGGTGACTATGGTAAAGAGAGGGGGGCTTTTATGATTGAGACAAAGTAGTTGGACAGAAATCCGCCAAATTAGAAGTCCCCAGGTTTGTATGACCCAAACCTTACTTTAATATCCAAATAGATGTGCCCATATCTTAAATGTATATATTTCGAAAAATGAACATTCAGCTCAACATGGGCCAGTGGCCCACTGTTGATAGAATAAAATTTAATGTTTTCTATTCTGCCTCTATCTTCCCTATCAGATGTTATTATCCACAACTTACCAGACTTTTCCTTCCATTGTATCCTGTACATGTTATTCTCTTTTTTATTTTATTCCGAATTTTAACTCCCACTGTTCCTTTGAACTAGAATACCCTTCCTCCTTCACTACCTATCTTTTCAGCTCCCACTTTTGTTGATTTTCCTTTCCTCATCCTGTAGCAGTTATTATCAGTGTCATATGGGTTATTAATCACATATTGATTTACATTGTATTATAAATTAAAAGTGGCTTTTTATATGCAAAAGCAAATGTATTCATTGTGAAACTAATTCAAAGCTACAGCTGTTCAAATTATAAAAATAATCCTTCATTTTACCTCTGACATCCAACTTTTATTATATTTTCTGATCTTTTTGTACACACATTTGCCCACATTTACATGTGATTATTTTATTGATCACAAATGAATGACAACTCATAAATAATTTTTTAAAATTATATAATATATTTTATGTGAAGTTACTGGAATGCAGATGTCATTTACTGGAATTACGCTCACAAGTATTGAGTTGTTTAATATTTCCAAGTTTAAAGAACAGAGAAAGGCTTTAACTAAAGTAATTCCCGTATGTGCTACAAATCCACATGTCACTCTGACATGATATGATTGAAAACGAAATGCAGTAGGTTTTTCAGGTCCAAGGATATGCACATTTTGAATGCTTTTTAAAATAAGTGTGATAAATTGCAAAATTTGCACCTGTTTTATCTTGTTCCTGTAATGTGAGAGGTGGTGTGTTTCCCCAGACCCTGCCAAGATTAGAGCTACCTATCTATATCATCTATGTCTACGTCTATGTCTATGTCTACGTCCATGTCCATGTCTATCTCTATCTATATATCTATCTGTTTTTTGGGGGTTCAGCTTTGATACTCCTTTAACCACTTCTTAGTTATTACCTTTGTGCTTTATGGCATATAAAGAGCCTTCACAAATATCATCTTCTTTGATCTACACTGCAATGCCAAGAGTAGGAAGGAAAGATATTTTTCCTCTCACCTTACAAAAGAGGAGCTCAAAACTCAACAAAAGTCAAATAGCTCACACAGTTCACATGGTTAGCGAGATAGCTCAGAAAAGAACTCAGGTTCTCTGTGCCTTCTTGGTTGCTCTCAGGGACACCCCGAAATATTTCCTTTGGTGTGAACTGTATCGGAGCCAGGGCCCCAGCACTCCTGGTCTGAGAGGTGGTGTGGAGTTGGGGATCCCTGCCTGCTTGTCAGCTGCTGTCCCACCTGATGGCATGGATTCCTGATGCTCCTTAGAACTTCCTTATTAGGGCTGCCTCTGAGCCCCTTACTATTTCACTGGCTTGTAAAAGCCACAGATTTGGATTTCCCTCTCTTAATGAAGGATAATATCAAGGACACATTGAGGAAAATGAGAAAGATCAGCCACTTCACTCACTAATCACAGTACACTCGGTGACCTCAAGGTAAGGGGCAAGCTGAGGGAGGACACTGAGCATAAGGAGGAAGAAGTCTGGTGTGTGTGCATTCTAGTTACAGACTGGACAGTCATGACTATTCTTCCCTAAGCTGCCAGCTGGAGTTATCAGAGTGATGGAGAGAGCTCCGCCCCCCTGCACAGCAGCAACCCTTGCTAATGGAATGGAAATGATAATTATTCCCAGTCCTGAGCAATTCACTTCCTCTGGACTGCAGGGGTATTAAAGTTGATTAAACACATATGCTTTGGGTAGATAGCAACTCCAGTCACATATGGAGTGATCAGTCTTCTTCCCGCTCAGGAAGAGGGAGACCCAAGACCACAAGAGCCAGGCAGAGGCTGAATTGGGGGTAGGAGACAGGAAATGAGGGAATGCCAGTCCTTTGTTGCAGACAAGGCAGCAGCAAAAACTCAAAAACTCAAAGACTCAAAAACTCAATTTTTTTTCAACATCTCTGTTCAGAAAAAAAAAGCTTTAAAAAATGCTTATTAAAGTTGAAATTCAATTTTAACAGAATTTGTGATTTTTCCCTCCTTGCAAAATATATGTACTTGGCAAAGATGAATAAGTTATACCCATTTGTCTAAATTTGCAACTTAGGTACAAATGTACGTATATATGTCAAGATGATGGGTTTAGTACTAGTGTGTAGGAAATGACTCACATGTCCTTGGGATTCAATTATTATTTTTAAATGTATTTTTTAAAATGATGGTTCCATGCTGCAATATTTCTTAAAGACAAGAAGTGATGTTTGCCTCATTCAAAATCACATGTTTAATTAATCACAGCTTGATTTTCCACACCATTAGCACGAGGAAATATTAAGGGGCTGCTAGAAATGGGCTTTGGGATACTTGATGCTGGATCTTGAGGTGAAACTTCTGAACACTGTACTTGTTATGTGTCAGCTTTGACCTGTCTCTCAGCTTTGCTGGCACAGGTGGGAACTGTAGCTCCAAGTCTACACTGAATGGCAGGGTGGGTGTTGGGCAATGGTTAGCCCAGTTATGCTCTGGGGTTCTAGAGATATTTGACGTGGCCACATTGTTCAGAATAAAGAAAGTCCCTCCCCACTCCATGTATTAAAATATATGTATTACATCTGCAAAGAGTGAATTTATATAACAGGATATACAAAAGTTTTTACAAAATATTTTACATATTAAAATTTAATAAATAATACCCATGTTTGCCAAAATTAGCACTTCTATTTTTTTAAATCTCAAAAAACATGTTTGTTGTTTGTTTTGTTCTAATTCAGAAAAACTTAAAGAAAAAAGTTAAAATCATCTCAATCCTGTCATTCAGAAATAACCAATGTTCATATTTTAATGTGTTTACTTTCTTTCATTCATAACTTTTGATTGAGTTGCAATCCAAAGCATTTATCCTCCGTGAAGACATGAAGGAAACTTAAAGGCATATTATTAAGTGAAATAAGAACTTATCCTGATTTTTTAAATATAGGCATTTTTCCTCATCTCAAAACTATTTTAAAATATAATTTTAATAGTTTCACACAAAAATTAGCTTTTAAAATAATGTTCATTTTTCTTGATGATAAAAGTACCAAATATTCTTATTAGAAAATTTGGAAAAATAGAAACATAAAGAACATAAAGTCACACAAGAGCCCATCAAGTAGTAAACAATTACTAATATTTTTGGTGTATATTTCTTTCTCTTAATCTTCTTCTTTCCCTTCTTTTACAAACATGTATATGTTACACACACAGACACACACACATACACACACAATGATTACCTATATGTGTGGATGGGCCAAATTATGAAAAAAATTATTGATTTTTAATTTTTTTAATGGCATTACAAAGTTTTTGCAAATCTTAATTTAATGGCTACATTATATTTAATTGCATGGATGTACCATAATTTATCTAATGGATCTTACATTTAAAAACATATTTTTATTGATTTCAGAGAGGAAGGGAGAGGGAGGGAGAAAAACATCAATTATGAGAGAGAATCATTGGTTGGCTGCCTCCTGAATGTCCCCCACTGGGGGTTGTTCCCACAACCTGGGCATGTGCCATGACACGGAATTGAACTGTGACCTCCTGGTTCATAGGTTGACAGCCACTGAGCCATACTGGCCAGGCCAATCTTACATTTTTGATACTTAGATTGGTTGCAGCCTTTCAGTATTGTAAATATTGAAGCAGACTACATTTAGATGTAAAAATCCATTAGCCCATCATTATGGCCTTACTTAGGACAGCTACTTATAGGTATTATAGTAGGGCCAACGGAAGCATTATGAGGCTATTGCCATGCACTGTAGATGACTTCCCAGAAACTTCCCCCTATTACATACCTTCCTAGAGGACTTGAGGGGTACCGTGGTCTCTCCTCTATCACTCACTGTGCTCATGTAGTGAGCTGTGGAAAGACCAGCTAGTCTTCCCTTTTTTAATAGATGAAGAAATGGTGGTCCAGGTGATCTTACCAGAGTTACATGGGCAAACAAGCAGTGAAGAGGTGTAGCTAAGTGACTTGAATCTTAACTCACTGCTAGATCCTTAAGACAAAATAAAGTAAAATAAACATGGTTTGTGATGCCCAGAGGCAATGGAACTGATAAAAAACAACAAAAGAGATACAAATCAACAGGTCTTCCAGCACTTTTGCCAGCCAGTTGGAGACTCCAAAGGGAGGAACAGAAATAGCTGCTGCTTTGGACTGTAATTGCCTCAGTCTGTCTAGGGAAAAAAGTGCGAGAGCTCTAATTTGTGGAATCACAAACTAAAGTGCTTTGAAATGTACTTAAAAAGAAATCAAAGTGCTGAGACAGCTTTGTTCCCTCATAACCACAATAGAAATTTGGGATAGTTATAGTTTTTAATCAGATGTTTAGGGAGTCCGTGTGGCTATTCTCTTGATGGTGGTTGTATGTATTTTTTTATTTGAAGAAGGAGCCAGACAAAAATTCCTTAGGATGAATGTTTCTGACCTAGATTAAACCAACAGAAAGCAAAACTCAAGCTGTTAACTCTTCGACGGCGCATTGTGTTTGGAGGACATCTCAGAAGCCCTGCCACTGGACTCTGATCCTTAAGTTGAGCACAGACACTGGTGTGTTCTATTCTGCAGCTGCCCCCTGATCCTGCCGCTCAACATCTGGATCAATATCCTGATCCTGACAGCCTGAGCCAGTGTTTCACTGGGGGATATTTACTCCCACACAGCTGTTAAACAGAAAATCAACTCGGATACAATTAATACCATGTGGTAATAAGGGGACGTCACCAAGAGACAGTTGCTGAATTGATTCTGATGATGCCGAGGAGGGTGACTATAATGATAATGGTGATTAATATAACCATTACTGGGCACAGACTCAGAGAAGGAGCATATTTTTATCCTGCCTTTGTTTAGGCTGTTGCCATCTTTTATGCTCCAGTTACCGACCCAGAACACGCACAGCTGTAGATAAACTTGGCTTTGGTTTGAATTTTCTATATGGTTGATGAAACATAGTCAATATAATTCAGGTAGATGATGGGATGACACCTAAATGCTAGTATGATTTTTTTTCTGGATAGAGATAACTTTGTCTGAAATTGCCAAAGTTCTCATAAACTGAATTTCTTAACAAGCATGGTAAGACTGTTGAAGTTGAGTTAGAGAGGGCCAGGAAGGCTTTGATTGCTTAGTATTCCTCCCTGTCTTGGGGAGCACTATTAGAATTTTTCCCAGTTGCCATGATTCAGTGGTTGAGCATCGACCTATGAACCAGGAGGTCATGGTTTGATTCCCAGTCAGGGCACATGCAGGAGGCAACCAATCAATGATTCTCTCTCATCATTGATGTTTCTATCTCTCTGTCCCTCTCCCTTCCTCTCTAAAATCAATAAAATATATATTTTTAAAAAAGAACTCTTTAACTGGATACAGTATCTCCATTGCTTATGGGCATTTTTCCACGCTACCATCATTGTATGAGGAGGACAAGTCTCCTTTATGTGGACCCGCCTTTAGAACTGCAGACCATTCAGGAGCTATAGGCTCTGCATACCGTTAACCCCATCCTTGTGAGAACTTAAACTGTTCCTGCACTTTCCAAATTGCTGTCCCTGCGGAATGGTCCATTGGCCTAGGCAAAGATCGATGGTGGTGGTGGTGAGGTGTTCACCAAACTTTGTTCAGTTTAGTCAACTTTTCAGGTTGGAAAGAATAATTGAGATCTGTGACATCAATTCTCCTTATTTCACAGTTGGAATATTGGAGTTCGTGATACTTTAAGACTTTTCCTTAAAACTGATGCCTAAAATCCTACCACTGGAGATTATGTTATGTGTGGGAATAGAAAAGCACTCACTCTGGCATTTTACTACCTGGTTCAAATCCTGGCTTCTCCATGTCTTTGCTGATAATTTTGGGCATATTAATGAACTTTGTGCTGCTGTGTTGTCATGGTTCATGCCCTTGCAATGTGACATTATAGCTTCTTTCAAAAAAGTGGATCTTTCTCAACTTTTGGACTAGACTTGTAACTTGCTTGGGCAGTGGACATTAGCCGACGTGTAACATTCACAGACTTGAGAAATGCTTGCACAATGAAGCTCCACTGCCCTTAAACCCCTGGACCCTCATGTGAGCAAGGCTTGGCCGGTCTGCAGCACAAGCAGAGGTACGTGGCTCAGTTGCCCCACTGCCCCAGCTGGCAGTGAGCCCAGCACTTAGGAGCTGAGTCACTGACTTATGACACACAAGTGTTCCCAGCTGAGATCAAAAGAACTGATTCAAATTGCTGATCTGCAGAATTATGACCTAATGGCTATTGTTTTAAGTCACCAAATTTGGAATGGGTTGCTTCATGGCCAAAGCTAATGGGTACATATGTAAGAAAAGACAAAGCAGGAGTTAAATAATGAGAGAAAGGGATTGGCTTTAGCAGATGCTGGTGTAAAATTTCATAGTTCCAAAAGCTAGGTCAAGCCCAAGGGGTAATGTCACTGCTGGGCCATGGAGCAGTTATTCTGGGTCTTTAATGAGGCTTCTTCAATGCAGATAATTAATACTTTTTAATTCTCCTGGTACTCTTTCTCTGGTGGAAATAGAAAGGCACGTTTGCAAAGTAGGTGTATCGTTATGGCTTCAGGACCTAAGCATGGCAGATCATCTTAGCAAGAGAATTGTATAATTTTTCTAGTAAGTTAGGAATAAAGATTATAGAGTGATTTTTTGAGAAGTTAGAGTAGGGACTAAGTGGCATCAGCCAGCAGGGCCACTATTTTCCTTCCCTGGAGATGATTGTGTCAGGGGTTATCCCAGCACAAATAAAAGAGGAACCTGGGAGAAGAATTGAAAATCAAAGGCCCGTGCGGCCTCAAGTTGTAGGGTCACTTGCAAAACTCAGCAATGTAGGAAACATCTGATCTCACTGCCATTAACCAATCTTGTAACCTTGAGCGAGCCTTTTCATATCTAGGGACTTCAGATTATTTATCATAAAACATGAATATCTGGTGGCCTACCACAGTTCTGGATGGATGTTCTGAAACTTGTCTTCAGGCTGGGATGTGACAGTTGAGAGAGCTGTCTGTGGGCAGAATGTTGGGGAGGAGCCCTTTAGAGTCCGTGCTTGTCCATGAGTGTGTTTGGCTGAGGTGGGAGCTATCTTTGGTTTAGAAACCAGTTGGTGGGCCTGGGGGAGGGTGGATATTTATGGCACCATGTGGGGCCAGGCTGTGAGGAATCTTTTAATGATTAAACTGTGTAATATGTTGAAGGCTATTATATGCCTTTGAAATACGTGCATATGTTTGATGAAACTTCCTTAACATATTTCCTAAATGATAAATGCTCTGCATCATACCATTAATGTACTCCACAACAAAAGAAAAGGTACTGCATCAGTCTCAGGGAAGTGAGATCAGTGAGCTGTAAGGATGCATCGCATCCACTCATTCACCAAAACCTTTCTTAGCCTTCACTCCTGGGGCATTCATTGGAGAAGTTGCCATTTTAATAAGTTCTCAATAATTCCAGAAGATTCTTCAGGAGGTAGTAAAGAATATAATTGGGCTCTGGGAGAAACAGTAATGTTTTCACTCAACAACTAGTTAGTGAATATTTACATATGCCAAACACCCTTCAGGGCACTTAAAGTGCATCAGGAAATAAAATTCATAAAGAATCCTGTCCTGGGGGTAGGATGTGCATGGAAACTGACAGTAACTAATAAACACAATAAAGTAAATAAATAGAAGTTTTTCCAAAAGGAGATATGTGCTATGGAAAAAAAAAGACTGAAGTAGGGATAAGTCATACCAGGAATGATGGGGGGCAGTTGCAGTATTAACAACGTGACCAGGACAGACATCATTGAGAAGGTGAGGTCTGAGCAAGGAACTGAAGGAGGTAAATCCCAAATGTCACTGTGGAGATATGGCAAGTGCTCTTGTTCACCTTCACATCTTTTCTCCTAAGAATCTAGTTAAACACTTTCTGTATAGTAGTGGCTTAATAAACCTTTCTTATGTAAATTAAATTAGAGGTATCCAAACCTTTTTTTCAGCATGGGGTTCGGAGGCTTTCCCCCAAAGAGGATATGGATATGTTTATCCTTGATCTGTCTCCATTTACTTTCTTCACATCTTCCCTCTCTTCTTGCTCTTCAAACCATTGCATTCTGGATTCTTTTTTTTTTTAATTAAAAAAATATTTGTTGTCAAGAGTATTACAGATGTTATTCTTTCTCCCACCTCATTGCCCCCTTCACCTAGTTCCCACCCTGCCCCAGGCCTCCACCACCCTGGATTCTGTTTTGATCACTCCCATTAAATGTCATTACTTTTTCCTTGGCTAACCTCTGGCTATGGATGAAATACTCTAGTTTCTGTGATTTTTCTATTCAGCAGCCCAAGTCTATTTGGTGCTGCTGTGGGAATGCATATAGATTGTTCCCTGTAGCAGTTCCTACACGTCCTAGGCACCACCATCACTGCCAGGACACATACTATCCTCTCTCCTCTTGCCCTAATATCCCTGACAGAGAGCAAGAAGAAACTCACTTTCCTCAACTGTCAGAGGGGTAAGATGTTAACTTCCTTTATTCAAGGGGAAGTGGAATTGATTGACAGACTAGAGAGCTGCTACTCATTTACCCACCAGAAGATATTATATGGCTTTAAGCAGTGTTCAGGAGCACGAGAAGGTAATAAGCTATGTGTATTAGTTTGATTCTCAAGGGAAGGAGAGCTGCTGCAAAACCAATACTCAAATTGTTTCTTTCCTTCTTTTTGTGGGGCCCTCCGTGCATGCCATGTTTAATAAAGGCAATAAAAAGGTAGCATTATAAAGAAGAAAGAGGCCTATCAAGAAAAGAAGTCTCTTTATTTGTTCTCCTGTCATGGTATTCTTCCCATCCCACTGGCATTTAAGCACATAAGAGATGACTAGCTGAATGGCAGGCATAGAACAGAAGAGCAAATGAGGGTCATATGGATAAATAAGTGAATTTGCAGTGTTCTCAATATTGTCATTTTTAAAAATTTCTTTATTGATTAAGGCATTACATATGTGTCATAGTTTTCGAGGAAACCATACCTCTCAAGAGATTGATACAAATTCTCAAAAAGCAGAGCTGCTTCTTGGTTTTTGAGTGTTATCTGTGTGACCACAAACTGGGTAGGAATTTTGGGTTCTCCATTGTTCTCCTGGGTCAGCTTAGAAAGGTGGTGTAAAGTTTGTGTCCTTCATCACATTGAGGGCATAACTGGGTACATTGTAGGTGCCAAGTAAAGTTTCATTTATAAATTAATTAATCTCCCCTATGTCCTTGATGCCTTAATTTCTTCAGTTGTAAAATGTATAACTAACTAAAAATATCTTCCCTTATATTCCTCCAAAATTCCTTCAACTATACATGAAAATACTTCATCAACATGTTATTCACTAGAATGAGATTCAGTCTGTGGAGCTTATTAGCTCCTAAATGTGGAGATTTTGTCAATAAATACTAGAATATTACCTTGCCTTTCATGGAAACTTCCAGGTGTTAGGAAGTCCTGGGAAGAGTCCTGGCAGGACAGAATTATCATGTGACTGTTGCATATTCAACAATAATAACTGACACATGTTGAACACAATGTATTAGGTCCTCTTTAAAGTGCTTATGTGTATTAATTTATTTAATCTTCACAACATGAGTTGGGTAAGTACTACTGTTATCCCCATCTTATTGGTAAGAAAACTGAGCTGTGGATAGGTTGAATTGCTAAGTATCTTAAGACTTACAACCTGACTGGCATGACTCAGTGGTTGAATGTCCACCTATGAACCAAGAGGTCATGGTTCAATTCCCAGTCAAGGCACATGCCCAGCTTGTGAGCTCAGTCCCTGGTGGGGGACATGCAGGATGTAGTCAATCAATGATTCTCTCTCATCGTTGATGCTCCTATCTTTCTCTCTCTCTCTACCTTCTTTGCTGAAATCAATAAAAGTATGTTTAAAAAAATTACAGCTAACAAGTTGCAGAACCAGGATTTGAACCCCAGCAGTCTAACTCCAGAAACTTCTCTTGCAGACACCAAGCTATAATGGCTCTTCAGCCACAGCTAATACACTGTGAGACTTTTACAGGAGTCTTGAGAAAGCTTTGCTGGTAAAGGAAATGCTATAATTGCTTCCACATGATTGTTGCTTATTTAGAGTCTGTCACCTTTCTCTTCTACTGCTCAATTTTTAAAAAAATATATTTTATTGATTTTTTACAGAGAGGAAGAGAGAGAGATAGAGAGTTAGAAACATCGATCAGCTGCCTCCTGCACACCTCCTATTGGGGATGTGCCCACAACCAAGGTACATGCCCTTGACCGGAATTGAACCTGGGACCTTTCAGTCTGCAGGCCGACGCTCTATCCACTGAGCCAAACTGGTCAGGGCAACTGCTCAATTTTTAAAAATATTTAAATTTAGGAAGAATCCATGAATTACTGGGGTAATTATTCATTTTGCTAGACAATATAAGTAGCCATAGAAATCCCTTTCAGTTCATTATTCACTCTAATATAGGTCACTATATTTACTGTGGACAATGGGACTTATGTGGAAGTCACAGTTTCTACCTTCCCAGAGGTTTTCTATCTGTTGGAGAAACAAGAATATGCACATGGGTCCTGAAAGGATATGGTGAAGCAGCGTGTGGTATGTGTACCAGGGGATGGCACAGACTCTCTGCTTAATGGGAACTGGGCTTATAATGGAGCTGTGTGGATAAGGAAAATGTCATGGAGGAGGGCCAGCTTGGCCCTTTCCTCATGGGATGGGTAGGATTTTGAAGGGAGCAGAGAAGTGACAATTCACTTCTAACCTAATGTGTTAGTGAGGCACTACATAGCTCGGGGGCTATAAGAGAAGTTTCTGGAGCTAGACTGCTGAGATTCAAATCCTGATTCTGCTACTTATTAGCTTTAAATCTTGAGAAACTTAACAATTTAACCTCTCTGCGGCCTAGTTTTCTCATCTATAAGGAGGTGGAAGGAGGGAAAGTGCGTTTCAGTCAGGGTCCCAACAGGAAACAGATGGAGTACTCTCCATAGATCAGAGGAGGAGGATTTATTTACAAGTAACAGTGCATAACCTGGAGCAGTGGTGGTGAGGAGACAGGAGGGAGTATTACCATCAGGTCTCTAGGAGTGAGGGCAAAGGACGGTCACTAGAACCAGTAAGTGCAGTGTAGAGGAAGCCACTTCTTTGGGAGCAGTGCCCTTCAGATGAGGGGCATAGTTAGCTTCAAGGACCCAGATAGGGAAGGAGCCATGACAATGCTGCATCCCTCAGATCTCCTGCCTTCCCCCACCCATCTCTCCCTATTGGTCAAGCCCAACCAGGAAGCCACCATCCCTGGGAATTGGATGAAATTTGCCAGTCAGGTTCCCAGTGGAGACTGACAGAGTGTGGACCTGGAGAGACAGACAGAAGTGTGGACTCCAAAATGTCAATGCAGGGAAGGGCTTGCTGGGGCCAGTTCTTGAGAAGTAGGCGTAGGGATTTGGACTTGGTTCTGAGCAAGAGAGAGCTAACCAACACCTGTGACTGAGGCAGACTGTGAGGCAGAAAGACAGAGTAAGTGCTGGCAGGACAAGTGCCGGGTGGGACCTCAGGCTTCTGCTCTCCATCCCCTTCCTGTTGCCTTACACGTTTTCCTGGAGGCAGCCACCAGTAGCTGTCAGGCACCTCCCTCCCAGCACCATAGGAAGCATCTCCCCTCTACTCTGTATGAAGTGCTTTCCCATAAGAAACTCCTTTTCTAGGTTGACTCCCCTTCTCCTTCCTTGCCTGTGCTTTTAAGTCCTGACCTGGTAACCATAGCCTCCGTTGGTTATGGACTTGAGCTGGCTCTGAAGTGAGGCACAGTCTGAGTGCCATAGAGCAGCGCCATGGAACCGTCTGCTGAAGAGTGGAAGTTAATGCTTCTCATTACAGCCTAACGCAGAGATTCCCTCTGGCAGATGCAGGCGGGTGATGGCTTGGAATGAACACACACCTACGAACAATTGGAAAAGAAACTGCTTTGTTCTTTGGGCCCATAATTCGTTTGCTGTACGAATGACTATGTTGGTTATCCCACACATTTTCTCTCTGAACAACGCCTCTACTGGATCAACTTAAATAGATGAACAATGAAGGGCTTCGTGAAAGAAGAAACCCTGTGCCTGTATGTGGGCGTGAAACAGCAAGATGTCCTGCAGCTAAGGCTTTGGGGCTGTTTCTCTGTTCCCTGATGGTTGTGTTTACATCTGCTTTACCAGGAAGAACCTGGCCCTGCCTTTCCCCATGAGGCAGAGGACTGCAGGGCTCAGGGGCCACCACAAAACCAGCAGGCGTCCCCTCGGGGGACAGCTGGCTGCGCTCCTGCCCCTGCAGAGTGGGCTTTGGGGGAAGATGCCACCATAGATGGCATCTGCTCTCAATAAATCCTCAGGAAGGATCAGTTCTTTTTCATTCCAGGTGCTGGTTCAGAGCCTCTCAACCCCAAACCAGGGATGGTACTGCTTCCTCAGGAAAGCAAGTACATGGCAAGACATCACATTTCTTTTTAGCAAGTCACCCATTCTCATTCCTCTCATCCAAACTGCTGACTGCTCAGAAGGCTGGCTGATGGCAAAGGGGCTTGATTTCAGAGTGGGAGGGGTCAGTAGGCCTTATTTCTGATGAACCCAGATGAAGTTGCAATTTGCCCTTTTCAATCAACAACATCCAGAGACAGAACAGGTTATCCACCAACCATGTTTTATAAGAGGAATCTGAAAATACCTCCTTAAAACAGCCCTCAAGAGCAGTTTTCTGCCTTTTTCCACAGTGCCCCTCACAAATAGGATGATCACAACTGTATGAACATTGGGCTTTGATTTTGCTTTTGGATGCACATAAAATAATTGCTTTAGAAACAATCCCCTTGTGATAACCCCCCCCCCCCCCCCCAAAACACTGCAGCTAAAAATCCTAATATATAAAAGCCAAGGGTCATAATGACCAATCACAACCAAAGGCTGACCAACCCAGAAGTCCTTCAGTCAGTGCTGGGTTGCTGTGGCGACCCAGCACTGATAGTCCAGGGGACTGAGACCCAGAGAGAGAGGCAGGGTCTGATCTGCAGCCTCAGTGGCAGCTGTTGATCAGTACTTGCCTCTCTCTTCCTCTCCCTCTTTCTTTCCGGGCTTTGCCAGCAGCTGGGTCTTTCTTTCTCTCCTGGCCTCTCTGATCAGGCCTGAGATAGGCCTGGAGATGCTGACTGGCATAGGAACCAACCAATAGAACCAAATGTGGGTGCTGTGAAGAATCGATGGCTGTCTAGGAGGTGGAGCTTTTGACGCTGACTGGCATAGAAACCAACCAATCAGAACCAAACTGGCCAGCAGAGCAGGGCAGTGGGAGGTGAGATCAGGCCTACAGGGGAGGGCAGTTGGGGCAACCAGGCCAGTAGGGAAGGGCAGTTAGGGGTGATCAGGCTGGCAGGCAGAGGCAGTTAGGGGCAATCAGGCAGGCAGGCAAGTGAGCAGTTAGGAGCCAGCGGTTCCAGATTGCGAGAGGGATGTCTGACTGCTGGTTATCCCCAAGGGGGTCCCCAATTGGAGAGGGTGCAGGCTGGGCTGAGGGAACCTCCCCCTCCCCTCTGTGCACGAATTTTGTGCACTGGGCCTCTAGTATTTAAATAAGGAAGCATCTTCAAATAAAGGACTTGACAAAACACATCCAATATGACAAAAACTTTGCTGGTGGAATGTAAAATATCAAAAGACCAAGCTACACATAAGGCACCATGAGGTGCTAGAGTTTTGCTTGGTACCATTTGCCTGAGATGTTTATATATCTCCATGTAATTGCCATTGCAGCTAATCATATACATTCTTTGTTTCATTTTGAAATCTGTTCAGGTTAACACCTCCACTTTTGTGTTGATTACTTTTCTCTCATCTTCTGATCTCCTTCTGACCCTTTTTAAAAAGAATAAATTATTGACAGAGCATGGGCTTTTGAAGCAGGGATTTGAGTCTGTTGAACTCTCTTTTCCCCCCCCTTTCTTGTTATTATGTTCATTTTCAGCAACACTTGATCTTGAGATCGGGGTCCAGTTCAGGTTCTCTCAATAAATCTTTATTTTAATTTTTACCTGTCATACCAATCTCCTTTCTTCTTCCCTTTATTCTCTCCCTTTCCCCTTTTTTCTTATTGCCTTTCCTAGATTTATTTTCACATTTTATAGGGCAATTTTAAGCTTTGCACTCTCACATATCATGGATGGGCTGTTCTGTTTGATGGGCTAGGGTTCACAACTAGATTTTATGACATTGATGTCCCCACTTAGAGGAGAAAGACTTACCCTGACACCAGAACTATTCTTCCTTCTTTTCTCACTGCTTTTCCTGGCTACTTGACCAAATTTAAGTTGGGCAAAAGAAAAGGCGTGCCGTGATCATGGCTACTACCCTCTCCCTACAGGGATCATAAAGTTTTTGTGGATAGACAGAGGAGAGCGTTGGGAGTTTCTATACTGCTATGGTCTGAATGTTTGTGTCCCTCCCAAATTCATGTGTTGAAAGCCTAACCCCCAGGTGATGCCATTAAAGTGATTAGGTCATGGGGATGATTGGGATTGGTGCCCTTGTAAGAAGAGGTCCAAGAGAGCTAGCTCGTACTTCTTCCATGTGAGGGCACAGTGAGCAGATGGCTGTCAATGGGGAAGAATGCCTCAGCAGACACTGAATTTGCTGGTGCCTTGATCTTGGACTCCCTGGGCTCTAGACTGTGAGAAATAAATCTCTGTTGTTTATAAGCCACCCAGCTTAAGGTATTTATGTTATTGCCGCCTGAACAGCAGGAAATGTTTTGGCAACATGATGGGTGGAGCATGATGATGCTAGAGTAGGACAGAGGGTTGGTCCCACAGTCTTCCTTTTTTTTTTTTTTTTTCTGTCTTCTACCATAAGTAATATTTATTGATTGTTACATAAACTAATTTAAAAACAAAACAATGAAAAAGAATTCCAGCTGGTACAAAGGCAAGTGTTGGGAAAGAGAAGAGCATTGGCAGTTAGAGGTGAAGAAGCGTTGGGTCCCACTGTTCCCTCCCTTCGTCTGTCACTGTGACTCAGAGTGGTATGAGTCTGGGGCAGCTGCAGCACCGGGAAGAGCTCTCCTTCCTCTCAGACTCACAGCCCTCTGACTTCCCTGGAGCTTCAATATAGCTCTAAAGGGGGTGTGACCCCAAGATTGAGAGCTAGAGTTTGTTACATCCCTAGATTCCAGAAAGGCCGCTGGGATCTAGGAGTAGCATCATTTTAGAATATTTTCCCTTTAAAAACATTTTTATTTATTCAACACTGTCCTCCCATTAACATCTAAATGTCAAAAATAATAGGCCATCAATTTCCATCTGGAACTTACTCAGTTCCTTTTTCCTGTGATTTCAAATCACACTTTTTCTGACTGTTCAACCCACAACGATATTTCCATTTCAAATGCCCCTATCCAATACCAGGGCTCCATGAGGGTGGGTTCTGCCTCTTATTCTCTTTGAATCCCTAGCACTTAAGAAGAGGCATGTCACATGTGTGGAGCTCAACAAATACTTTCCAGCAGTTAGCATGTATTGATGATATGACTATTTTTTTCATTTAAATATGTTTAGCTTGCCAACCAGATTGTAACTGGCCGAGAGCATTGTACCACATCCCATCATAGAGTGTGCTGTTTTTTGCATGAAGTAGGTGCTCATCATTGACTTGTTTTGTTGATGATCATTAAAATGCCACAAATTTTTTATTGAATTTCTTCTGTGTTGTATGCCAGAAAATGTGGTGGGTACATAGGATGCAAACATAAAAAACAAAAGAACTCTTCTCTCTAGAAGTCATAATATAGCATGGTCATAATAACATATCCCTGGGTTCTGGCAGGAGATGAACCTTACTCAAATAACTGTTGATTTCATCATCATTATGTAGCCCTGGTTTTGGAAGTACGTGGGCGTGGTCCCCCCATCACATGGCATGTTTAATGCAAGGCTGGGATTAAATTGTCTTGAGATGCCCTGAGTTTTTTAGTCAATGAACTGCATGCATTGCTTCCCATACAGTAACTTACCCAATGGAAATTCAAATCAACCATCAGCACAGACTCTGTGCTGAGCACTGAGCAGAGGGAGAGAGAGAGGGAGAGGGAGAAGGAGAGGGAGGGAGAGGGAGAGGGAGAGAGAGAGAGAGAGAGAGAGAGAGAGAGAGAGAGAGAGAGAGAGAGGAAGAGAGAAGAGGAGAGGAGAGGAGAGGAGAGGAGAGGAGAGGAGAGGAGAGGAGAGGAGAGGAGTTGTATTGGATATATTACTAGGTGTCAAGGACTCACAGCTGGGACTCACACTGACATGAGGCATTTTTTGCTAAAGTGTGGGACCAGAGACAGACACCAAGAGTTACTGGAATGATACATTCTGACTGCAGTGATTCTGGCACACTTCACAAACAAATTGAATTTGAGTTGGCCCTTGATATTGGGTTTTGACAAGCAGAGACTGGAGGAAAGACCAGCTCAGACAGGTGAAATAGGATAAACAAAGGCACCAAAGTGTGAATGTTTCTGCCCTAAATGAGCAGTGAGGCATCAGAGTTGGGTGTGGTTTGAATACAGATAGATGTTCAAGAGCCGTGAATGACCCAAGGCAGGGGTTTCACTGGCATTTTCCAGGTCAAATCAGGCCTTCGGCCAAGTTTTGTTTGGCTTAGCACAAGGTTTTAACAATTTTGAGTTGCTTTCAACATTTAAAAATCAGGAGATTTCACATACACGTTCAAGTTTCGGGCTTCTTTTGAAAACAGTCTAGCAATACTGTGCCTGCATTTCTTTAAGGAGCCAACTGGCTGGAATTGAGTAATGGTTGCTCTTTTGAAACAGGCAAGTAGAGCTCCTCAGCTTGCCTTGCCCCACTGCGCCGCCCCCTCTCTCCCACTAACTGGCTACGATCAAATGGCATAAGCAGGTGTTTGAGTTGCACCCTCTAACCTAAAAGCTCACAGACTGCTGCATGCTGGGACAGCTGGTGTCTGGTGCAGGGAGCGTTTGTTATACAGTGCTTGACTTGAACGCACATCTGGCTGGCTCTTGGGAATTGGCAGACTCTTTAAGGGAGGAAAAGTGTCAGGAAGTCATCCCAGATGCTGCTCATGCGGCATCTTGTTTGTCTGATTAGAGCCTAGGCTGGCACACCTGGTGGATTTTTAGGGGCTAATGACCTTCATAGTTTAGAAGATCTCTTTCCATGGCAACCTGCAACGCTTTTGTCAATTCGAGAGCTTATTAGCATCCCATCTCTGGTTTATCTTTCCCTGATAAGTGAGTTTTCTTTTCTCCTGGAATGTGGACTGGCAGTGTGCCAACAAGCATTGAAATCCATTTTCAGAACAAAGGAGGAAGTGTGTATGTTTGTTCCCTTTCATTTCCTTTGTTCATCTGTTATGCCAATCAGCTGTTCATACTTCTTGGGCCTTTATGAGCTAACTTTTCACTTCCCCTTTTCTCATGTACTTTGATTGCACTGGTGCGCATGTACCTATGCTGGACTTTGGATGCAGAAGCATGCAAACGCCCCTATGGCAAACACAAAGTGATATGCACACAAAATGTAGTTGATTATGTCCTCTACCCACACAGAGACCTGAGCTCTTGCTCATATAGGAACTCTGCGCCTGATGCCCATGAGGAGGGAGAGGCTCCTAACTGACATAACCTTCTTTTTGAAGGAATAAAATAGGATAGAGTCAATGAGCTCATCTGCCTAATCAGATGCCTCTGAGCAAAATGCATGTAATTTGCATGAATTATCTTAACATGCAAAGACTAGGACACAGGAAGGAAAAACTCAAGGAAATTTGCATTTTGATTTTGGGCAGGGAGGCTTGGGGTCTGTAATCCAGAAGGTCGTTTCTTCTTTTATGTTTTGGAAATACACACTAGAGGAGCTGCATTATGTTGCCTGATGTCAGCAAAGACAGCCCTGCATCCTTGGTTTTGCAAGCAGTTCTTCCAGCTACTGGCGAAGCAGCCCTCAAGCCCAGATCACGGAAGCTTCATTAAGGCAGTGTCAGGGGATGGGGATAATCAGTTTTAGTCCTGGCCTCTTGTTGGCTGGAAGGACAATTGCTTGTTGGCCTCTAGGTGGCACTGTTGTATCTATTGTAAAAAGCTCAGTTAGATGCATCACAGCTATTTAAGATGGGGGCGGGGGGGGGGGGGAGAGAAAAAAAGAATAAAATACAACTCCCCCTTTCTGTCCACCTCACCTTGTAACATCACAACCTGCTCCATCTAGACACAGCTCTCCCATGCTGCCCTTTGGACATTATATGTTGTTTAACCTCATAGAATTTACTTAAAACCAGCGAGTCTCTTAGTTCCTTTTCTTGCATGCACCTATGAAGCACAGATATAATTCATTTGAGATCTTAACTGTCCAAGTTGTACGTGCCTCTCCACATTTTACTCCCTCTGCTCCAACCCTCCCAAGTCTTCCTTTCCATGCTGCTGTTGACATTCACTCAGTGATGGGAGTGTTATTAGAAAAAGGGCTAGGGTTAGTAGTGGCACAGGTTAGCAATGGGAGTCAGGGCTGAAAGTGGCAGCATGGTAGTGATATGACAGGAAGATGGCAACGAAGGGGAGAGAAGGAGAAAAGCGGATGGCTGCTTCTCCCATCCTGCTTTTCCTGGCATTTTAGAACACTAGTTTTCTCTCTGGCTGGCAGGTTTGGGCCAAGTATGAGTATTACATTCTGATGTCTAGTTAGAGATAGTGAGATTGAGGTAGGGGAGAAAGAGTTCACTCATTAAGATTGCCTCAGTTTCTCCAGTACTGAGATGGGACACCCTACCTACCCATTAGGCAGAGTCTTGAGGGCAATCTTAAAGGTATTTATAAAAAATGATAGGAGTTTTGGGAGATGGGAACTAAGTCTCAAAACAATAGCTTGTAATGAATGAGAGGAAATGATACAGGGAAAATTGGTCACATTTGGCAGAACTATAAAGTTTTCAAAGACTTCTTTCTCTCTGATATTAATAATCTCGCTTTCTTCTCACAGCATTGTTATCCCTAATTCACTAGGAGGATACTGGGTCCATTCAGTGACTTTCTCAAGGACTCCAAGTCCAAGTTTTGCCCTTACCAGGTAGTTGTCTTGTTTATTTCTATCCTGAACAAATTCTTCAGTTGGGAAGCAGTATTCAAGTCTAACCAATCAACATTTGCCTTACTTGCCAACCAAGAATCAAATCAAGATATGCTTAGGGCAAAGTAATAAAAAAGAAACCAGTAGTCTTTTTTTTTTTTAATGAAAATTCTGACTTTACATTGACTTGAGAAGCAATAACCTTAGGGAATATTCTCTGTTCACTTTCAATTTTGTAGTTTTTATTTATTTTTGTTCATTATTTTATCTGTTTGAGCCTCAATGGTATAGTCGGTAAAATAGGTTGAATAAACTTTATTCAGGCCTTGAACATTTATGGAAAAATTAATGAATGTTTTATGAGTTGCTCGGGGGTCTTTGAATAAAAGATTCAAGACAAGCGTTAGTTTTTATCATTGTTTTTATTGACAATTTATAAAGCCCAAACCATTGGGAATCATGTAAGAATATATGATTTCCTCTGCCTGATGAGATCTTTGAGTTTTGTAAAAGTTTATAATGGATGAAATAGTACTTAACAGCTTCATAAACCAAACTGTTATACATGTTTAAATGGTCTTCACTCCTATCTTAACTAATGAATTTTGCCAGGCATCTTTGTTATAGCTGTATGATTTCTAAAGATTATATTTACTTTTCCTCCTTATAAGAACCTAATGAGACCAAATTGGTTGCATGTAATCAGACACTGGCCTTTTTCATCTCTTCGGGTTTTATTTACGAAAGCTTATTAGAGCAAACGTACTGAGTAATATGCAGCGATGGCTAGGTTTTGCCTAATGATCCCAAACAGCCAACACAGAATGCAGATAGTGAAATGACAGGCTGATTACGAATGCAAGGAGAAAAGTAAATGCACTCAGGGCCCATTTCAAAAATCTTTACCTAGGCAGAACACCCATTAACATGTTTTCAACCGAGGAAACATTTACTTGCACAGAGCTGGAATGAGACTAACGGATCCCAGAAAATGAGGGTGAAATTTTTGTTTTCCAGTCATGTAGAATTGTGTCCAAGTCCTACATTCAATTGGTTGTGCAGGATGATGACTGCTGGGGCCCCAAGGATCTGATGAGCCCCAGTTCATGAAGAGAAATTATAGGAGTTGGTACACAGGGCTTAAGTTCAACAATGAAAATAAATAATAATTTGGACTAACACGGGTATCTTTCTTTCAGAATCTCTTTATTAGAGCCAACACCTAATATGACCTGGACCAATATTGCTCAAGTTAGAATTTAGCACATGCCAGTCGTGTCTTAGAGACATAAGCCAAGGACGTGATGACATTGCTGGACCAAGTGTCTAGTATTAGTGCTGTTTCAAGACTCTACAGTGTTTTTGGTTGTCCTCAATCCAGAGTATTTTCTTCCCTTCCTTGTTGTGATGTTTTTTCCATTTGTAGTACTTCCAGCAGTAGAACATTGAACTGATTTTTTCCTTATATGACTTAGAAGGCCCTTAGGGATCAGAGACAGCTTTATTGTATTCCAGATGTCAACCTTAAATGTTGCCAGTCCTTTGTAATGTTCTAGTCTGTAATGACACAGTCATTTATAAAACCATGTTTGAATCCATTTATACATTTATGTCCTCCCTTTACCACCTGCTAATGTAATGCATTTGGTAAGTTTATTACCCTTTGGGTGAACAACTTCCTCTATAAATTTTCAAAGGGTGTCCCCCTATACTAGTATTTTGAGATTTAGCAAATAAATCTGTTTGCACGTTGCTCATGCTATTGAATATTTTATAGTTTAAAACAATGTTCTCTCTCCATTCTTCGCATTTCCAGGCAACTGACAACCTAAGATCTTGGACCTCCAGTTGGTTTGTGAACCATTCTCTTCAGGCTATCCCATTAGTAGAGCAATATTTGGGTTATTTATTTATTCATTCAGGCTTCTGCTCTATAATTTTGTTTCCTTTATCTAGACTAGACTCAGCTAGCCTAGCATAAACTAAAGTAAAAGGTGAAAGCCATTTTGGAATCAGAGTATGTTAGAAGCCACTCTTATTGTAGAATGGAGAAAGTCAGGCTTAAAGAAGTAAGATGATTTACCCAAACTCATGTTATTAGTTAATTAAGAGAGAGCTGGTTTAGAATTGGACTATCAGACTGATATTCTTTTCAAGGTCTTGCTGAAGGTCAAATGGACAATTCCTGTAGGTTTTTGTTGTTGTTGTTATCCACATGTGGTCAAAAGTTCATGGTCAAAAAGTAACAGGGATAACATTGTGAAGTAGTCTATTCTTGTCTTCAATGCTTCTTTATTCCCTACCATGTCTCTCATTCTGATGAGGGTGTTCTTGGTCGTGTTTGCTAACCACCCATTGTCTTGGTGCTACTTTCTAACTGCCTCAGGCCACCACATCTGACAAGGTGACCGTATACACTGTACTGTGTGCAGCCCCATCTGACCTTTCCTGTTGTTTGCTCCTTTCTTTCCTCAGTTCTATCAATCTACTATGTGGCTCCTGCATCAAAACTCCCAAGTCTGGTACCATTCTGCGACCTTGGGACTTGAGAATCATACTCTAATTGGATACACCATTTCTAGCTGAGACACTCAGGACCCCAAATTTGTGTTTCTTTAATCTCTCTCTGTTATTGCAATTACACAAAGAGTGAATATTGTGGAGCTTTGGAAATCATGACTGCTCGATGGAGAAGATGATTTTGGGCAAAGGGGTCTTTCCCACTGTCTATTGCTTTGAGGTGCTGGCCTGGACTACAGCTGATTCTTTATATATGAATCTGGACCCACCTTTGCATAAGGGCTATAGCTTTCTCCTTTAATCCTCTTTCCCCCTCAGGTCCTTTCTTCCCAGAGGAATGCATGGAGGTTGAAAATGACTATTGATGTGGCTAGACACAGAACTCAACTGAGGACAGCATGAAGACACCAGGGAGAGGCCATTTATTTTTTATTTTTTAAATATATTTTTATTAACTTCAGCGAGAGATAGAAACACCAATGATGAGAGAGAATCAGCCGCCTTCTGCACACTCCATACTGGGGATTGAGCCTGCAACCCAGGCATGTGCCCTGACCAGGAATTGAACCATGACCTCCTGGTTCATAGGTCGACACTCAACCATTGAGCCACACCGGCTGGGTGGGAGAGGGCATTTAAAGACATGAGCACTCAAGGGAAGGGTTTGTGGAGAATAGAGAGGAGAAAGGACCATAGAAGGCAGGTTTCCCTGTTACTACAGTGTAGTCTACTGTCCATTTATATTACATGTCTCCTCTCACAGTTTCTGGTTCAATTCTTTCCATTTTGTTTTGTTTTATAGTTTTTAATCTGTGTGTGTCTTCTTTTCTACTTCCTGCAATGCCCCTCAAGCAATTTTCTACTTGAACCTAGCAGTTTTTCTGTTACATTGTCCCAGAGAAGGTTCCTCTGGTGAACTCTCCCCAATTCTCCCCCTATTATAGCTGGCTTTAGATGTTCTTTACATTTGTCTGTGCTGTTTGGGATCCTGAACTTGAAGGATACGGTTACTCCTTCTTCATTCAGAGTATATATTCTGATGGTATTTCAGGGCTTGGTGTCTCTGCTTTTTCCATCAGAAGCATTTGAGCCTATAAGAATTTATTCCCCAAACTTTGTATCCCCACATTTATGAGCATCTTGTAATACCAGTGGTAGATGTTATCATCTGTATATTACTTTGAAGATTGCAAAGTGTATCTACAGGACTTGCCTTGTGGAACCTTTCGACCTGCCTGACTGTGTAAAAGTTCCAAGTACCTGATGGTTTTACCTCTCTTATGACTGTAAACACATGGGTAGAAAAGTCATTAATTCCTGCTTTCCAAAAGTTGCCCCTTGTAGAAGAAAGCACTGTACACAAAGGACACTCAATTTTCTGGATAGGCTTATAAATCCCAGTCCTTAACTCAAATGTCCCTAGTACAGACTTACTGTGATTTAAGAAACCCAATACACACAACTAGAATCAACAGAAACATATATCATTTGTATTACAAAAGGATTTACCATAGGACTTCCTCTAGCAGCAAACTCCTTTAGTGTATTCAAGTTGTTTTGATCTCATAAGGCAATTTAATTTACACAGAAAAAAATAGATGTATTTGGCTAAGGGTAATATTGATTGCACAGGTAAGAATACTTGATTCTTAGTCAGTGACTAATGGCCTGGTGGTATCTCTTTTGATCATATAGTTATGTCATATATAAAGGTGACTCTATTTGTCATTATTATGAACCACTAGCTCTCAATTTATGGAAATGGAAAGCATGTAAGGGTAGGTAGCATAGAGGGAAGGAGTGTTGTTCTCCCAGGTTTCAGCTTGGAGCCTAAAATCTATCTCTCCTGTGGTAGATAACTTGAAAGGGAATTGGGGGCATGCACACACATGCATACATACAGAATCCCCACCTTTTCAGGTATGAAAAGGGCATAGCGTTGTCTTGCAGCCCCAGAATAACCCTGGCTTTGCTTGTGAACTATCCTCACCCCTCCTCTGACTTCTCCTGAGCCCTGTTGGACTTTGTCTTTGCCCCAGTGGGTGCCATTCCCTGGGCCAAGTCATCCCCATTCTCCAGGGCAGGCCAAGGAAGCGGACACAAATGTTTCTGAGCTGGCCCAGCTCCTGGCCAAGCTCAGCCATTGTGGAAACACTGGGATGGAAGCAGCCGACCTCTCAGCCCTTTCTTTCTCTCCTGCTCTTGAAAGCCAATTTCCTGCTTCAATCTTATTCTTCTGAATAGAAACACGTTGCTTGCATGGAGAATGAGAAACTACTGTATCATAGGAAGCAATCACACAGAACACAAAAAGCCATTCAAAGTAATTAAACTACTCCCATCCCCTTTTCTATATTTCTTTTCAGCTCCGCGCTGATGGGCTGTTTATCTTTGCTACCACAACAGCCGCAGAGGCAGCCGAGGAAACAGCGAGCCATTTTCTGCTAGGGCTCATGCCGAGAGGGCAGAATTAAGACAAACACTTTCATTTTTGGCTGCCAAAGCATTAGAGCTTCTGAGAATCAAGGGAAGCAATGCCATCACCCCCATCAGGAAATAAATACATATATGCCCCGGTGGTGAGAGAAGCTTCTGGGTGATTTTGCACTTGTGAGAGGAAAGGGGGTGCGGTCGGTGAGGATGGGGGTGGGAAGGATGGGCAGCTCATTATCTTCCAGCCCCTAGAAGCTTTTGTTCTCTTCAGCTGTGGTAAGGAGGCTGCAGCTCTGCTCCCAGCTGTGCAGAACCTTGCAAGACTCTAAGAAGGGTGTCTGAGACCACAGCAACGTGACTCCAGCAGGCATTGCACCAGGGAGATGGCAGCTGGGCAGGAAAGTGGAACCCCCTGGCTCTGACCGAACAGAACTGAGTGAACAGGGCTCCCACGAAAATACCTGTGTAGATGCTCTTTTCCAGGCAGCTGCAGAGAGAGCTGAGGACTTAAAATTTTTTCCCTCTTGGCCTGGCCCCAGCTTGTCTATGGCAGCTGCTTGAGAGACTGGGCACCTTGGACAGTGCGACGGGGGCTTAAAGTTGGAGAAAAAAGAGATGAACCCACCTTGACTCAATAGCATCTATTCTGTCATTAGCCCAACATTACAAATGCATCTGGAATGTATTTGTTCTTTTGTGAATATCAATGCTTCTTCAGAATAGTGTTGGGAAGTGGAGAAGAGAACTTCAGGAAATTTGCCTAAGGGCTTCTGAGCAGTCAGAAGTCTCTCAGGCCTGCACTTCCTGGATGGGAACTGAGAGGGGTCACAAAGGACGGGAGGCAGGCTCCCTGATGCAGGCTGGGCTGCTTGGAACATAAACCCCTTGGGTGGACTTTCACCGGCCCCAACCCCTGAGTACCAGCTCAGATTCTCCCCATTTTGGGTTTCAAGTAACTTTGCATCTAATAGGCAACCTGGCCTCGACTGAAGATTTTGCAGAAGATGGTCCATAAAATGCCAAATCAAGCTACATGGACTATCTCAAGCCTATTTTAGGACGAAGTGGCTTATACTCCATTCCTGGGAGCTGCCTCACTCTCCACTACAGCCATGGGATTTGTAGTGCAGGTTTAATTTCCTGGTTTTGGAAAATGCCAGTTTTAGAGCAGTTCCAGAGGCCCTGGATCCACTCCCTCCCCAGTCCCACTGCCCCTGCATGGAGTTGCCTGCTTGGCTTGATCTGGGGAGCTGGCCCCTTCACATGCTCCACTGACAGACCTGCAGAATTCAGCACGTGTTTTGCACCTGTCATATCTTTTGTAGGCAAGGAAGCTTCATGTGCAATCAATGTAAATGGCCAATGTATGTTCTGTGTTTTATTAATTCTCATTTGAGCCTGTTGTTGCCAGCAACTGCTCTGCCTTATCAGGATTCATCAGCAAGACCTTCAGTACTTGGTTTTCTTTGCCTGCTCCATCTCATTTCTGAAATCTGCTTTATCCAATGTCTCTCTCTGCCTCTCAGTGCCTTCCTCTGGCTCGCAGGGTGGTGGGTACACCCACACTTCCGATGGCCAAGTCTTTCTGGGATGGTTTACTTCAACCATTACCCAGATCTGGAGGGAGCAGGGTGGAGAGAAAGGCCTCTTGTGCATGTATCATCTTCTATCTTGTGTATGAATATTTCAGCAGGTAAGGAACTTCAAAAATATTTCCTGAAAATCAAATGTTGCTGCTGAGACAGGAACATTAAATCCTTCCCCACCCCCATTTCAACATTTTTAAAACGACCTTGTCTTGCAATAATTTTACTCACTTTGCAAAAGTGTTCAATATGCTAAATTAAAATGATAATTCAATTTATTTTCTCAGTAGGAATCCTTGTAAGGTACAAGAGAGGTGGGGAAATGCCTACTGAAAACCAAATTGAGTCTTTGGGGCAACTGCAAAAACCTGGGATTCTTATCCTCAGGGCAGGTGCATTGACATTTGAAGGTCACTGGGGTTAATATGTGTTTTTAAATACTCACCTAACAACTTAGGGTGGCTTCAAGTAATACGGACAGATTTTAATTCTGACTTTTGGGTGAGCACTGAGAGCAGTAAATCAAGGGAGAAGTCATTCTTATAATGGTTTCTCAGAGACTTAGCCAGTGAACATTCCTGGTTTGAGGATGAGAGAGGGTATCAACAGTCGCATGTCAGACACGAGGGAGGAAGCCTAGTGCTGAGAGAGCGCATTGGTCAAAATCACAGGACCCTGGGGTGGCTTTCACAGCTCCGAAGCCGTGGGTAGACTCTAGGTGGCGCTCAGAAAATTCACAGCCACATAGTGCAAAGGTCTCCCTTCCCAGCCCTGGCTATGTCTTAATAAAGGGACTTTTCAGGTACTTCTGGACAGCTTCCTAGATGTGCTATTGCATAAGGTGATTCTAACATTTTCTGAGTGGTAAGGAAGAAAGGTTGGTTAGAGTTATCAAGAGTCTTTAGAAGCATATTGTTCCAAATTTCCACAAATGCTGAATCAAAACACTCCATACTTCTCCTCATCGTTTCCCCAAATCACAATGTAAATGAGTACCTACAGAGTAATGGAGCTTTTGCTTCTAAGATGGCTTTAAAAAACAACAACTCAGGTTTATTGAGATGTAATTCACATATGCTACAATTCACCTACGTCAAGTGTACAATTCAGTGGTTTTGAATATATTCCCAGAGTTGGGCAACCATTACCACATCCATTTTAGAATATTTTATCACCCCAAAAGGAAACCCCATATCCATTAGCAGTTACTCCTCACGTCCTACCAATTGCTAATTTACATTCTGCCTCTAAATTTGTCTATTCTGAACATTTTATGTAAATGAAATTACATAATATGCAGTCTTTTGTGACCGACTTCTGTCACTTAGCATAATGTCTTCAAGGTTTCTCCACATTGTAGCTGTTTTCCAAAGTGGCTGCACCACTTACATTCTCACCAGCAATGTGCGAGCATTCCAGTTTTTTCATATCCTCACCAATGCTTGTTACTGTCTGTCGTTTATGTTGTCATCATTATAGTAGCCATGCAGTGCCATTTTAATGTGGTTTTGATGTGCATTTCTCTAGTGATTATAGATGTTGACCATCTTTTCATGTACTTATTTGCCATTTGTATGTCTTCATTTGAGATATTTTATTTTGTGTCTTTCCCCATTTTAAAATTGGGTTACTTATCTTCTTTTTTTATTGTTTAAAGTATTACATGTCTCCTTTTTTTACGATTGACACCCCCCCCCCCCACTCCCAACCCCGAGGGCAAGCCCCCACCGCCCCAGTGTCTGTGTCCATTGGTTATGCTAATATGTATGCATACAAGTCCTTTGGTTGCTCTCTAACACCCCCTTTCCCCGCCTTCTCTCTGAGGTCGGACGGTCTGTTCAGTGCTACCTTGTCTCTGGATCTATTTTTGTGCATCAGTTTATGTTGCTCATTATATCCACATATGAGTGAGATCATGTGATATTTATCTTTCTCCAACTGGCTTATTTTGCTTAGTATAATGCTCTCCAGTTCCAACCATGCTCTTGAAAATGGTAAAAGTTCCTTCTTCTTTAGCATCATAGTATTCCATTGTGTAGATGTACTATAGCTTTTCAATCCACTCATCTCCTGATGGGTACTTAGGCTGTTTCCAAATCTTAGCTATTGTAAATTGTGCTGCTACTAGTATGAGTTCCATGTAAATTTTGGAGATTAAACCCTTATCTGAAATAGCATTGGCAAATATGTTCTCTCATGCAGTGGGCTTTCTTGTTGTCTTGTTGATGGTTTCTTTTGCTGTGCAGAAGCTTTTTATTTTGATGTAGTCCCATTTGTTTATTTTCTCCTTAGTCTCCATTGCCCTAGGACAGCCGTGGGCAAACTATTGAAATGAATAAAACTATTGAAAAAAAAGACCGTACCCTTTTATGTAATGATGTTTACTTTGAATTTATATTAGTTCACACAAACACTCCATCCATGCTTTTGTTCCGGCCCTCCAGTCCAGTTTAAGAACCCATTGTGGCCCTCCAGTCAAAAAGTTTGCCCACCCCTGCCCTAGGAGCTGTGTCTGTAAAGATATTGCTACAACATATGTCTGATATTTTGCTGATATATAGGGAGTCTTCTAAGATTTTTATGGTTTCCTATCTTACAGCTAAGTCCTTTAACCATTTTGAGTTTGTTTTTTGTGTATGGTGTAAGTTGGTGATCTAGTTTCATTTTTTTGCATGTATCTGACCAAATTTCCCAGCACCATTTATTGAAGAGTCTGTCTTGACTCCATTGTATGCTCTTGCCTCCTTTGTCAAATATTAATTGAGCATAATGGCTTGCATCTATTTCTGGGTTCTCTGTTCTGTTCCATTGGTCTATATGTCTGTTCTTGTGCCAGTACCAGGCAGTTTTGAGAACCATGGCTTGGTAATATAGCTTGATATCTGGTATTGTGATCCCTCCAACTTTGTACTTCTTTCTCAGGATTGCTGTGGCTATTTGGGGTCATTTTTTATTTCAGATGAATTTTTGGAGAGTTTGTTCTAGGTCTGTGAAATATGCCTTTGGTATTTTAATGGGGATTGCATTAAATCTATAAATTGCTTTGGGTAGTATGGATATTTTAATGATGTTGATTCTACCAATCCATGAACATGGTATGTTCTTCCATTTGTTTATGTCTTCCTCTATCTCTTTTTTCAACATCCTGTAGTTTTCCGAGTACAGGTCTTTTACCTCCTTAGTTAAGTTTATTTTTAGGTATCTTAATATCTTTGGTGCAATGGTAAATGGGATTTTTTTGTTTCTCTTTCTGTGAGTTCTTTGTTGATGTATAAAAAAGCCATAGATTTCTGGGTGTTAATTTTGTATCTGCTACATTGCCGAACTCATTTATTAAGTCTAGTAAATGAGTCTTTGGGGTTTTCTATGTACAGTATCATGTCATCTGTGAATAATGACAGTTTTACTTCTTTTCCAATTTGGATGCCTTTTATTTCTTCTTCTTGTCTGATCGCAACGGCTAGTACTTCCAGTACTATGCTGAACAGGAGTGGTGAGAGGGGGCATTTTTAATCTTGAGTTTTAAGAGTTCTTTATATATTCTGGATATAAACCCCTTATATGTAACATGTGCAAATATTTTCTCCCATTATGAAGTTTGATTCTTTTAATGGTATCATTTGCAGTGTAAGAATTCTTAATGTTGCTGAGCTGGTGTGGTTCAGTGGTTGAGCATCAACCTATGAACCAAGAGATCACAGTACACTTTCTTTTTTATTTTATTTTATTTTTTAATTAAATCTTTATTGTTCAGATTATTACATTTGTTCCTCTTTTTTTTCCCCCCATAACTCCCCTCCTCCCAGTTCCCGCCCCACCCTCCGCCCTCACTCCCCACCCACTGTCCTCATCCATAGGTGCACGATTTTTGTCCAGTCTCTTCCCGCATCTCCCACACCCCCTTCCCCCCAGGAATAGTCAGTCCATTCCCTTTCTATGTCCCTGATTCTATTATAATCAACAGTTCATTCTGTTCATCAGATTATTTATTCACTTGATTCTTAGATTCACTTGTTGATAGATGCATATTTGTTGTTCATAATTTGTATCTTTACCTTTTTCTTCCTCTTCCTCTTCCTCTTCTTAAAGGATACCTTTCAGCATTTCATATAATCCTGGTTTGGTGGTGATGAACTCCTTTAGCTTTTCCTTATCTGTGAAGCTCTTTATCTGACCTTCAATTCTGAATGATAGCTTTGCTGGATAAAGTAATCTTGGTTGTAGGTTCTTGGTATTCATCACTTTGAATATTTCTTGCCACTCCCTTCTGGCCTGCAAAGTTTCTGTTGAGAAATCAGCTGACAGTCGTATGGGTATTCCCTTGTAGGTAACTGAGTTTCTTTCTCTTGCTGTTTTTAAGATTCTCTCTTTATCTTTTGCTCTTGGCATTTTAATTATGATGTGTCTTGGTGTGGTCCTCTTTGGATTCCTTTTGTTTGGGGTTCTCCGCGCTTCTTGGACCTGTAAGTCCATTTCTTTCACCAGGTGGGGGAAGTTTTCTGTCATTATTTCTTCAAATAGGTTTTCAATATCTTGCTCTCTCTCATCTTCTGGCACCCCTATAATTCTGATGTTGGTACGCTTGAAGCTGTCCCAGAGGCTCCTTACACTATCCTCGCATTTTTGGATTCTTTTTTCATTTTGCTTTTCCGGTTGGGTGTTTTTTGCTTCCTCGCATTTCAAATCATTGACTTGATTCTTGCGCTCCTCTGGTCTGCTGTCGGGAGTCTGTATAATATTCGTTATTTCAGTCCGTGTATGCTTAATTTCTAGTTGGTTCCCCAATATAAGATCGAGGGTCTCATTAGTTTTCTTGTAGATCTCATTAAGTTTATCGGCGGCTTCTAAACAGTTCTTGAGAGACCTTAAAAGTGTGGTTCTGAACTCTATATCTTCCATTGACAATTTTGTCCTGTTTCTTTGTCTCCGCATTTTGTTATGCTTCCTTGGTGCACCCCCTAGTGGTCTTTGTTCGCAGTCTTATAGTTAAATCTTGATTGTTGTAGCTAATTCCAGGGAGGGTTTGACCTCCAGGCCAAGTGGCTATGAGAATCAGCTGTGTCAGTAGTGAGAGAACTTCTGTCCTCTAGGGAGGTGCTAATCTAGCCTTTGCCTGAGGCTATCCGGCAAAAGCCTCTGTGCAGGGCTTGGGCGGGGCGGGTCGCACAGGATCAATAGGGTGGGCCGGAGAGAGCAGTTATGGCGGCTCTCAGTCCTGTCCCCAGGGGCTCTGCCTCTCTGAGTCCCAGCACCCGCTGCAAAGCTCGGAGAGAAAGCTGCACTTGCTCTGACCGAAGCCAGACAGTCCCGCTTCTCCCGTTTGAGTCTGGGTCCCTAGAGACTCGCCCGGATCTGGAGCTCAGAGTCTGCGACTCCCTCCCGATTGAAAACACCAACCGCGCCCTCCGCCGCCAGCCCGCTGCGTGCACTCCGCACCTCAGAATTTGACTTCAGCACTGCGCCTCCTCTGAGTGTCCGTATGTGTTTCTCTTTCCTCCTAGTTGTAGGACTTCCACTCAGCCAGCGTTCCTGTGGTTCTGGGTGATGTCCCTTCCGTTTTTTGGTTTCACTTTCGAAGTAGTTGTTCAAAGCAGCAAACTCCAGCGTTAACCTTTGCCGCCATCTTGGTTCTCTCTCCACAGTACGCTTTCTGCTCAGAACACATGCCTGGGTTGCAGCCAATCAATGATTCTCTCTCATTATTAATTTTTTTCTCTCTCTCCCTCTCTCTGCCTCTCTGAAATCAATAAAAATATATTAAAATATTTTTTAATGTTGATGATGTACAATTTATCTATACTTTTTCTTTGTTGCTTGTGTTTTTGTTCATGTATTCTAGAGATGACATTTAAGTATAATGAATAAAGAGCTCCCAGGTAGAGCAGGAATTCACTGGGAATCATATGAGGCAAGAAGGGCAAGGCCACACGGAGAATGAATGAAGCTTATTCACTTTCTAAGGTTGGCCAGTTTAGAAAGCTTTTATTTCCTTATTTTTTAGAAATTTATTTGATTTTTAAAATTAGTTGACAGTCAATATTATTAGTTTCAAGTGTGTAGTATAGTGGTTAGACATCTTACAAAGTGATCCCCCTGATAAGTCTAGTATCCCCTGACACCATGCATAGTTATTACGGTACTAGAGGCCTGGTGCATGAAATTTGTGCAAGGGTAGGGTCCCTAAGCCTGGCTGGCAATCAGGACCAATCAGGGTCTACTGGCTTCCAGCTGGGGCCTTCCTTCCCCAGCTGCTGGCTGCTGGCCAGGACCTTCCTTTGTTCCATGCTGCCCCCTGGTGGTCAGCGCACACCATAGTGAGCGATTGAACTCCTGGTCTCCCAAACTCCCAAGGGGACACTTTGCATATTAACCTTTTATATATAGAGAGAAGATTATTGACGATATTCCCTATGCTGTAGAAATATTTTATTTTTAGAAGGCTTCTATAGTCAAACTTATTTTAAATTCATGCAAGTATTTTTTTTTGCACATATACCTTCATTTGAGGAGAAAGGGAAGTGTTAGCAATACTACTTTATGTATTTAAAGTCATACTCTATCAAGTCAACTTTGAATTAAATAGGAATTCTCTGTATAGAATTTAAAGTTCCCCCTTTTTTAGTTTCATAATAATCTTATCTGTCAGTATGTTGATTTACCACTGCTCAAACTATCCTTGGTGTAAGCTCAGTGATAAGGCTTAGACCCCGTTTCTTGGCAACTGTAAGTTTCAATTGCTTCATGATTTGTAGAAGTGTGTCAAACCAGGCAAGGTCAAGGCTTGTGAAAATTAAATAGGAAAATTAGAATGAAAAAGAATCAAATAAACATTTAAAGGATTTTATTTAATAAATTTGAAGGTTACATATTTTGTTTGTGTCAATGATGCTATGAAGCAGGGCAGTTGAATGAAATTTGGCTTAGTTCAATGTGCTATTTAGTAACAGCTTTCAAATCAAAAATATTTCATCTTAATTTAAAAAGAAATCAGTGATTGCCTAAAAGTATGATAGTTATGATCCCTAGTTGCTGAAGGGACATGTGGAAATCTAAGCTATTGAAGACGAAGCATTAAGAAATTGTATGACTATGGACTGTATTAGTCTGGGCTCTCCAGAGAAATAGAACTGATAGGAGAGAGAGATAGAGAGATTATAAGGAAATGGCTCATGCAATTATGGAGGCTGAGAAACCTTAAATTTGGTAGTTAGCAAGCCAGAGACCCAGAAGAGCTGACAATATAGTTTCAGTGTATGTCTGAGGGACTGAGAACCAGGAGAGTGAAATAGTAAGTTCCATTATGAGCCTGGGTCCAAAGACAGGAGAAGACCACCATCCCAGCTTGAAGACAGATAAGGTGAGAGAATTCTATTGTTCTACTCAGGCCTTCAACAGATTGGACGAGACTCACCAACGTTAGGGAGGGGAATCTACTTCTCATCCAGAAATGGCCTCACAGACACCCAGAATAATGTTTAGCCAAATGTCTGGAAACTCTGTGACTCAGTCAAGTTGACACACAAAATCAACCATCATAAGGACATAGCTCCCTGTGCCTACTCTACAGTCTGTATTAAAATCCCGAGAAAATAAGTTCTTAAAGCTGTACTTGGTGTACCAGGGTGGTGATGTGATCCCATAAACTGAGATTTTAAAAATATCCTAAAGAAAAAAAAATATTTTAAAAAGGCAGGATAAATTTTCATCTGCTCTGGCTTTCCCTACTTTGCCAACATC
The DNA here is from genome assembly GCF_014108235.1 of Myotis myotis. NCBI lineage: Eukaryota > Metazoa > Chordata > Mammalia > Chiroptera > Vespertilionidae > Myotis > Myotis myotis. The sequence goes on from NW_023416335.1 coordinate 18,004,263, forward strand.
TCGGGCTATTCCTTATCATAGATTCACATAATTTGAGGAAGGTTGAAACAGTGCCCAGGATTTAGGATAGTATATGAATCTACTAATCCTTTCAATGGGCAATTGGACTCTCCCTTTGTACACATTTGGGAGACAAGCTTCTCATGACAGCAGTTGCTACTGGTCCTGAATTTAATTATTACAAACTCTTGCATTCGTAAGTGCAAATGCAGCTCTACTGGGCCTAGAATACTGCCTTCAATCTGCATCCAGGATTAAAAACCAGCAGCACTTTCAGAAGAGAAGGACTCTTCATATCACTAGAGTTGCCATTTTGGAAATGTCAGTGATTGCTGAGTGTGTCCCATGGAAGGCTTTGACTCTGGGATGTGAATGAGAAAAATGACATTAGCTTTATAGGCACCCTGGTATTGCATGCACACTCTTTCTGCCATCATGTCTGTATCTCAGGAATATTTTAAGCTCCTCTGGCAATTGATCACACTTTCTACTGACTATAAGATATTAACAGGTTATGTAAACAGAGAACTGGTGAAACTAATTAAAAACAGACAATATTTAGTCAAACAATTGTTTAGAGTCCAAGCGAGGGGTTTGGGGAGGCAGTGGACAGCAGGGAAGAGGCAACACAATATCAGGTAATCATTTTTTAATTTATTCCCCCCAGTGAACTTATTGAATGTGTGAGCAGGTTTCTATGAAACCAAAGCAGCCAGCTGACATGGTCAATTCCGTCAATTAGCACTGGCTTCTTTTCAGGCTAGATCTCAGAGGTGCGTATAAATTATGCAGGATTGGCCACAGGCTTTTGGACAGGTAAAACCTTTGCAAAAAATAGTCTCTTTGCCCTCTCAAAATGTGCTATATTTGCTACTCCTTAGGATATGGAGTTTTCTATATGGTAGGGATGGGATGGAGATGAAATTCTTTCTCATTTGAAAACCCCAATTAAAACAATTTGGAGCAAAAGACAATGGGCCCAGTGATTATGAATCCAGATGTTGGTTGGCCTCTTTTGACAAGACAGAAATTGGAATATGAGTCAAAGGGCTGAAACATATGCATACTTTTTTTGCATGTTTTTAAGTGAAGAATTAATGACTTGTGACTGTTCTCCAGCCCTATCAATCAGAGAGATGCCAATTCACCCTCCTTTGAAAGCTTGAAATTTTATGCTTATTATTATTAGTTCTACTTCTTTAATCAGACACTATAGTTATTTGAGTACTTGTCTTATTTCATTTTACTTCATATATCCTTTTTATATGCAGGAATGTTCATATTTATCTTCTTATATTTTCCAGCACAATGAATTATTAATACATTTGCAAAGGAATGAATGAATGAATACCCAACTCAATTTGAACTATACTAGTTTGCATGCATAACAAGAGAAGTGACTCAAATTCATAAAGCTATATAGTATATTATAAAATGGTGGTAGTTAAATTTAAATGTCAGATATAATTAAAAAAATAAAAAACAGAGTAAAGCTTTCCCCATGGTACACAGAGGGGCATAGCTATTCTCAAAAGTGTTGGACTTACAATTCATTACCTGTAGGCTGATATAATGTAAAGAAAAAACATCAAAATGTTAATACTTTTGTCCTAAATCAATTGGTTTGGCAAACACCTCCTTTATTGCATGTCTTAAATTTTGTCTTGTGAAACATGCCATGTATACAAAAAGGCCTATAAAATGTATATGTATGGTTTAAAGAGTTGTAATAGGATAGACATCCATATACACATCAACCAGGTATAAAATAAACTATTACCTTAGAGATCTTCTAGTGCTTTCCCTGTGGAGACATCCACATCCCTCCTTCCCCCTAACAGGTAACATTGGCTGTTGATTGAATCATTCCCTGGCTCTTCTTTATACCAGTGGTTGTCAACCAGTGGTCCACAGACCACTGGTGGTCTGTGAAGTCTGAAAGGTTGGCGACTGCTGGCTTAAGGAAACCTTTGGAGCAGCAGTCGCCAAGTGGTGGTCTGTGGACCACTGGTGGTCCGTGAGGTCCAAAAGGTTGGTGACTGCTGCTTTATGCTTTCAATTTCTTTTCTTTATACTTTTAATTAGTACATATCTATCACTAGGTGGTAAACAAGGTATTACTTAGTGTTCTCTAAATTGTACACAGTAATGTTCTTGTATGGAAAGATCTATATATATAAAAGCCTAAGTGAGCAAATGACGTACACTGACAACCAGGAGGCAGGCACTCAATGCAGGAGCTGCCCCCTGGTGGTCAGTGCACTCCCACAGGGGGAATGCCACTCAGCCAGAAGCCTGGCTCACGGCGGGTGAACACAGCTGTGGCAGGTGAGCCTCTCCTGATAGGGACTGAATGGGTGGGAGCCCACAGCAGGCACAGCAGGGCCAGGATAAGCAGGAGCTGCAGGCCACGCTGTGGGACCCCACCAGTGCATGAATCTGTGCACCAGGCCTCTAGTTTAATATAAAGATGTTAATTATTCCCAGGTTGAATTAAATTTGATTTTCTGATTGAACTAAATTTACATCGATTCAGTAAATGTTAATAAAGGACTCAGTATTTCTATGAAATGTGAAAATATGATATTCAAATTTATACAAAATAGTAAAGGGTCAAAAATAGCCAAGACACTCCTGAAAAAGGTTGTGTGGGGGGCATAGGAACTGTTCTCTAACAGATATCAAACTTTATTATAAAGCTAAAGCAATTAGAAAATGTGGCACTGGTGCAGAGATTGATAAGTAGACCCATGGACAGGGTAGGCCAGAAACAGAAACATGGTTGTATGGGAACTGAATATATAACAGAAACTGCATTGCAGACCATAAGAAAGAAAATTGAACTATGTAGCAAACCATTATCCATATGGACAAAAATAAAATTGGATCTCTGCTTCAAACCATGCACAACAATACATGCCTATTGAATTAAAGATAAATTTGATAGTTAAGAAAGTCAAAACTATAAAACATATGAGAAGAAACAATAAAAGGATATATCAGCTCTGGCTGTGAATAACTTCTTTTTCAAAATTAATAAAAAGCCCAAACATAAAGAAAAGAGTTGATAAATCCAACTACATTAAAAAGAAGAACTTCTGTTCATCAAAAGACACCATAGACAAACCATAAATGGAGAAAAGATATTTGCAACAAATGTAACTGACAAAGATTTATTATCCTGAACATATAAAGACTTTCTATGAACCATTATGCAAAAACAAAACAAACAAAAAAAACCCCTAAATTTAAAAATGGGCAAAGAACATGAATATAAATTTCAGAGAAAAGGGAACCTATAACCCATAAACACATGAAAAGATGCTCAGCCTGTTTAGTATTCAGTGAAATGCAAATTGAAATCACAATGAAACTTTATTTCGTATCTACCAGATTGGCAAAAGTTAAAAAAAAAAAATCTCTCGCTACCATTTGTGAGAATGTGGAGAAACAGGATAGGATCTCTCACCCACTTCTGCTGCAGTACAAATTGGTTCAAAAGAGTGAAACAACTATCTAATAAATTAAAAAAAAACAACTATATTGTTTTACTTTATTAATAGAAATAAAGAGATGAAAGGGAAGGTGTCAGTCCCTTGGAATTATCATTAGATGTGTTTAGAAGTCAAACACTACTGAGAAGGAAGAGGAAGATTGGGGTTCATTCATTCTTTGTTGGGAAAACTCTCAACAGCCTTTTTGAATCTTGGCATTTTTGCATGGGTCAATTTGTTTCTCAGGAAAACAGGTGAAATTTCACCAATCTTAGAAATTTTTGGTGCTAAAGCCAAACAAAGCACTAGCTTTACTATTCCTAATTAGAAGTTTATTCCAAAAATAAATTTACTTATTCTCCCTAAGCCTTAATTTTCTCATCTATGCAATAGGGATACTAACCATGCCTCCTTTCTAGAGGTTTAGTTGGAATAAAATGAAATGATGTTTGTAAAGCATTTAACACAATGCCCACTGCATTGTAAAAAACTCAATACATGTTTGTTGCTATTATTATTTTTGTTATTATTACCATGAAAGATGGTACTAGAAACTTGGTGAGTAGACTAATAATATCAGGCTATCATGTTCAAATCTCTCTCTATATAAAAGCCTAAGTGACCATTACGACTGAGAGACTAGAATGACTGGTCGACCAGTTGCTATGATGTGCACTGACCACCAGGTGGCAGACACTCAACTCAGGAGCTGCCCCCTGGTGGTCAGTGCGCTCCCACAGCCACTCTCCTGGGGTCCCTACTTCTGGCCAACTGGCTCTCGAGGGACCCCACCCATGCATGAATTTGTGCACCAGGCCTCTAGTTATACAATAAAAATAAATAAGAAAGCCAAGATGAAAGCCAACCAGATTGATGCTGGGTATAGTGCAGCCGTGGGCAAACTACGGCCTGCAGGCCGAATCCGGCCCGTTTGAAATGAATAAAACTAAAACAAAAAAGACCGTACCCTTTTATGTAATGATGTTTACTTTGAATTTATATTAGTTCACACAAACCCTCCATCCATGCTTTTGTTCCGGCCCTCGGGTCCAGTTTAAGAACCCATTGTGGCCCTCGAGTCAAAAAGTTTGCCCACCCCTGGTATAGTGGGTATATGAGGAAGATAGACATGAGCTGTAAGAAGAGGGGGACTGAGGAACACTTTCATCCAGAGTTCTAGAATTTACTTCAGCCTGTACCAAGTTCTCAGAAATCAGAGAAAAGGACTACCAAGGAGAACACAGCCTGCAGCATATTATGAGTGAAAGCTGAAATTTTCTCCAGGCCTCACTCTCATTTCAAGACTGCAGTGGAGCTAGGACTCAAGTCCAGGTTTCTTAACTGTGGAGTTCATTACTAAAATAAAAATGACAAAGAAAGTGGAGACTTAAGTACAAAGGGCAAATTCTGGTCTTTGTAATACTGCCAGAAAGACTCCTGAAATAGGAAAACTGACAGATGTGAAAAGAGCAAAATAGTCTTATAGTTTTTCCTCTCCTACCTTCATATCTTGTAATATTTCCCGAATATAAGATCAGTTGGGAGTTGTCAGATGAAATGTTACAAATCTAATTGATACCATAAGAAGGAAAGAGTAAATACTCTTTAATCCTCAAAATAGCCTTGTGAATTAATATTGTTATTAATGATAATGTCCTCATTATTCCTTAATTTAAGACCCCATCATTACCAGTAGTTTCCACAGGCCCATATGCTGTGCTCGCATACTCCCCATTGGTGTTCCCATTCAGTTCCTTGATGGTCATTATGCATTAGGAGAAGGAGAAAAATCTCACTGAACTCACTACCAGTATTAAAATCACTTTCCCTCTTATTCTTGTAATTTACTGTTTTTATTATTATGGAAATCATATCTTCTAAAAACTGTAGAAAATTCTTTCTTAAAAACAGTTTGTATTGCCCAGCCAGAATGGCTCAGTTTGTTGGGCATTGTCCTGTGCACTAAAAGTCTGCCAGTTCAATTCCTGGTCAGAGCACAGAGCACATACCTAGGTTGTAGGTTTGATCCCAACAGTCGAGGTACATATGGGAGGCAATCAATCAATGTTTCTCCTTTCCTCCCCTCCCTCCCCTCCCCTCCCTCCCCCTCCCCCTCCCCTCCCCTCCCCTCCCCTCCCCTCCCCTTCCCTTCCCCTCTCCTCTCCCTCTCCCTCTCCCTCTCCCTCTCCCTCTCCCCCTTTCTTTATGCATGCCCTCAGGTGAGGATTAAAAAAGAAAAGAAAAGAAAAAAACAAGTTTGTATTTAGAGATGTCAATTTGTATTTGGAACTTGATGGTGAGCTACATTTGAGTTAGGAAGTGAGAAGAGATGAACGTAAGACTGACTAGTGTCCTGAAACACAGATGTAATCATTTTGTGACTACGAAGTCTTGATCTCCAGACAAATCATTGTACTCTACCTATGGTATGAGAGCTTTACAGAGAATAACTGTAGGAAGATTGTAGGTACTACATTTCTTTACATTGTCTTTCTTAGAAGGCTGCCTCAAAACCTTGAGACGTGTTTAGGCTTTCCTTTGGGCTGTTCATATTATTGAATTCCTAACGTGTGAGAGAAAGAAAGTTTTAGAATCATAGAATGAAAATTGGGGAATATTGTTTAAATGAAAGAAAAGCTCTTCAATGTGTTTTTTGGTAGCTTATGCATTACTTTTTAAAATGCACTTTTGTGTCTGTTTTGTGTGTCTTAGTGCTATCCAAGAAGTCGTGATAAGCCATGCTTATACTAAACATTTCTAGGAACTGACCTAGAGTGGATCCTCAACTTATGCCACCTGTGCATGATTAAGATTTCAAACTATTTAACTACTAGAAGCCTGGTGCATGGATTCATGCACCAGTGGGGTCCGTTGACATGGCCTGCAGGGATTGGGCCACCTGCCACTCTTGCCTGCCACTCCTGCTCATCCTGGCCCCTCTGCACATGCCACGGGCTCGTGCCCACTTAGTCCAGATTGGGAGAGGCTCACACCGCCGCAGCAGTGCTCACCAGCACAAGCCCTGTGTCTGGTGCCCGTCGATCAGCTGAGCGTCACTCCCGCTATAGGAGCACACTGACCATCAAGGGGCAGCTCCTGTGTTGAACGTCTACCCCCTGATGGTCAGTGTGCGTCATAGCGATGAGTCAACCAGTCATTTGGTCATTCAGTCGCTTAGGCTTTTATATATATAAACTAGGGGTCCAGTGCACAAATTCGTGCACCTTGAATGGAACTGTGGTCCACAAGGCTGCAGTGGGCACAGGAGGAGTGGGTCTCGGCCCATCCTCCATGCCCCCTCCCAGCCCCTCCTGCCACGGCCACCTGCCCCCTGTCTGCAGGCAGCCCTGCTCCCGCCGCCGCCGCTCCCACACGCAGATGGCTGGCACCATTCACACCTGCTGATAGCTGGCACCATCAGTGGGTGCGAGCAGCGGCTGCTGCCCCGATTGCCCCTCAGGAAGCAGGGGGAGGTGGAGAAACCCTCAGAGGTGATCGGGGCCAGCAGCCACTGCTCACATCCACTGACTGTGCTGAGCGATTGGGGTTGGCACTGGGCACTGGCAGTGGGTGTGAGCAGCAGCTCCGGTGCCGGCAGCGGGTGTGAGTGGGGCTGGTGCTGGCAGCAGGTGCAAGTGCCGGGCGGGACTGCAGCACACAGGAGCAAAGAATTTTCAGTAATACCAGGGGCTTGCCTTGATGACAGCAACTGGCACCCACGCTAACCTGCTCCACCATCCCATCGCGGCCGATGCCCACCATGTTCCACACACACCCCCTGGTCATCAGCACTCATCATAGTGACTGGTTGTTCAGTAGTTCTGCCATTTGGTCTATTTGCATATTAGCCTTTTATTATATAGGACTAGAGGCCTGGTACACAAAAATTTGTGCACTTGGGGGGGGGGTCCCTCAGGGGCCTGCGGGCTGGGGGCAGCCCCTGAGTTGAGTGTCTTCCCCCTGGTGGTCAGTGTGCATCATAACAACTGGTCGTTCTGTCACAAGGGTTGCATAGGCTTTTATATATATAGACTAGAGGCCCAGTGCATGGATTTGTGCACCAGTGGTGTCCCTTGACCTGGCCTATGGGGATCGGGCTGAAACTTGCTCTCTGACATCCCCTGAGGGGTCCCAGATTGTGAGAGGGCCCAGGCCAGGCTGAGGGACCCCAATGGTGCACCAATCCATGCACCAGGTCTCTATTATGCATATAAGATCTTTGGTTAATCTCTTCCCTCCCTCCTCCCTCCCCTTTTCCCTCTGAGATTTGTCAGTTTGTTCCATGTTTCCATACCTGTAGTTTCTGCTCCTTCATTGAGCATCTGCCCCTTGGTGGTCAGAGCACATCATAGCTACCAGCCAGTCAGCCAGTCGGCTGGTTGGTTAGGCTTTTATATGTATCGATAATATCATCAATACACTGGACAAGCATGATAGTCTATGAAATAGTCAGACAATCAAAGTCCCTGTGAACAAAATTATGGCAAAAGTTTGGATAGTTGATGTGGTCCTGAAGCAAGAGAGTGAAACTATATTCCTGACCAAAAAGTGAAAGTAAACTACTTTGGTGATTTTTGCTTCATGCTTTAGAAAATAAAGCATTTCCAGATCTATGCTGCATACCAGGTGCTTCAGTATATGTTGATTTGTTCCAGTAAAGAGACCACATCTGGAACAGCAGATTAATTTTATAATTAAGTTTATGATAATTTACTGCCCTTCTTCAAGTCCCATCTGCCTTTTGCAAAAGTCACACAGAGAGTTAAATGGGAATGCTGAGCATCATCACCCCTGAAGCTTTTAAGTTCCTAATAGTGGCACAAATATCTGAAGCTTCCCAGGGATATGGTATTGGTTCTGGTTTACTATTTTGAAAGGGAGATGGGGCTCTATGGGCCTCCTTTAAGTGCTTCCTACATACTAGTCACATCATAGGCCAGGGAATCAATGTAGGTGCTTTGCCAGTTGCTGAGCATACCTATTTCCACTACATGTTTTTTTTAGAGGAAATAGCCATAGGGTAAATTATCAGATGAACTGAACTTACTATGAAATGGACTGGGGCCAACATTTATTATCAAACCCACATAAGCTCTGGTAGATCTCAGGATATTTTAAGATGATAAAAAGGAGCTCAGAGCCAGACTCCAACAATTCCTGAAAGGTCCGCATGTTTCTTTTACTCTTGGGCAAGTCATTCTAGAAAGTGGTGGCAGGTCTCTTTGAGGAAGACCAGGCAGATTATTTACAGAACATAAATGCCACAATATGGCATGAGCCTTCCTCAATGGTACAGAGTCCTTCCTTTATTCCTGGGCCTCTTTGAAGTGATCGGCTCTGGAATTAGATGAGACCCCAATTCAGGCCTCTAGTTGCCTGCTCTAGAGATTTTCTCCAGTTATAGAAATCAATCAGGTTTCTCTAAGGAGTGTGGGCTACTAATTTTGGCCCTAGAGATCTCATTAGCAGTTATCCACTGTCAAAAATATTTGTGTCAAACCCTTGGGGATACTTTATCCCCAAACCTAGGTCTATATATATGTAGAATTATTATGAGAAATTGTCTCATGTGATTAGGAAGGTCAAGAAGTCCCATGACCTGTTATCTGCAAGCTAAATTTCTAACAGGCAGGCAGAAAGGAACAAATCCTCCATTCCACTGCCTTTTATTCTATTCAGACCCTCGGTGGATTGGATAATGGAGACCCACATTGGGCAGGACAATCTACTTTACTGAGTCCATTGATTCAAATGGTAATCTCATATGGAAACACCCTCAAAGACACACTCAGAAATCATGTTTAATGTGGGTACCTCAAGACCCAGTTAAATTGACACACAAAATTAACCATCACATCACCTGTGATAAGTCCATTCTATCTCCTTCCTCTATCATATCCAGGAATTTTTTTTTTTTTTTTACAGAATCTAATTTTTATTTAAAGCATGAATTTTATCATTGGTAACACATAATGGTTTTCTTTGAAATGAGGCTCACTTTATTCATTTAGAGAAAACATCTGCAAGTCAACAATAGCTTGTCAATCACTCTTAAGTAAAAAGAGTGTTTCATTAAAAAAAAAAGCAGTCCCACTTGTAACTCAATCAATGAATTAATTGCAGGAGTGCTTTTCCTCTTTTTTTTTGTGTGATTAGTCACTATGCTTTCATTATTTTCAATTTGTAACAATGAAATTGGGGGTCACCACAACATGAGGAACTGTAGTAAATGGTCGCAGCTTTAGGAAGGTTGAGACCACTGGTCTAAGGTTTATTTCTACCTCAGTTTCTGTTTCCTACCCAGCCTGGCCCTGGTCTGGGCTTGGGCAGGAAGCAACCAACTGATGTGTTTCTCCCACATCGGTATTTCTATCTTTCCCTCTCTCTTCCACTCTTTCTAAACATCAATGGGAAAATATCCTCGGGTGAGGATTAAAAAAAACAAAGGTGGGTAACCTGGCCAGAAGGTCAAATCTGCAAGCTGCTCCTCCCAGGGGGTCCGGAATGAATGTCCTTGAGCATCTCCAGGAAGGCCTGCGGGGATGGTGCCTCCACATTCTGGAAGGTGTTCTGGACTCTGCCGAACAGGACGAAGTATTTCAGCTCCAGCCAGATGAACCCGAAGTGGTTCTCATCGAACAGGATGAAGACTCCGGGGAAGCTCCCGGGGTAGGCGAAGCCATGTAAGGTAACAGTAACAGTGTCCACGCCATAGAAACACATCCTGCAGGTTCGGGGGTAGTTCTGGTCTCCTGTGCGCGTGCCCACAGGCAGAACAAACGGGACAGGCTGCTCCTCCGAAGCTGCAGCCCCGGACTCCCCGACGCTGGGCTGGGCAGGGCTCTGCCAGCCATGGCCCTGGCTGTCCTCAGTCCCGTCTTCTTGCTGCTGCAGCTGCTCCAGGATCATCTGCTCGTCAGTCTCCTGGAACACGCGGTAGAGCTCGTAGAAGTTGCGGAAGAACTCGCCATCTGGCAGCTGGATGCGGCGCATGAGGTGGATCTCTAACATCCCGATGGAGTCTCCCGTGATCTTCGTGACCCTGGCATACTTTCCATGGAAGCTGAGCATGGCAATCTTTAGGCCGAAGGCATCATAGTTGCCTTGGAAGAGGCCTGGCCTGATGAGGTCTTCCGGGAGGCGCGGCGGGAGGTAGAGGCGGCGGTAGGCCAGGCAGTCATACTGATACCTGTCCTCCCCCAGCGTCAGCACCAGCGCCCGTTCTTCCCTAAGTCTCGCTGTTAAATCCTTTCGGTGGTCTGTCTTGTTGCACTGGAGGGTGAGCCTGTCCTTCTGAATCTGCACGTGGCGGTTGTGGGGCCTGATGTGGCGGCCTTCCATGCACTCCACCGCGGCTGATTTCCTCTCCCTCAGGCGAATTCTGAACGAGGGCTCGAATTGCAGTGGGCCATCCACATGGGTGTTAACGGAAGGCCCGTACGTCCAACCAGTAATGCCTAAGCCGTCCACCACGACATTCAGCAGTGATCTATAGTCCTCAGTATCTAGCTGCCACAATCCCAAAATGTGTCTGTATGGGTGGAGCAGCTTCGCATAGACTTCTCGATAAGACATAGCTATCGTCTCCAGGTTCTGCAAGTTTTCACGAACGCCATACTCCTCCCGGCAGCGCCGTCTCCAGATGCTGTCGGTGTGCAGGATGCGGTGGAATCGGGTGCAGCCCTGGGCCAGGCTGGGCAGATCAGTGCCAGGGAGCCAGGCGAAGATCTCCACCAGCAGCTCAGGAGGCAGGTCTTGCAGCGAGCAGTACGGGGGGGGGGGGGGGGGGGGGGGGGGGGCCCAGTGGCTCACCCTCCCCAATTACCTGAAGTGGACACTCTTGGTGCACCTCTTTTTGGGCTTTGTGCACAGTCTTGGAGTTAAGCCTTGATTGTTTTAGGTATCACTGGGAGGAATTGACCTCCAGGCCAATTGGCAGTGAGAATCAGCTGTGTCTATGGTGGGAGAACTTCTGTGCTGAAGACACCCTTCTGGGGCAAGACTTGCTTCAGTGGGGCTTTGGTGCTCACTGAGTCTGCCCCCTGAGTGTGTCCCTTATGGATCTGAGGGGTTGTAATCTGGATGGTCCCACTCTGACCACTAGGTACACTGGCTCTTGGATTTAAGGAGGTGCTAATTTAGCCTCTTCCTGAGGCTACCCAGCAGGAGCTATGAAGAGATCTGCAGATTCCCCTTCCTTGTTTGGGGTTTGGAGGTGCCCAGATGAGGCCCAGCTGTGAAGCAATGCAAGCTGCTATGGGGCCTTGGGCCTTCTCTTGGAAGTTCTGGGTTTGTCTGGCCCAGCTGCAGTTTGTTAGGTAATTATTAGATTGCAAAGGGCCAGGGCATTCATATGCAAAAGCCTCTGCCGCAGCTTGGGTGGGGTGGGGTCTCAGGGAATCAACAGGGCGGAGCAAGCAGCTATGGCTGATCCTCAGCCCTGCCCTAAGGGGCCCCACGTCTCAGTGTCCCGGTAATCGGTAATCCGTGCAAGCACCTTTGAGAGAAAGCCGCCCTTGAGTTCCGAGTTCTGCCCGCTGCCAGACAGTCCAGTTTCTCCCTGTATGAGTCTAGGTCCCCAGAGACTCACCCGGAACTGGAGTTCAGAGCAGTCGGGGGCTTGAGACTCCCTCCCGATTCAAAAAGACAGCCGTGTCCTCAGTTGCTAGCCTTTGCCCCGTGCGCCTCCGTACCTCTGCACTTTACTTCCGCACCTCCTCTGGGTCTCAGTGTGCTTTTCTCTTTCCTTCTAGTTGTAGAATTTCCACTCAGCCAGCCTTCCTGTGGTTCTGGATGATGTCTGTTTTGTCTTTTAGTTGTATTTTTGAATTTGTTGTGGGAGGCAGCAATTTCTGGTGTTTACCTATGCCGCCATCTTGGTTTTTCCCATATCCCGGAATTTATAGCATGTAGTCCACACTGAATCTATATTTCAATCAACTGAAACATGTGTGTAATAAGAGTAGAGAATAAGAAAGATTGTCACCTATTTTTTAGGTAACTCCCACAGGCAATGTTCTGTTAAGGTATTTGAGCAAGGCATGACCAACCTCATCTGAGAGCCAGAGATCACTGCTTCTACTAGTAACAGGACTCTCCAACCTTTGCAAGTAAAAAAAAAAATGAAGTCATTACTAGTAAATCCTGCCAAATATCTTTATTCACATTCTCAGTGTTCTAGTTTTTCCAAGTCTTTCGTATAAAAGATATGTTGATCCTGGAATTTAAACCATGAAATGTTTGGCATATCCATGTTGAATCAGAGTGTGAGTTTGATTTTAGCTGATGCCAGGAGACATGATACACATTTAGGGTATAGAAACTACGTGTTTTTTTTTTTTTAAACAACAACTGAGAATTAAACATTTTGATCGCATCATATCCTCCCTTCTTCCCTTACTCCTTCCCTCCTTTCTGTTATTCATTTTCCCTGCTCAGTCCCTGTACTTCCCATGCTATTCATTATGGTCTATAGGAGCTACTTCTCAGTCCTTTAAAGTCTTGGCTTCACTAGGCTCTTAATTCAGGAGAATGCAGGTAATAGTTTAAGTAATTGCTTTTGTCATTGCGTGCCATGGAATGTCAATATCTCATCCTCTGAGACTAAACAAATATTTACTAGTTTTAGGACCCTACCAGTTTAGGTAACTGATTCTAGATTTTCATTTCCTTGAGGCCTTGTTGCCTGCAACCTTTTCTGTTATAAATTACTTTATAAATCAGGCTTCTTAGTGTAGAAAACAGAATCCATCCTAGCTAGTTTAAGCACAATGTGATTTAATCAATATATTAGCTTGCAGAATCTCCTGGATCGGCAGAAAATGAGGCTTAAATATTGCACAATTAGGAGATATTTGGGGTAATTAAATGAGTCTGGGTGGCCCAACTTTCAACTTCCACACCAATATTACTCATTCTCTATTGCTGCTTTATTCTTCTTGTTCTTTATCACATTAAACATGTTACATATGGCCCAGCCAGCATGGCTCAGTGGTTGAGCATCAACCTGTGAACCAGAAGGTCGTGGTTTGATTCCTGGTCAAGGCATATGCCCGGGTTGCTGGCTCAATCCCCAGTGTGGGGTGTGCAGGAGGCAGTCAGTCAATAATTCTCTCTCATTATTGATGTTTGTATCTCTCTGTCCATATCCCTTCCTCTCTGAAATCAATAAAAATATATTTAAAAATATTATATATGTATATATGATATACATATTAAATTATTTTGTTTATTGCCCAATTCCACCTACTACAGTGAGAGTGGAAAAATTTATGTTTTCTTTGTTGCTGCATACTCAGTGCCTAGAAAAATGCTTGACTCACAGTAGGTATTCAATAAATATTTGTTGAAATAATGAATAAATAATCCTTGTCTTTTTATCAAGTGGAAGAGAGAGAGAGAGAGACATTAAACATATGCAATCTTCCAAATAGAATGTAAATTTCAGTCTGTTGTAAGTTGTACTGAACTGTTATATTGTCAACTTGATTGAGCTAGAAATTACTTTGCCTAGAATCCCTTTCTCTGTGGGTTGTGGGCCCACAGAGGTAGAAGCTACAGGGGAGCAACAGCCATAGGCCTCCCCATAAGCTCCTCCTGCAGTCTCACTTTGGCAGGTTAACTTACTCAATTTCTTGGGTTACCTGGGAATCTCTGATTTTCTCACTTATGTTTGCACTTTCAGGGAACTTGTTAAGGACTCTATTCTGATCCTCCAATTCCCCACTTACAGGTCTTCACTTGCCCTGCTCCTCCTATAATTTTTGTAAAATCAAATTCTTATTCCAAATTCTATTATCCAATAATACAGTGACTGTGTCTCTATGAGTAATTCCTGACTAACACTTACATGCTGTAAAAGCATTGTATGGAAGCTGATTATGAGGAGACATATCCAAGTTAGGAATACATGGAGGGAATGATGATGGGCTGTAAATTGATGAAAGAGTAAGATGGTAAATAAGCAAATGGACAATAGAAGCATCCAAGGTAGAGAAAACAGGATATCAATAGTAGAAGGAAAAAATGGTCAATGAGAGGGAGGGACTTAAAGAAACTTAATGTGATGGGAGCAAAGAGTTGGAATGGAATCATGAGGTGGAAAGCAGCTAGAAAGCCCAATAGGGATCAAAGTATGCAAGGTTTTGAAGACTATGACAATACATATGTGTGTGGCACATGATCATATTTGTATTTTAAAATTGTTACCCCATCTTCAGTGCAGATAATTGTAGGTGGCAAGAATGAGTGCAGGTAGAGCAGTTAGGTAGCTAGTGTACTGTTCTAGGGAATACATGATGATAACTTGGAATGGTAGAGATGAAGAGAAGTACAAATGGGCAGATCATGAGTTTGATTTTGGATGCATTAAGTTTGGGGTATCTTGAGACATCCAATAGGATGTCTCTTTAAGAAGTAGGGGGTCTAGAGCATAGCTTGGAAATCTGAGCTAGAGATATAACTTTAGGAGGCATTTCCATATGTACAGTCCAGTTGAAATGATCACACTTTTATTTGTGTAAATAAATCCATTAAGTCAGAAGCTAAAGAAACAAAAATAAAACAGGAGTGCAGTGGTTCTAATAGTGTAGAATTTTCTAGCTGCCATTCCATTCAATAACTACATGCCCTGTATTGAGTGAGATTTGGGAGATATGTACCAAAGCCCAGAGTGAGTTTTTCACTGAGTTGAATGTGATTCTAATATTTAAAAATACTACACATAGTTTACACACAATATAACACCTAAATATAAGACAACTCCTAGAGATCAACTAAAAAAATCATCAATCTTTCAAATCCTGGATGAAAAAAATTACTGAATTTATTAAGAGATGGCATCTCAAATATGGAAATGTGAAGAGATTTTCTTGGGTAATTTTGACTATTTGTCTTTTTTTTTTGTCTGACAGGCTGATATTATATACTAATCTTCATGTAAGAGGGAAGTCCACTGTAACTGTGTGGATGAGACAATTTAGGAAAAGAGAATATTAAGACAAAAAAGAAGAGCCTCTATGACAAATCCTGGAGAAACTCCAAAATGTATTGTTCAGACATGGGAGAATAAATCTAAAAAGTAGGCAGAGTAAAAATGACCAGGAGTAGAAACTTAAGCTTCTGTAAGTTTGACATATTAGATATTCTGGGGAGGAAGTCTCTTCAAATTAATAAAAAGGGGAGCTTTAATTTAAAAAGATTTTATTGCATAGTTGGGCTCTCATGAAGTAGAAAGATCTCCAAGGGGCAAGGGAAAAAAAGGAGGATATAATATCAACAGAATCTAAAATGGTGTACAATGAGCACATTTGAAGAGTTTCTATGAAGGGCTTTTTGCAAAACCTGTAGAACTGTCCTCTGTGGACCTGTTTCTCTGTGGACAGGTAAGTCAACCTGTACTACTGTAAAAAAGTGCTTTGGGCAGGTGACAAAACCAGGGAGTTGAACTCAAGACTCCCAGACTTAACCTGTGAGATTGGAAATGAACCGGAGCCATCCCAGATGGGTAGCAGCTCTGACTTCAGAGAGAAGCAAAACCAAATAATCTCTGGAGGAATGTATTCTCAATGTAGACTCCCAGGTTTTCCAGTTTCAAATCAACCAATATGAGCTCACATATCATCCCCAGGGAGAGAAACAATGGATTTAGTTTCTCAACGGTTTCAGATTTCAGATGATGAAACTATTAACTATGGATATAAGGTAATTGTGTGTATTAGTTTTCCATTGCTGCTGTAACATAGAACCACAGACTTTGTTAAAAACACACGAATTTATTTTCTAATAGTTCCTGACTTCAAAAATGTAAAGTCAAAAGTTTTGGCCGGAATGTGTTCCTTTTGGAGGCTTCAGAGGATGGTGTGTTACTTTGCCTTTTCCAGCTTCTACAGACTGCCTATGTTCCTTGGCTCTTAGGTTCTCCCTTTATCTTTAAAGTGCATCACTGCAATTTATGGTTCCTTTATCTGACCTTTCCTCTGGATTTTCTCTTAAAAAGATCATTGTGATTTTATAGACCCACCCAAGTAATCCAGGATAATCTCTCCATCTCAAGATCCTTAATCGCCTCTAGAAAGTCCTTTTTGCCATGTAAAATAGTATAGTCATATTTTGGGGGGATTAGAATGAAGACTCATGGGGGAAGGGTGCATTATCCTGTTTATCACACTATGCATAAATGTTTAAATAACTTTAAAATAATGGAGTCACAAAAAGATATGACAATATCTGAGAGTAATTGTGTAGATCTGAAAAGAAAATTATTGAAAAGAAAGAAAAAAACCAGATTGCAACCCTCTCCCCAACAAAGCGAGATAGTAGTCAAATAGTTAATGGAGCAGTCAAATAGGATGAAAACCAAATCGGTGAATTTTGTGATGTAACCACTGTTACATTTAGGGAGGGGAAATGATAAGGTTGGGTTTACAAGGGAGTAGAAAGTAAGAATGGAGATGTATGGCATGGGCTAGTGCCAACTGTTCCTGGGCTCAGATGATATTGCAACAATAGATTTCAGATCTTTCCCACGAATATTGTGGCATGGCTAAGTCAGGCATGAACTGACAGCATGGACCCTAAGATCTAAATATCATGAGGCTTACATGTAGATTAGATTTTAATTCAGGGCTTTCTCTGGAGTTGGCTCCATAAACTATGCATTGGTTTTACAGGGCTAAAATATTTGGCTTGATTCACTGTAGCTCCTTTAATGTCAAACCTCATAGTCCAACAAATTATCCTTGGTGATCCAGACCACCTAAGTATTTTCCATCCAATTCTGGTATCTATTAATACAGAGATTTAGTCTTATACCACAGCAGATGTTTCTGCCACTGAGGGACTCTAACTTTATTAACACTTTAGTAATAATGAGTAATATCTGATTATAGAATTAGATGGTCCAGTCCATTAAAATAGGATTTGAGCCCAATTTCCTGGCTCTAGCTGCTTGTGTTTGGGATCTGAGATTTGGCAAGAAGGAGAGTTTCCTTTCTGCAGGCTGTTTCCAGGAAATGACTTTCATATGAAATACATTCATAACAGTTCTTGGTGCCACATCTTGTGTTGTGTTGAAAGATCTTGGTTGTACAGAACAGCCACAGAGCTACAGCACTGTTTCAGATTAGATTGCAAGGAAGGTCATGGCAGGGTTAATGAGGTAACCTCAAAAATTTAGCCATGGAAAACCTCTCCTCCTGGGGTTAGTATTAAAATTTTTACAAGTAATCTGTTTCAGTATGAAGGTGTTTGGTTCAGTTTATGAAGTCTAATCCTTTGGGTGAAATTCAAGTAACTTAATAGGCAATAGAACTTCTCTTGGTCCTTAGGGAACAACCAAGAAGGGAGAGAGGCACAAAGCAATTCATGTGCATCTTTTGAGGAAAAACTCAGGCAGAGAGCCATCCAATAAGAAGCCTACCTGCTCCTCCTGGAGCTCTCTCCCTATCCCCACCTACCCCCCATTGATTGCTTGATTTTCTCAGGATTTCCTAGTTTCTTCTTTCCTAGAAAGCAGGAATCTCATTAGCCTGTTTTCCTTATCCCCAGAGGTTCTTTTTCTCAGTAATAACTCATCCCACACTCTAGGATAAGGACACTGGACAGAGAGAAGATTGGAGCAGGACACCTGCAAATCTCACACCAATCTAAGCAGAGTCACAGGAGTTGGTTCAGGGTCACAGGGAGAACATGCAAACAGGAAATGTTGGCTGGCAAGGGACATGAATCTACCCTGAAGTATCTTCTTCACATTTCTCTTGTTGATTCTTTTTCTCATTTTTGTTCATGGCAGGAAGTATGTGTACCTTGTGTTAAGGAAGCTATCAATTGCTTTTAATAACCCAGGATTGTAGTTCATTTGTTAAGCTTGTCTTCAAGGTAAAGTGTGCCCTACAAAACACATAATAGAAAGGTTTCTGGCCCTAGCTGGTTTCACTCAGAGCATAGAGCATTGGCTGGTGGACCGAAGGGTTCTGGGTTCCATTCTGGTCAAGGCTCCTTCCCAGCCCAGGCCCCGGTTGGGGCTCATGTGGGAGGCAACCAATAGATGTGTTTCTCTCACATTGATGTTTCTCTCTGTCTTTCCTTCTCTCTTTCACTTTCTCTGAAAATCAATGGAAAAATATCCTCAAGTGAGGGTTTAAAAAAAAAGGTTTCTGATTGCTGGTATTCAGACATCTTAGTCTTTATATGAAGGGACAATATCTAGTATCTTTGGGCCACATCATATAGCTGTGGCCCAAAGATAGAGTAATGATTTCCAATGAATCACACTTTCCAGTATCCCAGGAATACTATGTATTCCTCCCCCACATGATTCTGAACTTGGACACTGGCTTGTTTTTGGCCAATAGGACATCACAACTATGGCCCAAGAAAGGCCTTGTCCAGCACTTGCATATGGGAACTTGCCTTTTGAAATGTTGCCTGAGCTGATGCCATCTCAAAGCCCAGAATGAAAGGTCATGGAGAGAGACTGAATCAGCTGAGCCCGGTCACTGGCTGTCCTGCTGGCTACCTGAGTAGCCCATGGAGAAAGCATTAGAAGATCCACCAGGATCTTGAAAAATAATGTCACTTTTTTTAAAAAAAAATGTAGTAAACTTTGGGGTGCTTTGTTGCACAACAATAAATAACTAACACAGGCCAGGATCTTATAGTTTTCATATTACATTTATTTTCTTGCATATGTTTGAGGGTAATTGTGTTTATGATATTTTACAACAAATTTCTATGTCTGAACCTTTAAATATCCCTGTACACATACATTAAAATATGACTCTATAAGGAAGAGGAGATGATGGTTGCTGGTGGCTGGGGTTCGGGGAAATAAGGAAATGTTGGTCGAAGAGTACATGCTTTCAGTTGTAAGTTCTGGGAATCTTATGTACAGCATGGTGACTGTAGTTAACAGTACTTGTATTATGTACTTGAAAGTTGCTGAAAGAGTAGATATTTAAAAAATATTTTTTATTTTTTCAAAGAGGAAGGAAGAGGGAGAGGGAAATAGAAACATCAATGATGAGAGAGAATCATTGATTGGCTACTTCTTACATACCCCCTACTTGGGATTGAGCCCATACCCTGGGCATGTTCCCTGAACAAGGATCGAACCGTGACCTCCTGGTTCATAGGGTAACTCTCAACCATTGAGCCACACCAGCTGGGCAAGAGTAGATCTGAAATGTATTTGCCACACACACATGGAAAATTATGTGAGGTGATCAAGGTATTAAGTAACCTCATTGTGTAATATATATATACTAGAGGCCTAGTGCACAAAAATTTGTGCACTTGGGGGCGGGGGGAGGGGTCCCTCAGCCCGGCCTGTGCCCTCTCGCAGTCTGGGACCCCTCGGGAGATAACGACCTGCTGGCTTAGGCCTACTCCCGGGTGGCAGAGGGCAGGCCCAATCCCTAGGTGCAGCCCCTGGTCGGGCTCAGAGCAGGGCCGATTGGGGAGTTGGGGCACCGCCCCCTGTCACACTCAAGGCAGGGTCTATGGGGAGGTTGTGGCGCCACTCCCTGTCACGCACAGAGCAGGGCCCATCAGGGGTCTGGGGAGCTCCCCCCTGTCACGCACAGAGCAGGGCCGATAGGGGAGTTGGGGCACCATCCCCTGTCACACACAGAGCAGGGCGGATCAGGGGGTTGGGGCACCGCCACTGTCACACTCAGGGCAGGGCCGATGGGGAGGTTATGGCTCTACCCTGTCACACACAGAGCAGGGCCTGTGGGGGGGAGGGTTGGGGCGCCGCACCCTGTCACACACAGAGCCACAGGGTGATCAGGGGGTTGGGGCGCCGCCCCCTGTCACGCTGATCCCAGTGCTGGGAGGCATATTATCCTTTTACTGTATAGGATAGAGGCCTGGTGCACGGGTGGGGGCCAGTTGGTTTGCCCTGAAGGGTGTCCTGGATCAGTGTGGGGGTCCCCACTGGGGTGCCTGGCCAGCCTGGGTGAGGGAATGATGGCTGTTTGCAGCTGGTCACACACCCTTCAGGGTGGGGGTCCCCACTAGGTTGCTTGGCCAGTCTGGGTGAGGGGCTGAGGGCTGTTTTCAGGCTGGCGGTTGACTGAAGCTCCGAACTGCTCCTTTTTATCTTTTTTCTTTTTTTATTCTGGGCCAGCTTTAGCTCTGGCTCCAGCTCTGAGGCCTCTGCTGCTGAAAGCAGGTATCTGGTTTGTTTGGGTTCTATAATCGAAACACTGTATCAACTCCAGCTCTGAGATCTCAGCTGGCTGAAAGCAGGTTTCTGGGGTTTTGTTTAGCTTCTATATTTGTAACAATGTTTCAAACTGAAAGCTCAGAGGCCGGCAGCGGCAGGCGGGGAACGTTGGAGTCCTCCGTCACTGAAGCAAGCAAGCCTCATGTTAACTTCAAGCTGCCTGGCTGCTGGCCACCATCTTGGCTGGCAGTTAATTTGCATATCACCCTGATTAGCCAGTGGGAAGGGTAGCGGACATATGGCTAATTACCATGTTTCTCTTTTATTAGATAGGATATGTATATAAAGTCATCACATTGTACCTTAAACTTACACAATGTTATGTCAATTATATCTTAATAAATCTGGAAAAAATATAAAAAGTGACAATATAGAAATGGGACTGTTTTCCATAAGGCATACCCAAAATCTGTCTTATCACTCAGCACTGCATATGCATATCCTATATAATACAAGCCTAATATGCTAAGTGTCTGACAGCCCATTCGATCGTTTGGTGGTCATGATGTGCACTGACCACCAGGGGGCAGATGCTCCGACTGATAGGTTAGCTCGGGGCTGGGCAAGACAGGCAAGACACGACCTGGAGCCCTCCTGCAGTCTCTCCCCAGCCCAATTGTGCACCAGTGGGGTCACTTGGCCTGGCCGGTGGGGATACGGCCGAAACCTGCTCTCCGACATTCCCTGAGGGGTCCTGGATTGCGAGAGGGTGCAGGCTAGGCCGAGGGACTGCTCCAGTGCACAAATCTATACACTGGGCCTGTAGTATTGTATAATTAAAGGTGGCACAAGATCATAAAGTTTGGGTGGAAGAATGTGTGTAATTAATTGGGAAAGTAGAAAAGAAATATCAGCGTGTGTGAATAAGCATGAATGCATGTGTGTCTGAATACACATTCAGAGAGGAGGAGGGGTACAGATATCAGGGAAATAATTAGAGGAAACTAGTTAAATAGAAATGGTTCTTGGGGGGGTTATGATCTACTAAATAGCACAGGTGGTAGAAACATGTTAACATCTGAGTTCAAGACCTAATGAGTAAAACAATCTACATGTGGCATCTAAGCATTGGCTCATAATTAAAAGTTAGATTAATGAAAACATTGGTATTCCTGGGGATTCATCCCTGGGATTTTTTTATTTAGTCTTTATATTGTTTGAAATTGTTTGCAAATTAAATGTTTAATGCTGGAGCCGCAAAGAAAAAAGAAATGTTGTAAATGCAAATAATCTTATTTTGTCACTAAATTGCCTACATATACACTGTCCTATGATACCCTGTTGTTGTTTTTTAACTACATAGAATAGATAAACAATAGATTTTTTAATGACTAGGAAAAGAAAATATATTAAAGAATATTCACAATTAGAATTATGTTTATAAAGCAATGCTCAGCTTTATTCAAAACATTCTAATATGTGTGTGTGTGTGTGTGTGTGTGTGCATGTATATGTAATGTGTGTTTTTCAAAACACGTTTTTAGTAGCTAAAAAGGTCTCCAAGTCATTGGGACTTCATAGTAGTCTGTCTTTGAGTTAGCCAGCTCCTTTTCTGAAAAGTTTCCTTCCGTGTATGCATGTAATACCCACTTGCAATGAAACAAAATGTATCCTCTGGCAATAACCACTTCCCACAGATCTGCAATGTAGTGAGTACACTATGCATAAATATACACCCAATTATTTCTGATTTGTAATAGCAATTTAAATGTACACACACACACACACACACACACACACACACAGATACATCATACATATTAAGACACCACCTAGTTGGGATCTAAACTTCTGGACTGTTCTGGCATAGAAACTCACATCTCTTGTTTGATGGCAACAATTGGAAGAAGCATCAGTCAAATCCTTCTCACTGCTTCCCTAATTGTCTTGCTGTTATAACAGTGGTGATTTCTTAGGAAGAAGTCACTTGATGTGGAGCAAAATGCTATTTGCTGCATGCCCCATCCAGAGTCACCAGGTTAGACAGCTTTCACCCCAGAAAGTGATGAAAACAAATGGAAAGGAAGCAGGTGTGGCTGCTGGGCGTGCTGTGCTCAATGTTCCTTGGGGTGTAATGATACCTGGCATTGCAGCAAAGGGGTATGAGGAGAACGTTCAATGGCCTGATTTCTAAACAATTAGCTTAAGGGCTCTTCTTTGTGCTCATAAATAATTTTTATATTGCAATCTTACCTCTTCCCCCTTTTTGTCACTTTACACCCTCCACCTCCACCACTCACAACACATTCTCTGCAAAAATTAAGAAATCAGTATGTCATTGTCAATGGTGAGATTGTTCACAGCAAGTTTTCAATAAGGCCGGGTTAAACGACTGTACTGTAGTTTGATTTTAAAGGGGGTATTTCTTAAAGTGTGGTCTGGAGACCAGTGCTTCCGCAGAGGGTAAATGACACTCCAGGGCAATGTAATGTGTTTGCACTTGCTTTCCCAAGGCAGTGCTAGAATTTTCCTAGGAAATAAATAAACAGATAGCAAAAAAGTTCATAAATTCAGAATACAAGTCTGAAGATCAATGAATCTAAATCTTCTACTGGTGTCTTCGTAGTACCCGAGGACACATGCTACCTACCATTTTTCATGCCTTCTCCACTGGAGACCAGTTGCCTTGTTAAAGTTACTTGTGAAAATAGATTCCTGGTACCCTCTGGGAAAATTCTGGTTTAGTAGGTCTGGGGTGGAAGCAAGGAACGTGTTTGTTGTACAAGCTCCTAGAAGATTTTTATGCACATAATTTTTGAGAACGCCTATCAAAGATAATGAATAAAACCTCAATGTCTATCAATACCTTGATGCACAGGATTGTTCATGGATAAAGATTTCTAATTCACTGAAGATAAGTAGTATTTTATACTTTGAAGTAATTTGAATGATCAAAGTGCTATTTATGTATATTTATATATAAGACAATTGGTCTTCAAAATCAGCAGGGGAAGGAAGTTAACATATATCAAGTCAACATTTTTACTCCTCTTTTCCTTTTATTAGGAATTTACTAGAGAATATGTTCTACTAAATGAGGGCCCAGAATGAGAAAGAGTAGGAAATAAGGTCTAGGAAACAAGGGATCAATGGGAGAGAGGTGTGAGGCAATGCCTGATGTGGGTAAAAGGAAGTCCCAGGCACATAACTGCAGAATTGTGATAAGCAACTCCTCTATATTGGAGCAATGCTAGGCAGGGGTAAGCAAGGCTTGATGGTTTACTGTTCATTTGGCTGCATCATTTGAGGTTTAAGAACTCAACCCTAAGAAGCCAGAATACCTGGGTTTCAACTCAGTTTCATCACTTACTAACCACGCAGCAGGTTATTTAACTGTCTTCTATTTTGCAGAATGAAAATAGTTGTACTACCACATAGATGAGGATTAAATTAATACACGTAGAGTACTTAAAATAGTTTCTGATACATAATACTCAGCCACAATAATCTTTTTATTATTAAAAATGTTTTAGAGTTTTGTTGGATATTTTGGAGGAATTACTGATAGGCACATGGAATATTGAACAAATATGCCTCTCTATGAGACAATTGCAAATAGTATTGTAGAACAACTTTCAGTTGTCCAGGATATTTACCATCATAAATAAGTATATAAGCATTAACTATTGAATTAACCAACATTGTGGTTTAAGTGTTTTGGAAGGTTGTAGAGAGTATGTTGTGTGTGTGTGTATGGGTGTGTGTGTGTGTATGGGTGTGTGTGTGTGTGTGTGTGATTGCGGTGAGTATGTAATGGGTAAAAAGGACATCAAATGATAAGGTATCAGATTGTGAAATCAAGATATAGCAGTATAAGCATATTATTTAGGTTCAGCTAAAGGAGTTAATATTGTCTCTAGGGATTATGATATTGAAGTGTGGCTTAGTAAGACAAGGAACTATTGATTTCCTTTATAAGCCCCATGGCACTATCCAGCTTTTTCAAGTAAGTACATGTATACTTTGCTGACATTTTGAGTGAATAATTAAATTAACATATGTTATAGAACACATTAGGCACGGTAGGCAAGCCATATAAGCTTTATTACCAATAGGGTTATTATTAAAATTCTTTGACTATTTTCCAAATACGCAAGCTATAGAACAAAAATTAGCTCAGAGCTCTGGAAATTGAAACTATTCAGTAACCTTTAGGTCTTATCTCCAGTGATATTTCAAAGCCAATGGTGCTCAACCTGGCCTGCAAATAAAAATCATCTGGATTATACACTGCAGTCACCTAGGGAGCTCTAAAAACTCCTAATGTCCCTGCTCTATCCAGACCAATTAAATCAGACTCTCTGCGGGTGAGTCCAAATATCAGTATTTTAAAGCTCCCCTGGTGATTGCAATGCATGGTCAAGGTTGAAGACAATGGTATGAAAATATTTTGAGTGGTGATTGATAAGATTTTATACTCACTGGCTTTGTAGTAAGCAAAATTTCACATTCACCAGCCTGGTAGGAACAGATGTGAAACTGGTGGTAGTTTACAGAAATAAATATATCTAAACTATAAATATATATATGTGTGGGTGGGTGTGGATGTGTATTTTTTAAACATTGTAATTTGGATGAGGATCATGTTGGAACACTTCTTTCATTAATTTTGTCAAACTATATATAGCTGTATACTAGTTTTTTTTTAGTTACTTAATGCATAAGTCAGATTCTCAAATCTTAGAGGTTTACATACTGATTGCTATTGTTAAAACACACTGGTCTATGTGAATCAAAGATTTACTAACAAACTAATGAATAATAACTAAATCACACCAGGAATACCTAGTATTAATTCATTACCATGTAACCCATATTACAGTTTATAAATCAGATACAAAATTCAATAATTATAGGACAACTCCTATGTAATTACCTCATCTCCACATAGTAATTACAGGGTAATTTTGTCAATAGTTTACATCACACACCCATACAGAGAACTGCTATTACTTTGCCCCCTGCACTTGAAAATAACTGGCTAGATTATACTAGCATTAATTTAGGAAGGAAACAATATATAGTCTTCACTATATAGTGTAGGATACAGAAGTCAGACTTAGTTTGTAACCTGCTCAGTATTTAGCATTGTATTAATTGATACTAGACATATTTAACTTGTAATGCAATTGGTACAGGAAGGATTCAAGTATGCTCTCTGTTATTTTGTAATATCCAACATTTAAATTAAATCAACTAAGCAGGTGAAAGTAGATAT
Source organism: Myotis myotis (assembly GCF_014108235.1). Taxonomy (NCBI): domain Eukaryota; kingdom Metazoa; phylum Chordata; class Mammalia; order Chiroptera; family Vespertilionidae; genus Myotis; species Myotis myotis. Next base: position 18,030,202 of record NW_023416335.1, read on the forward strand.
CTACAGGGAGGAATGGACTTTGACTAAGAACATTTGGAACACTGTAGAAAATGCTGCTCTTCCTTTGAAGATGTAGCCTAAATAGTTTTATTATAGCTGAACTTGAGCTGACCCAAGGCTTCTTTAGCAATGGATGTACTGCAACGTGCTTAGCTCTCCACAGGGAGGTGTTTTCTCCCCCACCCCCAGATGTTTCAGTTCCATTGGCAGCACAATATGCTGGAAGCGAAGGAAGACTGATGTAGGAGGAAGAGCAGTGGATAGAATTGCCACAAAATGAGGAAAAACCTAATACCCTAAACTGCTCAGCAAAGGGGATTACAGTCTAGGAACCCATTCTAAAGAAGGACAAAGAAGTTTCTGCCCATGTTCAAGTAGGGTAGACACAGATGGGAGGCTGCATCTGGAAGAATGGTATGTGGGTGAATTTCCTATGATTTAGTATGGCGATAATGCCAATAACTGAGGTGAGTCTTTTGAGGAATTGCTTTAGAGTGGCAAAGAAATGGTGACAAGTCACAGATGTATTTGCCAGTCCGCTACCACCTTGGAGAACAGATAAATCCCAAACAGGAGAGGTTCTAGGAAAGTATTCAGAAAAGCCTGCCTCTGCTTTAGGGTCACAGAAGTCCTCAGGCATTGAGCTGAGAAGACGGTTCCTTCTGAGACTCTAGGATGAGGTTCCAGATATCCTGGATTTGGAGCATTTTCTTGTAATTGTTTAAAGTGGTGAAAGTGACAACCAGAGAATATTTGGAAGGTTATAGAAAGGAAGCTCAATTAAATGATGAAACCCAATCTATTAATTCCCAAATCTTCTTGGCCATGTAAGGATGATCAAACCTACCTTTTAACTAAGGTCCTGGATATTTATAATAGAAAACAGAAGTGTTTGGATCAGCTTCCAACTACACCAAAATAGAATGCAGACTCCTTGATTCCTGTCTCCCCAAACATAATGAGGTAATTGTTAGCGAATCGATAAAGCAATGAAACTACAAACAGGATGCAAACTCCACTGGGGCAAAGCTTTGTAAATGGAACAAATGTATCCTGAGGCCTGAAATGCCTACTTCATTAAGAAAAGAAAAAAAACCCACTCCAAAGTTTGACCTTTAATGCCCTCCACAAAGTGTCTTCATATTAACTGGTGTCTTTTCCCCCCACTGTGCACTTTTGTGCATCATACAACTCAGTCATCAAGAAAACTCATCTTTTGTTAAGTAAACCCTGCAATTTCCTGTTACCAGGCTTTTTCTTTTATCTGAAATTACCCATGCATCAGATTCTTGCTCAAATCTTACTCTTTAAGGCCCAGCATAAATGCTACCTCTGCCAACGGAGTGTTTTCTTATCACCTCAGTAAAGAGACGCCTCATTGTTTTTGGAAATCCTAGACTTCTTTGTTCTATATTTTTATACACATCTTCTCTATTGACTTATGATTGTGGGAACAGGTACCATGATTTACACTGTTTGAGTTATTCAACACAAAAATATTAAATTTCACAATATAATAAATTTCACAATAAGAAATTTAAATTTAAATTTCACAATATAATTAAAACTAGAATGAATGTATCTCTATGTGTTTCTTTTTGAAAGTTTAAGCATTTTTAGGTTATGTAAATGACTGGTCCCCAGGAGTGCTGGTCCATGGAGTAAACATTTTTAGTGTGAGATTTTGACCCATTTTTTTTCTTAAAGTATTTTTTATTATTATATTGATGACCATCAACAACTTCTTTTTGATTGAAATTGAAGATTCAGTGTAAAAATTTGAAGATGACTTCTTTCGGTAATGTTAACAGGAGATCGAAGATTATATAATTAGACATAGGAAACACTTTTTGAAGGGATAGTTAGTTCCTTAAGGCTGTACAAGTAACCAGATTTGAAAGTAGGAACAGTGGGAAAAAAGGTCATGTGTACTGTTGGGAGAGCCTACATGGGGGTTTAGGAGATGAGGGCTGCCCATTTCCCTCTATAACTACTCATGTGAGTCAGGCAGGCCAAGGAACACCTCTGAAAATGTGGAATTTAGTTTATGTGAGTTCCAGGACACCTTTTAGCTCTAAGACTTTATGAGTCTAAAGACAAATATGCTGTGAATAAATATCTTAGAAATACTGTAAGGGAAAGAAAACAGAAGGCTGTGATGAAACATTAAACTATTGGAAAAACCAATAATGAAGCAATGATATTTTCCCTCCACATACTTGGTCCTAGGAAAATTATGGCTAGGCACCCTCTCTCATTTTCTCCACATCCCAGCCATTTATCCTTATTTCAATCCCAAGGACACTGCTTTCAGATTTCTCAACTGATCCCAATGAAGATAGAGCTGAAGGCAGTTTAAGGTACTGTTTCTCCTGCAGAATCTTATAGGGGCAACAGCAGGCCTGGCAGGTTTCCAAGGCCCCCCAAAAGCAGGTTCCAATGTTGGAATTTTTAGGTACTTTTATAGGTGATTAGCTCCTCAAATGTCCTCCACCCCACAATCATCGCAGGAGAGAGTTGAACCGTTAGGATAGATCACTCTAATTATTTGAGTGATGTCTACTATTATGACTCCAGTCATATGGGCACCATCACTTTTAAAACAACTGAAATGTTTTAGCTCAAGTCAGTTTCTCAGAGCACAGGGCCAAGTGGCCAGCCAGGGAAGACAGGCATTCAAGCCGTTCAGTCTAGTCATTGTTTTATTACAGCAAGCACAAGGTTCCTTCTGTCACAAGGACTGCACCTCTCCCTTCCATGACAGTGGAGTTTTATTGCAGGACATAATGTGTTTTCCCACCACCTAACAACAATGCCTGGAACATATTTTATGTTAATATCCATGAATTGGAAAACGATTCTGATTGTGTTATATAATTAATGAAAGTATTATACAAACATTCTTATCAGGTTATTATTTCCATCTCAGTGTGGTAATTAACAAATAAATCTTCTTAATTGTATTAATGTAAGATGAATTAGAATCTAATTATTTAGAAAGTTTAGATTTTAAGGCAAGTAATTCAAGGTGTTTGAAGTAATATGTTAGAAAATTGCAGGCTAGCAATTTCCTGTCTGAGCTAAGTTTACATTCACATTTACTTACTATTTCTGACTTTCAGGGTTGTCGAAAATTCAACGAACTTTCTCTTCTCTTCACCAATAGTTCCCTGAAAGAAGTCTAGAGGTGACTTGCAAAACCATGTCTGGATTTAATAAGGGACTGGAGTATGGGAATGAAATAAGTGCTTTATAAAATACAGATCTTTTGTGCAGAATGAAATTCAGATTTTAGTTTATTTGTTTACAGTTTCAGGGAAATTGTAGTGAGTGGTGTTTTTCCACTGGCCTCCAAAATTTTTTTATTTTAATAGACCAAAGAAATACAGACAATATTCATTTTTTCTGCTTTAAGAGAAAGTAGTTGGTCATTGATTTAGAGCCCCACCCCAAAGTGAAAGACCACTGTGATGAGTAACTCAAGACCATTTCTTAATATGCTAACCAGTGAAGCAAAATTGGAAAGTGCCATGATTGATTGTCCTAGAGACATTCATAAAAGAACACTACCATTTTTCTAGAGAGTGTCCTTATGCATGAAATGAAGTCACTTTCCCCTAAACTACTCAGTAAAGGCAGCCGACAGTAGTGTGAATGATACCCTCAAATAATCCAAAGTAATTTTTGATTCTCAGATGATTTACCTTCTTAGTTATATTTTACATCACTTGGTACCCAATAACAATTTAGCACATTTTCATAGTGTTTAAGGTTGACTTAAGAATCTTTTAACTAAAAAATAAATATTTGTAATCTATGAAGTGATTAAAAAAAAAAAGATCTGTCAGATCTTGAAGAATAAGGACCATTGAAACAGCCTCAACTCTTACTCACAGCTGCTATGAGTAAATTATATAGTGTTCTGAAGAGCAATTTGGCAATATGAATGAAAAATCATATAATGCATGTTTTTTAAATACAGTAATTCTGGGAATTTACAATGAAGAAATAATGTTGTGTGCATAAAGATGCATTGAATATACCAAGGATATTCCTCACAGTGTGGCTGACACTACCAGAAATTGGAGTCAAATTAAATGTTCAACAACAGACTTGGGTAGTATAAATTAACAATCATTAAAAGTGATGAGGCAGATTTATATTTTCGCAACGTATATTGCTAGATGAAGAAATAATTTCAAAACAAAATGAATGGTATTAAGCTATTTTCTAATTTAAACTATTTCCTATGAAAACAATTTTTTAAAATCTTTAACAAAATGTCTGGCAGGCTATGAGTTAGTTTTCAATTGTGATTATGTTTAGATGGTAGAATTATGGGTGATTGTTTTTTCATTTACTTATGTGCATCTTCTATGTTTTTTCCTTGTAAGAATATAAATTACTAATGTAATGATCTACTGCAGTTATTTCTTGTAAGAATTAAGAAAATAAGAATTCTATCGCCAAAGCCGGTTTGGCTCAGCGGATAGAGCATCGGCCTGCGGACTGAAAGGTCCCAGGTTCGATTCCGGTCAAGGGCATGTACCTGGGTTGCGGGCACTTCCCCAGTGGGGGATGTGCAGGAGGCAGCTGATCGATGTTTCTCTCTCATTGATGTTTCTGACTCTCTATCACTCTCCCTTCCTCTCTGTAAAAAATCAATAAAATATATTTAAAAAAAAAAAGAATTCTATCAATATATTTTAGATAATAGAGTTGTATTATTATATGGAATATGTCAAAGAAAGAAAGTTTAATTTTTTAACAAACATTTCTATAGCACTTAATTGTATGCCAGAAACAATTTTCTCTCTGTCTCCCTATTTGTCTTCCTGTATTTTATATATTTTTTTATTTAAGTAAAATTTACTATTTTTGGTGCATGGGTCTATGCATTTTGTTAAACACATATAGCAGTGTAAACACCACCATCAAGATACAGAACAGGTCCATCACCCACTCCTCTCATAAATTTCCTTGTACTCACTCCTCTGTAGTAAATCCCTATACACCCAACCTCTAGTTTCTGGAAGCCACTGATCTGTTTCCTTCCCATATAGCTTTGCCTTTTCCATAATGTCATATGACTGCGAGCAGGTAGTATGTATCCTTGAGTTTAGCTTCTTTTCTTTATGCTGTTGTGTGGACCAGTAGGTTGTTTTTCTATTGCTGACTAGTATTCAGTTACTTGGATATACTACAGTGAATTTACCCACTCATCAACTGAAAACATTTCAGTTGCTTCCAGTTTTTAGCAAATTTGAATAAAGCAGCTGCAAATATAGGGTGTCCCCAAAATGTATACACACTTTGAATGATCATAAAGTCGGTGTTTAATAACATACAGTTCATTTTTAAAATTTAAAAGAATTCAAAGAAATGAATAATTTTTTTGTCAATGCCTGTTTTCAAACTAATGACCATTCTGGTCCAGGCACTGCTGATAATGCGAAGCAAAGGAATTGCAAACATTAAGAATCATTTCATTTGGTATTTGTGTGCCCTTAATTTGTTGACTGTTGCTGGTTTTGTATTGTAAACTTTATCTTTTATGTATCCTTATAAAAAAAGTCTAGTGGCACTTAGGATAAATGTTCTTTCTTCAAAGCTTAGTCACACTTCACCCATTATTTCAAATCAGTTAAACCTGAAAAGGAGTGAACATTAAGTGAGTTATCAGCTGTTAAAATGTGTACAGATTTTTTGGGACACCCTATATTTGCATACAGATTTTTATATAAACATATATTCATTTCTCTTTCATAAATACCTAGGAATGAGATTGCTGAGTCATCTGGTTAATTTTAACTTTATAAGAAGCTGCCAAAGTGTTTTCCAAAGTTGCTTACTATGTTGTATTCCGACCAGTAATGTATGAGGCCTCCTTGTTACCACTTAGTATTGTCAGTTGTAAAAAATTTTAGCAGCTGCTATTTGAAATATTTACAAATAGTAACTCATTAGACTCTGTGAGATAAATACTATTATTTATCTCATGAAAATAATAGTAATAGATATTTAATAACAATCTATATATATATAAAAGGCTAGTATGCAAAGTGTCCCCTTGGAAGTTCGACCGAGCGTTCGATTGCTCGCTATGACGTGTGTTGACCACCAGGGGGTAACGTGGAACATGGTGGGTGAACAGTGGCGGCGGCAGGGCACTGAGGGAGGAAAGGGGGAGGCGGGGGGAACTGTGCACTGGCGGCATGTGGGTAGCAAGGGAAGGAGGCAAGGGAGTGGAGAACCTGATCAGCCCTGATCGCCGACCAGGCCTAGGGACCCTACCCCTGCATGAATTTCGTGTACTGGGTCTCTTGTAATTTAATAATTATAATAATTTAAGTTATTAAATAATAAATAAATATCTCACCAGTTTTACTATAACTGAAAGTCACATCAAGTTACTGTCTCAAGGTCACACAGCCAGCAAGTAGCAGAGCTTAATTGGAACCCAAGAGCTCAATTGGAACTCAATTGGAACTCCAAAACACATGCTTTTTGTATTATGCTGGGCAATGATTGTCTTTCGATCAATACAGGAAAGAAAGGCTTTTAATACTTCACTGCCAGTTTGAAAGTTCATTTACTTCTTATCTTGGAAAGTTAGCTAAAATATATTCAATTTCAATTTAATTTACCAAAAATGTACAATGTGGTTCAGCATAGGACCTGCCTGTCAACTATTTAAAGGATGTCAATCGGCTGGCTCCTGAGAGCTCTCTCAGAATGCTGTGCACTTGCTGGATTCCCCATGGCCCAGCCTCTGGCTCTCAGCCCTGCAAACCTCGATAATTGATCTTTTTGGTATCCCAGAAATGACTGAACTTAGCTGTGCAGGAAGACTCAGAACACAAAGTTCATAAGACACTGATATGTTACACATAGAGGCAAATTATTTACTTCCGATGAGAAATATAATGATCAAAGGAAACAAATATTCATTTCCATTTGACAGCATATCTTCTCCCTGTCAAAAAACTGCATGGGACCAAATTATAATCAGAAGGTTTCCAAATGTGACTAGAAACATAAGTAGGAGACTTCCCTGCTTTTAATGTTCTGAAGTCTTTAAACTCTCAGTCATAAATTCAAGTCTTGGTGGTTTGGGCCAGAAATATCCCCACTCGTTCATTTGCACAGTATGCGCCAATCTGCCCAGGGGCCACAGAGAAAGATTGAATGCTCTGGATGGGGACATTCAACATCTACCTTTACATTGCTCCTCCTCTCATCAACACCTTCTTTCCTTGATCATGGTTCTTCAATCTAATTAAAATCAATTATTATCTTCAACAACTTAATATATTTAAAAAATGTTTATTGCTGAAAGTTTTAGATATGTCCCCTATATTCCCCCATTGACCCCTTCTAGCCTTTCCCTGCCCCCCACCCCAGGACTTCACCACACTATTGTCTGTGTCCATGGGTTTTGCATATATGCATATAAGTTCTTTGGTTGATTTCTACCCCCGCCCTCCCCCTTCCCTCTGAAATTTGACTGTCTGTTTCACTTTCTATGTCTCTGGATCTTTTTGTTCAATGGTTTATTTTTTTCATTAGACTCCACATATGAGTGGGATCATGTGATACTTGTCTTTCTCTGACTGTCTTATTTCACTTAGCATAATACTCTCCAGATCCCTCCATGCTGTCTCAAAGGGAAAGAGATCCTTCTTTTTTACTGCTTCAGAGTATTCCATGGTGTAAATGTACCACAGCTTTTTTATCCACTCATTTACTAACAGGCACTTGGGCTCTTTCCAGATCTTAGCTATTGCAAATTGCATGGCTATGAAAATAGGGGTGCATACATTCTTTCTGATTGGTGTTTCAGGTTTCTTAGGCTGTATTCCTGGAAGTGGATCACTGGGTCAAAGACATATGGAAAAAGATTCTCAAAGTCACTGATTTATGGAATATAATGAACAACATAAACTGATGAACAAAAATAGATCCAGAGACAGAGAAGCATCAATTAGACCGTCAAACCTCAGAGGGAAGATAGGAGAGGGTGAGGGTAAGGGGGAGAGATCAACCAAAGGACTTACATGCAAGCATATAGGCCTAACCAATGGACACAGACAACAGGAAGGTGAGGGCATGGGGGGTAATGTGGGGATAAGGACACATATGTAATAACTTAATCAATAAAAAAATAAAGAAAATAAAAGTCACTGATCATCAGAAATATGCAAATTAATATTTTTAAAAAATTATTTATTATGTACCATTATAATTCCAGAAGTAGGGAATATAGCTCATTTTAAGAATCATTCTATCCTCTTAAGATTTTGAAATATATCTTCTTGGATCTATTCTGTGTCAATATATGATATAACCTAAGGACAGACTCATTAATCAGATTTTTGGGTCACCTTACTGTGGTTCCCATGTACGGATTGAGAACAGGTATTCTTTAAATCTGTGTTTACTAATTTTTTTTTAATTTTGTCTCTCTACAACTTCTGGTTTTAGCCATAACCAATCTATGAATGCTTTTGAATTCTAAATCTTTTGTACAACAGTTTCTCTCCTAAGCTAAATTCATGAATTTCAATTGGCAGATGTCACCATCTGAACATTGTGCTAGTTTCTCAGATTCAGTATGATTCAAACCAAATTTGTCATTTTCCTTTTAAAAACTAGCTCTTATTTTGGATCTGCTTATTGTTTTAAATCAATGTCATCAGTATCTTCTTAGCCATTCAAGACTGTAGTCTTCCACTCCCCATTTTTCCAACACCAAAGAGTGGACAGTTGCGTGAAGAGCTCTTTTTTCATTATCATTGTGTTGGCTGGCTTAAGCTTTCATGTCTTCTTCTTCTTCTTTTTTTTTTTTTTAATATATTTTATTGATTTTTTACAGAGAGGAAGGGAGAGAGATAGAGAGTTAGAAATATCGATGAGAGAGAAACATCGATTAGCTGCCTCCTGCACATCTCCCACTGGGGATGTGCCCGCAACCCAGGTACATGCCCTTGACCGGAATCGAACCCGGGACCCTTGAGTCCGAAGGCCAACGCTCTATCCACTGAGCCAAACCGGTTTCGGCTCATGTCTTCTTTACTGGCTACTCAGGGAGTTGGGGAATTGAGCTCACAAAATTTACTCTCCTTTTCTATTTTTTCTCTTCTTTTTTCAATCTTCCCAACCTAATGATTGCAAAGTCATCAGACAATTTAACTGGAGTCTGTTATAACCTGGTGGAGACAACAGGCTCTTAATCACTGGATCTTCTTTTCTCTTTCTGCTATCTCAGAGTACTTCTCTTGGCCCTTCCTTCTGTTTGCCATTTGGAGCTCCAATTATTTTATCCTGCCCGGTTGCCATGGTAGAACACTAGTTTCATATGCCATTTCTGCCTTTGGCTATTTTCTTCTAACTCAAATGCTTTGCAGCATCCCTTGATTGTTGAGACGGTTATTTTCTGAGATTTCATTCATCTATGCTTTTATACATCTATCTTCCTGTTATCTCAAGTTAGCTCTACATCATTATCATCTTTCCCACCCCTCTTTCTTCTATTTTTTCCTCCTTTTTCATCATGAATCCAAAAGAACTCAATCTCCCTTTCCCCTTATCCCCTTCTCCTTTACCATTTCCTTCTGTCTTTCTCCTCTGCTTGTCTTGGGTGGAAATTTAGATGACACTGCCACGCTCTCAATCAAAACCTTCAGTATCTCCCAATAAAGGCAAATATTTCTCATTTGGATATATGAGGCACTTCACCACCTTGGCCAAACCTCTATTTTCAGGCTTACCATTTATGATTTTTCTATAAAGAGCCTTGTTCCAGTTAGAGTAGGGTTCCCCTTCTCTCCTGATATTTCATGGCATGTGCTATTTTTGGTTTATCCTGATTGCTAAATTTAGAAAATTCTTTTAGTTCCCCTGATATATATATAGAAATTCTACTTCTTAAGCAAATTCACTTTTTCCTTTAAGTCTTTTCTATTACCCCAAGCAGAAAAATACCCTCTGTTGCCTTTAAATTAGAAAAGGACTTTGTTTTCAGATCATATTTTACGGTGCTTAAAAGTTACTTGTATATATGTTTCCTACTCTACCAGATTGTAAATTTACTGAAGATAGAACCCAAGGCACATTAGCTTTTAGTTTCTCACCCCCTTCGTAGCAGAGCAGGTACTTTGACACTTGAAGGAGCTTAATAATATAAATCAATTGAATGAAGGAATGACAAGATGAGAGTCACTATAGCCTTAAACACTATTCTATTGGTTCTCCATTCATCCCATCACCCTGTTGTATAATTTTCTCCTTTAACGCCATACACGTAGATGGGCCAACATTTTTAGGCAAAGCCCATACTTTGTTTTCTTCTACTACCTCATAGGCTTTATCAATTGACAACAGTGCCCTCAAAAGCCCCCCTTTCTTCAGATTTCTCTTCTTTTGAATCTAGTTACAGGTGTGCAGGCTGCAGACCACCCTCCCTGCACGGGCTTTGTGGGACATTCCTGACATAATGGTCTGACCTGAAATGTCATCTAGGCAGGTTTGTGCTGGCTCCCAGCCCAATGCACACAGCAGGGAGAAACGACAGTGCTCCGCTCAACACTTCACTAGTGAAGCTGTCATTAAAAGGAAAACACTTGCTACCCAGAGAGTCTTTATATTTCACTTTGCCACAGGGGTCTACTCTGGACTTGTCAACTAATTGCTTTGGGGCTAAGTTTCAAAAAAAGTACATTGTCTTCTCATGTCACTATCAAGTAAAGAAGGAAGTTTCCTCTGTATGATTGGACCCAACCACAAAACAGGCTCATGGAGGGTATAGAAGCCCAGGCTATATTTTAGAAAAGGAGAAATACACTATGTCCAGCTGTTTTAGGGAAGAATAGAACAGGGGCAGACGATATCATTGTGCACTCAGCAGACTGCAGTCAGTGGGAATCTCTGTTCCACAGCAGCCATCTGTTATGCCAAAGTTACTTGTTGCAGATTGAAAAATAACAGCAGAAAACCTTAGAACTGCTATCTTCTGAATTAGGAGTTTGGGAGGTAGGAGGCATAAGGGTTCAAGTCCCACCTGTACAACCTATTGTTTGTTTGACTTTGGGTAAAAGATTTGACTTCTTTGAGATGACTTCTTCATCAGTATCATGTGGGGGTTAGAGTGGGTGACCAGAGTTTGCTTATCGAGTTCTAATAGTCTAAAACTCTGGGACTAGTTAACACTGCTCAACTTCTGTACTCACACTACCTAAAGCACCGGTCAGGAGCCCTTTATAAGGCAGAGAATTTTTACAAGTTTTACAGTGAAATCTGTCTGGTTTGCACTCACAGAGGGGGCAGTGAATAGTTGAATTATGGGATGCTTTGTCAGAAATGCCATTTTTATTACTTTCAAATGGGCACAGTAAATATGCTAGGCTAACAAAATGTTGCCAGGATGTTTTGCCAAATATAGATCTTTGTGTGAATGTATCAGAATGATATGTAATTAACTTTTATTGTTTATACATCAGCGTAAGCTCCTAAAGCAGTTTGTTCCCTTGAGCAGTGTCAGAAATACCTTTGTCACCAGCCTCTAATTTACACGATACCCTATGTTTTATGTAATTTTGTTGGTGCAGAGGCAAAACTGAACTCATATTTTCCTCTACTTTCAGCGCTTAAAGGCAAGTGATATTAATGATGTTTTGAATGACGATGACTTGGTATTTACAAGATTTTCCTGGATGCATATTTCTTCTGTGTAAGCATCAGTACTCAGCCCTGGAATCCTGGACTCTGCAGGATTTGTCTTTGTGTTCACATCATTGATTCAGAAGTTTTGCTTCCCTCTGAGTCAATGACCTGGTTCAGCTTGAAATTCAAGCTTATGTTGAAAACTCCAAGATTTTCTTTGGAGTTGAATGTCTGTTACTCTTTGAGTCACTGGCCACCCCTCTTGCTCCTGTGCTCTTAGCCTCCTACCTATCTTAGTATTTACTAGATCCTTAAGCCCCTTCTTATCTTGTCTAATAGGACTTTTCACTCCAGAACTCCTCAATACAATTCAGAAAACATCAATTTCTATAGGGCAAAGCATTACAGCTTAGGAGATAACTGATGGTCATGGACAACCAGGCTTTTGAACTTTATATATATATCAAAGAGGAAGGGAGAGGGAGAGAGAGATAGAAACATCAATGATGAGAGAGAATCATTGATCGGCTGCCTCCTGCATGCCCCCTACTGGGGATCAAGCCCACAACCCGGGCACATGCCCTTGACTAGAATCAAACCTGGAACCCTTCAGTCTGCAGGCTGACGCTCAAAATTCAGGCTTTGGAATTCTTCAGGAAGTCATTAACTAGTTACTGAATACCTATAATGAGTAAACTATAGAGGACTGAAAAAAGATGAATAAGACACAGCCATACTCTTAGGAGCTTGCTTGCAACCTCGTTGAGGAGACTAATTCCTTCCTAACTGTATTTCTATTGTCTAGGGGAACTGATCTTTCCTTTGTCCCCAGGCTGTACTATGTACCACACACTGTAGAAGCTATCACCTTCTCAGCACTGGTGACAGCGAAAGCCACAAACTTTTCATTAGGTTTGAACTATGCCAAGGAGAAATGACCTCAAGACAATATTACTTGGCTTAATTGCAGCTTTCACAAAAGAAACAATTTACACAATTATGAGAGAGCACAAAATAGCCTAATGATATGTTGAAAGTCTTACAAGAGACTAGGGCCGTGGTTGGCAAACTGTGGCTCGCGAGCCACATGCGGCTCTTTGGCCCCTTGAGTGTGGCTCTTCCTAAGCCTTAGGAGTACCCTAATTAAGTTAATAATAATGTACCTACCTATAAAGTTTAAGGTTAAAAAATTTGGCTCTCAAAAGAAATTTCAATCATTGTACTGTTGATATTTGGCTCTGTTGACTAATGAGTTTGCCGACCACTGGACTAGGGAGAAGGAATAATGGCATTTAAAAAAAACAAAAATTAAACTGAATTGTTGGGAGTGGGTTGGGGAGGAGGAGGATCTGGCTTAGGGCAGCATCAACAGGAAGGAAAAATCCCACTGAACTAAGGCGTTTTAACCACCTCCCATGAAGGCGGAGTCTGTGCTGACTTCTCCACATAACTACATTGCTTCTAATGCTGTTAGAAAGAGGTTTTACCTGTTGGCAGGGATGCAAAGCCAGACCTGCTGCCTGTGTGGTGTGGCCCAAGGCACCGCTAGGCCAAGATGTCTTCCAGTTATTCTTCCCCTGGCTTGCAGCAACCAAATCTCCACCATTAGAGTTTGTAGATAAGTGCTTTCTGGAGACATTTACTCTGTAGATGGATTTAGATGTTATTACCTAGAAGGCTGATGTTTTGGGTAGTTTTATATAGCAGGGCTTTGCTTGTCTGGAGAGCCCATTAAGATTCAGTTTCACCCTAGCTGGTTTGGTTCAGTGGATAGAGCATTGGCCTGAGGACTGATGGGTCCCAGGTTCAATTCCAGTCAAGGGCACATTCCCTGGGCTGTGGGCTCCATCCCCAGTAAGGGGCATGCAGGAGGCAGCCAATCAATGATTCTTTCTCATCATTGATGTTTCTATCTCTCTCTCCCTCTTTATTCCTCTCTGAAATCAATAAAAATATATTTTAAAAAAAGATTCAGTTTCACTTAAGTATAGAAGTGATCTGGAAGAAAGGAATGGGAAATTGATAAAGTTTAATGAAGTATGAATGGGAGAGACAGAAGAGAAAGATGAACTAGGGATTACCTAATGTCTCAGTGGCCTTAGAAAAATATGTTGAATGCTTTGGTCATTGGGGGACTGGAGGAGACATGGTTTCTGTCTTCTCTCTTCTTTCTGTCATGATAGAGCTCACTGAGCATCAGATGGGAACATGCATATGCATGCTTGCTTATAGGGTGGGCGTTGATAGTTTGCTATGAACCAAACAAGGCACCAGAGACTCCTCTCTTCACTGGTGTTATTTAAAGCCCACCCAGCACTTCTCCTTCTTCTCCCCCTTCTCTTGTAACAGTCTGCTGCCCTCTGAACTTGGAAGGTAAACATTCTGCTGGTCTGGAGCTGGCTCCGCCCATCATATTTGCATTCCCTTCCATGGATCCTATCCTAATTGCCTCTCTTATCTCTAAATTTTTTTAGTGGAACAGGAAGAGTGTTTCCATGGGGTGGAGAGAGCATTCTACTGGACACCAGGTTAGCTAGGTTTTCAGCCTGACTCTTCCAGGAATTACTGCGTGGCCTTAGGCAAATCTATTCCTCTCTCAGGAGACCCAGTTTCTTTAACTATCCATGACAGGGCTGGTGAAAAAGAGGGGCCATATAGAAGTAGCTGCCTTGCTCCTAGTTGGAACTTGTGCCTGCATTTTATAAAAGCAGAGAAGGCTGTAATATTTGAGAACTGGATCTTACCCATCATTATTTAAAAATTAAATAAACTTCTGGGGGGTAGGGGAGCCCTGGGAAAGGTCAAGTGGGGGGGAAGGAGACATATGTAATACTCTTTGTAATACTTTAAGCAATAAAACAAAATAAAAAAAAAACACTTCTATTTTACAGCTAGGTGTGGTCCTGAACTCCCACATATAACCCAGGGAGGTTCTGATGCAATTGCAAAGGTTGAAAACCAGACTGCATCCCTGTCACCCTTTGCAAGCCTCTCACCTGCTGAGTCATCTTCCAGAGTCTGGATACATGGCTCCTGGGATATGCTCAACCACACCCCGAGCTAGGCAGCAGACATTTCCTAAGGGCAGATGCTTGGATTTTAATATAACAACTGGAGCCAATTTACAGAAGTAATACGATTTTCTAAATCATTGGAATTAGCTAGTCAAGCCTGAGAGTTACAATTACTCAAAGGCTCACAAGCCCTAATAACATCTGGCAAACTCCAACTGGGGCAGAAGAAACAAAACACACACACACACACACACACACACACACACCCACAACCACATCATATGCAATAGCAAGCAAATGAACAAAAACAAACCCAAGGCACCATTATCCATTTTTATTATGACATCCTTAAGGTCACCGTGTCAAGGGATGGAAGGAAATTAAAAGGAAGCTTCTTAGAGGACACAGCTTACAAGAATTCTTGTACTTAGAGCTTGTTAATTTTCACAGTACTGTTGCCCTGGGTTGTGAATTAAAGAAACAGATGAAAAAAATATTGTGCCTTTAACTGTACTGAAGGCCCCTTGCATACTCCTGTGCCTTTTGATGAGAAACATTAAACATTTTTAATTTAGCACATCAATTTGAAAATCTAATTTTTTTAATGCTTTGTAGTAGCAGACACGTTCACAGTGCTGTCACGACCATAGAAGAATTATGAGAAACTTGAACCGCAAAAAGTAAATTAGAAAAATCTCATTTCAGTTACTCTAAAAAGAGGGGAAATTAGATTTTGATTAAAATCACTCACACATACAATTTTAGATAAACTAATTTAGCAAGACTGACTATATAATTTTTTTCCTGCCAGTATGTCCTTTTAATACTGGCTGTGAGGTATATGTACCCAGAACCTTTCTTACAGCCAACAGAAGAAACTCCACTAAAGTAGCCTCTTGACCACTGTGTACGAGATCTGGTAGGGAGAGATTAAAGAAGTGGATGTGTCAATAAAATAGGCAGGAGCCGGGAATGAATTCAGACTCCTTGTATAGTCCTTGTTCATGGGCCCTTCAGCTCTGCCTTTTCAACTTTTTTCCCCCTAAGGTTTCAACTTGGAAATTTTTACTTTAAGGAATGATGTGTCAGCTGATGTAGGAATTAATTGCATCATTAGTGCTGCATAATGTACAGTCTATGGCCAGAGGCCCCAGCCTGGGTTACACTGAGGCTGCCACCTCCTAGGTGAGATGGGAGAACAGTGACCCAGGGCTCTCATTAATTACAGGAAGACCGGGTCCTCTCCGAAGGTGTTGCCAGACAAGCGAAACGGAGCATAGGGATGGATGTGTTTCGTAAACTGTAAGGTGCTGCTCAAGACTGTACTGTCAGTATTATTCTGATTTCTGAGCTCGAATTACTGCCCTGCGGTGTCTGAACTTGGGTTTCTGAAATCTCGGTATATAGAATCTGCGTTCTAAGCGGGAGAAGATTGATAAGGCCTTTTAGTTATTAAGCATCTCATAGCAAATCTCATTTTGAAAATTGCATTGTTAATGAATTAGAAACTGTTAAATTAAGACTGAGGGGTGAATTATTAACTCTCAGTAAGAACAGGAACGACTAGTCTACAGAGGCTAGTGTTCAAAACCGATGCCCGGGCATAAGACATGAGAAACAGGTTTCCTTGCACTGGCCAGTGAGGTGTTATGAGACCTGCATGATATGAGTGTGAGAGCCAATGAAAAAGTTACATAATCTCTAGGCAAGATACTATTTATAAAGAAATAACAAACTACAAGTATTACATTCAATAGGAATATGTGTAGTTAGCAGAAGAACAAAGAGGGTACAGAGAGAGAGACTTCATACACTAATTCCTTTACCACTACTGTCTCCCAATCTTGATGTTTAATGGGAAGCTATGATTAAAGAAACAGAATGAATCAGGAAATGGAAGAACAGGGGAAAGAAGAGAATTAGAAGCACTAATGTACACTATGTGCTTTTGGAGATAAGGATGTGTCAATGTAGGTCCATCAATTGCAACAAAGGGACTCCTCTGGTGCAAGATGCAGATAGCAGGGAAGGCTGTGCATCTGTGGGGCCAGGAGGTAATGGGAAATCTCTGCACCTGCCATTCAATTTTTCTGTGAACCTAAAACTGCTCTAAAAATAGTCTATTAAAAACACTCTAAAACATATGAATAAGTACCAATTAATAAAAAATATTGAGTTCACTAGAGGGAGTTATAATGGATATGAAATTTGAATAAATCTATCTTTTTGTTTACTTCTCCTTATGTATGCTTAGAGTGATGTAGGGAGCATAAACTTGATATCAGACACACTTATTTTAATCTAAGCTCTGTTATTTACAAACTGTGACATTGGGCAAATTACTTAAACTCCCTAAATCTCATTAATCCCATCTATAGAATGTACACTGTATATACCCTGATACTGATTTCATTGTATTATCAATAAGATTAAATGGCCTAACCTCTGTGATAAATATAGTAGCATATTATAAGTTCTCAGCAAATGGTGACTAGCAGTTGCTGTAGCTTAATAGTAACTTTTATGTGGTTATGAACAAAGGTACTGCTATGTGATATGATATGCAATTTTTGGGTAATAGATTATGCTTGTAAAGTAATTTATGTGTTAAAAAGTGTTTTTTTGTCATTGATATATATTTTTAAAATATATTTTATTGATTTTTTACAGAGAGAAAGGGAGAGGGATAGAGAGTTAGAAACATCAATGGGAGAGAAACATCGATCA
The DNA here is from genome assembly GCF_014108235.1 of Myotis myotis. Lineage (NCBI taxonomy): Eukaryota > Metazoa > Chordata > Mammalia > Chiroptera > Vespertilionidae > Myotis > Myotis myotis. The sequence goes on from NW_023416335.1 coordinate 18,047,604, forward strand.
GCTGCCTCCTGCACACCCCCTACTGGGGATGTGCCCGCAACCAAGGTACGTGCCCTTGACCGGAATTGAATCTGGAGCCCTTTAGTTCACAGGCCGACGCTCTATCCACTGAGCCAAACCGGTTAGGGCTGTCTTTGATATTTTTGATATTCATAACAAATCTGTGACTTAGGTAGAGAAATGGTGAGATATTTCTGTTTTTTATTTTTTATTTTTTATTTTTTACAGAGATGAGAAAACTGTTTTCTTATACATGGGATTGCTTAAGATTATACAGCTACTATTTATTCTAGAGATAAAATAAAAATAAAAGAATATTCTGAATTTTGAAAACACCAACTAACTGAGAGAAAAAGATATAAGAATTCAAAGGTAACATAAAATAGCATAAGAAGTGGATGGCAGCATTCAGGAAAGGAACTTAAAATAACCATAAACATTTTACTGGGGTAAAGGACCATGTTAGAAGCTGTAAGTAGAGTAGATGGAGGCAGGGATATAGAGAAGATGCTTCAGGAAATCACATAAAACCAAATGGAGAAGAACTAAGAGACAAATAAGGAAAATAGATAATGTAAAACGAAGTGGAATTTATTATGTCCATAATCTTTTTTATAATAAGAGAAAATTATAAAACTTTCAAGAATCCATTGTCCTAAAAAGCACACTGTTTCAAGAGAAGAAAAATTATATAGAATAATATATATTGAGATGTAGCTTAATTAATTTGGTAATTGGGAAGGAGAAATACTATACATCCAGGTAGAAAAAGCAAGGGGGGAAGCTGTGAGTTCAGCTTACTCCACTCTAACATTTAATTTTAAAGTAGGATGGATAAATGTCTATGGATCTCTATAAGGGTAAAATGGAGACTTTTATTCCATACAATTTGTCTTCCAAGTGAAAAGAAAGTTATTCTTAAACATGTAAGTAATTGAGGAATATAATGCTCATGAACCCCCTTGAAATAATTACTTTATGATAGAATCCAACAGCCAACAAATAAATTTAAACAAAGGATTCAGGGATGGGGAAGCAGCAATGAAAGATCGAGGTAGGCAATGCATCCATTTAAACACATAAAAAAGTTTTCCTTTTTTTAAAAAAAAAGCTATGGGTTTTTCTTTATAACAGAACTGGATGTAACTGATATAAATCTTGACAATGTAAAATGATAATAACATAACTAGAAATACAAGAGGGTACAAATTTCCTCATCCCTCATAGTTGGAAGTCAAAAGACACTGTAAAAAGTTGATAAGTCAACAAATAGAGGGTTAAAGCATGTAATTTAAAGTTTAAAAGAACTTGAAAAAGAGACTCACAACAAATCTTTTAAATAATAAAAATTAAATAACCAAAAAATTAACACTAAATATATAGAGTACAAGAAGAAGATGGCAAATAAAACTACGAAAACATAAAATAAGATGAAAAATTGACTCAGCATGTTTCTTATAAAAATGAGTATAAATGGAATAAACTCACTTAAAATAAAATGTCTCAGATTATATAATAGGGGAAGTTTTAAAATAAAATAACCCCAATTGATCAAATATAAATCAATAGGCAAAGCTATATCAGGCAGATGAATACATGTATGTAAAAGACAGACAACAAAGCCCCAAGCCAAAAATAAGCAACAATGACAAAAACCAGTGGTCACAATTATTAATACTAGAAAAAAGTAAGTTCAAAATAAAAAGCATTGCATGGCACCAAAATAAATAGTCTATATTAGTAAAAGATGTATGCCGCAATGGTAATAACACTTATTAATCTTTTTGCATCAACTAACAGTATCAAAATATTTAAGGCTAAAATTGCAGGTCATAGATGAGAAATTGATAGGTACTGCATTCTTTTTTTTTTTTTTCTGTTCATCAGATTATTTATTCACTTGATTCTTAGATTCACTTGTTGATAGATGCATATTTGTTGTTCATAATTTGTATCTTTACCTTTTTCTTCCTCTTCCTCTTCTTAAAGGATACCTTTCAGCATTTCATATAATCCTGGTTTGGTGGTGATGAACTCCTTTAGCTTTTCCTTATCTGTGAAGCTCTTTATCTGACCTTCCGTTCTGAATGATAGCTTTGCTGGATAAAGTAATCTTGGTTGTAGGTTCTTGGTATTCATCACTTTGAATATTTCTTGCCACTCCCTTCTGGCCTGCAAAGTTTCTGTTGAGAAATCAGCTGACAGTCGTATGAGTATTCCCTTGTAGGTAACTGAGTTTCTTTCTCTTGCTGTTTTTAAGATTCTCTCTTTGTCTTTTGCTCTTGGCATTTTAATTATGATGTGTCTTGGTGTGGTCCTCTTTGGATTCCTTTTGTTTGGGGTTCTCCGCGCTTCTTGGACCTGTAAGTCCATTTCTTTCACCAGGTGGGGGAAGTTTTCTGTCATTATTTCTTCAAATAGGTTTTCAATATCTTGCTCTCTCTCATCTTCTGGCACCCCTATAATTCTGATGTTGGTACGCTTGAAGCTGTCCCAGAGGCTCCTTACACTATCCTTGCATTTTTGGATTCTTTTTTCATTTTGCTTTTCCGGTTGGGTGTTTTTTTGCTTCCTCACATTTCAAATCATTGACTTGATTCTTGCGCTCCTCTGGTCTGCTGTCGGGAGTCTGTATAATATTCGTTATTTCAGTCCGTGTATGCTTAATTTCTAGTTGGTTCCCCAATATAACATCAAGGGTCTCATTAGTTTTCTCGTAGATCTCATTAAGTTTATCGGCGGCTTCTAAACAGTTCTTGAGAGACCTTAAAAGTGTGGTTCTGAACTCTATATCTTCCATTGACAATTTTGTCCTGTTTCTTTGTCTCCGCATTTTGTTATGCTTCCTTGGTGCACCCCCTAGTGGTCTTTGTGCGCAGTCTTATAGTTAAACCTTGATTGTTGTAGCTAATACCAGGGAGAGTTTGACCTCCAGGCCAAGTGGCTATGAGGAGGTACTGCATTCTAACAGTAGGAATCTCTCACGCACCAGTCTTGTTCCATGATCAGTGACACAAATAAACATCAGCTAAAATTATATTGAGTTTTTATAATATAAATAAGATTGTTTAAATACACACATGAGCACAAATATATTCAATTCTAGAATGTATTTTTAAAATACATGATCATATACCTTCACTTACATTTATTTTATAAAATATCAGCAATTCCTAGATGCTGTTACCCTATAATTTGGACAAGTTTCTCTGAAACCATGGAACTGTATGAACTGAAAATTGAAAACCTCTGGATGAAGAAACCAGAGCTGTATTATTAGACTGGTTGCACAGATGGGGTTCCTTTCAATATCAAACTACTTTTCCCATGGTCATTTCAGAGAAAACATTGTTCTGATTACAATTGTCTGGACTGGTTAGTTATAACCAATTCTATCATTTACCAGCAAAGAAATGAAGAGAAACCTGGTTTTAATCATAAATCATCTCTCAAAGATGATTTCAGTAAGCATTGCAATTCTTCAGGTTGCAATGCACTTGAGCTCATGATGGACCAGCTGGTGCAACTCATCAAGGTCTGCTGATCTCCCCCATAACTCACACTCAGACCTCACAAAGATTCCCTTTAATAAGTGAGGAAATATTCCTGTTGCTTAGTAACGGAACTAGGAGTTGAACCTATAGCTCCCGAAGTCCAGTCCTTCATTTCTTTAAGCCATATTGCTTTTCTGCAGCACATGTAAGGATTGTGGCTATAGAGTAGCTTTTCTTTTGACCTAACGTTATAAGAGATGTTATATTTAACTGCTTGTCTGACCAGCTCTCCTGTGGCTTCAGCAATTTTCCATAATCTTCATACTTGGCCTTGTGAGTGTTCATCCCATTAAATGTGTTCAATTGGTCTATTTCGTATTGTATAACTATCTCGCTCACACCAGATTGCTGTTGCAAGGAGAATTGCAAATGTCTCTGCTCAGCATTTTGTCCATATAAACTCACCTTTCTGATTTCTGTGCTGATGTCTCCTGGGTACTATTTTAGGAGCTCTGACCCCAGGACCACACAGGTATGGCACTATATATGCATTTTTGTTTTTTTCTAACGCCCTGAATGTGGTTCCACGCACTATGGGGACTGTCTCTTTGCCAGGCCTGTCTGCATGCTCCTATTAGTTGTGTGCTTGACTGAGGGTTTAATAGGCTTTGAGTGTTCACCTTTATGGACACATTTCATTTGTAATAATAAATTAAAAGGTTCTTACTTAACAATTATTCAAAAAGGTCCTCTACTTTAAATATGAAATATTACTTTGTTTACTGTTTTTCCAGATAATCTACTCTGAGCTGGTCCTATTAAAGAAAATGAGTGGATGTTAATAACTATTTCTGGAAGAATCATATAACTTTGACGTGAGCAGTATGTTCACTTTTACCATCAAGACTAGCTCTAAGCTGAGAGAGTACACTTGGGCCCTCTTGGGCAAATATGGGAAACTGGATATTTAAAATGCTGAGGATCTGGCTGTTTAATTAATTAATTAATTTTTATTATTAATTCTTTCTTAATCTTTATTGTTGAGATTATTACAGATATTCCCCTTCCCCCCGCCCCCCATTGCCTCCCTCCACCCAGTTCCTGCCCTGTCCCAGGCCTTTGCCATCCTATTGCCTGTGTTCATAGGTAATGCATATATATATATATATATATATATATATATATATAATCTTTGTTTAATCTTTTTCTGCCCTCCCCCTTCTCTCTGAGAATTGTCTGTATGTTCCATTTCCATGCCTCTGATTCTATTTTATTCACAAGTATATTCTGTTCATTGGATTTCTTATTTGTTTATTTTGATTTTTAGATTCAATTGTTGATAGGTATGTATTTGTTGCCATTTTGTTGTTCATATTTTTGATCTTTTTATTTTTCTTCTTCTTCCTCTTCTTAAAGAATACCTTTCAACATTTCATATAATACTGGTTTGGTGGTGATGAACTCCTTTAGCTTTGTCTTATCTGTGAAGCTCTTTATCTGACCTTTAATTCTAAATGATAGCTTGGTTGGGTAAAGTAATCTTGGTTGTAGGTCCTTGGTTTTCATCACTTTGAATATTTCTTGCCACTCCCTTCTGGCTGCATAGTTTCTGTTGAGAAATCAGCTGACAATCATATGGGCATCCCCTGTGGTTAACTAATTGCTTTTCTCTTGCTGCTTTTAAGATTTTCTCTTTGTTTTTAGCCCTTGGCATTTTAATTATAATGTGTCTTGGTGTGGTCCTCTTTGGGTTCCTCTTGTTTGGGGTTCTCTGTGCTTCCTGGACTTGTAAGTCTATTTCTTTCACCAGATAGGGAAGTTTTCTGTCATTATTTCTTCAAATAGGTTTTTAATATTTTGCTCTTCCTCTTCTTATGGCACCCCCATAATGCGAATGTTGGTATGCTTGAAATTGTTCCAGAGGCTCCTTACACTTTCTTCATATTTTTGGATTCTTATTTCTTTTTGCTCTTCTGGTTGGGTGTTTTTTGCTTCCTCATATTTCAAATCATTGATTTGATTCTAAGAATCCTCCACTCTACTCTTGAATCCCTGTAAATTATTCTTTATTTCAGTGAGTGTATGCTTATTTTCTGACTGGCCCTTTTCCATGTGTTTGGCATTCTCACTAAGATCCTTGAAAATCTCACTAAGTCCCTTGGAGGTTTCTAGAAGATTCTTGAGTAAACTTATAACTGTGGTTTTGAACTCTATATCCAGTAGTTTGCTTTCTTCTATTTCTTTCATATGTGATATGTTTCTTTGCCTCTGCATTTTGGCTGCTTCCCAGTGTTTATTTCTATGTATTGGATAGAGCTGCTATGTTTCCTTGAGTTGGTAGAGTGGACTTGTGTAGTAGGTGTTCTATAGGGCCCAGTGGCTCAGACTCCCCAGTCACCTGAGCTGGGAGCTCTAGGTGCACCCCTTTGTGGGCTGTGAGCACAGTCTTGTTGTAGTTGAGACTTGATTGCTATTGGTGTCACTGGGAAGAATTGACCACCAGGCCAACTGGTTGTGTGGACCAGCTGTGCCTACAGTAGGGGAGCTGCTATGTAGGAGACCCCCCTATGGAGCAGGATTTGCTTCAGTGGGACTTTGGTGCTCACTGAGTCTGCCCCTTGAGTGTATCACTTATGGATGTGTAGAGTTGTAATCTGGTATGGTCTGACACTGACCATTGGGTACACTGGCTCTTGGGTCTCCAGAGAGGCAAAGTCAAGCACTGCCTGGGGCCACCCAGCAGGAGCTACAGAGAGATCTGCAGATTCCTCATCTTTGTATTGGGTTTGGAAGTGCCCAGATGAGAGGCCCAGCTATGAAGCAAAGCCAGCTGGTGCTGGTGCCTGGTCTTGACCTTTTATTGATAGGTTTGGGGCTCCCAGACTCAACTGTAGCTTGTTTGAGATTTTCAAGACAGTCTATTCATATGTAAAAGTCACTGAATGCAGTGTGGATGGATTTGTAAATTGAATGAGGCAGGGGTCTTAGGCAATCACCAAGGTGGAGCAAACAGAAATGTCTGCCACTCAGAACAGGAACCGTGATCCCTGCTAGTACTTCTGTCTGGAAGAAAGCCACACCCAAATTCCTGCCCTGATGTCAGAAAAATATGTCCCCCAGAGCCTTGCCCTGGCGCTGGAGCTCAGAAGAAGCAGGACCTTGTAAGTTCAGTTTGTGGTGCCAGTTTTTAAAGAGGAACAGTTGGGTCTCCAGCAGCCTCTGTGTCACTGAGCTGCAATCTTCACTGGTTTTTACAGCCCATAGTTTAGGGTGACTTCTTTTCCCATTCTGGGACCCTGGGCTGGGGGTCTGGTGTGGGGCTGGGGCTCCTTGCTCCTCTGAGTGGCCTCCATATAGGTGATCTCCTTCCTGATTAAAGAAAACCCGTTCCGTGCCTCTGCACCTCCTACCAGTCTCAGTGTGCTTTCTTCTTCACTTTTCTAGTTGTAGGACTTCCATTCAGCCAGCTTACGGGCAGTTCTGGATGATTGTTGTTCTGTATTTTAGTTGTAGTTTTGATGTGGTTGTGGAGGCAGTGAGTACAGGTGTTTGCTCTCAAAGATTTGGCTGTTTTAAAACCAGATGAGGAAAATTTCCCAGAATTGTGAATTTGTTCATGCAATATGCATATGCTATCAATCATTTCTCATCTTGCCCTTGGTGTCCCTTTATAACTTATAAAAACAAAAAATTAAACTGAACTAATGAAGCTCTGTGTTTTAGGGGAAATCTATGTTGACATTAGAATTCACCTCTGGATCCATGAGCCAACTTTTTAAAAGTCCAAGAGAGTTGTTGCTTAGTATCTGAGTTACTTAATCAAATCTGGAGGAAATGATCATGCAATACATTTTCATTCATTCAATTATTCTATAAATATTCACTGAACAGCTTCTTCTCTGATATATTGCACAAAATGCTATAAGGCACATGGGTAAAAAGGGTAGTGGTCTCCTCAGCTAGACTGGCAGGCCATTGAGGACCAGATTTGACATATTTATAAGTAATTATAATGTGAGATAGGAACTATTAAGTGTATTATGAGGTAGAGATGAAGGACTTTGAGAGACGAGGGATGGGAATAATTATTTCTGACTGGGGAATCTGGGAAGAGACACTTTTTGAGTTTAGGGTTTTGACATGCAGAAATAGGTAGCGATGCACTTAAGTGAAGACAAAATTGTGATCAAAATTGCGTCAACTGATAATTGAATTATTTTTCTTAGGATCTTGCTAGAGAACTAGGCCCATTTGCAATTAGACACTTAATTTCTGGCCAATAATAACTCATATGTCCGCATTGGGGGTCTATTTGGTTCTACAATTGCAAACCACAGGCCAGATGACAGCAGCAACCTCTTCAAGTCCTGTGGACCACTGAGCATGTGATCGAGTGACTCTGGGCATTGCTACCCATCGGTCCTTCATAGCCCCTGGCTGGAACATTCTCCTTCAGGCATATGCTCCTGCCAAATGTCCATCACCTTGGAAAAGACCTTCCTTTGTTGAATGTATGTAACACAGGTATTACTATGTTTTGGGTTGTGATTAAAAAAAAAATACTATAATAGAATATATGACAATACACAACACAATAAAGAAAATTGGAGTTTTGTGGTGGTTCCAATGCTTGCTGTGATTTTAGAAAAGTCCATTTATAACTCTGGCCTTTAGTTTCTATGCTTGGAAAATGGGACTATCACTATTGGATTTGTTTCTGCCATCCAGAACGTTCCAGCTAGAAGCTCTGAAGGACCAATGGGTAGCAGTTGGTAGAATAAATGAGTTGCAAGCTACTGCTTGGGCTTTGTTGTTTTACATGCAAACAGATGTATCTCATTTTCTGGACAAGGAGTATAAATTTAACTTTGGAATATTTTCAGCCAATTAATAATTATTTTTCTCTATCAATTTTATTTATAAAAGCAAAACATGTTCATGGAGGGGAAAACTCAAGGCATAAAATCACAAGTAAGAGCCAATGAACTTTCAGAATCTCACATCTCAGGTCATCTTTTTGGATAATCCACCAGTATCAATATTTAAGATAAGCCACCCACATAAATAACGTACCTGAAACCAAGATCCCCTGAATTAATTAATAAGATAGGCCTTATGGGATGCATGCCATTTAAAATAATGCATTTCCTCTCTAATAAATGTCAGGTTCTCTAGCCATACATAAATTCTGCAAGCATTTATTAAAATTACTTGGTGCTTTTGTACATGGCTGGTGGGCCTGTAAACTCAAGCAAGTTTCTTGGAGGGGAATTTGGCAATATGTGCCAAAGGCCTTAAACACATTCCTACCCTTTGACCCAGTAATTCCAAGCCTGGGAATTTATCTTAAGGCAATAATTATAGGTAGGCCCAAAGATTTATATATGATGATAGTTATCACAGCATTTTTTATAATAGCAAGTAGTAGAAACAACTTAAATGTCAAACAATAGGGGGTTGGTTAAATAAATTATAGTACATCTATATCCAGAATACTGTGTGATCATTAAAAATAGTGATCTCAAAGAATTTTTAATGCCATGGGAAAATGCTTATAATATTTTATTAAGAAAAAAATAGAGCAGATCCCTATGTGTTTTAAAAAAGCATATATATATTTAAAAATATAGAAAGATTATGGAGATTTATAGTTTATAGTGATTATTTATAGTGATTATTTATAATCACTATTATGGTTGAAACAAAATATTTTTTTTTCTTTATACTTTTTCTTAAATTTACCCAGACTACTACTATCTTCACAAAAGGTTATTTATATATACTGTACATGACATATCTTAGTCTGTTTGATAGCAAAATATCACAGACTGGATAGCTTATAAACAACAGTTCTGGAGGCTGGGAAGTCCAAGGTCAAGGTGTCAGGAGGGTCATGTGGTAAGAACTCTCTTCCTGGTTCAGAGGTGGCTCTGTATTGCTGTGTCCTCATATGGTGGAAAGGACAGGGAGCTCTCAGGAACCTCTGTTGTAAGACACTAATCCCATTTATGAGGGCTCCACCCTCACGACCTCAGCACCTCACAAAATCCCACCTCCTAACATTATCATTTTGGGGGATTAGGATTTAAACTTAAAAATTTTGAGGGGACACAAACATTCAGACCATATCATTATAGGTACATGCCCTTGACTGGAATCGAACCCGGGACTCTTCAGTCCGCAGGCTGATGCTCTATCCACTGAGCCAAACCAGTTAGGGCGAGACAATATCATTATATATATGTCATATAATATATAACTTATGTTCAACACCTACATAATCAAACTTAAAAAGAAGACTGCTTTTATTAAAATAAAAACAAGTAATTTGGAAAATGGATTACAGCTTTTCAGTGATCAGAATCCTACAGGTTCATGGAAAATATGAGTTGGAAGGGCCAGCTCTTAACAAACTCCAGAATGGTTGGAGTATCTTTCCAAGGTCACATGACCAAAGTGGCAAAATGACATTAGAACTCAGGTTCTGAACCTTCAGACTTCCTTCTCTTTTCAGATTAAAAAACACACAACCATAACAAACCACATTTTTATTAATTTATTGGAAGAGGGAGAGAGAGATAGAAACATCAATGATGATAGAGAATCATTGATTGGCTGCCTACTGCATCCCCCACACTGGGGATCTAGCCCCAAACTTGGGCATGTGCCCTCACTGGGAATTGAACTGTGACCTCCTGGTTCATAGGTCAGTACTCAACCACCAAGCCACTCCAGCTGGGCTCTTCTCAGCTATTTTTGACTGGGCTCTCAGGTTTGCTGTCTCTCCCTTCTTCCTATCAAGATGCTGGGCAATTTAAGTTAACACTCTACACTACAAAAAAGAAGAAAAATAAGAAAAAGACTTTATGTTTTAAAGAGAAGTTTTAGGTTCATAGGAAAATTTAGAGGAAGGTACAGAGATGTCCCATGTACTCCCTGCCCTTATGATGCATAACCTTTCCCATTATCAACTATCCTCACCAGAGTGGCATATTGGTTATAGTAGATGAACTTGCATTGACAAATCAATATCACCCAAGTCCATACTTTACATTATGGTTCACACTTGGTGTTGTGCATTCCATGGGTTTGGATAAGTGTATAATGACATGTCTATCATTATAATATAAAGTGTAATCTCACTGCCCTAAAAATCCTCTGTGCTCCATCTATTCATTTCTGCCTCCACCCCTGGCAACCATTGATCTTTTTACTGCCTCATAGGATTTTGTCTTTTCCAAAATGTCATATGTTTAGAATCACACAATATTTAGCATTTCCAGATTGGTTTCTTTCACTTAATAAAATGCATTTAAGGTTTTTAAAAATGTCCTTTCATGGCTTGATAGCTTATTTCTTTTTAGCACTGAATAGTACTCCATTATCTGGATATACCACCATTTTTAAAATCCATTCACCTACTGGGGACATCTTGTTTCCAAACTTTGTCAATTATACAAAAAGCTATTTTGATAACTACATTCTGAGCAAAAACAGTTGGAAATCTTCTGGGGATGTTACAGATGGACTGCTATGGGCTCTTGGGTGTTTTAACTCTTATTGAATGAAATGCCTGTTGAGTGGACTGAAATATTATACAAGCCAAATAATAGATCCATCCCAGTCTATAAGAGAACTGGAAAAATGCTGATGAATTTTACTTTCCTTTATTCAAGATTTTTAAGATGAAGGGATTCTGCCATTCTTCTGGTTGCAGTTTTCTAAGAGGATGGCTGTTCATCTACATTTATATAGTTACTTACTTCTGATGACACATAGAAAAACACAACTGTTTTCTGTTGTTTTCCAGATACTGTGAGAGAATAACTTCTGCACCTTGTCCCTCAGTTGAGGAGTAGCTCTTCTTCTGGGGGGAAACATTTGTCCTTTATTTATAGTCTATGTTATCTCCTAAACCAGGGGTGGGCAAACTTTTTGACTCGAGGGCCACAATGGGTTCTTAAACTGGACTGGAGGGCCGGAACAAAAGCATGGATGGAGTGTTTGTATGAACTAATATAAATTCAAAGTAAACATCATTACATAAAAGGGTACTGTCTTTTTTTTTTTAGTTTTATTCATTTCAAACGGGCTGGATCTGGCCCACGGGCCGTAGTTTGCCCACGGCTGTACCTAAACCATTATATTTTAAATATCATAATTTAATTAGTATTAGCATTTTCAGGGTTTGCTCAAAGGCATCGAATAGGTCAGTATATCTGTTTTATGCTGACTGAAATTCTACATCTAATTTTTTTCTACCAGAAAACTTTCTTTTCAAATTTTATTAGGCCATGATAAGTGATTCAGTCTTCTAATTTCTTCCTTTTTTCTTTCTTTCTTTCTTTCTTTCTTTCTTTCTTTCTTTCTTTCTTTCTTTCTTCCTTTCTTTCTTTCTTTTTTTCTTTCTTTCTCTCCTTCCTTCTTTCTTATTTTTGCATTATGTGTCTTTAGTGTTTTTCTGTATTTGGATTCTATCATTAGTGCAACTGACTTTTAGATAACTGTGGGAAAACTGGCAAGAGGATGATATGAATGTTGTAAAATAAGAAAATTAAGTAGATATCTATGTCTTTTCTTTTTCACTATACAATCATTTCACTTCTAGGTATGGGATACAGAGGGTGGTGTTAGTCTCAGGGAAAGTGGGGATAGGAATTCAGCATAGATCATATCAATGCAATTGCAATACATTTTCCTATTAGGTCCCAAACACCCCCTGAAGATAGTTTGGAAAGTGTATTGGCAGAAAATTAAACCCTGTAAATGCTGTCTGGCAAATAGAAAGATATAATTGATTATATTAGCTTATTTAAGTGTTTCTAATTGCCAGAGATAGGGTTTGTTTGGTATAGCTTTTCAACTTGCCAAGCAAAGTTTACACTGTCAACAAGCAAGTAACAGAACTTGCCAAATGGCTCTTTTAAACATTTGGACTCTCAGTTGCTCAATTTTATGTGATACTTTGCTTTTGGTGCCAGACTCTCTTCTGTCGTGTACGGTAAGTGGAAAAGTAATAAACTTGTCATGTTGGACTTGGGAGGGGGCCCCAATGCCCACCTTTGCTTCCACCCTGGGCCAGCAGTTCTAAACCTATCTCCAGCCAAGGAGAGTTCATTTATTTTGAGTTATTGATGGTGACAGTTACATCCCATACTGAGAAATGCCTGGACCTTGGTTTTGGGTAAGCATTTAAGGATGCCATTCTTTCTCTTCTCAGCCATGAGGGTGATTTCTCTGAGGTACAGAGGAATCACTATCAATGAGTCAGGGCCTCAGTGTTCCAGGCCTGTAGGGCTCTAGTGCCCTGCTGGCTAGGAATCCCTTGCACATGATTCTCTGTACAATTGGACTGGCGTTGGAAAACCACCCCAATTCCTGCTTACTCCCATAAAGCTCTTAATCACACATCCAAATTACTTGGAGCTCTTAGGAATTGGGTAAACAAAGGATTCACAGATCTCCCCACCTCGACAAAACTGTATATGTTTTCTGAAGATTGAGTCCCTCTATTAATGAACCATTGCATATTTATTGGGTACTTTTTATGCACACAACATTATTCTAGATGCCCTAGGGAAAGTGAAGAGAGTATAAGTCAAAGATTTTGTCCTCAAGGAGTTTACAGTATGTTAAGGAGACAGTTCATGTTTACCTTAAAATAGCAACGACATAAGTCAGTTATTTGTAAGTGTCAACTGATGCACCTAAGGGACCTGTTCCACATTCTGTTAAGTTGTAAGTACCGAGAAGGTAAGAAGTCAGAATTTCTGAAGGCCAACTTGGGTTTTCTCTCTTGTGTTTACTCAGCATCTCTGCCAAGAGACATTCAGCACATAAGGTTATTGTGCTTAGTTGTTGAACATTTTCAAAGTTTAGGGAATGATGTCCTCACTCTTGTCCTTTTCCACCTGGGCAGAGGAAACAGGAAATGGTCAGGGACATGGTCTTTGCTGGCCTGCCAGCTCCATTTGGAAATATCACTTACTGGAGGAACAGAACAGAAACGGAGACAAGACAATTTTGATATCTTATATATGCCCTCAGACTTATATGCTAAGCTTGATACCAGGTTTCCCCAACTCAGATGAAATTGTGATTGTTAAAGAGTTTTTAAAAGCATGAATAATATTAATAGCTAGCATTTATGAGCACTGTGTACCAACCACTTGGCTAAGCATTTTGTATACATGATTTATTTTAATCCTTATGACAACTTTATGCAGTCACCTACTATTTTTAGTACCACTATTTTACAGATGGAAAACAAGGCCTTAAAGGTTAAGTTGCTTGTCCAGTATCATATAACTAATGACTAGAGGCAGAACAAGAATCCTAGCCTAGGTCTGAGTGTCACTGGAACTCAAGTTCTCTGCCACTGCTTTAAACTACTCCTTATAAATCTTCTTATTACCCCAAGGGATGGTGATGTTTTTATAGATTATGGTGGTGGAAGCCCATTATCCACAAGTAGAAAGAGGCTCTGTGGCACCACCTGTTGGGATTTTCCATAATCCCATTTTGTCCTAGCTGTCATCACTTCCCTGTTTCAGCCATAGAATCTAGGTCTGTCTTCATGTGGACACAGGTCCTGCCTTGAGACAAACAATGCTTTGTCAGATTAGATCAAACCTTTGACTTTGGTTAATCAATAGCTCACCATTTATGATTCCCTGACACAGTTGTCTAAGGACAACGTAAGTTTTCCCTTGATGCTCTGGATACCTGAAGTCAGCTGTGTCTGCTCATAGTTTTTCACTGGTTGAGGGTCTCGGACTTCCAGACTCTTTATCTCTCCTCAATAGCACATCACTGCATGTTTCTGTGGACTCTGATGCCAGCCTCCAAGTCAGACCCACTTTAACTTTGCCACTTACCAGTAGTGTGACAAGTTATTTGAAATTTCTAAGCGTTAGCTTCTTCATGTCTAAAATAGCTTAGTGGTACTTATTGGGCTAGGCATTGGAAAAGCACCCCATTATTCCTCCTTTCTTCCATAAAGTTCTTTTTTTAAAATATTTATTTATTTATTTATTTATTTATTTATTTATTTATTGCTTAAAGTATTACAAAGGGTATTACATATGTGTCCATTTTATCCCCCCGCCCTGGACAGTCCCCTAGCCTCCCCTATCCCCCAGTGTCTTATGTCCATTGGTTATGCTTATATGCATGCATACAAGTCCTTTAGTTGATCTCTTACCCCCCTACCTCCTGCCCCCCAACCCTCCCCGGCCTTCCCGCTGCAGTTTGACAATCTGTTTGAGGCAGCTCTGCCTCTGTATCTATTATTGTTCAAAAGTTTATAATGGTCTCTATTATCCATGAATAAGTGAGATCATGTGGTATTTTTCCTTCATTGACTGGCTTATTTCACTTAGCATAATGCTCTCCAGTTCCATCCATGACGTTGCAAATGGTAAGAGTTCCTTCCTTTTTAGAGCAGCATAGTATTCCATCGTGTAGATGTACCACAGTTTTCTGATCCATTCATCTACTGATGGGCACTTAGGCTGTTTCCAGATCTTAGCTATGGTGAATTGTGCTTCTATGAACATAGGGGTGCATATATCCTTTCTGATTGGTGTTTCTGGTTTCTTGGGATATATTCCTAGAAGTGGGATCACAGGGTCAAATGGGAGTTCCATTTTCAGTTTTTTAAGGAAACTCCATACTGTCTTCCATAGTGGCTGCACCAGTCTGCATTCCCACCAGCAGTGCACAAGTGTTCCTTTTTCTCCACATCCTCTCCAGCACTTGTCGTTTGTTGATTTGTTGATGATAGCCAGTCTGACAGGTGTGAGATGGTACCTCATTGTTGTTTTGATTTGCATCTCTCGGATGATTAGTGACTTTGAGCATGTTTTCATATGTCTC
The DNA here is from genome assembly GCF_014108235.1 of Myotis myotis. Taxonomy (NCBI): domain Eukaryota; kingdom Metazoa; phylum Chordata; class Mammalia; order Chiroptera; family Vespertilionidae; genus Myotis; species Myotis myotis. The sequence continues at coordinate 18,062,975 of NW_023416335.1, forward strand.
TTGGCTTTCTGAATGTCCTCTTTTGAAAGGTGTCTATTTAGGTCCTTTGCCCATTTTTTGATTGGATTGTTTATCTTCCTTTTGTTAAGTTGTATGAGTTCCCTATAAATTTTGGAGATTAGGCCCTTATCAGATATGACATTGGCAAATATGTTTTCCCACACAGTGGGTTTTCGTTGTTTTGTTGATGGTTTCTTTTGATGTGCAGAAGCTTTTTATTTTGATGTAGTCCCATTTGTTCATTTTCTCTTTAGTTTCAAGTGCCCTAGGAGCTGTATCAGTGAAGAAATTGCTTCGGCATATGTCTGAGATTTTGTTGCCTTTGGATTCTTCTAGAATTTTTATGGTTTCCTGTCGTACATTTAAGTCCTTTATCCATTTTGAGTTTATTTTTGTGTATGGTGTAAGTTGGTGGTCTAGTTTCATTTTCTTGCATATATCTGTCCAATTTTCCCAACACCATTTATTGAAGAGACTATCTTGGCTCTATTGTATGTTCTTGCCTCCTTTGTCAAATATTAATTGACATAAAGTTCTTAATTACACATTTAAATTACTTGGAGCTCTTAGGAATGGTTAAAAAAAAAAAGGGTTCACAGATTCCCTACCCCTTGGCAAAATTGCATGTTTTCTCAATATACTGGTTGTGAGTAGTAAATAATACTGGTAAAATGCTTAGCACACTACCAGGCACAGAGAACAGTCAGTGAATGGTTAAGTAATATTAATTAATGTCTATCATTTTATGTAGTTTTATATTTCTCTAAATAACTGAACTCTTGCCTTGGGCCAATTGTCTCGCTTAGCCCTTAGACAATGTCCTAGAGGTGAGAAGTGGGTGGCTGAGATCTTGGGTGTCCAGATCATTTGGATCTGCTCTAGGTGCCTCTAAGGTTCCCTAGAAGGTGGTTATGCCTGAGTTGGGCCAGTAGTTTGGAACCATAGAAGCCTTAGCTGGCTGCTCTGGGGAGTTGTTGTGACTGGGCCACCACAGCAAGCTCGGGGGCGTGGCATCTTTGTATGTCCACTTCTTTTCTATGGCCTTACTGAGACCACTTCACTCAATCTCAATTAAAATCTCAAAATAAAATCTCAACAACTTTATTTTCTGCCTTGCTACTTGGCTTCTGACCACCTGCTGATCGACCTGCCACATTTTGCTTTAACGTTAGGGTTTAACATTGTGGCCAGAACTGCGATTTCCAGGCTACGTCCCTCTTCCTGCCACTCTGACCCAGACTCAGCACTTGTTTTAGCTCCTGGTGCCTGCTCTGCCTTTAACCGTTCGTTCTCAAAGGGCCTCCCTTATTCCTTATTCCCTTCAATTTCTGTCTCCTGCGTTTTTCTTCTAACTGAGTCCTTACGTGACAATAAGGCAGCCAGCCACTTCAGGTAACTGAAAAAAGGTAACTGAACAGTCATGGGAGGAAAGCAATTCCTTGTTCAGTGACCAGAGCAAGACCATCTTCCCGAGCCACATGTGGAGAATTGTTCTCATTATGACTATTTTCACATAATAAATCTTAGTGCCTCACTAGTGATATAGAGTAAAGCCTCATTAATTAAAGCCCCACTGATTCAGAATTTAAGATAAGTTGTTCACAGGCCAAGCTGAAATTTACATTTGTACTATCTATGGAAAAAAAAAGGCTCATTAAGTAAATCAATAAAGTAAGGAAGATTGCAGGAAGCCTGTTTAATCTAATTAAGAAAACAAACTATTTTCAAGCACTTCGTAATACCATTGGCATATAAACAATGTACTCATTACAAACGGCTCTTATGTGTTCGTTAAAGTATATCAAGAAAGATTCCTGTTTGACATGTTTTTTTTTAAAAAGTGATTAGTTCAAGTAAATGTATGAAATTGAAGACAATGAAACTGTTTTTAAAATAGTCTGTAACTTTAGCCTTTCCTAACAGACATATCCATAAGGCGTCGGTTGAGGGGACTGCAGACCTGGGAATCAGACAGACTTGAGTTCTCATCTTGGCTCTGCCTGTGAACTTGGGCAAGGTCTTTCCTTTCTGTAAGCTGTGATTTCCTTTTCTCAAAGGGGTTTCAAGAGAATGAAATGAAATAATATAAGTAAGGTGCTTTTCATTGTCCTAGGCATATAGTAATAAGCAACAAAAATAGCTCTTCTGTATCATTTAACATATACAACAAAACCTGAGAAAATTATTATTATTATTATTTTTCTTTGTTTCATTTGGTCCAATGAATGGCAGAGGGCTTCAGGGTGGTTAAAAGAATGGCTAGTAATTTCGGGGAGAGACTCAGGTGAAAGCCAGACACCAGGGGGATGCAGAGGGGTCCCTCAAAGGCCTCTAGCTCCAAAGGCTCCTAGCCGTGCTTGAGGTGAGCATTTTGAAGAGATACTCTCCCAGCCAAGCCTGGGGGCCTGCAGCCTGCGGAGGTGAGTCAGGTGTCGCCCATCTTCTTGATGAGTTTCACCTGCTCACCCCGGAAGTGGTTCTGCAGGAAATCACCGAGAGGAGGGTCTGCTCAGGTAGACCCAGGGCCTGCAGCTCCCAAAGGGCCTGGGTCTGGGTTCCTCTTCAAGAACAGGGCGGCCTCCGTGGCGTCCTGAGTTTTGCCCACTCGTCCTGGGGAGACTTCAGCACGTCCTGGAAGGGGATGCGGCCACCGCGCTGGTTTTGCAACTTTAAGAGCCGCTCAGCGCCCTCATTCTTCTCCGCCAACTCGAGGAAGAAGTGAGAGCCACATCGTCGCGGTCGAAATAGAAGCCAAGAGAGAAGGTAGGTGCGGCGGAGGCCGCAGAGGCAGGTTGGTCAGGCGGGTGACCACAGCCTCCACCTGGGTGGAATAATTCTGACAAATTGGGGAGCTCATGGCTGTTTGTCAGTGAGTTAAGGTAGAAAAAACCGGTGTGTTGGCTGGTCCCGGGGGTGGTTCTGAAGGTGGTGTCTGGATAAGGCGCAGGAGAGAGGCCGGAGGCTGGAAGAAGGAGTGTCCCTGGGTCTGTTCCGTCCAAACACTGTTGAAGCAAGAGACAGATCCGGGACCTCCGAGAGCACTTCTGAGAAAATTCTTATTATTCTCATTTTACATGCGAGGAAGCATGAACTCAGGGATATTGAGTAGCTGCTGCCGGTGTAAGTGGAGGAGCTGAGATGCAAACTCAGGCTGCCTGCTTCCAGGCCTGTCCCTGGTGCCTGGGCTCCCCGTGTTCTGTGTGGTGGCTGCCAGGGGGCAGCCTGAGCCCCGGGTCCCCTGTGATGGCATGAGTGCTGGCTGGGGAGTGCAGTTGGCTCTCTTGTGCTAATAATCAGCCATGCTTTATAGCTGTTCGTCTCCACTTCAGGGCAGTAGAAAGAACGAAACACTTCCTCTGCCGCATTTATTTTACTTAAAAAAATTTTGGAGGAGGGTTGACAAGACAGTGAGAAGAAAAGCAAGATTAATGGTATCTGAAACAGGGCTTTTGAGAGGTGCAGGAAAATTCTGGGCGCTCAGAGAAGGGAGGGGAGAGAAAACCAACCGTGCTGGGAGGCAGGCACCCCAACCTCGGCCACATGCGACCGCTCAGAGGAGATCAAGAGCCCTCGCTTTTTAGACCCAAAGCAGAGCTTCCAAAATGATGGAAATCTATCGTTGACAAGAGGGAGGAAATATGGATGAAGCCTATAACTATGTTTAGAGCATCAGGGGATGAATTAGCCTAATTGGAATATTAGTCTCTGTTATAGGGAGTAATCACTACAGGCTGCCTGTTTTCATTTAGAAATTTAATTAAGTTTATCAAAGTTTGGCTTCTCTAGCCTTCATTTTCCAGACTCTCCCTAAACAACCCTATTGTTTAAGAGGCATTTTCTTTCATTTTATTTTGTTTCCCAGGAAGGGGGTTGGACCGGGGCCAGGGCTAGCGCAGGGGTGGGCTGCAGGGCCGACCCTTCCCAGTCAGCCGGGCTGTGACCCTCTCCAAGATGAGCTGACGGACACCAGTGGTGAGGCTCTCGCAGGTCACACAGGGGGCTTCCCAGGGCTGAGGACATCAAAAAAGGGTGCACTAATCCAGGTAAGGGAGCTGAGCATTTTCTAAAGCTGCCAGGGAAAGCAGCAAAGCGTTTCTCTTTAGTTACCTCCAATAGGATCACAGAGATGTTGCTGAATGATTCTGCAGTTTAGTTGTTGATAGGCCTGTCTCCTCCAAAAAATTAGACAGTGCCTGTGGCCACTATTTACCAAAAGGCTTGTGGGCACATGCAAACGCTTCTGAGAAGGAGAGCTTCTCCTTCTGCAGGGAGTAGCCTGCCTCCCTCCCTGTTTCTCTCCCTGTTCTGCTGCTCCTCCTCCTCCCTCTACCTCCTCTCCTTTATTTTACGCACCCTCCTCCACCTTATACTCTGGGTCCCCTCCTCCTCCTTTTGCAATGAGCTTAGGTCTCTAATGAATAAATTCCTTTTGCTATTCTCTTTCTTCTCTGGACTTCAAATATTTTATTTTAAACATTTTTCTTTCTTTATTGTTGAAAGTATTACAGATGTCCCCTTTTTACCCCTATAGACTCCTTCTAGCCCACCCCCACCTCCTGCCCCAGGCCTTCTCCACACTATTGTCTGTGTCCATGGGTTATGCATGTATGCATAACAGTTCTTTGGTTGATCTCTTCCCACCCACCCACCCATACCTGCCTTTTCAAATCTAGAGATTGTTACCATCTTGCCATTTTTCTAAGTCCCTTTTGGTCTCCACATTTATATAGATATCTGTATAAATGTATGTATTTTTGTTTTTGCCAGACCATTTTAAAGTAAATTGAAAATATTATTATGCCATATTTAGCAAATGAGAAGGCTTATTTTGAAATTTGTTTTAAAACAAGAAATAAGTGACTCTGAACATGAAATGTAAGGACTTTCTCTATGTAGGAAGAATACCTTCAATGGGGGTCTTTTCAGGACTCAGGGAGGAAGAGGCAACATAGAGAATTGGTCAATACAATTTGTACCAAATTGGTCTAATGATTCTCTCCATCCTTGTACCAAAACAACAACAAAACCATTTTCTGTCACCCCCCAAAAAATAGAACCCAAGGCCTTCTAAGCATTTCTGTTTCTCTTTGTGAATAAATTCATTTTCCAATGTATTTGATTCATTTTATCCTTGTTCTCTTGTTCCATGCCTGGTTATAAAAACAATGTGCTTTATATTAAGGCTTTAAGTACCACTCTCAGTGATGCTTAAAGGGGCAATGTGACATTTGTTAAGTCATTCAATCTCTGTGTTTTTTTTTAGCTTGCCTCACTGAAAAATGGGGGTGGAGGAGCAGTAAAGATCTTCTAGGAACTTAAAAAAAACCAAATTATTGAGTTATTTACATATAATAAGTTGAACTCATCTTAAGTGTATGCACAGTTCAATGAATTTTGATAAATGTATGCATTTATGTTGTAACCACCACTCAAATCAATATAGAATATTTTCATTCCCTCCAAAAGGTTCCCTAGGGCTCCTTTGCAGTTAATCCCCATGGTAATCTCAACCCTAGACAACCCCTGATTTGCCTTCACTCACTGTAAATTAGTCTATTTTAGAATTTCAGCACAGTATATGCCCTTTTGTGTTGGCTTCTTCTGCTCAGCATAATGGTTTTGAACTTTTACATGTTGTGTGTAGCAATAGCTATTTTTATTTCTAGTATTCTACTATATGGAGTTTGCATGGAATTTCTATGGATATGGCTTTTGTGGCACAAAATATTGTTTTTCTTCTACATATATTAAATACTGTGCAACATAATGTTATAATGTTCGCTTTTAAATTATGTTTTAAAGATATTTTAAACAATTTTTAAGTAATTTACCATTTTTAATGTTATTTATTGCTTTGTCTTAGTCTCAATTTCCTTCAGCCTGAAGAACTTTCACATTTCTTACAGTGCAGGGCTAGAGATGGAAACTCTTCTCAGCTTTTGGTTGTCTGAAAAATCCCCAATGGTTTTGGAAGTGTTTTTTTCATTGGATATACTCAGTTGACAGTTTATTTTGTCTGTTATTCTTTCAGCAATGATTTAAAGATGCTCCATTTTCTTCTTACTTACATTTATTTTTATCAAGAACTCAGTGATAATTTTTTTTTTTCTTATATTTTATTGGTTTCAGGGAGGAAGGGCGAGGGAGAGAGAGAGATAGAAACATCAATGATGAGAGAGAATTACTGATTGGCTGCCTCCCACAAGCCCCCCCACTGGGGATCAAGCCCACAACCTGGGTATGTGCCCTGATCAGGAATCGAACCCCGACCTCCTGGTTCATAGGTCAACACCAACCACTGAGCCACATCAGCTGGGCAGTGATAATTATTATTTTCTACCCTTATTTAATTTTTCTCCCTCTGATTTTAAGATTTTTTCCCTTTATTATTGGTTTTAGTCACTGGATTTTGATGTGCCTTTGTATGGGTTTGTGTTAACTTTGCTTGAGGTTTGTTTAACATCTTGGAAAGTTTTCATCACAAATGGTTTTCCTCCCATTGGAAAATGTTTGGACCTTTAATTTATTTTCTGCCCCATTCACTCTCTCTCTCCTATCTTTCCAGGACAAAATTACATACATGTTACACACTTAATATTACTCTATAGTTCACTGAGATTTCTTTTTTGGTGGTTGTTCACTGTGTGTTTTTCTCTTCTGTCAATTTGATAGTTTTTATTGTTATGTCTGTAGGTTTATCAATCATATTTTCTGCAGTGTCTAATCTGCTATAAATCTCATTCAAATAAATTTGTCATTTCTGACATGGTATTTTTCAGCTATAGAAGTTCCATTTAAAAAATAAAATATAATATTATTTTTCTCCTTATGTTTATGTTTCTCTTTCTCCTTGATCATATTTCTAATAATGATTTTAAATCCATTACCATGTTCATTTCTAGGTCTACTTCTGGTAGTCAGTTTTTCTTCAGTTATGGATCAAATTTTTCTGTTCTTTTTTGCATATATAGTAATTCTTGATTGGATGTTGGATATTTTTATGTTGTTGAGTGTCTGGACTTTTTTTTTGGGGGGGGGTGTCTTCCTCTAAATAACTTATGTTAGTAGGCAAGCAAGTTTATTTGAGGATCTAGTACTTTTAAAGTATTATTAAGTGTTGAAGTGTAGTATTTACTCTATGTATAACCCTACTTCTAAGACCTCACTCTGATCTCTCCTTAATGTCTTGGTGTTCAATGAAGCCTCTATATTCTGCCTGGTGAGAACTTTAATGGAGTTTCACCCTACAGATGTACAACTTCTCAGAAACAGATTCATAGTTTTCTTGATTTCTTCCTCTACATAGTTTCCTTCTTGTCAGTACTGTGTCCCACAAATTTCACTGCCTCAGTGTCCCTGGACTCCCATCTCCATTTTCTCAATTTCATGAAACCGCTGTGTTCTGCCAGGGCTTCCCTTCCCTGAGTTACAGACTGGAAAGTGCCCCTTTGGGGAAAATTAGGGTGATTGTAGGACCTACTTTGTTTTTATTTTCTTAGGGATCACCACTCTGTGCTGCCTATTGTCCATTGTCTGAAAACTCTTGTTTCATATTTTTTGATCCAATTTTCTAGTTGTTCCCATCAAGAGAGAAAGTCTGTAAGAGTTACTCCATCATGATGAGAAGCAGAAACTTTTCTAATTCTCCTAACTATAAATTCCACCACTCCTAGACATAATCAGATCTTATCAAACTCCGTGTCCTGAAAATATCTTTTTTTTTTATGTTTATATGTACAGAAATAAAAACAAAATGCAAACACACCTCTCAAGTGTAAAACCAAGTTTCTGGAATGAACAAACAAATTGTAACTTTTTTGCATTTCTCAGCATCTTTTTCCCTCCAGAGTTCTTTTTACTTGCTGACTTGTATATATATTTTTCCTCTAGTAACTCATTGAAATCTATGTTTATATTTCTGTGCCCATATCTATATCTATTTTTATATCTGTTTTTCTATATTTAATTTTTTCTATGTATATATCTGTTTGACTCTGTCTTTTCACTATTTCCCTTTCTACCTATATTAATGTCAGTATTGAAAGGCACTATAGTCTAGTATTGTGAGCACAAATTTGGGAGCCAAACTCCTTAGTATTGTGTGTTTAGGGGCAAGTTATCTACTCTTTACATACCTGACTTTCTTCACCTGTAAAATGAGGCAACATCAATGTCTATCTCATGAGTTCGTGGTGAGTTAATATATGTAAAGTATGTAGAACAGTGTCTGATACATTGTAAGTGCTATTTTAATTGTATGTGTTAGTAGCTATATCTGATTTCAGAGAAAGGTCTAACTGAGTCCCTGGTACTAAGCATTATTGTCTTGGAGCCACCAACATCTGGACTTATTTTCAGAAATATTTGGAAGAGAATTTGCTGTTTCCTGGAGTGAATAGAAATGATTGGAAAAAAAAATGAAATATCTGTTTGTATCAATTCATCCTCTCAGGAAAAGTAGCTTTTCTAGTTAAGCAGTCTGGTCATTGAGAAGAATCTTGCCCGAGGGTATTGTACAGTAGTTGGTGGTTATTCTGTAGGGATTCATGTTTCTGAAGCCCTTTTATTTACAACCCGAAGTGGTGGTATTCATGGTGAAACCCAACTATCAGTTATGTCTTCTCAAGTCTTCTTTTTCTTTCCATACCAGCCTTAACATTCAGCTGCTGAAGTTGCAGGGTGTGCTTTACACGATTTCCCCCAAGGCCTTGCCAGCTACTCCAGCTTGCATATGCAGAGCAATAGCAATTCATCGCTTTCCCTCTCCTAGGTCTCTGTTTGCATGTCTTCCCTACCACATTCCTCACCAAAAAAAGGCGTCGTTAGTACAAGGAGCCACCCTCCTTAAGCTTACGGAGGAATGATTTATAAATAAAAGTGTCTTTCCTGTTTTATTACATTAGTATAAGTATTTCAGAAATGTTCAAGTCATTAGGAATAATAATTCCTTAAAGAACAGAGAGCACAATTAGGGTTACATAGATCATATGCTACATAATAGAGCTCCAATTTCAGCTTGTTTGCCCCTCCCCCCATCTCAGTTGCGTATATTTCCCACATCAAACAGGTCAGATTGTTGCATTAGGCCTGCAATGGTCTAGGGCAGCGGTTCTCAACCTGTGGGTCGTGACCCCTTCGGGGGTCGAACGACCCTTTCACAGGGGTCGCCTAAGACCATCGGAAAACACATATATAATTGCATATTGTTTTTGTGATTAATCACTATGCTTTAATTATGTTCAATTTGTAACAATGAAAATACATCCTGCATATCAGATATTTACATTACGATTCATAACAGTAGCAACATTACAGTTATGAAGTAGCAACAAAAATAATTTTATGGTTGGGGGTCACCACAACATGAGGAACTGTATTAAAGGGTCGCGGCATTAGGAAGGTTGAGAACCACTGGTCTAGGGGAATGCAAAAGCAGAAGCTGAAATCTGCTCTTAGCCCCAACTTTCTTTGGGTGCATGTAACTACTGCTTTTTAAAAACCACCAGACTTGTGTAGAAGTTGTCACATTTTCTTCCTTTCTTCAAGTTATTATAAAGAGAGGAACCTATAGTTTATATTTCTCCCTGTCCTTGAGTCATCAGAATGAATGCTTAAGGCAATAGAAATTCCATTTCCCCTTATTAAGGCTGCTGGACCTCAAGTAAGTAGCTGTTTTCTTCCAGTTTCTTAATTCTGGTGCTGGTACTCCCGAGACACTTTTCTCTTAGAAGAAAATAAAAGGGTGGGTTGGCGGGGGGGGGGTGGGGGGGGATGTTAATATGCTACCTGTAGGTTTATAAAGTGTTGGTTGTATTTTCCACGTGGCACTGAGGGCCCAAGACAGCCTGTTTGTCTCTATGTGATGTGAGTTGAGCATACTTGTGTATCCCAAGAGTATTGTGCTGAAATCATGCTATTTTTAAGGCAGAATAGAACTCCCTCTGTGTTCTCTCTAACTGAAGGTTACAGGGTTTTCTTTATGTAGTCACAATGGTGGGAAACAACTGGAAATGGGACTTGTTCCAAACTAGAAAGGTGATTGCTGGGTCCTGACAGGTTCACCGTGGCTTTCAAATCTCATAAATGACATTGCTTGTTGTATGGGGGATGTAAATGCAGACAATTAAATAATAGCTAGCATTCTTCTCTTTGAAAACCAGAGCCTGCAATTGATTGTCCTGTGTCTGACTTGGGCCCTCCTGGGGACCAGGGAGGAAATTAACATAGATTGCACATAGTGTTTTTCAGATTCAGTAAGCTAGTCTCAGTTGAAAAGGTAGTAAAGGAGTGTGTCTATTTTTTAGTAAATGCTTTACTGTAGCAGATATTAAAAGATGACACTGTTGATAGATCTTCCTGGTTCTCTACCAGTAGGACAACTGCATCCTTGGGATTTATCTTGTTAATGTAGAGGTCTGTGGGTGACAACTTACTTTATCATCACACCTTAAAAATGTAATACATATGCACAAATATGCAGCTTGCTTAGCATTTGTCATTAGAGCAAAGGGGTCTGGCTGTGGCTACATACCCCGGTGCACTGTCTAAATTAATCCATTGAGGGATATTGACCCACTTAATCACAGTGCAGACTTGCTGACTTCGTAGGCACGCTCTCCCTTCATTAGATTTAATATATTTCTCATTATACAAATCTGCCGCTGTGACAATAAGCCTTGTTCATAAATCAATTTGCCCTTTTGCTTTGCAGATGCGGAGAACTTTCATCAAATAAGACATAAATGGAGCCTGTTAGACAGGGGGTAGAGCAGTCACTACCCAATAGTAATATCGATTAATTAAGATGATTTTTAATAGCATATTGTAATGGACAGAGATAAAACAATTATCATTTTAACTTCCTGTTTACATTATAAACAAGAAAAAGGAAATGTAGTAACAAGGAATATTTGGCACTCCTCTAGATAAATTCCCAAACTTCTTTCCTTCATTCCCACTGAAAGCAAATCAAATGCTTGGGTACTCAGAGTTGATGGTTTCTCAGGTTACCATGGCAGCGTAAACGCTGATTTTAAAAACCAGTGCATAGCCAGGGCTGAGTGGCTCAGTTCGTTGAAGCATCATCCTGTTCACCAAAAGATTGCAGGTTTGATTCCTAGTCAGGGCACATAGTGGGTTGCGGGGCAGATCCCTGGTGCAAGTGTGTACGGGAGACAACCTATCTATGTTTCTCTCTCTCTCTCCCTTCCTCTCTCCCTGAAGTCAATAGAAATATGTTGAGTGAGGATTTTAAAAGTCATAAAGTGATATATAAAAAAAGATATGCAAAGTGTGTGGAAATAACTTAAAATGACTATTCAGTCATAGAGCTAGAATTACGATTTTTTGACTCCAGAAAAATACCTACTTTTTAGAACTTTCCCTACCATAGTGTTCAGTAGACAAGAAAGTTTGAACAATATTTTTTAAAACAAATTCTGATTTATTGCATATTTAGTACATATCCTGGCATATTACTGACTTTCTTATTTTCTCCAAAAGATATTCTCTGCTATTGATTTTTTCAAAGAATAAGCTTTTCTTCCCCATTGATCATTTCTATGGTTTTCATTTTGTTAGTATTTTATTTCATTAATGTCTATTTTTATCTTTATTAATCTCTTTTATTCTCTTTTCTTTGGACATTGTTCTTTTATTAGCTTTCATAGATTGAAAAGTTGTTTTATGTTTGTTTTTCCTATATCTCAGATGCATAAAAGTAGATTAATCACTGTCTTTGGTTCATGATATACCATCAACTCACATTTGTTTGATTATGTATTTAATATAAAGAGCTCTTTAAAACTGCCATCCAAAATAAAAGCTAGGAGTGGGGGGGATGGGAGGGTAATGTGGGGATAAGGACACATATGTTATAACTTAATCAATAAAAAAAAACAACACCCCCCCCCCCAAAAAAAAATAAAAGCTAGGACCTTGACTCTCTTCATCTAACCATATGGTTTCTTTACCCCATCTCTCTTTCTCTCTGAGCTTAAAGTAACCATCACCCTGAATCCCATGTCTTCCCCGCCCTTTTAATATAGTTTTATTGCATCTATATGTATATCTAAAATTATATATGGTTTAGTCATTGTGTACTTTAAGGGAAGAATATAATATAGTATGTAATCTTTTGGAACTTCCTCCATCAAATAGAAAACTGTATTCTATATGGTCTGGATGCAGTGTTTTATATATATCAATCAGGTGGATAGTATAATAACATTTAAACCTTTTATGTTTTGGGGGACTTTTTTCTCTTTATTGCTTACAGAGAAAGGTGTGTTAAAATCTCCCACTTATATTGCTGCTTTGTCTCCTTCAGCCAGTTTTTTGCCTTATTTATTTTTAGGTTATATTATTATATGAATGCAGATTTAGAATGGTCATATTTTCCAAGGTAAAAATGGACCTACCACCATTAAGAAATATCCCCTTTTCATTTCTGGTAATTTTTTTTTGGCCATAAAATCTACATTGTCTGCTATTCATATAGCAATAGTAACTATGAGAAAAAAACCAAAACATGATAGAAGAATAGGACAGAAGACATAAATGGACGTTTTATAGATAAAGCAACGCAAATTGCTTTTAAACATAAAAAAGATCTTAACCTTACTCATAAGAACAAGGCAAATAAAAATTCCACTGAGGTACCATTTCTCATCTGTTATACTTTAAAATATTCAAACATTTGCACTCCACTGTATGGTGAGACTATGGACAAACAGTACTTGTTCACGGCAGATGGTAATCTAAAAGGTACAACTCCTATGGTGAGGGATTTGGCAATATCTGATAGAATTGCACATATTTTATTCTTTTATCTGAGTCTATGAATTTATCCTAACAATAATTTTCAACAAATATCAAGGAACTATGCAGAAATATATTCATTGCAGCATTATTTGCAATAGCAAAATATTGGAAACAACTCTAATGTCTTTCAATAGACACCTGTTTGAATATCCTATGATCTGTCACCAAAATGGAATGCTATTCAGTTGTTGAGACAGAATGAGGAGCATCTTTATAAACTGATATCTAGTGATTTTTACGATATCTTATTAAGTGGAAAAAGTAAGTCAAAAAGCAGAGTATATAGTATGCGACCTTTGTGTAAAGAAGTAGGGGAAATAAGGATATATAGATGAATTTACTCTAATTTTTGCCAAAAAATGTAAGAAAGAAAACTAGAAACTAATGAAAATGGTTACCAATAGGAGGTAGGGAATAGGGTCCAGGAGATGGAAATGGGCTCAGACTTCTCTGAGAATCATTTGATTTTTAAACCATGCATGTTTTACACATACGAAAACTTAACTAAAATTGAACCTAATAGAAAGATATAAATCTATGTCAAACTGATAGGGAAAAATTTTTTTCAAGTAACTTCTGTACCCACGACTTTGCACACTCTTAGAACATATTTTAAGATTATAAAAAAAGACGGCAAAGAAATCTATTAAACCTCACACAACAGTTATTGCAAACAGTAACAGTTGTAATTTTGAACTTTTTGTATGTTATAGCATTGAGGAAATAGGTAAATATATTAAGTTTTTGTAAGAGAATAAAACAGAAAATTAAAATGTTCTGTAATTTGAATTCAAATTAGAAATACCAATATGAACTTTCAATTAAAAAACGCATTTCCAACCTCTCATTAAACAAACCTGGAAACAATGACAGTTGAGTAGCAATGAGCACCCCTAGCATCTAGATCATAATTATAAATGTCATTCTCGATAGAGGCAACCAGAACTCCCTAGAGACATGGCTGACTCCAGGTCTGGGCTGAGAAAGAACAAGGTGGGTCCAGGACATCTCGTGCCACAAAATAAAGATATACTCAAAGATGAGTGAGATTATGCCTAGGGGCCTAAAATTCATCTGGAAGGGACTCTCACTGGGTAAATTTGGGGCAATTTGAACATCAAAAAGAATAATGACTATGACTGATTACAATTCATTAAATGAATAAAATGTCATGAGTTCATTATGATGGGACTGTGGGGTCGGGGAGAGTGGGGGTGGGGGGGAGGAGAGGAGGGGGATGCTAGTTACTAAATGTAGAAGGAATGACCAAGTTAGAAAATCACCACTTTCAATCCCCAATGAGATAAATGATTTTCTGATTCAAGTAAGCATGAGGCATCAAAGCTAACGCCATTAAATGAAATGTTGTTTGGAAGCAGGATATTCACAAATGGCTAAACTATCACCTCACAAATTAACTACTGACTGCCAAATGCTAAGGGAAAATGGTGCCTTTATAATAGAGGTATCTGGGTTATTTTTGTAATCCATGAACAAAGTCAACGTCACTAATAGTGGGATGACTTGACTTTATGAACTTCTAGATGTGATACAATATGATGTACACAACACCTATCAGGTATACTTGCCAAGAATGTTTGACGTGTTAAAAATGTTTAATTGAATCCTTCAAGCATCCTGGCATAATTTTTAATTACAGGCAAAATTCAATAACACTATGAGAAAACAATTAGACAAAATAAGACTATGAGAGGCATCGATCAGACCATCAAACCTCAGAGGAAAGGTAGGGGAGGGTGAGGGTAAGGGGGAGAGATCAACCAAAGGACTTGTATGCATGCATATAAGCCAAACCAATGGACACAGACGCCAGGAGGATGAGGGCATGAGTGGGGGGTGGGGGGTGGGGGGGACAATGAGGGGATAAGGACACATGTGTAGTAATACCTTAATCAATAAAGAAAAAAAATAAAAAAGTGGAAAATTATTTAAAAATGGAAAAGTAGGTTATTAAAACTCACATTATGTTAAGCTCAAATATTTTATTTATAGCAAAAAGAGTTTATTATAATTTAACATTCATGGGTTTAATAAAAGCAAATTCATCCAGAAGAAAAAAAAGATAAAATACTATGAAACATTCTAAAAGACAACTTTTTCAAAAAGTTCAATGTCATGAAAAAATTTTTTTAAAAAAAGTTTAGGGACTGTTCTATAACCAAGCAATACCTTATCTTTGATTGGATACATATTTTTAGGTAGTTATAAAAGGCATTTTAGGAATAATTGGGTACATTTGAAATGGACTGGTTATTAGTTAATGTTATGGAATTGGAATTATTATTTACTCTCTAAAGATAAATAATTGCATTGAAGTTATTGTCTTAGGTGATGCATGATTATGTATTTACAGGTAAAGTGACATGATATCTGCAACTGTATATGGTTAGAGAACACACACATATATATGAAGGCGAGAAAGAGGCAGACAGGTGAGAGGGAGGAGCCAATATGGCAAAATGTTAACAATTCTTAACTATAGCTGGTGGGTATATAGGTTCATTGTATTATTTTCCCAACTTTTGTGTATGTTTCATGCACATAATAAATTGGGGAAATAATTTCTTGATAAAGAAAACAGACTAACATAGCCCTCATGTAAACAGTGACTATATGCTTGCATTTTATCCCAGATACTGAGCACTAGAACCTTGGTACACAAGATGTGCTCTGAAATCAGCAGCAACATTTATTGTAGCACTAGTCACCATGGCCAAGACATGGGAACAACCCAAAGGTCTGTCAGTGGATGAATAGATAAAAACAATGTGGTGTATATATACAACTAAAATAAAGAACTGTTAATATTTTGCCATATTTGCTTCCCTCTCACTCCCTTCTGCCTTTCTTTCTCTCCCCCTCAGTCTCTTTACACACACACACACACACACACACACACACACACACACACGAATATTATTCAGTCTTAAAAAAGAAGGAAACCTGCTGATTGCAACAACATGGAGGAACCTTATGCTAAGTGAAATGTCACACTCCAAAAGACAAATACTGTATGATCTCACTTAATATATAGAATCTAAAAGAGTCAAACTCATAGAAACAGAATAGTATGATGTCAAGGACTATGGGGGTGGAGAGACGAGAATCCTATATAATAAAGGGGTAATATGTAAATTGACCATCATGCCCTCACATAAGATGGCTGCGCCCATGTCATCACAAGATGGCTGCCTCATATCATCACAAGATGGCAGCTCCCATGTTGTCACAAGATGGCCACCACAAAATGGCTGGCAGGGGAGGGCAGTTGGGGGCAACCAGGCTGGCAGGGGAGGGTAGTTGGGGGCGATCGGGCCAGCAGGGGAACAGTTAGGGGGCAATCAGGCTGGCAGGCAGAAGCAGTTGGGAGCCAGCAGTCCCGTATTGTGAGAGGGATGTCCAACTGCCGGTTTAGACCCCGATCCCGAGGGGTCCCAGATTGGAGAGGGTGCAGGCTGGACTGAGGGACACAAACCCCCTCTCATGCACGAATTTTGTACACCAGGCCTCTAGTGGAGTAATATTAGTTAAAGGGTACAAAGTTATGCAAGATGTTAATTTTTGAGATTTAATGTATAGCGTGTAAGTTAGTACTGTACTATATACTTGAAATTAGCTAAGATGGTAGATCTTAAGTCTCACTACAAAAAAAAAAAAGAATATGGCAACTATGTAGAAGCAATGGATATATTAATTAGTTTTATTGTGGTGATCATTTCACAAGCTATAGATGTCAAACACCAAGGTGCAGGAAAAATAAATTTTGTAACCATGTCTGGTAACAGATGTTAATTAGACTTATTTTGGTGATCATTTCAAAATATATACAAATATCAAATCATTATGCTGTACACCCAAAGCTAATATGATGCTATATATCAATTATACCTCAAAAAATATTAATGGCAATTTTACTCATAATAGTAAACATTAAAAACAATTCAAGCCCATCTGATGTGGCTCAGTGGTTGAGCATCTACCCAGGAACCAGGAGGTCACAGTTCAATTCCCAGTCAGGGCATATGTCCAGGTTGCTGTCTTGATCCCTTGTGGAGGGTGTGCAGAAGGTGGCCGATTAATGATTCTCTCTCATCATTGATGTTTCTCTCTCTCTCTCTTTCTCTCTCTCCCTCTCTGAAATCAATATTTTTTTAAAAAAAATGATAAATAAAAACAACTCAAATGTCTACCAATAGGATGACTAAATTGTGGTATATTCATATAGTAAAATAATACTGAGCAGTAAAAAAAGTAGCAAACTATGGATACACACAACAGATGGGAATGATCTGGTGTGATGGAAATGTTCTATATCTTGATTTCAATAGTTATACTAGTAGTTAACTAGTTATATTCATTTGTCAAAACTCCTTACCTGTACAATTGAAGTCCATTCATTTTGTTGAGTGGAAATTATCTAATCTAATAAAAGGCAAATAGGGTAATTAACCATACCTCTGACACGCTTCCCATTGGCTAATCAGCAAGATATGCAAATTAACTGCCAAGCAAGATGGTGGCCGGCAGCCAGGCAGCTGAAGTGAACAGGAGGCTTGCTTGCTCCAGTGATGGAGGAAGCCAAGATTCCCTGCCTGCCGTGGCTGGGCTCTGAGTTGCACTCTAAGAAACAATGTTGCAATTATAGAAGCTAAACAAACCCCAGATACCTGCTTTCAGCAGTTGAGGCCTCAAGCTGGAGCCGGCCTCAGAGCTAAAGCCAGCTCTCAGCTCCAGGAACAGCTATAGAAGGTAAATAAATCCAAGAATTAAAAAAAGAAGAAGAAAAGGAGAGGTTGGGATCTTCAGTCACCCGCCAGCCTGAAAACGGCCCTCAGCCCCTCACCCAGACTGGCCAGGCACCCAAGTGGGGACCCCCACCCTGAAGGGGGTGCGACCAGCTGCAAACAGTCATTATCCCCTCGTCCAGGCTGGCCAGGCACCCAAGCGGGACCCCCACCCTGATCCGGGACACCTTTTAGGGCAAACCAGCCAGCCCCCACCCGTGCACCAGGCCTCTATCCTATATAGTAAAAGGGTAATATGCAAACTGATCCTAACAGCAGAAAGACTGGGAATGACTGGTCACTATGACACACACTGACCACCAGGGGGCAGATGCTCAATGCAGGAGCTGCCCTCTGGTGGTCAGGGCGCTCTCATATGGGGAGCTCTGCTCAGCCACAAGCCAGGCTGATGGCTGCCAATACAGCAGTGGTGGTGGGAGCCTCTCCTGCCTCCTCAGCAGCTCTAAGGATGTCCGACTGCAGCTTAGGCCTACTCCCCGCTGGCAAGTGAACATCCCCCGAGGGCTGCCGGGCTGCCAGAGGGATGTTTGATTGCCATCTTAGGCCCAATCCCCTGGGAGCAGGCCTAAGCGAGCAAGTGGTCATCCCCTGAGGGGTCCCAGACTGCGAGAGGGCACAGGCTGGGCTGAGGGACCCCTCACCCCCCGAGTGCACAAATTTTTGTGCACCAGGCCTCTAGTCTATACTAATAAAAGGGTAATATTCTAATTAGACCAGATGTCTTCTGAACATCCTTCCGGACAAAAAGCTGCAGCTGCTGCTGCTCCAAGGGCCGGGCCAAGTCTCAGGCAAGCCGCAAATGGTGGCTCCTGCTGCGAGGGCCGGGCTGAGGCTCAGGCAGCCACAGTGGCCAGCAGTGGCAGCAGCAGTGGTGTGATGGGGGCATTGCCTTTCCCTGATCAGCCTGGTCTCCTCCTGCAGAGGGAGGCCAGAGGCAGCAGCAGCGAGGAGGTGATGGGGGCGGTGCCTTCCAGTAATCGACCAGTCACCTCCAGCAAAGGGAAGCCAGACTGCAGCTTAGGCCTGCTCCCTTCCATCAGTAGGATATCCCCTGAGGGCTCCCAGATTATGAGAGGGGGCAGGCCAGGCTGAGGGACCCTCCCCCGCCCCCCCCCCCCCCCAGTGCACGAATTTTCATGCACTGGCCTCTAGTATGTCAATAATAAAAACTTTAAAAATTAAAAAAAAACACCTAACATCAAATTGTACATGTTAAATATATGCAATCTTTATTAGTATTTGTCAATAATACATCAATAAAAGTATTTAAAAATAAAAGTTAAATGATAAAAAATGAAATGCAGAATTTTAGGCTCTACTCCATATCTTCTGAGTTAGAATTTGCACTTTACGAAAATCTCCTCTTAATCCAACTGCCCACTAAATTTTCAAAAATATTGATACACAAGACAAAATGACAGTTGAATTTTCAGTGAAACACAAATAATTAATTGTCCAACTTCTTAATGCTTCTATTATGACTACCTGAATTTACAGTCTTTCAAAACTTAAGCAGATGAACACAATATATCCCTGGACCTTTTGTTTTCTTTCCCTGAAGAACATAGGATAATTGCACCATAATTATATTTGTTTCAGAGCAGGCAGACTATAAGGCAATAAATAATAAGTCTGCAAGCAAAGATTCCATTTGGCTTCTGTGCCACTTGCTTCTGTATTTCCTCTCATCAGACACAATGACTGGAAAATAAAGGGGCTTCCTCAAACGGAGAAAATGATTGTCTGCAAGAGTCTGTCCTGGATTTCTTCTGTATTAGTTCAGTATTTGTAGACTAGAGGCCCGGTGCACGAAATTCAAGCACTGGTGGGGGGAATCCCTCTGTCTAGCCTGTGCCCTCTCACAGTCCTTGAGCCCCACAATTGGTTGCCCCAAAGAGGCTCCGCAATGGATTGCCCCCCACAGAGGGAGGCCCCACCCACCCACCACAGCCTGCTGGTCAGTGGCCTGGGCCTCCCTCTTTGGGGCGATTGTGGGGCCCCCGATTGGTGGATCAGAAGGTAATCCGGACGGCCGTTCCGCTGTTCAGCTGTTTGGTCGATTTACATATTACGAGTTTATTATTATAGATTGCTTTTGATCGGCTTCTCTGTTCTGCCTGGAGTAGAGCACTCAGCAGCAGAACTGAATTGTCATCCTATGAAACTCCTACTTCAAAAAAAGAGTGGTTAGGTGATGGCTATGGAAACCCAAGGGACTGAAAAGATTTTCTCAAACTCTGGTTTATGGGGATTTGGAACCCTGTTGTTACTTTGCGTTTTAGGGAAAATGTTTTATCATCTCCCTCTTTATGATTCCCTTGCTCTACGATATCTGCTCGGGGCTTTCCAAATCCATTAAACTTCTTGGGGAGAAAAAGATCTATGTTAATTCAAAATAATCAATGTTGCTGTAGTCCTTCTTTCCATTACTTCTGATCTACACATGAATCTAAACATAATTTGGGCGCTTCTTCCTGTTTTCCTGTTAAGCCCAGGCAAGAAGTGGGTTGAGTCATTTATCTCCAAAGTGACGGTTCAATGGCTGATGTTTTCTGTGTCTTCTGCATCCAGATAAACCACCCAGGCTGCCGGAGAGGCTTGCACAGTGCTTGAGAAGCACAGGTAATAGGGCTGACAAATCGCTCCCTGTGTCTGACACTTTTGAATGCAATAACTAAGTGATAGCTTGTGTGAGCACTGCTAATGCTCTGGGGTTTGGTGGTGAATAAACTCTAGATGCCTCGATTCATATCACTTTTTTTTTTTTTTTACAGCTTCCTGTCTTAATCTGGCTGGGTTTTCTGAGGGATCTTTACAGAGCAGTCAACTTTTCCCTCATTTTCACTGTAAAAGGAAATTGGCCAGGTGGGATGTGATGCCCCTTCTCAATGACCAGCCTCAGAGTCAGTTTTCTCTTCATCATCTCTTCTTTATAATATATGTTAAAAAGTATCCTCTCTTTTCCCTGGGAAAAAAAGCAGGGTGTTCTACACTTATTTTCCCACATTTTTTCTTTCTCATCCCTCTTCTAAAATCAGTATTGATTCTGTGACCTTGAAATCTTTGTCATTTTCAGTTAATTTGAACAATTGAATGATGCACATGAAAATTGTAGCATAGCAAAACAAGGTGGATTGATACTTGTGAGTTGTAGATTCAAGAACTGGATTTCTTAGTATCCTATGATTTTTGGAAATTTGTTTAAATTCTCTGAGCCCTGATTTTCTTTTTCAAACTGGGATTGATTTAGCTCCCTGCCCTACTTCCCGAAGAGCCAATGGACTTGAAGGAAGCATTTTTTTATACTTTTATTGTGAAACAATTGTAGATTTACATGCAGTTATAAGAAATAATATAGAGAGGTCCTGTAGATCTTCACTTTCCTCAATTGTAATTCTTGCACAACCATAGTACAATATCACATCTAGGAAATTAATACAATCCACTGATCTTATCAGATTTCACCAGTTTTAAATGCATTCATTTGTATATGTGCTTGTATTTACTTTTTTTAAAATTTCTTAGGACTGTTGTAACAAAGTGCCACAAACTTGGTGGCTTAAAGCAATAGAAATGTATTCTCTCATAGTTCTGGAGGCTAGTGGTCTAACATCAAAGTGTTGGTGGGGCCATGAGCACCCCCCTCCCCCCCTCCCCCGGTATATCTAGGGACGATCCTTCCTTGCCTCTTGCAGCTTCCGGTAACCCAGGCAGTTTCTTGGTTTGTGGCATAGAACTCCAGTCTTTGCCTCTGTCATCACATGCCCCTCTTCTCCCTGTGTGTCTGCACATCAGGATGGTGTGTATGTGTACAGATTTCCTTCTTATAAGGGCCTCAGTGATAATGAATTAGGGGCGCACCCTGCTCCAGTGTAGCCTCTTCTTACCTAATAACATCAGCAGGGACCTTATTTCTAGATAAGACCACATGCTGAGCTATTAGGGGTTAGGGCTGCAACATATGTTATTTTGGGGACACAATTCAAACCATAAAATGTTCTGTGCCATTTTATCACATATGTAGATTTGTGTGGCTACCACTACAATCCACATAAAAACAGTGTCATCACCACATAGATCCCTTCATAGCCGCAGACACCTTCTTCTCACACATCCTTGGAATACCACTCACCTGTTCTCTATCTCAATACTTTGAAGAATACTATATATATTGAATCATATCACTTGAAGAATATTATATAAATTGAATCATAGAGACCACTTTGAAACCTAAAGCCCTCAACTCACACACATTTACACTGAAGTGTAGTTGGGTGCCTTTGCATTTTCTCTGTCACATATCAGGAGTTGTATAGCTTGGTTTTCCCCAGTTATTTTCTGTGGGGGTCTTTGTTGGCCACTATAGGATGTCAGTCAACACTTTCTTCTTCCTCATGGTCTTTATCCAGGGAGGACTGGAGACCATGAGAAATGGTTCTTCTCTGGTGATTAGACTGAGAGTTTGCTGCCACCATACTCCTCCACAGTAAACCTGTGCTTAACTGCAGCAAAAACTCGGTCTGGATTTTCAACAGGTAGAAGAGTGGTGAATCTTAAGAAATGAAGGATCATTCCATTTCTAAGGGCTTTTGATAGAAAAATGCATTCTGTACTAGCTATAGACTTATAAGGGAAGGTAAAAGCCGTCTGTCCCCTTTTCACCTTTATGGGGATGTGCGTATATTGAGACAGGTAAGACACACAGTGTACTCAATTGTCCTCCAGGATGTACTTGAGAGCTTAGCACATTCTGAAAAGGTTGACTGTCATTTACCTAGATATTTTTTTGGCTAATGTTGTCCTTTACCTGACTTGCCTCTTTTCATGGCCTAAGAGCATATTCCTCCTGGATTCAGACCACTCAGATTTGCCTTATTTCTAGAAATTAAAGTAAAATTGGAAGTTATACAATGTACTTTTCCAGAATCTTCAAGCATGAGGCATCAAATTATATTTCTAAATAGACAGCACTAAAGAAAATTGTGATGCTTCTGAATGAAGTCAGAGGTTGATCGCTCACTGTGGTTCAGGATGGCTGAACCCTCTTCTTATTGGAGAGTAAGTGGGGCCCATCTCAGAGCATCTTTATTGTCCGGCACCACAGCTATTTTTGTCCCTCACAAATGTTGTAGCAATTTAGCAAAATATCGACTTGACTTTTTTTCCATAAACATGCTGCCTGTTAGATGCATAATTCAAATTCACATACAAACCATGAGATGTTTGCTTAGCAAGAGCTGTAATTTAAACGTAACCTCTGTAGAAAGCCATTCAGCAGCGCCTGTGTGTGAAGTGTAATTTAGTCTGTAGAAGCAATCTTCCCTCCGCTGCTCTAATATGGGAGCTTGTTTGCTAAATAATCATTGTAGCATTTTGCTCAAAGCGGTGGTTTTATGTATTTTCCCCCACCACTCATAAATGTTGTCAAGGTAAATGAGAGTTCTTTGGAAACAGTTACTGTCATGTAGTTTTCATTTGAAAATGTCACAATAAAGCAGTGTTCTTTGATGCCAAGAAGCATGGAACATTAGAACATGATAAACATAGTACCTAAATACAGTAAAATAACATAGCCCAATGGCTTGATTCTCTCTTAAAATGAGAGGCTTTTTGTGCTTTGTATTCTACAGGGCCTGGTTTGGCAGACATAGCTGGGAGTAAGATGGAGTGCATAAAAGATCCGGCAAGGTGGGTGTTTGGAGGAAATTATTATTATTTCAAGGTTGGGCTGAATGGAAAGGAAGAGAAATTTGGGAGAAAAATGTACTCCAACTAACTGAAATGGAGATTACAGACCAAAATATGCCATTAATACCAAATTACAAAAGTCTTTCCAAGAGCCAGGTGGAGGCACAAAGTAAAAGCAAAGTTTTAAAGGTATAATTTGAAGAGTCAGGAGAATATACAAATAGAAAAAAAAAGTGGAAAGTTACAGAGGCAGCCAGATAGGAAAGGACACTGTTTTCTAAGTGCACTTTTGGCATCTTTTCTTTATCCTGCCTCCTACATTAGTGAATATCAACTATGATTTTTTTTTGTTTGAGTACTAAAAAATGGCTGAACAATAGCATTTGTTGACTCTGGCTGATGAGTCCATTTGTTCTAGTATTCTGTGTACTTTTTGTATTTAAAAATTAGGACTATTTCTAAACTAAAACATGAGGTTGAGAATTTGAGTCTATTAAAAATACTCTAGGAATAGCAAACAAATGACATCATGGCATAGTAACAGGGGAAATGCTCTCTACATGGTTTTCATATGTATTTTAAGGCATAATTATTGTCTTCCGACAAAATAATAGAACCAATTTTGTTATAGTTTATCCTTTAAACATTTATGGGGTGATTACTATATGCTACTCACTATGCTGGGCACAAAGCATTCAAAAATAAAAGATTTATGCTTTCTTTACCAGAGCAGTCTACAGAATATTCTACAGAGTACTTTTCCAGAATATTCTATAGCTTCTTCTTCTTCTTTTTTTTTATTCTATAGCTTCTTAATGCTAAATTGCAGGTGAGCCCATGGTGGCTTATTTTCCCCTCTGAATAGTTCTGTTGTCCAGTGTTTCTCAAATTATTAAGATACTACTCTTATTCCTATCATATCATCATTTCATGAGTGCCGGCCCATGGACAGAAGGGTCTCAGGTTTGATTCCTAATCACAGACATGTACATAGGTTGCAGGTACCCCAGTACCCATGGAGGGCATGCGGGAGGCAAACCAATTGATGTTTCTCTCTCTCTCCCCCTATCTTTTATTTCTCTCTAGAAATCAATGGAAAAAAGTATCGTTGGGTGTGGATTAACAACTACAACAACAAAAATTTAATCTTTTCCTATTATCGCCATTCCTTGATTCTGATTACTCACCTTGGATAAAAGTCATTCATCATCATACCTTCTGACTGGTTCCAAAAAACAATCACAACTGTATGAGTTTTTCAACCATTGAGGGTTTTTGAATGAATGGGCCTGATGGTCTAAAGCCAAATTAAAAGCAAGATTTCAAAATTATTTAGAGCAATGACAGCATTACTAGAATAAGTACATTTATATTCACCACTTTAAAGGGGATAATATTCATTCGATGCTGATGTTCTGATATATCTTTTAAGCTGCTTTAATGTCATCAGATTTTGTACGTTGGTTTATATATTGAAAATTCAATGGTGGAGCAATATTTGCTATTGATATCCTTTTGCTTAAGATTATCTTATCTAGTAGTTGGTGAAAAAACACACAAAACACAAGAGAAAAGATGAACTTTACTTGAAGACCATTTAAAATACTGGGTCCCAAAAAATCATGATTATGACATCTGTATGTGGAACAGATTATCATTCAAATTAGTATTGCATGCCAGTTATGTTCGTACTTGTCTTGTTTTAGATGGTAAGTTTCTTGAAGACTGAGACTCTAGACCTTAGTACAGTGTAGGTTTTTAAAAAGTGTGTATTATATGTGTTATTGTTGAATTGATGCCTCAACTTAAGTGCTCCAGTAACATGGCTTACATTTCCAATCAACAGCAGCCTTTTCTCCCAACTGCAGAACCTGAATTGGGCTCAACATTACATAATTACTTGAATTATTTCAATAGAATGTCACAGTGGTGGGGTTAAATTGTATGACTTTGGGCAACCTGGGCACATAATAGTACTGAAGGTGGTTTAATATCAAGTATAGCATATGGGGTTGGGCCAAGAGATAGACTCAGCAAACCAGATGAAAGTTCTGCCTTTCTGGCAGCAAGCAGAGAGTTTGGCAAGGACCTAAATGTACCATATGCAAGAGATGCCTATGAAGGACTCAGATTGCCTTTCAGATGAGTTCATTGTTTTATTCAACTGTCCTAGGAAAAATTTTTCTACCAGACTGACCTCAGCAGTCCACGTGCAAACATGTGGCTTTCTAAGCCTCTTTGAAACCGTCATGATAACCAATAGTATTCAAGGCTGTGTGCTCTCAAAGTGCATTGGGAGTTTTCAAAGCCTAGCTACAATTTGTGATGAAAGACCTCTTACTATAAGGCTTCTCTCACGGATGTTCACATTAAGTTGGCTGTATCAAAGCTTCCTGTTGGCACAGGAGGCTACACTGTCTTTTACTGTCTACTGGTGTATCTCCCAAGGCTCTTCTTGACATGGCCAGAAATGACTCAAGTGCCTCTGAATATGTTCAGTGATTCTAGCTTTTCTAGAAGAGCCCACAGCTCCAGCAAATCAAAGGTGGTTTTTCTGAAGCTATGATACTTTTGCTGTTGGGACAGCAATTATAAATCAAGACCATCCCAGGCAAAGGAGGAAGAAAGGTCACTCTACATGAGGAGGCTGCCCCTGGTTAGCATTTAGCTGTTTCTGAACACACAGTGCTTCACTCAGGAGTTACTTTAGGGCATGATTAGCACACTTGTCTGGTGGCACTACTTTTTGGGGGTCCCCAGAGTAGTCTTGCTTACCACCCTCCATTTCATTCTTCCTTCTCCCAAGTGAGCCGAGTATGTTGCTGCTCATCTTCCTTGTTTGCATTCAATCCCATTTCCTTGGCTAAGCCTGACTCTAATGTTGCGGCCCTGAGTCCCTGTAGCTGTACCTCTAACATGGACTTATTCCTAGAAATTGATTTGTCCTTAGGTATTAGTGCTTCTCAGAAATGGGAAGGGAATTTTGCCATAAAATTTGGGAAAATGTATCATGCGGACAGTCCATGATTCTCTTGTGTGGGTGGAGGTGCCAAGGCTTGCACTGCTCTTGGCCTATGTCCATTCGGCCTCCTCTGGCTAGCCCCTCCAAGTTCTCAGACCATTCCAGGGATAGCATTTTGTCGCAGCATTTTATTATCTCCCCTGGAGATGGTTAAGTCAGAAAAGGATTACTTTGTATTACAGGACAACTCCAGATAAAATAGTCTTAGAATGGGGTTTTCTCATTAGTAGAAATTTCTACTTACTAGTAAGTATGATAAGACAAAGTTATGTCTTTTATAATCAAAATATAAAGCAGTCTTCAGTAGTGATGTAGTTAACAATACAAACATTTACCAGGTGCCTATTATATTCCAGGCACTCTTATTATATTCACTACTAATCTCATTTAAGCCTAACAACAACTTTGAGAGGTAAGGTGGTAATCACTCCAACTTTGTAGATGAGAAAACCAAGTCTCATTACACAAGTCAAGTAATTTGTCCAGTGTTACATAGATAAGAAGAGGCAAAGCAGAGTTTTAAACTTAGGATTTTGTATATTGGAATCCAGGCTTGAGAGTCCATTATATTTCCTTTACACAGACAATAGGTAATCTTAAAAGCTTCTGAGATGAACTTTCTTTTTGGTAAGAAAATACTTTTCAGTGATATCCCTCTTACTCCCTATTGGTACTCCCAGTCCACTGCTTCTATAACTTCTGGCACAATCTCTACTCCTTCGATGTCCTCGCTATTCAGCTAAACTGTGATTTTTCCATATTGACTGTCCAGTCCCTTCATGGTGAATGAGTCATTTCCTCTCAGTTCCTCTGTCTTCTCATTTCCATCAAGAGCTAGAGTAAATTTGGCAGTCTCCTTTTTTCATTCTGACACCAATTCTGATGTATGGATTCTTTCCCCACACTAAGCAATTCTTTGACACCAGCTGGGTGTCCTACATTATCTACAATCGGGAAAGTTCCAGATCCCAAGGTTATGTGCTTAGTCCTACAAGACTGCCCTCTTCACCTCCAAGTGAAAGTCCATGTGCCAGATTACTGGTTTGTTATACAAAGAACAGCCTGATGGAAGAGATGCATAGGACAAGGTATGGGATAAGTTGTGAGGAGCTTCCACATACCACTTTCCCAGCACTCTACCTGTGGGAAGCTCCCTAACCTCTGTCTTTTTGGGTTTTTATGGAGGCTTTATTACATAGGCATGACTGATTAAGTCAATAGCCATTGGTGATTGAACTCCATATTTAGCCCCTCTTCCTTCCCTAGAAGTCAGAAATGGGACTGAAAGTTCCAACCCTCTAAACAAGAGGTTGTCTCTACTGGCAACCAGCTCTCACTCTCAGGTGCTTTCCGAGTTACGTTATTAATATAACAAAAGAC
Organism: Myotis myotis; assembly: GCF_014108235.1. NCBI lineage: Eukaryota > Metazoa > Chordata > Mammalia > Chiroptera > Vespertilionidae > Myotis > Myotis myotis. Next base: position 18,090,713 of record NW_023416335.1, read on the forward strand.
ACCTTTATCACTTTCATCACAGTCAATTTCAATGGTTTTAGGAGTTTCTTGCAAGAAACAGACAAAGACCAAATATATACCACATCTTTGCAGTCAGAAGAGACTAGATTACTGAGTTCTTTTTTATGACATGTGGGTTAAGATGATGTAATGCCACTTGCAGGTTTGGACTGTAAACCCCCCAAGCACTCCTCCATGCTCTCTCTCTCCATTCATTGCCTTACTCCTCCTGTGTTGGAGGGCACTGATCCCTAGAGGATGGTGCACTGAGGCCCTGTGCTCACTACCTTCCCACTCCACTCTCAAGGTCTTCGGATACCCTTAGCCTCACACACACATTTCCCTCTCCCTCATCCCTTTTAGTTGAAAAGATGGAAAAGATGGAATTTTCTATGTGACCTTTCTTGGAATCTTAGCTTTATGTAAATTATTTTGGCAATGTTTACTCTTGATTTTTCTAAAGTTTTCCTCTAAACTAGAATGCAGTTCAAAGTTTGATCTCACAGGAATTTCAAACATAGCAGAGTTGTGTTTTTGGAACTGTAGGCAGATCCCTGTGTTCCCTGATCATATGCTGTAATTTGTTTTTTGTTCACTGCTACCTCCTTCTGTGTACCTTAGTTCCCTGGAGTCCATGAAATGGTAGAGAAAAAGGGAATTATTTCCATTGATTTATTGCAAATTGTTTTCTTACTTTTCCAATGGAATAAACATTAGATTCCATGGTGTTCCCTGCGTGCAGCTAGTCTGACAAAGTGTGAAATTTCATGCTTTATGGACCTTGCTGATGATAATTAACATACACAAATTCTTTCAAAATGACTATTGAAATTTGCATATTTTTAAATCTGGGACTTCAGTTTTTTGTTACCAAGTTTTGAATTCTCTAAGAATTATTAGTTTCTGCTTGTGATGTCAATTCCTAAAAAAAACCAAAAAAACAAAAACGCTGTTTCTTTGGCACTGGTCATTTGATTAGTGCTTTTCTAAGATTTTACTGAGATAGTTTAAAAATGCATCTACAAATTTTAGATCAAGCCTTAGGGGAATTATTATGCTTAAGAGTATAAATTGTGATATTTTAATACACTGAACTGTGATGAAATCATTGAAGGCATCATCATGTGAAGAAAACTCCAGGGAGATTATTAGCAATTTAGCATTTACAGTTCATGAGAGAATGCTAATTTCACTTACCAGAGAAAAGTACCAAGATGGTAATCATTATGAATAAGACCCCATGATTGTATGAGCTTAAAAATGTGAAGTTGATGATTGAACAGACACACTTAGAATAAAAGCAACTGATAGTGTGGAGGAAGTTGAGCATCCCTGATTTAGTTAAATTTTATTTCAGATTCCTTTTTTGGGAAACCTGTATTTTAGTGACCTGTCTTCCTTGGTGGTATCTCCTCGTTCTGTGATTTTAACCTATATTGGTGAGCATTGGCTCTAGATGAGAATATATAAGCCTTATCTAGTAACTCATTGTATTTCCTCTGTCACACCCCCTTTTTCAGGAACCCTATGAGAACCTCATTCTTTAGAGTCTCATCTTTGTCCCCCACACCTTTCTCTCTACCCACTAGCTCTTTAGGCTCTTGACTTGGTTGTACAATATTAGGAAAATGTTTTTTAAAGTGATCCTTTTCAATAAAAAGTCCACTGTGCCATTTACAGGTAAGGAAACTGAGGCTTAAAGAGGTAACTGAGTCCGGCTGGTCTGGCTCAGTGGTTGAGCATCAACATATCAACCAGGAGGTCATGGTTTGATTCCCGGTTAGGACACATGCCTGGGTTGTGGGCTCAATCCCCAGTGTAGGGTATGAAGGAGGCAGCCAATCAATGATTCTCTCTCATCATTGATGTTTCTGTCTCTCTCTCCCTCTCCCTTCCTCTTTGATATTAATAGAAATATTTTGTTAAAAGAGGTAACTGATTGTTCAGTAAAAGAGGCAGGGTATAAATGACAGGCTCTTAACTCTTGGCTTGATATATTTTTCTAGTATGTTATCTTAATTATTTCCATTGTGCTAACAGCAGTTCCATCCTCATAAGTAATGAGAACTGAATCAGTCTTAGGCAGTTGAATCATAAAGCTGCCTATGTTACTTTAGAATTATAATATCTCATTCAAAATGGAATAAATCACTAGTAAATTATCTTCCTTACATAGATAAAAAGGACAAAAAATTGGAAAATTGGCAGACCAATAATAATAGTATTTGGAGGAAAGAAAAGGAGCAGGGACTCTAGAAGTGGTACAAACTGAGAGGAGCAGGAAGGAAATGAGAAGGTGAAATCTAGATGAATTAGTGATCTGCAACACTCATAGTCTTTCAGGTACGATATCATGTGAGATACCTTGGGTTTTAGGTGAATTATTTTTTTCTAAAAGGAACTCTTTCATTAATAATAAGCACTCATTAAATGTTAGTTATGTGTAGGTAATAGCACTAAATCATTGGCAAAATGATCTTGCTTAATCTGCTCACCTAAGAAGTAGGTGCTGCTTAATCCCCATGTTACGGATGAGGGAAGTGTGTTCTTTTTTAAATGTGTTCTAGGTCACATGATAAATAAGTAGCAAAGTGGAGATTTAAGTGTAGCTCAGCTGAATTTCCTCCCAGTCTTTATATAGGGTCAAAGATAGGCAATGATAACATTGAGCTGTCAACCTCAAAGATATTTTGCAGTCTTATAAATTTTACCATCAGAGATAACGCCATTTTATAAATTGGATATATGGGTAAATTATGAAGTCTTAATAATTCTGCAAGCCATTACTATTCATTCTTATATTAATTGAATGATTTCCACTAGGCATTCACTATGCATTGGGGAATCAAAGATGGTTAAGACATAGTCTTGTAGGCAAGAGAGAACTGAACTGAAGTTATTGTCACTTAGTATCACAACAGATTAAGCACAGTAATAGCAAACTCAGAGAAACCCATGTGAGCACTGAGATGAGGTCCCTGCTGAGTGGGGAGGATATGAGGACAAGAGGCTGTTTCATTTTGTCGGGGCTCCCGTAACAAGATACCACAGACTGCATGGTTTCAACAACAGAAATTTATTGTCTCACAGCAGCGGTTCTCAACCTGTGGGTCAAGACCCCTTTGGGGGTCAAACGACCCTTTCACAGGGGTCACCTAAGACCACCGGAAAACACATATATAATTACATATTGTTTTTGTGATTAATCACTATGCTTTAATTATGTTCAATTTGTAAAAATGAAATTGGAGGTCACCACAATATGAGGAAGTGTATCAAAGGGTCGCGGCATTAGGAAGGTTGCGAACCATGAGGCTGGGAGTTCAAGATCAAGGTTTTCCCAGGTTTAGTTTCTTTTGAGGCCACTCTCCTTGGCTTTCAGATGGCTGCATGCCTGGTGCTTCTCCTGTGTTCTAATCTCCTCTTCTTACAAGGACACCAGTCATATTGGATTAGGGCCCACCCGAATGACCTCACTTTAACTTAATGACTTTTTTTTAATAAAAGAACCTATCTCCAAATACAGTTATATTTGGAGTTTAGGACTCCAACAGATGAATTTTGAAAGACATACTGCAATTTGTAGCAAGGGCCACTGAAGTGTGGCGGGGCTGACATGGCTCTTGGAGTCATGTCCAGGAGAACCAGGCTTCCTGACCTACCCGCCACTGCTCAGAGCAGAGTCTTTCCTATTGGAGCACGTATGCCTGCAATCACTTGGAGGACTTGTTGAAACTGCTGATTAGGGTTTCTGATTCCGTAAGTCTAGGGTAGGGACTGAGAATTTGCATTTTGAACAACTTCCCTGGTGATGCTGCTGGTCTGAAGACCACACTTCTACCGGCACTGCTCAGTGACAGCTGAGGAACAACACATGGTCCTGCTGACTCCTAGAGGGTGTTGAGTAGGGCGGCCGGGGCTTTGCAGGGACTGGCCTGGAGAAACACTGTGTGCTTTCTCTAGTTCAGGCTGATGACGGAAACACTTTTTTCCTTATTGCCATCTTTAAGAAGCTCACTTTGTTCTTTGGAGATAAAGATTGCCAGTGTTCACTATTCTCCCCCCTTTTCTATTTTTTTCTGAGCTGTTTCCTCAGATAGGCTCCTCATCTGTGTGTGCAATGCAGCTGTTTATTCCCACAGAGTAGTGATTTCTAGCTGTGTGGAAGACAAGAGCTCTGAGATCTGTCATTGTTAGGCATGGTTGAATATTTCCTTAACACGATTAGTTGTCTCTTTCCTGAACTGTGTGTGTGTGTATGTGGGGAAGGGTGAGAAAAACAGGGTTGTTTGTTTAGTGGGTTTTTCATCATGGAAGTCTAGCATATATTTACCCTTAGGATAACTCTTGTTGAGGGCTGGTGCTTTTCGATGCTGTCTCCAAGCTGGATAGTTACGATTTAATTCAACTGCTACCAATTATCATAAAACAAAAACTAAGAAATTATGCTTATAACATTCTATTCTCCAGGCACTAAGTCGGCTACAAAGACGTTCATTATTATTATGGACATTAGTGTTAAGTGCATGCATTAATATTTTACTTCTGTATTCTCAGGGTTGAATGATGATAGTACACACTAATAGGCAGAGTACTGAGAACCCGAAGAAGGAGTTTTTCATTACTTGTTTGCCTGTATGCTCAGTACGTGATGGGCACATGGACCAAATCAATCACTTCAGCCTGCTCTACAATCCATTTGGATTGCTCCATGATTAATCTGGCCCAGGTGATCAGGAGCAGGGAGGAAGACAAAGGAGTAAAACAGTGGTTCTCAACCTTCTAGCCCTTTAAATATAGTTCCTCATGTTGTGACCCAACCATAAAATTATTTTTGTTGCTACTTCATAACTGTAATGTTGCTACTGTTACGCATCGTAATGTAAATATCTGATATGCAGGATGGTCTTAGGCGACCCCTGTGAAAGGATCATTCGACCGCCAAAGGGGTCGCGACCCACAGGTTGAGAACCACTGGAGTAAAAGATTAGCTGTGGCCACATCCAAGGGCCCACTGGATAGACATAGTCTCTGCCTGCCTTACAAACATTGTTCCAGAGTGTTACATGGCATAACAACATTGACTCCTCTCTCTGTGTGTATACATATGACCATGGCCATGAACAACACAAGCTCAGGTTATACAAATATTTAGTGTAGGTACAACAGCAAAAGAAAAGGTTTATGAGGAGGTATTTCTTTTGTCCATTAACCATTACTTGCTCTGGGTTGTTAAGGAGCCACTCTTCCAAGAATATAAATCCTTCTTGAGACAGGTCTTCCAATAATCCATTCACTTAACAAATATTTACTAAGTGACTTCTTTGTGCCAGGCATTTATATTATCAGCTGTGAACAGAGCAATACACAGCACACAGTTCCTCTCCTCATGGAGCTTGTGAGATGAAGCTTATCTCAAAAGAGATAAGCAGTAAACAAGTAAATAAACAATTGGGCAATGATAGAAGTGCTGTGAAGTAAATGTCAATATGATTGAGCCTAATGGAAGGATGCAAGCTCCTTAGATGGAGTGGTCAGGGAGGGTTCAATGAGAAGTTGACATTGAAGATGAGAGAGGAAGGATGAGAAGGTTGTACTCATGCAAGAGGGAGGGAGCAATGTGGATATGAAGGACCACGTGTGGGAAAGCCTTAAGTTATCAGTACCCTAATCATATTGTCACCCAAGATCTACGTGTTTGGTATTTTTCACTAATGGGTAATGTCCAAGGTAATTTTAGATATTAGTGTTATGTGAAAGCAGAGCTTGGTGGGAAGCCTGCAGTCATTGTGAAAGCCATGGCCAGAGGGAAGCATAAGGGAAGTGTGGCAAGGACACATTTTTGTATTTTTCAATTATGTCTAAAAGACTGTGATGCCAGCAGCAGCCTGGGTGCTATAGAAAATTTGCACCAGGACAGCATCCTCTGAGAAAGAACAGAATTCCTTAACTCTTGGCCTGTCTGTGTTTGGCTGGTTCAAGGCTGTGGCATAACCATGGAGACAGGTGCATGTAGTGTTTTCTCTGTAGTCTCACCTGCTTGCCTGGGCTGTGGGCATGATGGACTAGGTTTCACTTGTATAAATAATCCATGCCTATTTGAAACTGCCCATAGATCTGAACTGCACCTGCACTGGCTGGGCAGCAAAGACAGAAGGCCTGTCTTGTATTTATATTAGACCATGGCCCTACCCTAATAAAACGTCAAAAATCTATTCAGTTAACACATTGTTTAGTATTCAAACATTCAAATGACTGGATTTTTAACTGCATTGGCCATCATTTGAATGGGCATAAAAAACAGTTTAAATCAGCCAAAATGAAGTCAGGGGTTGAGGCAATTATTCTAGTCTAATCATTCATTCAATTAGGTCTAAAAACCTATCATATGCTGTTGAGTCCATCTCTCTACCTGAGGGGAGTTTTTGGAGTTATGAGTGCTACTACACAGGTAAATCTGCTTGCCTATAGGAGACCCAGGCTGGACTTAGGCACATGCCCTTTTCACATGTTGGATATGGAGTTTACTGAGGTACCACTATGAACTCACAGCAAAGATCTAGTTAAAACTTCATGCACTCATTTCTAAATGTTTTCCAACAGGTTATATAGTAGCTACCATTTATTTAGATTAATGGAATTTTGCAAAAATGGTTAGGAAGGAAATTGTCTAGACCAGTGGTCGGCAAACTGCGGCTCGCGAGCCACATGTGTCTCTTTGGCCCCTTGAGTGTGGCTCTTCCACAAAATACCATGTGCAGGTGCGCACATACAGTGCGATTGAAACTTCGTGGCCCGTGCGGTGCGCAGAAGTCGGTTTTCGGCCTGGGCGAGTCTATTTTGAAGAAGTGGCATTAGAAGTGAGGGGTGTCGGTCAGTCAGGCAATGGGAGACACAGCGCAGGAGGGGCGAGGGGTAAGCAGCGTGGGGGAGGTACATTGTTTTGAGGTACGCTCGCTGAGGTCGACCCCTTCCAACTCACCCACCCACACTCGTCTATCTGAAACAAGTATACAAGATGAGTGTGGACCAGATTGAGGACGTTTTTAGCAAAGGCCAGCTTAGGAGTACCCTAATGAAGTTAATAACAATGTACCTACTTATATAGTTTAAGTTTAAAAAATTTGGCTCTCAAAAGAAATTTCAATAGCTGTACTGTTGATATTTGGCTCTGTTGACTAATGAGTTTGCCGACCACTGGTCTAGACAATGCGAACGATATATATTGGGTTTTGAGGTTGGGGAAAAGCTAGTATGTTCAAAAATGATTATTCATTCTGTATGCTAGAACATAGGATTAGTGGGAAAGAATGATGAGGAATAGAAGATGGTTGTGGCAAATTTATGAAGGCATTTTAACCACCATGCTGAGAAACATGAATTTATTTTTTAGGGTAGTGGTTCTCAAACTTCAGTGTGATAAAGGATCATGGGAGAGGGGGGAAAGGAGGTGGTATTTAGAATGCAAATGGCAATTGAGTAGGTCATGAGTGAGACTTGAGTGAGTGAGACTATGCCCTTTTAATATTTCAAGTGATTTAGATGTAGGGGCGTCTAAGAACTACCATCTGAGAAATATTGCTGTCGGTGAGAGGAAGGTCTGGGAAGGTTTAAAACTAGGAAGCATCTTATAGAATTGCATTAGCCTGATTGAGCTGAATTCTTCCATTAATTTGCTTCATTCTTAACATTAACGATGTTATGGTAGAGTACCTGGTCTTGTATATGTCCTCATCAGTCACTGTCAGCTGGTAACCACGGGAGAGTAATATTAATAATAACAGGAAGTCAAATTTTCTCTGGTGCTGCAATGTGCAGGGCCACTCATAAATCCTTCATGATAAATTGAAATATATAGTCATGTTTCAATATTAAAATTTCCCTTTATCTATATCTGCATGGTGTTTTTATTAAAAATATTTTTGTTGATTTCAGAGAGGAAGAGAGAGGGAGAGAGAGATAGAAACATCAGTGATGAGAGAGAATCATTGATCAGCTGCCGGGGTCCAACCCCAGCAGGTCCAGGGGTCCCCAAAGGTGTGGATGGAGTCGGCGAAGAAGGAAGGACACGGAGACAGCGTTCAGTTGATCAGCAGCCTAGCCAGGATCTCCAGCCAGGATCTCCAGCCAAGTTCTGGTCTGGATCTCCAGCGAAGTTCTGCTTAGGATCTCCTGCCAGGGTCTGTGTCCATGTTCTCTTGCTAGGTTCTCCAGCCAGGTTCAGTCACCAGGTTCTAGTCAGGTTCTCTTGCCAATTTCTGTAGTCAGGTTCAGTCCAGGATCTTTTGCCATGTTCTCTCGCTAGGTTCTGTCTCTAGGTTCTGAGGCCAGTTTCTGTCCAGGATCTTTTGCCATGTTCTCTCCAGCGAAGTTCTTCTGTCTCTAGAGAACGTTCTGTGTAGGTTCTGTGCCTAGGTTCCGTCTCTCCTCGTTCTGTCTTCTTACATCTGTATTTATACCAGTTGATTCCAATCCTATCAATCTCTATTTCAAAGGTTAGGGCGTTTCTTATCTCCATTCCAGCGAGTAAAGATTATGTAGCTTAAGCATGATTGTTTGTAGTTAAAGTGATTAATTACCCACCTGGCACTTAGTTAAGAGGTTTTATTCCCTCCCTAACTTCAGGGGAAAATCCCTACCTGGGGAAACAACCTTTCTCAGAGACCTTGGTTAAAACACATAGTGCCAAGAAGGTGAGCAAACATATTAAGAACAGTATGCCATATATGCCAGGTCCCTTGAAACAGCAAGCATGGACCGGCTCCCGGCAAATTCCCCCTTTTTTATTTTTTAAAAGGAGGCATTAAAAAGAAAAAAACCCAAATGCTCTCTTGTATCCATTTTAAGAGTAGGATTGGCGCTTTCCTCTATTACCTGAGTCCTGATCTATCACCCCAGGGAGAGCTTGCCAATCCTGCACTTTCCCGGGGTGGAAAGGCTGCAGTGGGGTTAAGGATAAGGCTCCTTGGGCCTACCTCCTCCTATGCCTTTACATTTACCTTTCCTTCCTCAGAAAAGCATGGACATACTTCTTATATAAAATGTTCTGTCTGACTGGGAGTAACCTTAATTCCTCTGCTAGCAAGCATATGTGTTAAAAGATCAATACAGAGTCTTAATTCTTTAGACTCAGTATGGCACATCTTCTTAATCTAAAGATCAATACAGAGTCTTTCTTTGGACTCAATATGGCACATCTTCTCAATCTAAGTTCTGTACTATCCACCTTCTTACCCTACTTATCCTCTATAGGGGGGTCTGCAGTACCCCGGTGGAGTCCTATCCGTCCCGAGTGTGGGGGTTCTCAATGGGGGGGGGGGCTTACCTAGGGGAATCCTGTTCCAGGGGTTCCCAAAGGTGTGGACGGAGTCGGCGAAGACTATCCACCCTCTTCCTACGGTGGAGTCCTATCCATCCCGAGAGTGGGGTTTACCTAGGGGTCCCTGTTCGGGCGCCATATGCCGGGGTCCAACCCCAGCAGGTCCAGGGGTCCCCAAAGGTGTGGACGGAGTCGGCGAAGAAGGAATGACACGGAGACAGCGTTCAGTTGATCAGCAGCCTAGCCAGGATCTCTAGCCAGGATCTCCAGCCAAGTTCTGGTCTGGATCTCCAGCGAAGTTCTGCTTAGGATCTCCAGCCAGGATATGTGCCATGTTCTCTTGCTAGGTTCTCCAGGTTCTCCAGCCAGGTTCTGTAGCCATGTTCCCTCGCTAGGTTCTCCAGCCAGGTTCTGTCCAGGTTCTCCAGCCAGGTTCAGTCACCAGGTTCCAGTCAGGTTCTCTTGCCAATTTCTGTAGTCAGGTTCAGTCCAGGATCTTTTGCCATGTTCTCTCGCTAGGTTCTGTCTCTAGATTCTGAGGCCAGTTTCTGTCCAGTATCTTTTGCCATTTTCTCTCCAGCAAAGTTCTTCTGTCTCTAGAGAACGTTCTGTGTAGGTTCTGTGCCTAGATTCCGTCTCTCTTGGTTCCGTATTCTAAGTTCTGTGTTCTAAGTTCTGTGTTCTAAGTTCTGTGTCCTAAGTTCTGTATTCTAAGTTCTGTCTCTCTTGGTTCCGTATTCTAAGTTCTGTGTCTTACTGTCTTATTATATCTGTATTTATACCAGTTGATTCAATCCTATCAATCTCTATTACAAAGGTTAGGGCGTTTCTTATCTCCATTCCAGCGAGTAAAGATTATGTAGCTTAAGCATGATTGTTTGTAGTTAAAGTGATTAATTACCCACCTGGCACTTAGTTAAGAGGTTTTATTCCCTCCCTAACTTCAGGGGAAAATCCCTACCTGGGGAAACAACCTTTCTCAGAGACCTTGGTTAAAACACATAGTGCCAAGAAGGTGAGCAAACATATTAAGAACAGTATGCCATATATGCCAGGTCCCTTGAAACAGCAAGCATGGACCGGCTCCCGGCAATCAGCTGCCTCCTGCACACTCCTTATTGGGGATTGAGCCCACAACCCAGGCATGTGCCCTTGATCAGAATTGAACCCTGGACCCTTTAGTCTGCAAGCCAGCACTCTATCTACTGAGCCAAACCAGCTAGGGCTGGATGGTGGTTTTGATTATGCCTAGCACTCTGTGGCGATTCTTGGCTAACCCAAATATCTTTGTCAATCTAATTTCCTACCACTAAGGCCACTGAGAGTCCTGGGGTCTCTGACAGAACCCTTCACCACTCCTTCTTTTACTAGCCTTTTAGCAGGTGCTAACTTTAACCTTGTGCTTCTCAAATTCACTTTTCATAGTATTGCCACAGTTGGTTTTTTAAAACTCTGGTAAAGATCATTCCGCTTCTCTAAAACACACTCATTCCTCTGGCTGGATGACTACTTGCCATTCTTAGAATAGCCAGAGAATTCAAACTGGTTTTGTTTTACTGGCAGAGTTCCCGTTCCTCCTCTCTAATTGTGAAAACCTACTTATCTTTTCTCCTTCCTCCATGAAGACTTCCAGACGCTCCCACTCATAAGCAATTGTTCTCTGCTCTCCTTTTTCACTGCACACTTTACTTTGACTGTGGAGGTAAAATTGAATTTTGCCATATGACACATAATAACATCATATTGTAGAGATGTTTCCCTGTCCCTCCTCATCCTCTTTGATGATTTGGTGGGCTTTCTATCGGAGGCTGGGAATATAAAAATGATGTAAGGTTTGGCTTCCTTCAAGTTAATCACAGTGCAGTGCAGCTAACATAGGCATTTGTCCTCTCAGTTTATGTTCAGCAGGGTAGCCTCCATGTGTAACAAGCAGCTTCCAGATCTCAGTGAATTAATTTAATAAAGGTTTGTTTTTTGCTCTTGCCTGGTCCAGTGCAGGTTGGTGGAGAAGCTCAGTTCCACAAAGTTATGTTCATGGGCCCAAGTTTTTTTCTAGGCACCCAAGTGTCCCTTGGGACTTTTGCATCAGGTTAGCAAGTCAGGGAAGAGAGAAACAAGGATTGCATGGGATCATTCATGAGCCAGGTTTGAATGTGGTGAGAAACAAGCACTTCTGCCTGTATTTCTTTGGTCTGAATTCTGTCACATGGCTCCCCCTACTTGTGAGGGAGGTTTGGAAATGCAGTTTAACCATGAGTCTGGAAAAAAGAAGAAACAAGTTTGATGAGCATTTAACTAAAGTCTCTCACACAGACTAAAGCAACTTGACATCTCCTTAAGAGCTATGTTTTACCTAGTTCAAGGGGGATAGACTTTCTTGGAAAAAAAGAACAGTAACAATGTAATCCAAGTCTCTGGATTGTAAGAGAGCATCACCTCGCAAACAGAATTCAGTGGCGAGGCATTTGCTAGTCACCCTGTTGGCACACCCGTGGAGCTGAGACCCCAGGTCAGGCTCAGATGAAATCCAGGGATCTGGTTTTTTATTATAGCCTCTGAGAGTAGAGGGCATTCAGTTGGGAAATGAATGGAAATATTCCTCTTTAAAATGGAATGGGCCAGGCTTCTGCATTTACCTGGCTGAGATTCAGTGACCTACCTACTCTGGGTGGAAGACAGCTGCGCGCGTCAGCCTCTGCACTGTTTTGTTAGAGGTGGCGAGGGCACCAGTTATGTCTCACGGTTGATTGATCAAACTGGGTTTCTTCAAAAGCTCCTCTGCCACACCAGTCTCTTGTTCCTCACTCAGTCCTCCGCTTTCCCTAAATCCTTTACCCCAATGGGCATTTTTGAGTTTGACAAATTGCACTGTCTACATGGAGATAAACGAGAGCAGTCTGATTCTTATTTAAGCTCAGAAACTCCGTGGCAACCAGACATGCATTTGAGCAGAGCAGCCAGCACCTGGAGCCTGCAGAAAGCAGGGAGGAAACCCGAGAGGACTATGAATGCTGTAAAGCCAGGGGACACTTGGCAGTTTGCAAAAACCATTCCCTCAGCCCAGTGGAGGACGGGGCCAGATGAGTTCTGATATGCCAATTAACAAGGCTTTTCAATAACCTGGGGGTGGGGGGTGGGGGCGGTGGTGTTCCTTTGGGCCAAGCCCAGCCCCATATTGCTGTGGAAATGAACCTTCTGTTTCTTTTCTCTTACAGAACACAGAGGCCTCTTGACTGTTCTCACTTCTCACATTTATTTGTTGAAAAGAAGGAGTTTGCTGACAGAACCCCCATTAAGATGTCTCCCCGTATTTATCAATCCTGCCAAGCTCCCTGACAGAAAGGGGGTTTGGTGCTTTTAAAAATAGCTTTTCTTCCCAAATGAAGCAAAGCGTGGAGAAAGGGGAAAGGAAAGTGAAATGTGAAGCTTGTCGTATGAAAGGCAGTTTCAGTATTTGTCCTTTAGTGGCTTTTGTTCCCACTGAGGGAGTCTTTGGGTCTCTCCCCAATTTGCTGGAGATGAAAATCCAGTTGCCCAACCATAAAAGACAGACAAGGACAGGGGGAGGAAAGGACTTTTCCAGTACTCATCCTTGGTCTTCAGATTGAAAGAGAATCTGAGGACCAGTTATGGTTGCTAAGCAAATGTGGGAATGTTTCAAATTTGAGTTTTCAAGGCCTTGTGTCTATGAAAGTTCTGTTGGACTCTTGACGTTCCTATGGGTGAAAACTAACATCATTTGTATAGATACTTTATTTTTTTCGTCTCTCTGACTCAAATCTTCTTACTTCCTTTTACCACCCATTAGAAGAATCAAAGACAACTCCCTGCCCACTGCACTATATCATCTCAGCCACAATCCTCCCAACGATTTTGGGAACATGGTTACCACATGGAAATGGGGTGAGGACTAAAGATATAAAAGAATGAGCCAGTATCTGCTATCGATTGACAGCATAGTATTTTAGAAATAGCCCTGGGTCAGAGAGCAATTGGAAACCAGAGGGTGGGCCCTGCCTTACATCTTTCCAGCTCTCTGGCCATATACAAATCATCCCAACAAATGTGGATATAGTAAAACAAAGCCAGAGTAGTCTTAGTTGCTTAACCTTTACAGTTCCTTTCTGCTGCATGGATATGGGTCTGGAAATCTTTTTGATCTTGATACTCCTATTCTTATGGTGATTAGAATAAATAAATTGGGAAAACTTTTCAGCTTTTGGGCAAATAGAGCCTGCTTTCTCTTTTTAAAAATGACAGGCCCTCTACCAGTACATCTAATAGTACTTACCTCATAGGAAAGTTGTGAGCATCAAATGATAAAAAACTTGAAAGATGCTTATCATAATGGTAGCCATATTGTCAATAAACAATATATTTATATGCATAAAAGGCAAAAGGTCATTTTGAGGTATGGTATCTGTCTTATTACTTTGCAAATGGAGGCTGTTTTAGATTGCAGGGCAAAAGGTCACATAAAAGAAGGGGATGCCTTACCCTTTGAGGCCACAGAAGATCCCACTCCTGGGTGAATCTCTCCATTCAGAGGTAGCTGGTGACATACTTGTGGGGTTGAGGCTGTGATGTTTGATTGGGCATATTATTATTTTTCAAGCAGAGCCCAGGGGTCTGTCTAGGCTCGGTAAGAAAGGAAATGACTAGGCTCCCCTACCAGTATTTGTGGAATGCACGAAGAGCCAGGGAAGCCCCAGTGGAGCATCATTTGAAATAGCTTTAAATTAAAAACTAGTGCCAGGTTTTATGATCGGGGCTACAATCAAAGGAGTTTTGATCATTCTGCAGAGACACCTGCAGCATCTCAGGCACAAGCATTACCCTTTCAGTTGGGTCTGTTTGTGAAAATGCAACAGGGAGCAAGGAAATTATTAGTGGGCATCTCTTGAGTGCCAGCTTTTACCACACAGAAGCACACAGGTCCCCCAGCACCCTCTCAGCCCAGTTGAACCAGTGGAGACTTGTCTAATGCTGCACAGTAGGTTAGCTGAAATGCAAAGTCAAACAGGAACCCTGCCCTCCCACCACATCATGCTGTCCCCCCTAAGGATCAAGCTCCCTTCCTGGTGTTAGGCTAGCTATATGAGATAAATGGGATAGGATATGACATCCTATTTTTCTTGAATTATACAACCGAATTTGATGAGCTTGTTGATTAGTCATTTAGTATATCTCCATATTTTCAGAGGACTGAAGCAGACTCCTCAGGGTGCTTCATGTTTAACATTTGAGAAAGCTTAGTTGTCTCATATTCCCTGTATTCTTTAAATATGCTTTCAAAGTGATAGAAAACCACAGATGAAAGGTACCAATGGAAAAGAATTAGCACATTTCCCTTCATGTGTAGGTGGGTGCATATGTAAATGTGTGTTCTGCTGATCTCAATGTGTGTTAACACAGGAGTGTGTGAGTGATCTCTGGAGAGAAACAGTAACAGCAACTTAATTAATTCTGCTGACATTGTTATGTCTTTAAATACAAGTAAGAATTGAGAGTGGATCAACCTAGAAATCTCTATGACTGCTATTGATGTTACTTTTCTATTCAGTAAAAATGGAACTGCAAATTAACAAAACCAATCAACCCCCGGCAAGTGATGGCTTATTGATGATCAGATCTCTGAGGAAGTTCAAGGAATGTCCTTCTTGTCTGGAAAGGAAGGACTTCTCAGTCCTTGTGCCCAAAGAGTAGCAAGGCATTTCAGCTCAAGAAAGAAGAGAAAGGTTGGCATTGTGGGAGTTACTGACATGGCTCCATATATCTCTGTCATGTCACTGCAGGTAATTAGCAGAAATGCTTTCCTAACAACTACTATTACAGGCAATGTTATCCACAAAAGTTCTGAAGAATGAAACCTTAAATAAACACAGAAAGAGAAGAAAACTGGGTCAACATGCAGTGCTTTATTTAAGTTGTCTACGTATGTGAATGAAAAGCTCTCAAAACTAATTAATACTCTTAGAAGTATTTAGTTTTCAAACAGTCTATTCCAGTGGTCCAGGGGAGGTGATAGATTTGTATGTAGTCATTGACCATACTGTTAACTAGTTGAACTTGGGCAAATCACAAACTTTATTTTTAAAGTTATAATGCAGGATTGAATAATTTCTAAAGCCCTCATCAGTTCTATATTCATTCCATAATTCTCTCTCTGTAGGACAGTGGCTCAGAAGGGAGGGAAGTAATTTGTCCTCCTAGGGGACATTGACAGTGCCTGGAAACATTTTGAATTGTCACGACTAGGGATATGACTGAACTCCCTAGTTCAGTCAGAGACTCTATCCCTGCAATGAGCACACTGCCGGTAACTTAGTTTTCTTACCTTAATGTGGGACCACTGATGAGTCCCACTGATTTTACTTAACTTCCCTACGTTGGGTAGTATGTTTGTGGCAATGCAAAACAGCCTAGTTTTACAGTGATTACTTTTTAAAGATCTTTCCTCTACATTAACTATCCTTCAGTTCACTGGGAGAACAGCCATCAAATGTAAATATCATTGAGAGAAGACTTGTACATTCACACTATTCATGTGGAAATAGGTCTATGTTTGCCCGGGGTTAATGGAATTCCATGAGGCAAACAGATGATTAGGAACATCTGAATGAATGCAAGGAGTCTTTCAGGTATCTCCAAATACCACCTCACGGATACTGTCTTCATCTGGTTTACCTCTAACATCAGCCGTGCATTTTGGGGGAAGAGCCAGGGAAAAAACGTGAAACTATGCCACACAGATCTTTTGTTGTGGGTGGCATAATGATGACCCCAGGTGCTGTCTCTCTTCATCCACTTCCACCTTCATGCCAAACCCACATTTTGTGGGCTGTTCCTAGCTACTGAGCAAGGCAAGTTCATTGTGGAAATATTATAGGATTTTCCAGGAGGACTTGGGCTTTGGACATTCCAATGGGCTGCCTGAACCTTTCTTGGAATCATATTGTAGTTGATAGCTCTTCCTGTCCAACCCTCCTTCTTTCTCTTTCTCTTTCCACAGCTTCAGAACTGCATCCTAATCTGAAGGTTCCCACCTTATCCTGTTCCTTCCCTAATACATCTCTTGCACTTCTGTTCCTGTCTTTGACATCTGTTTCTCAGAAGACCTTAACTAATATAAGTGGTCTAAGAGAGCAGGTAGTAAGGCAAAGATTAGGGACTGGGCAAAGAAAGCACCGCCTTAAGTAGTAGGTTGGGCACAGATTCCCCTACAACAAAATTACACCTCATTGCAAATGGTTTTACTGGTGAGATGTTGGAAAACGTCTTGGTGGAGGGGAAAGTCATTGCAGGTTTTATGGGGGGAAATGATAGCTACAAAGACAGTGGAGTTATCTGATTACTACAAAATTCCACTGAAGCCCTTCAGAAACATAATGAGAAAGTGAGGACTGTGGGAAAAGTGCAGCGAAAATAAGAGAGGACCTGATTTAGTGAGTATGTGTGAACTATAGAAATAAAACCAAACACTGGTATCTAAACCATACCATCCAATTTGTGCCTAATAAAAATAAGTTTTCATTTAACTACATTTTTTGGTGTGTATGTGTGTACTCAGCCAACATTTAGACCTGGATTGAAGCTGACACATAGAAAGAAAGAAGGAATGAACATTACATTTTTTATTACCCTAGAACCGGGGTCGGCAAACCATGGCTCGCAAGCCACACGTGGCTCTTTGGCCCCTTGTGTGGCTCTTCCACAAAATACTACGTGCGGGCATGCACATACAGTGCGATTGAAACTTTGTGGCCCATGTGCAGAAGTCGGTATTTTGTGGAAGAGCCGGTATTTTGTGGAAGAGCCACACTCAAGGGGCCAAAGAGCTGCATGTGGCTCGCGAGCCACGGTTTGCCCAGCCGCAGTTTGCCAACCACTGCCCTAGAACAAGTATGTCAAACTCACGGCCCATTTATTTGGCCCATGTTAGCCTTTAAGTTTGACATGCTTGCCTTAGTGTCTCCTACCTAGAGAGCAAGATTAGCTGATCCAATGGGTAATATTATTTTGTTTGTAAATATTTGTTTGTAATCTTAAATTTATGGAAGGCATCACTGATTATATTCATTTATATCTTGGATTTGCATATATTTTCTTCTAAACAATCTGGAACCTATACAGACCACTTTAGCAGCACAATTCACTTTGAAAATGTCATTACAAAATCCACCAATAATTAAAGTGTGGTACTGATAAAGTGGGTGATGCAGAAGTGGTGAATTTGGTGCCCCAAAAGCTGGACTGCTTGGCCAGTATAGCCAATGGTTGAAAGTCGACCAATGAACCAGGAGGTCATGGGTTTGATTTCTAGTTAGGGCATATGCCTGGGTTGCAGGCTCAATCCCCAGTGCGGGGCATGTAGGAGGAAGCTGATCAATGATTCTATCTCATTATCGATGTTTCTATCTCTCTCCCTCTCTGAAATCAATAAATTTTTTTTTTTTAAAAAAAAGCTGAACTAAGGATCCTTTATGATGTATTTTGTTCTATTATTTTGATTACATTTTCCTTTGATGGACTGATTTCTATTTTTCTTCTCTCATCCTAAGCCTAAATTGAGTGAAGGCTATTTCCTCCCCAGCTTCTTGCTCATGTTACCAATTTTCTCAACTGACTGAAAATGGACTTTGTTTTGGAAGCAACTCTCTTTTTTGTTGCCTCTTTAGTTCTGAGATCACCAGTATGAAATTTTTTTCAGTTCCGACTCACAGATCTTGTTTTTATTTAACATCTTTTGACATTCTTTTCGTGTGGCTCTAAATAAGTGAAGACATTTGAACCCCCTTATTTATCATATGGAGGTATTCCATGAAAATCTTAGTACAAATAGTGTAGTTTTACATTACTGCTGAGTTCTTATAACTATAGAAAATTAAAGGCTTCTAAGAATGTAAGAATGTTGGCAGTAGTTGTGACAGACATAACGTGGCCCACAAAGCCTACAATATTACTATCTGGTCTTTACAGAAAAAGTTTGCTGAATCCTGATAGAGAAAGTCCCCTCTACTCCCTCTTTGCCCCATACTGACTTGCTGAAGAAATAAGGCCTTTTTCCTGTAAAGAGACCAACATTCCTAATTTCTCTCACTGCTTTCTGTGATGTTGCTTAACTTGTTTCTCTCTCTTTTCTATTGCTTAATAAACTGGAAGTTAAATTTAAAATGTTAACAGATTAACCAGATATATGTTTATTTTAATCTATAAATATCCTTGTTATCCCCAAAGCCTTCCCTTATTTAATCATATGTGCATTGCAAATAGAAATAAAAATAGCTATTTACTTGTCAATGTTGAATAGACAGTAAGGATGTGAAGGGGAATCTATTATATAGGTGAAGGGAGACATCATTTATGTAGTAGAAATAAAAGAACTTAAGAAATCCAGGAGAAAATAGCCATTCAATAAGACCTTGAAGAAAAACAGAGAAAAGGAGGGGGCAATTGCAGAATGTTTATGTTCTTGTCACTTCAAAGAAAAATCCACCACAAATACAAGAGGAATTTAACTGATGAGTTAGAGTTTCAATAAAAACCAAAAGTAGAAATTGATGACTTTTGGTTGTTCTGACAGAGAAACCCTATGCCAGCTATTCTCTATCTAACTTCCATCTTCTTGAATCCATTTATTACTTTTCTGCCCTACCCTTTGCTATGGGAGGCTGACTTCTATGCCCGAATCACCAGGCACCTCTCTTGCCACCTGGCTTCTGATTGGGTTAGGTTGAAGGAAATTATCCATAGGAAATCTATGAGTGCCTGCAGAGGGGGAGTTCATAGGGGACAGGCTAGTTACTTATCACACTAATTCCATGAGTATAGGCTAGAGGTTTTTACCAGTCAGGTGCCTGGTATATTTTATCAAAAGAAGGGGAGATATTTACAAACGTGAGCAGCGATAAAAGGAACTAAGAAAGGACTCCTGGATTAGCAGTAGTGTGAAGCAGTCCTGCTCTGACCGTGAGGTGTGGGAAAAGGGAGAACTATATGGTGGAAGGTATAGGCTGCCAGAATGATGTCATGAAATACATGATTTTCTGATGATCAGAGTTAGTCTAAGAATTTTTCTGCTGTAAGAGATCTGAGGCATCATCTAGTAGTACAGTATGCCACCCTATGAAGAAATTTCTCATTTAAAATTTAACCAGTCTGTTTTAATGATTAGATTCTCTCTCTCTGATAAGTAGCTCTTGGGAAACGAGTTCTCTTTGTTTATGAGTTCTCTCTTCTCTCCAGGGGCTAAGAAAATAATATCATACAAACCGGGTCTTCCTAGCTCCCTTCCCTGTCCTGTGGCAAAGCATCAGATTTCAGCTTTCCAGCAAAAATTGTCATACCAGTGAGTGACTACTGGAGTCTGGAGAAACACTTCAAGGACTTATGATAAATACAAAAGGAAGAGCCTGATTAACTTGAGCTAGGAGCAGAGGGGAAAGCTGCTTTAGAAAGAAATCCAATAGAACTACTGGTCAACAATTAGCCTGTTACTCATGGCTCTTTAAATTGCATTTAATAATTCTCAATTATGTAATCCCATGTGCAAAGCTGGTGCTTGACCGTGGAAAAGAGATGGCAGCAAATAAATGTTTACATGGCACCAAGTTCCCACACCCACAGGGAACTTTAAGTAGACAGTTAATTTTCTTGAATAAGCAAATCACTGGAAGTAGGATGTGAAACACTATTTAGAAATGATGGAGAAGCTTTCCTTTGAGTAAAATTCCAAATTTTCCTTTGGCATACACTTCTGTCAACATTGTACTCTCCACAGACAATTGAATATTTGGTGATGGTTGGGAGTCCTAAGTTTAACGGATTGACACCTCCCTTTTAAGAAATCAAAGAGAAAGAAGCATCTTAACTGAATTAGTTTTCTATGGCCGCTGTAACAAATTTTCACAAACTTAGTGGCTTAAAACAACACAAATTTATTGTCCTACAAATCTGTAGCTTAGAAGGCCAACCTGAGTCATACCTGGACTAAATTAGTGTTGGCAGAGATTTATTTTTTTCTGGAGGTTCTAGGATTTCCTTGTCGTTCCATCTTCTAAAGGACATCTTCACTGTTTGGCTTGTGGGGATTGAGCCTGAAACCAGGAATTGAACCAGTGACCACTTGGTTCATGGGTCAGTGCTCAACACTGAGCCACATCAGCTGGGGGAACCTCTCTCTTTTATTAGCAGTTTACTTTCCTGACAAATGCTAAGACCTGGAAACATTTTCTAAGAGTCAGTTACTGGAAGGACATATAGGTGGCAGAGTTCCTAAGGACAGCAGAATAGGCAATGCTCATGGATAATGAAAGAGAGCAGTCCCTACACGCCAATAAACATTTTTTCAAACAAGCTCCGGAAGTTGTCTAAAGGATTAAGCCATTAGCTTTAACAGCCAATGTGTCCCCACTGCCAAACCCCTCTTAATTTGCATCCAAGGTAATATTAAGAACAAACTTCATACAGAGGAGAGTGTAAAAGCATTAGCTGCTCATAAATGTGATGGTCTCTTGAGACACAACGAAGGAAAAAGATGCTAGGCAGAATATAAACTGTTATCTATATAAATGGTAAAAAAATTTGAGCCGGGAGGATAGATTACCAGAAGGGTTAGTAACATACTAAAGTGTAGCGCTGAATAAAAGAACTTTCTGTGATAATAGAAATGTTCCATGTCTGTACTATCTAATATGATAGCCACTACTACATGTGCCTGTCAAGGACTAGAAACGGGGCTAGCACAACTGAAGAACTAAATTTTTAAATTTATCTTATTTTAATTTATGTTTAAGTTAAATAGTCACAATATGGTCAGAAGCTACCATATTGGACAGTGCAGTTATAGTGATTAACTTTTCCTTTTTTTTATTTTTATTTTATTTTTATTTTTTTAAATATATTTTTTATTGATTAAGATATTATATATGTGTCCTTGTCCCCACATTACCCTCTACCCCCCCCCCCCCAGTCATGCCCTCACCCCTCCGTTGTCCGTGTCCATTGGTTAGGCCTATATGCTTGCATATAAGCCCTTTGGTTGATCTTTCCCCCTTACCCCCACCCTCCCCTACCTTCCCTCCAAGGCCCAACAGTCCAATCAATGCCTCTCCGTCTCTGGATCAGTCCTTGTTCATCAGTTTATGTTGTTCATTATATTCCACAAATGAGTGAGATCCTGTGGTATTTATCCGCTCTCCAGTTCCATCCATGCTGTGGCAAATGGTAAGAGTTCCTTTTTCTTCTTCCTCTTCTTAAAGAATACCTTTCAGCATTTCATATAATGCTGGTTTGGTGGTGATGAACTCCTTTAGCTTTTTCTTATCCGTGAAGCTCTTTATCTGACCTTCTATTCTGAATGATAGCTTTGCTGGATAAAGTAATCTTGGTTGCAGGTTCTTGCTATTCATCACTTTGAATATTTCTTGCCACTCTCTTCTGGCCTGCATGGTTTCTGTTGAGAAATCAGCTGACAGTCGTATGGGTACTCTCTTGTAGGTAACTGACTGTCTTTCTCTTGCTGCTTTTAAGATTCTCTCTTTATCTTTTGCTCTTGGCATTTTAATTATGATGTGTCTTGGTGTGGTCCTCTTTGGATTCCTTTTGTTTGGGGTTCTCTGCGCTTCCTGGACTTGTAAGTCCATTTCTTTCACCAGGTAGGGGAAGTTTTCTGTCATTATTTCTTCAAAAAGGTTTTCAATATCTTGCCCTCTCTCTCCTTCTGGTACCCCTATAATTCTGATGTTGGTACGCTTGAAGTTGTCCCAGAGGTTCCTTACACTATCTTCATATTTTTGGAATCTCTTTTCTTTTTTCTTTTTCGGTTGGGTATTTTTTGTTTCTTTGTATTTCAAATCTTTGACTTGATTCTTGGGATCCTCTTGTCTGCTGTTGGATCGCTGTAAATTATTCTTTATTTCAGTCAGTGTATGCTTAATTTCTAGTTGGTCCTTTTTCATGTCCTCCATGGTCTCACTATACTTATTGAGGGATTCATTAAATTTATCGGCGGTTTCCATAAAATTCTTGAAAAACATTATAAACGTGGCCTTGAACTCTATATCCAGTCGTTTGCCTTCCTTCATTTCTGCCATTTGTGACCTGTTTCTTTGTCTCCGCATTTTGGCTGCTTCCCTGTGTTGATAGAGTGGCCCTGCGCGCCAGGTGTCCTGTAGGGCCCAGTGGCTCAGCCTCCCCAGTTACCTGGGGTGGACACTCTTGGTGCACTCTTGGTGCCTTGGTTGTTGTAGGATCACTGGGAGGAATTGACCTCCAGGCCAATTGGCTGTGAGAATCAGCTGTGTCTGAAGTGGGAGAACTTCTGTGCTGAAGACACCCTTCTGGGGCAAGACTTGCTTCAGCGGGGCTTTGGTGCTTACTGAGTCTGCTCTCTGAGTGTGTCCCTTATGGATCTGAGGAGTTGCAATCTGGATGGTCCCCCTCTGACCACTGGGTACAGTGGCTCCTGGATCTAAGGAGGTGCTAATTCAGCCTCTGCCTGAGGCCACACAGCAGGAGCCACGAAGAGGCTCAGCTGTGAAGCAATGCAAGCCGCTGCAGGGCCTTGGGCCTTCTCTTGGAAGTTCCGGGTCTGCCTGGCTCGGCTGCAGTTAGGTACATTCACATGCAAAAGCCTCTGCCGCAGCCTGGGTGGGGCGGGGTCTCAGGGAATCAAAGGGCGGAGAAAGCAGCTATGGCTGATTCTCCGCCCGGAGTCGCGTGTCTCAGTGTCCCGGTAACGGCTGCAAGCACCTCTGAGGGAAAGCCGCGCTCAAGTTCGCCCGCTGCCCGACAGACCAGCTTCTCCCCGTATGAGTCCTGGGTCCCCAGAGACTTCCCGGAACCGGAGTTCAGAGCAGTCGGGAGCTTGTGATTCAAAAAGACAGCCGCGTCCTCAGGTGCCACCCCCTTTCCGCGCGCGCGCGAGCGCTGTACCTCTGCACTTCACCTCCGTAGCTCCTCTGGCTCTCAGCGTGCTTTTCTTTCCTTCTAGTTGTAGAATTTACACTCAGCCAGCCTTCCTGTTGTTCTGGATGATGTCTGCTCTGTCCTTTGCGTTATTTTTCAATTGTTGTGGGAGGCGGCAATTTCCCGGTGTTTATCTATGCCTCCTTCTTAGTTTTTCTCAACTTTTCCTTTTTTTTTTTTTTTTTAAAAAAAAAATATTTTATTGATTTTTTACAGAGAGGAAGGGAGAGGGATAGAGAAACATCAATGAGAGAGAAACACTGATCAGCTGCCTCCTGCACACCTCCTACTGGGGATGTGCCCGCAACCAAGGTACATGCCCTTGACCAGAATCGAACCCGGGACCCTTCAGTCTGCAGGCCAATGCTCTATCCACTGAGCCAAACCAGTTAGGGTGTGATTAACTTTTCTTGCTTTACACTGATCCTCACACCTCCCTGCTCCAAACAACAACAAACAAAACAAAACAAAAACAATAACAGCCATTCAGGGCACACAATAAACACCTATACTTGTCCAGAAGGGGCAGCAAGAGTCTGTGCTTGTGTCAGAAGGCCCTGCAGATCCCTTATAAGAGCAACCAGATGAGGGTGTAATTCTGGATGACACTGAATTATCAGGGTGTGCAGCAAGAGGGTCCATGTCTGGAACTGGTTTCCGGAGGTTAGTACTGCAGGTGCCAGCATCATGGTCCTGGTGGAAAGAGCAGAGATAGAATCAGTACACCTGGATTTGTTAACCTCTTTGTGTGAAAAGACAGTCACCTACACATATTGGAGGAAAAACATTTTTAGGGCTCCTTGTCTGTTTTGTTAACGTTTACATTCCAAACATTTAAACCATTTCCTCTTACTAAGTGGATCCAATTTGTACTTTTAAGTTGTGGGGAGTGTTGGTATACAGAGTTCACGATATTCAAGTTGCTTGGACCTCCTATTACTGTAATAACTACTTCTGACACTGGTCTGACAAATGTTTGCTTTCTGAGCTATAGTTTGTTCCTATAAAGTCTTACCAAGGTGTATAAAGAAAAGGGCATTTAGTTGTACAATTAATATAGTAAATATATTGAAATGAATACAGTTGTCTAAGAGAATACTGGCTGAATGATCCCCATATGAAGCATGCTTGAAATTATTTTGGCTGCTTAGACAAATCTTGTGCCTGAGAGCAAGTTCTCAGCACTGCTGTTCAATTCAGAGAATATGTCCTCAAGGCCAAAATGAAAACGAGAGATGAAGCTATGTCTTAATAAATATGATGCAATTTAACAAATGGAATAATTATAATAAATTAATACATAAAATAAAGTGATGAAATTTAAAAATTAATAATAAAAGAATAAAAATTTAATATTTTAAAATAAATATCTTTCCTTTTATAAATTTATTTTTTATTTTTAAATTTTATTTATTTATTAATTTTATTGTTGATACTATTACACATGTCTCTCTCCCCCACTTAGCCCATTTCCACCCAGCCCCCACCACCACTCCCCTGGCCTTCACACCCTGTTGTTTGTGCCCATCGACTACGCATATATGCTCTTTGACTATTCTCTTCACCTTCATTTATTCAGTCTGAGTTCTGCTGCTGATATGGCTCTCCCTAAGATGTTGCTTCATTGACATGATAATTTAAATATCTATCAGCCACAATAATGAGTAGCAGAATGATCACAAGTCAAAAAATAGCCTAAGAGTTGTGGAATTCAACTTGTTTCTATTTCCTTTTGGACTTTATGAACTATAAACAGATGCATTTATAGCCCTTTAGAGATGATTTCTAAGTTATGCCCTATGCCTATATTCTTTTTTAAAATTTATTTTATTTTTTAAAAATATCTTTATTGTTGAAAGTATTACAGATATTCCCCTTTCTTCCCCATTGACCCTTTCTAGCCACCCTCTGCCCCACCCCCAACCTTAGGCCTTCACCACAATATTGCCTGTGGCCATGGGTTATGCATATATGCATACAAATTCTTTGGTTGATCCCTTCTTACCCACCCGCCAACCTTGCCTTCCCTCTGAGATTTGGCAGTCTGTTCTATGCTTCTATGTACTTTTCAGATTATTAGCATTGTGGTGGGCCAGTTCAGTCAAGGGTTCGGTGAGCCTGAGGCGGGGGCGGCGAAGGATGTAGAAAAGACAGACAGACAGAATAAGCTGGGTGGATCTTCCTGTGCCTGGCTGAGGCCACAGAGATAGATCCAGACAGCAAGCTGAGCCTTTATTTTATGGCCAGAGGTAAACAAGGTAGTGGTCACCATAGTTACAATGTTCTTATGAGTTTCACTTGTTTTGGCAGCACTTGCATCTCCCTCAGCCCATTAGCTACCCAGATAAGATCTAGGGAGCGTCATAAGGTCAAGCCTAATTATGCTAAGAGGGTTGTGCCCTCTAAGCTGGGGCTTGTTTGTGGCTTTGCCAATAGGTCAGTCCAAGGCTTAACCTTGTAGCTGCTCCCTACATAGCATTATATTGATTAACTTAAATCTAACGCTGTTTCCCCCCTGTGTTTGTGAGGGAGAACAGTGAGTTGATCTGTCATTCACATTGTATTCTGAGACTGTGACTAATGTGCCAGGATGTTTTCTTTATTGTACAATCTCTAGAAGGTGTTTATAGATGTACTTGGTATCTTTTATGACTCCTAGAATACACATATCTGACTCATGGCATCACCCACATCAAGTTGGCTTATTATGCATGAAGACATTTTCTAAACACCCAGAGGCCAATTACTTTCACAGCATCTAGGCAACACTCTATGTGTTAGGTTATGGATCAAGTTATTTTCCAGCACTCAGAGTCTTTACCAACAAAGAACACATTCACTATTCTTTTCTCCCTCCCTTTCACTTCCTTCCTTCAGGGGTAATTACTACTATGTAGAAAGGCTATGCACTTCACACTGTGGAAGATGCTGAGATAAAATATACTTTTTTTTTTTTTTTTCTAGCAAGTAGCCTACAACTTGTCAGAATACTAGATGCATAGAAAATGTCCTATAAATGCTGGTTATCAGGACTTGCAAATTCCGGGGAATTAATCAACAGAGAAATACTTATTGAGACCCTAATAAATATCTGAATAAATATCAGACATGTCCTCTGCCTTCAGGGAGCTTGTACTTTATTTAGGCAAGGAGAAGAAAATCACACACATCAAATAACTTCTGAACAATTAAATCTGAACTGTGTGATGTTTAACAATGTTAAATACAAAATAGTGAAATTAGTGAGAGCAGGAATAGTTGGGAAACATACCATGTAGAGGCAGAAGTGAATTAGAAGAAGTGGTCTCTGTTCATATTTGGTTCATGTTACAGAGGCAATCGCTTTGGACTATGATTAGGGAGTAAACTAAATCGATCAACTCCATAACCACTGATGGACCCCACAATCATTTCCATATTAGCATTATACAATAAAATTATTGGAGTCTTAAGAATGATTCTTATAGGTCTAAGGCAGCTATTGTTAATCGTGAAAATTTCCACTGAGGCTGGGGAATAGTGCTGGGATAATTATGGTGTGGCTTCTGGATAAGTTCTGGAGTTCCTAGAAATACTGAAACAGGAAATAAAAGCAAGTATCTGATTGCTGCAGAGTCCTTGACTCCAGGAAATCTGTGCAGGATATCTTCAGTTTGTGCCTCCCCATCTACTGCATTCTAAGCCCTGCCCTCTGATTGAGAGGTTGACCAGTATAGATAGAATCAAGAGATACTTTGGCCTTCTGCCTTCCAGCTGGACTTGGTCAATGGGGGATGCTGGAAAGACACTAGAGGGAGAAAGAAGAATGAAGTCAGAGTATTGATCCCTCTGACTTTCTCAATTGGGGTCATGATGGGTTGACTTCCTTTATTAATTGAAAGGCCACAACTATTGGGCAGTCTTCTTTTTAGAGCCATCTCTCCAGGTTCTATAACTGGCCCATTCCCTTGCCCCTTCAGGACAAGACATTGCAACCACTTAGTAGTCCCATGTTACTGTGCAAACTCTGTTGCTTTTCCTAATCCCTGCCCCCTCCTTTGCAAACAGTGCCTTTATTACGTGCTTCTCAAGTACCCAACTTTAGTGTGTTACTAATTTTCAGTGTAATGAAGATTCTAGGATGGCAGAGGGACTTAGAGCAGTTATACCTGCCTAACAGAGCAGCCCATTGGACCATTTCTTCTGTCAAGGTACCAACTTGAGTGGTGTATGTGAGTTTGAGCCTGGGGTAAACCTAATTGTTGCAGAGAGCACTTGATTATAGTTAATTAACTAATAACTTGCTTGAAAATGAGGCAGGATAATAAGAAGCTAGGAAAATTCCTTGGCAAGTAGAATGGGAATACTGAGACAGGTAGCTGAACAAACTGGCCATGCAATTTATAGCCAGATAATAAATTGCAAGGTCTTATCTTATACCTTCCAGATCATGCTGGGGAATACCTGCCTTTGTCCCAGTCCTTCTTTGGTGACATTATTTGAAGGTGAAACTGGACAGGGACTGACCTATACATTCATTTTGATATATCCACATAGATACTCCCATAAACCTCCCCCGAAATTCTGGCCTTTAGAAAACAGATAAAGGACCCAGTACATGGTCTCTCTCTAGAGCCCGCCCACACCTTCTTTCTTCAGGCCTGTATCTTTGCTTTCTTTCTCCCAAGATTTAAGGGTCCCCACAAGACTTGAAACCAAAGGAGCAGCAGGCAGTGGCAGCTCATCCTGGGCTAACCTCTGAAGCTGTTTTTAAGGGGCCTTCTTTTGCCTCTGTAACTTGTTTCCTGAGTCCACACAACCCAGCTGGCTCACTTCTTCTGCCTCTGTGACTTTCTTTCTAAAAGGCCAAGGGAGCTCTCTGAGTAGCTTGCTTGAATCTTCTCTTCTAGTGTACTTTGCATGCTAAATGAACTTCCTCTTGTGCTAGAGTTCTAAGCTCTGAAGTCCTTACAGAACTCAAAAACTGAGAGCCAACATTGCTGCTAACAAAAATATATTCACTTCAGACAATGTGTCCATATCCCCTCTCAAAAGAGCTACTGCATGTCCAGGAGATTGAGCCACCCAGTTGTAGGCAACCAGCTCTGCTGACTACCAGCCATTCTCTTTAACATTCTCTGTAGCCACACCAGTATCACTTCCCATTTGTGCTTGCAAAAAGCAGTGAATTACATGCTGAAGTAGCTATCACTCTAACAGCCCCATTTGCATGTGAAAATGTTGTTTGTATGAGAAAATATAGAGTTTTGTGCACACAAATAATTTGCTTATACAAAATTTTATTTAAAATTTTGGGTTTTCAAAAACTTTTTACTTAAAGCTGATTGTCTTAAAGCAGTTGTTATAGATAGGAAAAGAACCCAATAACAGTCTTTCTTTTTCTACATGGATTCTTATCCCAGGTATTCAAATCCTATCTGATTATTTCGACTATTTTCCCCCAGAATCTGCTTGCCCAGGAGATTCAAGGGGGGCGGGGGGGGGGGGAAGGGTAGCTGGCAAGGAGGAGCAGACTGACATCGTGCTTCACTTCCCACTGACAGCTGAGCTCTCTTCACAGAATCTTGCATCCAACAATGATGTGCAAATCAAGATCTCAGATGGATTTGCAAGTCCCAGGTGGAACTCACAGCAAAGGCATTTAAAAAACAAAACTCTCTTTTGACATGTAAACTGATTAAGTGTGATATGTATGCCCTTCCCTTCAAGGATTAGCTTGGAGAACTAGAAGTAAGATCCACAGGATGGCTGCTCAGATGCAAGTCACTCATTTTGAGGTGATATTTGAAAATCCCAGAAGCAAACTCGGGAGCTTTACCCTGAAAGCTTAGAAAAGTATGCCATTGAACAGCCCTGGAACTTTCCATAGCCTGCGCGATATTGTTCCAGCAATAAAGTGATTTTTTCTATTCAGCTGAAGGAATGTCTAACACTGGATCTGGTCACTTGTTTTGAAAGCTTTACATTTCTTTTAGTCAATCAACAAACTATATCAAGTAAATATTTATTTCCTACTGTGGGCTTGGTATCACCTAGATGGCCAAAGAAATATAATATGTCATGATCCTTGGCCTCAAGGAACTTATCATTTTATTGTAGTTAAAATATATAAGAAATGAAACAGGTAATTAAGAATACAACAGAGCACCATATTTTTTTCAATAATTGAGACTTACTAAATGTTAGCCATTGTAATAGGGATAAAATGGCAGGTCTTTCCTTTGATTCTAAGGTGCTTGTAATCTAGTTGGTGAATGATGTGGGTATAGTTTGTATTTACCATAGATTAGACAAAGAAGAGGATGTATTAGATTGGAAAAGTTAAAAAAAGGCATAAAATTCAGGTTAGGTCTTAAAAGATTGGTAGGATTTAGGCTGGTAAAAATGAGGGGTTAGCTATAATCTAGGAGGGGGAATATAGACCTGGAAACTACATGATAGGGTTGGTTAGAAAGAGAAACCACTAACTTCTTTCTTTGAGACTCGGGAGTGTATTTGGAGAGTAGTAGGGGATGTGTCCTTATGTCTTTGATTTTTGCCCTGGAAAGTTTCAAGACAGGGACCATCATGGTGAAGCGTGATAGGGAACATCAGTTAGGTGGCATGTGGTCCTGCCAGCAACTGTGTTCCCCTTCACTCCTTTCTCTTTAATTGCCAGGCTTCTATCTTTTCCAGTAACCTGCCTTTTCTTCTGCAGGTAAGTGCTTTGTGAGCTTTTGTTTTATATATGGAAACATTTCAGCAGTGTCCTTAGCAAAAGCTGTGTCATCAATCATGCTTGACAAATTCCGGGATGAGGGAGGAGGAAGAGAATCGTGCTTTTCATTTGGGGAGGCACAAAGGTCAGAGAGGCTTTACTCTCAGTAGAGCTTTCAGTCTCAATATTTTGGTGTACACCTCTTTCTTTTTCTTCTTGTCAAACATGCAGCGTTTTTATGCCCTTTTCAACTTCTTTCTCTTATGAAATGTATTCTACAAGCCTTTGTCAAGTTCCCTGTGAAATATCTTTGATGCACAAAGTCCAGAGGGCTTTAAAAAATCACCTCATTTGGTACTATTTGGG
This sequence comes from Myotis myotis, assembly GCF_014108235.1. NCBI lineage: Eukaryota > Metazoa > Chordata > Mammalia > Chiroptera > Vespertilionidae > Myotis > Myotis myotis. The sequence continues at coordinate 18,121,063 of NW_023416335.1, forward strand.
GAACACAAATCAATCCTTTCTTGTCTTAAGTCCCTTCTCAGACTCTGCTGTGAAGACTGAGCTGTGAGAGCCAAATTGATGGGGGAGGGAAGCAAGAGGAATGACAAATAGAAGGAAAGTACTTCTGTGTCAGCCAGCCACTTGTTCACTGTGTGGGATAGAAAGGAAGGAGCAGATTGGGATTATGGAAAAGTCTTGAACAGGGTTGGTAGAATGGGAGTAGTCAAAACTGAATAAGACAGTGAACTTAGTGAGCAATTCAGGTTGGACCTCAATTGATCATGAATGATCAGAGCAATGAGAGAATTAGAACCTGGCTGCAGGCAAATGAGAGGCTTAGTATATCTCAGTGATAGCGAATTAGGGCCAGGGATGGGTCAGAAGTCAGATCAGCAGACAAAATCTGGAAGACATCACAGTAGAAAGAAGAAGGATGGGGAAGGTACAAGGTCCCGGTGCAGAAATGGGAATCTCCTGCCTCTTAAGACCCACAACAGAGAAGACTCGCTCTTCCTTAGGAACAGGACTTCACACAGGGGACAAAATCACATGCCTACAGGGCCAAGCAGGCAACTAAAGAGCGAGGAGAAAGAGGTGTAGCAAAGCTTAAGGGAGCGGTGGAGATTGTGGCCAGCTGGAAGCCACATGTCCTCTCTTTCTGAAGGGAACAGTTGCTCCTTAGTTCCCGCAGATAGCTGCTCAGAGGAAAATAAACCCAGTGTTACCAATTCTCCTGATCCTATATAATAAAAGGGTAATATGCAAATTGACCCTGACAGCAGAACGACTGGGAATCACTGGTCACTATGACACACACTGACCACCAGGGGGCAGACACTCAATGCAGGAGCTGCCCCCTGGTGGTCAGTGCGCTCCCACAGGGGGAGCTCTGCTCAGCCACAAGCCAGGCTGAGGGCTGCCAGTACAGCGGTGGTGGTGGGAGCCTCTCCCGCCTCCTCAGTAGTGCTAAGGATGTCCGACTGCAGCTTAGGCCTGCTCCCCACTGGCAAGTGGACATCCCCCGAGGGCTCCCGGGCTGCCAGAGGGATGTCTGACTGCCAGCTTGGGCCCAATCTCCCAGAGAGCGGGCCTAAGCCAGCAGGCGGACATCCCTCAAGGGGTCCCAGACTGCGAGAGGGCACAGGCTGGGCTGAGGGACCTCCCTCGGCGAGTGCACAAATTTTTGTGCACCGGGACACTGTTTTTTTTATAAAAGAAAAAGTAAAAAATTGGATTTTTTTAAAGAAGATTGTACAGGCTAAACAAAATACATCTTTGGGCTGCCAGTGTGCAGAAGAAATTGGTGAACTAGTTTGGAATGCTTAAAGTGTTTTCCCTGATATTGTAGAAAGTATGACAAGAGAACAATATTTTAAAAGGGTAATAAGAACAGCAATTTAGCTTGACATATCAGCTTGGCTCAAGGAAAGGCATCTAGGGACCAAGGAGACACTTGTGATAGAGAATTATAGAAGTGGGAGAAGGGGGAGTCTCAGAGGGAAGTTAGTCACCCAAAAATAACCAATTAAATAACAGTTACCATCAGAGCACCTTGTAGAAACTAGGAATCATGCCCCTTTCTCTAGAGCAGGGGTCCTCAAACTTTTTAAAAAGGCGGCCAGTTCACTGTCCCTCAGACCGTTGGAGGGCCGGACTATAGTTTAAAAAAACAACTATGAACAAATTCCTATGCACACAGCAGCGGCAAAAACACCCGGCGGGCCGGATAAATGTTTTCGGCGGGCTGCATGTGGCCCGCGGGCCATAGTTTGAGGACCCCTGCTCTAGAGGGTTACAAAAAGGTGCTGGACAGAGTCTCTGGCAGCGATAGGTACAGGAGTTTACCTTACAGGTGGGAGCAGCGCCCAGAAAAATGAAAGGTTCGGGGCCACGTAACACAAAGGTACAAGTGATATCAACAGATAGTATATGATTAATTTCTAAATCCTCATTGCTTGTGATAGCTTCTACATCACAACAAATATTTATTGGGCTAGCTCGGGGCAGAGCACAAATAGCTATGTCAAAACGAAGTGATTATCTTTTCTCCTCAATCTAATAGTAGAGAAGGTATTACTTTTTTTTTCCTCTCTCCTTCCATCTCCCCTCTTACTCCCCAACCCCCATCACCACACCGGTGGTCATTATCTTTCCTTCTCTATCAAATCTGTTCCTGTTTTTCTTCCTATCTCCCATCTGCTGTCTTGGTCTCCTTTCCTCTCTCATCCAAGAGGCCCTTAAATCCTGTTGATTCTTTCTCCTGAATATCTCCTTCAATCTGCTCCCTCCTTTATATTTTTAGTGCCTCTAAATTTCTCTCTTGTTCCAATTCCCCTAGAGTTATGTGTCACCTTGATGTCATTTTCTCCCCCCAAAAAGCTGATGTGCCACTTTGCTGTCTGTTGGATGAAGGCCAAACTCCTTGACATACTATTCAAGGTCCTTTATACACTTTTTCTTGCCTAGTCATGGACCCATTGTTCTGCCACTTGCTTTGTTTTGTTTTATAAATGCTGAGACTCTAAATTCAGAAATTATTTGTTGAGAGAAAATCCAGTAGATTAATTTTATTATTGAAGAATATTTTTATTCTGTATTTTTTTGGATCCTACATTAAACCTGATTTGAAACATATATTACCTGCTAATTAGGAATATAATTTCTTCCCTAAAACATTTTCCCCATCCCCCATAATGTTAATAGCCTTAAAACATCCCAATAACTGAATCCATCATTAACTAAGGCCTGTTTGGTTGTTTTTCCAGGAGCCATGCCTGTTTGATGTATTGTTCCATGCTTAGCCATGACAGTCTTGTGATGCATTATGCCACTCAATATTTTCACCCTAGAATAATAAATTGGAGAAATGAGACATCTGCCTGCAATTTATTCCTGTTATGTCTTTTCCTCCCTGAAAAGGATGTGACAATGCTTCTAAAGTGAGAAAGCTTGGTCAGCTTAACCCTTTAAAAAGCTACCCATAGATCCATGTGTCACTCACATAATTTTTGTGTGTCTTAACATATTTGGTTGAAACACAAAAATATTTATGCCTTTCATTGGAAAGGTGTTATATTCATGATTTAATATAACCAAAGGCTAAATGTAAACTTATATGTCAGATACTGTACTGGCCACAGGAGCACACAGAGGTGGTAGACTGGGTACTCAAGGGAGGAGGTTGAGTGGTGGATAGCTTGGGATTTTGGCTCAAGTTCTGCTTCCCTCATTCATGAAGTGTGTGCCCTTGGGTATATGACTTCACCTAAGTTTTCCTTTTTTTTAGCCGAAAAAAATGATATATATCACATAGGGTTGGGCAAGATGAAATGCGTTACTATAAGCAAAGGACTCAGTATATATAGCAAACTCAATAGTAAGCATTATTTTTAATTTTGTAGAGTAGTATACAGACTATTACAATGGAGTAAGTATTGCTATGTTAGAGATAAAGAATATATGGTAGCTGTACAGAAGGGGCATCTAATAGAGTTTTGGGGTAGATTCTGTTGATATCATAAGAGTGCCTAATGTTTATCGAGTGCTCACAATGTGCTAGGAAATATTTAATTCTCACAACAAGTTTTTGAGGTAGATGCTACTGCCATATCTGTTTCACAAAGACTCTGAGGACACAGAGAGAATAACTAACTTGTGTAAGATTACCCAGCTTCTCAAAAGGCTTAGCAAAGACTTCCAGCAGCAAATCCTATACACAGGAAAATTAGTAACTGGGCCCATTTGTGGGTAGAAGGCAGTTGTCTCCTGTCAAGGGGCCAAAGTAATATGTTTAAGGAGTTGGGAGTCATGAAGATAGAGAAGAAAAAAAGAAGTCTATACTAGGCCTATGGGGGAGAAATAAAGGACCTGCCTTATGTTTCTTTCTTATGATTTTTAGGGGCTCTCAGAGTGCTTTACATAAAGTAATTAATAATAAATTCATTAATTTAGAAAAAAATGAGTAAAATATTACTTGCTATAACCAAGAGATTCAGAGGAAATGATAGGAAACACCCACATAAACACTCTAAAAACTTGGATTGTACAATTACCGGTATCTCCCTTGAGAGATGATTACTGTATCAGGGAAAATTGTTTGTGGTAGAGAAGCTAGAAAGGACCAATTTAGAATTATATGCAGGTAATTTTTTTTTATAATAGAAGGAGATTGTGACACAGGGAGAGAGGAGAAGAGACAGCATCCAAAGCTTAAAGGATTGAAATCAGGCAAGAAAGTTCTACTGCGCAGACTCTCTAGTGTCTTCCTTTGAGTCACATTCACTGGTGCTCTGAAAGAGAACAAGCAGGCTTGTTGAAGGATGTAAAAACAACCGACAGAATCTGAAGAACTCCTAAAAAATTGTCCAGCTCAATGAAGATTTAATCTCATCAGTTGTCTGACACAGAAGACAGAGCAACTGGTTTCCCTTACAGCATTTCCAAACTTTTGAGTAGGTTTTGTTGGTCACACGCAGATGTTGTCTTGCTGACTGGCTGCCAGTGTGAATGCAGCTTGTAAAGCAGCACCATCCACTGACAGCACCGTGATCACAGACATGTTCTGGGCTCTGCTCCTACAGGAAGGTGTGACGGAGCAAAATAAACTGATGAGCAAAATAGGTCCAGAGGCAGGGATGCATGGAACAGACTGACAGATCTCAGAGGGAAGGGGGACAGAGGGGATCAGAAGAGATTAACCAAAGAACATCTATGCATATATGGGAACCCGTGGATATAGACAATAGTGTGGGGAAGACTTGGGGTGGGGCAGGGGCTGGGTGCAGGGGGGCAAAATGGGGGAGGGGATATCTATAAAATGCTCAACAATAAAAAGATAATAAGAATTAAAAATATTAAAAATCTTTCAACTCATGTCAGTAGCATCAAGCTTTTAGGGAAAACTGTACAGTCTGCAAAGCATCCTCATATACTTGATCCCCTGTAATCCTCATAGAAACCCAATGGAATAGACATTATTTCTCAATTTTATTAGACTTGAAGAGACTGAGTTTCAGGACATATAACTGAAGTCTCTTGGGGCTGCACAGTAATGTCAAGCCTGGATTCGAACCTCCATAGTCAGACATGAAGTTTCTGTGCTTCTTCCTTTCCATTAAGGTGGTTTCTACAGAGTGGTCATGGGAGTTATTTCAAGAGTTGAGGTCTATTCCCCCTCTGTATCCAGAGAACCTACAGAAACAAGGATGATCTGTACTCTATGATGATCAAGTTAGCTTTGTTACTTAGGATTCTATAATTATTACTAATTAATTAGCTCAGTAGCATCCATCCAATTGAAGAATCTATATATACTGACTTCAGAATGTATTTTTTTAAACTCTTTAAGAATGACTGAACCCGTTCTTTATAGTGATGTGTGTAGTAAGCCACACGCAATCATCCATTATAAGCTACAAGCTATACATAGTGGGGTTTTTATATCATCAGCCTTTGGTTCCTCTTCAGTCAGGAAATTCCAAACAGTATTAACAAGTCTGTGCACCTAGGGGGATAATTATGGTTCCCCCTAGAGCAGTGCTGTCCATAGAAACATGATGGGTGCCACAAATGTAACTCTAACGTTTCCAGTAGCCACACTAAAAATAAATAGGTAAAAATAATCTTACTAATAATATTGTATTTAGCCAAATATGCTCAAATATTGTCATTTCAGCATGTAATCAGTATAAAGATGATTAAGGTGATATTTTGCATTTCTTTATACTAAATCTTTAAAATCTGGTGTGTGTGTATTTTGTGCTACATTGCATCTCCATTTGGACGAGCCACATTTCAGCTGCTCCGTAGTCACATGTGGCAAGTCGCTACTGTTTGGAGGCTTGGAAACTCATCTGTAGATGTCTCCTGACTTCTTGCTTCACACTTTGGTGACTTAGTCTTAATCTCTAATCACGTACCTGCTAAGAGATACCTTTAATCCCAATTCTTTTATCAGTGGGTTTTAGCGAAAGGTATAGCTTCTCTTAAATATGCTCTAAAAAGGACCCAGTGTAGCCTGTGTCTCAAACTCAGGCTCTCAAATTCTTTTTTAAAAAAATAGAGTTTATTGGCGTGATACTGGTTAACAAAACCACACATGTTTCAACTGTACACCTCAGCAAAACATCCTCTGCATACTGCTTGGTGTGCCCATTGCTTGGTGTCTCAAAATTTTAAAGGAAGAAGTAGGTAACAGAAATGTGTGAGATTGGCCAGGTGTAGGATAAAATAAATGGTTGCTCTCCAGGGAATTTGGAGAACGTGGGTCCTAAATTCAAAATTGAAAGCAAAACACAAAATAAAAACTATGTACCAGTCCAAAATATTTATTGGGTAGTATTTATCTCTGAAATAACCCGAATAATTGTTCTTATATTCTTTTTGGCTCCAAATAGTGTTTCCATGTTCTTGTGCCACACTGTTATCTCATTTCTACCTTCTAGGGTATTATCATTTAAATTTATGGTTAAAGTGTTACTTTGATACCTTGAGTTATAATATACTGTCTGGTGTTGTCCTGTGGATGCTTCTTCCTATGACACAGTCTTCCTTGGTTATGTTGAGTGGTTTCAGCATGGTGACAAGCAGGAGTGGTAATGGTCTTTTTCCCCGGCTGAAGAGGCTTTATCCACATGGTCTTTTGGAGGCGTTTTTCCCTGGTAATTTAGGAAAATGTATTGGGTGGAAGGGCTGGGTATTTGGCTGCCCCAGCTATGCACTGCCATTTAGGCTGTCGTGACTTTCTATCAGCGTGACACTAAACTAGTGAGAAAAATCTGTGTTTGGTCACAGCCAGAGGTGTGTGGCTGGTTATTCTATTTTCTCATCTGGGAAACAATTTGTTATAACCCTGGAGACAGAGCTCTATTTTCATCTCTCTCCTTCTCTGAAGCCTGCTTTTTCTGCAGTAACCTACACATAACTCCTTAAATAGTTTAGGTCTGAAAAAATGCCACATTTTCAGGGAATGCTTCTAGAAGATTAAGAGGTTAAAAAAAGTGCCTCTCCCTTCCCATTGTATGACATAAAAGCCAGTTAGGCCAAATTTGCTTTCCCGTGTCCTGTTAATGGTCTCCTCATTATCCAAAGCACAGTTTCAATGGCTAATCAATAGTTCCACAGGGAGCATTTCCACAATGTACAGAAGGGGAACATTCCAGCCAATTTAGCATCTCTAGGCAAACCCTTACATGAAATTTAGAGAGAGAGAGAGAGAGAATGATTGATGGATGGATGGTGGAGGAGGTTTGGTCTGGTTGCTTAATCTTTTTTCTTCTAGTCCAAGCTTGGGCCATCTAGTTATTGTCATAGATCATAAAAATGGTGGTAGAGGGGGGAGCGGAGAGAAGAGGAAAACAAAAAAAGCGTCACATTATAAATCTGTTCTTTATTGCTTACAGCTCCAGGCAGCCTTAGGAATCAACTTTCATTAGCTCCCTATTAGAGGACCATTTCCCTTACAATTTGATTATTAGAATGGATACATTTGAATTCTACATTTCCATATAGATAGAACCACTCTGTTTTTTATGACCCTAATGCACTCTTAAAAACTCACAGAGAGACTCCATCTGAATTTCCTCAGTTGATTGTTTTTGAGAATGAAATATGAATAAAGTCCACAAAGAGAGAGAGAGAGAGAGAGAGAGAGAGAGAGAGAGAGAGAGAGAGAGAGAGAGAGCACTCCAAAGCTATGGAATGGTGAATGGCTAAAGCTGGCTACAGGTGTCAACTTAGATACAGGAAGTGTTTTTTATTTTTGGTCCTTGGCCAACTACTTGGATTTTTCCCTCTTTGCCCTATCCAGGCAAATATTTATTTTCTCTTTCCTCTCTCTTTTTCTCTCCTCCTTGCTACTTAATATACATATTAAGGATGTGCAAACACCTGCAGAAATCCTGCTGACCCATCAATTTCTAAGTGTTCATTTCCCAATTCCATTTTGGCATTAATAATAGCTACACTCACTGACCTTTCATTATATACTAGGCACTGACAACATTATGTTAATCTTTCCAACTATGTGATAGGTGCAATTATTATTTCCTTTTCTTCAAGTAGATTAGGAATCTGGGGTTTAGAGAGTTGGAGCAAACTGCCTAAGATTATATACATAGTATATAGGTCTATCTGGGAATCAAATTTAGCATAGTTAGGAGTCCAGACTCTTGACCATTGTGCCTTACTGCCTGCAAAAAATGTCCATAACCATTATCTCATTTAATTCCCACATTAGCCTCGTGAGACAGTTATTGTCATTATTCTCATTTAAAGACAGACATGTAAGTTCAGAGACATTATATCATTGGACAAGTTCGCATAACTAGCAAGCGATAGAGACAGGGTCTTTAAAGTCACTGATTTTTCTGCTACTCATGTTGAAAGACATTTTGGAGGAGTAGGTGTAGGACTGGTCTCCAGTAAGCTCCGAGGAAGTTCCCAAGGGGACTCTCGATTTTTCAGGTATCTTTTGTAGATATGAGATTCAAGAATGCACTGGAAGGCTAGAGTAATGTGTAAGGTTGAGCTCTGTGAAAATAGTGGATGCCATGCACTCTGCTCTTGCCCCATATCCTAATCAATTCTACTACAACATGATTGTGGTTGGAAAATGCAACCTCTCCTGAGACATTCAGAATGACAAGTGGAAAATTGTTCCATTAGCAGAACAAGGGAAAATTAATGCCTTCTAGCATTTTCCCCCTTTTGTCCATGAAAACTTTGAATTGAATGTGTAATAATGAATAGAAAAAAATTGATTAAATACAATCATATAAAAACAGAATTGTTCCAAATTGATTTCCTCCTCCTCATTATTTTTTATTCTACTTTATGTTCCTAGGGAACATTTATTTAGGGAAGAAATTCTCCTCTTAAAATATAATAATAGGACTTGTTTTAAAAATTTGGGTGGAAAAAGAAAATATGGTCCTGGTGGGTTAGCATGTAACTTCTATTTGTTTTTGAATTTCATTTTCACTATGTACTTTACAGGTGGGTAGGTAAACATATGACTGCTGTCATCAAGCAAGACCTGGGAGTTCAGGCAGAACTGTGTGATTCTTCTCTCTGGTGAAGGAAAGACTTTCCCCATAAGAATGCTAGTAATTATTTTATTAATGATAATGTGTGGGAGCTCAAGGTAATCTAGTTCAAATCCCTTACTTCGTTAGTAGATGAGTTAACTGATCCTTAGAGCTATTGGCTTGTCCAGTCTTTTCTGAGGATGAGATTGTGTGATATGCAGGAAACCAAGACTGGGTAGAGATGGAGGTAAAGGGTAAGTTTCAGGTTGAAAGAGAAACAGTCCAATTGGTTCTTCTTTTTAATCCTCACCAGAGAGTATGTTTTTTATTGAGAGAGAGAGAGGGAGAGAGAGAGAGAGAGAGAGAGAGAGAGAGAGAGAGAGAGAGAGACCAATCAGTTGACTCCCTTAAGCACGCTGACTGGGGATCAAACCAGAAACTTATGTATGTGCCCTGACCTGGAATCCAATGTGCAACTTTTTGGTGTATGGGATGATGTTCCAACCAACTAAGCCACCTGGCCAGGCTTCCAAATGTTTCTTTAAACATAGGAAGTCTTAAAGAATATTTAGGACCTAAATGCAGAGCTAGAGAAGATATCAGAGAAATGAAGACTGAAAGTGATCAGTATGAATGACAAAAGTAGTGAGATCATGTGTTTCTGTGGTGAAATCCACTTGGGGCACCCAGGACTGAATGGACAAGGCTTTCCCAAGGTCACACAGAACGTCTAAGACAGAACAAGGTCCTAGATTTCCTTGTTTCCTGTTACCCTGTGGTACTAATACTGTAAGAGGAAAGGGTTCTGGAGTTTCAAGTCAGGTGTGGGGTCAACTCGACTTTGCCAATTTGACCTTGGGCAAATTACTTGTTTTGGTTTTCTTAAAGTTAACAGAGTTGTGAAGATAATATGAAATAATACATGAAAAGCATTTAGCACAGTGTCTATATACTAAGTAACAGCGATTATAATTATTGTTGGCTAAGGACATGACCAGTACTTTCTGTTTTCTATGGGAGCTGTGCTTTACTCTGACACTGATCTCCTTTTTCAGAGCAGGTACAAACATTTGTGCGAACACTGGCTAGGGAAAGAATGGCACCTGTGACTGTGCGAAGGGATTTCTCTGGGTGAAACTCTGGTTGCTATAGGAATTGGTATTTCACTTCATCATCAGCATGTTCTAACCAACTGAACACATGGCCCTGATAAAATCTGATTGTCAGCTGAAGTTACAGTTAAGAGTTTGGACACTTGATCCCAAGTGGATACCACTAGTTTGGTAGTAAAAATCAGGATTTGTAAACTAGGATTAGGAATAAGGCAAAGCTAATGATGGGAAACTATTATAACTTTGTTTTGGACATAGCCTTTGGTTTGCCTCTCCTGATATATCAACAAAAAAGCAACTGCATGGACAAAAGGCAAATAATATGTGAAAGACACTTGATAATCCCTGTTTAGAAGTAGACTAAAGCCCTAGCTGGTTTGGTTCAGTGGATAGAGTATTGGCCTTTGGACTGAAGGGTCCTGGGTTTAATTCCAGTTAAAGGTCCCTGGCCACCCCAATTCTACTCCGTGTTACTATGAGTTGACTTTTTAAAAATAGATTGCAGATATAAGTGGTACCATGCAGTATTTGTCTTTCCTATCTGGCTCATTTCACTTTGTATCCCTGGAATAAATCTCATTTGGTATGCTGTACGAATTGATGTATTGTTGAATTTGGTTTGCCAATGTCTTGTTGAGGATTTTTGTATTGATGTTTAGCAGGGATACTTACCGGTAATACTTTTTGGAGTATCTTTGTCTAGCTTTGGCATTAGGGTGTGCCAAGACCTATCCATGTCCTGGAGGCATGGGAAATGCCACACATCTCTGTTCAGACTGCTGGAGGACTATTAATTGTATGACTCTTCAACTCCCTGATATAAGCTAATTGGAAGCCCAGCTTTCATGCTGAAGCTGGAAAAGTGGGAATACTAGCTTTGCAGTTTAGTCTTTATCACGAACAAACTGGGAACTTTCTTTTTCTCTTTTTTTTTCTTTCTCATTCTGTGCTGAGCCAGATTTAATAGTCACCGTGAGTGCACCCAAATAGAACTGTTTCTTTGTTTTGTGTGGTCCTGGGAGACTAATGATTGTCAAGCCCTGTCAGCTTCCAGAGCTAGGTGATTTGGGAGCCAGTCCCCTGGGTGACAGACATAACAGTTGGGGTGCTAGCTGTGTTGACAAGTTTCTTCCAGGAAGAAACTGGAAGCTTGGTTTTACTGTTGGATTTAGCTCAGGAGAGACAGTGGGGGATGTGACCACCAGCTCTATCAGCTCCCTGGGGGATCCTAGTCAACTTCCACATGCAGGCTTATTAGAAAAAGGAACTTTAGGCTGCAGATGAGAAATGTACAGTCAAATCCCTTCTAAAGAGAAACGGGGAGATGGGTATTTCTGCCAGCTTTATGGGTATTGAGCCTGGGGAGTATAGCTGCAGGAGGTTCTTACACACCTTTTTGAAAATTGCTTTTTATTTGTTTGTTTAATACGATACTTTGGGACTCATGAATGCTGAGTCTGTTGGCTATCAGCAGTAGGTGATTTGAGAGACCATCCCTCCCATGTCAGCTGCAAAAGTTTGGGCAATAGATGTATGGGCAAGCTCCTTTCAAGGACATACTCTCAGTTTGGTTTTATTGGAATGATCTAGAGAGAGAATGTGGGGAAGTGCCCACGGACACTTTTGGGCTCCAGTCTGAACTTAGATGAGAGGAAGACTAGAAGCTGAACTCTAACCCAAGCAGCAAATGGGAAAGCAGGCAGCCACACCCCTCCCAGGGAGACACTGGGAGATAGGCATTTTTGCTTGCTCTCTCTATGGTAAGTCCAGGTATATATTTATGAGGGCTGCTCCTGCACCTATTTAAAAACTGATTTTTTTGTTTGCTGTAATCCAGTGGGACTCACGAATGAAAGTCCCTTTGGCTGTCAGAGCTAACAGATTTAGGTGCCCATCCCTCAGTGTAGCCTTGAAAGTTGGGACACTGGTTTGTGGCTCAAAGTCTTTACTCCCCAGAGATAAGCTAGGAGTTGGGGGTTTCCTTCCAATTGTGTGTCACTGTGCTGGGGGTGGGGTTGAATGGCAATAGTATTTTTAGCTTTTCTTGCCCATTTTAATGTGGGTATTTTCTTCAGTCACCCAGTGTGTAGAAGTCACTCAACTAGTTTCCGAATTTCCCACAGAGGAAATTGTGGGTGTATATTTGGTACATCTATGTAAAGAGAACAATTTAGAAGCCTTCATGGTGAAATTCTCTCCTACCTATTTATTAATTTTTCAAATGTTAGGGTTATGCTGACTGAATAATGGAATATGTTTCACAGGTCATTAGGTATATGGAAAATACCTTTGGAAAGCTTCATTGAATATTCAAATGGCCTTTTGAACTCAAACCTGTAATTAGAGTCTGTTTGAGTTCAGAGTTCATGTTTAATATTCTCTCTCTAATTAAAAAAGAAGGCTTTTGGACAAGATCAAGTGTGTTCAGGGTAGCATTGTTTTCATGCTCAGTAAAGTGCCTGGTATATAATATGTGCTCAATACATATTTATTGAGTAAATGGATATAAATACTATAAAAAGCCCTTATATTAATAATATTGCCAACTACTATGTGTTAGGTAATGTTTTGGGTACTTTACATGTATTAACTCATTTAATTCTCTTAGAAGATTGGTGTTATTATTATCCCCATTTTTTAGATGAAATATAGGACAATTAAAGAAGTTGTCCAACGTCGCACAGCTAGGATGGAAGAGTGTCGTAATTCTAACTTCAACACCCTGGCTCCAGAGTTTGCTGTCTTTACCATGAAGCTGCCCTGTGGCAAATAAAAACATGTCCCTATTTGCAAGATACCCACATCTAGGGGAGGAAAAGATAAACATGTTAGTATTGTGAAAGGTAGTGTAATGTACTAGTTAAGAGCTTGGGACCTGGAGTCAGAGAACTATTTTGTAAAACAGTGGGAGGATTAATTTTACAAAAATTTTACCAAAGAGTGAGAGGATAACTTAGAATTATGAACTCAAATGACTATGGGGACCAGGAAGATATCCTCAAATAAGTAAAGTGGGCTGGAAATACGAGTGCTGGTCTTATTGACAATAGAGTATGATGAGGATTATGAACAAATGAGTATACAGCCACTGATTGGGGTCCTTAGAAGAAGAGGAAATTTGGACATACAGAGAGACACTAGAGATGTGAAGACACAACAAGAAGGTAGCTGCCTGCGAGCCATGGGGTGCATTCTTAGAAGAAACTACACTGAAGATGTCTTGATCTCGGAACTGTGAGAAAATAATTTTTGTTATGTAAGCCCCCCAGTTTGTGATATTTAGTTATGGCAGCCCTACCAGACTAAGACAGCTTTTAAGGGACAACTAGGTGGATTACTATCTCATTCACTGAGCTACAGAACACAGGAAGTTTGGAAACCAAAGGGAAGGTGAATTTAGTTTTACATATGTTGAGTTTGAGGTGCCCATTGGTTATCCAAGTGGATGGAGAAGCATGTACACTAAAGCAAGAGATGTGGGCTTGAGATACACATTTGGTACTTGTCTGCGTATGGGTAATAACAGGTCCTGGAGGATATGTGAAGTTGGAAGAGAAGAGGGCTGACTAAGATTGCAAAGTTGAGGAAGGAGGCACTTAGTATGTTAACTGGAACTCTTGGTCTCACTCTGTCTCAAAGCTTCATTCCTTTGGCTCACATCTGTAGCTAAAAATTTAAATTCTAAAGCAAAGATAACCATCCCCTATAATGGAGATTTCTGAAAGGTGAGGATCCTATTATCTTAGATACATAATAAATTGTTAAGGTGTTGAGTATCCATGATAAATTAATACCATCAATAGCATTTAGAGATGTTGATAATATAAGCTTTAATCTACTGAAATAATGCTTAGGATAACCTTGAGAAAATGAAATAATGTTGCTGAATATAATAGGAAAATTATAATTACAACTATGTATACAGTATTAGGACATAAATAATAAAATCTTACAAGCATGCAAATAAATAATCGCCACTCTTCAGATTTCACGCTAGAAAAAGGTTAGTAATTCTTTTCTCACAAGTATTTTAAGATGTAATTACCTGAGCTTTGTAATTACTTGAATTCTGAGCTTAAATCAGCTAGGCTATCGAAAAATCTTGCATAATCTGTCATACAATAGCACATATCTCAACATATCTCAATTTATTTGTTCTCATTTGAGCAAGAATAACTGAGTATTAGGGAATGTCCTTCAAGAAACCAAAAAAAAAAAAATAATAATAATAAAATATAATGATGAATGTATGAAAAATCCAAAGAAGGAAAACAAACTTACACTTTTAACAGATCTATCATCTATCTATCTATCTTCTATCTACCTACCTATCATCGATCTGTCTATCATTTATCATCTACCTATATATCAATCAGAAGATGGGCATATTTCAGTTTACACCTTGCTAAGGTGTTAATTTCCTGCCTCAGTAACAGTGGCTGTAGTGCCTTTTGGTTCCAAGGCTTTCAAACATAAGATAATGAAAATGCATCATGTACTAATAATGCATCATAGATGGGGCTCTTCTTTTAACTAGAGCGAGCTTTAGAACCACAGGAATTCATGTTAGAAAGATAACAAATGTTTTTTATTGAAGAGATGTTTCAGAAACACTGACACCACGGATGTTTCCAAAGAAAATTTTACTCTATATTGCTTACTACAATGGCAATTAGTGATTTTTTCTAGTCATTTCCTGGAGTTCTGACTGAGGTGGCTTTGCCTCAGCTGGGCCATAGGACCCATTTCAGGACTTGGACAAAACCCAAGCGAGCTGAAGTGTTCTGCCTCACCTGCTTTCATCATCACCATCACTAAACCATGAAGAGTCTGGAAGTCCCCTTTAGTTTCACATTTATTTATGTTATCTCCTTTCAGAAAGCACTCAGGATTCTATAGCCATAATCTTCTTCTTCTTCTTCTTCTTTTTTTTTTTTCTCTCACTCCCAGAAATGAGGAAGAGGAAATATATTATCTCATTCAGTCAAGCCCTCTAGGTAACAAAAACCTCTCTTTCATTTCAAGGAGCTTGTATAAGCAAAAATGAAAGACAATCTCTGTCTTTTTTGCTAGCACACATGAGAGGAAGCTTTTATACCAGAGGAAATGAAATAAAGGAGGTCACCGTTCAGTGGCCCGATCTCTTGGTTAAGCAGCTCTGTTCTCAGCATTTTATGAATGCTAAGGTTACCTCAACCCCGTGGCTACCACAATATGAATTGTATGGCCTTGAAAATGCCTAATCGTGCTATCTGTTCATTTTAAGTTTAGAAGTATATTACTCTTACAACTTGGTTTTGTTCTGCAATGTTGGTACTGGAAGGGCAGAAGCTGAGCTGCTCTCACAGCTTGAGGTGAGGAGTAAGTTGCTCAAAGCAGAATATCATTGCTATGGATGTGGGGCGGGCATCTCCAGTCTAATGGCCACTTTGGAGCTTTGTTTCGATTGGTTTATTTTCCTCCAGCTGAGCATTAGTGTGCTGAGAAGTGCCATATTCAGCTCTTGCCTCTCATCTTCAGTGTCCTGGAATATTGTGTTTATACTAGGACATGCTATTGGGGTAAAGAACTCAGAACAGGGTGTTTTGAACAGGGAATAACATAAATAGTTTATATGGTTATCAATGCAGCTAAAATTTTACCCAAGGTTTCAAAACATCTCAAAATTGCCACAGAAAGGAAACATTCCACTACCTCTCAGGACAGATTCAAAGAGACCTGCTAGAAGATGGTTTGTATATATTGGCAAGATGAAGTTTTGTATGACAAGTTCTCCCATTTGTGTGTATGGAAAAGCAAGTTGCTTTGCCAACGTCTGTGGGAGACTCAAGATGGGTTTCCATTGGGCACACCCTATGTGGCAAATGCAGAGCTACTTATCTGTTTGTGTATCTATTTCCTCAAATCCAATAAATTGATGGTACAGCTAATGAACTCCTAAAATTCCCTTTCATCCCATCTATGATTCAAAGAACTCTGAATTCTCAGAGACAGAACTGTTTTCTTGGTCCATGTGTGCTTTACATATTGGAATTTCTGGACAGTATGTCTGACAATGTAGAGCAGTAACATCTGATGATTTTTAACATTTGCTTATTCCTTTATTTTTATTCATTTGATAAATATTTATCAAGCACCTATTATGTGATAGACACTGTTGTAGGCATTGGGGTTATACTGACAAGAAAAATATAGTTTTTACCAACAAGAAGATCCTTCTCAGCGGAGAAAATGGTGAAATAGCCACACTTCCAATAGGCTATGCAATAATGTTTATGTAATGCTATAGCAGTGGTTCTCAGTGGAAATGATTTGGCAATGTATGGAGACGTTTAGCAATTACTGGAAACATTTTTGGTTGTTTCAAGTTTTGGGGAGGGTGCTACTCTAGTGCAGTGATGGCGAATCTTTTGAGCTCGGCGTGTCAGCATTTTGAAAAACCCTAACTTAACTCTGGTGCCGTGTCACATATAGAAATTTTTTGATATTTGCAACCATAGTAAAACAAAGATTTATATTTTTGATATTTATTTTATATATTTAAATGCCATTTAACAAAGTGAAATCAATCAAAAAAATGAGTTCGCATGTCACCTCTGACACGTGTGTCATACGTTCGCCATCACTGATCTAGTGTATAGAGGCCAGGGATTCTGCTAAACACCCTACAATAAATAGGGACACTCCCCACAGCAAAAAAGATTCAATCCAAAATGTCAGTAGTGTTGAGGATGAGAAACAAAGATAACAAAGCCAGTCTACTGAAACCACAAGTCCCTGGAAGCTCATCTAGCTTCAAACTAATTCTACATGAATGTAAAGGGAAAGTGGCAAGAAATGTCCCAAAGATTGGACATTTCACTTGAGTCATGAAGGATGAATAGAAGTTAGCCAGATGGATTAGTGGAGATTGGGAGGGAGCCTGTGTAGAAAAGCTTTCCAGGGAGAGGAGCCACAAAGACTTGAGGGGTAACAGATTCTGGCATCATGACTGATTGGCAAGGAGTTCTACTGCCAGGGCACATGTGGGGTCTATGTGGGCAGAGGTGGTGCAAAGACAGAATTATGCCAGGAAAGGTCTTGTGTAAAATACTGAAGACCTTGGATTTCTTCTTGAAGGTGATGGGATCCAGTGAATGACTTTAAATAACACAACGACTTGGTCAAATCTCTGTTTTCTAATGATCACTCTGTTGAGAGAAGGTGGTTATTAAGGGGTGACACTAAAGGGCGGGGCTCTGGTGAGGAGGCTTTTGTGTTTAGCCCAAGTGAGAAGTGCTGAGGGCCTGGAAGGCCATGCAAGTGGAGATGTAGTCAGAGCTTAGAGACCTTTGAAATTTAGTGCTGTTAGGAGAGGTAGCCAGTTAGTTGTGGGTGTTTCAAAACAGGGAATATTAGAGGGTGACTGATAAGTTTCAGCACTACTAGGTACATAGCCATAGGTTTTATCAGTCAGAGAAAGACAAATACCATATGATTTCACTTATAGTGGAATCTAAAGAATAATATAAACGAACAAAGAAAACCAGAAACAGACTCATATAGACACAGAGAATGGACTTGTGGTTGCCAGAGGGGAGGGTCATAGGGGACTTGGGTGAAAGAGGTGAAGGGATTGAGAAATATAGACTGGTAGTTGCAAAACAGTCATAGGATGTAAAGTACAGCACAGGGAATACATATAGTCAGTAATATTGTCATGCCTGTGTGTGTGTCAGGTGAACACTGGAAATATCAGGGGGAACACTTTAAAGTGCATGATTGTCTAACCCAGGGGTGGGCAGACTTTTTGACTCGAGGGCCACAATGGGTTCTTAAACTGGACCGGAGGGCCGGAACAAAAGCATGGATGGAGTGTTTGTGTGAACTAATATAAATTCAAAGTAAACATCATTACATAAAAGGGTACGGTCTTTTTTTTTTTAGTTTTATTCATTTCAAACGGGCCGAATCCAGCCCGCGGGCCGTAGTTTGCCCACGGCTGGTCTAACCACTATTTTACACACCTGAAACAAATACAAAATAATATTGAATGTAAATTGTAATTGAAAAAAAAATTCAAAAAAAAACAATAACACTGGAGAATATAAAAGGAGCAGCATGTTTGAGTGAGAGAGAGTGGTGGAGGAATTGGAATTCCTACCTTATTAGATGACAACATGAAGCGAGGTTAATTAAAACCACAGGTCCCTGGGGGCTCATCAAGCTTTCAAACTTGGCTTTGAATGAAGCACATGGAATGATTTCCTGAAAAATAGCCTGGCTCGTTTACTTGGTTTAAAGATGGAAATACAAGGAGGCATCTATTCTGACAGGTTTACAAGCAGTGAAAACTCATAAGGACATCCCTGTCAGAATTGTATGTTTGGCCTTTATTGGAAGCAAGCACCCTGGACATTGAAGCATATTTATAAGGGCACCAGCTAGAAATGAGTCAGGCTGTGTTATCCTGACCGCGGCTCACTCTTTCTCCTCATGCAGACAGCCATGGTGACCATGGGCGAAGGAAACCCTGTGATCACGGTGCTCTGGGCTCACTTGGACTGGTTCCTGCACTTGGGATGAAGGCTTGGCCTGCAGGGCAGCAGAGGCCTCTGGGCTAATCAGTTTGGATTACTCATCTCCATGTTCAGGACACTTCCTGACCACTTAAAATTGCAAGAGATTCCAGTCTTTCTGGGATTGTTTCTGATTGTCCTACCATAGGCATTGTCTTCCAGTCGGAAGCTATCCAGCAGGAAATTGGTTTATTCAGAGTTTCTGAGATTTGAATTTATGAGCTTAAATGTATTCTTTGGTGGTTTGTGCATAACTTGGTTGCCAGCTTGAGTCTGTCTTTTTCTAGATTCTAGGAGTTGATTGGGATTTTATGGTTAGAGTAGGAAGATTTATTTCACCCCACTTTCTAAAACAGCACCCTATATCATAGCAATAAGATCTGTGATTTTACTCTTGCCTAAAAAATCCTAATAAAAGCATCTAACATGATTAAATTTATATAAGCCAACTCATTGGATTTTAAAAATTCCCCTTGAAATAGTCATTGTCCCTTTTACAGATGAAGAGACTGAGGTTCAGAAACATTAATAGCACTAGAAAGTGGTAGGTATAAGCTTTCCCCTTAGCTCCACCTGGCTCAATGCTCCTCTCTCTTGTCACTTGACCTCCTAGCATCCTCTGTTCAGGAACAATGCCAAAGGTATAGCTATGATTATGATGCAAAGCCTCACTGCATGGAAGGCAATATTCTCTCATCCCAAATGGCATTCTATACTTCTCTCAAATTGAAAGTTGCCCTATTCTGAGTTTTAGTTATGTACAAGCACAGTTGCCTCTGCTAGACTGATAGTTTGAACAGATGGAATTGTTGTTAGATCGGTTTCTTCTATCTGAGGTTTTGTTTATGCTTGTGCAGTCTTGTTTTATTATATGGATAATAATATATGATTGTTTGCTGTATATTATTCTTAAAAAGTTATTTATGGGATTAGAGAGGCTTTGTGTTTGTTCCTGCCAGACATTTATAGGCACCTCCAGGATGAACTTCCATGAAGTAAGTTCAGGGTTGGGGAGTCTCTTCTCTCCCTGCTCCCAGTCCATGAGTATGATACGTAAGGGCCAGTGGCAGCTACTGGGATGGCTTTGTTTTCTTTTGCATTTCACTTTTCCTCTTCCCTTCAGGCCTACTACCTAAGCAGCCCTCATTGATTTTCCAAGAAATATTTAGATCTAGTTTTCCCTTAACTTGGTAGAGTGCCACCTGGGGCCCTAGCTGTATATGAAGATTACATCCCAAAAGCCCTCCCTAGCTCTAAATCTCTAGCTGTATGTGGCCAACACTATCTACTCCAGCACAAAGTTTGAGGTAACAGCAGCCTCCTTCCAGGCAATGCAACACTTTATGTCTCTGCTGACTGGTTCTCTCCCCAAAACTGACCTGAGGTAACTCCCTTGTGTCTTTGTTTATTTAATTATTGGAGTAATTTTTTTTTTTAAATCAAGAACTTTATCTTGGGTATCTGAAAATAAGTGAAAAAAATTTAAATATTATTAACAAGAACAAGAATTATGTTGATAAAGGCAGAATCAAGAAGAGGATAGCTTTGCATTTTAAGTTATACTAGACATTTATAAGAAATGAACTTGAGTAGATATATGTGTAGGTCATTAGGAGAAAGCACAATGGACTTAAGTTACTATAAACCAGCTGAGACCAGCAGCCAGGTCTAAATCCTGGGATGTCATCAAGTGAACCAACTCAATATGACCCCCAAAAGGCCACATTAATAAAATAAAGGGGCCAAGCATTGGACTGAAGTTGTAAGAGATTGACAGTCTTCTTGGGGAGCACAGAAAGCAAAGTATTCCTCTTAGAAAGGACTGGAATCTGACCAACCCAATGTTTACTAGTATACTACTAATACTTTTTATTTGCATTACATTGTAGTGCTTGCAAAGTACTTTCAAACACTATACTGTTTCATTTAATTTTAACAATGGCCTATGAAGAAGGTTATTATCATCAACATTTTATAGGAAATGTCACCAAAGGTCAACTGCTTACTCAAGACCATAGAGTAAGTAGTGGAGCTTTGATAAGAGAGCCCTAGTCTTCTGACGGGAAGTTCAATATTCTTCTCACTACATCCATATTCCATCAGTGCCCTGGAGGAAAGTGGCTTCTTTGTGTTCTAAACTCTCGGTTGAATGTGATGTTATTGATGAGTTCATACTGCAGAAGGGACATAGAATACAATTAAGAACAAGGATTCTGCTGTTTGGGGATAGTTGTCACAGTAACTCCAGAGATTTGTATAGGTTATTACAGTTTAATAGGAAAGTTATCCAAAAGCACAGTTCTGATTCTATAGATTTTCTACTAAAAAATTTAGGCTACCAAACTTCAGTTGAGGAATCCCATTCTCTGGATGAATCCCACTCTCTCCCAGCTTTTTTATTTCCCATCATATATATGGGTCATGCAACCATACCAGACTACAGACATATTCTTTGCCCTTTCCTAACCTTTGCCATGTGACTTGTATGGTGCATCCTTTAGAATGCCCTTTTCCTTCATTTCCACCTGCACAGTCCTGCTGCTCATTCCACACCTGAGTCACATGCTGCCTCTCCCCCAAAGACCCTGTTTCCTCCTGCCCACCAGCTGCCTGTCCATTCTGTGTGCTCCCACTGCATTTTGTTTGCATCATTATAGCACAGGCTGCAAACTCACGTATGTGCATGAGCCAGCTCAGTGCCTTAAGTAAAAAGGTTGCTGAGTGTTAAAATGGGAAGTAGGAAGTCTATGAAAAGCTCCTCATCTAATAGGTAGATAGTCACTATTTGGTTCTGGGCATATTATAGGGAAGACCCTGGTCCAATGTAGATCGTGTGTGTGTGTGTGTGTGTGTGTGTGAGAAACAGCAGCAAATAGTTTAAATACTTTTGAAAAACCTGGTGGCTATACAAAAATCTGGCTGAAAGCTAGCCAGTGGCCCTAGATTATGAGTCTATCCTATAGACTTTAGGGACAAATAAATCATACAAGTCAGAATATAATATCTTGATCATTAATTAGAAATACACTGAGAGTGAGAACTAGTTGTGAGCATCTCTCCAGCCATAGAGTGCCTCTTCTGGAATAGGTGCTTAGTATGTTTTTGTTGAATTGCAGGAAACTTTTTAGAGGGTAAGGACTGCAAGGGATTGAGAAACATTTGCTGGTTGGGTTGAGTGTGCTATTTCAGGCTGGGCAAGTTGAGACCACTCTTTGTAAACTGTTTCATTTGGATGTTTTATTAATCACTGCTGCTGGTGAATTTAAATATTTTAATGATTGGTATATTTTACTCTTTGCATGCCCTGGGGCTTTTTAAAAAGAAATGGCAGTTTTAAAAAAATAAAATAGAATCCCTATTCAATCAGCATACAAACTGCCTAGAGATACTTAGGCGCTGGCTTCGCTCTGAATCTGGGTCAACCTGGCATCTGGTGACCAGAAAACCTGAACGGCCTACCCGAGCAGGTTGTAACTCTGCTGAAATCAGGCCCTTAAGTAATTCCATCTCTCATGTTAGAACCCTGAAAATTATCCCATGAATCAATTTTCTATTTAGAGTGTGAATCTCCATATTTCCAACAAAGCTTGGAGGGAAGGAACAAAGACATTTATCACCATTACACTTAAATCTTGCCTTTCTAACTATTCAAGTATCTTTTCTAAATTGCAGATTGTGTATCTGTGGGGAGCCTCTACTGAATGTAAGTTCAGACCTCCTTAAGGCTACTAAGCATTTATTAAAACAGAGGCTGGGGAAAGTGAGTTTATTTATCAAACCTTAGAGGAATAGAATAGTGAAAGGATGGATTTTGTTTGTTTTTTAGTGGCAAAGGTGCTTGTTCTTGTGCCAGGATGTGAATGTTGTCACTCTTGAAAGGAAACTGCTTTCTTGTTTTGCTGCCCCCCTTTTCCCACCAACACATCATTCTCACATGAAAGTTAGGGCACAGTCTGCTTGTTCTTGTGGCAGGAGTTTCTCCCCTTTGATTGACAGCATGACTTTTTCTGTCCCCTTCCCTACTGCAATTCACCTAGAACCTACCCAGTGACTACACTTGGGGGGCCGTGATCTATAACTGGTCCCATTTCTCATTTCCCACCACTACTATAACCTTGCCTTTATTTTTAGTACAAGGTTTGCTAATATCTCCTTCTCTGAGCTGCTATCTAATTCTGTAAATCATTGACAGGCAGGGTGTGGAGCCCGAGTCATGTTACAGAATTGTGACTTTTCATTCCCTCCCACGAATCCTTCTGAATTGTCACTTGCCAGCCAACTCTTACACAGGAAGTTAAAGAAATACATTAATAGCTTTGTGCCTCACCTGAGGGATTCTTTGACCTTTTATTTCCGTTGTTTTCACTTTCTTCCCCTTCAGTTGGAAATCAACAGTCTGTATTTTAAAACAAAACTCATTGCTTCACTCTCTGAAAGGTGAAACAGAATAAGGAGGGATTAAGAGATTCCACGGGGAAGAATTTGGGAGGGATTATGATTAGCAAGAAAACATATGGATGTGGATATTTTAAAGGATATAAAGTTATTTCCTCGCATGAGGATGGATAATAAAGACATCCCTGACCCCATCCTCAGCCTCTTGGCCACATAGAAACACACACCCAAAATATCCTGTTTCCATAAAAACAGCATTAGCCTGAATTCTGTTCTAGAAGAGGAACAGAAGCTAATAAAGCCTATCCAAGATCCCAGCAACATGTTCACATGGTTATATGCTCTGTAAAAGTTGCAAAAGCAAGATATTTTAAACTGCAATTGAACTTTTTCCATTCCAACTTTCCTAATGACCCACTTTCCCCAATGATCCTTGGGCATTTTAAGGATCTCCCTAAGGGAAGTTGTATGGAGGACATCAGTTTGGGTTTAATGAGCTACATTTATGTGATTGTCTGATTCTTCTGTGCAGTTAAGTCACTGTCAGCCATCCCAGGTAGGCTTTGACTTTCAGGAGGATACCTCTGACAGTGCTGCCTGGAGGGCAGACTGGCTAATTAATGGGTTGTCACTTAAAAAAGGATTTAAATTATTAACTATCTAAGAAAACCTAACATGCCCTGAAATCTTACAAATTCAATATAAAAGCAGCTTGAAAAAGATTTTGCCATAGTTAACAAACTAAAAATATGCATGACATCACCAATATTGAGTTGTGACACTAAAACTTTTCTAGACTCTTTTGGTAATAAAAGGAAATTTGGGGCAACCAAAGCTATCTGAAGGATTAAAAGTATTTTCTATCCTATTAATATATAATTATTTGTATAACGTTATCATGAGAAGAAGCAGTGATCAAAAAGTAAGCAGTTAAAATTGTGTGGGAAATAGTAAAGATGTGTGTCACAAGGTTAATTAATGAAAATATCATGTTATTTCTGATGTTTTGTGATGTGTGTGGCATCTGCCAGCTTTTGAAAATTTGTAGTTTATTCTGATTCATTTTCTCATTAATTTGTGTACCATAATTTTGCATTCTAAATTTTGTATGCTTTTTCATAAAGGGGAGTCTTCAAAGTTGTAAAAGATTCAGGCTTCCCTAAACCTGAATTTTTCCTTAATATGACTTCTCAGTCATCAGATCAACATGTCTTGTCCATCAGCTGCACGTGGCTGACTGAGGTGCCCAGTGCCTGAATGAGGTTACAAATTCTGAGCAGACTGCAGAGCCTGGGGAAGGGGATTCCAGGCAGTGTGTGAACTACAACCTGGTGGCAGCATGCTTTACACTCCTTCTTGTTGATTCCAGATTAGCTGCTTACCAGGTAGGAGAAGGATCAAAATGTTCTGGAAAATTTCTGAAAATGATAATCCTGATTGGTTTGAAAATTGGACTATGATATATGTACAGGGGGATCAGTATAGATTATCCAGGACCTTTGTGTTGGCACTTTGAATCTAAAAACTTTTGCCCAGCCCATGTAGCTCACTGGTTGAGCATCAACCCAGGAACCAAGAGGTCCCCAGTTTGATTCCCAGTCAGGACAAATGCCTGGGTTGTGGGCTTGATCCACAGTAGAGGGTGTGCAAGAGACAGTGATCAATGATGTTTCTATCTCTCTATCCCTCTCCCTTCTTCTCTCTCTAAAAACCAATAAAAACATATTAAAATAATAAAAAAACTACTATTGCTATGTGAGCAGGAAAAAAAATACCATTAGGACAAGATGGGGTCAAGAGAACAGTCTTAATATAAAATCCACTAGATTTTCTTTCAATGATTAGAATTCTAAATACTCGGCCATCTAAGTAGGTTTATAACATAATCTGGTAAGAGCTGGTGAAGGCCTTGCTCATACTACTCTGCCTTGTGTGGAATTAATATACTTACTCCAGCTTTGCTCTGATGAGTGTTAGAGTGGCATATTTTTCTTCATCCACCTACTTTTAATCTATTTGTGTCTTTATAGTTAAAGTGGGTTTCTTGTAGAAAATATATAGCTGGGCATTTTTTAAATCTACTCTGGCAGTCATTGTCTTTTAATTGAAATACTTAGTCCATTTGTATTTAAAGTGACTATTGATATAGTTGACTTCCTATGGACCATATTTGTATCTATAATCTATTTTTTGCCCTTGATCTTTTTCTCTTTTTTTTCTTTCACTCTCTTGCTTTCTTGATTTAATTAAGCACTTTATATATTTCAATTTTCTCTCCTTTCTTAGCATGTCCCTCCTGTCACTTATAATATTCCTGTCATTCATTTCACTTACCCATATGTTATAATCATTGAATACATGGTAGAGCTCCTGGAAGTAAAACTCCCAAAAGTGTTAGGGCCTGCCCTCCTCTAACTGGGTTCCATCGCCCATCCTGGAGTTGCCAACTCTCAAACTATAGATGTTTCCTGACTTCTGATAAACTCATTGTAATTGAGAATATCATAAGTTACATGCATTTAATACACCTAATTCAGCAAACATCATAGCTTAGTAGAACCTACCTTAAATGTGCTCAGAACACTTGCATTTGTGGACAGTTGGGTCATTTTCTTGAGTTTCATATGAAGAGTAATTGCCTTCCTCTTCTCACCAGAAGCAGGAGACAGAGGGACATTTGGTAGACACAATGGGATCCAAAAATACAGTATCCAAAAAAAATGCCTGGGATACAGCACACTACAGAGCAGTGGTTCTCAACCTTGGCTGCACATTAGAATCACCTGGGAATCTTTTTAAAATCCTGATTTCCGGGTCTTATCTTCTAGAAATTCTGTTTCTTTGTTACTAATGTTGTGGCCCCACCCCATAACAAAGAAACAGAATTTCTGGAGGACGAGACCTGGAAATCAGGATTTTAAAAAGATTCCCAGATGATTCTAACGTGCAGCCAAGGTTGAGAACCACTGCTGTAGAGCAGGGGTCCTCAAACTTTTTAAACAGGGGGCCAGTTCACTGTCCCTCAGACTGTTGGAGGGCCGGACTATAGTTTAAAAAAAAAACTATGAACAAATTCCTATGCCCACTGCACATATCTTATTTTGAAGTAAAAAAAAAGACTTCAAAAAAAAAGGCTCTCCTAACTTCAAAAAAAAAGGCCCTACTAACTGCAAAATAAAAAAAAAAAAAAAATAGACCTCCTAACTTAAAAAAAAAAAATCCTAACTTGTTCTTACCTCGGTCCTCAGGCAGCAGCAGGCTCTGCACAGGCAATCTCATGACTCGTCTGATCACACCTGAGACTGAGAGGAGGAGTCGAGAGACAGAGAGAAAGAGGGGAGTCGGAGAGGGCACACATTCCACACATGCACACTGCGGGCCTGGGATGAGTTGGCTGCTAAGCAACAGGCAGCAGCAGCAGCAAAAACACCCGGTGGGCCGGATAAATGTTTTTGGCGGGCAGCATGTGGCCCGCGGCCCGTAGTTTGAGGACCCCTGGCTGTAGCGTATCAGTTGTTTATCTTCATGACCACTTGTCTGAGTGAGAGCTGCGTCTTGAGAGAGTATTATACCACAAACCATTACTCAGGAAAAGATCAAAATTGGAATTATGGTTTCTAATGTATGTGTATAGATTTTACACCATCATACAGTTGAGAAATTGTAAGTCAGGGACCATCTGTAGTCCATATTAAATCTCCAGTAATTTGTTTGTTATACTTTAAAGTGTTCCTACCAATAGTAGTTTTTACTGTGACTTCTGCTCTTGAGCTTCTGATTTGTTAAGCTGTGATTCTCTATATCTGTTTGTCTGTCTCTGATTTTGGAGGGTAGCAGTTTTCCCTGAGATCTCAGTTTTCTGATGACTTGAAGAAGAGTTGTTTGTTCAGAACTTTCCTTGTTGTGAGAATGGCAGTAATGACTTCCATGTTCTGTATAGGTTGGACCAGAAACTGAAGTCTTACTTTACTTTGTAAAATGGCTCCAATTTTTTTTTTTTAATATATTTTATTGATTTTTTACAGAGAGGAAGGGAGAGAGACAGAGAGTCAGAAACATCGATGAGAGAGAAACATCGATCAGCTGCCTCCCGCACATCCCCCACTGGGGATATGCCCGCAACCCAGGTACATGCCCCTGACCGGAATCGAACCCGGGACCCTTCAGTCCGCAGGCCGACGCTCTATCCACTGAGCCAAACCGGTCTCGGCAAAATGGCTCCAATTTGATGAAAATAAAAAATATTACTTAAAAAAAGTAATTTATTTGGTAAAAGAACCACATCATCTATGGGGAGCTAGATGAGGGACTCAGGGTTGACAGTTTTGTGTCTCATTGGATTTCACCTTAGATATTAAGTGTCTAAAATAAAAATAGATTGGTTTTCCTCCCTCCTTACCATCCCCATTTTCTCCCCTCTCTCTCCTTTCTTACTTCTTTAAAAAAAAAATTCTCAATCTGTGATAGGCAATAGGCACAATGATAAACAAGATATGAAGATACTTAGTTTTTTCTCTCCTTTTCCCCATTATGAAGTAAAGTAATTATAATTGGAGAGGGGCTCCTCCCTTTCTGTCTTACTTCTACAAAACACCCTTTTACTGGGGGTGAGTGATACACATAATGAATCACCCTCCCTCTTTGTACTGCTATTAGAGTCAACATCTTAGTGGAAATTAATCAGGAGAGGATTATTTCAGAATAGTCATCATGCAGTCCATCAAGTACTAGTATAGAGTGATTCTAGGGGTACTTAATTCTAGGACCATTTCTGGATGAGGTGGGAAAGATGATTAGAGAAAATCACACTGACTTTCTCAATCTGCCCAGCAGCTCTGTCAAATAAATACCCTTGACATCCCTTTCAAGAGGTAAAAAACGGAGTCTGAGAGACATTAAGTGAGTAGTCACGTGTATGCAGCTAGTAAATGGTAGACTGCAACTTGAAGATAATAAGTCTGTGTTCAGAGATTACCTACTTATTCATGAGGTCATACAGTCTTCCAATGAAGGCTGTTTGGATCAAAGGGATTCAGAGGAAAGGACTCTTTCAAACAGTTTTGCTTTTGTAAAAATGTTAGAAGGGAATTGAAGTATTACAGATTTATGGGGAGACTATCTGTATGACTTGGGGCTTCTCTCTCCCATTCCTGAAAACAGAATCCTCTCTTTTCCTGGAGGTCAGCTTCTCTTCTGAATATCAGTTTGGGTATTTGGGACATTTGCTTGGACTGGGGATAGCAATGGGGATGCGTTGCCAACTGTTATGAACCAAATTGTTTCCTTGCTGTATTCATATAGAAGTCCTAACACCTAAAATGACTATATTTGGAGATAAGGCGTATCAAGAGATAGCAAAGATTAAATGAGGTCATATGCATGGGGCCTTAATCTGATAAGATTCTCTCTCTCATTCTCATTCTCTCTCTCATTCTCATTCTCTCTCTCTCTCTCTCTCTCTCTCTCTCTCTCTCTCTCTCTCTCTCTCTTTCTCCATGTGCACAGAAGAAAAGCCGTGTGAGGACATAGTAAAGAAGTTGACATCTACATACCAGGAAAATAGTCCTTACGGAAATTCAACCCTGACAGTGACACCTTGATCTTGGACTTCTAGTCTTCAGAACTGTGAGAAAATAAATTTCTATATTTTAAGCTGTCCAGTCCATGATATTCTATTATTGCAGTCCAAGCAGATGGATACATTACTTATGTCAGATAACATGCTGGGAAATACAGGCATGAACAGTTTACTAGCTCAAAAGTGACTGACACATTCTAGAATTGATATGATTACTTCCTAAAAATTTGCATTGTGCTAGATGCCTACCTTCTTTTAAAGGAGTTCTTTAAAAATAATTAATAGTTAAATATGGGTTAGAAAAAAGCACAAAGGAAACACTTATACAGCCAAACAAAGAGAAAATATAATCTTCATACTTTTCTTTTTATCACAAGTACTTTACAGATGAGAGCGAAAAACATCTGCACGGATGCTAATCTAATAGGCCAAAAAGAGAAAGAGAATAGAAAATGAAATTTATAAAGGAAAATTTATCAAGGTAGAAAGAAACAAATGCAATCAGTTATACATATATACTACACAGACTATTTGCAAAAAGCATGTGAAGTGGCAGGTGACTAAGTTGAGTGTGCCTGTATTGGACAGAGCCCAGGAGAGAGTCAGATATCTTGATGAGAAGCAGCTCCAAAATTCACTAACACTGGGATATTTGGTTAGTTGTCCATCTCTTCCAGCTTTATCTTCCTTGGAGAAAAGTGGAGCCTGCCCTGACTACATCACACTTTATTTGAGGGGATTAAGTGAGACTGAGTATGTGAAAGGGCCTTGGCCTCTTACATTACTGAAGAGTGTGTATTGCCATCAGGGTAAGAACAATGTAGGTGAAAGCTTCTAATATAGTGTTTAGCTTAAATGAATGGTTATTGAATAAATGATGACTATTGAATGGCCTCCATTGAAACTGTGATATTTGGATTATAATCTTCTAGGGGCTTCAAAGAGATGTTCAAGGGCTTTTGCAAATGTAGCAGGTATGGTGAATGTGGAACTCAACGTTTTGATAAAAATGCAATTCTATTTTTTAGCAACCTTGACCCATTAACATTTTTTTCCATGGGTGAGTTATTTTCCTTTGTTCCTATATGCAAATCTGGTATATCCCATAATTTTTCTGCTCATTCTTAAGTAATGGATGGTCAAATGATCATGAATCAAAAAACATGAACACTGCTTTTTCTTGGCAACCAGAATGTAAGCTATTAATCAATTTTCTTCAGTCTTGTACTCAAAGTTCTCTTTTCCTTTCCTTGGTGTGTAATTGGTTGGAACCTACCTTTAGGGTGGTTTCTTTTATCTTCCACTCACCCCCTTCACACACTAGAGACTTATACCTTTCAGGGCTCCTGGTTGGGGCCTAGGGGTCTGAGAGGTGAAGGCAGGCTTTAGTTAGCTAGGCTACTTCAAGCTCTCTGGGCCTGGCTAATGGTTAGAGTTGACTCTCTTTTAGTACTTTAATGGGTTCTTCAGAGCTTCTAGTTATTGGCAATTTTAGTTCTCAGGTGGCCACATATTCCTCAGTACCTGATTTTTTGGTTGTTTTCCCCAATCACTGTTCTCTTGTATTCCCACTGAGACTTCTGGGGCAGGATTTCAAAGAGCTATGGCCCAAATCTATTTCTTGTAAACAGTCCATATTTAGTTTAAGGACACACTTTTGTAACCCTTTTTCTTGAAAGACCATGAAGCTATGGAGAGATGCCAATGAGGCCACCTTTTTCTGCTGCCATAGGATAGTTACTTTAGCTTTATCAAGATGTCATAGAACACACAGAAAGCCCTTTTAAAGCTCTATCTTACTTCTTGAGTTAGATCTTAGCAGCTTTCACACAAGCAAACTTCCTCCCTCTTTGTAGGGGAAGACTCAGCAGCTCTCTCTAAAGAAAATGTCAAATACCTTTTCATTTTCTACTTTCTAACCCTGTTTATATCCTTGATTCTTCTGAAGGGTCCAAGATTTAAGGAATCTGGTTTCAATCATTTCTTATAAACGTTGTTCATGGCAATTGTCCCATATTCACACTGAAGTCTGATTTCCCTCACAGTGATGCTTTAGTTGAAACTTCAGTATTTAGATTCTACTACTCAAGCAATAAATTGATATACACCACAATATAGCGATTTTATCCCTCTGAGGGAACTGTTCATTATTTGTAACTTTTTTTTATGATGGGGATCAGCAGAGGTTTTATTTATAAAGAGTTTCACTGCTAAAAAGATTGGAAAATGACTGCATTAGTGAAACTACTTTGTTCAGGAATTTCTCCATATTCCCAGTTGAATGACAATTCCTTATTTAATAAAATATGAGTCTGTTATGTGAATGGCACTTAGCTAGTATCTGGGAAGGTACTACTATAATCGTGACCACTATTAAAACCAACATTAAGGCAACCACAGGGTCCTCTAGGGGTTCCCTTGTCCTTCAGCTCTGGGCAAGATATTCTATCACTTTGTATTCCATAGCCTCTGTCTTTATCATATCATTTACAATCATTTCATTGGCTTAGTACTTTTGTTGAATATATGGGGGCTGATGACAGGGATAGAGGATCACAAGGTAGTATCACAAGAAAAAAAAATCACAAAATCCACTCCCTCCTCTCTTCTTCTTCTCTCCTTCTCCAGACTAACCAGAAATTTCCTCCCCACATTTTTCCCAGATCAGTTCTCTCCTCAGATGCTCTTGGAGTAGAACTACCTTGCACATTCAGCACTTTTCTAGCAGATCCAGTTCATTTCATAAGGGAAATTCAGATGCATCTAATTTATTCTCCAAGTTATATCAATAATAGCCTAAAACTTTTCAATATCTAAAATACACTTAAATCTACTTGACCTCTTGATCCTCATCACTTTCTTAGGGCATGCATAATGTAGGCATTATAATCTTCCCCTTATTTATGTATATAGGCTCTTAAGATATACCTGCATTCCTGAAATCATAAACTAGAGGGGAAGACAGAAATTATAAACTATAAGAAAAATATAAACTTAAAAAACATACATAAATAGTGTTATGTAGAATAGATTAGATTTGCTGCATTTACTGCAGAAGGAGGTTTTGTGACTAGTGAAGAAGGAGAGTTAAAAGTATTGTGAAAATTTTCCTTTTGCTTTATAATCTCTATTTTGTTAGATAAAAACTGCTATTAAATGTGTATAACCACATTCATGTGTGGCTTTGAGTTGGTACACTTGGTTGTGCAGTCTCTGTCTAAAAATCAAATCTGTAATACCCAACAGAGCTACTTGGAATTGTTTGTGTAAAATTTTGTTTCCTATAGGAGTCAAAAAAATTTTTTATGTTGATTACATACTGAATTATGCTTATGCTATGGACAACATTTAATATAAAAAGTCTACATATGCAACTACTTTTTGGAATTCTCTTAGTACAAGAGGGAATTTCCTACCTCTTTAAATAAGTATCCTCCCAAGAGATATCAGTAAATCTAAGTGCAGGTTCTTTCCTGTTACAGAAAGTTGTTACAGGGTGTATTGAATTAAAAGAGATATTAAGGAATTTATACTTTACCTGGTTACCTCAGGGACCTATTACAGGTTTTGTACAGAGAAGAACATTGTCTAACCCTACTAGATATGAGGTAGTAGATTTCTTACTTTTATAGACATGAAAATAGAATTGTTAAACCTGACTATAATGTAGCGGGTGGGTAACAAGAAGTCTGTACACAATTTTTTCTGAACAAATATTTGAGCACCTACCATGTGTCAGA
This sequence comes from Myotis myotis, assembly GCF_014108235.1. Classification (NCBI taxonomy): domain Eukaryota; kingdom Metazoa; phylum Chordata; class Mammalia; order Chiroptera; family Vespertilionidae; genus Myotis; species Myotis myotis. The sequence continues at coordinate 18,153,472 of NW_023416335.1, forward strand.
CACTCTTTTAGAGACTGGCCAAAGGGCTGTGAGTTCACCTCTTCCAAGAGAGGGGAAGAGTAATAAACATTATTATAGGGAGGGGAAGGGGCATGGCTGACATTTGCAGGCTTGGAGGGCTGCCAAAACTGCAGCATGGGGAAGCCATTTCCTCATCTATAAGATGAGAATGCTGACTAGAATCAGATGTTTTTGAACTGTAGTTTTAATAGCAGAACTATTTTTATTAATGAACTTTTACAAAGATCTTCAGTCAATAAACAGGAAAAAGCATGGATTCATTGAAGCATAAATTCAGAGTCTGGTCACTGGACACTCCTCCCTGATCTGTCTCCTCACCCCTCCAAAATCCATAATGCACCTCTCTGAAACCCTGAAGGTCACAGGATACAGTTTGACAATTATCAGGCGTGGAAATTACAGAGACTAATAGAGCTCAAAGAAATGCATTCTACAATGATCAAGAGCATCTGCTTGAGCTTCAGTTGTGTGGCTGTGCTGGCCTCATTAGCACAGGGCAGAGCCCAGCCAGGCCTTCCATCCCTGGTTAACTTGTCTGACTGCCTAGTCAGACAGCAGCCTAAGCAGAACTAGCTGCCTGGTAGACACACTATTTGCTCACAGGGTGGGGAGAGGAGGGAGGTCAGAGGATGTGAATGAATCAGTTCAAAATCCATCATCATTAACTGGAAAAACAGCTCCCAGCTCATTCCTCACTGACTGCGGGCTGGTGACGCATCTCCATTTAGTCAGGGAGGCAAGTTCTTCCTTGGAAATCAGCATTTCCACCATCATGAAAGGAAAAATGCTTTTTAGATTAACTTCTCCCCCACTGTACCCAGAGGGGTAGGCTATTGTGGTCATTAGCTTTCCCTGAATTAAATCTGCTTGGTCTGACCAGGCCATTTGATTTCAGGTTTATCCTAAAGCCACAGAAATCGAGTTGCTGGGTATTTACTTGGGATTAATGACCAGTTAGGAGAAGCTGTGCTTTGTACCATTAACCCGAGCTAGGTGCTAATTCCTGGAACATGCCCTGCATCAGGGGTTATTATTGTTGTTTGGAACTGTAAATGCTGCCTTCTGACTGCAGGCTTTATTTAAAGGGGAAGCCTTTTTGATTGGTTAACACGGCATATTTCTGGAGAATTAATGCCCTGTGTATAAGCCAATCTGATTGCCTCCTGGGCTGTTCAGCTGATAATCCACTTCTAGACAGGGGGCACCTGGCTGGAAACTGTAGGAGGTTCTATTTTTGGCACCTAAAATCAATGCTGGACTCTGGCAGCCTCGGCTGCCTCATTATCGCCCCCCCTGCCCGGTGTGCTGAGTGTAGCTTCCCTTTGTGGCAGATTAAAGTGAGTCAGGGAGTGTGATAAATGCTTTCAGTCATATCTGCTGTCATTTGAATAATGCTAGGTGTCAGGAAGAAATACATCCCTGGCCAGTTTGCACCAACCAGGCTCTTCTGATACTCTCTCCCCAGGGCTGCAAGAAGCAGCAACTTGGAGAACTACCCATCTTTCCTTCCCCAAGTCCTGCTTATAATTCAGGCTGGGTTGGAGAGTCTCTCTGGAAAGGTTCTTTTTTCCTTTATCCAGCAAAAGCCAAGAAATGCCTTCCTCTGTTTAACAGAAGAGAAAGTGGCTCCATTTTGCAAGAGCCTTCCAACCTTTTGGAACAGCATGTCACATTTATTGACCAAATCTTCATCTGTATGTGTGTAAATTGTCCTCGATGAATATGCTGACTCATGCTTCAGTGTTTTTACTGATACAATGAAAAAACAAAGGAAGGTATGATTAAAAAGCATCGTTAGATGAAGGCATGGCCAATAAGGCATGAGAGTCCTGATGCTTCCCCTCACATCACACCAAGCTGTGACTACCTATATGGTTTCTGTGTGGCTAGAGCCAGCCAGAGGCTGCACTGAGGCAGGAGACATTGATCTTCAGGCCCCCCAGCATCTCTTTTAAAGGTGGTCTGCTGCGGACCTGAGTCTTCCTTCCTTCATTCTGTCAGAGGCCAGGGTCCCTAGTTCTCTCTCCCCTCTCCCCACCAGGACCAGATATCAGGAAGGGATCTGATGGATTTGTTCATGATGTGATATTGATGGCAGGAGCCTTCACTGGCTAGTAGGGGACTGGCACACCATGAATGCCGATTGGGTGGACCTGTCTGGTTATTTAAAATCTGTGATTGGCTCTTAGACACTGGTATCAGGAGTTCCAAGGATGAGTGCCCCAGGGCTCTGCTGTGTGTGCTGATAAACTGTCTCTCTGAGGAAAGGAAGTTCTGATTAGTGTGTTTGCTGAGTTCAGTGGCATAACTATTTCCATGGCGGTTCATTTCAAGCTACCAAAGTCAAGGCACTGAGCACGAAGTCGGAAAGGGATGTGTACCGTCCAGTCCAGTGACCCACTGTCAGTCTGTTTCCTCTGGGGGGATTTTTCCAATGTGGAGTTTGCCTTTATTTCTTTGTAGCGCTCTGATTTTACTAGCAATAGGAGAGAGTAGTGTTAAGGTTTAGACTTGGAACCTTAGCTTTGTATCCCGGATCTCTCCATGACCTTATGATTTGGGGCAATTTAACATCACTGAGCTTCTATTTCCTTGATGAGCATAAAAGGATAACAAGACTTTCAGGAGGTGTTCTGAAAATGAAATTATATAAAACATGTGAAAGAAGCCTGCACATGCTAGTGGCTCAGAAACTGTTTTTAGAATATGCCTCTTATTTAGCAATACTAGAGGCCTGGTCACAAAAATTTGTGCACTCGGGAGGGAGGGGGGAGTCCCTCAGCCCGGCCTGTGCCCTCTAGAAGTCTGGGACCCCTCGGGAGATAACGACCTGCTGGCTTAGGCCTGCTCCCGGGTGGCAGAGGGCAGGCCCAATCCCTAGGTGCAGCCCCTGGTCGAGCTCAGAGCAGGGCCGATTGCGGAGTTGGGGCGCCGCCCCTTGTCATGCACAGAGCAGGGCGATCAGGAGGTTGCGGGGCCACCCCCTGTCACGCACAGAGCAGGGCCAATCGGGGGTTGGGGCACTGCCTCCTGTCACTCACAGAGCAGGGTCCATCAGGGGGGTTGGGGCACTGCCTCCTGTCACGCACAGAGCAGGGCCAATCAGGTGGTTGGGGCGCTGCCCCCTGTCACGCACAGAGCAGGGCCCATCAGGGGGTTGGGGCGCCGCCCTCTATCACCCACAGAGCAGGGCCGATCAGGGGGTTGGGGGACCGCCACTCTCACACTCAGGGCAGGGCCGATGGGGAGGTTATGGCTCTACCCCGTCACACACAGAGCAGGGCCCGTGGGGGCGGGGGGTTGGGGCGCCGCACCCTGTCACACACAGAGCAGGGCCGATCAGGGGGTTGGGGCGCTGCACCCTGTCATACACAGAGCCACAGGGCGATCAGGGGGTTGGGGAGCTCCCCCCTATCAGGCACAGAGCAGGGCTGATCAGGGGGTTGGGGCGCCTTCCCCTGTCAGGAACAGAGCAGGGTGGATAGGGAGGTTGTGGCCCCGCCCCCTGTCACACACAGAGCCGCAGGGCGATCAGGGGGTTTGGGTGCTGCCCCCTGTAATGCTGATCCTGGTGCCAGGAGGCCTCGCAGCTCCGCTGATCCCGGTGCTGGGAGGCATATTACCCTTTTACTATATAGGGTAGAGGCCTGGTGCATGGGTGGGGGCCGGCTGGTTTGCCCTGAAGGGTGTCCTGGATCAGGGTGGGGGTCCCCACTGGGGTGCCTGGCCAGCCTGGGTGAGGGGATGATGGCTGTTTGCAGCTGGTCACACACCCTTCAGGGTGGGGGTCCCCACTGGGGTGCCTGGCCAGTCTGGGTGAGGGGCTGAGGGCTGTTTTCAGGCTGGCGGGTGACTGAAGCTCCCAACTGCTCCTTTTTTTCTTTTCTTTTTTTTTTTTTTTTTATTCTGTGCCAGCTTTAGCTTTGAGGCTTGGCTCGAGCTCGTAGGCCTCCGCTGCTGAAAGTAGGTTTCTGGCCTTTGCTTACAATGTTGCGATCCTGATGGCTGAAGCCTGGCGGACTAAAGCAGGTTTCTGGGGTTTTGTTTAGCTTCTATATTTGTTACATAGTTGCTTAGAGTTGCAGCTCAGAGGCGTGCAGCGGCAGGCGGGGAACGTTGGAGTCCTCCGTCACTGAAGCAAGCAAGCCTCATGTTAGTTTCAAGCTGCCTGGCTGCCGGCCGCCATCTTGGCTGGCAGTTAATTTGCACATTGCCCTGATTAGCCAATGGGAAGGGTAGCGGTCGTACGCCAATTACCATGTTTCTCTTTTATTAGATAGGATAATGTGCATCATATTTATTTACTTCTGTTTAATCTTAACTTTAAAAAGAGGAGTAGGAAACAGCAATCGCTGAGGATATGCATGAAAATAGCCATTACTTGGACATAAGGAGACTGAATGGATACTTTCTCTGGCTTTCCTTTTCCTGCTCCTATCCCTTGATGTGGAACTTAATCACAAACAAGCACCCTGCCTTTTTTTTGGATGGTGGTGTATATGCTAAACAATGATTATTCTTCCCTCTTCTTACCTAAAAGACAACAACTCTGCATTAATTGCTCTATTTGATTTTCAGAACTATCCAGTACTTCCATGGAGATTTGACTTTTTAATAAAGATAAGGTTTCTTAGTCAAGAGAATGAATATAATTGCTAACACCCATTCATGTTTACTACATGTTAGAGACTTTTTACAAGAATTAGCTCATTTAATTCTCCCGATAGCTCTGTGAGATGGGCACCAATATCCCATTTTGCAAATAAAATATCTGAAATTTAGAAATGCTCAACAATTTGCCCAAGGTTACAGAGCTGCAGAGTGATTATTCTTTAATTATAGAATTTCAAGCATCTGTGAATTTGTATATGAGGTAAATTGGGGGAAAAGAAACCTCTTTAGGATTTCAACAATCATGCCTTATGGGCACTTTTTGCATGGCTAACTATTGATATTTGACTATGATAAGCTCTTTGAGGGCAGGGGTCTCTTTCTATTCATCCCAATATTGCCTCACCAATACCGGGATGAAGTAGGTGCATGAAATAGGTGCTCAGTAAAGGATTGTTGAGACAAATCTTTAATTTACTCAAATCTTTAATTTATTTCATAAAACACTTTTTATGTGACAGATGCTTTTCTGGTTACTACAGAGAGGATAGTAGAAAAACAAAAAAAATCAGAAAAAATTCCTCGTTCTCATAGAGCTTATATTCTATTAGAAAGAGGCAAAGAACATAATAAGTTAATTATTTCATATATTATACGATAACAATTGCTATAAAAATAAGGTAGGGTCAAGGGGGAGAGGGGTTTGGTAAAATGACACTATTGGAGTAAAGGCTTGATATTGGGGAGTTTACTAAAATTATGATATTTGAGTAAAGGTTTGAAATAGTAAAGGAGTTAGCCATGTGGACATTCAGGGAAGAGTGTTATAGGCAAGGGGAAGTCCCTGAGGTAGAAGGATGTCTAACCTGTTTTGGAATAGCAAGGAGGCCACTGTGGCTGGAGCAGAATGAAAGAGATGAATATCAGAGACTTGGGGGTCCATAGGGACTCTAGCTTTTACTCTGATTGAATGAAAAGCCACTGGAGGGTTTTGAGCTGAGCATCAATGACTTGGCTTACACCTCAAAAGGATCATTATGGCTGCTGTGTTGAATGCAGACTATAGAAAGGGAAAGGTTGGAAGCAGGATGACTGATTGGGAATCCATTGTAATAATCGAGGCAAATCATGACGATGACTGGGATCAGGGAGGTAGCAGTACTGTCAATGGAATTCTCAAAGATGATTCTGAGAAGCTGGAAAATTGGGATTGCTGTTACCTGAGCAGGGGAGACTACCAGTGGAGCAGGTTTTGGGGAGATCAGGATTTCAATTCTAGACATGTTAGCTTTGAGGTGTCTGTTAGGCATTTGCCTAGAAGGCTGGGTATAGGACTATAGAGTTCAGAGGAGATAACTGGGGGTTAGCATCTGAATGCAACTTAAAGCCAAGAGATTGGAGAATATCAAGATGAGAAAGACTTCTGGGCTAAACCCTCTGGGCCTGAAGATGGGAATAAGAACAAAAATTTATAAAGACTGTTAAGAAAGTAGGTTCAGAGTTTAGAGAAAAATCACAACTATATGGTCTTATGGAGGGAAAATGAAAAAAAAAGTATATCTAAGAGAAAGTTATAAACAGCAGTGTTAAAACTCCCAAGTCAATTAAGATGAGAACTATGTAATAATTGACCCATAATTTAGCAGTATGGAGGTCACTAGTAACTTTGACAAGAGCAATTTTAGTGGAGTTTTGGTAGCAAAGCCTAAGTGAAATGAGTTTAGCAAAGAATGGGATGAGATAGAGACAACTCCTTTAAGGAGTTTGAATGAAAATGGGGGCAGAGAAATAGAACAGCAGCTGAAGGGTTCAGAAGAGGAACTAAAAAAAGGTTTATTATTAACATTATCTCTTAAGTTGGAGAAGTAATAAGGTGCTTCATGCTGATAGGAAAAACAGAGTAGAGATGGCAAACGGATAATGTAAGAGAGAGACAGGTTATATGTCCTTGTAGGAATAGGGAGATGGGATTTTGTGCAAATGTGGAGGGGTTGGCTCTAGGTAGAAACATGAGCACTTTATTCTTAGTAACAGGAGGGAAGTCAAAGTATATATGTAATGATTCTTCTGGGCTTTATTAGTCAAATATTTCTCAGATTGTTTACATATGAATATATATTTCTCAAAATTTTGAGTAATTTTATATATATATAATTTTTCCTGTGAGGTGTGTGTGTATATTACAAATATACATGTTTATGTAAATAAAATATAATGCAAAGGCTGTTCATTTGGGGTATATGTGTATTATATACATACATATACATATACATATGTGGTGATATTCTCTGTAAGGCAAAAAACAATAACAAACAAATGAATCCTCCTTCAGTGCAATTTCCCAACTCTTGAGCAATATAAAGCTGCTTAAAAATTTCCAACCATTCAAAGGCATATTGAAAAGCTCAATTAGTTCTTTTTTCCCTGCCCCTCCCAGTATTAAATTAAAATGAAAGAGCAGTTAAGTATATTTAGGACACTTTATTTAAAGTGCTTTCCAATCAGGAAACAATGGTTTATTTTTTTTAAGAGTGAATCTTTGAAGCAAGTCAGCTGCTGTTTCTCTCTCCCATAATGGAAGTGAGGGAGAATTATCTAGAAAGTGTCCAGGGTGCTCTTTAGTCCAGACAAAGCTGTGATGATTAGGAAAATGAAATGCAAATGAGAAAGACAATGGGGAAGAAGATTCTTTTATGGTGGGAGAGAGAATGGGTGTTGCAGAAAGGACTTAATAATTATAAACCACACTCAGAAAGCACTTGGGGATGTGAATAATTCAGCAGCCACTAGAGAAAGGCAGGACTTTGGAGACAATCAATCTATGGACACGGAATTGTACAGTATGCCCTCCCGGAATGGACTTTGCTGATAATGGGTAGAAAGCAACAGATGTAACCAGTTTATTAAGCACTTTCAATGAAGAAAAGTGCAAACATGAAAGGATTTTATTTTTCAATTACTGTCCCCAACCATTCTATGCCAAGTATGCCCCCCCCCCCGCCCCCCGCCCTTCATGGGGAACAGATCCCTTAATTCATTTTGGTCAGATTCCATAATTCCCCCAATAGTTCTAGTTAGTAAAAGATAACTTGTTTTAAACTTTTTTCCTCATATCTCATTCAAAGCTTTCCTTATAGGTCAGGCCTATATCCAGGGAGATGGATAGAAAGTGGGGAGGCACAACATTGCAATACCCGGCCAAGCTGGCTACTTCTGATAATTCAGTGTATGACACAACCAGTGGATCCCCTGGTCATGGGCACCCCCAGCACCTCCTTCATAGTGAAATGGCTCCTTTATTAAATACTACATTGTGTGCAATTCCATGACTGTAAATCAGGTACTTCATGGCCCTGGATGGTGATCCCAGCTGAGGCTCTGCCTGCAGGAAAGGCAAACCCATAGCCAGAATAACTATCTATTTTTGTGAGAATGCATCATGGACTCTTCCAAGTTAAAGGGGGCCCATTGTAGCCACTTTGCCACCATGTGGCCAATTGGTCTCCTAAGAGAATCCCAGCTTTAGTCTATGTTGCTTTCAGTTTAGACATTCAGAGGTGGCCTGAAGTATGGTAGCAATCATCTCAGGTAGAAACTATAGTTTACCTTTAACCCTGCTGTTTGGCTTATGTACCTATTTGCTTTGTTTAATAATATACAGGTTATTTTGATTTTCTGAATAAATCATCCCATCTGTGTGCTTTTACCCCAGAATGCCTTGTCTCACTATTCAGTCAACCCATCGACCAATCCCTATGACATACACTGACCACCAGGGGGCAGATGCTCTGACTGGTAGGTTAGCTTGCCCTGGAGCCCTCCCACGGTCCCTCCCCATCCAATCATACCCCGGTGGGATCCCTCAGCCTGGCCTGCACCCTTTCGCAATCTGGGACCCCTCGGGGGATGTTGGAGAGCCGGTTCCAGCTGGATTCCGCAGGCCATTCCCCTTGGATGGGCACCAGACGCAGGGCTCATGGCTGGTGAGTGCTGCTGTGGCAGCGCGAGCTTCTCCTGATTGGGGACTGATTGGGCGCAAGCCCTCAGCAGGCACAGTGGGGCCGGGATGAGCAGGAGCAGCAGGTAGGAGCGTTGGACTGTGGGTTTTGGCTGATCCCTACAGGCCACCCAGAGGGCCCCCAACCATGCACAAATTTGTGCACCGGGCCTCTAGTTGTAACATAATAAAATGTTTCCAAAGGTAAAGAGATAATCTTTTAAAAGTAGATGGTTCTCAAGGTCACTTTTGAGGGTGTTGTTCTGAGGGTGGAAGTTGATTGAAAAATTATTCTTGTTGGCTACTCTTTCCACCTACTGATCCATCTATCCATCATTGATTGATCCATTTGTTGGTTCATTCATTTTATTCACTCATTCAGTAATTTCTGAGCAACTATCATGCACTGGGTGCTAGAGATACAGAAATAAAACATGCCTTTTCAAAGAACTGATAGTCTAATCAGAGGAATACATGTAAACAGACAAGCATAATGCAGTGGGATAGAGGTTTTTATGGGGTAAGTCATAGGGTATTGGGAGCGCATAGGTGGAGAATCTAACTCCTGCAGGAGTCAGACGAGGTGAAGATCCATCCCATGTAAAGACTGGGAGAGTGAACGCAGTTTGAATTAGGCTGATCATCTTCTGAGAGTCGTCCCATGATGAAAATTACCTCCTGGTTTGTGTTCTCAGATGCTGCCAATTTTCCTGCCAGGCAACATCTGCTGTCGCACCTGTAAGCCTTGAGCTAATGATTATTAATGACACTCTCCCCGCATTCTGGTCGATTGCAGGGGGAAGCAGAACAGCAATAGCCTCGCCACACAGTTTGTGCCTTGGCCACTGTGAGAGGGACGCATGTGTCTTACCCTGGCACTGCTGGGGATCAGCCCATCGATTTCGGATCACTCCTGCCTGCAGCAAGCAGGGCCTTAGCTTTTGTTTTCATGTAACCTCTCTTCCTTGAATATTTGTTTTGTACCTTTGGATGTTAAGCTTTCTCAGAAAAGGGGCTTGTTTCCCCCTATCCATGATTGTTTTCCTCATATTATCCATTAAAAACAACACCAGCAACAACAAAAGCAGATTTCCATGTGTACTCACTCATTCAATAAATTTGGGTATGGACAGTGGGTATGAAACAGATATTGATTCATGGACCAGAATAGTCCCTTCATTAGCCTCTTGTGTTAGAAATAAGGACTCTGGTAACATTAACATAACAGATGGGCATATGGTACATGTATGGGTATGGGTGTAAGTTATTTTTTCTGGAGTCAGGTAAAACTGGGTTTGAATCCCAGATTTCATACCTTCTAGCTGGATGACCTTGGGGAAGTTGCTTATTTCTGCAAACCTTAGTTTCCTTCTGTAATCCTACTTCCACAGGGTATTTAGGAGGATTAAATGAGATTATGCACATGAAAAATACTTAATCACAGTGCAGGCACATGGTCAGAGCAGGATAAATGAAAATATTACAACTATTGTTGTTATTACTATTGTCCTGATCCCTCACCAGCTGTTCTCTTCCTTTGGGGTTAAGATTACTATTAAATGGAAGATTCCAAAAGACAAAAGAGGAGTTTCTGTGGAAGCAATCCCCTTGGCAGTATCTTTTCTAGAAGGAGAAGGTAAAACTCTTCATTTTCTAAGACAAACACTGTGACTCATTTTTAGGTCTGAAGTGTTTACAAACAAATACTATGGGGCCATTTGCATATATGTTGTCTTCACCCTTTGTATAGTATTTTGTTTCTTGGTGAGTGCTCACTCTTGGATAAAGGGCCTGTCCTCCCATCCCTTGCTGAGAATCTTTACCCACATTTACCTGATTGGTAAGTGGGCTCATCATCCCAACATGAGTGTCATATGGCCCTTCCTCCCAGGGTGACAAAAAGCAGTGTTCAAAGTGAGTGCTGAGATGTACTCCTGAGAACAAGATGCTGAACAATTGTGTGTTAAGAAACTGGGCTGTGCTCTAACTGGAGAACATTTCTTCCTTCCTTCTTACAAAGCAGTTCTTATAAATAATTGGGCCTTCATTTTAAATTCGGAGTCTACAGGATTGTTTACCCACACTGTTTTATTTCCTTTCACAAGAGAAACTTTATTTTGGATTGGACCATCATTTTCTTTCTATCACTTATCTCTTCTCCCTTTATTCATATTGCTGTTATTATTGCTCAACAAAAACATCAATAACAGTTGCATAGCAATAGTAGCTGGCAGTTAAGTTTTGCTTGCAATGGGCCAGGCCCTGGTCTAAATGCTTGGTGAATTATCACAGCATCATGCCATCTGCATTTTTCAGAGGGAAACTGAGGCTTCAAGAGGTTGCGAATTTCAAAGTCACACAGCTAGGAAGGAGTGGAAGCACATTTCTCACCAGTCTTTACCACTGGGCATTACTGCCTTTCATCATCGTGTTTTATAGTTAAGCAGTTTCATACATAGACTTAATTTAATCTTAATAGCCAGCTTGTGTTGCAGGTATTAATATTTTTCCATTTTTATAGGGCTTTAGAAAAATTTTGAAATGTACCTAAAGGTTCACAACTAGTAAGTAGCCACCCAGCTGGAACCTGGAATTAAGATTTCTAACTGGGAACTAGGCTGTGCTCTAGTTCTACTTATGTTTGGAGCTTTCCGTGTAACTACAAAGAATCTTTCCATATAGCATGTTTATCCAGTTTGACAGTAGATGTCAAACAGGGAATTAATATAGCAACTGCTCATTTAAGGAGCATTTGAATCGTGGGTCCATTTGCTGTCTTATAGTTTTTCCCTACTGAAAAAAAAAAAAATGGCATGTTGGCATTGACAACCCTGTTCTCCAAGGCCTGATTTTTCTTTTTTTAAATGTTTTTCCCTTCACACAGGAAGGAAAGCTAATTGAAATTCATGCTACGGCCTTATGAACTATGAGTCAGAAGAAAGGAAGCATTTAATCACTTAATGCAATGATTGTCTTTTCAAGCAAGTGAAAGGGACTAGGATGGAGGTGGGGGTGCATGGAAGAGGAGAAGCTGCGAGATTTCTTATTGGAAACTCTTTGAAAACATGACTCCTTGATCTTTGGGGTGTTTTGGGAGTCCTCCTGTGTAACTGACAATGTTCCTTTCCCATACTCTATCCAAGAAAGAGGAAGCTAGCTGACTGTAGTTTTCCTTCAGTGTCAAAAGACACAGCCATGTGTGACTGTGTGGATTAGGGAGGGTCAGGTCTTTCAACTGGGATGAAAGACACAATTACCTGTTTAAGAGGCCAGGTTAGATTTGTTTCTTAGACTCAAGCATAGGAAGACAGACACTGTCCTTGACTACTTTTTGCCTATCCTCTTACCCTCCACCTGTTCTTGTCCTCTGGAGTTAGGCTCCAAAGTCATGATTTATGACAAACCTTGCACGTAGCCACAATTACTCTAGAAGAATCCTTCAAATTTCCCATGAAGAACATACTCTATGAGTTTATGATGCTGCACAGCCAGTTTATCCCTTCAGCATTGAAAGAAGTTTCTGTTTTGTTGGCTTTTATACCAGTTTAAGTGGTTCGCGTGTGCTTGGAACTATATGATCTAAACCTGTTTATTTTAAAAAATATTTTTTTATCCTCAGCCAAGAATATTTTTTTTCCATTGATTTTTTTAGAGAGAGTGGAGGGAGAGAGAAGGAGGAAAGAGAGAGAGAGGGAGACATTGATGTGAGAAGAAACACATTGATTGATTGCCTCCAGCACCATCCCCCACTGGGGCCGGTGATCGAGCCTACAACTGAGGTACATGCCCTTGACCAGGAATTAAACCCAGGACCCTTCAGTCAGCAGGCTGACACTCTAACCACTGAGCGAAACCCACCAGCGAGGAAGATATTTTTATCTGACCTTTCACACTTGAATTTGCAAAAGTTAAATGTCATTGCATTGTACCTCTGCCACATAGCACCGATATGTGTGCCGCATGCTGAAGATAACTGATATTAGTTTGTTGAGTTCGTCTGTGCTCAAGGCACTGTGTGCTGCCAAGGATGTCACACAGTGAGTGGGGCGGGATTTGAACCTAGGAACATTTCACAACTTGGACAGCTCTCACATTAGATTCGTCTGAATATCCTTTAGGTAAAAGAATGTGTCGTGTTCTGTGATTAACTGCTGACTCATGTTACTCTGCCTAGTAACAGCTCTCTCAAAGTTGTTTGTTCTTTATCTGTGGTGAGAGAATTATATTCCCCTGTTTTTATGAATTGTGTTTGAGTATGAGATATAAATACTGTAAGAAACTCAAGATAAAGAAGAGCTGCATATTCGAGTGTGGTGTAGGAAAAGTGCCCATGTTTTCTTAACTCTAGAGAGTGTGACCTTGGAGACACCAGAGATTCTTGCAGCCTCAATTTCTTTATTTGTTAATGGGGATTAAGGAAACTTGCCTCCTCAGTTTCAGATTTGTGGTAAGGATTAAGTAAAACAATATCCAGAAAAGCGTTTTGTGAAATGAGTGAAGTTCCTAAAACATAATGATTTCCTGGGATAAATATTTGAATTTTTATTGTATGATTGTAAGAGATTATTTTGAACTATTTATCGATGCCTCTATATATTAAAAGTTATTTTGTATTAGAGAAAACAAGTCATTGCATTTTTAGAGGAAACATCTGAAGGGAAAAAAAGAGACACAACTAATGGTATTAGGCTATCCTAAATTAATTAAATTTTATCAACACAAAGGAGAAGGAAAATCATAGGAAAGAAGAAAGTTGAGTAATATTTAAGTTAGTGCTGTTAGTGCTTACTGTTAAGATTATGACTCTCTTGAATGATGCAAGGGGAATTCAATTAAGGAATTGAGTTGCCATGTATGACAATGACATGTCAGTTTGTAACATGTGGCATGGAAAATGGATAACAAACAAAAGGGACCGCACATTACATGCTTTTCTCTAGCCTCCAGGATTTAGGTGGCAGGAAGATTTCGGACACGTGTGGAAGTGTCACACTTCTCAGGAACCTTTTGCTTTCATAGGTACCCTGCTTTTTTAAAGTGACATGCCATCGAGCCACATGTTTTGGTGCTATGTTACTCGTCCAGATCATCAGATATTGCATTGTCTCTCAGATAATTGTATTACTCTTAAGGACTGATATGAGTATTATCCTGACATATCAATGGAATGGACTGGTGCACCAATATATGCTACACTCTTTCAGATTCATCAAGATTAAAGGAAATACACTCTATCCATTCTCTTTTAAGATCTAGCAAATTTCCTACTGATTCAGGCAATCTTTCCCTATTACAAATAGAAAAGGTCTTAAAGAACTTTGAGACAAATTTCTTTATTTTATATTTATAGAAAGTAGTCAGGAAATGCACTTGCCTATGGTCACGTAGATGATTTGTTAAAGTCTGCTTTTCAATCTCTGCTTAGCTACTATTTCAATAGAAAAATAAAATGAAAATAAAATGAATTTGGCAGCTATTTTCTCAAAATTTTTGACTGAATACATTGATCTTGTTAATTATGAACTTGCCAAGTTTTTACCTTACCTACTGCTATGAAGGAAGCCTACTGGCATTTACCTTAGAAATATGAGCTTTCTTTGAGCAAAATAGCATTAAAGTTTATTCTTTTTTATTAAAGCAACAAGAACATTATTTCTAAAAGTCAGAGAGGTCAGCTATAGTGCAACTACCCAAAGAAATGTCAAGAAGAGATTATATTTTTCTAACTTGAAGTTCTTTCAGTGTTAGTTAGAGGGTCTGAGTAGCTGCTAAATCATTTCCTAGGAAGGTTTTGAATTTGAAGAAACCATTGGAAGCTGTGGTAGTTCAAATGTATCCACAAATTCTTTGACATTTTTTTTTCCTTTGAGAGGGGAAGCCTAATTGTGATTACGTTCTAACAAATAAAAGAAGGCAAAGGAGTAGCTTTGGAGACGAAGTTATAAAAAGCACTGCCGCTTTCTCCATGATCCCTCTCTTGTATTGTTCAATCTGGGTGAAGTTAGCTCCCATATCGTGAGGATACACTGGTGTCCACTGATGGAGAGAATGGTGTTGGGAGGAACTGAATTCCCCTGCGAAGCTAGCAATGAATGAAGGCCTCTGGCCAATAGCCATGTAAGTGTGACATCTTGGAAGCAGATCCTTCAGCCCTAGTCAAGCCATCAGGTGACAGTAGACCCTACTGACATCCTGAGTATAACTACCTGAGATACCTTAGGCCAGAACCACCCAGTTAAGTCCAAGGTAATCAAGTCATCCTGGCTTGCCTAGAACTTTCTTGGTTTAAGCATTGAAAGTCCCATGTCCCAAGAATACTGAGTTCCAGGCAAACCAGAATGGTTTGTCATCTTCATCTTTCTTAAATTCCTGACCGATAGAAAATATGAAATGATAAATGTTAGTTTAAGCCACAAAATTTTGGGTTAATTTGTTACCTAGCAATAGGTACTCATACTAGAACCATTGTTTATTACTGGTTGTGGTTGAAGCGTCAAAATACAGAAATGAAGGTTTGTCTCAGACACTTACAATCTTGAACTTTACTCTGACTCTAGTCTTCATAATCTAACCATGAGCTAGCTGAAAACCCAGTCATTTTACTGTCTTATTCCATAATGACCATTTGGATAAATTTCTTTTTTTTTTTCTCCCTCTAAATTTTATGGTTGTTTGGACATCTGGTGAAAATGCATTGCACTTCTAAATGTACCCAATATATTCAATTCAGAATATCTGCCTAAGGATCATCTGGAAAATTAAAAAAATGCAGATTCCTGCCTTCATTTCAGACCCACTGAACCTGCATTTCTGGGAGTGAAAATCAGAATTCTGTGGGCTTATTAGATGTTGCAGGTAGTTCTTAGACACTGATGTAAGTGAAAGGATTAAGCAAAGATCCTGCTATTAACCACCAACTTTCAAGCTGATAGAAATAATACTTTGACTCTAATATGTTATGAAAGAGCTGTTATTGATAACAAGATTACAATTACCCTTGGTTTCTATCTTAATTTCACTGGGGGAAAGAGAGGACTGTGCACTGCCAGAGCAGATGGATGAGTTCAATGATTGCTTTCAGAAGACGGGTAACAGGTCAGCAAACATGCTGTGCACTCATTTTGGGAGATGCCTGGTGTTGTCTAGTGATGGGAGCAGAGGAAACAATTCCAAGTCCACTGGCTGAGAGGCCTCCATGCATATTTTCCCTATCTTGTGAAGTCACACAGACATCAGAAGGCCCGACTAATCTGTTACAAATCCAAACAATTATAACTAGAGTCAGGCCGCTTTTGAAGGAAGATGAGCAGAAGGAAGACAAATTGAGGAGGCGCAGGAGAGCTGAAACGAGAAAAGCGATTGCAGCCCCAGAGTAATGACAACTATGAATAATAAACACGCCCTCTTCCTAGTGAACACATCTTCACTAATGAAACACTACCGATCGCACAAATAACATGTCCATCATGAAAGGGGTGCATAAACCGAAGTGCAATAATTAGGGAAAGCCACTCTTCCCAGGAAGGATGTAATACAGCGGAAGCAACAGATGGCAGCTAATGGAAGGAAAGGGAAGCTGTGAGATGCTTCTCACGCTAATATAAACAAAGAACAGCAGGTCAAGGAGGCAGGACAGAGCAGGAAGAAAATGAATACCAAATAGCATATTTCTCTCTCTTTTTGATGCACACGTTTAGTTAGCATAGATTTGATTAGTGTCAAGTCAATTAAATGTAATTCAACTCAATTCAACATTATTAACTTCAATACGCTCCACTGAGGCACTAAGGTTATCCAGGAATGAGTATGATGAGATTTATATCCTCAAGGAGCTTACCATCTAGAGGGCAGGGACGGGGATGCATAAACAGACATATCAGCAGCTAGTGTGATAATTATATCAGTCTCTACTAGAAGATACACTGCATGTCCTCCTCTGTATCCTGAGGGTATTTCTGGTGTCCTTCTGGGCATATGAAGGATAAAATAAAAATCTGTGGAATTTATATAATTCATCTACAAAATTCAGACAGTTGTGCCATTGTTATCTCAGATTTTCTACATTGCTGCTTTTTATCTCAAGGGAAACTATCAGAGGAGTTTATTTAATGAAAGTTATCTAGAGAAAATATTTCTTTCTGACATCTATTATTTAAATTACAGAAGATATGTAGAAGTATATAGATTTCTTTAATCCTCATAATAATTATGTGGAGTAGCTATCATTATCCACATTTTTGAGATAATAAAAATGGGTGAGATAATTTAAACTAAGTATGTTGCCCAAGGTCACCCAGCCAGTAAGGCACAAAGCTGCCATTGTAACCCAGGTCTTCCTAATGTTATTAACATATTCTCTTTTAAATTTCCTTCTGGTGCCTCTTATGGTAACATGGGAGGAGAATGCAATAAGGGCTAAGTAAATGTTCAAATAAACTATAGGGATCCAAACAAAGATGAATTTTTTTTTCTGTCTTGGCATTAGATAATCCAAAGCAATAGTGGAAACTGAATTGGATCTTGAAGGATGAGAATGATTTTAATAAAAACTTGAAAACTGAGGGAGCATCAGGAGCCAAAACATCAAGACATACAGTTCAGGATGTGTTTTGAAATTGATTAAGACATCAGACACCCAACATTATGCAGAGAGGAGCACAAGTAGAATGGTAATTTGCAATTTAAAAATCCATAAGAATTTGGGGTTTTATTCCAGAGGCAATGAGGAAGTCACACAGTTTTTGAGGAGGGAAATGAACTAACCTGATTTATATGTTTGGTTGATAAAAGGTGGGAATGTGATGCACAAGAGAGGCAAGTGTTTAGAATTTGTGAGGCTAATTTGGAAGCTGTTGGATTCGTCTAGGCCCGTGGTCGGCAAACTGTGGCTCACGAGCCACATTTGGCTCTTTGGCCCCTTGAGTGTGGCTCTTCCTAAGCCTTAGGAGTACCCTAATTAAGTGAATAACAATGTACCTACCTATATAGTTTAAGTTTAAAAAACTTGGCTCTCAAAAGAAATTTCAATCGTTGTACTGTTGATATTTGGCTCTGTTGACTGATGAGTTTGCCGACCACTGGTCTAGGCTGAAACAAAAACAAATAATACAGTCAAGAGCAGAAGGTGTTGCAAAGAATAAGATTGTTAGGATTTCTTGGGTACCTGTGTGCAGCGGATGAGGAAGAAAAAGTTGATGAAGATAACTCCAGAATTTTCAGGTGTGATTTGGATACAATGGCATAATTAATCAAGCCAGAGAAGCTCAGCAGAGAAGCATGTTACAGCAGAGGGATGATGGAGACTTTAGGTTCACTAAAGCAGAGATTTGGAAATGCATAAGGAATGTATTCTGGAGCTCATGAGAGAGATTAAGGCTTGTGATATGGATGGTAACATTTAAGCTTGTTGAATGATTTGGAAGATCATCTCCATTTTATTCATAGAAAACTGTAGGACAAAACAGGAACATTCACTTCCCTATGATCATATAGCATCTAAGTTAAAAAAAATTAATTTCCATAAGCATTTCCATCATTCAGTATTAATATCCTAAATTTCCTCCTGATTCTTATTGCCTCTTTCCTTAAAGATTGACTTTGCCAAATATATGGTTCCTTGCTCTGCCTAGAATGCTTTTGGGAAATCTTGATGTTATTCTTTCTACAAACCATCAATGATAAGTAAAAAAAGCATGCATCACAATTGAGAAATACGTCTTTTCTCTCCAATATTAAAAGGAGGTTTTGGCAGCTCTCATTTTGAAAATTAATTATCTCTTATGTCACATGTATGACATATTATCACGTAGTTTGGAAACACTGGGAGTAATATATTGGCTATTATGCTAGAATGCTATAATCATTATAATTATTTAAAATCTTTCCAATAGAGCTTAAAGGGACATGTTATTTTATAGTAAAACTTATAGTTCTATAAGGTATCTGCAGTCTGACTTCAGATTTTAGTTTCAGATTTATGTACTTGAACATTTATTTGCCATAGGAAATTTTAATGATTAGGAAAGTAGTTGAGAGACAGAGATATTTATGCATGATGCAGAGTTTGTACATGACCTGGTAAGTAAACTGCTATTGGGGGTGAGTAGAGTGGTGAACTGGGGCCAGAAAACTCCATTTGCATCCACTGACTTTAGGGAAGGTGGCACCTACCAAAGAGAGAACACATGGAAAGAGGAAGCCAAGATGCTTAAAAACAATAGTGTCGGTGGGGATGGGGTTTCATAAGTGGGCACATAAAACTTCATCCACCTGGGGAAAGGAGTTATAAAATAGTTTTAGTATTTATTTGTTACTATGAATAATTTGCTATGTTTTATATATCATTGTATTTTCACAATCTTGTAATATTATTGTTATTACTTCAACATTGGAGATTAATTTCCTAAAACTTGAAAAATTTAATTTTCTCAAAGCTACATATCTAGAAAGTTCCAAAGTCATGATGTAATCTCTAGTCTCTAATTGTAAAGTCCATGAACTTTCCACTCTGTAATTCAGCTTCCTTTACCTGCTTGTATGCTTTGGACATAGGCCTGAAAGAAAAATAATGTGATGGATGACTTGGCCAAGAGAGGTCTATGAGAAGGGTCAAGGTGGTTTCTCCAATATCTGCAGATAGGCCCCATCCCAGTTCTCTCTTTTTAAGCTTTCAAGACACTGTAAATCTGTAAAGGCCATAACCATAACCCACAAAAGTGCAACAAACAACATTGTCCAGCGGTGGCACAGGACTAATCAGGACACCATAGGCAGCCTGAAGGCCAGACACCAGTTTGGGGAGGGAGAGAAAGTCCTCTGAATCTTGAAGGGTTGGAAACACAAACATACCTCAGATAAGACAGATTGTGGGCAGATCAATTCTGAATGATCTGAATTCAATTTTGTAATTCTGAATTATATTTCATAAAATTTGTAGCTAAAATCATTTTCCCTTGCTTGTAAATCCATCCATTTCTCCCACCTTTAGGGGGTACCATTCTGTTTTCTTTATTAGCCAGATTTCAGAACAAAATTATCCAACCAGATGTACAAGTAGCTTGTGGGTTTGCCAAAGGGTAAAGAAACAGACTTGCCAAGCTTCAATCAGCATACTAGAACATTACAAACACACACATTTATGTGTCCCTCTAAGGACTGGAGTGGTGATGGCAGGCCTGAGACTGGCTTCTTAGTCCAGGGTGATAACTAGTTGGGGAAACAGGAAAAAAATTGGAGAAAGCTCTGCATGTGGTTCCTTCCTTCCATAGCCATTGCCTTATATATTTTATTTATTGATTGATTCGACAAATATTTATGGAGCATTATCTGTGTCCCAGAAACTATTCTGGATGCTAGGAAAATATCAGTGAGAAATTCAGAACATGTCCCTGTGTGCATGGCACTTCCATTTTTATGGCCGGGTGGGCAGGAGATAGACAATAAACAGACATATCAAGGTGTAATATAATTTGAGTTAGCAATAAATACTTTGAAGGAAAATGAAGAAGGGGAAGGATGGAGTCAGAGCACAACTGATAGAAGTAGCTGAGAGGACAAAGTGCAGGTCAAGGTTAAGCTAGGGTGATTAGGAAAGATTTCTTTGAGGATGTGGCAGCTGCTGTTGGAGCAGATACTCTGGGGGCAGGGAAGAGGAAGAGGCAGGAGGGAGAGAGTGAGCCTGCTTTAGAAAGAGAAAAGGGTGACAGTTCCAGGGCTGTGTTAATGCATGACAGAGGTAGACAGAGTGGCAATAATTTATACAGGAAATACAGAGAAGAGCTTGGATTCTCAAATAGGTGCAGATGTGTTTTGATCTTAGTTTTTTTCTCAAACTTGTAACAAATAAAACCAGATAAGGTTAGTAGCATGTTTCTTTCATCGGAATCTCTCCTTTCCCTAACCCTTCCTTCATTTTTTCCCCAGAAGGTTGTCTTATTGGGAAGAAGTTAATTTAACTAGAAAAGCTGAAACTGACACAGTGAAACCTTGCTTCTCTTGCAAGTGTAGCCCTGATTCTTACAAAATCTGCCTATGACAGGTCTCGTATGTCTCTCTTTACTGCTCAATTATCACTCATCCTGAAAGGTGTGCGGATTTAATCCTTTGCATTGAAGGAGCTCAGAGCCTGAGCACTGCAATTATAAACCCATTTCTTTATCTTGTGAGGCTCCAAAAGTACTTAAAATATGCCTGTGTATCTGCCTTTAATGTCACTGTAGGCTCAACTCTGCTGACTGAAGTTTAATCTATTTGTGGTATGTTTTCTCTCTGGTCCTCTTGATGCTGTTAATGTTTTGGGTAGAGCTTTACTAGCTTAGTGCCTCTACAAAGTCAAACAAAATATTTCATCTGGTAATATTCCCACAAGTACAAATATTTTAAGAGGTGGCACGAAATAATGGCAAGAGTGGGGATGTTGGAGTCAGATCAATTTATACAGCCCCATCACTTACTATCTGTTTAAACTTGAAGAGGTCAATGTACTTCCTTGAATCTCATTCTCCTCTTGAACAAAATAAAGACCTACCTTGTCTGGTGGCTTGAAAGAAGATTTGGAATGTGGTACCTGGGTGTCAGGTACTGGGCTATGTCTAAATCATTCATCCTTTAAAATATTAACATCAAATGCTACAATGGTGGATACATGTCATTCTACATTTGTCAAAACCTATAGAGTGTAAACACCAAGAATAGACCTTAATGTACACTATGGCTTAGCAGCGGTTCTCAACCTGTGGGTCACGACCCCTTTGGGGGTTGAGCGACCCTTTCACAGGGGTTGCCTAAATACATCGTGCATATCAGATATTTACATTACAATTCATAACAGTAGCAAAATTACAGTTATGAAGTAGCAACGAAAATAATTTTATGGTTGGGGGTCACCACAACAGGAACTGTATTAAAGGGTCGCGCCATTAGGAAGGTTGAGAACCATTGGTTAGGGTGATAACAATATGTCCATTCATCATCGATTGTAACAGTTGCACCCCTCTGGTGCAGGATGTCCATGATGGGGAAGAGTGTGTGTGTGTGTGTGTGTGTGTTGTGGACAGGGGGTATATGGAGAATCTCTGTACTCTCTGCCCAATTTTGCTGTGAGCCTAAGATTTCTTTAAAAAATAAATTTATTGCCGAAACCGGTTTGGCTCAGTGGATAGAGCGTCGGCTTGCGGACTGAAAGGTCCCAGGTTCAATTCCGGTCAAGGGCATGTATCTGGGTTGCAGGCACATCCCCAGTAGGAGATGTGCAGGAGGCAGCTGATCGATGTTTCTCTCTCATCAATCTTTCTAACTCTCTATCTCTCTCCCTTCCTCTGTAAAAAATCAATAAAATATATTTAAAAAAATAAAAAATAAATTTATTAACTAAAAAATTGTTAAATATTAGTTGGATCACTCATTCATTGGATGGTCCAGCATCCCTCCAGATATCTGGCAGGATTCAGAGCATTCTCCTGTCTTAACTGGGCTCTTCTGGCTTTAACCTTGCATTGCCAACCTCAGCTTTGCCCTCTTTATCTGCCTGCTCTGTTCCTTATGATATTGCACTGACCAGTACACATGCTGTGAGAGTAGGAAAATGTGTTAAAGGCTTCAAAGTAATGAGTGTATAGGGTTGAGGTGAAGCATAGCCAATAAAAATGTTAGCTCTCCCATTCTGAAAGTCCATGGGTTACATCTGCCATTGGGTCAGTTCACTGGTCCCTCCTCCCCATACTGTCATGACTTCCTGACTCTAATACTGTGTTTCCCTATGTCTATGGGAACAACCATTGGCATTACTGCCAGTATTCTGTAATTTACAGAGTTTTAAAAAAATTCAAAGACAATAAAAGGAGGGGATAACTTAGGAGGATGAGCTACACAGGACACAGTCATTTTCCCCTCATTTCAAAATATTTTATAGTTTTTCCAGAGAGCTCACTTTTAGCTAACCTTG
This sequence comes from Myotis myotis, assembly GCF_014108235.1. Taxonomy (NCBI): domain Eukaryota; kingdom Metazoa; phylum Chordata; class Mammalia; order Chiroptera; family Vespertilionidae; genus Myotis; species Myotis myotis. Next base: position 18,176,043 of record NW_023416335.1, read on the forward strand.
ACCTTTCACAAATGGACTGTTTTCATAGTATCTAAATTGTCTATCCATTATATAATGTTGCTAAACAAGATCTATTCTTTCTTCCCAGAGGAAAGGTGCTGCCATCTTTGTTTCTCTTTCTCTACTATGTAAATGAAATATGTGGTACACTGTACACATTCAATAAATGCTACTTCCCCTTTGCCCTTCCTGACTTGTGCCAAGCTCAGACACTCTGTCTGTTACATGCCTTGCAGTGTGTCCCTGAGCTGAGAGCACTCTTTCCTTTCTGAATTTCCACATATTTATACTGCTGTTGTTGCTCCATCACAAAGTTAAGTGTCATAAGAGATACAGGTGTCTTATGAAGCTACACATGTGACTGCTTTTCACATCTCTAAGTAGCCCTCCTGGAATCTGCCACAGAGCCATGAACTTACTGTTTGTATGCAAAGTTGAGTTAACTGAAGGAGTTGAAATAGAGACTGATAGAGTAAAATTGTGGCTTCAGGTGTGTTTATATTTTGATCTTCCCTAAATTTCCTATTAGCACCCCAGAAGGTGGTCTTGAAAAAAATTAGGTATGAGTCAATGGTAAAGAATCTGGAAGCAAGCAAATGAGAACCAGAAGTCCTTTGAAATCTTTCTAATTCTAGGTTTCATTGAGAAGATAAAAATTACTTCTATTTAGGTAGTGAGGTAAAATCAGGGAGAAGTTATTTAATTGCCTTTCATAAAATGACAGAATCTTAGAATCTTCAAATCATTCATCAGTACTGTAGTCAATCAGTCATGTAGAACAGTTTCTCAAAATGGGTTCCATGGTCTAAATATGCTAGCATAATCCACAGGTTTATTAAAAATGGATTTTTAAGCTGGATTATTATTTTTTAAAAATTATTTTATTGTTTAAAGTATTACAAATAGTAGTACATATGTCTCCTTTTTTTCCCCCCATTGACCTTCCCCCGGCCTCCCCTACCCCCCGGCACATGCCCTCCCCCCTCCCCCCCCCACCGTGTCCTTCATCCATTGGTTATGCTTATATGCATGCATATAAGCTGGATTATTTTTGATATCATTTGTTATAGCAGAATATCTTGGGATGAGCCCCTACAATGTTTTAAAGAATGTTTTATTGAATTTATTTGGGTGACATTGCTTAATAAAATTATATAGGTTTCAGGTGAACAATTCTATAATACATCATCTGCATATTGTATTGTGTTTTCACCACTCAAAGTCAAGTCTCCTTTCATCACCATTGGAATCTTTTTTAAAGATTTTATCAAAGATATTTCAAAGATCTTAGATGATTCTTATGCCTACTTAACTATGGAAAATAAGGTTATGGAAAATACAGAAAAAGGTGCCAGGCAAGGTTCACTAATATCATTTCACGAACTATTAGTTACCTTGGTTCTATTCATGCAATTGATTTTTTGTGTGTGTGTTGATTTTATTTTGTTTGGGTATATTTAGCTCTCTTTTCTCTTGAAGTAATTAAAGTGGAGACACTTCTGAACTTCCTTTCCTGGTAGTATAGTGCACCTGAAGCCTAAGAAAGAATTAAATATGAATACAGACACTAAGCATTATGGGCAGTAAAAGCCCCATTGTTCTTTCAGAAATAGGTAGAATGGTAATATTCTCCTTCCCTTCTATAGAGCTCAATTAATTTGGTTAGACTAATTATTCTTCCTTTATTAATTGTCTTCTGTGCTTAATGAAACCAAATGTGAGATGGAAAGGAATATTCAGTCATCTATAGAACTAATTTTAGCATTGGCGATAGTTTTTTGGGGCCTGAAGCTAGGTGCATTTCGGCCTTAATTACGTGACACCTCCTCAATGCTTTTGACCTTGTCCACTGTACATGGGAATTTGTAGAAACCATTTGGACAGCCTAAAGTACAGTTGACAGAACTGTCTGCACTGTTCATCCTTATCCATGTTAGCACCACAAGAGCAGGACAAGTGCCACTTTCTGTAAATAGAAAGTAACATACATTTATCCAGTCATGGAACAGACACAAACATTAGTTGACACCTCCTCTTGGCTCTTTCTCACCCAACATGAAATCAGCATTAATAAATCCCAAGTGGCTCTTAGTTTGCTTAGACTTACACACCAAATTGACAATAGCACCACCAAACCCATGGCCAATACAGAAACACAGAACAATAGAAACTCTAAAGCAAAACTCGTCAAAAGAAACTATATGTCCAGGGTGATTTTTTTCCAGTGTCTTGCTCTGACCACCTGCACCAGAACTGCCTGCCGACCTGTACCTCAGCCCAAGTCTGAAGAATCAGAAATATTGATGGTGTTGCTCCTATTTGCAAATCCCTGTTCAGTGACTTTTGTGACACACTGCAAGATCATTTTTAAAGAGTTCATGAGAGGAAAGATGACGGCTCTCTTTGATCTTTGTTAATACTTGATCAATTTTCCTCTTGAGGGTTCTTGAGAATTGTTTTAACGAAGATGACTGAAGTTTCAAATAGTCTTATGTTAGTTTTTTATTTACTTCCCCCCTAATCTATATATCACTCACATTTTTTTAGTGATAGCATCACTTTAATAATGAAAAAAGTACATTAAAAAACCTAACAAACAAATGCAACCATTTCCCACTGCCATTCTTTTTCTCTTACTAAGAAATTGCCATGAAAGAGAAAAGTAGATAATTGGGCAACCCACTTCAACAGAAAAGCTCTTCAATAACACTGGCTTTGTGTGTGATATTTCATCTTGAGATGAACACAAGATAGGTTGAATAATTTTATGGTTTCATGGCTGTTGGACTTAGCTGTAAGTCATTGATATAACAGGGATGTGAAAGACATGCTAGTTTTGCTCAAACATTTTGTTAATGTCTAAATTTCCTGAGGAGGAACAAAATACCTTTCCTTTCTTTTGTTATAAATAGACAACCTTAGAATGGAGAGATGTGTCTAGTGATGGAGGAAGGACTCAAGCCCAGGAGTGCCATTTAGCTCATTAGTACATTCCAGCTTCATCAGTTCTTGAGACATCAGAAAGTTTCTACCAGTAAAATGCTTGTGCCATTGGAATAAGTGTGTGTGCTGTATGTATTCAAGAGGAAAGAGCAATCCATTCTTTTTATTTTCTCTTTGAAGCTCTAAAACCACTTCTCCAATTCTAAGTCTATGCTAAAGTTTTTGGACCATTATCCTTCCATTTGCTTCTCTTATCTTTTTACTGATATTTCACTATTTGCCCCTCACAGTTTCTTCCCACCCACACATACCCAGCCATGGCCCCAAAACTTAAAAAAAAGGTATGGGTTCATGAAGAAATGCATAGAAGAGCATTGATAAGGAAATACTTTTATTTTTAGCATCAGTAATTATATAACACAGTGTTGTCAAAAAGAGCTGAGCTAAGAATCAGGAATGAATTGTATTTTCTCCGTTCTATTGACTAGCTGTGCAAGTTAGATATCTTTTCAATATCCTTATCCTTACTCAAAAAAGGAAAATAACAGTGCTTGCCCTGCTTAATACATAGAATGGGAATAACCAGAAAAAATGTTAATATAGTTAATGTAATTATAGGTGATTTCAGGACAGTGTAAAAATGAAAAGAAATAATTAAGGACCTTTTTCTCCTATGAAACAACAATTTGAGCATAATCCAGAGTTTTTATATATTGACAAAGGGCATATACACCACACACAAAAGGTCACTTTTTCCCCCTCTGAGAATATAGTAGTCTTCGCAATGTGCTTCTGCCATGAATTGTTCCTTTCTACCCTCAATCAGATCATAAAAATCTTTGGGACCTAGGAACCAACCAAACCAGAGTGATCATAGAAACCCAAGACTCTCTAGACGAGAGAGAGTGACAGTGTGAAGCCAGTGCAGACAATACAGCTGTACATACTGGCCAGTCAGCCATGTTGGCCAGTACGACTGCAGAGAATCATGTGCTTCTGAAGGCTTCAGTGAGCACCCTGAAGGAAGCACAGGTTGGCATACCTCTGTAGTTACTGCAGTGTCAGAACACAGCCCAGCCCAGAAAAATGCTTGGTGCCAAGTGCTCACAGCCCATCAGATAAAAATTAGTGCGGCAGTTTTCCAGACCGGACAGCCTACTCTTCTCTGCAACGAAGCAATACAATGCATGCCTATGCAAGAGCAAAGGGACAGAGATGGATGAAAAGGAAAAGAGTAATAGTAGCAGCAATAGCAGCAGCAGTTAAAGTAGAAAGTCTGGAATATTGTGAAATGCACTTACAGGCAGGGGTAGTCTGCACCAACTTTTTGGATAGGGTTCCAGAAGGATTAGAGCTGAGTAAAAAAAGAAAATCAGGTGCATGTATTTGTAGAATCTTAGTCTAGGTAGATGCCATATAGGACCATGACCAAGACTAAGCTTCAGCAGCCCCTTAAGGAGACGACATTGGGAATTCCAGCAGCATCAAATCTGTTTTATGTTAGTGTACTAAGGTACGCACATGTCCACTTTTTGCTTCTTTTTAATGTGTTTGTTTTTATCATTTCAAGGTTATACTTTTAAGTATCCATAGATCAAAAATGACTACATTTGAGTGATCCAACTAACATGCAGACAGGATTTTGGTGTCTAATGGATATTAACCTTGGAAGAGTCTGCAAACCTTATCGCTAAAACATTGAAAATCCAGCTGCAACTAGTATAGGACCTGTCTCAGGTGGAAGCATGCCAGAAAAGGTCATAGAAAAGCAAGGTGGAAAACCTGAAAGAGACAAAAATGCAAGTTTCTGTTGCTAAAAATAACTTCTAACCCTAAACGGAAGCAAGCATCTGTAAAGCTGGGTCAACATGCTGCCTCTTGTGCCTTCATCCACTTTGCTTCTCCTCTCACAGAGGCCCTCATGAAATAAAGCAGGTTAAATTTGTTGAGCAGTATGAAGGAAAAAACACAAAACTAAGATTATTATTATAGCTGTCACCAAAAATAATCTTTGCCTACTCACTCCTTCTCCTTTGTCGTTTTACTGGTTTGTTAGTTCCTTACTTGAGTGCTCATCTGCCGGAAGCCGGTCCATCCTTGCTGCTTGACACAGTCGCTGCAGGATAGAAACATCTGCACAGCATATGTTTCAAGGGACCTGGTGTATATAGCATACTGTTCTTAATATGTTTGCTCCCCTTAGCGCTGTGTGTTTTAACCAAGGTCACCTCTCCGAGAAAGGTTGTTTCCCCAGGTAGGAATTTTTCCCTGAAGTCAGGGAGGGGATGCCTCTCCTAGAAAGGTTGTTTCCCCAGGTAGGAATTTTTCCCTGAAGTCAGGGAGGGGATGAAACTCCTTAACTAAGTGCCAGGCGGGTAGTTAATCACTACAAACAATCATGCTTAAGCTACATAATCTTTACTCCCTGGTATGGAGATAAGAAACGCCCTAACCTTTGTAATAGAAATTGACAGGATTAAAATCAACTGGTATAAATACGGATGTAACAAAACAATAAACAGCAGAACTTCGCTGGAGATCCAGACCAGAACTTGGCTGGAGATCCTGGCTAGAGATCCTGGCTAGGCTGCTGATCAACTGAACGCTGTCTCCGTGTCCTTCCTTCTTCGCCGACTCCGTCCACACCTTTGGGGACCCCTGGACCCGCTGGGGTTGGACCCCGGCATCTGGTGCCCGAACAGTGTTCCCTTAGGTAAGTCCCCCCGTACTTGGGACGGATAGGACTGCACCGTAGGGTGCTGCAGACTCCCCCCCCCCCCCCCATAGAGAATAAGTAGGGTAAGCGGGTAGTTAGTACAGAACTTAGATTGACAAGATGGGTCATACTGAGTCTAAAGAAAAAAGACTCTGTATTAATCTTTTAACGCATATGCTTACTAGCAGAATTGGAGTTGAGGTTTTTCCCAGTGAGACAGAAAGTTTTATAGAAGAAGTATGTCAATGGCTTCCAGAGGATGGAACTGTTAATTTAAAAACTTGGGTTGAAGTAGGAAAGCAATTAAAGAAACACCATGAATCTGACAAGGTCCTGCCATGTTTCTTTTCCCTCTGGGAGTCAATCTGTGACACCTTGGCACCAGAGGCAAAAACGGTTGAACTTTCTCAAAATTTAAATAGTCCCTCGGCTCCACCCAGAGAGGACACATCATCATTGTCTTCAGCTCAATCTAAAAGCAATTTAGCTATGCCTACTGATCTGGAGGAGAATAAATATCATAAACATGACCATTGTTCCTTTCCAGTCAGTAGAGAGGAGAATGGCCCTCCCATTCAAAACAGGCTCCCCAAATTAGAAAGGAAGCCTAAACCAGGTCCTGTGGCTCCTATGAGCTCCATGTCTAAATTTCAAAGGGCAATAAGAGAAGCTGAAGCTAATGGAGATCTTGAATTCTCACTCTGCTTCCCAGTTACATATGAGAATGAGTCTGGTGGGAATAGAAACCCCACCTTGGAGCCTATACCTTACAAAGTACTTAAAGAATTAAAATTGGCCTGCTCTGAATATGGACCTCTAGCTCCTTACACACAAACCTTGGTAGAAACCCTAGCCAGTAAATGGATGACTCCTTATGATTGGTCACAGGTTTGTAAATCCTGTCTCTCAGGAGGCGATTACTTATTATGGAAAACTGAATATGAAGATCTTGCTAAGAAAGCTGTAGCCACTAGCGAAAAAACCAGAAAAAGAATAACCCTAGACATGATATTAGGAGAAGGTGATTTTAACACGGCTGAGGAGCAAATGAATATGCCCACAGAGGCACTTACCAAAGTAACCAGTTGTGCAGTAAGTGCCTGGAAATCCCTACCTTATACAGCAGGAAAAACCACCACCCTTACAGAGGTTAAACAGAAGGTCGAGGAACCATATCAGGATTTCCTTTCTCGCCTCATGCAGGCAGTCAAGAGAGTAATCAATAACAAAGAGGCAGCCGATATCCTAATCAAACAACTGGCTTTTGAAAATGCTAATAATACCTGTCAGGCTTTATTAAGGCCGATTCGCAGAACAGGAACTATAAATGATTTTATAAAACAGTGTGCTGATGTAAGTCCAGCATTTATACAGGGTGTAGCTATAGCTGCAGCTCTCAAAGGGGAGACATACCCTCAATATGTACAGGCTATAGGACAAGCCAGCAATACTACAGGTAATAAAAGAAATATGAACTGCTGCTCTTGTGGCTTATCTGGGCACTTTAGCAGAGAATGCCCAAATAAAAATAATAATAATACTCAGGCCAGATGGCAAGCTCCTCGACAGCCTGGAAATACATTAGGGAATAATATTAATCCTCCAAAAACCGTTTGTCCCCGATGTCAGAAAGGATTCCATTGGGCAAAGGAATGTAGATCAAAATACCATAAAAATGGTCGGCCTTTAAACTCTACAAATAGCTCCCAAGGAGGTTATATCCCATCACCTCAATCGGGAAACTTGAGAAGGGGCCAGCCCCAGGCCCCTGCAATAATAGGGGCATCAACCTTCAACCCCTTTGCAAATTTCGATCAGTCAGTGACCTCTTCAGGGCAACCCCAGGCAGTGCAGGATTGGACATCCACTCAACCACCCATGCAGTACTAACCCCAGACTCGCCAGTAGCAGCCATTCCTACAGGAGTGTCTGGGCCACTGCCTGAGGGAACTGTAGGTTTAATATTAGGACGGAGCTCCACCTCGTTTCAGGGGATCTTAGTCATCCCAGGAGTTGTTGATGCAGACTACACAGGAGAAATACAGATTTTACTTTCCCCACCCACCACAACTATACAGATTCAGCCCAACCAGAGAATTGCCCAATTAATCCTGTTACCAATACATAAAATAGGGACAGCTGTTACCCAGGAAGCTAGAGGGGCCGGAGGCTTTGGATCTAGTGATGCAGCATTTTGGATACAAGAAATCCATGCTACTAGACCTACAAAAATTTTACAAATTCAGGGAAAACCAATTGAAGGTCTATTGGCTACAGGAGCAGATGTTTCCTGCATAGCAGAGAAGGATTGGCCCTCTTCATGGCCCACGCACACCACCTCCACTTCCCTAGTAGGACTAGGCAAGGCATCTAATGTAAAAAAGAGTTCTCAGATTCTAACTTGGACTGATGAAGATCAACATTCAGGAACATTCTGTCCCTATGTAATTACGACTATCCCCTTTACATTATGGGGAAGAGATATCTTGTCTCAAATGGGAGTTGTATTATATAGCCCCAGTGATAAAGTAACATCACAGATGCTAGAAATGAGATTTAATCCAGGAAAGGGATTAGGAAAGGAAAGTAATACCTCACACTCCTCGACAGGATCTGTAATTGGGGCCATTGCCCTTAGGACTGCTGATCCCATAGTCTGGAAATCGTCACAACCAGTATGGGTTGAGCAATGGTCCTTAACATCTGAGAAAATATCAGCAGCCCGACAATTAATTGATCAGTAATTAGCAGAGGGACATATAGAGCCATCAAATAGTCCCTGGAACACACCCATATTTGTAATAAGAAAGAAATCAGGCAAGTGGAGACTTTTGCAAGATCTAAGAGCCATAAATGCCACCATGGAAGATATGGGCTCCTTACAACCTGGATTGCCCTCCCCTGTGGCAATTCCACAGGAGTATTGTGTTGTTGTTATTGACTTACAGGATTGTTTTTTTACTATACCTCTTCACCCAGCTGATTGTCAAAGATTCGCATTCAGCATACCATCAGAAAACTTTAAACAGCCTTATCAGAGATACCAATGGAAGGTTCTCCCACAAGGGATGAAAAATAGTCCTACATTATGTCAAAAGTTTGTAGATCAGGCATTGCAAGTTATTAGAAAGAAATTTTCAGATCTATATCTTATTCATTATATGGATGATATTTTACTAGCTCATAAAGATCGGGCTACTTTACAGGAAATTCTTACTCAGACCATCCTTGCTTTAGAAGAACATGGTCTAAAAATAGCCCCAGAAAAGATTCAGACTGAACCTTCTTTTTCATACTTAGGCAGAATATTACATACCTCTACTATCACCCATCAGCCTCTACAATTAAGAAAAGATCATTTAAACACATTGAATGATTATCAGAAACTATTAGGTGATATCAACTGGGTCAGGCCATATCTAAAAATAACCACTCTTGACTTAAAACCTCTATTTGACATTTTAAAGGGAGATTCTAACCCTAAGTCTCCCCGACAATTAACTGTAGAAGGAGAAAAGGCTATAGCAAAAATAGAACAGGCCATCAATAAACAGCAACTACAGTATCTAGATTATTCCAAATCTTGGGCCTTAATTATTCTAGCCACTAAATATACTCCTACAGGATGCTTGTGGCAGGAAGGACCATTAGAATGGATACATTTACCTGTCACTCCTAGGAAGATTGTACCACCCTATCCCTCCCTAGTGGCCACTCTCATTATCAAAGGTAGACGACGCAGTATCGAACTCTTTGGAAGAGAAGTTACTGAGATAATAATACCTTATAAAAGAGAACAATTAGACACACTATTACAATTTGAAGAAGAGTGGCAAATAGCTATAGGTAACTTCCCAGGACAAATTTTACATCATTTGCCAAGATCACCTATATTGCAATTTCTCTTCCTACATCCATTTATATTTCCTATCAAATGTTCAAAAGAACCATTATCACCTCCTGCCTCCTTAGTATTCACAGATGGTTCCTCTAATGGTAGGGCAGTAACAATCATTGACTCAATAACCCATGTTCAACAAACTCTAGAGACGTCAGCTCAGAGAACAGAGCTTTTGGCAGTCATTTATGCTTTTGAACAATTGCAACAGGTTCCCTTTAACTTGTACACTGACTCTCAATATATAGTTAAATTATTTCCTCATATTGAGACCGCCTCTCTCCCACAAGGAAGAACAGCCATTTTCTCTTTGTTAACTCAGCTACAAACTTGCATTCACAAACGAGAAAAGGCTTTCTATATTGGACATATTAGAGCTCATTCCTGCCTACCAGGACCCTTAAGCGAAGGAAATTATCAGGCGGATTTACTAACTCGCCCAGTAGTTTGTACAGCTCTAGAAGAAGCCCGGCGGTCTCATGCCATTCACCATCAAAATGCTTCTGCTCTCCGTCTATATTATCGCATATCTAGAGAAGCTGCTCGAAGTATTGTGCGTGACTGCGGCCATTGTCCTACTCATTTTCCTAGCCCTGCTACTGGAGTTAATCCAAGAGGACTTAGACCCTGTGACTTATGGCAGATGGATATTACTCATGTCCCATCTTTTGGCAAACTTTGCTATGTGCATGTTTGTATTGATACCTTTTCTCATGTTATCCTTGCTTCTGCACATACAGGAGAAGCCTTTAAAGATGTAAGTCAACATCTATTCCAATGCTTTTCCTACCTAGGAATACCAAGGGCACTTAAAACTGACAATGGGCCTGCCTATACCTCTAGAGCTTTTAAAAACTTATGCTCTACATTCGGCATCGCACATACTACAGGAATACCCTACAATCCTCAAGGCCAAGCAATAGTAGAAAGGGCTCACCAAACTTTAAAAACACAAATTAAAAAATTACAAGAAAATGAGTTTAAATATTCCTCTCCTCATCATGTTCTACAACATGCTCAATTTGTAATTAATATACTAAATGTAGATTTTGAGGGAAATTCCCCGATGTACAGGCATTGGAACCCTGATCTAACTAAACCTAAAGCCCTCGTCAAATGGAGAGACTTGCTTACAGGAGCCTGGAAGGGACCTGATGTACTTTTAACCCAGGGGAGAGGATATGCTTGTATATTTCCACAGGACGCAGACTCACCTGTGTGGATTCCAGACCGTCTAGTCCGACCTTATGTCTCACCGCCCGCCATCTCTGCCTCATCATAGCACACCTGACCAGTGCCCGTCTGCAGCAGATGTGCAGACCTGAGCTGGAACAATCTGTCCATTGGGAGGATCACATGTGCCTCCGTTTTGTCTTTCCACATGTCCCAGCTTTGCCCCACATCTCCTTTCCTTTTTCCTTTTTTAAAAATCTAACTACTTGTTTGCTGGTTCTTTGGCCTTTCTCCTTCTTTCCTGAACACAGCCTTTTCTAGAATCTCCCTACCCTACTGTTCCAGGAAGGGCATCTCCCTTTTATGCCGTGACTAGGGGTGTTTGGTATATGCCCCATACATGGAGTTGTCTTGGGCCAAGAGCCTGACATCCTGGGCTGAGAAAGCCCTGTTCCAGGACTCTCCTTTGTCCTGTATTGGCCCCTCTTACCCTTGTGTCAAGAGGGACCCTCTTCTTACAATCCAATTGCCCATAGCTGTTGCCTGAGCTCTCTGTTCATGCTGAGGTTGAAGCCGCATGGTGGCTGGTACCATGGATCTGTCTCTGGCCCAATGGCGTAAGCTGGGCCCTCTCTAGAGAAGAAACCTGAATTCCCTATGATCAATGCCAGAGCCCCGCCAGCAGGCAAGGGGATCCCAAGGCAGTTGCTGGGCTTGGAGGCCAGAGGGACATAGGCTATCAAGGAGACAAAACTGAACCTCACATCACCCTACTTGGCCCAGAGATGGCTGGTAGTCAACGACGGGTAAGACTCCACAGGGTGGGGCAACCTAAGACAGGCACAGTCGGGGGCCAGTAGGAGAAAACTTGGGGTGCAACAAAGGTGGGGCACAGACCCCCCTCCCCAATGGTGCAGGGGCTTGAACACTCGCCCCTTCTGAGGAAGGTCTCCTGTCCCCATGGCTGTTTCCCGCTTCCCATGCCCAGCTCAGATCGGGACCCAGGTAAAGACAGAGACTGGCTGACAGCAGCTGCCCTCTCACTGCAACAGGACTTGTTTCCCATTTCTACCTGGGACCACAGGGAAAGGGGAAGCTGAAGGAAAGGGCTGTGTCAGGATGCTGCATTCTTCCCTTTCTTCTCCCTCTTTTTTCTAAACACTTCCATGCCTTGTAGTTCTTTTGCTTTCTCTTCTTTTTCTACTACCCTCCATTTTCCATATCAGCTGGATCCAGAGGGCACAGCTTACTCCTCCTCGGACATCGACACCACCATCAACCACGGCCCTGATGGACCCTTTGATGCAGCCCTTCAACTTGCTGACGCTTCGGGAAGCCTGTCGCCAGTGACGCCGCCCACTAGCCAGACCAACAAAGACAATCAAACCAACAACTTGAGGACAGCTGAAATCCCTTGACTGAAGAGGCTGGCAACCTTCTACAGGAATGGGGCTCCTTGTGCACTCCATCCACTATGTTTATGGTTATGCTCACTGTCATTGCTTGCCAGTCTTCTTCTGAGTTTTAAATGGCCCAATCTGAGAGGTGGCCACTGATTTGCATGTGCTATCATTTAAAAAATAAAAAAGGGGGAATTTGCCGGAAGCCGGTCCATCCTTGCTGCTTGACACAGTCGCTGCAGGATAGAAACATCTGCACAGCATATGTTTCAAGGGACCTGGTGTATATAGCATACTGTTCTTAATATGTTTGCTCCCCTTAGCGCTGTGTGTTTTAACCAAGGTCACCTCTCCGAGAAAGGTTGTTTCCCCAGGTAGGAATTTTTCCCTGAAGTCAGGGAGGGGATGCCTCTCCTAGAAAGGTTGTTTCCCCAGGTAGGAATTTTTCCCTGAAGTCAGGGAGGGGATGAAACTCCTTAACTAAGTGCCAGGCGGGTAGTTAATCACTACAAACAATCATGCTTAAGCTACATAATCTTTACTCCCTGGTATGGAGATAAGAAACGCCCTAACCTTTGTAATAGAAATTGACAGGATTAAAATCAACTGGTATAAATACGGATGTAACAAAACAATAAACAGCAGAACTTCGCTGGAGATCCAGACCAGAACTTGGCTGGAGATCCTGGCTAGAGATCCTGGCTAGGCTGCTGATCAACTGAACGCTGTCTCCGTGTCCTTCCTTCTTCGCCGACTCCGTCCACACCTTTGGGGACCCCTGGACCCGCTGGGGTTGGACCCCGGCACTCATCCTTCTGCATTCAAGAACCATGACTCCCCTGAATGTGTGCCGAGCACTGTGCTTTTACAGAGCCCTAGTCCAGTGGTCGGCAAACTGCGGCTCGCGAGCCACATGTGGCTCTTTGGTCCCTTGAGTATGGCTCTTCCTAAGCCTTAGGAGTACCCTAATTAAGTTAATAACAATGTACCTACCTATATAGTTTAAGTTTAAAAAACTTGGCTCTCAAAAGAAATTTCAGTCGTTGTACTGTTGATATTTGGCTCTGTTGACTAATGAGTTTGCCGACCACTGCCCCAGTCAAACCCTCCATCTCACGAAGCTGAGAGGGTGGCGAGGAGGTAGAAATCGCATGCATAATTGTGTGGCTGTGGGTGAAGGATACACATATCATTATAAACTGTGATATGTGTAAAAATGTTCAGGGCCCATGAGAGAATCTGAATAGGGTATCTTGTTTAGATTGGAGATCCGGGAAGGCCTCTCAGATGAAGTGGTTTTAATTTGAGACTCAAAAGACTGGTGGACGATTCCGGTCAAGGGCATGTACCTGGGTTGCGGGCATATCCCCAGTGGGAGATGTGCAGGAGGCAGCTGATCGATGTTTCTCTCTCATCGATGTTTCTAACTCTCTATCTCTCTCCCTTTCTCTCTGTAAAAAATCAATAAAATATATTTAAAAAAAAAAAAAAAAAGACTGGTGGAAATGAGATAAGTGTGGGGACAAAAACATTTCAATTATAGAGAACACTGTGAGCAAATACACTGAGGTGAAACTGAGTTGGCATATCTTGAAAAAAACAAGAGAACTCCAGTGTGACCCAAGTCCAGTAAATAGGAGGGTTGGCATGACCAGAGGAGAGGCTGGGGTGGGCTCTGGGGTAAGGGGAGACTGGGCTGCTTGGGTTGCAGCAGGAGCATATTCAACACTCAGATTTTCTCTTGTGGGATTCCCAAGTTCCTTGATATTCACTCTTCTCTCCAGGGCATCTCTCACCTCTGCTCCATTCTCTTCTTCATGCCCAGAGTCTCCAACAGCTCTAGTTTCTGTCTGCTACCAGATTCCACTTATTTCATCCAAAGATATACATGAGAAAACAGCCTCGGCTGAAACATCATGATAAAAATATGACACCGAGGTGGCAACTAGAGCCGATGCTGAGCACAAAATGGCACTTGCCTGCTCAGACAGGAGCACTTAGAGGTGGGTTGGGCTGCGGGGCGGGGGTGGGGGCCCGAGTGCAGAGTCTGGGAGCACGTGGAAGTTGGCCCCAATGCCCTGTGATCACTTTCCAAGTGCTCAAAGGCAAAGTGAACGAGAGGGAGACACGTTAACGGGACACACGTTTGATTTTACTTCTCCTAGCAGTAATGTAAGCTTGTCCCCAATTCATCACTCAGACAGTAGTCTGTCATACAAGCAAATGACAAAGGACTCTACAGCACTGTGTGTCACTGAGGCCTGTGTGGGGTGTGCTTGCCGGCATGAGCCCTCTGATTCTGTGCACCAGAGTTTGGGACCTGGGCAGCCACATCTCTAGGGCGTCAGTAGCGGGCTTTCTGGTTTCCTTCAATAATTCTGCTTATCCCAGAGGAAAGAGGTGCATCTGAAGAGGACTTTCTAGAGTTGTTGTTGTTGTTTTATTTCCTGGTGGACGTACTCTTAATCTTTTCGATTCTCTCTCCATGTCTTGCCCCCACCCTGCCTCTGGGACTCTTTCCCCAATTACCTCCTCCCTTACCAGGATATAAGCTTCTGTGGGAGGACTGGTTGGGAAGGTGGAGAGGCGTTGAGGGAGGAGCAACTAGGGAGAAAACAAAACCTTTCCTTAAGGAAATTTTCAGTGGGGACTTCCAGGTTTTGTTTGATTTTATTTGAATTTTTACTTTTCCTGGTATTTATTTTATGCCGAATCTACTCCCAGGCCATAGCTTTGGTTTCTTCAGTTTCTTCTGGGACACGCTTTCATTCTGTGCAGCCTCCTCTTCTGGTGTAGGAACAAGCTGCTCTTTTTCAGTAAGAATCCTTCCCATGTGGCAGGGGGAGCTTGGGTGTGGGTTCATCCACCCAAGAGCTCTGTGGGTTCTGCACTGCACCTTGGAAGCTCTTTTCACCTGGGCGTGTTCAGTGGTCAGAGAATCTACATCTACACCCTTAAGTTCAGCATCGCTCTCTGCATTGCTTAGCATGGGTGGCAAAAATTCCACATTATTTTTGGGCCTGCGTCCAGCCTCACTGTTTCTCCTGGGCACACTTACCAACTCCACCATTGTAAAGGTGGAATGGGACATGTTGCTTCTGTAAAGTGACATCGTTCAGATACTTGGTGACTGTCCAGATATACATACCCTTGATGGCTTGATTTGCATGATTTTGTGGAGTTTACTGGGTCAAGTGAATAGCAAACCATTTTCAGATGTCACCTCAGGCTGCTTACAGGAAGAGGGGACTTCTGTGTTTTAAATCTATGCCCTTGACAATACTAATTCCGAAAAAATCCATCTATATAATCTCTACTGTTACTAATTTTTAAAATCTAGTCTCTAATGTTACTAATCATAAAAATTTTAAATGATTAAATAAGTATTCAAAAATTAGACAATAGCTCTGCCGGTGCAGCTCAGTGGTTGAGCGTCAACCTTTGAACCACTAATTAGACTATAGGGATGAAAAAGCAATTCTAAGGCATCTGAGCGCATTTACATCTTTGGAGAATTTGCCTTAAAACAATAATCAACTAATTATTAATATTGTTTGATTATTATCTAAAATTTCCCGTAGGAAACTATAATCTCAGCAACCAGCAATCAGCAATTTTTGGAGTTTTTATAGAGACTGAATCAGCACTACATTCTTTTCTTTTGCCTGTCACTGGGTTATTTATATCTAAGGTGGAAGTAATAGTCGGTAGATCCCATAGGGGACCGCACATTAGAAATTATCCTCTTGGTTTAAATATGTGAGTTTAAATACAGCTCCAGGTGAGACCCTGGGGGCTTTGTAGCTAGTAGAATGTACAACCACCACTCACATTCCTGTTTTGCATATTCCACATTACTGTTTTCCAAATAAAACATGGCCCTCTGTAACAAACCTCTCATAGAAATAAAAGGAGAACTAATAAAAATAGTGTTTAGTAATATTATTCCCTGGCAGTATTTTTCTCTGAACTCACAGGTCCACACCACAGGCGAATGACAAGAAGCAAGAGTCAGTCCCCTGTAAGGAAAAATTAGCCACTAACCAGAACCCCTGGGAAGCAGTCCTGCTGGGCTACAAATGTGCAGAATTGGTCTAGTTAAATGGTCATTCTCGGTCTCATTTTTTTAAAAACGTTTTTCTTTTTCTTTTTCTAAAAAATCAGGGATAATAGCATTGGCTTGCTGCTTTCACAGTGAGTGGTTAACTACAGGGGTGGAAGAGTGATGAGAAAAATAGAGGGAATGAGCATCTGGTTGGGTCTAGGGACTAGCTTTTAGACTTACTCTGGAAAATAAGGTTGTCATAAATTCTAGACACTGAGAGTGAGGACGCATGTAGCTTTCTGTTCTGTCACCTGCTGGTCTTTCTTTCCCTTTTGCGTCTCCTCCCACCTTTGTCTCTCTCTTGACAGAACTGATGCCAGGGATGGCTGGTTCAACCTCACAAAATATTGTTATGGAAAGGGCTACCCTCCTTCTTCAATGGAAATTCTTGACTTTTAGATCTACTTTTAGATGTTTGATTTTTAAGTTCACCAAGTCCTGTTCACAAAATATTGCTGATATTCTCAAAGCCTTACTCCTTTAAAAAAAAAAAAAAAAAAAAGCCTAAGTAAAGATTTTCTAGGAATTCAGAACAAGGAAAAAGATCAGATTTTTATTTCGAAACACTCCAGCAGCCAAGAGTATTTGTGTAGAGGTAGAGCTGGATGACACATGAAACCCATTTAGGAAGTTTGTAAAAACGTGAGTAATTATAAAAGGAATAATGGCAGTTAGGATGGAAAGGAGGAAACTAATTTAATGGATACTTAAGGGGAGAACTATTAGGGTTATTGACCAAATGGATATAAAAAAAAAAATCAAGGAAAGGAAAGCATTGGTGATGCTTGATTGCTTAGCTGAGTGGTCTCATTAAGCAAAATAGGTATACTAGTCAGAGAAGAATGGATCATGAAATGCTAGCAAACAAGCCCCAAATCACAGAGGCTTAAATTGGCAAATGTCTGTTTCTTGTTCAGGCAGTTTGGCTGGGTTTTTGTGCCTCATAGTCATTCAGGGACCCCAGCTGAGTGAGGTGACTATGATGCCACTATTTCAACATTTCCCTACATGTACTAAGTCAGAGGGACAGAACATGCAGAATTATGCACCAGCTCTTGAAGGTGTTTGCATGAAGGTGATGAACACATATTAATCTACTCATAAGTCATTAGTGGCCAGACTCAAAACACATCCTTAATGGGTAGGCAAGTGTGATCTCTTATGTATATGAAGCTACAAGACAATAGATACTGATGACCATGAGTGATGTGCACCACCATAGGAGGAATAGGAGAAGCAGGTAGATCCGAAGGTGACAGTGATGGGAGAGATCTTAGAGGTTGGTGTGAAGAGTGGTGGGGCAGTGTGCAAAGGTGGTGAGTACACTGCACTTGGTGAGTTTGAGGTTTAGTTGGGACACAATAAAATGCAGCATTCAGGTACAAAGGTTAGTACTGCTCTATAGCTCAGGAGAGAGAGATCCACTGGGAGATCATGATTTCGAGTCATCAGATATTGTGGTACTTAAAGAAATGGGGGTATATGGAAACTTACAGAGACTGTGTCAAGGGAGAGAGAAATGCAAACAGAAATATAACTTTGGAAAACTCCAACATTTAAGGTAGAACTAGAGAAAAAGAACCAGAAAAAGACGGAGATAAATAACTAATAGCAGTATGGAATACATAGAACATTTGATGCCAAATTAAAAAGAAAGAACAGAGAGAAACCAAGATGGCGGCATAGGTTAACGCCGGAGATTGCTGCTTCGAACAACCACTTCAGAGATATAACTAAAGGACAGAACAGACATCATCCAGAACCACAGGAAGGCTGGCTGAGTGGAAATTCTACAACTAGGAGGAAAGAGAATATCATACCCAGACTCAGAGGAGGCGCAGTGGTGAAGTGAAATACTCAGGTGCGGAGTGCTGAGAGTGCTCATCCTTCTGCATTCAAGAGAATGCAGGCTGGCGGCAGAGGGCGCGGTTGTTGTTTTCAATCGGGAGGGAGTTTCAGACTCTGAGCTCCAGATCCGGGCGAGTCTCTAGGGACCCAGACTCAAACGGGAGAAGCAGGACTGTCTGGCTTCAGTCGGAACTCGAAGGCAGCTTTCTCTCCGAGGTTTGCAGCAGTTGCTGGGACTCTGTGAGGCAGAGCCCCTAGGGACGGAACTGAGAGCAGCCATAACTACTTGCTCCAGCCCGCCCTGTAGATCCCCGGGGACCCGCCCCACCCAAGCCCTGCTCAGAGCCATTTGCCGGATAGCCTCAGGCAAACGCTAGATTAGCACCGCCCTAGAGATCCAGCACAGAAGCTCTCCCACAACAGACACAGCGGACTCTCATAGCCAGTTAGCCTGGAGGTCAAATCACCCCCGGTATTGCCAACAACAATCAAGGCTTAACTACAACAAGACTGCGCACAAAGACCACTAGGGGGTGCACCAAGAAAGCATAAAAAATGCGGAGACAAAGAAACAGGACAAAACTGTCAATGGAGGATATTCAGTTCAGAACCACACTTTTAAGGTCTCTCAAGAACTGTCTAGAAGCCGCCGATAAATGTAGTGAGATCCTCAAGAAATCTAATGAGACCCTCGATGTTATGATAAAGAACCAACTAGAAATTAAGCATACACGGACTGAAATAACGAATATTATACAGACTCCCAACAGCAGACCAGAGGAGCACAAGAATCAAGACAAAGATTTGAAATGCGAAGAAGCAAAAAACACCCAACCAGAAAAGCAAAATGAAAAAAGAATCCGAAAATACGAAGATAGTGTAAGGAGCCTCTGGGACAGCTTCAAGCGTACCAACATCAGAATTATAGGGGTGCCAGAAGATGAGAGAGAGCAAGATATTGAAAACCTATTTGAAGAAATAATGACAGAAAACTTCCCCTACCTGGTGAAAGAAATAGACTTACAGGTCCAGGAAGCGCAGAGAACCCCAAACAAAAGGAATCCAAAGAGGACCACACCAAGACACATCATCATTAAAATGCCAAGAGCAAAAGACAAAGAGAGAATCTTAAAAGCAGCAAGAGAAAGAAACCCAGTTACCTACAAGGGAATACCCATACGACTGTCAGCTGATTTCTCAACAGAAACTTTGCAGGCCAGAAGGGAGTGGCAAGAAATATTCAAAGTGATGAATACCAAGAACCTACAACCAAGATTACTTTATCCAGCAAAGCTATCATTCAGAATTGAAGGTCAGATAAAGAGCTTCACAGATAAGGAAAAGCTAAAGGAGTTCATCACCACCAAACCAGTATTATATGAAATGCTGAAAGGTATCCTTTAAGAAGAGGAAGAAGAAGAAAAAGGTAAAGATACAAATTATGAACAACAAATATGCATCTATCAACAAGTGAATCTAAGAATCAAGTGAATAAATAATCTGGTGATCATAATAGAATCAGGGACATAGAAAGGGAATGGACTGACTATTCTTGGGGGGGAAAGGGGTGTGGGAGATGCGGAAAGAGACTGGACAAAAATGGTGCACCTATGGAAGAGGACAGTGGGTGGGGAGTGAGGGCGGAGGGTGGGGCGGGAACTGGGAGGAGGGGAGTTATGGGGGGAAAAAAGAGGAACAAATGTAATAATCTGAACAATAAAGATTTAATTAAAAAAAATAAAAAAATAAAAATAAAAAGAAAGAACATTGGTATGTGTGTTTTTCATATTTGCTTGGGTAAAAATAAAGACCTAAACCATGTTCTGGTAGAGGGGTATTTTCAGAAGACATGCTGCACATGGGTGTGTACAGACCTTCAGTAGTAACCTTGAAACCATTGTGTCTGCCAATCAGGCAGCAGCAGAACAGGGCTAAAAGCAGAATTAAACAGCTCACACAATGCGGGAAGCAATCTTGTTAAGTTGGATTTCTAAGTGACCCCTGACTGACATACCTCAAAATTGGGAAGTCATTGGCTTTCACAATGTGGAGACTGAAATCTGAAGAGCAGCTTGTCTTTTTCTGTGTAACGATAGCAGAAACTACAAGAAAAGTGAACTTTCAGTTATGCTTCAGAGAACCTCTCAAGCCTAAAGTTATCCTTACTGCTATCAAAAGGCAATTGTTCTCAAGGGCTCGGCATTGGAAGAGGTAATGCAATCTAGTAGGCAAGGTCAAAAGGTCTGATTTTTTTTTTTTTTTTTTTTTTTTTTTTTAATTTCAGAGAGGAAGGGAGAGGGAGAGAGAGTTAGAAACATCAGTGATGAGAGAGTATCATTGATTGGCTGCCTCTTGCATGCCCCACACTGGGGATCGAGCCTACAGCCCAGGCATGTGCCCTGACCGGGAATCAAACTATGGCCTCCTGGTTCATATTTTGATGCTTACCCACTGAGCCATGCTGTGATTTAAATGAAGATGGAAGTTTTGAGCTGGGAAGCTTAGAAAAATTGAGTAATAAAATAAACCTATTATGGTTGTGGTTCCTGGACTGAAACTGTGATTTTGAAGCTCATTCATTGTGCAACAGGAAAATCAAAAGGATTCTTGGAAGGCCAATCCCCGAAGAGATACTTTGGTATCCCACCCATAACTTCTTTCTTGGGCTTGGAAGAGCATGCCCTTCTTTACCATTAGCTGGGAAGCGCTGTTGTTTTGTATATGTAATTCTAATATTGTAACAGTGAGGAAACATGATGTGGAAGGGCGATGGTAGTCAGAAGGAAGGAGAGAGATAACTGTATGGGGTGAGTTTTCACAATGAGCTGGGAAGTGGTAAACAGAGCAGGAGTGACACCTTTGATTCTTCAATGGGAGCATTGATTTTCATCATCTCTGTTTCACAAAGGTTATCTTTGAAGCAAGAGAGGACATGGGGTTTCCTTCTGGTCTTTGGAAGGTTTTGGCCTGAGGAACACAGCAGACAGGCAAATACTGACCTGAAACAAAGCCCCAGGGGCAGGAGTGAGATGCGGTCTAGATGGAAAATTGGAACCAAAGGTGGAAAAGAACAACTTCTGAGTCAGAGTAAACCTTAAGAACAGATGGGTGACCGAGTTCAGGGAAGAAAAAATATAAGCCATCACCTTATTTTTTTACTGCTTTCCCAAAATTCTGATGAGTGCATCTATGATTTTTCCATACCTATACACTATAATCCTTCCCTGGTTTCATAACAGTTAGCCAGAGGCAGGGAGTAGGGCAGTAAGCTGGGGTACCTTTTCCACATGTCCCTGCTCAACACAGATCCAGGAACATAGAATAAGGCCTGTGCCAAGTGACCAGGTTACAATTTGTTGCTGCCAAGAAAATGAGCCTTCTGGTGTCCCCAGGAATAAATTCTGGTTTGTTGGGCTTCCCCTAATTCACTGTTCTCCCCTTTTCTGGACAGGATGGATCTATATTCTGATTGTCTCTATCTCTCAGGATGGACTCCAGTGATGGCGAACCTTTTGAGCTCGGCGTGTCAGCATTTTGAAAAACCCTAACTTAACTCTGGTGCCATGTCACATATAGAAATTTTTTTGATATTTGCAACCATAGTAAAACAACAATTTATATTTTTGATATTTATTTTATATATTCAAATGCCATTTAACAAAGAAAAATCAAAAAAATGAGTTCCCGTGTCACCTCTGACAGCATGTCATAGGTTCGCCATCACTGGACTAGGCTATATTCAAGTAACAACCCCTAAAACTTAGAAGTTTAATAAACATGTATTTTCTGTTCTCATTAGTACCCATTTCAGGTTTCTGGAGTTCTGCTCCACATTTTTCTGATTCAGAAATGAATACCACTGAGGTCTGTACCACCTGGCACATCACCATCACCATGACAAAGGGAAAACTATGTGGAACAATGCACTGACATTTTAAAAAATATATATTTTATTGATTTTTACAGAGAGGAAGGGAGAGGGATAGAGAGGTAGAAACATCGATGAGAGAGAAACATCGACCAGCTGCCTCCTGCACACCCCCCACCGGGGATGTGCCCACAACCAAGGTACATGCCCTTGACCAGAATTGAACCCGGGACCCCTGAGTCCGCAGGCCGACGCTTTATCCACTGAGCCAAACCAGCTAGGGCTGCACTCACATTTTAAGACTTCATTTTGGAAGTCACACATCTCTTCTGTTCACATTGGTTTCATTAACCAAACCAAGGCCCTGGCCAGCACAACTTCAAGTCTAGTGAGGAGGTAGGACCCTGGTGTGCTCCCAGAGGAGCAGAACTGGAAACGTTGGTGTCCACTACAACATTGACCTCAGCCACTGCTCCAGATTTTAACTAACCCTTTCCCACAGGACAGGAGCTACCCCTGACACCTGCTGGGGATTGGGGTTTGGCTCAGGCACTGGGTTCTAAATTTTTTTTCTCAAAATCTATAATTATCCCCCCCCCCTTTGTTTTCTTTCCTCTACAAATTTCCAGTAAGTCCTAATTAGAAGCCAGGCAATATATGGTAAGACCTGGGGAATATGAGTCATAATTTTTTTTTTTAAATATATTTTATTGATTTTTTACAGAGAGGAAGGGAGAGAGACAGAGAGTTAGAAACATCAATGAGAGAGAATCATCGATCAGCTGCCTCCTGCACATCTCCTATTGGGGATATGCCCGCAACCCAGGTACATGCCCTTGACCGGAATCGAACCCGGGACCTCTCAGTCCGCAGGCCGACGCTCTATCCACTGAGCCAAACCGGTTTCGGCATGAGTCATAATTTTAATGACCTTGTGAGGTCTTGGTGCAATGAAGAAATGTATGGAACACTGTTTGTATATGCATGTGTCTATGAGCACACACCCTTGTGTACTGAGATCTTGGTGAGGGTGATGGGGAATAAAAGAGTATATTAAATATGACTTTCAGGTCTTCTCCCATCTGATCTTGGGTTCATATTAAAGGTCCAGGTATGATCACAGGGCAGCTGTGTAATGGCAAGAATTACTTGGCTGTTGCTAAATTGCTCTCGCTAGAGAGATTGAACCACTGACACATATAGAATTGGGGTATTCACTTATCTCTGATGAGACACCTGAGGCTTAACAATTCTCCCTGCCTTCTAAGCAGGCTCCCTGCCATCCACTGCCTTTGCCTAGACACTTAGGCTCATTATCCTCTGAATGTGACCATGATGCACAATCATCAGTTGCTTTGAAATAAACTAATAAGGAAATTACTCTCACACTTCCCTGTATTTTTCAGAGTCAGCAACTGACTTGTAATCAATCAGCAGCATTAAGAACTATGGTCAGTTACGCTGACATTTACCAAGTGGGAAGTATTATGTGATCAACTGGAGGCATTTTCCCATTGCACTGCCCACACCAAAATGGGTGAATATGAAGATCCATGTACACATGTGCCAGCACATGCTCAAGTGTCTACACACATGTGCACACATATGTGCACACATAGTGCCTTCCGTTTCAATGGGAAAGAGTATGGTATTGTGAAAAGGAGCACAGCTGAATGCCTGGGTCTGAATACTGGCTTGGTCCCATAGTAGGTGACTTCGGAGATCATATTAAATAATTCACTGGGTGTTATGAGGATTATTATGTGTTTATGAAAGGCACATAATAGATGTTGATAAGTGATATGAATTAACATGTATTTTGTATGCTACATAATCTTAGAAAAAGACAGAGGTAGTGAGAAAGATGGAGTCTTCAGAGAAAGAGATCAAGTAAACTTGCAGAAGATGAAACATTCCTAAAGAAATCACAGATGTAGGGGAGAATCCTGCCTAGGACTAGGAACCAGAAACCCTGATTTTATTTCCTTTTCCCTTTTTTGCACTATTTCATTTAACAATAACTTTTGTACATTTTCATGGTTTCAATTTTTCCTGAAAATGAGAAAACTGTCTCTACCTTCTGTTTTCTTCCCCCTCCTTTTCCTAGCCTTGTCTAGTCTCGTTACCCAAAACCAACTTTTCTTAAAGGGCTGGTTCAAGTACCATTTCCCCTCTGACTTCCTGGACCATCTCTGACCTGCATCACCATCTGGGTAGCCCTAATCTAGTGTACTTAAGGTACATAAATGAACAAGGTCTCTCTAGCTGGGCTGTAAGCATATGGAGGGCTAGATCTTATTCATCATTGCTTCTCTTATGCTGAGCATAATGCTTCATGTATAATAGGGGCTCCATAAATAGTATATTTTTCTATTGGTGATAATATGTCTACAAGGATATTGTGCTGTTAATAATCCTCTGAACCCTTCTCAGTGAACATCTCCATGGAGATGAGTGGAGGGCACATGTCTACATTATTGCCTGGAATTGATGTAATAAAATTTGTGACTTCTGTATGATGCTTAATATGATTTACTCCATCTCACATAGTATTTATTACAAATACATTAATAATGGGATCCTCAAAAATCTCTTCAAGGTAGGAAAAAGTTATATGATTTCTATGAGACAGACAAATAATAATAACTAACATTTAATGAGGTTTTCTTATATTCTACATACCCTTTTAAATATTTTTCATATAAAAACATTTAATCTTACAGCCTTATGAAGTGAGCACTATAATTATCTGCGTTATTTTACAGATGAAGAAAGTGAGATGCAGAAGGTAGATCATATTTTGTACATAATTATTTAGCCTCTTTCATGCCCTTTGCTATCATGCTTGCTTATCCTTCCTATGGTAGGACTACTTTGCACATTGACATCATTACTCAAACCAATGATATATGAGTGGAAGTCTCAGTTCATTTTCTTTAAGATCCACTGCATGGCTGGCCATTGATTTTTTTTATAATTAGCTATGATGCCAAGACGTAGCCTCTGTCCCAGACTTTAGACCTCAGTGAAGAAGTGGAAGACAATGTGGAGTGAAGCCACAGGTTCTTAGGGCTAAAGTTGATCCATAATGTAACAAATGAGGAATAACTCTTTTTAAAATATATATATTTTATTGATTTTTTAAAGAGAGGAAGGGAGAGGGATAGAGAGTTAGAAACATCGATGAGAGAGAAACATCAAACAGCTGCCTCCTGCACACCTCCTATTGGGGATGTGCCCGCAACCAAGGTACATGCCCTTGACCAGAATCGAACCTGGGACCCTTCAGTCCACAGGCCAATGCTCCATCCACTGAGCCAAACCAGTCAGGGCAAAGGAATAACTCTTTATTGTGGTAAGCCACTGAGATTTTTTTTTTTTTTGGGGGGGGGAGGTGGGTGCAGAGTCATTTGTTATACAGCATAAGCAAGTCTAAGCTGCCTAATACAGAAACTTCAATTTATCTAAGGTTACATGATTACAAAGTAGCAAAGCTCAGATTCAGAACTAAGCAATCTGGATTGCAAAGCCACATAATTAACCACCACACAGTCACGATTCATAACAAAGATACTGAGGCCTGGAGAGGAAATCACCTTAGCTTGTCTAAATCATACCTGAAAGTCCTTTACCATGTTGGGACTAGAACTCTCAGCCCTGAGCTCTTCCCATGACCTACTCAGGACTTGGACTTGAAGAGGATCGCCCTTCAGTGGTTGGCAAACTCATTAGTCAACAGAGCCAAATATCAACAGTAGAATGATTGAAATTTCTTTTGAGAGCCAAATTTTTTAAACTTAAACTATATAGGTAGGTACATTGTTATTAACTTAATTAGGGTACTCCTAAGGCTTAGGAAGAGCCACACTCAAGGGGCCAAAGAGCCGCATGTGACTCGCGAGCCGCAGTTTGCCAACCATGGCCCTAGTTGGTTTGGCTCAGTGGATAGATTGTCGGCCTGAGGCCTGAAGGGTCCCAGGTTCCATTACAGTCAAGGGCACATGCCTGGGTTGCAGGCTTGATCCCCAGTAGGGGGCATGCAGGAGCAGCCGATCAGTGATTCTCATCATCGATGTTTCAATCTCTTTCCCTCTCCCTTCATCTCTGAAATCAATGAGAGAGAGAGAGAGAGAGAGAGAGAGAGAGAGAGAGAGAGAGAGAGAGAGAGAGAGAGAGAAACTGCCAATCATGCCTGGCAGGCAGCACTCAGTTCTGATCACACTGGAGAAGTTTGTGATTCATTTCTAGCCTTCGTGGCCCAACTGTGAAATGATTCTCTGAGGTAGAGCTGAAGCCGGCTGCACCAGTCTCGTCAGCATTCAGGCCCTGTCTCTGCGGCTGTCCTCCTTCTTGGTGGTTATTTATGAGGAATGAAAGCAGAGGGGGGCTGTGCAGAATTATTTGTTTTCTCCGAAGCTAGGGGATTGAAAATGTTTTAGAAGCATAACTGGTTGACACAAAGGATAAAAAGTTAAACATACAGAACCCAGCTTGTCCTCTCTAGGGACCCCTGACTAGCTAACAGCAGGATTCACTTGGACAGTGTACTGCAGACGGAATGAGGAAAAAGGACAACCCTGTTCAAACAAAGGCTCGAATACAATGGTTCTGAAGGCCTCATACTGAGTTCTGCTCGTGTGTTCAAGAGAAAATGTAGCTTGAGTGCTGGTTTGGACCTAATGGAATGATGTATCTGCTGCTGTGGGGTCAGAATATTTGAAGGTTGAATCCAGGGGTTTCTTGCTTGGTTGCCTACACACATGAGCATCACTAGGAATTACAGAGGAACCTGCATTGAGAAATGCCTGTGCCCACACTCCCAGTGCACACCTTTCAGAACAGTACAATATAGAAATTACAATGGCAACCATTTGCTTTAAAACACTTTTCTATTTTAATCCTTTTGGGATGCTGCACAAAATGGCAAGGTCTCGATAGCATCAGATGATTAAATTACTTTTGCCCAGTAGGTTGCAGAATCAGAGAGTGGGAAGGTCCTTTGATATCTCATCTCTAACAGTAGGAATGAGTTCAGTGGACTTGACTGAGACTGTATTATCAAGTGAATAGTGAGTTGGGACCAGAGTGCAGATTCCCAGGGCAATGAACTTCTTGCCTATACCTTCTGAGAAAGCAAAACTGATGCCTTGCCTACTGGAATAAGAATAACCATATCACATACCACAGATGGGACAAAAACCACTCTGCATTCTAACTCAGAAAGCAAGAACATCCCACTTGGAACTAGCCCCTCAGGTAAATGAAGACCTGAGCTCTAGTTAGTTGCTAAATCTCTAATACAAACAACTCTGTCCCTGACTTTTACAATCCTGCTGTCCAAAGTCATGTGATGAGCCTTCCATTCAGGATAGCCGTGCGAAAGGGGTGATGCTTTCCCACTGCAGACAGACTTATTGCACCTCTGTGTGTAAGTTCAGGTCTTCCAAGAAGCAGATGTGAAAACTGGATGAGAGGGACATGAACTTTCTTCTGGGAAATGCCTGCGAAGGATAAAGGATGGGGGAACAGGAGCAGCCAAGGAGAGCCCTCAGACCACAATACAGGCACCTGGGAAAACATGAGGGGGAAAGCGAGTAGAAAACCCCACACTATAACGTTCTGTCAAAGTCTCACCCAGACTGATAAGGAACCCTGAACCAAATTTGCCCTTCAGAGAACTCTCACATTAGGCAGGAATTGACCATATCTCATCTACTGGTATGTTCATTGGTTGGTGAGGAGCAACCCAAGGGAAGCACAGCGTAGGGTAAACTCCACAGTGGATTCAAAGTTCACTTCTATGTTGAGAACAAAGAATAGGAGGGCAAAGGCAAAGACAAGGGCACCAGTTAGGTAGTAACGGCAGCAATGAGGGTGGCTTTGATCTGAATGATATCAGTGGTAATAAGAGGGCAGACTTGGGGTGGAGTTTTGGAGGTGGAGTAAGATTTGCTGATGGATTGGATATACATTTTCTATAAGGAAAAGTCAAGAGGAAAAGATGATTTGGCCAACAGTTTGAATATTGAAGTTGCCAATATTCAAATATAGGATAACTATGAATGAAACATATTTGAGGAGAAGGGATATTGATAGTTAAGTTTGAACAGTTTAATTTTAAGGCATCAATTAGATATACACATGTAGATGTTATGTAGATGAGTATATGGCCCTTTAGTTCAAGCAACAGATATGAGTTAGCTTCAGAAATTTGTGTGGCATCAACATAATGATATTACATAGAGATAAGTTAACATTGTTTTTAAAATAGCTTTCTGAGGCATAGTTGATATGTAATGAGCCACACATACATACATGTATAATTTAGTAAGTTTTGACAAATGTATACCTTTATGAAGCCACCATCACAATCAATAAAATGGACATATCTAGCACCTCCATAAGCCTCTTTATTCCCTTTTATATTTCCTTTACCCAACCTACTTTGATTCTCATGCAGCCACTGATCTTCTTTGTCTCATTAAAGGCACATAAATAGAATTATGCAGTATATTCTCTTTTTTTTTTGTTTGGTTTGGCTTCTTTCACTCAGCATAATTATTTTGGGATTCATTCCTATCATCTTATGTATCAACTAGTGGCCTGGTGCACAAAATTCGTGCACGGGGGCAGGGGGTGTCCCTCAGCCTGGCCTGCACCCTCTCCAATCTGGGACCCCTTGGGGGATGTCTGACATCCCTCTCGCAATACAGGACCACTGGCTCCTAACTGCTCACCTGCCTGCCAGCCTGCTCACCCCCAACAGCCCCCCCCCACTGGCCTTCTTGCCCCCAACTGCACCCCCTTGCCAGCTTGATTGCCCCCAACTTCTGCCCTCTGACAGCCTACTTGTCCTCAACTGCCCCCCAACCAGCCTGATCACCCCCACTGCCCTACCCTCCTGGCCTGATCACCCCTAACTGCCTCTGCCTTGACCCCGCCACCATGGCTTTGTCTGGAAGGTCTCCCAGTCTAATTAGCATATTACCCTTTTATTAGTATAGATAGGATATGACATACCACCATAACTGCCGGGAGCCGGTCCATCCTTGCTGTTTCAAAGGACCTGGCATATATGGCATACTGTTCTTAAAATGTTTGTTCACCTTCTTGGCACTATGTGTTTTAACCAAGGTCTCCTCTCTGAGAAAGGTTGTTTCCCCAGGTAAGGATTTTCCCCTGAAGTTAGGGAGGGAATAAAACCCCTCAACTAAGTGCCAGGCGGGTAATTAATCACTTTAACTAGGAACAATCATGCTTAAGCTACATAATCTTTACTCCCTGGAATGGAGATAAGAAACACCCTAACCTTTGGAATAGAGATTGATAGGATTGGAATCAACTAGTATAAATACAGATGTAAGAAGACAGAACTAAGAAGACAGAACCTACACAGAACCAGAGACAGAAGAACTTCGCTGGAGAGAACATGGCAAAAGATCCTGGACTGAACCTGACTACAGAAATTGGCAAGAGAACCTGACTAGAACCTGGTGACTGAACCTGGCTGGAGAACCTGGACAGAACCTGACTGGAAAACCTAGCGAGGGAACATGGCTACAGAACCTGGCTGGAGAACCTGAACAGAACCTGGCTGGAGAACCTAGCAAGAGAACATGGACACAGAACCTGGCTGGAGATCCTAAGCAGAACTTCGCTGGAGATCCTGGCTAGAGATCCTGGCTAGAGATCCTGGCTAGGCTGCTGATGAACTGAACGCTGTCTCCGTGTCATTCCTTCTTCGCCGACTCTGTCCACACCTTTGGGGACCCCTGGACCTGCTGGGGTTGGACCCCGGCACATAACTATAACATATCTACCAGTATTACTCTATGAGAATACGTACTTCATGCGATAGGAAGGCATCTAATACATTACATTGTATATGTTGTAAGTAGTAGGAAATACTGTATTCATAGCAATAGTATACACCCTGTGACTTCCCTTCCTGATTTGGGAATGGTTCCCCAGTTCTTTGAACGTTTCCTGGCCCCTGATGTATTTGGAAATAAAATAGCTCTGAATTTGGAGAAAGTAAATTACAATCATGACTCTAATTTAACTACCTCCTGTACTTCCAGCCAGAAAAACATCCTGGGGCCGGCACCTCCTATGGCTGAGCTCCAGAGTGAGGGCCTGTGGCAGGGAAATGCTTGTGAAGGATAAAGAATTATTCTATTATGGGTGGGTGATGGTGACAGGAGGCACCTCGGGTCCATCCTGCTGTCAGCCTGGCAACCCGGGCCCTCTGCTCCCAGCCCCTCCTGAGCCCCAGTGCCTCCTAACAGGGTCCTGAGGCTGCGCCCCTGATCCCACTGCCCTCTCCTGGCCAACGACTGGGGCGTGGCAGCACAGGCATCCCATTTTCATTAAAATGTTCAACCCACACCTGCCCACTCTACTAGTGTCTGTAGGCGGCCCAGGGGCAGACAGTGATCCTGGGGGCACTCGCTGCCCCTGCCAGAGCTCAACCATGATGGTCTGGGGTGAGACAACCCCGCCATCTTTGTGGCGCTGTGATGGTCAATTTGCATATTCTGTCTTTATTAGATAGGATAGTTCATCCCTTTTTGTTGCTGAGTAATATTCCATTGCATGGATATAACACAGTTTTTGATGGGGATTTGGGTTGTTTTCAGTTTTGGAGTATCACAAATCTAGCTATTATGAAGATTTATATACAAGTCTTATGCCTATTATATAATTGAATTTTTAAAATTGTATATCTAGATATAAGACTTTGTCAGATATGTGGTTTGTGATTATATTCTCTAAATCTGTAGCTTGCCTTTTTATCCTCTTAATAGGAGTTTTCATGACATAAAAGTGTTTTAATTTTGATAAAGTCCAGATTATCACTTTTTTTTTTCTTTTATGGATTATGCTTTTGGTGTTATGTCTAAAAATATTTTCCTAGTCCTATATTCCAAAGACTTCCTCCTATGTTTTCTCCTAAAAGTTTACAGTTTTACATTTTATATTTAAGTCTGTGACCCACTTCAAATAAAATGTACATGATGAGAGGTCAGATTGAGATTCATCTTTTTGTCAATGGATGTCAATTGTTCCAGCACCATTTGTTGAAAATACCATTCTCCCTGCATTGAATTGTTTTTGAGGAATGTGCTAGAAACCAGGTGGGCATATTTGTGCTATTCTTGATTAGTGAAATGGTATATTAGTGTTGACATTGGATAGATTGATCTTGCCCACTATGCTTCTTTTACAAACTGTTTTAGCTATTGTAATTCCTTTGCTTTCCATATAAACTTTGAAATATCTTGTCTATATCAATTATAATCTTGCTGGAACTTTGTTACAATTTTTTTCTTTATTATTGGTTTTTAGAAATTTAACTCTGAAGTGCTTTTACATGATTTTATTCATGTTTCTTGTTCTTGAGTTTCATCTTCCTCAAGAACTGTGCATTTATACTTTTCATCAAATTTGGAAAATTATTAACCATTATTTCTTTAAATATTTTTTGTTTCTTCCCTTTTAGGAGCTTACTGACACTTTTTCATTATTTTTAGAATTATTTTTTTCTCATTTCTCATTCTATTTAGATTCTATTGCAGTGTTTTCAAATGCAATAGTCTTTTCTTCTGTGATATCTAAACTGCCATTAATCCCATTCAGGGCAGTTTTCATCTCACATATTGAAGTGTTCACCTTGCAAATTCTATCCAAGTGGTTTTTATATCTTCTATGTCTTTACTTAACATTTGAACATATGGATCATAGTTCTAATAGCTCTTTTAATGTCATTGCTGATAATTCTAACATCTGTGTCCATTCTGGATTGGTTTGATTGATTAATTCTGCTCCTCGTTCAAGATCATTTTTTTTCCCTCTTCTTTGCATGTCCTATGTTGTATAAAATATCTTTTTTTTAGGGGGAGGTTTCTGGCTATTTTTATATTTTTACATGTACTTTAAAGCTTTGCTCTGGTTTAAGTTAAATTACTGGAAATGATGCAATCCTTTCCATTCTGACTTTTAAAATTTGTTAGGTGGGACGTAAGGGGTGCATGGCCTAGGAATGTGTATTCCTCACTGTCTGGGCCAGACCTTTCTGCATATTCTACTTAGTTTACTGTAAATTAGAATGTTTTCCAGTTTGGATGGTGGTACCAGGCACTATTCCTGGACCCAGTTTGAGCCAAGGCTCTGTTTCCTGAAATCCTTCTGGGTGGTTCTTTTCTCAGCCCGAGGTAGGTAGTTTACTCAGACACGTGCACTGGTCAGGTTTGACCTCTGCAGATCTCTTACGTTCTCTTTGTTGTAGCTGTCTTCCCTCCTAGAGGCTTTGATGTCCTCAGACTCTCAATTCTGGCTCCTCCATTGGTTCTCCTTCCCTGTGTTGCAGGCTGGAAACATTTTTAAGGCAATGAGCTTGGGCAATTGTGAAGCTCATCCCATTAGTTTCTCTTCTTTTGGAGATCACTATCCATATTGCTTCAAGTCTAGCATTTGAGAGCTAGAGAACTATTATCACACACACCCACACACACACACACACACATATATATCTATATATATTTTTGTTGTTGTTATTTCAGGCAGAAATCCTTGTCACTTCATTTTAGTCAGAAGAAGAAGCCTAGGTAATTTTCTCCTCCTTCACTCCCCTCAACAAGTTATAATGTTGGTACAACAGGTCAGAGAAAATGAGAGAACTACTTTTACAAATAATGCTCTCTTATTCATTTTCTCTGTCCTCTAGAGTTTTCTAGGCTAGCTACTTACATAGAAGAAGTCTGAACTGGGTAAACCAATAAGCAAGATTATGAGGCTCTTTCTTTCCTCATAGTAAGTGTAAAGGTCATGCAATTTCTGAAGCAGTAGTAGAAAGAAAGCAGTATTCTATCTTTTGGGGGTTTTCTCATTCACAGTTTATAAGGAGTTTTCTTATTTTGGTCCCTAAGTTTGTCCATTTGAAATTCATATTTGCATGTTGAACAATAACTTCAGCATATCCAAAAATGAGCTCTCATTCTCTACAGGTTATCTTTAGAGTGTTCCCCTTTGTTTCATAGTCACCTTTCTTCAGTCTTGAAGCAGGGACTTTAATTTTTACTTATACTTTAAGATGTATTTACCTGCTCTTATTTTTATTTTCTTAAAAGACACACTGATATGTCTCATGATCGTGTTTTTATTATTTCAGACTGATTTTCTTTTCTCTAATTTATTTTTAAAAATATATTTTTATTGATTTCAAAGAGGAAGAGGGAGATAGAAACATCAGTGATGAGAGAGAATTGTTGATCAGCTGCCTCCTGCATGCCCTACACTGAGGATTGAGCCCACAACCCCGGCATGTGCCCTGAGCTGAAATTGAACCATGACTTTCTGGTTCACAGGTCAATGCTCAACCACTGAGCCACGATAGCCAGGCTCTTTTCTCTTCTTAACATTGATTCCTGGTTAATCTTCCTGCTTCTTAACTCCTGAGCCATAATCCACAGTAGCCAGCATTGATATATCAGACTTCGCTACTTTCTACTTAAATCATGCCAACTGACTATTTTTTAGCATTCAGCTTCCACCAAAATGACTCTTACTTTCATTGTTTTGTGTTACACCTCTTGCTTCTCTATTTTATTAATGCAGTTCTTTATTTATTTATCAGTTCAACAAATATTTATCACATTCCTACTCTGAGGATAACACTGGGTTTATGAGCACAAATAGTATTCCCTGCACTCATTTTGGCTTTGTATTCTAATCAGGAAGTCAAAATAGTGTGATTCATTTAATATCAGTAAAAAAAGTGATATGTAACAAGTCTGGATGTGTTAAAACTCAAAGGCTAGAATAGAAAACAAATACAAGATGATCCAATAATATGGCGAGAAGGCTCACTTTGTACTGGGGTGGGTATGGAAACTTTATTGAGGGCATAATCGACAATAGCTTCTTGAAGAATAAATCACATTTGTTCTTTTGGGAAGATGTGAGGGGAAGAGATCTCATTTATGGTAAGTAGTAGAAATGGAAATATTCTTGGTTTCTATATTGAAGTAGTTTAAAAATATAAATTGAATCTATTTTATGAAGGATTTGGAATATTATACTTCATTTGATAATACTATTTCTTGTAAGAGTTGCTGAGTATTACCTCTTATTTTATGCTGACATTTTATGTATTATCTCATTTAAATCCTTACAATATTTTTAAATAAGAAGTATTATTCCGAGTTTACAGAAAAGAACAGAGAATCTCAGATTTTAAAGAATATATAATGATGTTGGGGCTGAGATTTGAACCCAGTTCTATCTAATTTCAAAGCCACGACATGTGCTCTCCCTCTGTGCATATCCCAGATGATGAGTTTCTGGTGAAAGTTTGAGGCCTGGGGAAAGGCATGGGTGGGAGAGATAGAAAGTCTAGAGAAAATAGGAGACTAGTTAGTAGATATTTCTGAGTTAATAAGGACAGTAATAGCCAAAACAAGAGGAAGGAAGTGAAATATATGAGAACTATAGCTAAATGTTGTAAGAACGAGACTAAAAAAATATCTTCTATTACCTGGCTGATAGAAATGTCAAGGTGAGGAAAAGAGAATTCTTGTAGGCAGTAAGATATTAAGTTTGATTTTATACTATTAATTTACAAATAACTCTTGAAAGAGTGAATGCACATGTCCAAAAGATAGTTGCGAATTGAGAAAGAGGTTATTGTGAATGTGTAGGCAAGGATTTGGCGCACAGTTCATCCACCTGTGACTGGAATAGTTCCCTAAAGGGAGTGGGCTAACAATAAATGACCTTCTGGAAGCTAAACCTTGGGAATGCCTTCAATTTGCAGATATAAGGAGAAAGGTATCTACGAAAACAAACAAAAGCCAATAACAACAATAGCAGATGCTATGCCTAGGGATTGATTCAGAATAGTTTACTATCAAAGAGGCCTTCACTAGGAAGCTTTAGCTTAAGAATCACTTTATTGCTTTCCTATATGTTTCTGGGCTCTAATAGAGATAACATAATAATGTCTTTCTCTTTTGAAGTGCTACAGATAATTATCTGTTCTCAACAAGTTAGTACTTGGCTATATTCTGTCTTACATTCTTCTTAATTGTTTTTAACTCTTGTCTCTCTAGCCTCAAGACCAGGGACCATGTCTTCTGCTTTTGTATTATTACAGCATTTGGCAGTGCTGAGCACATAGAATGCACTTAATAAATACTCAATTTATGTGTAGAATACAACTGAGTAAAAACATCTATATCGATGTAGCCCTTTCAAGTTTTCTTAGATAGGTCCTGAAAGTAGCCCATAAGTACAAATCATATTATTCTTCATTTAAAAGTGATGAATTAAGGTGAAGAAATCAGTGGTGGAACCAGCACTATTATTTGTTATTTAATTATACCAGATATATGTTAAACTCCTTTATGCCAAGCACCATGGAAGCATAAAATATATATTTTCAAACTACTCTTGTAGACAGATGTTAAGATTTACTTTTAAATGTAAATTTAGAAATAATTCTTGGATGACTGAATAAAAATGTCCAGAAGACACTTGGAAAAATATGAGTAGAGTTTGAGAAAGAGGTTAGATTGTTAATTAAGCAATTTGATGATGGGAGCCATAAGACCCATGACATATGTAAGTTAATTCTTTATACTGCAGTTATTTTTTTATGTGCATAGAATATTATGGTGATGAATATAATTATTTAAAGAGATTGCTTTATAATCAGGGGTTTATAATGATTTTGAGATTTTAAATGATTTATTTTGAAACATTTGAGAATGCTTTTAGAGTATCTGTAGTCTTTAAAAACTCCATTCTACTTAATTCATAGGCCTAAGAACTTGAGTTAAAAATGCACTCTAAAATGGTGCATTATTATAGGGAATCATAATACTACATATTAAATTTAATATTTGAGAGAAGTGGCCACATGCCTGGTATATGTTATTTAATCAACAAACATTTATTTGTCACCTTCGATGCTACGGGTATTATGCTATATACTAGGAACACCTAAAAAAAATCTTAGCTACCAAGGAGTTGACAGTGTAGAAGAGAGACAAATAAATACATTTTTACAGTACAAATTTTCATGTTTTGTAGAGGTCAAAAGGCACTATGACTTAAAGAGAAATAAGGGCTTTGCATTTAGACAGATGTGAGTGGGGTATCTGGCTTTATCTTTTTCAGAGTTGTGTAAATTTGGGCAAAATATTTAGCCTCTCTGGAGCTCAGTTTTTTAATGTGTGAAATAACAAGGTCATGCAGAGTTCTTGGGCTATCTTAGAGATATTGCATTAGTTTTTATAACATGTTGCATAGTATAGAGTGGATGGATCCACTAATGATTGCTATTGTGCAAATGACGCAATGATGATGGTTGGCCAAAGAGCTATAGGATCATGAGGAAGAAGCCCTAAAGAAGGATTAACAAGATTAGGAAAGGCTCCACGGTGGAGGTGAGGGGTAATTGCTGCAGGAGACAGACTAAAAGAACTATATCTAAATGACTGCAAATAGATTCAAAGTGACTGGAATGAAGTTAACTCTAAGATAAAGATAATTTCATTATTATTTTAAAAGCAGACTTCTGAAAAGGGGCTTCCATATATATGATCTTCTTTCTCAAATAATTGAAAAATTTTGTTGGAAAAAGTGTCAACAAGAAATGTTATTTATAGCTTAAAAGTACCTAAAACTCCTCTAGACCTGCTTTCTTACTATACTAATGAGAATATCAAGGTCTGGAGTGGGCATGGGTTTTGTCTAGGGTTATACCAATTTCAAAAGGACTGAACTGGAATTAGAACATGAGAATCCTATCTGAATGTAGTGCTATTTCTCCCACACCAGTCTGCCTCCATAATGAGAAAGCAGTGCCTATTAGCACATTTAGATTGTTATTATTGTAACAGCATGTCAAATAACTTCACATTTCTTTAACATTTTGAACTATGCAAAACACTTTCACATCTGCTATATAATTTAATTCTCACAATAGCCTGTGAAGTATTTATGAAGTAATTTCACTTGAAAAATAAAACAGAGATAACACCACAAATTAGGGCAGGCCCCAAAGATTAGAGAGAATATGTCCAATCAGACAGATGGAGACAATGTTGTTCATCATTCTCTAATATTGTCTTCTAGGCCACAGATGGAGGAAAATGTGATAGAGAACCTTGTCGATGAGGTCTTCAAAAATTTAGATTTCTTGAAAAAGGTCACAATTTTTAGTGTTAACTATATCAACAAAAGATTCACAAATTTACACATAATAGAATTCCAATGTATAGAGAAAATGTACTTTTTTTTTTTTTTTTTTTTTTTTTTTTTTTGCCTAGTCAGGTCTTATCCTGGTACCACACTTTTTTTTTTTTTTTTTTTTTAATATATTTTATTGATTTTTTACAGAGAGGAAGGGAGAGGGATAGAGAGTTAGAAACATCGATGAGAGAGAAACATCGATCAGCTGCTGTGGGAAACTGTTTATTGCCTTCACTATTTGATAAGCGTAAACAGAGGACCCTCCCCCCCCCCCCCCCCCCAAGGCTGGGTGCCTTTGAAGCCCTACCAAAGGTCGGAGCTAGGCACCACCTCTGTTTGTCCAGACAGTGGTAGCTGAAGCAACTTCCCCATTTATTATTATGTAAATCCTTGCTGATGGGCTAGTCTGCCTGTTGCCAGGGGTCACCTGCCTAAGGGCTATGCTATGGGTGCATCCCAGATCAATAAAAGCTTGGTGAGGCCTGAGCACCGGAGGAAGTCCTTCCCCTTGAGTTGGATTTGCTCGCCTGGTTCCCCAATATTTCCAATTATCTCTTGTCTTTTCATTTGTGTGAGGCTCTGCTTCCAGTTCCTGAACCCTGATCCAAGCGAGACGTGGGAAGGAAACACTCAACAAGCTGCCTCCTGCACACTCCCTGCTAGGGATGTGCCCGCAACCCAGGTACATGCCCTTGACTGGAATCAAACCTGGGACCCTTCAGTCCACAGGCCAACGCTCTAACCACTGAACCAAACCGGTTAGGGCTGGTACCACACTTTTGATGAATGATGACAAAAATTAATTTTGGTTCAATTCTGTATAACACTTGGTCTATATTAATCATTTAAATCTTCCAATTAGGTAATGCTAGTTCTCTCTAGAAAATAAATATTTTATCTCTCACTTCCCTGTACCCCTCACAGTAAGGAAGTGAGGGGTACAGGGAACCTAAGAATATAGGGGAGAAATGGCTACACAAACGTGGAGTAGACTAAAAGGCTTGGGTCCTGGAGAAGCATGTTCCTTGTCTGCTGGATGTTGTTTGTCCTGTGGGATTCAGGATCACAGTCCATGATTGGTATAAATCACAGCCTGGTTGGTCACTCATGGCTTGGTTAGATCAGGGTGCATGTGGAAGGGTACTTCTGGCTATCCAGGCCTCACTTGACTCTCACTGCAATTCCCCTGAGGTCTGTCTGTAATTTTCATTCAGTCCAGCCTGTGGTAGATTGCAGTGATAGTTGCAGCATCTCACTCCTCTCTTTGTCCATGCTCTTTGCTATTGACTTTGCTGTTGCTTTCATTAAAAAGGTAGAGTATTCTCAGGCCCTCTAATTTCTGCCCTGAATCTGATCTGATTGATTTGGTTGGATACTTATAAATGCAATTTCTTTCCTTCATTTCAAAATGAGGCAGCAGTAATGTTGTGACAGTTCTGAGCCTAGGCCCTCAAGAGGCTTTGGACATTTCCTCTTGTTCTAGTGTCTCTGCTACCACCTTGAGAACATACCTGCTGGAAGATGAGAGACCATGGAGCAGAGCTGAGGCAATTAATCATCCCAGCCCAACCTGGATCAGTCAGAAGTCAGCTTACTGCAAAAATCTTAGTGAGTACAGCCCAAACAGCCTAAATGACCACCATCCATATTCAGGAGTTTTCCTGAATTTCATGCACCCTTCTAGCAAATCAATAAAACCCAAAGAGAGGGTTGTGGAAACCTCTGATTTATATCCAGTCAGTCTTAAGTGCAGGTAACAACCTGGACTTGCTATTGGCATCCTACATTGGAGAGGTCCATTGGAATCTCCAGTTTGTAGTCAGTTGGTCAGAATCACAGGTAGCAACTTGGGTTTGTAACTGGCATCCAAAGTGGAATCTTGTGGGCTAAGCCTTTGACCGATGGAATCTGATTCCCTCTCCAGGTAGATGTATCAAAACTGAGTTGTATTCTCAGACACCTTAATGGTGTCCAAGTATTTCTTGTTGGTGTGGGGAAGTCTACTCTCTCACAGTGACTGTTTCTACTCATACTTCCTGGCAGCTGTTTCTTTGAAGTGTACAAGGGGCACGGTAAAGATGTGGGCTTAGCTCTGGTTTTGTGAATATGGTAGTGGGTGAAGAGCCGAAAGTGTCCATTTCTCTCAGCTGTTGCCAGTTTTTCACTAAACTCTTTAAAATCTATCACATCTTTCTAGTAGGAAGATTAATATAATTAATTTCCTCCTGAAACCCCCTCTTTATGATCAATAAAAAAAATAATCTCTCTCCTATTACCATATTTGGACTCTATTTTGGTATGATAGACCTCGAATGGGGTCAGTGTGTTGTCACAGTTAAAGAGTAGAGCAGCCGTGGGCAAACTACGGCCTGCGGGCCGGATTCGGCCCGTTTGAAATGAATAAAACTAAAAAAAAAAAAAAAAAGACCGTACCCTTTTATGTAATGATGTTTACTTTGAATTTATATTAGTTCACACAAACACTCCATCCATGCTTTTGTTCCGGCCCTCCGGTCCAGTTTAAGAACCCATTGTGGCCCTCGAGTCAAAAAGTTTGCCCACCCCTGGAGTAGAGTGAAATCTCTGGACTCAGGTTGCTTGGGCCCCCTTCATGACCTTGCCTAAAAAGGCGAGCATAGGAAATTTACTGGACTTTCCACACCTTTCTCTCCTGTATATAATGTGTGTGATAGTAAAACCTCCCTTGTACATTCATTGTGATGATCAAATGAATGATCCATCAAATGCATTTAGAACTAGGTCTGATATCTAGTTAATAAAAATAATATAGCTTTTAAGAGCAGTGTCTGTCATGTAATTATACAACATAGATATTTATTGTGACTACTATTAATATTTTTAATTAAAAACTAAGACACTGGTTTTATTAAGCCAAGGAAATAGTTCCTATTGCTGAATTGAGTTACATCAAAAATATTTCTTGCCCAAGAGCCCTGTTCCTAAGATCTAGAGTAAAGAATGAATGAGTGGGCCCTTTCTATCTTTGTTCTCTGTAGTGAACAACCCCTATAGTGGTGTATTTGTATGAGATTGATGTTCAATAACTGTTGAATGAATGAACAAATAGTCTCTTCCATAGTTTTTCACTCCTTCCTTTACTCAAGAGCTCAGAACTATCTAACATGTAAAATATTACATGAAACTGCTTTTTCAACACTTAGAATACCATTGTAGACTGATTTCCAAACTCCCGAAAGGCAGTGGCAGAAAGGTGGCCGGTAAGTTTATTATATAAGCTCTGTCTTTTGCAGGGCATATGAAAAATGTCAAGTGGATTTGAATTCACTTAAACTGCAAAATGTATTAGTCCATTTCCTTCTCCTTTCTCCCTGCCTGAAAATAGTAAGTGTTTCTTCATATTTAGACATAGCAGAGAGGCTCACTGATGGATACTGTTTTTAAATCTAAGCGAGAATTGATCTAATTCCTCATCATTTCATGAAAAGTCAATGTGGAAAGTGTCAGGATGATATGATTATGGTAGGCCAGGAACCAAGTGAAACAAGGAGGGGAGGGATGTCTGAGCAGCCCCAGAGCTGTCTCAGTTTGCCTGGAGTGAGGAGCTCAAGAGGTCATCAACTCCATCTCTGACTCCCAGTGGCTGATCTGCCTCTGTTGCCATAGCATACAGCACAGTTTCAGGAATACTCTAATGTTTTTGGCTGGGTCAGGAGATAGAAAAAAATAATACAAAGATTTAAAAAGGAGGGAATTTCTAGTTTGATTTAGAAGGCATAGCATTCTAAGCCATCCTCTTAATTATACAATTCAAAAGCTAAGTGTACATCATTCTGGGCTCAAGCAAAATATACTAGTAAGTGCCATAGTCTATACGTAGCTCACCCGCATCTCCAAGCCCCAGTCTCCCTCCAGGGCAGCATGGACATGCAATGATGCATTCTAAGTGGAGGCAAAACTCAGAAGAATCTAGCACCATGGAAGGCAAGGAATATCTGGTAATGACAAACCTGGTCCCCAGGTTGCATGTCTGGTGGGAGGAGTGAGAAGGGAGGATAGCCATCCTACACTCGGTGCTGGGATCACTGTGCTACCTGTGGAAACACAAAACATCTGAAGCAGGGGTGGGCAAACTTTTTGACTCAAGGGCCACAATGGGCTCTTAAACTGGACCGGAGGGCCGGAACAAAAGCATGGATGGAGTGTTTGTGTGAACTAATATAAATTCAAAGTAAACATCATTACATAAAAGGGTACGGTCTTTTTTTTTTTTTAGTTTTATTCATTTCAAACGGGCCAGATCCGGCCTGCGGGCCGCAGTTTGCCCACGGCTGGTCTGAAGCAATCTAGAGTGGTAGTTTCTGCAGCACTTGCTCATACTCATTGGCCTGCAGGAAGAACACATGTTTACAGTTAACATTTAAACTCATTTAAAAATGTATAAAGATATAAATGTACACACATTGGGTGGTAATTCCTCAAGGAAGGTGATATATCCTGAGATTTTCTAAAAATTATTTACTCTTATAGCAGGAAAAGACTTTTAGGGTTGTTTATCTTGCTTAATGCTGCCTAGCTCAGTGCCTTGTTGTATAACTATTGCTGTGTATCAAAACTCCCCCAAACGCAATGCCTTAAAACAGTAAGCATTAATTATTGTACACGAGCCTATGGGTCTGTTAGTTCTGCTGATCTAGGTAAGGCTCTGACGATGTCTTGTTCATGTGTCTGTGGTCAGAAGGTGATTGGCTGGCTGCTCTCACTTGCATATCTTGTGGTTGGGTGACAATTGCCTAATGTAATGGGGGTGGGGGTTGTTATTATTCATCATCCATCAGGTTGGCCTAGGGTTTTTCTCAAGGTAGCTGGTCAGAGTTGTAAGAGAACAAAGCTTCTTGCAGCTTAAGCTCAGAACTGGAACAAGGTTGCATCCTATGGGCCAAAGTCACAAGATCCGTCCAAATTCAAGAAGATGGGAAGAAGGAAGAACTTTTATCTGATGGGAAGATATGTCAAGGCACATCTTTGTAACTGGCATAAGATAGATGATCCTAACTACATTTTTGCCAAATGAGTCAGTGACATTTAAGGACACCTAGTCCTTCACCATTTTATGCTTCAGTGCTCTTTACTCTGTTTACTAAATGGTTACCCACCCTTTGCTTGAGCACTATCTGCATTAGGAAATTCTACCTTTAATTTTTGCCCACTTCCTCTGAAACCAATAAACTTAATTAAATAAAGAAATTACCCTACCTCTTTGGAACTATCTTTTTATGTGAAATATTAAAAAGATCTTCAAACTCCATAATAAGATTTAACAATATGTATTTTATGAAATTTATGGTTTCTGAAATAGAGATCACCTCTCTTCATCTCTTTATCTCTTCACATCTATTTATTATAAAGGAATCATGTATTTTTGAGGATAGGTGCACTGTGAAAATATCTACCCAGATTTTATTAAAGAACCAGAACTCATAAAGTAATGAGCTACAAACAGTGTATTTTCTATATCATTCTTATAATGGTATCTGCTTTAGAACATTTCTTGCTGCATGGAAAGAGATACTTCCAGAGGGTCATCTGGCATTTCCAAAGGGCTTTGCAGAAAATCTGAGTTTTCCCTCTGGCAATTCTGTGAGGTCAGTGAGGGTTTTCATTCTTCTCAATTTATAGATAAAGGTTTAGATGCTGCTGGTATGCCCTACTTCACAGGGATGTGTCAGTGGTTGAACTTGCATAAAAGCTCATAGCCCAAGGCCCTGCCAGTTAGCTGACCTGTATTTGTATTGGTAGGTGAAGGCAGACTGAGTCTATGAGCTTGGATTCTGCCCTGAAGCTCTCACCCAGCTGAGAGTCAGAGCCTTAGACTATATATAAAATAAAAGGATTTCAGAGGTCCTCTTCCTAGGGTCAGATTCTGGCCTGGTTGTAAACAGCTTAGTGGATTGCAGCTAAGCATTTAAAAAAGTAAAATAAAATACATTAGAATAGAAAATATATTTCATCCATACAGTAAATCTTAATAAAAATATTTGTATTCTATATGTATAAATAAGTATTTATGCACATGCATGTATATGTATAGGTATATCTATATATAGGGTTGCTATTTAAAATTATTATTTCTTACTGTGGGTCATGTTCAAAAAAATTAATTGATCTAGTCTAGACTCCCTTATTTTAGAACTCAGGAAATGAGGCTCAGGGGTATGAAATACCTTGACCCAGGTCACCCTGAAGATTGATGGCCAAACTTACGATTCTTAATTCCCAAAGGAGGCAGCATAGCATAGTCATAAGAGTAGGGACTTTTGGTTCAAATGAAAGTTGGTTTATACCTTTGCCCCATTAAATACTGGTTGTATAATGATAGGAAAATTGCTTTATTTCATTGATGAGGACACTGAGTCTTGGAGAGGTTAATACTTATATCGTAAGGTAGGATGAGGGTTAAATTAGATAATATGCTATAGCTGATGCAATTAAGATCTTGCTTATTCAGTAAATAATTTTTTCAGATCAGTCCTTTTTCAGGTAAGGAATTGTTTTTTCTCTCATTCCCAAAGACTAGTATTATTCCACTCTTAAATATAATTTATATATGTATATATAATAATTCAACTTTGACATAATAAGTTTTAAAAAAAAGTACCTGAGTAATTCTAAACTTTCTATGCTTTCTAGTGATTATACAGAAATATTTAATTAATATAGTGAACAAAAATAAAAACCACATGCATATGAAAAGTTACTTTGCAAAATAAAAAATAATTTGGTAGTTACAATATATGAATGACCCCCAAAATAAATGTTGTAATATCTCTGTAATCACTGTGAGGTAAAGGAATCAAGGAGGGCTGCCTGAAGGAGTTTTGGCTCAGTGATATTTGGTGGATTGGTAGGATTTAGAAAGTGGTGGGAAGAAGACAGCATTATGAGAAAGAGAAGGGCACAAATAAAAAGCACATAGAAGTTCTAAAGGACAGATTCAGTTGTGAAAGCTACAGATAAAGTAGCAGAAGTGCCAGAAACCAATTCCAGCATGACAGCAGGGCTGAATCTGGGAATGGCTAAAGGCATTTCTCCAAACCTGAATAGGATACATTAAATTGATTCTTGGCTGCCAGACAGCTAAAAGGCATCTTAATCTACATGTTATTGCCTCCCACTGGCCAAACACCTGAACAGCCATAGGCTAATTCCCCCATTCTGTTAATGCTTGTGTATACCCTTTGAAGTGTATATCTCTGCCTCACCTCAGGACAAATTGTTGTAATAAAAAGCATGGGGTCCTGGGATGAGGAGACCTTAGATCTGAGACCTTAGACCTTAGAACTTAGATCTTAGCTCTTTCAGCTAGGCTCCTCTGACCCCCAATGCCGTTCAAAATTATGTTTCATCTCTGGACTCCTATTTAATCTACGCACAGCCTACTCCAGATTGCTGAACCCTTCTGAATGCTGGAACAAGAACCCTGGCATAGAAGTAAGGAATCCTGGGATTGAATCACGGAGGGCCTGGATTGTCAGGCTCAGGGTTGAGGGTGTCATTCTGCGGGAAATAGGGTGCCATAAGAGGTTTCACTCTGAGTAGTGATATGAGAATATTTTAAACATGGTAGGCTAAATAATCTCTAGTCATCATTGTAACCATATATTACTAAAAGAACAAGAGGAAAAAGAAGAAAAAGGATGATAATAATAATAATAATAAAAGATACTTGGCT
Source organism: Myotis myotis (assembly GCF_014108235.1). Taxonomy (NCBI): domain Eukaryota; kingdom Metazoa; phylum Chordata; class Mammalia; order Chiroptera; family Vespertilionidae; genus Myotis; species Myotis myotis. The sequence goes on from NW_023416335.1 coordinate 18,220,960, forward strand.
AGGCTGTTTATTATCACACCTCATGCATTTTGGGTAAAGTAGGTTTGGAGAAATTGCTCCCAAAGTATTAGGCAAGAGATGGATAAGACACTAAGAGCTCTAGGGATCAGTCAGGAAAAGAGGAGCAACCCAATCTTGACAGGGCCACAAAAACAGTTAGGGTGGAAGGATGACCAGCACCTGAGGCTCAGGGACATGAAGAGCCTTGACCTAGTTCACCTGAAAGATTGGTGGACAAAGTTAGGGTTAGAATTTAGGTCTCCTTGTTCCCACAGGTGACAACATGTCCTAATGGAAAGAGAAGGAACTTTCAGTTCAAATACTAAAGGGGGTTTTGTAGAAATTGCCCCATAAGAAATGACTGATGTCCTTTAGAAGCAAATGACTAGTTGGAGTTCAATATGGGCACACAGTGCCCGAGAGGACAGTATAGGAAATAGATGATTTGAGAGTCTCACACCTAACCCAAGGATAAAAATATCACTGCCTGAAAACACAAAGCAAATAATTACTGTAGTTTTCTCATTCTTGAGGATGCAGTCTTTCTGCTAACACCGTATTCCAGAATCATTCTTCCTCTTTTTGTGTCACCCCAACTTCCATCTCATCTGCTTAAGGCATTACTGTTGTGTTCACAGTTCTATATTTCTCAGTTGAATGTCTGAATAGCCTTGTAATAAAACAGCTAATAGAGAATTTAGAGATAATTAGTTCTCCTCCTCATTTTCCTCTTCCTCCTTCTGTTCCATTTTGGCTCATAATTGTAGTGCCTTCAACAGTTCCTCAAATGGCATATTTTCCAAATTCTTCCTCATATGGCTATCTTTATCTTTTTATGTTCTTGTCTTTATCTTGTGCTCATTGTTCTCCTCATATTAGGACAATTAAAACTGAGCACGATGCTCCATCTGTGACTTAAGTGTGTCACAGAGGAATGATTATGTGATTTGTGTGGGACATAGAATTTCTACTAGTGCAATTACATATATTAAGTTTGTGATATCAAAATATATCATAACCAAGTTATATACCTTTCCAATTTGCTTGGCTTCAGCTGCTTCCTGGTCCCTCTGCCGCTTGCTCTATTGAGTCTTGATGTAATCAAGTCATCTTATGACATTACTAGATATCTCTACCTCCCCCAGGTAAGGCTGGTCTCCAGCACTGCCTCCACTGTTTCCACTAGGGCAGAAGGCTTAGCCCCTCCAGTACTTAAGAGTGGACCCAACTGGGGCAACAGAGGCTCTCACTCGACTCTTCAGGACTTAAATGAAGTGCCATGGGGCATAAGCTATGACTTCTCCAGTAGCTACTCACAGGGCCAAGTGACACAGATAGATACATGAAATCATTAACATCTCATGGACAAAGTTTGGCCAATAATAGAGGTAGAAAGGAATCAGTAATCCCCCCCCCCCACCCCGCCTTTCTTTTAATGTATTGTTTTCAAATGGATTCAGCCCAAACTGCATAGAGACATTCTGTGTGAAGGAACAATGAGCAAAGCTTTCTTGTGAAGTTATGGGCTGCATGATATGTACAACTTCCTTTTCGCTTTCCCTCCTTTCCTGCTCCACATTCCATTTTCTTCAGTCTTGCTGGTCTAGTATTGCCTTAAAGCAGTAGCATATCATTTTTGTCTTGAGCTCTGTCTTCAGGGAACTTGTTCTAAGCCACAGACTGATTCTGTAGTCATTTATTCTATAAACATTTACTATTGCTTTCCATGTATTCCATAAAATGTGCTGAAAGTTGTGGCACTAACTTGGAAAGTTGTTCAGTCTAGAAGAGGGAATAAATTACTTATGGGGTACTTATAAATATTTGTTAAATCAACAACTTTTCTAACTGATATTGGTACAGTTGATGTTTAATAGAGATTAATGTGAAATTGGGCACTAGGATTTAAATAACACTTTATCATAATGGGGATTTTTGTGTCATTTAACGTATTTCGAAACATTGGGTTTGTGATCATATGTAAAGTTCTTTTTAATGAATATCTAATAATGATCTATTCACCTAAATTTGAATATGTTGTTATTTTCTTCTTTCCTTCATCCTCTTTTCTGTTTCTCTTCTTTCTCCCCTTTTCTTCATCCAGATCCTCTTCCATTTCCTCTCTGTCTCCAACTCCATTCCCCCTCTTTCGCTGCCTTTTTCTCTTTGCTTATACATTTAATTCTGAGATGAGTCTCTTGGCAGGCAAATCTTGGCTTGAATTTTCAGATCTTTAGGAAAGAGTTTTAGAAGTGAAAAAACTCCAAGGATAAGAGTGAAGTGCCTCAAGAGTACTGATAGGGCTTGTTAAACTTCTTTATAATAAATTCATCCTTAAAATTTAACATAAAAATTATTTTGTTATTTGATATTTTAATAGGTGAATATAGTATGTTGTTGTTTTCACTATTTTTTTGGTGTTTCTAAACATATTTCTTTAAAAATTTTAGTAACCTTTTTCTTTTGTGAATTGTACATTCATATCTGTTGGAGTTTTAGTATTTTTTATTTACATGTGAGAAAACTTTATGTAGTAAGAATATCATCTGTTTTCCCGTAGTGCTTCTCATAAATATTTTTCTTAGCTTAATGTTTGTTTTTTAATTCATGATTTTACTTTATAAACATGTTAGACTTGTATGAATCCTGTTTTTCAATACTTTATTTATTAGTTTGACTTTCAACTTTGTCTCATCTACAAATTAGACAAAATATTCCTTTTTCAAAACTATTGATTTTTTTTTAAAGAGTACAAAACAAAAAAACATCAAACCCAATAAGGCAAAGGTCAGCATCTTGGCAGTTCAGGAACCCACCTCCAGGCTGACATTTATCTGCTAATAAATTTAACTTTGCAATTTATCATTCAGAAATGACTTTATTTCTTTTACACAAAAGCATTTCAAGAGACTTCATGCCTCGATCTCAGCAGTTGGACCATATCCATACACAGCATTCCTACCATCATTTTCTAATAGACCCATTACAACCATGCAAAAGACATAGACAGGTTGTGTTTATAACAAAAGTGTGACAATTCCTGAACAGCATAGGCACACTCATTCTCACACTTTACTTGTTCATTAATACATGACACATTATTTATGGGGAAGTAAAGGAACATTTCTAGGTTCCATATTCTCCATAAAGAGAATTGGGATAAAGCTTATGTGAATAATCATACAACATAGAAGAGCTGCCACAGTTCACGTTCAACAATGTTTCTGTCTTCATCTAAACCCCAGGAAGCTCGGCAGGAAATCAACTTAGATTAGGTTATGAGGCATTATTCTACCTTGGGGTGTAAATCCTTCTCAATCTTGTTTTTTCCCCCTTAACTTTTACTGTTTTTAAACAACCTTGGTAGAGAAGATAGAAGTCAATTAGGAGTAGTTCTGTCGTCTTTTACCATCCTTACAGCATACGATAGTGCTGAATGTCCTGGTAATTTCTATGGTTCTTGTTACGATTTCTTCTTCATTCTTGTCCTCTCTTTAGATCAACAAGGATAGTCAACCAGCATAAAATCAGTTTTTACATGTGGGGGCAAATGTGGGCCAGAGCTGCCTGAGGTTTATGGAGATATCATCATCTGTGCTGAGTACACGCACAGAACCCTATTGCTGTACGTCACACTTGATCATGCCAAGGCCTCTTTTGGTCCATGCTATCAATCACCTAGCACTTTTTGCAGCAGATCAACATTCCCTTTCTGCTGGGGAGATCTGGGTACTCCACACCCATATTCATTTATACAACATAAATCTGGTATGTCGGATGTCTAGCAACACATTAGTTTCATCTTATATTTCAGTTTCTTCAGAAAGGGAAAGGGACTACCAAAGCTATAAGATTATGCTTCCATCTAGGGACCCTGTTGTTCCTTCTCAGAGAAGGTCTCTGGAAATATACGTTCACCGTGCCTGGTGCACCATTTCTCTGAATGTCACCATGAGTCTGACTAAAGAAGACAAAACAATCTGGTTTGGACAAGAATGTCTCCTGAGCTATTTAACTTTTGGTCCAATAAATGTTTGTGGAGCCCAGCACAGAGATGGATAGCACATACATCTTAGCTTTAACCTGCAAGCTGTTGAGGGCAAAGAGCACAAGAAATTCAATTCCAAGCTTTAGTTGTTCCTAATCAGACTTGACATGTGTACCTGGACAATGAGATTTGTGACCTCAGCAGAATAAATGTAAACCTAATCCCAATTAGCATGTATAAACATGCTCCAAGCACTGGGCTCAACTTCAGACCCTCCAAACACAAGGAAGGATAGAGTGCAGGCTTTAGAGCCAAGTAGATCTGGGTTTGAGTTTCATCTCTCTTTTCTCCTAGTTGTTGCCTCTGGACATGCTACTTCTCCTTGCTAAACTTCAATTTCTTTACTTTAAAAATGAGAATAGCCCTGGCCAGTGTGGCTCAGTTGGTTGAGCATCATCCCATGTACCCAAATGTTGCTTGTTCACTTCCTGATCAGGGCACATGTCCAGGTTGTGGGCTTGTTCTCCAGTAGGAGTCGTGTAGGTGGTAGCTGATGGGTAGTTTACTCTCACATCGATGTTTCTCTCTCTCCCTTCCTCTCTCTCTAGAAATAAATTTTAAAAATGAGGATAAAAATAGTACCTGTCTCACAACATTGTTGTGTGTATTAAATGAAAGCATGGTATGCAATATGCTTAGCATAGGGCCTGGTGTATAGTTTTTAATAATGAAATAATAATAATATAATAATAATTTTATGACTAATAATGAATGTAATGTAATAATATATTTTATCTATACACCTGGCCTTTCATAATAAGAATGTTAATAAGGAACATTTTTATCATTGTCATCATCATCAAGGGCCAAGAAGAGACATAATGCGTCAGTGCACACTTGAGTTTTTTTCAAGGACCTAAAAGCAAATCACAGACATGAAGTTTTTCTGACTCTTATGGTGATATATTTTTTTCTTTTGTCTTTTCTCAGGACAAAGGCATATAGTCCATGTCATATCTTGTTTGTACGATAACATGAAATTTATTCTTTTTTTCACCCATATATGCCCCTAAACTAGATTATAAGCTGCTATAGGCCAGAGAGTGACTATATTATGCATGAAATAGGAATGAAAAGACAAAAACTAGTTTGAGCCCATGCTCAGAAATCAGAGTGGGTAGTATTATTGACATTTTGAAAAGGAGCTCCTGTGGGAGGAAACACTGTGAAGAATGACTCAAATTCTTTTCAGACTTAGAAATAAAATCAGTTTTCAATTTAAAACTTACGTTTCTCACTTCTCTACTTCAACATTAAAAAATTTCAAAACAAACAAGCAAGCAAGCAAACAAGCAGAAAAAAAAGGACATTTCTTTGGAAGAGAAGTAAATAGTAAATCACTTATTCTAATGAGAAGAAGGAGCTATGGATTTCTCCCAAAGGTAGGAACCTGTGTGCATTAGGAGTTAAACACAGATTACAAATCTTCCAGTTCAGTTAGAATTCAATGTAAAATCGATAGCCACTTGTGAATAATCAGTAATGAAATAGTAATTAGTGATAGAAGTAAGAGAGTAATGAAAATGTAATTACTGATAACATGATTTCTTAAATATTTTTCATGCTAAACACTATGCAAAACACTTCCATTCTTTGTCACATTAAAGCTCTGTAAGAAAGCTATGATATGGGTAATTATTATCTTATTATCCTTGTTTTACTTAACGAGGATCTGAATCTGTAAAAACAGATTCAGAGATTAAGTAAATACCCCAGGTTATTTTAATTCTTAGAAAAATATTTATGGAGTACCAGTACTGTCCTAGGAATTGGATACATAGCAGTGAATATAGCAGTTAGAAATCTCTGCCCCATGGAGCTCACATTCTAGTGGGAGAGGCAAACAATAAGCAAAATAAATTAAAAAAATTAGTATGATAGTAATAAATGTGAAAGACAAAAATAATGTAGAGGGAGATAGTAATTTAAGATGGGTGGTTAGGAATGGCCCAGCTAAGAAGATGACATTTGAATAGAGACCTAAAGAAATTGAGGGAACCAACCGCACAAACATCTGGAGAAAGATCATTTCAGAAAGTGGATAAAGCAAATGCAAAGTCCCTAATTTGGGAGTATGTCAGAAGTGTTTTGGGAATACGTAGGGGCCAGTGTGATGGGAATGAACTCAGGAAGTCAGATGATTGAGGGCAGATCATGCAGTAAGACAGGAAGACTTTTGTGAGTTTTGAGTAGACAAATGAAATGATCTTCCTTACTTTTTAAAAATATATTTTCAAAGTTTTGGAATAATTTTTTTCTTTTAAAAATATATATATTTTGATTTCAGAGAGGAAGGGAGAGGGAGAGAGAGAGAGAGAGAAACAGCAATGATGAGAGAGAATCATTGATTGGCTGCCTCCTGCATGCCAACACTGGAGATCCAGCCAGCAACCTGGGCATGTGCCTTGACTGGGAATTGAACCATGACCTCCTGGTTCATAGGTAGACACTCAACCACTGAGCCATGCCAACTGGGCTGGAATAATTTTTAATTTAGAGAAAAGCTGTACAGATAGTACACAGTGTTCCCATATATCATTCACCTACTTTTCTCTAATGTTAACATCTTACATAACAATAATACCTCTGTCAAGACTAAGACACTAACATTGGTGCATTACTATTTCCTATACCACAGGCTTTAATCAGATTTAATCAATTTCCCACTAATGTTATTTTTTTCTGTTGCATTTAGTCTTCATGTCCCCTTCACCTTCCCCAATCTATGACAGTTTCTCAGTCTTGTTTTGTCTCTCCTGACTGTGAGAGTTTTGAAGAGTACTTGTCATGTATTTTGTAGAATGACTCTTAATTTGGAATTATTCAATGTCCTCTCATAATTTTTCCAGGCTCATTATTTTGGGAAATAGGTGAAGGACCTTTTCTCATCACAACATATCTGTGAGTAGGTGACATCCATATGACTTACTACTGGTGATAAGAGCCTTGATCACTGGGTTAAGATGGTGTCTGCTTGGTTTCTTCACTGTAAAGTTATGACTTGTCCCTTTCCCTACTTTATTCTTTGGAAGTGAGTCACTAAGTCTAGTCCACACTCAAAGAGGGGGAGGGGGAATTGATTTACAGCTCCATGAAGTCCTTTTAAACCAGTTTTTCTGGCTGTGGTGCTGAAAAAAGCTTGGGAGGGAGATCAATTAGAAAACTATTGTAAAAATCTAGGAAGAGGTGCTGGAGGCTTGGACTAGGGTATCTGCAGTGGAGGTAGTAGGACATAGTTGGGTTCCGGATATATTTTGAATACACAGCCTAATAATAATATTGACTGACAGATTGGCCATGGCCTGTAAAGACAGGAATCAAGGATGACTTCATTCACATGGTGATATGGAGATACAAGTTTCTGAGATGAGAAATAGTGTAAGGTGAGAAGGTCACATTGCTGGCAAGTGTGGGGGTAGTGAAGGTCTAAACCTGGTTCTTCCTGACTCCAAAGCCCAAACTCAGCTCACCTTCTTTATCTGGGACATATCTGCTGGTAGAAATTACAATACAACTTTAAGGTACTCCTACTGTGAGTTTACTCCACACCCCTTTGCAGATGGCCCTTTTCCCAAGGGTCCAGCAGAGGTGTGTTTTCTCTCACTCAGCAGTCACATGGCAGCCTGCTAGTAGCAATACTCAGAATGGAAAACACTCAGGAATGGTCAGCTCTTATTGTGGTCACCATGGACTTGTACTGGATTCCTTATTATCTCACTGAAAAGGTTGGCTTCCTTCTACTAATTAAACACAACTTTTTTATTACCATTGACACAATTATCCAATAGCACATACCCTAAAGTAGTTCAAATCGGTCAAGGTTAAGGGATATTCTATGATATTCAGCACTAAAAAGTGATGATGTTTTAGAGATGTTTGACCATTTTGGAAGAGCTGATTGAATGGGCTGAAAGGAAAACAATGCAGATACAGATGTTAATTCATACATCTCACACACCCTTCTCCTTTTATGCCTCTTTTGCAATTTCAGTAGAAGCTCATTAGGGGCATATACAACCAGAACTGATGGGAGCTCCTCCAGGCCTGGCTATAGAAACATATAGTTGAGGTATTGTTTTTAGCTAATCATGGATGTGTGCTGGTGGCTATTTACCTGGTAAAATATGTTGTCATTATATTTAGAATAACATCAAAACTCCACATTATGTTAAACAAAGTCCTATCGGTTCTAGCCTCTGCCTACCTCTCCATTCTTACGGCTCACAGGGTTCCAGCCAGAGAAGCTTACTTTCTGCCCCAACACTCGTAATTTTTCTGACCTCAATCCACATGTCCTTTGTACTTCCTGGACTGTTTGCCTAAAAAGTCCTCTCCCCCTGGCCTTTGCATGACTCATTGATTTATATTTTTTATATCTCAGTTAAAAACTTACCTTTCCAGAGGGGCCTCTTTCATTACCAGGTCTAAAATTGGAACGCTCTGTTACTCCCTCTTACAACAAACACTTCTCTTTTCTGGCACTTCGAGTAATCTGAAATTGTTATTGCTTGCTTCCTTGATTATTTGCTGACTCCCTCTGCTAGAACACAGCCTCTTTCATGGCAAGGATGCTATTTGCTTTTTTTCACTTTATCCTCAGCAACTGGACTCATGCCTCCATAGTGGGTGATCAACAAATGTTTTTTAAGTGAATGAGTTAAGTGTCCTGAGGATTCTCTGAAACAGATTGTACACCATTCATTTCACCACCATAAATTGAAACATGTGGGAAAATGGGTCCTAGGGTAAATAAATGACAGGAAGACCTTTTGATGTGAGGATTCAAAATACATGTTTTGAAACAAAATACATGCTGCAAGAATGAGCAGCAGCAGAACATGGGTGAGGGGCAGCCAGTAGAATAAGGTCAGAAGCAGGCCTTTGAGAAGAGTTGATAAGTGTCTACCAACAGGCAGCAACCAAGTGGCGGGACACCTCCATTCCTGAGAGATTCATTTCCAAGGACTGGCTCTCTGCCACACACCAGGCACCCAAAGAATCTCAAGTTGTTTTACTATGCAATTCCCCGTGGGATTGTCAAGAAATAGAGAAGCAGGGACAGGAGGGCATTTTGGAAGCCAGTTACTAGTATCTTTAAAAGTTCATTGTTCATTTCCATTCCAGTCTTCTGGGAGCAATGGAAGAAATTCTCTAATGGGTACTTGATTTTTAAAGATGGAAACTAAATAAGAAACTGGGCTTCTCAAGTGGTTTCAGAAGAATCTGATGCATAACACGGTGGGGAAAGTATATAAAAAGACTTGAGTCTTCTGGGAAAATATTTTCCTCTTATAAAGTAAGAAAATGAAATCAATGCAATTTTGTCCACCTAGACTATGGGAGTTGGTTACAGGCGCCGGACAGTGTCCTTTTCTTGGGTCCTGAGCCTTTGAATCCTCATGGAATTCGATAAAGGTGGGCCATGGTCTTGGTATTCAGGTGGAATTCTTGGATACAGTATCTGGATCCAAAATCAATTTAACCTTGGCAGGCAGCAAAGCTATTCCCAATTCAGAGGCAGGAGTGGACGTTGAAGGGGTTCTCTGTGAGCCAGGCTGTATCTCCAACAGAAATGAGCAGGGAGCCCCTGGGCCCAATTCAACTTTTCTAAAAAGCTAAGATGTTATGAGATTTGAAGATAAATAAGCCAAAATATGGGATGATCTTAGCAAGAAAACTCATCTCAGGGAGCAGAAGCGAATAAAAGGAAACCCGACACTATCTCCATAAAGCACAGACCATCTCAGGTTTATTTTACTTCCATTGCTTTTTTTCTGCCCTCATTTTTTCTTTTTCTTTTTTAAAAAGATCTGTTTGACATTCAATCTCTCATTGAGGAAGGACCCTTTTATAAAATTTTAAATGTTGTAGTGTGCTGCCTCTTGCCTCTTACCCCATTGCAGTGCTGGCATAGGGCGAAGAGAAACAGAGGATTCCCGCTCTTCCTTTCCACTTTCCTTGGCACACAATGTGCCCTTGCTTTCCTACATTCTTTCAAACCCCAAAGAAATGTTTAATGCATCTCACACTAAGGTGTTAATGACTGCCAAAAACATAATTACTCTTACAGAGCAAGGTGGTAAGAATGGAGAGTGGGGAGGGTCTTTTGGGAAAGGTGTATTGAGCAGGGTAACTGTTTTAATTACCCTTAAGACAGTTGGGGCAGTAGAATCCAGGATGATGGAGTCAGGAGATAGAGCAAAACAATGTAACACTTTGTTGTAGTCTTTACTGTCCTGTCTAGAGCGTTCTGCCTCCTGAACATACCCCCACTGCTTGCTCTCTTTGTACTGTTTTCTTCAAGGATGTGCAGGACTTGTCCTGAAATGTTGCAAGGGCTGACAAGCCAGCAGGGAGCAGCTGACCTGACCTTGAGAAATTCTGCCTCCCCCTTCTGGGGGCCAATACAACTCCTCCAGCTCTGCTGTAGACAGTGAGTGGGTTAGCTGCAGATTGCTGCAGACTGGGTCAAGGGTTGGAACATGAAGGGAAAAATAAATCTAATCTTCAGCCATAGTTGTTCTTTCCTTAATCTACCACATCTACCAGGAAAATCAGATCTGGCAGCTCAAGTGCCCGAGACTGGTACTGCGTGTACTTTCTGCCTTTTCACAAATTAGACTCTCAGAGATGCAAAAAGAGAAATAAAAGGAGGAGAAAAAAAATGGGAGAGGAAAAAGTCAAGGAAGAGTGGCCTGGAACAAGGGACCAGATAAAATCTGTTTCTATCCCTTGCACCCATCCCTCTCCCGCCAGGTGTCTGACAAAAAAAAATGCATTGTTTTGATACATTAACAATATGGTATTAACAGCTGAACAGGCTGGGAGTCTCCTTCAGAGGAAACCTGATTTGTTGCAGCCTGCCTCCTTGTTGCTGGAAGGAGGAAAATAAGGCAGTGAGAGAGGTGGGTGTGCTTGCATTCTCAGATCCCCTTCTCCCAATGGGGTGAGAAGGGATTAGAGTTTGTTAACAGGTTTTTAAAATAAAGAGTACTTGCACGGAATATTTTTAATTCACAATTTGCTGCCTCATTATGATTAGAAGAGAGGGGCCGCGGTATGGTACGTTAATTCCTATACCATGCAAGCTCCATAACTCGGCTGCCCCTCTCGGGCAAGGGTGGGACAAGTAACCAGCAGGAGTGAGAGGAACCAAGGCCTGAGGCTGCTCGCTTGGCCCTGTGTCTGGCCTGAGTTTAACCGGTCATCCTCGCCCCACCCCCCAAGAGTTGGCACCATTCTTACCATCTTACCAGAGGGAGACCTCTACTAACCTGGCTTGGCTTTTTGGTGAGGTGACCCATCACCCCCACACTTGGAAGGTGATTCTATTAGTCAGACTTCTCCAGAGAAACAGAACCAGAAGGATATACACTCATACACACACACACACACACACACACACACACACACACACAAATAGGTACACACACATGTATTCAGACACAGACATACATGTGTATATACATATATAATTTTATATATAAATAATAAAATAGTATATATAATACATATGTACATACTTTATATATAATACATATAAATGGAGATTTATTATGAGGAATTGGCTTATGCATTTGTGGGGGCTGAGAAGTCCTATGTTCTGCCCTCTGCAACCTGGAGACCCAGGAGAGCCAGTGCTGTAATTTCGGTCCAAGCTCAAAGGCCTGAGAACCAGGGCAACAATGGTGTCAATATCAGTTCAAGGGCAGAAGAAGATGGATGCCCTAGTTTGAGCATCCAGGTAGGAAGAAAAAGGTGTGAATTCTTTCTTCTTATGCTTTTTTTCCCCTCAGACCAACAATAGGGTTGGCTGATGCTTGCCCACTTTGAGGAAGGTGACTTGCTTTACTGAGTCCACCAATTCAAATGCTAATCCTGCCCAGAAATTATGTTTTATCTGGCAGCTGTGACACAGTCAAGTTGACACATGAAATGAACCAACACAGTGACTGAGATGCTGTGGCAGGTACGCAGGCCAGCATTTCATCACCCAATTTCTCCTCTGAGGACAGAGACCCTGAGGCTGGGCTCTGACCAGGGTGAGATGAACGAAGCACTCACAAGGGGCTGCCAAAAAATTCAGTCATCAAGACAAATAATATCTTAATGCTATAGTTTAAAAATAAAAAATTAATATAAAAGAAAATCCATGGTGAACCAAGTATCAAAATTTTCAACCAAGATAGGCTCAGTGTTAATGCTTTATCTTTTGCCTTCAGTTTCAGTATAACTAGCTCTTCACTGACCCTGACAATACCGTTCTGTGGGTGGAGACCTTTCTCTCCCCATGTCTCTTTCTTTTAGAGGAAGAAGAAGACAGCATAATGCAGCAGCTGTGTCAAGACTGGAGGAGACAGCTCATGGTTCAAAAGATCAGTAGTGTGAACTAAGCCTGTTGCTGAGACAACCTTGTAATTAACTGAGCATTCCATACTCTACCTCACACCTGCACAGTGCCCGAATATGTGTTAAAGCAACTAGCCAGTCAGGAATGTCCTGATTCTATTAAGGCAAAAAAGTAAGGTCATTGTAGAGGAGCTTTCTCAGCTGTCCTAGGTGGCAGGGCCATCTCTTTTTGGTAGGACTTGTGGGTGGCCATGAACAAGACCCCCTGTGTCCTGCAGGTCTTCATTATTCAGGTGATCCTCTGGGACCAGAGTTTGGCTGTCTGAGGAAGACACTTCCTTGGGTCTGGTGGATACTTTCTTCTTATTACACCTTAGGTAGGGCTCTTCTCCTTAATACCTAATTGCACTTCTATCAGCCACACTTTCTTATGGTACAGGATCTAAAAGCATCTCAAGTTGAAGTATAAATGATTAATAATCTATAAGCATTCTTGGATAACAGCATTAGCCTAAGGCTTTGATCTTTGCTAAGAGTAATAGTGAAACCACAGGTATCAGGTAAAGCATAAAGAAGGCAAAATAGTTATTCTTTTTGCTGGTATGAAAACTACCCAGGCTATTCTGATTATATATATATTAGGGCCCTGGTGCATGGATTCATGCACTGGTGGGGTCCCTCAGCCTGGATTGCACCCTCTCGCAATCCGGGACCCCTCAGGGGATGCTGGATAGCCAGTTTGGGCCTGATCCCCACAGGCCCAATCCAGACAGGAGGGAGCCCAATCCTGTGCATTGAGCATCTGTTCCTGGTGGTCAGTGCACATTATAGTGACTGGTTGACCTGTCGTTTGGTTGACTGGTCTCTTAGGCTTTTATATGTATACTAGAGGTCCTATGCATGAAGATTCATGCAAGAATAGGACTTCCTTCCACTAGCTGCTGGCACCGGCTTCCCTCCAGCACTCAGGACCCGGGCCTTCGCTCTGGCTGCCGCCTTTGCTCCACTGGAGCTGCCTTCTGCCTTCACTCTGGCCCACCCTCCTGTAGCTCTCTTCACCCCCGGCACCTCCCCTCATAGCATGTGTCCCACCCAGCCCCGGCGGCTCTGCGCCTGCACGTGCACACTGCCCAAAGGCCCGGAGTGGCCGGGGCAGGGTGGAATGCCTGCGTTGTCACCATGGAGAAGATGCAGGCATCCCGGCCTGGCCGCTGCCATCTTTGTCACATCAATTTGCATATTCCCTCCTTATTGGCTGTGGGTGCCGCCATCTTTGTTGTGGAGTGATGGTTAATTTGCATATTCCATCTTTATTAGATAGGATAGATATTTTTAAAGACATGTTGCAGTCATCTGGGAATTTGTTGTTCTCCTTACTGCTTTAAATCAGGAAATAATTTGGCATGGATTGTATACTAGTTTTTCCTCAAATAATGTTGATGGCAATAAGGGAGTGGAAAATGCTTTGCAAATTATGAATTATTTCACACATTCATCTCAGCCCTTGAAATAACACTATGAGGTAGGAAACACCATTCCTGTTCTATGTAAGAGAAAACCGAGGTTCAGAAAGAATAAGTTATTTGCTCAAGGTCATAGAGTTAATATCCAAGTGGCAGAATTGTGACTCCAACCAAGGTTGGCCAACTACACACTCCTAGTTCTTTTAAAAACTCCCACTTCTTCAAAATCACTCTGATTTATTCTGAGTTCACTTATCCCCTCAATGCCCCAGCTCAATCCAGAAAGCTATTAGAAATGACTTCTTCTCTAAATTGTGTCCCATTGAGACAGGAATGGTTAAAGAACACCCTGCCTCAAATGGGATTTGCTCATGGGAGCTGTCAGATTTGCTTACCATATTGAAACTATTTGCATGGCAGTTTTAGAGAGTGGGGTTTTTGTAGGGAAGATGGCATGTCAGAATCAGGAGGAAGAGTTTGATGAGCATCTGCCTTTGAGGTACTTTTCAGGTTTCAAGTCTGGTAAGGCTAACCCTTGGGACCCTAATAAATTCCCACAAAGCTGGAACCATACTACATTCTTGCCTGGACAGCAGCTAATGCATTGTGTATGCTCAGTAAAAGACAGGGCTAAAAGAAAATGTCATATAGACTCTGGTAAGTGTATAAATAGCTCTCCTATTTTGGAAGACACGACTTGCCCTGCAGCATTTATCTAACTGTTTGCATTAACAAGCTGAGGCAGAAATTAGTGTGTCCAACTTAGAGTTGACCAAATAGACTTGGAGACATTATTTTCTAAGTTTGGTTTTCTTGTAATCTAAAGGAAACACATCACTTCTACTATCTCCCCTTTGAAGAGATTATATGTTAAACCCAGAATCAGGCAGCAAATCAAGAATTCTTCATCTTCACCAGGTTCTGATATTTGCCAGAGTAGTAAAACTGGGACCAAATTACAAGTGTCTAGAAAGCAAAACCAGGAGAATTTAAGGGGAAAAGAAAGAGAGGGGAAGATTGTTTAGGAATATACTAGCTGCTGGTGCTGGTGTGTGTGTGTGTGTGTGTGTGTGTGTGTGTGTGTGTGTGTGTGTGTGTAGGTGGGGAGAGGAGGGAAATAACCTGACTCTTGCTTCATTGATGATATCTGTTCCCAAATGAAAGAAAAACAAGTGGTCACACAGCACCATAAACAAGTACACCTTCCTTTGAGGCATAAACTTGGAGAAAGGAGGAAAATGAAGGTCAGGGAAAACAGACAAACACCAAGACAATGAAAGTTTGCATACTCCTGCTTTACAGTAGGTGGAGACACTGTACCTTTAACATGCTTAATGAATAATTTCTTCATTATTTCATTATCATATGCTTTTATCCCTCATATTCTTTTGGTAGTTATAGACTTGCCATCATTCTCAGCACGTATACAGGGTTAGTTATTGAATGACTTATTTTTTTAATATTTCAAAAGAAACCCGATTTTAAAAAGCAGAGGAATGTTCTAAGAGCTACATCTTGAAATAATTAATGATAACAGCAAACTACTTCTACCACATTTTTCCATATTTATTAGTTGTGTTGAGTTATTCTACTTAAATTCTAATGACACATGAGAAGCTTGAAAGGTTTTCTCTTTTCTTTATTTAAAGAAATGAAGAAATCCTTCTGTCTTTATTAACTAAAAGAAAAAAAATGTCCACTCCTAATTGATGACTTGAACCACTATATTCTGAGTGTGTGGAATGGGTGCATGTTGGCACACACACACACACACACACACACACACACACACACACACACCCATTAAGAGCAATCACCTTGGCCTAATTCTAGAACATAATTTCCTCCTATTTCTACATCTTTGGCATGTGGACCTTCCATTTCTCACTCTTTCCTATCCTTTCCTGTCTTTCAGATGTGTCTAGACTGTTAGAATTGATTGTATACATTTTCTTCTGGGAAAACATGAGTGCTGTGACTGAGCTTTAAAATCATCTCCATCTGCCTTCCAGTTGTCTGGATGAAATAGCCTTGCCAGGTTACCGTAGTTGGGTGATATTTTAATCCCCATCACCTTGAGGGATTTTTTCTTTAAGACTTGGGGAAGCCTGGATAGTAATAAAAATAAGTAAGTTGACATTAACACTCAACACACACTCTTTGTTAAACACTTGGTTACAATATTTGTCATAGCTTTTGACTTTTGTCTTAAAAAGTTCAATCCATCTCTTAAAAATATTGAAATGTTAGCTCTGTTTGCCCAAGGAATGACTATCTCTATTAGTATTAATAGTAGGATGAAAGGAATCTCTTACATTTACTAATGATCTTTCACTGTTTCCCATTTTTGGATCTTCATTATTGTTTATTTTTTCATTTAGTAAGAAAAATGTTGCTTATGTAAGATATAGTTTAACTGTGAAGAATTTTCCTGGAAATATGATTTCTATGAAAAATCTCTTCCATTTAATAAACTTTACCAGATTTTAGCCTCAGAATAGGAGCTGCATGGATCTCTCTCTCTCTCTCTCTCTCTCTCTCTCTCTCTCTCTCTCTCTCCCTCTCCTACCTCCTTATCAAATTACTAGAGGCCTGGTGCACAAAAATTTGTGCACTCAGGGAGGTCCCTCAGCCGGGCCTATGCCCTCTTGCAGTCTGGGACCCCTCAGAGGATGTCCACCTGCTGGCTTAGGCCCTCTCCCTGGGGGATCAGGCCCAAGCTGGCAGTCAGATATCCCTCTGGCAGCCTAGCAGCCCTTGGGGGATGTTCACTGCCAGTGGGTAGCAGGCCTAAGCTGCAGTGGGACATCCTTAGAGCTGCTGAGGAGACGGGAGAGACTCCCACCACCACTGCTGTACTGGCAGCCTTCAGCCTGGCTTGTGGCTGAGCAGAGCTTCCCCATGTGGGAGTGCACTGACCACCAGAGGGCAGCTCCTGCATTGAGCGTCTGCCCCCTGGTGGTCAGTGTGTGTCATAGTGACCAGTCATTCCCAGTCTTTCTGCTTTTAGGGTCAGTTTGCATATTACCCTTTTATTTTATAGGATAGAGGCCTGGTGCAAGGGTGGGGGCCGGCTGCTTTGCCCTGAAGGGTGTCCCAGATCAGGGTGGGGGTCCCGCTTGGGTGCTTGGCCAGCCTGGGTGAGGGGGTGTTTTCAGGCTGGTCACACCCCCTTCAGGGTAGGGGTCCCGCTTGGGTGCCTGTCCAGCCTGGGTGAGGGGCTGATGGCTGTTTGCAGCTGGTCACACCCTCTTCAGGGTGGGGGTCCCCACTGGGGTGCCTGGCCATTCTGGGTGAGGGGCTGATGGCTGTTTTCAGGCTGGTCAAGCCCCCCAGTGACGGAAGCTCCCAGCTTCTCCCCTCTTTCTTTTCTTTTTTTATTCTGGGATTTATTTACCTTCTATAATTGAAACTTTGTTGCCTTGAGAGGAGGCAGCAGCCAGCCGGGAAGCTTGGCTTCCTCCATCATTGGGGCAACCAAGCCTCCTGCTTGCTCCAGCTCTGTGGCTGCCGGCCGCCATCTTGGTTGGGTTAATTTGCATATAGTAGCTCTGATTGGCTGGTGGGCGTGGCTTAAGGCATAGCAAAGGTACGGTAAATTTGCATGTTTGTCTTTTATTAGTGTAGATTTGTCTGATCCATTTCTTACTTTACTTTTTCCTTGAATAACCCACCTGCCAGAGTGAACTATGGAGTCTTTTCTAGACAAAATATAAAAACATCAGTCATGAGGATCTCATGGCTCTCTTTCACCAGTCTGATCAGCAGGACTGTCAGCTCATTCTCCTTCTTTTCTAGCTTCCCATGAGGACCAAAGGCTGACAGAATGTCAGCAGAAGGAATTTAGTGTGGACCATTGTGATGTATTCCTCCTCTGTACTCTTGCTACTATTGATAACATCACTGTCACAGTTTCTAGGCAGCGCTGCAGTTGTTAAAGCATCTACTATTACCTTGAGTAAGACAGCAGGCATCTAGACTGAACTATGGGAACAATGCAGTTAACATCTGAGTAGTGTCAATTTCTTCAACTTTCAGAGTTACTGATAAGGCTATTTGGGATTGCTAAGTTTGAAAGATTTAAAGTAATAGCTTTAAATATAGTTTCTTTAAGATTTAAGTAAAAATATGGCATAATAACTCATAAGAGAGCTTTTAAAGTAAATATCATCAGTGGTGAGCTGGAGCTGGTCCATATCTGACAATGAGCTGACTATTACATTTTTAGAAATTTTGCAAGCAGGCTGTAAAATAAAGACATTATTAAAATTAAATTATAGAAACTTAACTTGAAATAAATTATATTAAAAACAATGGTAATGAAAATTCACACTCATTACTTTCTAATTATTTTTACCACATTTTATGATTATCTATGCTTTCCATGTTGTTAGTTATGGTGGGAATGCTATATAACTTTGTTCTATGGCTCATCTCTTCTCAACACTGCATTCAATAAAGTCACATTGGTAACTTGAAATTGGCTGTTTTAGGTCTATTTACACCACAGAAATTGGCAAATGTTAACAAATTAGGGCTTTTGCTTCAAAGAGTTAATTGTTCAATATTTATCAGCACACTGCTGGGTACAGTTATTCCTATTGTTATAGACAAGAAAATAGAGGTTCAGACGGTGAGTTAATCATTTTTTAAAATTTTTTTTATTGTTGAAAGTATTACAGATGTCCCCTTTTTTCTCCCACTGACTCCTTATAGCCTGCCCCTGCCCCCACTACAGGCCTCCACCACCCTATTGTCTGTGTCCAAGGTGAATTAATCTTTAAGGTCTTCTAGGTTCTGCCAACACTGGCCACAGAACACTAAAGCTGGACGGACATTTGGATTACTTTGTTAGCTGTAAGGCATTAGTGGGAAACAGGAATCACTGCCTTCTCCTCATCTAAACCTCTCAAAATGTCATCTCCACTTCTTACCAGCTTCCTTCCACTTCATTCCCCACCAAGTGAGTAGATTTTGGCATTTTCTACTCACAAATTTCACACTCCACCAAAGTGCCACAATGTCTCAAGGTACATCACACCTAGAAATTCACAAATTAACTTCCACTCGTGTGACTCAGAAGAGCCTCAGAAATGATGACAAATTTTGCTACATGGGAGCTTGTGTAGGTACGAAAGGGTAGGTGAAATAAAGGGGAAATAGAGCAAAACAGAAAACATGTTTGTTAAGCCTGGGTACCTGCAAGTACCCTTTTGCCCCCATTAAACCTCTCCATGCTGCTCCTGCCCCCTCCTCAGGCCTACTGCACTATTGTCTGTGTTCATGGGCTATGCATATATGCATATAAATTCTTTGGTTAATTTCTTTCTTATCTCCCTCTCTTCCCTCTGAGATTGGTCAGTCCGTTGCATGCTTCCATGTCTCTGATCTATTTGTTTGTCAGTTTATTTTGTTCATTAGATTCCACATATAAGTGAGATTATGTGATACTTGTCTTTCTCTGACTAGGTTATTTCACTTAGCATAATACTCTCCAGGTCCCTCCATCCTGTCTCAAAGGGTAAAAGATCCTCCTTCTCCTTCTTCTCCTTCATCTCCTTCTCCTTCTTCTTTTTTTTCTTCTCCTTCTGCTCCTTCTCCTCCTCCTCCTCCTTCTCCTTATTCTCCTTCTCCTCCTTTTCCTTCTCCTCCTCTTCCTCCCCCTCCTCCTCTTCCTCCCCCTCCTCCTCCTCCTCCTCCTCCTCCTCCTCCTCCTCCTCCTCCTCCTCCTCCTCCTCCTCCTCCTCCTCCTCCTCCTCCTCCTCCTCCTCCTCCTCCTCCTCCTCCTCCTTCTTCTTCTTCTTCTTCTTCTTCTTCTTCTTCTTCTTCTTCTTTCTTTTTAAGCTGGAGGGTATTCCATTGTATAAATGTACCACATCATTCTTATCTACTCATCTACTGATGGGCTCTTGAGCTGTTTCCAGATCTTAGCTATTGCAAATAACACTGCTATGAATATAGGAGTGCATATATTCTATCTGATTGGTGTTTCAGGATTTTTAGGATATATTTCTATAAGTGGGATTACTGGGTCAAATGGCAGTTCCATTTTTAATTTTTTGAGGAAACTCCATATTGTTTTCCATAGTGGCTGTACCAGTCTGCATTCCCACCAGCAATGTACTAGGGCTCCCTTTTCTCCACATCCTAGCCAGCACTTGTCATTTGTTGATTTGTTGATGGTAGCCATTCTGGCAGGTGTGAGGTGATACCTCATTATTGTTATAACTTGCATGTCTCTGATGATTTGAGCATTTTTTCATATGTCTGTCTCTGGGCCATCTGTATGTCCTCTTTGGAGAAGTGTCTATTTAGAACCTTTGGCTATTTTTAAATAAGATTGTTTGTCTTCCTTTTGTTAAGTTCTTTAAGTATTTTGAAAATTAACCCCTTATCAGATGTATTATTGGAAAATATTTCCTCCCATACAATGGGTACTTCTTTATTCTTATTTAGTGTGGATCCTGGCTTTGATATTTTTATTTAGTAACAACAACATCTAATCCTTCAAAAAGACATTTAAGAAACTTGTTCAGAATCATGTAGAAGAATTCCTTATATTTAAAAAAAAGACTTCATGTAATTTTACATTTGAATTAGACACTGCCTTTTTAATTTTAATTTTTTAAAAGTTAAAGTATATTTGGCATACAATAGTATATTACTTTCAGCTAAATTTTGGTTTGTCATTGATACATTAAGGCATGGGGGATAATTTCTCTAGGACTTAACAAGTAACTAGATTGATGTGAAACTTGGGATTGATTTTAAGTGTAAGCTCTGATGACAGTATTTAGTGAACAATCACTCTATGTCAAACATGTGTTAGAGCTAGGTACCTTTTTTTATATACACTATCTTATTTGGGTCCCTCAAGGTAACTATTGTTGCTCATATTTTATAGACAAGGACACTGGGGCATAAAATAATTAGAAATTTTATCCAAAATCCTGTAGCAACTTAATGTTATGGTCATTGAAAAGCCCAGCCCTGCCTGACCTTGGAATAGATACTCTGAACCATATACTTCAAATTAATAGGTCCAAACCTAAATGACATGTTCTGTTCTACACTTACTTCCATTAGTGAGAAAATGCACAAAAACATAGCCTGCCATAAAGAATGTTTAGCATGTACCTGTCATTCTAGTAAAGTGCTTTTAGACATTTGTTCCCTAGTGAGGGATTTGGGAATACAGCACCATAAGAAAAAGCAGCATGGTAAATATAAAATGACCCCAGTTCTTTGCTGTCAAGCTCTGACTTCAGTCACCAGTAGCTCTGGGTCATGGGAAAGTGACCTATAAATAGAAAGTCTCAGAACTTCATTCAATTGGGTGAAGTTTAAAATGCAAACACCAGTGTGCCTCTGTATGAAATTTAGTGTTTTGTGGTTTGGTTTTTTTTTTTTTTTTCTACTCCATGGATCCTTGTATCCCAAGAGAACTCCTCAGGCAAGTTTTTGTGGAAATACAAAACAAATACTTTGAGTGTGAATTAAAAAACGCTTACACTTTAACTCATGGGACCCAAATGTGTTGGTTGTTATAACAGAACTTTAAAGACAAGCACAAGCACAAATCAGAGGAGACTATAGACCCAGATCTGTATTTACTGAAGGGTCTTCAGCTCCAAGTTACCTTGAAAAAGAGTCTTCATAATTCTAAATCTTGGCCTTTCTCCGAAAGAAGGTTCATTATGCTATTCAAAGTAGCTCTTTTGGAAGTGAGGAGGACTGTCATTGGGGAATGGTGGGTCTGTAGGTAAAGGATCAGGCAATTTCTCACCCTCAGTAAAGTTGATAACCCTGCATCAGTTCCTATGTATTTTAAGGTGTTTGATTTCAGAATCTTCTAATGGGGAATCAGACCCCCACCTCCTGCAAACATTGCTTATTTTTTCTACTATGAATCAGTGACACATAGTGGTATTCTGTGTTTTATTGCTGTGAAACTACTTACTCCAAAACTTTGCAGCTTAAAGCAATCATTTAATTTTTCTCACAATTTGTGAGTCAGGAATTCCAGACAGGCTCGATAGGGTAACTTTCACTTGGGGTCTCTCATGCAATTGCCATTAGATGTTGGTTGGGTCTGGCCTCATCTGACGTCTTGGCTAGGTTGGACCTATAAGGTGGCTCAGCTGCATGGCTAGCAGTCCACACTGGCTGTTGGCTGGGTGCTCAGTAGGGACTGTTGACCAGAGCACTTACATGTAACCTGTATAGCACAACATTCTCAGTATAGTCAGGCATCTCACTTGATTCTTGGCTTCCCCCGGAGTCTGAGAATCATGTGGATACTACCTGGCCTTTTCTCACCCAGCCTCAGAAGTCATGTGGCATTACTTGTGCATTCTATTGGCCAAAGCAGTCACAAATCTCCTCAGGTTCAAGAAAAAGACATAGATTCTTCTTGACTGGAGGTGTGTCAAAGGATTTGGGATACTATAAAAATGAATTATAGAGATAATAGCTACACCAGACTGCTCCAAAGACTGTGCTTATAACTGCTACATTATACTGTTAACAAGTTTTCTTTTTATAAGTGATAAAATTGTGATGGGTAAGCATGAAGGGTTTATTTTAATATATGAACAGGAAGGTCAAGTACAACCAACACATGACTTTTTGGTCAATTTGGTCACAGAGCATGACCTTTTAGATTATTTTGTATCTTATTATTTTTTATCTTATTTTTATTTCTTATACTATATTTTTGCTTATTAATTTGCTCTTTTTTGAATATTTACATTTAAGTTTTAAACATTTTCTTCTAGTATATTTATTTAAGAATAAAAATTTATTTCTGATATATGCTTCCTGAATTTCAAAAGATCATGTATATATTTTTATTTTTGCTGTCATATAGTACTAAATATTTTATAATTTTCAGAAGTAATGAGCGTTCCTAATGGAATTTTGATGAAATCTAATGTATCTAATTTTTATTTTATGGGTTGTGCTTTTGGTGTCAAGTCTAAGAACTTTTTCTTACTCTTAATCCCAATAATTTTCTCTCATTTTTAAATTAATTTTATAACTTTGTAGTTTACATTTAAGTTTGTGATAGATTTTGAGTTACTTCTGCATAAATTAGGTTTTGTATACTATTGAGACTTAGGTTGAGGTTCATTTCTTTTTAACTAGATGTTCAGTGCTCTATTAACATTTGTTAAAGGTTATCTTTTCTCCCTGAATTGCTTTTGGATCTTTTTCAAAACTTCCATTTGGCTTATTTGTATGGGATTATTCTTGGGTTTAATTAATATATGTGTCTATGCCTCTGCCAATAACATACAGTCTTGATCACTGTAGCTATCTATACTAATAAAAGGGTAATATGCTAATTAGACCAGAAGACCTTCTGGGAGAACTTCCAGATGTCCTTCCAGACAAAGCCATGGTGGCAGGGCCAAGGCAGCAGTGGTGGTTAGGGGCAATCAGACCAGGAGGGGAGGGCAGTTGGGGGTGATCAGGCTGGTGGGAGGGGGGCCAGTTGGCGGCAAGCAGGCCAGCAGGGAAGGACAGTTGGTGGAAAGCAGGCCGGCAGTGGGGGGCAGTTGGGAGCGATCAGGCTGGCAGGAGGGAGTAGTTGGTGAGCATGCTGGCAGGGGGTGGCAATTGGGGGCGAGCAGGCCAGCAGGGGGGGTAGTTGGGGGCAAGCAGGCTGCCAGTGGGGGTCAGTTAAGGACGAGCAGGCTGGCAGGGGGTGGCAGTTGGAGGTGAGTAGGCCAGCAGGGGGGGCAGTTGGCGAGAATACAAGTGGGGGGGGGCAGTGGGGAGTGAGAAGGCCGGCAGTGAGGGCCAGTTGGGGACAAGCAGGCCAGCAGGGGAGGGAAGTTGGGGGCAAGCAGGTCAGCAGTGGGGGGCAAGTTGGGGGTGATCAGGCCGGCAGGGGGGAGCAGTTGGTGAGCAGGCTGGCAGGGGGACAGTTGGGGGCGAGAAGGCTGGCAGGGGTGGTCAGTTGGGGGTGAGCAGGCCAGCAAGGGGGGCAGTTGGGGACAAGCAGGCTGGCAGGCAGAGTGGTTAGGGATGATCAGACAGGCAGGCAGGTGAGCGGTTAGGAGCCAGTGGTCCCGGATTGCGAGAGGGATGTCTGACTGGCCTAAACCAGCAGTCGGACATCCCTTGAGGGGTCTGAGATTGGAGAGGGTGCAGGCTGGGCTGAAGAAACCCCTCCCCCGTGCACAAATTTCGTGCACTAGGCCACTAGTGTGTGTGTGTGTGTGTGTGTATCCTATCTAATAAAAGAGAAACATGGTAATTAGCCATACATCCGCTACCCTTCCCATTGGCTTATCAGGGCGATATGCAAATTAACTGCCAGCCAAGATGGCGGCCGGCAGCCAGGCAGCTTGAAGCGAACATGAGGCTTGCTTGCTTCAGTGACGGAGGACTCCAACGTTCCCCACCTGCCGCTGCCAGCCTCTGAGCTTGCAGTTTGAAACATTGTTACAAATATAGAAGCTAAACAAAACCCCAGAAACCTACTTTCAGCCAGCCGGGATATCAGAGCTGGAGTTGAAACACTGTTTCGATATAGAACCCAAACAAACCAGATGCCTGCTTTCAGCAGTTGAGGCCTAAGAGCTGGAGTCAAGCCTCAGAGCTAAAGCTTGCCCAGAATAAAAAAAGAAAAAGAAAAAAAGGAGCGGTTGGGAGCTTCAGTCACCCGCCAGCCTGAAAACAGCCCTCAGCCGCTCACCCAGACTGGCCAGGCACCCCAGTGCGGACCTCCACCCTGAAGGGTGTGTGACCAGCTGCAAACAGCCATCATCCCCTCATCCAGGCTGGCCAGGCACCCCAGTGGGGACCCCCACCCTGATCCAGGACACCCTTCAGGGCAAACCAGCCAGCCCCCACCCGTGCACCAGGCCTCTATCCTATATAGTAAAAGGGTAATATGCCTCCCAGCACCGGGATCAGCGTGACAGGGGGCAGCGCCCAAACCCCCTGATCGCCCTGCGGCTCTGTGTGTGACAGGGGGTGGGGCCACAACCTCCTATCCGCCCTGCTCTGTTCGTGACAGGGGAAGGTGCCCCAACCCCCTGATCAGCCCTGCTCTGTGCCTGATAGGGGGGAGCTCCCCAACCCCCTGATCGGCCCTGCTTTGTGTGTGACAGGGTGCTGCACCCCAACCCCCTGATCAGCCCTGCTTTGTGTGTGACAGGGTGCGGCGCCCCCCCCCCCACACACACACACACAGGCCCTGCTCTGTGTGTGACGGGGTAGAGCCATAACCTCCCCATCGGCCCTGCCTGAGTGTGACAGGAGGCAGTGCCCCAACTCCCCTATCGGCCCTACTCTGTGAGTGACAGGGGGAGCCCCTCAAACCCCTGATGGGCCCTGCTCTGTGCATGACAGAGGGGAGCTCCCCAACCCCCTGATTGACCCTGCTCTGTGTGTGACAGGGTACGGAACCCCAACCCCCCTGATGGGCCCTGCTCTGTGCGTGACAGGGGGTGGCGCCACAACCTCCCCATCAACCCTGCCTTGAGTGTGACAGGGGGGCAGTGCCCCAACCCCCCAATCGGCCCTACTCTGAGTGTGACTGAGGGTGGCATCACAACCTCCTGATCCGCCCTGTTCTGTGCATGACAGGGGGCAGTGCCCCAACTCCGCAATCGGCCCTGCTCTGAGCCTGACCAGGGGCTGCACCTAGGGATTGGGCCTGCCCTCTGCCACCCAGGAGCAGGCCTAAGCCAGCAGGTCGTTATCTCCCGAGCGGTCCCGGACTGTGAGAGGGCACAGGCCGGGCTGAGGGGACCCCCTCTTCCCCCCGAGTGCACAAATTTTTGTGCACCGGGCCTCTAGTATATATATAAAAGCCTAAGTGACTGGCTGACTTGCTGGTAGCTATGATGTGCAATGACCACCAGGGGGCAGATGCTCAATACCGGAGCTGCTGAGTGACAGCAACTTTGCAGAGTGCCCTCTTGTACTCCGGGACCCCTTGGGGGATGTTGGAGAGCTGGTTTCAGCCCAATCCCCTCCTGCCATGCTGAGTGACCCCACTTGCCGGAGGGACCCCACTTGAGCCCCGGTTTCGCCCCTGATGTGGCCTGAGAGGGAGAAACCTCGTGAGGTTGGCTCCAGGGCATGTCCGGCCCATCTTGCCCAGTCCTGCCCTGCTGGCCACCTTCTAATGAATTTCCTTTCAATGTGCAGGAATCCATACACCGGGCCGCTCGTATAATATAAAGTCCTAAAACTGGATAGGCTCCTTCCTCAGATTTTATTTTTCACTTTTTTGTTGTTTTGTTTTGGTCAACAGGATTGGCATTTCTCACACCTGAGCAGAAGATTTGATTATGCTTATTTGATTTGACTATGTCTCTCTCACTGCTACCCTCCACTAAAAGAAGCCATTCCAAGATTATGGGTTCTCTTTCATTCTGGGTTCTTGGGAGGGTAAACTCGAGGGGCCCAGTTAAAACCAGCCCAGCTCAGTAATGACCAGCAGAGCTGAAGTCAAACACAGTTCTCATTACAAGGTTAGTGAGCAAGAAATAAATGCCTTTTTTCCCCCTGTAAGTTACTGCTATGTCAGGGTTATTTGTGATGATAGGATGACTATTCAATCAATAATATAATTTGAGGCCCTTTTTCTTCTCATTCTACACAGTGACCTTGAGCAATCTTATCCATACATTTAACACTAAAACACTGAGGACTCTAAATGTGTTCTTCAAACTTCTATCTTTCTTCTGAACTTCAGACTCACATTTCTACCTGCCAACTCTGGCTCAAAGGCATTCCATCTGAAGAAGTTTTTACTCATCCAAAGTTAAAGCTTTTACTCTGTGCGGCAACATCACCTTTCCCATAACTTTATTTATAATATTTACCTCATTGTAATGCAATTACTGATTTATGTACACTTCTCACTGCTAGGCCAGGATCTCCTTGAGAGTAGAGATCTTATCATTTCCAGCCTAGGATTCAGCTTGGGGCACATAATTATGTTCTTTAAATAGTTGTTGAAATAATGTGATGGTAAAGTACTATTAGACTCAAAAATAAATATTATCACCATTTTAGAAAATTTTTCATTTTCACACAGAAACCTAAGACAACAAATATGGCTAAAAATAAGAAAAAAAAAGAATAATAATGTTAAGGCACAACATTTATTTTCTACTTAGGTAGAAAGCAGATTTTTTTCAATTATAGGAGGTAAGGCCCCAACTATTCAATAACAGTTTATGAAACCCTACTGATTTTTCCACTTATTGTTTTAATCCCCAATTTTACATTAACAACACAGAATCAATTTTTTTTAAAGATACATTTTATTGATTTTTTTTTTTTTACAGAAAGGAAGGGAGAAGGATAGAGAGTTAGAAACATTGATCAGCTGCCTCCTGCACACCCCCTACTGGGGATGTGTCCGCAAACAAGGTACATGCCCTTGACTGGAATCGAACCTGGGACCCCTCAGTCTGCAGGCTGACGCTCTGCCCACTGAGCCAAACCAGTTAGGGCTCAATTTTGTTTTTAAGAAGGAATGGGGGAAGGAAAGAGGAAAGGAACCTTTTATTGACAATCTACTTCCTTGACTACATGTTAGGATTGTTGTCTTGTTTTATTCTCTTCAGAACCTTTTAAGATATGTTATTGTAGAGACGGATTGGTTTTTAAAGAAGTTAAATTACTTGCCCTAGGCCACTCACCTACTAAAGTGTAGAGCCAGGACTGGAACCTTTGGTGCCTGACTTAACATTTAGGAGTCTTTTCGTGATTTTACTCTATCATTTCTTTAAGAGTCCCTACTCATGTGTGTACAAGAAGTCATTGTCCTCACACACCCATAGACGATGAAGGGAGAGAGAATACTGTGCTATATAAAACTATCAGCATTCTGGAGAGAAGTCAACTGGAACCCACGAAGGATATTGGCTCTTCTTCCTCAATGAACTGCTCTTTGATATGATGCTTCCTCATGTTTTCAGTGCCCAACCTGTGATTTATCACCCTGATATGAATATAGGTTTCAGTGTTTGAAGTGGGAGAGGAGTTTCCCCAGACAGCCAAAGTGAACTTATTTTCAGCCATTCATAACATGTCCATTCCTATTTTATTTCTGGTATCTAAAGGATTACATTATAGACTCACTGTCCTGTTACATTTAATTTAAAAAAACAAATTCACTTTTGAAATCACGGAGACAAAAAACCCAGAAAAGGCAGAACTATATTTTCACCTTTGGAACTAAAAATTGTGGTTATGGTTTGAAATGCTTTACAATGAAAACACATTATTAGAATAGAAAATCATTGTTAAAATAGAAATCTTTCTCGATTTTGAAAATATAGGTTATTTTTATATACACTTTTTAAAGAGCAACAACTTTCTGAACTACTAGAATATTTTGAGAATAAATTTTATAACCTAATTTTTGCATTTTAGTGCTCGCTTTGGCAGCACATATACTAATTTTTGCATTTTGTTTCTCACCAACTTCTTTTGGTTATGAGCTTCCCAAAAGGGAAAGACTGCAAAAGTGAAAAGGGAAGTGACCTTTTTGGCACAGAGATGCAGTGGCCACCTCACCTCTAACCATTAGGCTCTACGTTCGTCTACAGGAGCTATCCTCTTTTTCCAAACACATCATTACCCTGTGCTTACCCATTTCATTGTTTTGGAAATATGTGTTTGTCTAAGAAGAATATTAAAAATATTTATAACTGACACATTAATTTCATTGATCTAATGAGTGTCCACTTTGTGTCTGTTGGTGTTCTCTCTCTGTGTGTGAGAAGTACTATGAAACATGGAAAATGATAAAGACAAAAACTGGGGACATGAGGAATAGGGCTGGCTTTTTTAGACACTGTAATCAAAGAAAAATCAAATTTGAGTCCTGAATTGTGGGGAAATGTTATAGGAAGTTCAAGGACCAAGTTCTGGAAGCAGAGGGAACAGCAAATGCTCTTGGAACATTTGGGCAAAAGAAAGAAAAACAGTGGTGCTGAAGTGCAGAAAACAGGGGAAGAAGCAAAGGCACACCATTTAGGGAAATACAGTCATGCTGAGGATTTTGCATTTTATTCTAATTGTCATGGGAAATCATTGAAGAGTTTAACCTGGGGGGTAATATAATCTGATAAAGTCTAACAACTGAAGATTTAATCTTTGTATTTCACTATTATTTTAAAAGTAAAGGATCAGAAGTAATTATGAAGAAGGTGGCAAAATAATTTTTACTTCTTTTCTTCTGCTTCTTTTCCCTCTAGAGAGCCCATGATTTGGCTTGCTGTTTCTGTGATGGCAAGAATCAGGCCTGTGTGGAGCCCCTCTGGCCTGGTTTTCTTGCATATGTCAGTTGAGTCTGATGCCAGGTGGTGATTGAAATAAACACAGAGTATTAGTTCAGTCATTGCAGTATTTCTATCTGACTGGGTTGGTGGTTAACAAGAGAATTTGGTGAATTGTAGAGTTATTCACTAACTGGCAGCTGTGACTAGAATGAAACCAAGACATAGATTGAAAAGGTGACAGCCTCTTGCGAAGGAGTGCCTGGAATAACAGTTCATGAGCTTCCCCTGGAACCTATGTTCCTTGGCAATAACATGTGCTCTCAGCCATGCTGGCAGGGACCGTGTGGCCATCTGTCCTAGAGCAAAGGGTTTCTGTGGTATCCTGCCATTCAGTTAAAGCTGCTCACAGATCCAGTGCACAAGGATGAAATGCTTCAGCATTCCCCACCTCTTTATCTACAGAAGGAAAGATAGCTCGGTGACCTGTAGACAGAATATAAGGTACCATCCTTCAGAGAGAGTCTGGAAGCAGCAGTCTGGAAAGTTAATGCAGACTTCAAGCTCAGAGAGTGTGATTTGTAGTTGCTACATTTCCTTGGTTATTCTCTAACCCATGAGGCCACTGATAATGTCTGCTTGAGGATATTTGCATAGTCATCTTATCTGAAATGTGATTCGTTTTGTCAGTGCTATGCAATACTAGGAGACTGAGAAATATTATTAATCTATATGTATGAGATATTAAAAATCTAAATCTAAAGAACCAGGCTTTCCTTTTTAATCTCTATGTATGAGTCTGGAATTTCTTATAGTTACCTTAACACTGCAAAGCTATATAAATATGTGAGCCAATATTCTTCCTTGTAAGATAGGAGGAGGCAGACATAATTAGCCAACATCTTTCTGCAGGTATGGAAGCTGATGCTTAGAGAGGTTCCGTGTGAGTGTCACAGAAAAGCATTAGATGAGTTTTTAACATGTGAATTAACTCTAGTTCAATAACGTATTTTTAAAATATCTACCATGTATTCAAATGAGTACATGAGGCCTTGGTTCTTCACCTCATAGAGTATATAGGTTTCTTGGAAAGATATGGTACACAATTAAATTTGCTAAAATTTAAATTGAATATGCAATATCAGAGAAGTAATCTAACAGGTGGCTTAACATTTGTGGGATAAGAACACCACCATATTAAAAATCTAGACTTTATCCTGTATTGTGGAACTATTGACAGATTTTAAGTAGGAAAATAGCTATATTTGTCTTTTAAAAAGATCAATCTGGTAACAGTGTAAAAAACATGTCTATATATTGGAAGAAGGTGATACTGGAAGTAGAGGAAAAACTACCTGTTTAAGTTAGAGATAAATCCAAGGCTGGCTTCTGGGGCTCAGGACTGTAGGCAATTGCTTTTTCCATTATTGTATATTCTTCACCTATTTTATGTGCACTTCAAGATTCAACCATGTTAGTACTGAATAGGAAATTACCTTCAGACTAAACCAGGATTCAGTAATAGTACTAGGTCAGTTGAGTGGCCATTTGGAAAAATAAAATGAAATTGGATCCCAAGCTCAGTACTTATACTAAAAAGTTCCAAATGGATCATAGATTTAATGTAAAAACACACAGACCTAATTTAACTTAGATCATCATCATCATCATCAATGTGCCAACCTTACAATAAGCAAAAGTCAAAAGACAAATCATGAAACATACTTGAGAGGACTAATTTTTCTAATATTGATTTTCTAATAACAATTCTAATAACCCAATAGAAAAAATGAGTAAAATACATTTCACAGAAAAGCAATATAAGTGGCTCAAATATGAAAAGATCCTAATATCACTCATAACATGAACAATATATATCAAAACTATACTGAGATACCAGTTTCACATACCAGTTTGTATTTTATACTTGACAAGAGATTGTGGGAACCAGAACTCTCAGATGTTTTGGATAGAAATGTAAATTGTTATAATCTCTAAGGGGGGGGGGCAATTTTTAAAACACTATCAAAATAACAAATGGAAAATAGAAAGATATCTTTGGAACAAGCAATTCTACCACTAAGAATTTAGAACTAACAGTATACTTGGCATATGTGGAATGTTATATATCTAAGTTTATACTGTGCACTGTTTATAGGTAGCAAAATGTTAGAAACAGCCTAAATATCCATCAATAAGGAATAATTAAGTTATATAGCATTCCAACAATGAAATACTATGCAACTATATAAAGGAATAAGAAGAGGATTTTATATTCTGATATAGAAAGACCTCCAATGAGTCGTGAAAAAAATCTAGGTGCAAACAGGTACATTGGTATCCTAATATTTATATAATATGGGATAAAAAGGTTCCATGTACAAATGCATCATATTCAGAGAGTTGATCCCTTGTATATTCACAAAATACACCTCAAGCACTATAAAAAGGTGATCAAATTCATTGACCCAGAGGAGGGAAACTGGTATCTGTGTCTAGAGTTTAGGACTGGAGGGATAATTTTTGCAATGGGCTCTTCCTTTTGTATTTTGTATCGTGTGAATGTATAATGTATGAAAAAATAATATTAACGAGAAAGCAGAGTCAACCATCAGAAGCCAAAGATAAGCTCACCATAAGTGAATATGGAATGCCATAAATTGCTCAGGTTTTTCCCCTACCTAGTTTCTTATTTAGTCTTTATCTGTTATCATT
Source organism: Myotis myotis (assembly GCF_014108235.1). Classification (NCBI taxonomy): domain Eukaryota; kingdom Metazoa; phylum Chordata; class Mammalia; order Chiroptera; family Vespertilionidae; genus Myotis; species Myotis myotis. The sequence continues at coordinate 18,252,792 of NW_023416335.1, forward strand.
CCACTTCACAAAGAGCAAATTGCCTTGTAAAGATAAGAAACTTTTCCAAATCACACAGGTAAGGAGTGAAACCTAGATCTGGCTTTGTAATCATTAAGTTAGCACTGTTTGCCTTTCCATTGCCAATTTTTGCTTGTTTCAATAATTTTTTTTAAATAATGGACATTGCTAGGATGCGTGGTGTCCATTCTATTCTCACAGAACGTTTCCATTGTTGTTGTTCTTTTTTAGTGTTTTAAGAATTTTAAGGATAAGTTTGAGCCCAGAGAAAGCCTAAAGCACAAGCAAAAGAAGCAAACTCTGAGGGCACAGTTAGCTTCCCCAAAGTTAGACTTCAGTTTGCCTCTCAGCAGCAGGAACAGCAGGCCACTCTACCTGATGGCTACTGGAACATTACAATAAATCATTCATCCTTGTTTGAGAGGTCACTTTATTACAGAATGCATGAGGTGACATGTGGCAGTGCAATGCTCAGAAGGGCACCAGGAGAGCTGCTTTTTTGTCTGTGCACCCTGTGGACATTATGTTTATTAAGTTCTATTTTACTTTCAAGGAGAAAATTGTGCCCGGTAATTCTGTGTCTCTGACTTGTCAGCTCCTAAGAGATGGTCTGACAGATAGGGTGCCAATTATATTGACAGATCCTGTTCCATGAATTCCACAGAGGCATGGCGTATCCTTGCCCTCTCCCACCTGCTAAGAGCAGATCATTAAAGCAGGTAGAGGCACATCATCAGGAAAGGCACACAGCCAACAAGATGGAGGGGGTACATTTTCTTTTCATCATAACCCTCCCTCTAACTGAGCAAGTTCCAGGGATGAGACTCGTGTAAAACAAGATGTCTCAGAAGCACAAAGGTGTGAGAGTACAAGGCAAGACTGAGAAAGGGTCCATGCTGGTCTCATTGTAATGAGATTGGCTGTGAGGTAAGCCTCCAATTCTGGTTTGGCCTAGGTGTTGTTATTTGATTTTTAAAAAAAAACAGGGCACATTTTTTTGGTAGGAAGGTTAATTAAAGCCTGGGTTGAAGTATGAAAATGCCACTTGGCAATAGTTTCTACTACTTGGGAGCTGAAGGGTCTGATTCAGGTCTTGTCCCTCATAATTAATGGCACTCATGATATTAAATTGGCTGGACAACTGTGCCAAAATGAAAATTTCTATGCACTATTATTTTCTTCTTTCAGTAAGCACATATTAAATTTACAGTTAATATCCACTGTCAATTTATACCTGTTAGATGGTGTTAAATTTGTACAGTATTTCCAAAGAGCTCTAACAATGTTTCAAATATTATTAAATTGTTCATACATACTCAACAATTTAATCTCAAATTCTCTTTTTAAGGAAATATTTGAATAAATGAGCAAAGATGCATGTAAAGGATGTTCATTTCAGTATTGTTTATAATAGTTAAAAACTGTGAGCCTTTTAAGTGTACAAAAAGTATTGAGTAAATATTCAGCCATTAAAATTATGTCAATATATCAAACTATGTCTAATTATCAATGTGAAAATGTTTGTGTTTTGATATAAAAGCTGTTTAGAAAACCATATTTATAGTGTGAGTTTAGTTTTTGCATATGTGATATGCATAATATATTAAATGTATAAATAATACGAGATTATACAATAAGTGCCCAGTAACACTCTTTGTGTAATAGGCCTAAAAATGCCTTTTTTCTCTTGAACATTCTGCTTGTTCATATTTTCTAATTTGTCCACTATAAACATAGATTACTTGTAAGATGGAAAAAAATCTGCCAAAGGATTTACCACTCAAAGCACTCTATCTGAATTTTAAATTGAAATGACAATAAAAATAGATAACATTATGTTCTCTAACTAAATAAAACTAGTGTGCTTGTAATATACTGACTGAGCACCTCTTGTATTAATTTGTGGCATTGAGCCTGCCTAAGGTAAGAACCCACTAGAAACTTTAGACTGCATTATTTATCCTTTGCTAATATGTTAGCCTTGAATTACATTTTGTCTTTTGTTTATATGAAGACTTATTTATCAATTTATATTCACATTTTTCCTATTTCCACATTGTGAATTAATGATATTGACAACTGTGAGTAATATTGATAGTCAATCTAAAAGTGATATTTTTTAATCAAAAGAGATGATCACTAATATATAAGGGCATATGAAGGCTTTAAGCAATTATATTTTCTATCTTCTTCACTTTCTCCCTGTAGCCTCTTAGTATTATTCACCAAATAAATAGAGATGACAATGATAATGCATTCAACTACACATATATTATTCATTTCCTCACAGATATTTTTAGAGCAGATAAAAATGAATAAGGTAGTGAACTTAGGGCTACAGGGTATATAAGTCACAGTTCATTACTTTGAAAAGCTTATCTGTAAGTGGGTGATATTTATATATCATCCTATTCTGGGTATTATGGAAGCAGCATAAAGTATGAACACGGGTCTTTGAGAGTTACAACGGAAACATTTACACCTAATCAGACTCCATTAAATTTGACTGGACATTGAAGGACTGGAGGTAAATCTCCAGGTGGAAATTGGGAGGAGATATTCTGTATAGCAGGTCTGTCACAAGCTACGGAGTGGACATGGGAGATTGAATGCGTGTTTGGAGAGCGACCTCCAGTTTGGATTGCCAATAGCATGATTTACAAGTGGTTATTGGAGAAGTAGATTTGGATCAGTATATGGAGATTTTGAATCCTAAGCAAAGAAGCCTACGCTCTGTTCAATAGTCCAATAAGATGAGGTGTCTGTAGCATTTGAATAGGTTACTTATATTATTAATTTGTGTATGAGAGAATCAATCTGGTAATACCTCATAGGATGACTGGAGGAAGAAGATGTCAATTTTTGAATGTCTTGACTCATCATCAGAAATTTGTCAGTAGCAAATTACTCATGTTTTTCCATGTTCATAACACTCATTGCTATCTTTTTATATCAACGTGGTATATAGTCAGAATTGCACTGATAAGAGATATATTTACTTGAGGAAGGGAAAACAAGGGAGATCATGAACTTAAATTTCAACTGGACACTTTATTTTATTATTTTTTTTAATATATATTTTTATTGATTTCAGAGAGGAAGGGAGAGGGGGAGAGAAGAGAGAAACATCAATGATGAGAGAGAGTCATTGATTGGCTGCCTCTTACATGCTCCCTACTGGGAACTGAGCCCGCAACCTGGGCCTGTGCCCTTGACCAGAATGGAATTCAGGACCCTTTAGTCCTCAGACCGACACTCTATTCACTGAACCAAACCATCTAGGGCAGGACACTTTATTTTTGTCTGATGTACTTTTCTCATTGTTACAGTTGGATTAGGGCCAAAGAAGTTATTCATATACTGGTTAAGTACTTACACTAGAATCAGAATGTCTGGTTCTGAATGGTATCACTTACTAGATGTGTGACTCAGAACAAATTACATATACTTCCTGTTCCTTAATTTACTTACTTTTAAATAGGAAAAATTATTGAACCTGGTCCATAGGTCTGCTGTGTAGATTAAATTTTAAAATATCTATACAATGCTTAGAACAGTGGTTGCCTCATAGTAAACCTTTAATGAATGTTGAAGATACTATTTTTTTTCCCCTTTGTGAAAAAGCAAAAACAAAAACAAAAACAAAAAACCAACAGGATACTATGTTGTGTCTGGATTTGAATTGACCAATTCAAAAGTTTGCAGTTCAGTTCACCTTTTCATTGAGAATATATCCCTTTACTCCTGATTTTATAGGGAGGAGCATGTCAGGTTCTCACTTTGCCTTCCCCAATCTTAAGAAATGTTCTTTTGCTATTGTTGGCCACTAGAAATTAAGTTCCTTTGTTCCTGAATTTGCTCTTGCCCTCTCCCCGACCCCAGCAGAACCATCAGGCTCCTGCTTATAGTCTGATTTTCAGTATCTTTATTTAGCTTCTGAGATATTCTTATACCTCAAATGTGTATTTTAAAAGATGTTGATCATATATTTTCCAGCCTTTTACATACTTTATATTAGTTTAATGCTAAATTGAATTTCTTTATACTTGCTCTCTTGCCTTGAAAATGGATAAGCAAAAAAGTTTCTATGAAAACAAAAATGTGCCATATAATATTAGAAAACAATTTTGAAACTGTAGCAACACAAATAATCATTGAAACATTTTTGAACTTCTGTAAAAATAGCTCATTTTCCAACAACACTTTACACATCAACATATGTTGTTCAAATATTTTATATGATTCAGGTATTTCATTTCTTCTTTGTGAAACACATATTGCAAACAGTCTGATTATATATAGTTTTTTTTTATTAAAGTAGTTATTTTCCCAAACAGTAGAAGAATATATGGTTGTGTACAGAAGGATGGCTCCTTAAATATTTAAACAACACTCAGATAATGTATTTTAATCAAACAGAAGTGATTTCACCCTTTTGAATGTTATATGATGCTGATTAAATATCAATCATATTTAATTGTGTAAAATTCTCTTTGGGGCATCACCCATTTGAATCACATCATAAAATTAATTGTTTAGCCAAAAGCAGTATCCTCATGAGATGTGGGCAAGTGGGCCAGATATCAGCTTGTGCATGGGAACCCAAATTTCCTTCTGCTTTGTGGAGCACTTATCTGGAAATGTTCTAGGTGCTCCTGCCAAGCCTCCTATCATCAGGGCAGCAGTACCTTCCAGTCAAGGTACCATAAACATGAACTCCTGCTATTGGGGGTGGGGTGGTCCTTCTTTAATTCTCCACGTACCTGTGGGATCAACCAGATGTCCAGTGGAGCCCTAGGAATCTTGCACACGGGTCACTTCCGGAGGGCTGCCTGGACAACTCATTATTCTTGCTGCAGTTGCCTAATTTCTTTCTTGGGAGTTTGGGCCACCAGGAAGGTGCTGACGTAGGGATTTGGGGTGACTCAAAATGTTTATATAGTCAAAAGTCTCTCAAGAAATGTTTGTGTACATATCCTAGAGGGGTTCTTCCCTAAAGATGTGTTATATCCCCTCCCTCCCATCTCCACAGCCCTTTCTTTGAAAGTAAATACTAGTGGGCAAGTCACCTTTATCACTTATTCTTCATAGGAAAATGATTCCAGTGGTTTTCCTAAGAATTAAAAGATCTTAGAAGAAGCACAATAACTTCTGTATTCAGGTCTTCTCCTTTGGAAGTCAACTTTACAGTTACTTCCAGAGGAACTAAATGGGCCTCACTTTCTCAATAAGTGAGTTAAGGCCATACCTTCTATGCCCACTGTTGCTATGACAACCCTGAGGCAACCCTGAGAGGCGGAGCCCAGCTCCCGAAGCTCACTAGTGGTTCACAAGCCATAAGGCCATGTCTCAGAATCTCCTTGGAGTCAGGTGCTGAGCCATTGCAGCTTGATGAAAAATGGTGGTACAAGCTCCATGGAAATCTATGCCTTCCTCTCTTTCTTGTAGTCTAAATGCCAAAATGCGGCAAGCAAGAGGCCATTTTTGCTGATTTCTGGCCCATTCAGAAGCACTGGAAATTTCCCAAGAAGCTGTTATAGGGAAATTTACAGTTCCACTCTGCTGATGAAGTAGGTTTAAATGAGCATCAAATGCATTATTGGTTTGTGGGATTTTTCTTTCTTTGTTGGGGCAGTAAACAGATTATGAAGGAGGCTCTGAAAAGCCATCAAAATTTGTCCATAATGGTATATCAATGTCCTGGAAGCAAAACATTGTGGGGGAAAGCCTCTCACTTTCAAAAATTTTATTTGCTTTCCCTAGACTATTCCTTTCGGAGACTGAAAAGCATAGTGATTTTAGCATAATAGCAGTAGATACAAATCAATTCTTACCCAGTTTTCTTTATTATGAGTGGGATCTTTGTAGATATTAATTCACTATTTATAATTCTATGTAAACAGAGAATAATGATAGAAACATGCATTTAATTATCTATTTTCATGAAGGAAAGCAGTGTCTGCAATGGTATTATTACTGAATCACCCAGCAGGTCTCTGTGGAAATGACCGAGAAGAATCCAGGTACCTGGAGGCGTCTTATCTTATACCCTACGAAACAGGAAGAAGTCTGAAGAAGGGTCAAGGGATTCAGGAAGTCCATCCTCCATATTTTACAAGATGTAAATAAGGAATTGAATCCGATTCATAGTGTTTTTTTCTACCCCTCTGCTCACCCCACTCTGTGTTCTTCACACAAGGGCTAGAGACAGTGGCAGCAAGTCTGAAGTCTGAACAACTGACCAGCTGCCTTGCAGACAGTGGGGCTAGCTTCTCCTAGAGCAAAGTCGTCTTAGTGCAGAAAGAAATCTGAAAGGTAAACTGCAAAAAGGAAAGAAAGTGGAGAAAGAGGGAAAGAGGGAAAGAGGGAAAGAGAGAAAGGGAAGAGGAATGGGAGGGATCTGTTTATTCTGTCACTGGCAATTAATTCCGAATTTTTGGTTAAAGTCTATGGACACAGTGCTGTTACCACAACTTAATAGGCGGAACCAAAGCAACAGGGACAACAGCAAAAGCTGTAGACCCCAAAGGGACATCCCTCCATTTCAGCGGAAGCACAGGAAAGCCAGTCTCTCCATGCCATGTCCCTCATTCTGAGCATTTGAAGCTTTCTCATGCTTGTGTATAAAACAAGCACACAGATAAATATTAATATAGGCATTATATTAGTTTCCTCGGGCTGCCGCAAACAAAGGACCACAAACTGGGTGGCTTCAACCACAGAAATTGAAGGTGTCAGCAGGGTTGGTTCCATCTGAGGCTGTGAGGGAGGCTGTCCCAGGCTGTTCCCTGGCTGCTGGTGGTTTGCTGGTCACCTGTGGTGCTCCTTGGTTTGTAGATGCTTCACTCCATCTCTGCCTTCATCTCCACATGGTGTTCTCCCTGTGTTTATCTGTCTCTATGTCCAGGTTTTCCCTTGTACAAGGACATGGTCATATTGGTTGCCCCCCCCCCCCCATAACCTCATCTTAACGTTATCATCTGCAAAGACCCAATTTCCAAATAAACTCCATTTGCAGGTAGGAATAGTTAGAACCTCAACATATAAATGTTGGGGGAGATGCACTTTAACCCCTAATAGGGCATGAGCATAATAATTAATTTAAATACAGCCTTAGTTTAAACAGGCAAAGAACAAAATAAAGTAAAAATGTTGCATTTGAATTTAGAAAACTAAATTCTAATGTAGCGCCTGTGTTATAATTGAAGAAGGCCATAGCATTTTTTAAACTGACCATCTTATTTTTATTTGCAATATTTGGAACATAATATGTGAGGGGTTTTGAGGATGATACCTACGAAAAGTGCAGGCAGGCAGAAAGTGTTAATAGATATCGTGGAACATAATTTTACAACTGAGATATCGCTTGCACATAAAGCATCATGGTATGGCTTTACCAAAAATAAATGGTGACTTTTTATGTTACACCATTTGTGTTCTTTCTCTACTTTTGTAAAATCAAGTTTGGTGCTACCCCTTCCCTTGCACCATTCCTTCCTGATCTTACCTTAGCTTTACACCTGAGGTTTTAGTCTGCTGCAGAAATGGGCATACTATCTATAAAAAAGTGTTAGTCAGGAACAAGAAATAAACATTTCCCATTGCGCATAATTTGGATAAGAAGCAGGTGAGTGTACTTTCAGCATGATGCAAAACTACAAACAGCTCTCTGATCTTGAAAATTATCCCTTGATTTCACCCATATTTATCATACGTTGAATATTTTAGGAAATGAATCACCATCGCATGATTAAAATAATCTCTATATTTTAATTCTCAGAGTTCCCATGGGAATAAAATGAAGCTCCTCTGCATACAAAAAATAAATGAATTGCAGAAGGGATTGAAAGTCTTACCGAAGGAGGTAATAAAAATGGCTCCAGGCCCTGCCAGTGTGGCTCAGTTGGTTGAGTATCTTCACATGCACTGAGAGGTCTCCAGTTCCATACCAGTACAGGGCACGTGCCTGGATTCAGGCTCAATCCCCAGTAGGGGGTGTGCAGGAGGCAGTCAATTGATGCTTCTCTCCTTCTCCCTTCCTCTCTCTCTAAAAAAAATTAATAAAAACATATTTAAAAACTGGTTCCAGAACCCTAAAACATTAGCAATATTCTATGACTAGAGAGCATTGGTTTAAAATTGTTGATGGAAGATTAAAGGATGCTGGAAATTTAACCTAAGGGAAGTCTCTCTCTCTCTCTCTCTCTCTCTCTCTCTCTCTCTCTCTCTCTCTCTCTCTCTCTCTCTCTTCCTCTCTCTCTCTCTCTCTTTGCTCCAGTATCAGTATTCTAAGGTTTCATAATATAAATTTGTCCTCTGTTGTATTATTTGGAAGGAATGGACTGATTATTGAGTTTCTCAGGTACTGTGTCAACTCAGATGGAGGAAAATCACAGAGGGAATTGTACTGTTGAGTTGAGCCTAGACTATCATTATGTCATTATGTTTTACTCATGTCACAACATAAATTTATGTAACTTAGAGATAGTAGGGATCACTTAGTCTTCCTCTTTGTAGATGAGGACATGGGGGTAGAGGGACTTGCCTAAGGTCATTTGTGCTTCAGGGAAGATTCTGATCTAGGACCCAGCTCACTGGAGTCTGACACTAATGTTCTTTTTACCTTCACAGTAGGCTCAGTAATTTTTAGGTCTGTGTTTGGAAAAATCCCATCATTTCATTCCAGGTGCTTCAAATTTATTAATAAGAGTTAGTTCTACTGTCTCTAGTATGAACGGATATTATTAGCCATGCCTAGATTATTTGAGTAGTGTGTGTGTATGTTTGGGAGCCTGAAGGGGAGGGAGAATGAGAAAGAGAGAGAGAAGAAGAAGACAGATGTCAACATTGAGGTGCATTGTCAGTCAGTTAGCTACGAGAAAAAATAAGAATCTTCAGAGAGATTGTGTGTTTATAATATGTGCTTATATGACCTGACAGTCTCGCTTTCCAAAATTGAATTAATAAATCATTCACAGTACTGGCTGGAATAGTTAATACACTTTTTGTGCCCCAGCAGAGAGGAAAATGGCCCTGCTTTCCCTAGCTTTATGACACATTAAGCCTAAATAGAATTAATGATTGAGCTTTTGAATCATATTTACTGTGGAGAGCTCCACTTGAAGGCCTATGAGCTATAGAAATACAGAGGAAACTTCTCATATTATTGAAAATAGCTTTTTATTGGCTCAGAGAACTTTTTGTAGTTGTCGAAGTAGCATTACTTGATGACATAAACTGTGTGTGTGTATCTATATGCCATGAATTTTTCAAGTTTTAATGTATGTAGCAATTATTAGGAAAACATACATGTTTTATTATGAGTGTTTTATATTATCATACTATTTAATCTGTCTTGAATCTTCCAAAGGCCTTCGGAGATGGACACACAGGGAAGGATGGAGAGGGAGGGGAGGATGGAGGGAAGAGGAAGAGAAAAAGAGAGAGTGACAGAGAGAGAAACAGAGATAGACAATGGATAGAAATATAATTCTTGCTGGACTTTGAAGGCTGATTTAAAGGAAAGAAGAGGAAATCTTCATTTTGGGTCTCAGATCCTAAATAATTTCTGATGTTTCCTAGTCACTGGGGCATTATGAAGTAGGTGAAAATGATCACAAAAATAATTAGGTATTTTAAAGGGTGGAAATAAACATGTAAATCAGATTTTCTGTCCTTATGCTTGAACAGTTAATTATTGAAATGTTAAGTGTATTATATCTAATGAATAATTAAATCATAATTCTAATGAAATATCCACTAGGATCTTAAAGTTAGAGCAAAACATGTTAATTTTTCTGCAACAAAATCAGAACATGTCTTTCTTTCCTTCGGCAAGTATTCTACTGGAAAAAACCAACACGTGCCATTTCTGTGTTCAGAATGTATTTCCTTCTGTCTTACAATTCTAGAACAAGAAGGGTAAATTAAAAGGTTAGTTCATCCATTCTTTTGACTTTAGAATAAACTACATCTAATTCATACCAACTAGATTTTTAAAGACCCTCACAGAAAATCTTGTCCTATTTCCTTTAACAATGCATATTATTTGCAAAGATATAAGGCATATTATGTATTTTTAAGTTAGAGTAATACTTCTTCAGTAAAAATAAGTAAACCTTTTGTATAAACAAGACTCCATGTTCATGAGTGTACTGCAGAAATGGACATTTCACTTCATCATTAGATATGTCAGAATTAAGGTTTTGTTTTATTCTTATATTTTTATGTAGATAGTATGTGGACATATCAAAATACAGACATTATTAAAGGAGAAAACTAGGTGGTAGGGGATAAAATAAAATAAATATTTACTATTTACTAAATAATGATTAACTAAAAGAAGCTTCTTTGAAAAATAATACATATAAATAGAAAAACAAGGAAGAAAAGGTAGCCTCTGTAGAGACCAAGTTTACATTATTCTCCCTAGACATTTGGGAGATAAATATTACTAATCTTTTTTTATATGAAGATTTGTTTCTACTCCCCACTGAATATTACTTTCTACAATCTAGACATTCAGAAGAGCAGGGCCTGAAATATGGGGAAGAATTTAAAACTCCTAAGATAGATTACTTGAGTAAATAGTCATAGAGCCTTGTCTGAGATGGAAGGCTGGATAATCTAAGAAAACACTGTAGTCCCCAGAAAACAGAAATTGGATGTCCAAAGCATATGTGTTTACTAAATGTGAATGGAATCACTAGATATCTTAAGGCACCAAGCTTAACATGAACACAACCCATTTCTTGTAAAACACTTCTTAGATATGACCTTTTCCAGATGGAACAAGAGAAGCTATAATTTTGGTTGCAAGGTAAAAACAAATAAACAAGCACTTTTGTCTTATTTTTACATCATGAATATTTATTTAATATACTAGATCAATTGCATGTTTTTAGCCAGGAGCACATAGGGAATAGACTCAACCCTCAGTCCATTATCCAACCTTTACCAAGTGCTCTAAATGTCTTTTCCGAATTAATTAACCCTTCGGAGATTTCTCTCCAAAACATATTTTTGTCCCTTGTTACTGAGAAGCTGAGTTACTGGTGACATGCAAAGCATTTTTAATTCTCAACTTACAACTTCAGATCAATGAGAGATGGCAAATAAATCAATTTAGAACATAGTCAAGTAGAAGTATGAGAGGGGGAAAAAAAGGCACTAAGTTGTAATCTATTAGTTTTTAACTTTTTCTACCACCTGGGTCTCAATATAGCAATGGAGTTTGTTTTTCTGGAAAAGGAGTCCAAGACACTTGGATTGCAAATCTTTGCCAACCACTAGGGTGAGTGATATGGTTGACATTATTTTAAGGGCTGGATAGAAGAGTGGCGGGATAGTGCATGGGGGGAGAGAAAACAAGAAAGATTCCTTTTCCCCCTAAAGACTGAAGAATTTACTGTACCGATAATTTAACATATTCTCAAGCACCATTTACCCAGATAGACTAGGTTATCAATTGCATACAAGAAATCTATCTGCACAAATATAAATAATACAAATATGCAAAAAGAAAGCTAAACTGGTAGAGTGCTAATGATATGTTTCTAATGATAGAAGAGAAACTTATAGGCTATGCATTAGTCAGGGTTCCCCAGAGAAATAGAACCAATAGGAGAAAGAAGTAAATTGATTTAAGGAACTGGCTCTCATAATTGTGGGAGAGTTTAAACTCTTCAGAGCCGGCAGTCAAGCTGAAGACCTAGGGGAGAGTTTATGTGGCAGCATGAGTCTGAAGGCAGTGTGGAGGCAGAATTCCTTCTTCCCCGGGGAACTTCAGTGTTGTCTCTTAAGACCTTGAATTGAGTGGACCTTCAATTTGTTTTATTCAAAACTACTGATATAAATGTTAATCTAAAAAATTACCTGCATAGCAACATCTAGACTGGTGTTTGACCAAAAACTGGGTCCATGATCTATCTAGCCAAGTTAACATATAAAATTAACCATCACAGGGTAATGCTATTAAGCTATTACTAACTTGTTTAAAGAACATGCTATAAATGCATGCTCAGCACACTGAGTCAGAGAGTGCTAGGTTTGAAGGCAAAAGATCCAGGTTTTTGTCCTGGATCTGCCAGGCAAGCAGCCTAAGATATTGCCAATATTTTTTTCTTGGGAAATCAGGCAGATCTGGGTAATATAAAATGAGGTAAAGAATCAAAGGAAAAGAGTTTTTTTCAGTGTTGACAGTGGTGTTTGTATAAGATATGGCCATGAAGAAACCCTATAAGCAAATGAATACATGTATGCATCTAGAGCTCATGGGACAAGTATCAGTGGAAAGTTAGTTGAGAGTCATTTACATATGGATGGCGACTGAGGTCATGTGAATGACAAGAAGAGAGGGCAAAAATAAAAAAGGAAGGGAACGAGAAGAAGTAAAGGAAGAATAAGCACAGCATATTAAGAAGAAATATTAATGTGATGAGAATGGCAATGAGATAAAGAGAATGAAAACCAGGATAAAGTGGAGTTATGGAGGTCAAGGCAGTAGAGGATTTTAAGATGAGAGGAGTGTTCAATAATGCCAAACATCAAAAGGAACTTATAAAAAGACAAGGTCTGAAAATATCCCACTGGATTTGGCAATCAGTTACGAGTATCTTTGTAGTTTAAATAATAATATAACACTGGTACTCTTATCTTGCATGAGGCTTTGTATTGTGCTTTGTAATTATTGTCTCTTTTAATGCTTCCTACCAATGAGACAGGTATTGTTATCTTTGTCCCTATTTTATAGGTACATAAACTCAAGTTTAGAGACGTTATCTTTCCCAAAGTGACACAGCTAAAGCTTGGTACTTGGGTCTCTAATCCATTTCTGTTTGAATCCAAAATGTGTTCTCTTCATTTTATTGCCTCTTTTGTTCAGTGGAGTGAAGAAGGCTGAATGTAAAGGAGTAAAAAAGTTCATGGAATGAATGAGAACTGAGAAAGGGGAGGAAGATATTATCCATTATTATTTTCAAAGATAGTAAGTAGCTGGAGGAAGATGCTGCTTTATGAGTCACTTTCAGGTATGAGAAGTTATGCACATTTGTACACTGCAAGAATGGAATCAAGAGCAAAGGAGAGGATGGGGATAAGATGACAAAAAAACAGCCAAAGGACTAAGGCCCCAGGGGAGTCACAAGGGTGTGAGTCTAGGTGCGCTCCTGGAGAGACAGACTGGAAACTGGCAAGTGACACCTGGTGCCCTTACACTGAAGAGAAGTAAAAGTAGGTAGGAGAAGAGTTTAAATGTTTAAAAATGGGGTGGGTGGGGATTGGTTAGAATGAGTTGGGGAAAAGACAGATTGTTTTGGAAAAGGTACAAGAGTAGATTTTGTAGTACTCTGATCAGGAGCACAGGCTCTGGGCATACCTTCCGTAAGTTCCAAGTTCTGGTTCCACCTTTGCCCCCTCCCTACTCATTCTATAACTGGCTGGCTACCCTTCAGGACACAAGTTATATGTCAGCTCTGTAGAAAAGCCTTTCCTGACCACCTTCTCTGGAAAACATCTTCCTCATATTCTTAATCTCATGACATCACAATTTGTTAATATTTCATTTGTGTTTACCTTTTCCCATATGTCCTCCTCCCCCACTATCACAGAACTCTCCATGAGGGCACCTCTATTTGATTCTCAAGGCTATATTTCTTCCTCCTGACATAGTGCTTCTAAGCACATAGTAGGACCTGAACAAATATGTGTTAAATTAAAGAAATAAATTCCCTATTATTCAGTAGTTGAGTGACCTTGGGCAAGATGATTTAACTTCACAGGCCTCCATTTTATTATTTGTATAATAGAAATACTTATCCTGTCAGAGGGGTCTCATGAGCATAAAAGAAAATGATGAGCATAAAAAGCTTATTTTTTTTCTAATACATAATATGTTCAATTAATATCAGTTGTTATTTTGTTGGGTGTGGGAGTGATAAAACTTAGGAGTTCTTGCTAGAAAAAACAAAAAGCAGGTTAAGATTTCAGAGGGAGCTCTTCAAAATGATAACAGCATCCAGGCTGAGATCTTCCTTCCTCTCTTCTTGGACTGATGGATTGGTGCCCGCTCAGAATGTTGATTGACAATGAGGACAAAAAAAGGTACACAAAAATGGAAGTAGATCTTAAGAATACAACCATGTGGTTCCAAGAAAAAGGATTAGAAGGGCATTCAAACCAAGTAAAATTTCCTTTCAGACAAGTGCTCTCCTTGGAACTGGCCTGCTGAAATAGAAAGGTCCCTGTCAATATCACATCTCATCACATCCTGGCTTGATGCACCTTAATACCAAGTAATATGCCCCATTAATCAAATTTAAGACAGTAAGACTAGAATCTGGGAGTTGTAACCCAAGTCACTTCTCCCCAGGTAAATAGGAATGTATTTTTCTATAAATTGCTTTGAGGTGTCCTGAGATTTTTTTAATCTAATCATAAGGAATGATGGCCAATATCTTATTTGATGGGGCCGTGTTGGCATATCTTTTATCTACTTCCATTACATTTCCCCCCAGATAATAAGGTTCCACAGGCTCTGGATTAAAACCCATATTACTGCTATCACAAAGGGAGGAGGTGAAGAAAAGTTTGCTTTCCCTGGCTTAGCAAGTGCTAGAAGTTCTACGTTGGCTGAAAATGGGACTGAAAAGATGAAAATTCAACTGTGATCCAAATTCTGCCAGATTTGACTAGACTGGACATCTTAATGGTGTTTTAATATTTGGGGACAAGTCTGTAGGATACTAACTCCTAAGCCGGAAATAGTGCTCAGAGACATCCTGAAACCCACCTGGTAATATTTACTAACATTTTAACTAGACTCCATTTAGACCTAGAACTAGCAAAATTCCTTGTTATTTTTTCCCAAGTTATACATATCTTTGTATTTAGAAGATATGTATTCTTCATTCATCCTTGACTAGCATAGAAACATCAAAGCCCTTTCCATTGAATTTGTCAAGATTAGTTATTTTTTTCTTCCTCTTTAGTTATTAATAATGCATAAGCAGAGAGATCTTTGAGCTCTTTCTAGATGGTTTATTTCTTTAGTCTTCTTGTTTCCTGAGCATGCAAACTTATCAAAGCTACCTCTCTAATCTATTGTTCTTTGCCTGAAATGCTCTTTGTCAGATGCTTATCTTTGAGGTTTTAAGCCTCTAAAAACACTCTTTTAATCTCCCTTTATCTCATTGCACTATATCTGGCTCCAGGCTCTCCTATCAGCCTCTCCTTTTTGTTTACATCCAGGTCTGAGTGCACAGATAAAAGGTGGGTGAGACAATAACCAGCACTTTCCCAGCAGCACCTGGGAAGCATGCACTGGACATCCACCAGCTTCTTAAAGATATTTTTAGAGGAATGGCTTTCCAGTTCCAACCTCAAAGTGCCCCAATCCAATTTTCTGATCCTTTATTTATTCTACATCCCTCCCTATGTTTCATAGCCAGGAAGGGCATGCCTAATTTCCACTAAATTCAGCCGATGTCCACCACCCAACTCAGCTACTGGATATCAGAGGAAGGTACAAGTAGAGGAAGCATTCTGGAGCTTTCTTATACCACCACATCCCCTCAAAAATTCTGCTGCCAACCAGCCAAGACCCATGTAAAAGCCAAACGAAAATTTTGCACCCATATTTCTGTGTTGCATACCTATTTGTTAGTTGCTGTTCAATTTTTTCATATTCATCATTTTTATGCCAAGTCTTAGCCATTTCAATGTGTTCCATTCTTTCTCTCTTAAATGTATTTGCATATTCTTGAACACTCCACAACCTGTGCTTCTTAAAATTGGCTACACATTGGAATTGCTTAGGGAACTTAAAAAGAATTTCCACTGCCTGGTTTCCCCATCCCAGGCCAATTAAATTAGAATCTCCAGATGAGGCTCAGACATCAGTATTTTATACAAAATCTCCTCCAGATAATTATAATATGAAGCTAAAGTTTCAAAAACCATTGTTAACCCATCGTTATCTAGATGCTGTAAGATTTCTGCCTAACTTACTATTAGGCAGTGTTTGTGAAAGCTCATTGGCTTTTTCTGAAGTTCAGCTTCATCCTCTCAGATGCTTCCTCTAAAGGTTGGTGCTGACAGTCTGATTACCCGAGTTAATGCACCCTCACGTCCAATTCTCCCAGGGATCACACCACATCATCGCCATCCTCTTGCGTTCACTAGCAGAAACTCAGGGATTGCACTAGGTAACTTGATAACTTCCCTCTAATTTTATTAAGGAAAGGAAATGGCTATAAGGGTACTGAAAGCCAAAGAGCAAGGGAGGCAGTTCACAAAAATAGGAACGTGGAAAGGTAATATTCTCTTTGTGTCATCCGTCAAGTACCAAGTTCTGGGTGTTCGGAACCAAACATAGCATCACTTTGGTTAATAACTGTGCCTTAGTCACATGCTGCCCTGAACAAGTGGTGCTGGGTTCAATCTCTGCCCACTACAACTGGAATACACTTAGCATTATTTAGAGAGGATGCTCACCTGCAGCTACTTGTCACGCTGTGGAACCAGATGGCTTCGGGATGCAGTCCTCCCTACGTCAATGATATTCACCTACAGCCTTGCTTGGAATATAAATTAAAGCATCACTTCACAATAAACCATACGTGTTTGGTGATCAATACAGAACTCTAATTTTCTCAAGTTAATGCCTTTTAATGACAGGTTCCCAATGCTAGCTGTAGACAGTTACATGCAAGATTATAAATCACGGTGATGTCTTAGCTCTGAATTATTAATCTTTGCTCCCCCCTGCAGTACATAATTGATAATGACTATATTGACAGTTCCAAGAGAGCTCGGGAGATGGATCTGTTCAGTGGCAGAAAAAGCATTCCTGCTGTGGAGTGCAGCAAACAGTGCCGAAATGACATGCTGTGTATTCTAATGAGTGAATTCTATAACCTCTAGTTGTATCCTTGAGTTCTCCAGGCTTTTTCTTCTCCCTAAAAAACTTAGTTGTGGTCCGAAAGTGACCAAATAAATATGTTATCTTCTTCCCTTGGATATTTGTTCCCTGTGCATCTTCAAGTCATTTTTGGTGACTTTTACTGACAGAAAAATTCATAACATCTCCCATTAGAGTCCACAGATCCAATAAAGCTACATGAGAGAGAGCTGTAGTGTATTCTTCCCAGTGGATCCACATTCTTTATGAATTTACCCTGTTTGGTAGCAAATGCAAGGGAGAAGAAAGGCAACTTAGGACAGAGGAGATGCCCAGGGGCCCATCACATTGACTAAATTTTAAAATGCTTATATATCTCCCTTGGCATGGGAATTTTATTCACTTACAAAGGAGCATTCTCCCCTATGAGCCTAGTTGACGTCCACCAACAATGAAGATAAATGCAAATTATTTTACAGTTTTACTTAGGCCTAAAGTCTGGTCTAGAGGGAGCCATCTACTCACATGTGACTACTTTGTGAAGTATATCCACAATACATTTTCTCTGTACAACTCAAGCATTCCCCGAGGGGCAGCTGGCTTTTCATATTTTCACTGTAGATACAAGCGAGTTGTTAACATCTCAATTGACCGTTTTGGTTTATAGCTGTTCATTTTGTACACAGAGCAGGAGTGAAGGGCTCTCTATCCACTCCACACACAGGAGGGCATCTGCCTAGGAAAAAGCATGCCGTTTAGAACAGGCCACTTTCACTAAATCAGAGGGGAAACTCATAATTGATCACATGGTCCCTTCCTTTCTTTGCTATAATTCAGAGGAGCAGGTGATGGATAATTTCTTTGAAATGACTTTCATTATTACCTAAGGAGCCCATTTGACACTTGGATGTTGTAAAATTATTCTCGGTTGTCTTCCTCATTTCTCTGTTGCTCACATGCCCTTTTATAAGGTCCACATCTTGATGGAGTAGTGCCAACGCCATGGGTTAAAACTAAGAGCTCTTACACTTTGTCCTTGTGTGGTGTTAAGAAGGTCACCTTATGTTACTAAGTCTTGTTCTTATATATGGACAGTAGTGACAATAATATGTGCCCAAATGTGTCAGTCATGGATTAAAGTTCTTTGATAGATATAAAAAATAATGTAAATCCATAGTGTCATTGATATTGTTGAAGGCCACATAGTCCCAGATAAATATCTAGAGGTTGGTGAGCAGGGAGTAACCTTGGGTTTTCTTATCAGCGTTCATTAAACTTGGAACAGTAAATCTTGCGTTCCTTTGTCTCTCCATTCTCTAACTCATTTAAAATGTTTTGTATTTGTTGTACAGTTGGCACTTAGTGCTTCCTTCTTCTCTAATTGTCAATACTGATGACTCAAAATGACATTCTGTCATCAGCTGTTACCTTACCCTTAAATTGTGTCACGAGTGCTTCATATTTTTTCTCAGCTATGTGGCATCTGCCCACACTGTCTAGAATAGTGCCATGTAACAGATTCTGTTCTTTATAAATACCAGTAGGGCTAACAGTCCCATGTATTATCTTTACTCCATGCACGGGTAGAAAGAAGGTTTATTATATTCTTTTTTAGTTAAACCTCAGAGATAGAATAGATGTGCTGATGTAGTAAGAATTAACCACATAGTTTGGCTGAATCCCATTGGTATAATTAGTATCTGCTAAAGGATGCACAGTTTGTAATTTCCGACAGAGGAAATAAGTCATATTTTAGCCTCATTCCTTGGTCTGGTATCTATGGCAAAATGTGTATTGCATTTTGAGACATAATTTTCTATTTCAACTAATCTACATTTGTGCCACTAAGGTTTTTCTCCCTATTTAAATGAATATGAAAGAATTAATGCTCTGCATTTTAATGAATATATCAGTCTTCCAGTGTTCATGAATGCCATATATTGGAATAGATTTAAGCTATGGTGAGATCACTGCTAAATCATTTCCAGTTGTATAATCAATTTATGGAAAGAAGATTGACCTGAGGTTACTCAGGGGAAAATACTCTTTCATTTTGTAGATGAATTGGAACACTTAGCCTAATAACATAATGGCAGAAAGTAATTTGACACCAACTCTGAGAGAATGACTTTGGTTCCATATCTTCTAAATGTCCTTGTTTTATATATGTAAGAGATGCATGACTCTGTTCTAATATATTACTTTTCTTTATAAATATATTTTGCTTACTGATATGTGTACCTCAATTTGATGAACACTATGGTCTTTCTTTGTTTCAACATTTCTCTGAAAAAAGAAGTTTTAAGAAAATGTTTTCCTTCCAAATAAAATTGAATTTAGATGCTAGATCCTAAAGAGAAGTTGGAGGTTGCAATCCAACTTTGTGATGATAAATCCTGCTTGTTTATTAGCTTTTGCTGATTGTTTTGCTCCATTGCTCAGTTCTTTCCTGGTCTTTAGAAAAACCCTCTGTACTCAGTACCAGGCTATCCTCATGCTGCTGGTCTAACTGACTAGTACCCTAGTTTACCCTAGTTCAGTGGTCGGCAAACTCATTAGTCAACAGAGCCAAATATCAACAGTACAACGATTGAAATTTCTTTTGAGAGCCAAATTTTTTAAACTTCAACTATATAGGTAGGTACATTGTTATTAACTTAATTAGGGTACTCCTAAGGCTTAGGAAGAGCCACACTCAAGGGACCAAAGAGCCGCATGTGGCTTGCGAGCCTCAGTTTGCCGACCACGGCCCTAGTTTGAAATATTAGCTATTTCCTTCATTGCCAAGATTTCTCTCTTTCACTCTTTCCCCCTCCCTCTTTCTTTCTTTCTTTCTTTCTTTCTTTCTTTCTTTCTTTCTTTCTTTCTTTCTTTCTTTCTTTCTTTCTTCCTTCCTTCCTTCCTTCCTTCCTTCCTTCCTTCCTTCCTTCCTTCCTTCCTTCCTTCCTTCCTCCTTCCTTCCTTCCTTCCTTCCTTCCTTCCTTCCTTCCTTCCTTTCTTCCCTTCCTTCCCTTCCTTCCTTCCTTCCTTCCTTCCTTCCTTCCTTCCTCCCTTCCTTCCTTCCTTCCTTCCTTCCTTCCTTCCTTCCTTCCTTCCTTCCTTCCTTCCTTCTTTCTTAAATATATTTTTATTGATTTCAGGGAGGCAGAGAGTGGGAAAGAGAAATAGAAACATTAATAATGAGAATCATTGAGTGGCTGCCTCCTGCACGCACCCTCCTGGGGATCGAGCTCACAACTGGGTATGTGCTCTGACAGTGAATCAAACCATGACCTTTCATAGGTGGCTGCTCCAACCACTGAGCCATGCCTGTTGGGCAAGATTTCTTTCTTCTTCCACTCTCCTTCCTTCCCTTTCTTCCCTTTCTTCTGTCCTGAATTAAGACAACTCTCTCCTATTTTGTTATTCACCCAGCTACCTTTTCCTCATATTTTCCTAGATCATCTCCACCTCCACTGTCCTCTTTATGATGAGCAGCCTGCTTACTACAACTTTTCAATTCACTAGGAGAGTAGTCTGAATAGCACTAGCTAGTGTCAGTTTGACATGGGTACAATTACTGTTTAGGGATATGATTAAAGAGCAACCACAAATGGATCTGCCTATGTTATATCATGTTGAAAATTGATCAAAAATATTTTAAAACCCTAACTGGTTGGGTTCAGTGGATAGAGCATCAGCCTGTGGACTGAAAGGTCCTGGGTTCGATTCCAGTCAAGGGCATGTACCTTGGTTGCGGGCACATCTCCAGTAGGGAGTGTGCAGGAGGCAGCTGATCGATGTTTTTCTCTCATTGATGTTTCTAACTCTGTATCCCCCTCCCTCTCCTTTTCTCTCTGTAAAAAAATTAATAAAATGTATTTTAAAAATATTTTAAATTCTATTTTGGAATTATTAGCCAAAAACACTTCTGCTTTTCTAGATAAGTGATCTGAAAAGGGAAATTAAAACAGAAAAGGCTGCAGAATTGATTTAGTTTGGCAGAGGTTGAATGGTCTGTTGTCTTAGTGCATTCAACCTTTTATAACAAAATACCATAGACTGGATGGCTTATACACAGTGGACATTTATTTCTTACAGCTTTAGAGGCTAGGAAGTCCAATAATAAGGTGCCAGCATATATGGTGTCTAGTGAGAATCTGCTTCTAGCTTCATAGAAATGCAGTCTTTTTTGCTGTGTTCTCACATGTTGGAGCCTGAGGTCTCTTTTTATAAGGGCACTAATCCCACAGGGCTTAACCTTCATGTCTAAACACCATCCAAAGACCCCACCTCCAAATACCGTTACATTGGGGATTAGGTTTCAACATATAATTTTGGGGGACACAAACAGTCTACAGCATCAGATTACATTTATAAATGTTAAATAAACTCAACGATTTCTCTCTCTTTCCCCAACACTTTCATTCATTAAAGTATTTTCTATTTGAGAGTGATTAAAGCTGCAACAATTTTTAGCACATGGTTATCAGTATCTCCTACCATTCTCCTGATTAATTTGTTTGTTTAGCCAATATTGAATATATTTGATTCATAATAATTGATTATTCATTAAAAGTGGGTGCTAAGTATTAGGAGAAATAAAGAATTCTATACTTTATTTCCAGAAGTTTTTATTGAGTGACAGTTTAGTCTAGTCAGGAGGTTGTTAGGTATTACATGATGAACACAGTGAGAACCTAATGAATTAGACATGCGACCTGTACTCAAGGACCTTGTGATCTAAGAGTCAAACTAAAGTATTTAGACAAATGACAATCTTCCCCTTTTTATGGCATTTATTAATTTATTTAAAATGTTGTAATGTTTAGGTCAAAATATATATTTAATAGTTAAATAGTACTGCAAGGCTAATTGTAAAATAAGAACATTCCTATGACCCACCTGTCTTACTTATGATATTCTTCTACTAACTACTTCTTTCCTACATCTTCTCACCTCTTTCCCCATTATAATTACATGACATTGTTGATTCAATTGATATTCAGGTTTTATCTTATCGTAACTTGATTTATTATGCCTTAATTATATTTCCCAATGGAAATATAACCCCTCTCTCATGGGCTTAGTTATGTCCTTCTAAAATTCCTATGTTGAAATCCCAACCCCCAGCACCTCAGAATGAAACAGTATTTGGAGAAAAGGTCTTTGAAGAGGTGATGGAGGCTGTTAGCATGGAGCCCAAATCTAATATGACTAGTGTCCTCATAAGAAGAAAGAGAGACATCAGGGGCATATGTGCACAGAGGGAAAGCCATGAGGAGAGGCAGCAAGAGAGCAGCTATCTACAAGCCAAGGACAGAGGCTTTAGGAGAAATCAATCCTGATGACACCTTAATCTAGCTTTCAAAACTAGAGGAAAATACATTTCTGTTGTTCAGCCATCTAGTTATACTTTGTTATGGCAGCCCAAGCAATGTACACTCTGAACACTAAAACACTTCAGATATTGTGATAGTTCCATTTGCCAAGAAAACTTTCTCAAAAAACTCTCTCATTCTGCTCCCTGTTGGACTCATGCTACAGTCTGATGCACAATCTTTGTTCTGGGATTTTACTTCACCCCTATTCTTTGTTGGACCTCCTATATATTAAATCTAGTGTCTTCTTTTGCTTCATCTCTTGTTTTGACAGCATACACATGCCAGTAGCTTCTTGAAAAAAAGTAGGAATAGAATTTGTTTTGTTTTTTCACACTTGTATATATGAGAAATGTTTTATTCTGCTTTCATGCCTAATTGACAATTTGGCAGCATTTACAATTATAGTTTTAAAACCATTTACTCTCAGAATTTTGAGGGAATCGCTCTATCATCTTCCAGTTTTGAATGCTGTTGCTAAGAAGTTTAATGCCTTTATGTTTCTGGATGCTTTTTATGTTATCTCATTTATTTATTTTCTGGGAATTTTTTGTATCTTTTCTTTTCCCTTGCTTTCTGAATTTGCATGTTGATGTGCTTTGGGTAATTTATCATTTATTATACTGGGACATTAACATGACCTTTTTATCTGGAAAATAATCTTGTAATCTTTTAGAAAAATTTCTTGAATTATTGTACCCCAGATTTAGTTCCTTGTAAAGTGAACTATGGGATGGATATTATTAACATGCAGGAGGTATGGGTCTCTTAGATTAATCCTCTAATTTTCTGTATATTTGGGTAGGTCTTAAGCACCAGTGGACTTCACTGTAGGAATATTGGGAGGACCCAGATGGTTCCTTAAGGGACCAAAAGTCAATATTTATAAATATTTTATGAGTGCTATAAGGATTTCCAGAAAAGACCACTCTAAACTCATGTGAAGGAATATTGGCCAAACAAATGACATTCTTTTTTTTTTAATTTTTAAAAAATATATTTTATTGATTTTTTACTGAGAGGAAGGGAGAGGGACAGAGAGTTTGAAACATCGATGAGAGAGAAACATCGATCAGCTGCCTCCTGCACACCCCCCACTGGAGATGTGCCCGCAACCACAGTAAATGCCCTTGACCGGAATCGAACCTGGGACCCTTCAGTCCACAGGCCGACGCTCTATCCACTGAGCCAAACCGGTTAGGGCACAAATGACATTCTTGCAGTAGAGTGGAATTAAGCAGGATAGGGAATGTCATCAAACAGTAACATTCCAGAATGGTTCCTCACTCTGCCTCTGTGCCAGGAGTGCTAAAATCTGGGCAATCTCTGGTTCAGTTTATAGACAAAATAAACCACCAGTTTCTGGAAAGAGGCCAAGTATTTAAACACTTTCCATGAGACCTTCAGGTAGACTTTTAGTTTTCAGTCCTACACTTCACTCCATCCTTCCTTGGTATCTAGAATTGATACCATTGTAATTAGATAGTTATTAATAACTAGAGGCCCAGTGCATGAAATTTGTGCAGCTGCCCTCCGACTGGCCTGGCCACTCCATGCAGCCTGCTGTTCTATCGTTTGGTCATCCCTCATTAACCTCACTGTCGGCCTTGTCACCCCACATAGCCTGCTGTTCAGTCATTACTATTATTGTGATGGCATCCTGGACAATTTGCATATTCCTCATTATGAGTATAGCTAGAAAAGGAGCAAAAGAGAAGGACAGACATTATAGGCATATCAATAGGAAGCTGCAACTTTGCACTCCCCAGGAATCATCTGCCCATTCCTTGCAGATCACTGTGGGAAGGGGTCCAACAGAGGGGAGATAGACACATGCCCAATAAAATTAGGGAAGGTACTTGCCTGTCAGTCAATCCTGGGGACAGAGATTATTGGCCAGGATGGGCTGGGCCACTGCAAACCTGTGAAAATATGGGAATACATAATCCCCTAAACAAAATGTTATTGCTCTTGTTGCTCTTGTGCTTAACTCTTGGCTTATGGGACTCTTTTTCTCCTGTTTCCATGCATCCACCCGTGTTTTCTCTATAGTTATGTGATTCCCATATACTAGTACAAAGGACTGAGGAACACAAACTGTGCTAGCCTAATACCGGATTGGACTCCAACATGAAAAGGAAACTCTGACACTGGCTCTGATTTTAGCTCTACTGAAGCCCCTTCTACACTTCTTCTATGACTGGACAAAGGGAAATGGAACTTTTGGAATCTCAGGAATTTGAGTCCACAGAAATATAGCTTTCTGCAATATTTGACTTTCTCATGCAAGTCTCAAAAAATTCTTTTTTGGGGGATGTCACAAGAATTCCACTCCCATGAGCGATAGGTGGGGATGAGACCCTTTCTCCACTGGTAACAGGATCTCAATATATGAACCTTTTGAAATTCCTGCTGCATTGGTTTCATGCATCTTTCAATCATTTGTTTACATCTCTTTATCGCTAGATAACTCCCTTTTTTTCTTTCTTTTTGTGTCCTGGATTTATCTTTACTCTCATTTAAATAGGATTTTTGGAAGAAGCAGAGAAAAATCTCTTATGTTTAATCTTCTATGTTTAACCAGAAGTTCTCACTTTCTATTTGAAATGTAACATGCTCAAGAGGTCAAAGAAAGAAGAGATTATCTTTGGCTGGGTGTCATGAGAAGGTCAAGAGGATATATACATTAATAAAGATTCTTCCTTTCAGAGTATATAAAATACTGGGCATAGGGCTTTTACCAGTATTATCAATATAGTCTGTCTAATCTATAATAGTACTGAAAATGTTATTGAATTTCCCCTGGTAAGATTGATTATTGATTTTTTGGGTACTGTCTGGAAAAGACTATTTCTTGCTGTTGGTTCTTTCTCAGTGAATTGAAAAAAATTAAAAAGAGAAAAAGAAAATATACAGTGACTAGGGTTAGACTAGGCTTTCTTTTCATCTCCATTTTTTTCTATCCCAAGTAGAGGAAAGGTGCTTAACAAATAGTGCTTGTTTTTGCCATTGATGCTATCATTAATCTAATAGAGCTGCTCAAGGTTCTGTGGCTGCTCCATTTAGGAATGTCAAAATAAGCTTTTTAAAGATATATGGTTTACTTGACCTTCAAATCCTTGTCCTTTTCTTTCTTATTTATTATTAAATGTGCCTTTTAAGATTAAATAAAATTATATTTAAAAAACTATTCTGTGTTTATTTACTTATTCTCTTTTTTTGGACATGGTATCTGGCATGACATGTCAGAAAATGTATTTGTCTTATACCTTTTATTATGTGTTACTGTATAAATTTAGAAGTTTTATTTTGGTGACTTTATTTTATTTAGGGGAGGTGACACTTTAACTATCTGATTGTTTTGTAAGTGCTTTTGGTTATCTTATTGAAAAAAGGAATATGGCCTCATAATTTATTTGCAGCTATAAAAGTCATGACTTTTTGCTTGTTAGTAAAGTTTTCTTGAAAACTCAAGAAAATGAAGGAGGCGGGAACAAAAGATGCACATTGGCTTCCATTCCCAGTATCCTACTCACTCTGCCCCTTCAACGATCAATGATAATCTCCTAATTGACAAATCTAATGGCAGTTTCTTCGTTTTTATTCTCAATAGAATCTTTATTGCTAAATGACCGAGAGAACTCTTGACTTTTTTTTCTTTATTCATATTGTTGACACTATTACAGATGTTTCCATCCCCCCAATTTTGCCCAGCCCCGCCTCCCTCCCCTCTGGCAATCACCACATTATTTTCTGTGTCTGTGGGTTATGCACACATGTTCTTTGGCTAATCCCTTCACCTTCTTGAAAATTTGAACTCTCATTGTATCTCTTTATCCAACCATTCCATTCTGTGTGTGTGCGCGCGCGCGCGTGTGTGTGTGTGTGTGTGTGTGTGTGGTGTTGGTATGAGATCATGTGATATTTGTTTTTCTCTGACTGGCTTATTTCACTTAGCATTATAATCTCCAGGTCCATCCATGCTGTCTCAAAGGCTAAGATAATTCTGTTTGTCCATTAGAGTGTAGGTCAGAAAATATATGCATATTTTAGATGTGCCTATGTCTAAAATGGATCTCCTTATGTTTTTCTCTTCAAACTAAGTCCCCTTTGGTGTTTTGTTATTATTGTGTACGTGTCATTCAGGTTTGATTTGTCTTTCTTCAATGCCTTTTTACATTAACATTGTACTGTTGATTTCTCCTTCATATTTTCTCACCTCCAAATTTTATTTTGTTATTATCAGTACTATTGTCTATGATTCCTTCCTTCTTTCCTTCCCTAAATATTTTTTCAGGATTTAGTTTCCTGGGTCTTATGTATGAATGAACTAACCAGCCAACTACCCATCAATCAGTTGGTCAATAAATATTTACCAAGTGCACCATTCCCCAAGCCCCCAGGGGGCAGTCATTGAGATGGGGACCAGTTTAACCACAGTGAAATGATTTATTCTTCCATCTCACAAACCATAAATTACTTCAGTATTTTTTACAAGGAATCTGTGTGAAATTTTAAGAAGTTTCTGAGGAAGAATGCCCTCTGCAATCCGTTTCAGTTTATCTCCTCACCTTGCCTCTTACTCTTCTGTATCTACTATCCATTACTGACAGGTATATTAAAACCCATCTAGCATACTTCCTGCCTTGAGTGTCCCATCTCTGAGCTTTTGCATGTGTTGTAACTCCTGTGCCTGGGGCAACCATTCTTCTCTCGGCTAATCTAAGCAGTATGCTGAAGCCTACTGCCTCCACAAAGCCTCATTCAATCATATTATTACTCAATGATTTCCCTTCCTCTTGAGTTACCTACCTTAAATATGGATCACATGGCTAACTGGTTTCTCTGAGTCATTTGGGTGTCAGTACAAATAATTCCTCTTCAGAGAGGCCTCCCCTAACTCACCTAAGGCCAGTCCTCTCACAACCTATTTGCTATCTCATTATCCTAGTTTTATCATAGTACTCACCCCTCTGACACTTTCTTGTTCATATATATTTACCAAGTATGTAGGCACCATTCTCATCACTTTACATATATGTACTAATTTAATGCTCAGAAAAACCCTATGATGTATATTGTACTATTAACACCATTTATAGTTATAACAACCAAGGTACAAGACCTTGTGCTAAATATCAGAGTGTTGAATGTGGCTTCTGAGTACATAAGCTGGATTTATGCCAAAGTCCCCAAACAAGTGGTAAAATAATGATCCACGCTTTCTCTTCAACTCTAGAGTAAGTTGTTTGAAGACAGGCAATTGAGGATCATAAATTCTTTTTGCCTCCTATAGTGGCTGGAATTCTCTTGGCTGTAATTGACAAGATTTAGCAGTAAGTGTGATGTCACATATTAAACCTGCAACACCCTTCAGAGCTGTCCAAACAGTATATAAATGCATTAAGAGAGGAAAAAACATTTCCCTTCAAATCAAAGGAAGAATAGTCAGGAATGAAATGGCACCAGACACCTTCTTTTCTTCTAATGGGGCTCTTTGTCTCCACACACACAGGAATCACTAGGAATTAGAACAAAAGAAACATTAATGTTTTACATCTTTTCATAAAAGTAGAACTATTTATACATCACCACCCTTGAAATACTTAGGTCCTGGAAAGTAGAGAGTAAATGATGGTTTATACTCGTGTTTGGACAGCTTTTCCAGGGATATCATCAGATCAGCTTTCTTAAACTATTTAGATGTTTCCCCTTATACCCCTCACCAGGAAGAACTGTTACTCTGATGAACAACTTTCTATATCAGACAAGACACCTCATTTCCTGCCTTGAAAAATTTGGATTAGCATACAAACTGTCCCTGGGGGCAAAAAAACTATAGTAATGCACCAAATCAAGGCTATTTTGAACTGTGATTGTAACATGCTAGAAAAATGTCCTGCATTGATTGCTGCAGTTAGACCTTATAGTTCTCTATAAAGTTTCTACTTTTAAAAACTATCAAATCAATATTTCAGGATCTGTACACTTGAGGCTTAAAATAAATAAAACCACTCAAATGAAAATAGGCCTGTGTACTCAAAGATCACAAATCAATGAATTTTTGACAATAATTCTAAAATGGATTTTTTAGTTAATATTATTATGAGCTTATTATAAGGAGCATGAATCTAAGAATAGTGTTTGTTTCTATGAATTCCTCCTGTTCAATCAGATATATTTCACCTCACTTTAACCTGTTCTTATCACACCAGCTCTGTAAAGTCACCTTAGTGTTAATCAACTATCATTGCTTCAAATGGGAAAACAGGAAGACTAGGCTGTGATTGGTGTGTGATAGCTATTCTATTGCTAAAAATGGAGTTGAGGTGCAATGCTCCAAGGTGTGGTGTTTGCCCCATGATCCTTCTTCATTGCAGTGGTGTGTCCATTCTCCCTCTTGTACTACTTTATCTGTAGCCCAGTTTGTTCCTTCAAAGCTCATAACTTATGCTGCAAACACTTTCTTCCACGTAGCCATTCTTTTTTTTTTCTATCCATGCTCAGGAAGCCCATATCAATAAGATGTTATTAAAACTGTCATGTCTCTCCTACAACAAATCTTACTGTAGCAGAGTGTCCTGTGGCTTCAGAGGCTATTAATGTTTTCTCAGCTGTCAATTGATTTCAAGGCTGCCTCCCTATCAAGCCATGTGCTCCTTCAAAAGTTACGTAAGCCAGACTGAAAGAAAGGATGGTAAAAGTGTCTGACAGTCTCCCATCATCTCCACACAGCCTGTCATTGCTGGATAAATCCTTCCCATGTGGATCTTTAGGTAACAGTTTCTCCAACTCTCCAGTTAGCTTTCCTCTTTCCTGTGATATGAAGGCTTGATAGTTTGCACCTACTAGGGGCATCACGTTCATTTTCAAAATAAAATTAAAATGGCAAATGCGGTGTTATCTGTCTTTTAACTCTTAAGATAATTTGGCACCAATATAGGAATTGATCCCCTTGAAACTTTCACATTTTAAGTTAAGGAAAGCTGCCCATGACTTCCATCACTAACTGGCAATTCATGTGCTAGATTCTTTACTTCTTAAGCATCATTCAAGAGCCAACTCTGCTTCTGTCTCCTGTATGTAATACTTGCCTACTGCTCCAGCTCACAGTGTGCTGTGCAATAGTGATTATAGAGGAGCCAGAAGGATGGATGATATTACCCATAGAAAGTGAGCTGAATGAGAAGAAAATAAGGATAATATCAACATTTGAGGGGTGGCCCAAGGTATCCATACTCTCTTCCAAACCACTTTGATTCTCAGAAATTGGATCATTTGTTCTTTTGATACCTGGTACTTTCTCATCTTCTGTGACTTCTCTCTTCCCCTTTCCCAGACAGTTTTTTACCAAACCTTGCTTATCAACTCAGCCTGTGGTTTCCTATGACATTCAAGAAGGTGGAGAACAACTCTACCTGCATTCTTCCAATGAGAATGCAAGTGTTTCTTTCATTGAGGCTTTAAATAAACCAGCTCAAGACTTGGTGTCTCCCAGGACACACACAACACCTTCACATCCAAAGGTCTTTTGTGTCCTTTAGGATAATGTAGAAATTATGCAGCATGGACCACAATGAGATTTGAGACCTGACCTCAATATGGCTTGTGACATTTGCCATCTGTGCCTCAGCATCCATCTATTCCTGCAAATGTCTGATTTGGCCCCTCCTCTTCCTGGACACATCATGTCCTTTCCCACCTCTGACTCTTAATTCACACTGTTCCTCTCCCTTGTGTAGCACTCCTATTTATTATGATGAGCTATTCATTTTTTGACTTTTACCGCAAACCTCCCTGTGCACTTAGACTAGACCTAATGGTCACACACTGTGCTGAGTTTCACACATTTCTCCTCCGCTACCCTGTGGAACCTTCTAAGTCAAGGACAAGCTCTGCATCTGCAATGCAAGTGCACCATGCTTGGCAGTCTATGAGTTAGGTAGAATGTCTAACTGAAATAAAAAAAAAATTAGAGGAAGAAAAGAAAATATTTCTCACTTGAAGTGTTTCATAGGTGGCATCTGCCTGCCTCTTTTATACCTTTTGTGTTTATTCTTAGCACCCTGACACAAGGTAGACTTTGGAGTTTCCTTATTTATGTAAAAAGAGCTATCTTTACTGAGAAAAGAACAGAATATGCAGGAAATTAAAAGTCGAGGCCACAATCTAAGAATAGAGCTGATGTGTGGAAATCAAGAGGAAACATCAACCCTTTAAAACCTAAGCAAATTCATCACAACATTTAGTTCTAGTGTATGTAGCAGGTGGCCAATATTCCTCTTCCCCTAGGGACAGATGTGCCACATTTCCTGTTCCAATAAACATTTATGCTTTTACCTTGGACTTTTCATAAAAACAAAACAAAGCAAAATAAAATCTCTCTCTGGCAGGCACCAGTGGAAAAAGGTTTTGGAGAAAAATAAAGTTTTGTAATTGATGCTGGGTGGCGCTAGATGTCAATGACCAAGGCTCTTATTATTCTCAGTGATTACCCAACCATTCTCTGGACACACCTGGGCACTGTGAGGCTGGGTGAAGTAGGGACAGGAAAGTGGACACAGGAGATTTTTCCTGCACAGAGTCTATGAGTAGGGGGAAAATGAGCATGCCAGCGCATGTGGAGTGGTCGTGATTGTGTGGAAGCCTGCATATTTCACTTCCCTGCGTAGTGATCCTGTTGTCATCCAGGCAGATGTAGCCCCACAGGCAGATGGAGCTATTGAGTCACAAAGACAACACAGACCCAAAGGAATAATGGTTTCCTACCTCTCCAACGTGAGTGAAAAGGGGCACCTAAGAAATTTTGTGAGTTGGGATTGTTATGAACCTCAAAAATGAGAGGATTACAGTCTCGTTAGCAGTCATCTAAAATGCACAAGCTCGGTGGGCCCACAGGAGCTAAATGAATAAGCTCTCATGAAGGGCACAGAGAGATATGGGGATTTGAATAAACCCACACATGTACCAACAGGTGGAAAATGCAGCTCTCTTATCTTTTCCCTCTCCTTTTATGTGCGTGTGAGATAATAGCATGTGTCCTCATTCAAACTGGCCTATTGACTACGACTTAGTGCCGCCACTCTGCCCCTTTCTACCAATTATATTGGGAATCGTTGTTATCTCCTTGCTGCTTGGCCCTTCTGAACCTGTCAAATGTGTTCTCTCACAATGCATATTAATCTGAGCCATGTGATTGAAAGAAAGAGCAGATAAATCCATCTTCAAGATGTGATAAGTATGAAGTCTTCCTAATAAATGGGCTTTGTGTTAAACATCTGCAGTTTCGCCAGGATATTTAATGAAAGACACACACACAAAAGATAATGAGAAGGGAAGGGAGACTCCGCCTGTATGTGGGTTTTGTTTCTAAAAGTCAGCCACTTTCTGCTGTATTGCTGTTAATTAAATATTGCATCAAAAGTCATGCACTGATCTTGAAAGGAAAGATGCGATTAAACACATTCTTTAACTTATATATGACTGTGTGTGTGATAAAAAAAATTGTGTAGGCAATAAGGCAGTCATAAATACAACACAGAACATAGTGATGTAGCAGGGAGAAAAATATGTTCAGGGATAAGGAGAAAGAACACGGAGAATACAAAGCTTTCCTGCAAATGATGCTGTGAGGCTAACCTGGGAAGCTTAAATAATGGCTCGTGAACAAAGGGTAGCGCATCGCCGGAAGCCTGAAAGGAGCTAGCTCATATTTAAAGGGAATTCTGAACGGCTACTCCAGCGAAGAAAGTTAGGTTGGAAGACGACAAGTTTTCCTTCCCCCTTTATGGGCTATTGTGGGAAACTGTTTTTTGCCTTCACTATCTGATAAGCATAGACAGAGAACTCCCCGAAGGCTGGGTGCCTTTGAAGCCCTAGCAAAGTTCAGAGCTAGGCGCCACCTCTGTTTGTCCAGACAGTGGTAGCTGAAACTATTCCCCCATTTATTATTATGTAAATCCTTGCTGATGGGCTAGTCTGCCTGTTAATGGCGGGTCGCCTGCCTAAGGGCTACTCCGGATCAATAAAAGATTGGAGCAGCCTGAGCACGAAGGAAGTCCCTCTCCTTGAGTTGGACTTGCCCGCCTGGGCCTCCAATATTGCAAAATTATCTCGTGTCTTTTTCTCTCATTTGTTGTGCGGCTCCTCTTTCAGATACCGAACCCTACTCCACGCGGGACGTGGAAGGAAACACTCAACAGGCTATGATTTACTCTTTGAAACTATTTTCCTTTTCTTTCCCTCTGCTGCAGAGTTCCTGGCTCTAGTTGTATGAGATGCACAGCCATTTGGCAAACTAAGCAGCGGGTGCACCTTGAGACAATTTAGTGTCCTTGGGTGCCATGGAGACCGCACTCTTTCATCTCCTCCCTTTTAGAGGAGCTAAAATTCCCTTCTGCCCTTTCCAAAGGTCATGGTCAGTAGATATTTTTTAAAGGGGCACATGTAGACTAAAGAGATGAGCAACTGTGTTGACTCAAGAAGCTTCTGAAAAGGAGAAAGAAAGGAAAGGGCCCTGGCCTGGAATCTTTCCTCTGGATGGAGGTTCAGGTCAAAGGGTCAAGGACCCAGAAGGAAGACTAGGTAAATTTGGCATTGGGTCTTTACACTTATCGGAGGGAAAAGACTATTGCCAAGGGAGGAGAAATATAATAAAATGAAATGCAGAAGCCTGGGCAAAAAAAAAATAAAAAAATAAAAATGCTCCCCTCTCCCTTCATTTCCAGGGGTTGCTCATTTTTGTTTTGTGCTTAGGGGACCCAAATGCTCCAAACAAGGCTGATACTAAATGTGTGCATTGGAAAAAAAGTGATAACACTCCAGTGTCACTCAAGAAACATGAAAATTTTGAAACAATACAAAAAAGTTCTGTTGCAATCTGTGGCCTTTACTTCTATGAAGATGCCCTTTCAATCTCAAACCTATGAAATCATAGCCTTTATTTTCCTCTTGGTCATTCAATGTGAAATAAAGAAACATGCTACCAGGTAAACAATCTCTTGGGTGTCATCATCAGGACATTCATGCCTTCCATATATATTGTTAAGAAAATAAGAAGAGAATATACACTTTCATTTGTTTTTAAATTAAAAGAAAAAAAGAAAATCACACAGGTATTTCAAATCCTGGAAGAATGAATAATACAAGTCCGTAAATAAAAAGACATTTAAAAAGCAACATATAAGTATATTACTATATTTACTATCTCATTACATGTGACTTAGAGCAAGATTTAAAGAAATATGTTTACCTCAGAATATAGGTACCTCAATGTTGAGATGTTTTGAATTGCAGTTTCACTGTTTCCTTCTTAAGTTGGCTATCACCTCTAATTTGCTTTCAGCCTTGTCCGTGCATTTCTAAATTGCCCTCTTCTTTGTCTACCATTCACATGTATTGATTTTCTCCCTTGATAGGCTTTTATTTGACTCAATCTTAACCCTAATATGACAGGCCTGATATGTTTTAAAATAGAAAGGAACCCATTGACTTTTCATATTCTGGTTCTTTGGCATCTTTTATACTGCGTTGAAAAAATGGGGGGAGGAAATAAAGTAACTTTGAACAAAATTGTGATTAGAAGAAAGACTGTTTGGGGATTTTTATTTGGGTTGACCCCAATGTACTTTCCAGCTTCTGTTTTCCCCAAAGATGTTTGATTTTTGTTCTGTTTGTATATAATTTATCTTCATACTAAAAGCTGCATTTATCTCCAAGAATGTATAGCCTGGAACCAATTCTTAGTCTACAACAAAATTATTATTTTTGACTCTACATTAATTTTAGGTCTCATAAAGAGTCTGCGTTTTGTTTGCATATGTCAGTTTGTCAAAACTGAAACATATGGTTGTTTCTTCAAAGAGTCTAACAATAAGTTCTAGAGGTCATAAGTAGAAAGTAGTGAGATCAAAATGAAAACTGAGACATCTATATATCTTAACAAGAAACCCAAGAGGGTTTCAGTGAAGGGCAGCTATTGGTGGATAATAATTTGATTTAAATTTATATAAACTTATTAAAAATTATATATATATATATATATTGACTTCAGAGAGGAAGGGAGAGGGAGAGATAGAAACATCAATGATAAGAATCATTGATCGGTTACCTCCTGCCAGACCCCTACTGGGGATTGAACCTGCAACTGAGCATGTACTCTGACTGGGAATCAAACCATGATCTCCTGGTTCATAGGTTGATGCTCAACCATTGAGCCATGCTGGCCAGGCTAAAACTTCTTAATTTTAAGAATCAGATTGCTGCTTTGTAGGAAGACAGAGGAAGAAGCAGCTAGGTTTTATATGCGAAGTCTTTATATATCTATTTAATGTTTTTCTTTCATATAAAACAGATGAATTTAGTTACAGCTTCTCTGTTTCATGGTTATAGTAATCTCATTTTTGTGTCAGATAAACAAATGATTCACAACAGACTCTTCTCTCTTTCTTTTATTGATGTTTCACTTGATGGAGTTTTATTCTTATAAATTATCTTCTTTTTCCTAGTAAACAAAATTGTGTCCCCTGCTTGCTCAGGGGGAAAAAAAGCAATATACAAAATAACAACCACAAAAAACACCAAATAAAACCCAAAATATGTTCTTTTTTTTTAATTAAATCTTTATTGTTCAGATTATTACATTTGTTCCTCTTTTTCCCCCCCATAACTCCCCTCCTCCCAGTTCCCGCCCCACCCTCCGCCCTCACTCCCCACCCACTGTCCTCTTCCATAGGTGCACCATTTTTGTCCAGTCTCTTTCCTCATCTCCCACACCCCTTTCCCCCCCAAGAATAGTCAGTCCATTCCCTTTCTATGTCCCTGATTCTATTATGATCACCAGATTATTTATTCACTTGATTCTTAGATTCACTTGTTGATAGATGCATATTTGTTGTTCATGATTTGTATCTTTACCTTTTTCTTCTTCTTCCTGTTCTTAAAGGATACCTTTCAGCATTTCATATAATACTGGTTTGGTGGTGATGAACTCCTTTAGCTTTTCCTTATCTGTGAAGCTCTTTATCTGACCTTCCATTCTGAATGATAGCTTTGCTGGATAAAGTAATCTTGGTTGTAGGTTCTTGGTAATCATCACTTTGAATATTTCTTGCCACTCCCTTCTGGCCTGCAAAGTTTCTGTTGAGAAATTAGCTGACAGTCGTATGGGTATTCCCTTGTAGGTAACTGGGTTTCTTTCTCTTGCTGCTTTTAAGATTCTCTCTTTGTCTTTTGCTCTTGGCATTTTAATTATGATGTGTCTTGGTGTGGTCCTCTTTGGATTCCTTTTGTTTGGGGTTCTCTGCGCTTCCTGGACCTGTAAGTCTATTTCTTTCACCAGGTGGGGGAAGTTTTCTGTCATTATTTCTTCAAATAGGTTTTCAATATCTTGCTCTCTCTCATCTTCTGGCACCCCTATAATTCTGATGTTGGTACGCTTGAAGCTGTCCCAGAGGCTCCTTACACTATCTTCGTATTTTCGGATTCTTTTTTTCATTTTGCTTTTCCAGTTGGGTGTTTTTTACTTCTTTGTGTTTTGAATCTTTGACTTGATTCTTGTGCTCCTCTGGTCTGCTGTTGGGTGTCTGTATAATATTCTTTATTTCAGTTAGTGTATGCTTAATTTCTAGTTGGTTCTTTATCATAACATCGAGGGTCTCATTAGATTTCTTGAGGATCTCACTACATTTATCGGTGGCAAAATATGTTCTTTATATTCTGCTTTTCTAAGCTCTAGAACATTAGTTGCTAGAAGATGAGAAACCTATTGATGATAATTAGCCTCTTAGAAAAAGTTTATTTTTATAGCACTCTTAATCCAATCCATAGGTATATTTTCTTTCTACTTCTTGTGCTCAAGAAAATTTGTTAATCAGACATTGTTATATTGGTAAGCATTTGGTTGACAAAAAAAAAGTGTATAAATGGAAATTTGCAATTTCTTGGTTTGCATGTTAAGTGATTCCATGAAATTTACTTATATTTGTTATAAATCCTTTCTTATTAAGGACATCATGTCAGCCATACAGGAGTAATCAATTTCTATCACTCTTAAACCCTCAATCCAGATCCCTAAATTACTGTTTCTTCTTTAGCATTGATGAAGTTCACTTGTTTCCAGTCATTTAAGCATCAAGATGATAAAGTGTATTTATAAGCATTGAATCCAAGAATGAATGATATTATGCAAATGCAAAGAATCATTATTTTGTCCCAAAATAAGGAGCATTCTAGGTCAAAGCTAGGATACATTGTTGAATTTATTGTTCTAGACCTAATGACACACACATTATATTGTCAATTTCAAGTTACTGGGCAACTTGTTCCAAAATGCTTCCATTCATCATATTGATGGTGATGTTAATCAAATTGACTATCCTTAACAAAAAGCCCTGCTTCATTTGAGTTATATTGCTTTTCTGCCTACGGGGAACATTTACACAATTAACAGAAGCAGATCAAATGCTAATAAAGAAAACAAATGAAGATTTATTCATAATCCTCAAAAGAATTGTAATAATTTAATTAAGGTATATGGTACTTTTAGAAAGGAGGAGATAAGAGGGGAAAAAAACACCTTTGTGAGAAGGTGAAGGGAGGGGCAAAGGAGCTTGTTAAAGAATTCCTTAGCTTTTTATAATATTCATTGATTTAATCTCAAATAACAATAGGAATCCATTGAAGACAGAATTTAGCACTTGAGGAGGTGGGGGAAAAAGGAGATCAATCAAAAGCTGAAGCTTGCCAAATAGTTGAAAGATAAAGAGACAGCCAGGAGGAAGAACAACAGTCTGGGGTGGTCCAAGGGAATAAAAGAAATGCTTAATGGGATGAAACTAAGGAGCAAAAGAAAATTCAAACTGATTATCAAGTAATGCTTTCTGGCAGCCACAGATTATTCATTCCTGAGCAATGCTAGACTTCCCGTGGAGATGTTTTCCTTTAAAGTTTTATTCTCAGCCATTAAGAGAGAAACAAAGCTTCCTAAACTATGATGTGCATGAAACCTGATGTTTGTGAAGACTGTTGACTCAGCTAAATCTATCAAGTTCTTTCGGAGGCAAGAATACTAATGAAGTAATAGCATGCAAACTTAGAGAAGACTTTGAGTTTCCTCTACCATGCACCTATTTAATAAGCCAGGTACAAGGAGTATTTGCAGAGTAATTTGGGAAGTCACAGCCACTCTTTAAAGTCATTAGCATACTAATTCAGTTCTTCAAATTCATATATAATTGAGAAGTTATACATTACATGGCACCCAAAGAAGTTTTGTGTATCTGACTCAGCTACTCCTATATGGATGTTAAATATGGTCTAATTGGAAGCCACATGAATGCATCATTTAGGGCTAAAACATGTAGTATTGATTTTAAGGGGAGACCAATGAATATTGGACTCTTTAGGAGAGCCCTCACAGAGTTATGCTAGGAACAAGCAACCACTTTAAACTTGTGTGTGTGAGAGAGAAAAGTACACGGGAAGGGGGATGTACAGGAAGCCATCAAGGCAACAATGAACAAACAATGCTATGTTATATTTATGGAGATGCCTATATATAAAAGGAGCAGTATATACAATGGAATAATAACTCACTGAGACTTTTTAAAAATATATTTTTATTGATTTTTACTGATTCCAGAGATGAAGAGAGAGAGAGAGAAAGAGAGAGAGAGAGAGAGAGAGAGAGAGAGAGAGAGAGAGAGAGATAAAGAGAGAGATAGAAACATCAATGATGAGAGAGAACATTGATCGGCTGCCTCTGGTACACCATTTATTGGGGATTGAGCCCACAACCTGGGCATGTGCCCTGACCAAGAATTGAACTGTGACCTCTAGTTCATAGGTTGACGGTCAACCACTAAGCTACACCGGACAGGCTCACTGAACCTTTTAAGACATAGCTGCAACACACAGTTCTGCTATTAACTAGCATAATATCTTTGAGAAGGAACTTAACTTCTTTGGACATCTGCAAATGAATGAGTGAACTGAATACAGTAAACAAATAAAAAAATTAAGGTCAATTTCCCAACCACTTCAATACTCCTTTCCTGTGCTAAGTTTCTAAAATTCTTTTTAAGTGAGTAGAAAAAAAACTTAGAGCTAGACATGTTATCATAATTTTGCATGTGCAAAAGTTTGTACAGGTCCAGGTTTCTTTGGGAACATATAAAAGTGATGGGGCAGAGGCCATGTGCTCAGAAAAGTGCCTTCTTCCCGAGCCCAGGCCCCTGCTGGCCACGCCCAGGATTTAACAAGACCTGACTTGCGCCTGGCCAATCGGCAGGGCCCACAGCCGGCTCCCCTCCCCTCACTATTCTCACGGGTGGCACTCGGTTTCCGGTCGCTGCGTCGACTGGAGGCCCGGGGCGGGTTAGCTAACTCAATAAAGGACCTTCTGCTTTTGCATCGGACTGACTCCCTGGCATGGTTTCTTGGGGATCTTGAATTCTGGGCATAACATTTTGGGGGCTCACCGGGATCCCCAACACCATTGAGGGGCCCCCAGTCCGGAGGGCCTGACTGACCGCGGTAGGTCTTGTTTTGTTTGTGTCGTGTGTTTTGTTTTGTATCTATCCGGTGTGAGCTCACTTCTGAAATCTGTAAATGCCTGTAAATGCCTGTAATAATGATCTGAGTGGATGCACGAGATCAACAGGCGGGAGGAGCCGGGGGACGCCCCAATCCTCCATCTGAAGGGGTATAACTTTGCTTCCGCGGAGTCGGAAGGTCTGTAGGAACCCCCTTAATCTGAGACAAGCAGGAGGAGTCGGGGGGCGTCCCGATCCTCCATCTGAAGAGGGGAAATTTTGCTTCCGCGGAGTCGGAAGGTCTGTAGGAACCCCTCAATCTGAGAAAAGGCGGGTCGCTCCTGCTGGTTGGCGCGCAGCCATCGTCTAGCTTTCGGTTTTTGCTTCCATGGAGTTGGAAGGCTGTACTTTTTTGGGCCCTTTAGTTGTTTGTGTTTCCGTTTTATTTTGTGGACTTGCTGGATTAATAATTTCAAGGAGATTGGGGGAGGCTTTAGAGCTCCCTCAGGAATGGGGAAGTTGTTAGGAATTGAATGGATTGTTTAAACTCTGAATGGATGTCTGGTGAAAGTGTATGAATGTGGAGGGAGGGGGACTGCTCTCACCCCTCCTTTGTGTGGCGGTCGGACGGCCGCCTGAGTGAGGGTCTGTGGAAACAGGTCACCCCCTCCCCAAGTATTCTAAAATTAAAATCCTTCTTGTAATTGAAAAGCGTTTACAAATTTATAAATGCATCCGGGATTTCTGTGCACATGTAAAGGGAAAAGGCCAGTTTAAAAACGAGTGCGCATAGTTTTGAGCTGGTCTTGACTTTTTGCTGTGTACAGAATAAAAACCCAAGACTGTTTTGGTCTTTAAAAAGGCGGAGATGAACCTGACAAAAAAAAATACAGGCAGGTTTCCCAAGGCGATTTAAAGTAGCTTTTGAAATTTCCCGCCCTGAGGCAAGTACCACCAGGAAGTTGATAGTCAAGTTTACATGTGAATAGCTATGGTTTTGTTTCTTGACTTCCCCAACAGGAAAATTGTGACCATTTTAGCAGCTATGCCAGGCTTATTGGCTGGAAACTTAAAACTTTTAAGTGCAAATCATCTAAAAGCATTGAAATTTATAATACTGAAATGTTGATCTAAATATGCCTAATATGAGGTCAAAATGATAGAAGTTAATCTGTTAATTGAAAATGCCTTTGCTTATTAATCTGATTGAGAAGAGAGGATTTATTTTGTGACCTCAACTGAAGATTTTTAATACAAAAACCAGTTTAAACTTAATTGATATTAAGATAATTATAAAAAGTATAAACAGCTAATGAGATTTCTGTTTGTCTACAATATAATGTTGGCCATCTACCTTTTAGGGGTTTTGGTTTGCTCTGTCAGAGAACAGTGTAGACAGCCGCCACTTTGAGCTGCCTGAGTTGGCAGCCACCATGTTGGCCACATGGCCTGCCGTGCCCCTGGGGGCCGCCATCTTGGAACAGCCCCTCCCTCTGACTTAGCCAATCACAAAAGGAGTGTCTGCTCACTAAGGGAGGATAGAATTTCAGAGGTGGAGTTTTAAGGCAGAGTTTTACTGCGGAAATGCGGATGGGGCAAAAAGTATGCTAGCCTTGCGGATTTATTTAATACTTAATAAATTAGCAATCACGGTCTTAATATAATTTCAGTGGTATGATAGCAGTAGAACCACAGTTATACATATATCATACACAAATTAAGAGTAATTGATTAAATCCTATTATGTTGAGAACTGTTTTTAAGTGTTGAAAATGTTTTCCTAAGTTTTACCTAGGTTACCCAAGAAAGATTTTTCTTTTTTCTGTGTCCCTTAAAATGTATTGCTAATCACCTAAGAATTAAGGCTAAGAGTTCTAGCTACCTGGAAAGCATGGCCTTGGTGTGATAGGAGAAAAAAAAAAAAAGAAATGTTAAGTGAATAATATACCAGTGAGCTGGGACTCGTCACTAATGATGGATTGTGAGAAGGGCTGAACATGGCCTAATTTCTCCTTCCTTGGTACCCCTGAAACGTCAGAGGATCCAATGTGTTTAATCCTCTTGAAGGACATTGAATGGTTCTTTCCTTCCTCTTTAACTTTTAGGGGATTGTATAAATGGATTACTGATGTAGATTATCAAGAATCTCTAGGGGTTTTAGAAAGATAGAAAAGAAGCATTCCTAGACAGTTTTCTACTGCCTCTGTTCAGGGACTTGTTCTGTATCTTGACACAACTGAAACTGATTTGTTGGTATTTTGTGGTATAAATGTGGCATGCACCTCAAAGTTCTTAATGGGGAATGTATCTAGTTATCATGTCTATTTAGTCTTGATTTCCTTGTTCAATATGAGTACCGTTTCTATCTGGATGAAACATAGGTCAAGAATCCTGTCCTGGGACGTGGGAAAGGGAGGCCCCCACATCTGTTCCTGTCAGGCCCCCATCAGGGGACTTGGGCGGTGTTCCTGTTACCTGCTCAAGATCTCAAGACTGTATTTGTTTATATAAGTGTGGAAATATATTCTGTGCTAGGTTGGGATTTTGGAATTCTGGGGTAGATTTAAAAGATATTTGTGACTTTTCTAGTCTGATTGGGACATTTAAGGGTAGGGCTCACAGTTCCTCAGGGCAGAGATTCCATGGGCCCTTCCCCCTGCCTGTGCTGAATTAAATAA
The DNA here is from genome assembly GCF_014108235.1 of Myotis myotis. Taxonomy (NCBI): domain Eukaryota; kingdom Metazoa; phylum Chordata; class Mammalia; order Chiroptera; family Vespertilionidae; genus Myotis; species Myotis myotis. The sequence continues at coordinate 18,294,259 of NW_023416335.1, forward strand.
TACAGGCCAGTGTCATTTAGCTTGCTGGTTAAAGGAAAACAATGGACCTTAGAATCTGTAAAGGTGGGCGGGAATGAAGCTGGTCAAATGTACTGAAAGAGTTTGGTACCTGTTGCTGCTAGCAAAGGAGGGGCTGATACCCACTTCTAGCACACTCCCTTGAAAGAGGCCTGGTTGCTGCTCTGCCACAAAGGGAACTGGTAGAAAGACAAAAAAGCAGAGTGCTGTAACTGATAAACAGGGTTACCTAGAAGCCATCAGGACTTTGAAGTTCTCCAAGAGAGGAGGAATCTGACTCAGAGACTGGTGAGGACTGGGTGGCTTTTCTTTAACAATCTCTTTCCTTGAGAGGGCTCCAGAGGGTACACGAGGACATTTGGCCGCGCCTCCGCGCCATCTACGGGACCAGCCCAACCCCAACTCCTCATCAGCACAGACCAGGAGATTGGGTCTACAACAGAAGGCACTGCTGGGAGACCCTAGAGCCATGTTGGAAGGGTCCCTACACTGTGGTGCTGAAGACCCCCACCGCTCTCAAGGTAGACGGCGTCACGACCTGGGTCCATCCGGAAAGACTTCATCACCAAATGGAGCATCGATCGATCAAGATCAACGCAACCCGCTCAAGCTCAAGCTACGGAGTGCTTGACCTGCCTGATGCCGGTAACATGACTCGCGATCGCTCCTGTCACCAGGAGCCCCCACAATACTGTGTAATACACTTAGATAATGCCTGCATCTTCATGGACATGGCTCCAAAGAGACAAGGACCATTTACAGGATCACATGTTTAGTGGTAGATTTGGCTACCTGAAGCGGCCATGATGCCAATATTATGTTTCATTGTATTGATATGTTATATTAACCTTTGATTCTTTTGCAGGTTTGAATGTATGTTGGCTGTCCTGGAAGGGAGCTGTGTGGGGTGACCCCCAAAAGTAAAGGGTGTCTAGCTGCCAAGAGGACAAGTGCCCAACTGGGCAGGGAAGGGTGCCCATCAGGTTTTGGTCTCTGTTGAGAGACAGCTAACAGTTGACAGCCTGTAATACTGTCTTGCAGGCCTGAGTCACCATGCCCATGTCAGGGGTAGTAAAGCTGGAAAAAGCCTGTTTAGACTAGAAAGTCTGAGGCATGGACCAACAATTACTGTTTTGTTTTAAATCCATGAAAAGAAATTAGCAAGGAAAGTCAGAAAATCTTAGAGTAAATCAGTATGTTTTTCTCCTTATGTAATTCCTCCGAAATCTGGCAATGCTAAGTAAGTACGTTTCTTTGCATAGATTCAGTAAGACTGGTTCCTAATAGTGGTTTTATTAACGGAAAACTTTGACTGGAGTATCATGTTTTAAAGAGCCCTACCTGAGCTCTAAAGACTTGAAGCCACTAAGAATGCCATGAAGAAAGCCTGGTATCCTGCCTGGGAGCCCTGAAGACGGCTGGCGCTGGAGCGTCAGGCCCATGCCCTACCATCACTGGCGGTTGGTAAGAGTAGAAGGGGAGCAGTAAAGATGCCTCTGCATCCCTGCAGAACCCCCACACACTCTGGGCCGCAACGAGTAGGAGGGCTACTGAGATGGGCCTTAAAGCCTGGAGCATGGGCTCAGGTGGAGTTGCTACAGGTGAGGGATTCACCTAACTCAGCAGATACTGCAGGCAGGCCTGATGGCAGCTGGATGGCTTGGCTTCCTGGCCCTACGGGGCACATTAAGGTTCAACCATGAAATTCCAGCAAAGGTAGTCAGTTACCATTCTTGTTGTGTTTATGCAAACATTAGGACAGTAAATAAATTAATCTTGATTTGGCTTTTTAATAGCCATGGAGGAATTTTAAGAAGAAAATTCCTATTTCAATAGAAGTTGTTAAAGCTAAAATGGTTTCTTTCCCTTCCACCGGACCATTTGTTACGTGTATAAAATAGTTCAGTTGATAGTTCTGTGTGCTCACTACGGGCCCCTAGTGACGGTGAAATAAAAGTGCAGTCCGTCTCATGATTGAGCCGGAAGTTCCAAGACAAGGGGGGAATGATGGGGCAGAGGCCATGTGCTCAGAAAAGTGCCTTCTTCCCGAGCCCAGGCCCCTGCTGGCCATGCCCAGGATTTAACAAGACCTGACTTGCGCCTGGCCAATCGGCAGGGCCCACAGCCGGCTCCCCTCCCCTCACTATTCTCACGGGTGGCACTCGGTTTCCGGTCGCTGCGTCGACTGGAGGCCCGAGGCGGGTTAGCTAACTCAATAAAGGACCTTCTGCTTTTGCATCGGACTGACTCCCTGGCATGGTTTCTTGGGGATCTTGAATTCTGGGCATAACAAAAAGATGCTTACTTACAAGAATAGTGCAAGGAACTATCAAAACAACAACAACAAACAAACAACCAGCAACAACAAGAAATTGATGTACCTCTTTTGTTACTTCTTATCCTTGTCAATATTCCCTCCAGTGTCATAGTGAGTTGGGTCCTAGCCTTAAATACCATGAAGAGATTTCAAGTTACCATCAGACAGATGCAGGAACATTTAGCTATATCCTATTTGGTTACAAGAAAGGAAATGATGGAGTGATTTTGGTGTCAGGTTTGGAAAGGGACGGTAACCCAGTTGGTTTTACCCTGAGCAAAGCAGCACGTCTTTCTGCTTATGATGCCATCATTTCAGTAGAACAGATGTGAATAATTCAGACTACAGTGAGTTTCCTTCACACACACCCAGAGGATGCATCCCGTAAAGATAGGTTTCAGTTGGAGAGTCCTGTTTGACAAGGGAGGTTTTAAAGATGGGTAAAATCAATAGACAGAGTCAGTCAAACACAAGAATTTTCTGCTTTTCAACTCATGCCCTTTCTATAGTGTTTACTGTTATTAATGTAAGCTCTGCTTTGCTCTAACAAAAGAAAACACATGCTTATACTTACCTATGTCTACTTTATTACCCTTTTGTTTGAAAATATAAAGGACCATTGTGTGGCTCAGTGCTTAAGTTTATGAGCCTTAGGAAGCAAGGTGGGTTTAGTGATGAAATGAAATTCCTTATATTTTAAGCAATTTGTTGCTTTACTTTGAAAACATAAATTAAACATAAGCTGTTAGAAAGGATAGAATTTAACACAAATCCATGTCAAAGAAGGCTTAAGCTATAAAGCCCTATGTATTAGCCTGTTTGTCTTGTTTTACATAATGCTTCTAAATATCAAGATTCATTGCTCTAGACTGTGGCACTGATTAATGATTATACAGACAGAGATATCTTGTAAAAGTTATTTAAATAATGAATGAAGTCTGGACAGATTTCATGTCAAACAGAAAATCTGAGTAGTAAACATAAGAGACTAGTTGGATGAAACTCCATCAGACTGAATGTTTCTTAACCACTGAAATGATTCAGTTCAGAACTGATATTCCAAATATTTTCTTAATTTGTTTTAATTAGGGAGTTAATTCCAGGTCAGGGATAAGGCACTTGGGTATATATAAGGAGTACTGATTCTACCATTCATGAGCTATGTGGTTTTGGGCAAGATACCTTAGCATGTCATTCATGTGACTCTCCTATAAAAATAGAGATGATAATGCCTACTCTTTCTAACACAAAGACTTGTAAAAATGGATTGAAATAATATTTATGACATAAAAATAATTAAATTGGTAATTGAATCCTATGTTTTAGCATTATCCTTAGCACTATAATCTAATCATCTTTAATTTTTACAAATGACCTAGAGAGCTTTTCCACTTTAAAGATGAGAAAACAACTACTCAGAATGGTAAACAATTTTACTTAAACTCACAAAATAAGTAAGATAAAGAGCAAAGCTTTAAATCAGTTCTTCCTAGTCCTAAAGGCCATACTTTGTCCATTATACCATAGCGATCTCAGCAAATAGTAGTGATGAACAAGTGGCTCTAACTCAGTATAAAACACCTGTCAATTAAAAAGTTCCATTGCTAAAGACAGGATTACACTGTAAAGGGTCCATTCTGCAGTTTTGATTATTTCTGCAAACAAGGTTAGAAAGCCTGCCACAGGCTACTCATTTCTCAAGATCCATTTTAAATGTCACTTAGTTCATGAAACCTTCAATTAAACTCCTGATTGTACTGCTTACTTCTTGCTTGCAATCAATAGGACTTTTGTTATTTTTAATATAATCCTTGCATTTTCCTAAGCTGATATTTTCCTTTAGACCAGGGCTGTTCCTTAGAGTACCCACTAATGTCATGTAGTTATTTAAATTAAAATTAATTTAAATGTAGTTTCTTAGTCCACTGGTTACATTTAATGAGTTCAATAGCCATTGGGGCTATTGGCTGCTGTATCAGATAATGCAGATCTAGAACATTCCCATCATCAAAGAAAGTTTATTGGATAATGATGCTGTAGATCAGGGGTTCAAAACTACATCTTATGAGTGAGATCTGACCTACTTCCTAATTTTGTACATTAAGTTTTAGTAAGACAGCCATTCTCATTGATTTGATTTTGTCTTTGTGCTATGATGGCAGAGTTGAGAAGTTCCAACAGACACGAAATGGCCCACTAAGTCTAAAATATTTACTATATGATCCTTTATAGAAAAAGTTGGCCAACTTTTGATCTAGACTACAAGCTGCTTGAGGCTCAAAGCTTTACATCTTTTCTTTCTTTTGGGGTCCTACTATATTAGGTTATATAGTGAGAACCAATGTGTTAATTGAATTGAGTTGACATCAAATTTATAAATTAATCTGTGGTTCCATGGCTAGTAAGTAATAAGCTAAAAATAAAGATAGTTCATCTGATTCAAAAAACTATGTGCTCATTTCACACCATCACGATGCCTCCTGATCTTCTGGGATCGTTAGTGAGTTAGTAAAAAATTGACGATGGTGTCACAAAGGGTAAGATTTCCTTCTTTTTTTAGGGCCAAATAATATTCTTTATGTAAGAGTACCACAGCTTTTTTATCTACTCATCTATTGATGGAAAATTGTGCTGCTTCCAAATCTTGGCTATTGTAAATAATGCTGCAATGAACATAGGGCTGCATATATTATTTCAAATAAGTGTTTCTGATTTCTTTGGATATACTTTCAGAAGTGGAACCACTTACTCTTTGTGACAGCTTTAATGGACCAGGAGAACATTTTGCTAAGTGAAATAAGCCAGTCACAGAAAGATAAGTACCATATGACTTCACTCATGTGTGGACTATAATGAACAAAGTGAATTAGCAAGCAAAATAGACACAGACTCATAGACAAAGAGCAGGTTGACAGCTTTTGGGGGTGGGTTTGGGAGGGGGGAGGAAGAATTGAGAAAAAAAGAGGAAAAAAAAACTTATGGACATAGATAACAGTATGGTGCCCCGACCCGCGGGGCATGCAACGTGGGTACTGTGACGATTCCTGTAAGGGAATGAAAGGATAGGAGACGCGAAGAAATGGAGGCAAGACAAAGTTCTGATCAAGCCTCAAATTTTATTTTTACAGCGGCAGAATATATACTGTTTTTGGGGATGGGGGGGGGGGGGTGGAGAAGCCTATGGATATTAGCCTATCAGCAGGGTGGTAGCAGGTTCCGGAATGTGGCGGTTGTTGCTTCAGGGTATAGGATGGTTATCTTTAGCTGTAGGCCAAACCGCAGGACACACGTGGTTTCTGGTAACTAGGAGTTTCTACCAGAAACTTATTGTTCTTAAGATGGCTTTGTCTAGGCCAGTTTCTCTGATGGCTCCCAACAGTATGGAGATTGCTGGGGGGAGGGTGGATAGGGAGAATGGAGGAAGGTATAGGAGGGGTAAGTGGTAATGGAAGGAGAATTGACTTGGGGTGGTAAATACAATATTGTGTATAGATGATGTGTTGAGGAATGGTGTACCTGAAACCTATATAATTTTGTTAACCAATGCCATGCCAATAAATTCAATAAAAAGTAAACAAAAAACAAAAAACAACACCACACAGACTAATGATGGCCATGAACCAGGGATCATTGGCAAGATCCCCTATGGGTAAACTTTGTTCTCAAACATGCTTTCTACCTGTGGGTTCCTTACATAAACCCAACCACAGTAGAAAATAAAGGGGGAAATGGACTCATTTGGACTCCTCTTATCTATTTCTATTATCCACTTTGTTCTCTCAGCTCCAGCTATAGTCTCTCCCTTTCTTATGAACCTTTGAGGCATGCTTCCTCCCTATCACTTTGCAGTTCCTTCTCTCCCTGCCTGGAAGAAATACTGCACAGGGTGGTCCACAACATGCACAACTTACTGTGGCAGCCATGGTGTCTACAGTTCTCTTACCTCCATACCCAATGGCTCCCTCTTTGGCTTTCTTTAAAACTATTCATTTTCATTTTCTCATGAGCCAGCCCTTGATACTTCCAGTCAACTTAGTTCCTTTTTCCTTAAAATTTAGATTCTTACATAAAATAATATTTAACCTAGCTATTTGGCTTATTGCTTATTTTCTGTCTTCCCCTACTAAAAAATAAATTCCATGAGGGTAAATATTTTTGTTGTTTTTGGTATTCTTTAGTGCTGAATAAAGGATTTGGATCAAAATCCTCAAATCTCTTCCTCTGAATTTCTGTGCTGGTTGGCAGTACTAACGGCAGTCATATCTATGGCATCAAGAGTGTGGTATCAATTAAATTATCAATACTAATGACAAGCACCTTGCCAAGTTCCGTGGCAAGTTCTCCTTTCTTCTCTAGTTATACATGGGTTTAGCTCTATGTTATATTGAAATTTATACTTAAGTAGTTCAGGGAATGAGGATTGTGGCTGAAAAGAAGAATAATGAAATTGTATGTGTGAGAATGTGTGAGTGTGTTTAAGAAACAGAAAGGGAGAGAAACTGAGAGTGATGGTATTCCTTGGAAAGGGTGTGAGCTGTTGGATTTGGTCAAAAGATATTTATTGGGCAAGCTAAAGATGTGTTGGCAAACATGGTGTGAGCAACTGAATTGTTCACTGCAGTTGCCATGTTCTGTTCTCACTACTGGTGTTGTATTATTTGGGGGAGCTTCTTAGAAGTTGAAAAGAATTCTGTTTGTTTCTTCCTATAAAAGGTTTTTTATTTTTTTCCCCCTCATCAAAAAAACCTAGAGATTATCCCTAAATCAAATGGACAGGCAGTAAGGAATTCTGTTATTCCTCTGAATTGTCCTTACATTTCACTCTATAAGTATACTGAAAGATCAGTGCTATTCCTTCTAACCATTCTTCTTAACAGAAAGAAAAAAAAATATCTGACTGTTATTTCAAACAATTGATTAATTTTACATAATCTGGACAGATAAGAAAATTAGTTTTTTTGCTAAGGAGCATAAAAGGGGTTTAATGTGAAATGTCCTTGCTGTACAATTTAGTGTTGATGTTAATCTTTTAACTGCTTTGAAGTAGGATTGAGAGCTTTATAATAAAGATAATAAAGCTAGGTAATTTAGATTCTATATTGGCTGAAACTGAATAATTAGTTCAGGATTTCTTAAATTATATGTTTGGTGATAGAAAAAAAAATGAGGACTTGATTCCCAACAACATAGGCTAATAATTTAATTTGTATTAAATCTATACAAAAAAATTTAAACTGTACAAATTGATGACTATTGAGTGAATGCCCAGGAACTACTAACCACTATTATTCAGAGATTGAGTCCAGATTAGCACAGAAAGAAAGGTTATAAAGCAGAGGAATTTATCCAACATAAAACAATCTACCTTTAGAAGACAGAAGAACAATAAAAAGTTAGAAGAAAATATATAATCTTATATTCATTTATTACTGTTAACTTTTTAAATGTATTCATCCATCTTTTCCCTTGTTTTATTTAAATTTTTTTTATATGTTTACTAGAGGCCTGGTGCATGAAAATTCATGCACTGGAGGGGGGGTCCCTCAGCCCTCTCTCACAGTATGGGAGCCCTCAGGGGCGGGAGGTGACCGGGTGATCGGTGCCGGGGTCCAACCCCAGCAGGTCCAGGGGTTCCCAAAGGCGTAGACGGAGTCGGTGAAGAAGGAAGGACACGGAGACAGTGTTCAGTTGATCAGCAGCCTAGCCAGGATCTCCAGCCAAGTTCTGGTGTGGATCTCCAGAGAGGTTCTGCCTTGGATCTCCAGCCAGGTTCTGTGTCCATGTTCTCTTGCTAGGTTCTCCAGGTTCTCCAGCCAGGTTCTGTAGCCATGTTCCCTTGCTAGGTTCTTCAGCCAGGTTCTGTCCAGGTTCTCCAGCCAGGTTCAGTCACCAGGTTCTAGTCAGGTTCTCTTGCCAGTTTCTGTAGTCAGGTTCAGTCCAGGATCTTTTGCCATTTTCTCTCCAGCGAAGTTCTTCTGTCTGTGTAGGTTTTATCTTCTTACATCTGTATTTATACCAGTTGATTCCAATCCTATCAATCTCTATTCCAAAGGTTAGGGTGTTTCTTATCTCCATTCCAGGGAGTAAAGATTATGTAGCTTAAGCATGATTGTTCGTAGTTAAAGTGATTAATTACCCACCTGGCACTTAGTTAAGAGGTTTTATTCCCTCCCTAACTTCAGGGGAAAATCCCTACCTGGGGAAACAACCTTTCTCAGAGACCTTGGTTAAAACACATAGTGCCAAGAAGGTGAGCAAACATATTAAGAACAGTATGCTATATATGCCAGGTCCCTTGAAACAGCAAGCATGGACCGGCTCCCGGCAGATCGGGAACGCAACGCCTCATCACACCTCTGCTGCTGCCACTGCTGGCAGTGCAAGCCTCAGCCGGACCTGGTTACCTGAGCCTTGGGCCAGCCCTGGGCGGCTGGGGGCCTGAGGGGACTGGGGAACTCCGGAGGCAGGTCTTGCTGCATACCTGCTGCCTCGGCAGGCCTGAGGGGACTGGGCACTGCCATCTTGTGGCTGTGGGCGCTGCCATATTTGAGGTTGTGGCAGTTAATTAGCATATCCCCTCCTTATTGGCTGTGGGTGCCACCCTCTTTGCGACAGCATGAGGGTAAATTAGCATATTCCCTCTTTATTAGATAGAATGCTTGAAGCAGATTTGACATATTAAAAACAAACAACAAAAACTGTACCTAGTCAGATCTTCTGTTCTTTTCCTTTGCTCTTGTGGCTCTTATACAATTTTCCGAATAACTTACCATAATAATAACATTGACCATTTCAAGTTCAAATTGTCGGTGAAAAAATTATGAAAGTCTTTAACTGCCACCTTGACCCCCTGATCCCTACTGTCTGATCACCACCTTTATCTCTCCCTTTATTCTCCTCAGTTTTATAATATCTCTTTAGGTGCATTACAGATGTAGACATCCTACTGGAGAGAAGCCCCCCTCTTTTTTTGTTGTTTTTGTTTGGCATTTTTATTTTTAAAGGGTGTAGAAGACATCCTGGGACTTAAAACAAACCATCCCTGACTTATTTTTAAATATTGAAAACTTAAATACAATTGAATTTTCTTTTCAATGTAATGAACTTAATAGACTTGCTGGTTTTGAAAGCTGCAGAAGAAAGGTGTTGGGTTTCCTTTCACTGCCTCTAATTGGCACAGGCATTGTGAGGATGAGATTGAGGTAACTGATCCTTTCCTTGACCTACAGCATTGTATGTGGAGCAAGTGTAAGAGACAAGTCTGATATCTCTGAGGTGAAACAGGGAATCATGAATAATGGAAAAGATGGGCCAACTGTAGATTATCAGCTGGAGAGGTAAATTTATATGATTCTTTTTGAACGAAGATATCATTAGAATGATTATAAAGATTCCTTTTAAATAAAATTATCAACATATAAGCATAGCTAAATAAATCTATATTATCATTTTCTTTTTGAAATTCTCTTTTAGAATTGTTCTCAAAGCACTGAGCATATTTTCCTCTTAATTATTTCAACTTAATTATAGTCCACCTTCACCTTCTGAGCAATGAAGTTGATTTTCAGAAATGGCCCAAACCTATTTCACCAAGTGTAAATAATGGGAGAGGAGGTAAGGCTAGCTAATATTACTTTTTAATAAAAAATAATTGGTAAATATTTAGTATTGAATTGGATTTTTCTTTTTGTAGTACAAATACTGCCTATAAAGGCAATTCCAAACCTTGTTTGAATTACTATTGGATTAAAGACTATTCGTTACATGCATCATAGGCCTACTCTACTCTCTTCTCTTTGAAAGTCTTTTGTTAATAAGATGGAAAATTCTAGAATGAAGAGAAGACAGTGTTACTGGATTCACCTTTCTTGTTAACACTGCTTCAGTGAGTCACCTTGAGGAGTTTCTATGATACTAGGACAGTTCAGCAACATAGGTTTATGAAATGACTGTAAAAATTCACATACAATTTTTTTTCCTCTGAGATTTTATCATGTTTGGAATGAGGCTGTCCTCCAGTAAGAAAGATTATTTTATTTTAAACCTTTAAGTCATGTACAAATAAAAACAATGCATGATTAAGAAATTTAATTTCACTTTTGACAATGGAAAGTCCTTTTCTTTTCAGAAAAACAGATTACTACTCTGAGTTAATTTTTCTCTTATGGGTGATAAAAGAAAGGGATTGTTTTCATAGATAATAACCACTGATTTCAATATTAACTTATTATAGGAATAAATCGCTATTTTTTATTTAAAACAATAACTTCCTTTGTAGGTTTGGTTGGATTTAATACAACATTATTAATTATGAATTTTGTTCTGGGCACGATCTTTTGAATTGGAAGGAGGATTTTCATTTGGCATATTAAGCCCATTTTGTGTGTGTGTGTGTGTGTGTGTGTGTGTGTGTGTCTAAGGGGAGAAAGGGAGAGAAATATCAGAAAAAATTTAACCTCTAATTTTGGAGGTTACACAAAATCCAATTGACCTTTTTAAAAGCATCTAATTGTCATGCACCCAGGTACTTTCCGGGTGCAAACTGGCAGTCAAATATCACAAGAAAGGTTATTCTTGTTATTTCAAAACCTGTTTGAACCCAGAAGTATTGAGTGTCCTTGGGGAGATTCCAATTAAGCTCATCATGGTCTTATTTTTAATTAATTAATTACTTATTTGTCAAGTGTTTTGAAGATGCTAACTGAAATGTATATGCTAATTAGTATTATTTGTGAAAAGCAAATAAGACATAAATGCTTTCTATTTTCTCACAGGTATATCACTTTAGCGGCCTAGGTTTTTATGAACCCAAAGAATAGTTTTATTTATATAGTTTTATAAAATGCACAACACAAAGAAACAATTCAATTCAGAGACACAACTGATAAGAACTAGATAATATTTTTCTCTGTCTCTCGACCCAGCCCATGTTCTCTAGTTTTATCAGTGCTGCATTGTCTCTGTAGAATAAAATAAAAGTGGTGTGTAAATGCACAGTGTTCTCTGCATTACCTAAGTAAACTTTAGAATCATATGAGAACCTTGGATTTATGCATTCATTTAAAAGGAGAATTTAGGAAACAGGAATAGAGGCTTGTTTTCCCATGAAACTCTTCACTGAAAATTTTTAATAGAGTAGCTATTAAAAGGTATATTTCACTATACCTTAGTGATAAAAGCAAAGTTCAGTCCATTTGAGCTCAATTAAATTCTGACCTCACTGTTACAGTGCTCATGGATATATAACTACAGGAGAATACTGGTTGGGACTTGAAAACACACACACACACACATATAACAGAAAATGACGGGGACTGCAGTGACTAACAACTTGGGTTCTCCCCAGTCTGTGTCTCATTCATAATAGACATTTCAGAGCTAAGGGACAGACACAGGACTCCAACACCAGGAGAATTTTGAAACATGTAATCTTTGTTATTGAACCTAGTGTAGCCGCAAATCATGTTTTTAAATATAAAATTGCAGTAGGTTTTGCAACCTTTAAATCTTTTCTTGTCATTTTGTTTCTGTTACATTTTGCTGTGTTAATGTCATCTTCACTTGGTAATATTTACAGCACCTAAATCAATGTTGAAGACACACAGAATATTGAAGGATCAACTTGACTTATTCCAAATACACTTCAATATTTTGACGGCCAGACCAGAGTTCGAGAACTAACTGCAGTAGAATGATAATGAGAAGTTTAACAGTTTTATGATGGCTGAAGCTGACTTTATGAAAGTTGATAAATTTCATCTTGTAGGTTTCAATTTCTCATTCCATACCGAGAGATGGGGAAAATACATTGGTACTGCATTTCAAATTGGCTAGATCAGAAGGAACAGCAGCTAAAATCCATTACAACCCAATTACATCCATCAGCTGAAGCTGTGTGCATTCACTCGTGAACATCAGCATTTAATCCATAAAGAGGAACTAATGAGAAATTTGAAAATGGAATCCATGCATCAGTAAGTTTGGAGAGATTTTTCTGGGATTAATGATCTGCCAGAGCATCTTCAACATGCTGGAAAGATATTCTCTCTGGGTTTGTTTACTGACCAAGAGAAAAAAAAAGGGGGTTTCCTTCTATATACTCATCAAATATTTGAAGGAGTTTCTTCACCTTACTCCTGGAAAATAGGATGTGGGGTGCTTGGGAAGTAAGGTACGTGTTAGTGAACACTTCTGAATTTGAACAGGAAAATTAAATTATTAGGTGGGGAATCCCCACCTCGATATGAGTTGCAAGTATTCATAAGTTACTGCAACTCCATAGTCAGAAAGCAGAGTCATTTCTACTTGAGCCCTGGGAGTCTGTTTAGAGTTGCGTATAATAGCAACAATTCTATGCTCTAGAACTTTTAAAAAATAGTTTTCTCTTTTGTTTTATTTTTGGTAATTGCATCAGTAGAAATAAATATTCTATTGAATTGCAATTACTTAAAGAGGGACAAGGAAGCTTATAGATGGTGTGGCACAAACTTGTTTATAATTGTATAACTCTCTATGTGTAATTTCTGACTGTAAAAAATAGTGTGTGATAACCAAATACTAGATGAAGCTTGAGAATTTAGGGAGATTTATTCTAATCTGGGAAAAATGATTTCAGCCACCATACAATTCAAGGACATATCTGAAATCAGGGTAGTGTAGTCATTCAGATGAAAGACATGTGTATGGAGAGAGTGGACTGACCTCACCCCTAATAATGTTTGGAAGAATATTTAGTTTGCATTTTAAATCACATAGTACAGTATGATCTGTTCCTTTGTTTTCTGGAATTCGTGGAGTGTGTTTTTCTAAGACGCTTTGAATATAATGCCTCATGATGGCTTTAATGGAAATTAAAAATGGTATGAAATTAGAGTCCTTATTTTTGCTTTGGATGTAAATTTCAGTGAGATGTTCATCTTTTTTCCACCTTTTGAAAAATAAAATTCAAAAGGCATACAAAGAGTTAGGACTTTGTATTTTTTGACATCGGGAAGCCTTGGAGGATTTCCAGGGGATGGATAATGTACACTTTTCTGAAGGTTACACTGGTTGCTGTGAAGATTGGATTGGGGTGAGGTAATGAAAGGAGGGTATGAAGATCACAGCCAGACTATATTTTAAGTAAGAAAATATTATCAGTGGAAAGAGTATTGGGAGAAGAAACATATTGAAAGATGTATCAGGAGTAGAAGCAATAGAACTTGGCTATTGAAAAACCAGGATTTTGTCTAGGGCCACTAAGTTGGTGGTGGTGCCATTACTGGGGAAGGTGCACAAGTGGAGGAGGAGGATTTAGTTGCCCTTCCTGTATTTCCTCTTAATATATTTTTTTAAGAATCTTTTTAGAATGCATCTATTGAGAAGAGGTGCCTAAGTTACCACCCGTATAGTGATAGTTCTAAGGGACTGGCTACATCTCTGGGTCAGCTAACTAGTCCTTATATCCTGGTCCCATCTTAGTGAAAAAAGAAATCAAGTGAGAAACTTAAATTAGAAATGAAATAGGGAGTCTCTGTGAATTTCAAAACATATCACCAGGCATTTTTCATTATATTTGAGATTTACTTAATAGTATTTCTGTTCACATGTGTTGAAGGGACCAACTCTGCCTAAGAAAGAGGTTGAAGAATTCAGGCTGTTTCAAAGCTGGATGAAGTCACCCTGAGATTGGGAGAAATTCTTGATTGGTAATTTCCTCTCCCCTGGGGATTTCAGCAGTTTCACAAACAGTGTATAGAAATACTTACGTTTTAACCTCTTAGTTACATTTAGTTCTGACCCCATTGACTCAAAAAGGACTAAGAAGCTGACGGTCATGTTTGTGTGATGGGGAAGGGGCAGAGAATGAGTAAAATAATTAAAAACATAACTAAAATAGATACAGATGGAGAAAACAGATGCAGATATGAACTGTACAGATAGATCAATCAACTGTGTTTTTAATGTAGTTACAGTTTTCAATGAAATGGAAGTCTATAAATATAAAGTGTCAGAATTTACAATATTTAAAGGGGTAATAGAATTTTTAGATGCCATTTCAGACTCTAGTATAACACATTCTTGAAAATTCATGAAATGTGTAACTAAATAAAACAAACATAATAGTAAATATGTGAATGGCTTACTAATTCTTACTTTGTTCTTCTTGGGTTAAATTGTGATTATATTTTCTGCTTTCTTTATATTATTTCCGCACTCTCAAGTTTTCTCTTCCTCTGTTCCTCCATTTTATTTATTTGGCAAGTCATAAGAAGAATGAGCATTTCGTTTAGACACAAATATTGATATATATTTTTTAGCAGTTAAATAAGGGGATGTTTTCTGAAGTTAATTCTCCCTCCTACTCCCACATCCCTTTAGCACCTCAATGTAAGCTTACTACACAGCAATGGATATTGAGTTGTCAGATTGGTTAAGGGTATACTCTGTGAATAACAGTAGGCTTGGGTTTTATTTTCATTTCTTTTACTTTTAAATTTTGAAATGATTATAGATTTACAGGAAGTTAAAAATATAGTACGGAGGGTCCCAATTACCTTTCACCAAGTTTCCCATAATGATTATATCTTGTGTATCTATAGCACAATGTCCAAACAAAGAATGTGTGTATATAGTTTTATGTCATTTTGTCAAATGTGTAGATTGTTATATTCACCATTACAATCAGGATACAGAACTCTTCCATCACCATAATGTCTATTAGTGCTATCATTTGGCCAATTTGCATGATGTATTATAGAAGCCTTATCATTCTTTAAATTTCTTTACCCTCTCCTACATATAATAGAATTGTCTTTAATATTTTCTCTACATATATTGAGAACCACATCAGATAACATTATGTTCTTTGCTTTGACTGTCAACATCCTATATAATAAAAGGGTAATATGCAAATTGACCCTAACAACAGAACAACCAGGAATGACCAGTTGCAATGACACACACTAACAAACAGGGGGCAGATGCTCAATGCAGGAACTGCCCCCTGGTGGTCAGTGCACTCCCACAGGGGGAGCTCCACTCAGCCACAAGCCAGGCTGATGGGCTGATGGCTGCAAGCGCAGTGGTAGTGGGGGGAGTCTCTCCCGCCTCCTCCGCAGTACTAAGGATGTCCAACTGTGGATTAGGCCCGCTCCCCGCATGGGCCTAAGCAGTCAGCCAGACATCCCCCGAGGGCTCCCGGGCTGCCAGAGGAATGTCTGACTGCCAGCTTAGGCCTGATCCCCCAGGAAGTGGGCCTAAGCTGGCAGGTGGACATCCCCTGAGGGCTCCTGGGCTGAGGGACTCCCCCTCCTCCCCGAGTGCATGAATTTTTGTGCACTGGGCCTTCAGTCATTTATAAAACTCAAGAAGGAAAGTCTATTGAATTACTCTTATCTTTGCCCTTTCCGTTGTTCTTCCTTTTTGATGTTCTAAGAATCCTTCTTTTACTATATCCTTTCTATTTTAAGGACTTCCTTTGCCTTTTTTTTAAGGTAGGTCTCTTGTCAACAAATTCTCTTGGTGTTCCTTCATTTGAGAGTTTCTTGATTTCTCCTTTGTTCTTGAAGGGCATTTTCACTGGGTGTGTTTTGTATTCTGGATTGTCAGTAATTTTCTTTCAGCATTTGAAAAAAATTGTGCCGCTGTCTTATATAGTTTCCTATGAGAAATTCACTGTTACTCAAGTTGTTTTATTACAACAGGTAAGGTATAATCTCTCTCTTGCTACTTTCAAGATTTTTTCTTTGCCTTTTTGGTTGTTGTTGTTTGCTTTCTGAAGTTTACGATTGTATTAGTGTGGAGTTCTTTGGATTTATCCTATTAGAAACCTTCTACACTTCTCAAATTTATACGTTTGTATCATTCCTCAAACATGGCGAATTTTTAGCTATTATTTATTGAAGTACTTTTTCAACCTCAATCTATTTCTCCTCTCCTTCTGGAACTCCAGTGGCACAAGTATTAAGTCTTTTATTATAGTCTTATAGGTCCACAAGTTTCTTATTATTATTTCTTCCACTTATTTTCTTTCTGTGTTTCAGATTGGGTAATTTCTATTGATCTATCTTTAAGTTTACTAATTTTTATCCTCTATTCTCTCCATTTTGTTACTGAGTCTCCCCATTGACTTTTTAAATTTCAGTTATTATATTTTTCATTTCTAAATTACATTTGGTTCTTCTTTATATCTTCTATTTATTTGATAAGACTGTTTTTCCCCCATTTGTTTCAGGCATGTTTGTAACAAATTGCTTGTTGAAGCATTTTTTTATGATTCTTGTTAGATAATCAAAAACTTGGTATCATTTTGGTGTTGTCATCTGTTGATTGTCTTTTCTCATTTAAGTTAAAATTATCTTGGTTCCTGGAAGGGGATGAGTGATTTTTTTTAATGCTGGACATTTTAGGTATTATGAGATCCTGCATGCTATTTAAATCTTCTGTTTTAGCAGACCTCTTCTGATAGTGTGTTGGTGGGGCAAGAAGAGGTACCACAATATTAGTGCCAGTTGGAGGTGGAAGTCCAGATTTCTCACTAGACCTACTTTGATACCTCAGGAAACAGAGGAGTACTTTGCTCCTGCTAGTTACTGGTGGGATTTCAGGCTCCTCATCAGCCTAAAACGTCCCTGCCTAGAATGTGTTACTATTCCCCATGTAGTCTTCAGTTACAGTGTAAGTTGGGAAAAGCCATATTTCTTCTGGGTAATATTGGAAGTTCCAGCTTCCCACTTGGCTGTCTCAGTGATATGATCACAGTGAGGGTTTGAAGAGTGCCTGTTACTGCTTGGTACCCTTCAAAAATCAACTGAACATAGATGTATGGATTTAACAGTGTCTTTAAGAGAACAAAATATTTTAATACTAGAGGCCCAGTGCATGAAATTCGTGCATGGGCCGGGGTCCCCTGAGCCCAGCCTGCACCCTCTCCAATCTGGGATATCCCTCTCACAATCCTGGACCACTGGCTTCTAATCGCTCACCTGTCTGCCTGCCTGGTTGCCCCTAACTGCCCCACCCCTGCCGGCCTGGTCACCCCTCACAGCCTCCCTGCCAGCCTGGTCACCCTACACAGCATGCTGTTCACTCATTGGGTAGTCCCTCACTAACCCCCCTGCCGGCTTGGTCGCCCCACACAGCTTGTTTATTCAGTCATTTGGTCATCCCTCACTAATTCCCCTGCCAGCCTGATCATAGGCAGCCATCTTGTGAGGATGTGAGGGTTAATTTGCATATTACCTCTTTATTATATAGGATTGTTAAATTCTAATTTTTTTTTTTACTTTTTATTTAGTACTATTTTTTTTTTTTTTTTTAGTACTATTTTTTTTTTTTTTTTTTTTTTTTTTTTTACAGAGAGGAAGGGAGAGGGATAGAGAGTTAGAAACATCAATGAGAGAGAAACATCGATCAGCTGCCTCCTGCACACTCCCTACTGGGTATGTGCGCACAACCAAGGTACATGCCCTTGACCAGAATCGAACCTGGGACCCTTGAGTCCACAGGCCGACATGCTATCCACTGAGCTAAACCGGTTAGGGCTAGTACTATTTTTTTAGAGCCAGTCTAAGAAATATTTCCCTACACAAAGGTTGCAAATATTTCTCCTTGGTTCTAATTAATTTTTATGTATGAAGTTGTGGTCAAGGCTCATTTTTTCCATGTCCCTTCTTCCCAACACCATTTATTGAAAAAATTATTTGAAGATTATCAAAAAGATTATTCAATACCATGATGTTTTTGTTGAAAGCAATCACTATATATGTGTGGGTGTTTTCTGGACTCTTTTTTTCCCTATTGATTTACGAGTCTATTTTAGACCAATCCCATATTATCTATATATATAAAAGCCTAAGCAACCGTCTGACTGTTCGACTGTTCGTCCAGTAGCTATAATGTAAACTGACCACCAGGGGGCAGATGCTCAACACAGGAGCTTTCAAGCTGCAGTGACTTGGCAGCTGTGGTTCTTGGGTGACACACCTAAAACCAGAGAAGAGGGCACCTGATTCTGGGGTGCGACACCCAAGAACCACCCTCTCTCAATCCAGGACCCCTCATGGGATGACAAAAAGCCAGTTTTGGCCTGAAATCCACAGGCCAGGCCAAGGGACCCCACCAGTGCATGAATTCATGCATCAGGCCTCTAGTTTGATTATAAAAGCTTTATAGTAAATCTTGAAGTCAAATAATAAATAAAAAATCCTCCAACTTTGTCTTCTCCAAATTTTTTTGGCTATTCTATGATTTTATCAGTTGGTCAATATCAATCTGAAATTTTCTGGGTTTTGGATTGTTATTATGGTTAATCTATATATCAATTTTGGAGGAATAAACATCTTAATATTGTTTTACACTCATAAAATGATATTTCTCCCCATTTATTTATATGTTCTTTAATTTCCCAGTGATATTTATAGTTTTCAATGTAGGGATGTTGCACAATTTTATCAAATTTATTTATAAACACTTTATTTGTTCCCTTTTTGTGTGCTCTTAAAATGCCATTTTAAACTTTTATCTTTAATTATTTGTTGCTAATATAGAAATATAATTGATGTTTTGATGTTGCTAACTTCACTTTTTACTTATTATAGATTTTTTTTTTGTAAATCTTTAGATTTTTCCACATAGCGAATCATGTCAAATGCAAGTAAAAATTCTTCCTTCCTTCCTTCCTTCCTTCCTTCCTTCCTTCCTTCCTTCCTTCAGACTATATGAATTTTATTTGCTTTGCTTGCCTTACTAAACTTTAGGAACTTTAATACAATACTGAATAGAGTAGTGAGAGTAAATTCTTACCTTGCTCCCAATCTTGGAGACTCATTTATTTCAGCATTAGGTATTAAGTATGATCTTAGCTATAGATTATTGTACATGCTATTTATCATGTTGAAATTTCTTTCTCATGATAGTGGTTGTGTTTGTTTGTTTTGAAGAAGTGTTAAATTTGCCAAATAAATCTTTCACAATTTATTAACCTCTTGGTTTTTCAAGAACTAAGAAAAATGTGTTAGTATGTCCTAATTTAATTGTATTTCCATTAACCTTTTCTTATATTGACAACATTTTGACCTATCTACACTAATAAAAGAGAAACATGCAAATTGGTGTCACTCTGCTACACCCACTAGCCAAACAAAACAACTATGCAAATTAACCCAACAAAAATGGCGGTTAATTTGCATATGCAGGCACAGAGCAAAGACTGAATGATCTGGCTGGAGTGAAGACTGAAGACTGAAAACTGAAGACTGAAGACTGAAGAGGCTTGGCTTCTTGGCTGCGGCCGGACCAAAGGCCTGGGTCCCAGATGCTGGAGGAAAACCGGTACCGGCAGCCAGGGGAAGGAATGCTTATTGCACAAATCATCGTGCAATGGGCTTCTAGTGTTTAAATAATGTACTACATGGTACACAAAGATTTCTAAAATTTATATATTACTAGAGGCCCGGTACACAAAAGTCTGTGCACTCAGGGGGGTTCCTCAGCCCAGCCTGTGCCCTCACGCAGTCTGGGACCCCTCAGGGGATGTCCACCTGCTGGCTGAGGCCCTCTTACCGGGAGATTGGGCCTAAACTAGCAGTCAGACATCCCTCTGGCAGCCGAGGAGCCCTCGGGGGATATCTACTTGCCAGCGGGGAGCAGGCCTAAGCTGCAGTTGGACATCCTTAGTGCTGCTGAGGAGGCGGGAGAGGCTCCCACCACCACCGCTGTACTGACAGCCGTCAGCCTGGCTTGTGGCTGAGCAGAGCTCCCACTGTGGGAGTGCACTGACCACCAGGGGGCAGCTCCTGCACTGAACGTCTGCCCCCTGGTGGTCAGTGTTTGTCATAGTGACCAGTCATTCCCAGTCGTTCTGCTGTTAGGGTCAATTTGCATATTACCCTTTTATTATATAGGATAGAGGCCTGGTGCACAGGTGGGGGCTGGCTGGTTTAACCTGAAGGGTGTCCTGGATCAGGGTGGGGGTCCTGCTGGGGTTCCTGGCCAGCCTGGGTGAGGGGCTGATGGCCATTTTCAGGCTGGCCACGCCCCCTGGTGACCCAAGTTCCCAGATTCTCCTTTTTTCTTTTCCTGGGATTTATTTATCTTCTATAATTGAAACTTTATAGGCTTGAGCAGAGGCCATGGCAGGCTGGAAGCAGGTATCTGGGATTTATTTATCTTCTATAATTGAAACTTTGTAGCCTTGAGCATAGCCCAGGGCCAGCCAGGGAAGGCGGGAAGCTTGGCTTCCTCCATTGCCGGGAGCAACCCAAGCCTCCTCCTCACTCCAGTTCAGTGGCCGCCACCATCTTAGTTGGGTTAATTTGCATACTCGCTCCTGATTGGCTGGTGGGCGTGGTTTGTGGGCGTGGCTTGAGCAAAGCAGGGGGATGGTTAATTTGCATTTTCTCTTTTATTATATAGGCTAACAGGATACTAGAGGCCCAGTGCACGAAATTCATGCACAGGTTATGGTCCCTAGGCCTGGCCTGCGATTAGGGCTGATTGGGGCCTTCCAGTTGCCGGCCATGGCCTTCCTTCCCCTGGCTGCAGGCTGCCAGCTGGGGCTTTCCTTTGTTCTGAGCCATCCTCTGGTGGTCATTGCATGTCATAGCAAGCGGTTGAACTCTCAGTTGGTCGAACTCCTGAGGGGACAATTTGCATATTAGCCTTTTATTATATAGGATATTTTTCACAATAAAATAGTACAATTTTAAACTTATTTATTTTTTAAACTTAATTCCAACTTGTTTGGTATTAATACTATATATTCTATTCCCTCATATCTTTTTCATTTCCTTTTAATTCAACATGCATTTTTTATTCAACACAAGAGCTTTCCCCTTTTAATAAGTACTTTAGATTTACAGCTAGAATTTATGCACACAATTAATATGCAAGATGTGATAGATACAATGACAAAATGAAAGGAACTTGGCTTTGAAGAAATAGTGGACATGCAGCCTTTCAAGAACAAATAGGACAAATAGAATAGATCAAGAATTATGCCTTAAAAGAAATTACAATTAAATTCTCAAAGCAAAAATAATACAGCCCATATTCTCTAAATATAATGCAATAAAATCAGAAGCTTAGACTATCTATGCAGATAAAACTTCAACAAAATTTAGTCTTCTAAATAAATTTTGAAAAAAGACAAAGTCTAAACAGAAATAACAACTACTTTGATACTAAAAGACATTTTTGAGAGCACATATTAAAAGATGTAGTATCTGTCCAAAGTCATGTTGAGCTGACAAATGAGAACATTAAAATATATATATTTTAAAATAGTAATATACTACAAATAAATTATGTGTGTACAAGTAAGAAGCTAGAACAAAAGCAAAGCTAAAATTGAGATATAACTATAAACTAAGTGAAAATCAGGAATAAAAAATAGAGGTAATCAATAAAAATAAAAATGCACTCTTTAACATTATCAATAAAATGGACAAATTTGGGTAACTTTCACCAATAGAAATAGCAACAAAGAACGGTATGAATGCTAAATGTAGTGTCAACTTAATTGTTATCTTAAAAATTGAACACCTTAATAAAAATAATTTTCTATGATACAAATTACCAAAGTCCGCTTAAAGAATGGTAGAAAATGTTGATAGTATAAGGTGGAAATTTTGGAAGCTTATTTTCTCTGACAAGGTGAAAACAGGATCAGAATATTTTATGAGTGAGCCTAATTTCACTTCTAAAAAAGAAATAATTTCCATGTAATACATGTTTTTTTGAAAGACAGAAAGGAATAGAATCTTTCTCAAAGCACTATATGGGTGTAATATAGCACTGATATCAAAACTGAATAAAAATAACACATGAAAGCTCATGAACCAAGATTTGAAAATCATAAATAAACTATTACCAAATTAATTTTAGGGATTTTTAGCAGGCTACTAATATATTATGCTCAAAAAGTGCATGCTCTGATTACAAAAGTTTTTAGATTATGAAACATGTCGCATTAATGTAATTAGTACATTAACAAATTAAGGGAGAAAAATAAATATCTCCATATGGCCAAATGAATCATTTGATTTATTATATGTGTTATTGATTTATAAAAGGAAGCTCTTAGTAAGCTAGCTATAGATATAAAACTTTTACAATTTGGCTTTCAAAGTCTATCAGAAACCTTAAGAAAACATCATAAAGAATAGGGAAATATTTTAAGTGTGGTAGAATAATATACCTCCCTCCAAAAAAACATCCCAAACCCCACAGCCTGTGACTGTTACCTCACATGGTAAAAGTGACTTCGCAGATGGGTTTCAGTTAAGGGTCTTGAGATAGGGAGATTATTCTGGAATTTCTGGGTGACAGAAAGCCAGAGAATAAAGGCACTGTGATGATGGCAACAAGGGTTGGAGTGAGGTAAAGAAGGAGCCTTGAGCCAAGGAATGGCTGGTAGAGGCAGGGACAGGTTCTCCCTGGGAGCCTTGAGGAGGAACCAGCCCTGCAAACACCTTGGTTACAGCCCATAAGACTATTTTGGAATCTGATCTCCTGTAAAAGAATATATTTAGGTTTTAAGTCACAAAGTTTATAGTAATTTGTTACAGTAGTACCGGAAAAACTAATACCAAAAGAAGCTGCAATAATTCAGAAATGAGAAGAGAATCCCTTTCATTATGTTAATAAATTGATATTTATGGGAGATATTAGAGTATGCAATACAATGAAATTAAACGAATGTATGTCTGTGTGTACACACACGTATACACATACAATATATGAAAAAGACAGTGTCTAAAAAAAAAATCAATGAGAATCAATGGAAAAAATATCAGAACTAGTGAGAGTCCAGGAAAGTAGCCAGATAAAAAAGCAATACTGAAAAATCAATAACTTTCTTATATACTAGCAGTGACTGATTTTAAATGTAATAGAAAAATGGGTCCCATTTAGAATAGCTACAAAGCATGATTCAATGTGATCAGAAGCTTGTAAAACCTATTAAAAAAAACAATTGAAATTTACTGAAGGTCATAAAACAGGACCTGAAAAAGGGGAAAAGATACTTATGTTTCTGGTTAAAGAGTTTTCAGTGTGTGAAAGAAACATATTCTCTCAAATTTATTCTTCTTAAGATTAATCTGACAATTAAAATCTATGATGCTTTTAAATTGATTATAGAGAAAAATTTGCACAGAGTTAAGACAATATTAGAAAGACCAACTAGCAACTAGTCCTGCCAAATATAAAAATCATGTAGAATTAGAGCAATTTAGACAGTTTCTTTGTTATAGAAAACAATAAGAAAATTGATGGCACAGAATATAAAATTAAAAAATGTTCATGTTTTTATGAGAACTCAACTTACCAAAACTTTCACATATGTAAAATATGGAATACATTACATTGATGCTTTGACAACTGTTTATCATTTGGAAAATTTTATTTATCTCCCTCCATAATCTCATTAAAACATAACTTACTGAAAATGGACTCAAGAGCTAGAGAACACCTCTCTAAAGCTTTTAGAAGAAAATGCAGATAAATATTAGATTTTCTTAGGTATATATAGATTGTCCCATGCATGAATATATTAATTTTATAATCATTTCATCAATTTCATTAAATAATTGTGTCAGTTTTTATTTATTTTAATATTATTATTATTAATTATTTATTTATTTTTAAACCTTGCCAAGACAAGGGCACCAAAAATTTTGGTTGTCTCCCCCCCAAAAAATTGGGAGAGAGAGCTGTGTGTCAGTTTTTAAAAGATGTATTTTCCAATCACATTGGTCAAATATTTTTATATTCTTACTGACTTGGCTATAAGCTTGAGCTATCAATTATTGAGAAATGTGTAATAAGTTTCTCACTATAATCATGTATTTATTTATTTTCACTTCTGCCAAGTTTTGCTTTTTGTATTTTAAGTCTAGATGTTCATGGAAATATAAACTTAAACCATTGTGTCCTTATCCATAGGGTATGTTTTTTATAAGTTGCCTTTAGGTTTGTTTGTTTTTAATACTAGTCTCATAATCATTGTCTTTTAATTAAAACATATATTACAGTTATATTATTTAAGTATCATATATTTGAATTTGTGTATACCATCTTACTGTTTGTTCACTTTTTATTTCATCAATTAATCACAGTTAATTTCTTAATCTCATAGTTAAAAATTAAATTGTAAGTATAAAGTATAAGATTTGAAACAAGAAATGCATACTTTAAAGAACAGTGATACTACGAACTCTGGGAACTAAGCTGGTATTTTTAATGAATTTATTAGTTCCAGAATGATAATGAGATATGAAAGTTCAGGACTGTTAGCAAGCAAAGGTTAGAAGGGTATTATTTGCTATTTTCAAGTACTGAAGTTGATATTCTGATTGCGTGTCCTCATCCTCTAGTAATAAATTTTGAATAAGCTATGTCTAATCATTAGGATAAATTTATTTTTGTTTCCTACTATGTATTTAAACCTGCTATGTAGGGCTTATTCCTAGCCTCACACTCAGGGAGAATATAAATCAGGTTCCCATGACTCTTGTGTTCTCTCTGTTAAAATCTTATGACCAAAATTTATGAACAACTTTAATTGGCAACTTTGTTTTTACAGTTTGAAAGAACACTCAAACTTTCAACTTGATCTTTTATTTTATATTATTCCCTCTTTATTTGGGTCAGCTGTGGGTTGTACCATTGCCTTGAGTGTGTCTGTGGATTTTTCCCTTCTTTGTCTTCACAATGTTTCTCCTTTGTTCTCATCCTGCTGACTGTGGTTTAGGACCCTATCAGGGTCATTGCCAGGGAAAGAGGAGGAAAGGACTTTCTTTGACCTGTGTCATGGCTGGGGGCTTCTGCTCTTTGGCACTGTCAGCTATTTAGCATTGACTCTCCCAAGCATGCTTCCATCGGTTTACAGAGGCTCCTATTGGAAACATTGAACTTACTGTTCTTAGACTTGGCACCACACTTTTTTTACTTGGCTGCTTCTGTTCCAGTCCTGTTTGTTTCTGGACAATTCCCTCTACACAGATACTCTTAGAGTTTCCTTAGCTAAATAGAGACAATTTGTTGCTTTTACATTGATCAGTGAAGTAATGTTCATTCTAACCTACTCCCAAACTTAGGGAATATATAACAACTTCTATGAGTAATCCAGGATTAATTCTTTTTTTTTTTTTTTTTTTTTTAACTCCAGGTAGAAGTGAATGCACTGTTTTCTCTTCTCACTTTTTTATTGGATTGAGGAGACAGTGCTTTCAAATCCTCCAGAAATCCTTCTTATGACTTCTGACATCTTCAACAACCTTTTTTCATTTGGTGTTCATGAGGTTCCCTATTAATTCTGGGAAGCTATTTTGAGATATTTGCTTTATCTCTCTCATAATATGCTTTGGTATCAGTCATCATTTATATTTTAGCTAGCTCCTCAGTTAAAACTGCCAAGTAATAATCATTCACTCATTCATCCATTCATTCATTCATGTTTGCATATATATTTCACAAATTTTGATTATTTACTATGCGCTAAGCAGTACTTTTGACACTGACAAAAGAAAAGATAAAGGGAAAATTTCTGCCTTCTTTGTAGAGAGAGGTGATAATAAGATTATATATACTATCCTATCTAATAAAAGAGAAACATGGTAATTGGCGTACGACTGCTACCCTTCCCATTGGCTAATCAGGGCGATATGCAAATTAACTGCCAGCCAAGATGGCAGCCGGCAGCCAGGCAGCTTGAAACTAACATGAGGCTTGCTTGCTTCAGTGACGGAGGACTCCAACGTTCCCCACCTGCCGCTGCAGGCCTCTGAGCTGGCAGTTTGAAACATAGTTACAAAAATAGAAGCTAAACAAAACCCCAGAAACCAGCTTTCAGCTAGCCGGGATCTCAGACCTGGAGTTGATACAGAGTTTCGATTGTAGAACCTAAACAAACCAGATACCTGCTTTCAGGAGCGGAGGCCTAAGAGCTGGAGTCAAGCCTCAGAGCTAAAGCTGGCTCAGAATAAAAAAAAAGAAAAAGAAAAAAAGGAGCAGTTGGGAGCTTCAGTCCCAGCCTGAAAACAGCCCTCAGCCCCTCACCCAGACTGGCCAGGCACCCCAGTGGGGACCCCCACCCTGATCCGGGACACCCTTCAGGGCAAACCAGCCAGCCCCCACACATGCACCAGGCCTCTATTCTATATAGTAAAAGGGTAATATGCCTCCCAGCACCGGGATCAGCGGAGCCGCAAGGTCTCCCGGCACCAGGATCAGCATGACAGGGGGCAGCGCCCAAACCCCCTGATCGCTCTGTGGCTCTGTGTGTGACAGGGGGCGGGGCCACAACCTCCCTATCCGCCCTGCTCTGTTCCTGACAGGGGAAGGCGCCCCAAACCCCTGATCGGCCCTGCTCTGTGCCTGATAGGGGGGAGCTCCCCAACCTCCTGATCGCCCTGCAGCTCTGTGTGTGACAGGGTGCGGCACCCCAACCCCCCCACCCCACGGGCCCTGCTCTGTGTGTGACGGGGTAGAGCCATAACCTCCCCATTGGCCCTGTCCTGAGTGTGAGAGTGGCGGCGCCCCAACCCCCTGATTGGCCCTGCTCTGTGGGTGATAGAGGGCGGCGCCCGAACCCCCTGATCAGCCCTGCTCTGTGCATGACAGGGGGCAGCGCCCCAACCCCCTGATTGGCCCTGCTCTGTGCGTGACAGGGGGTGGCGCCGCAACCTCCCCATCGACCCTGCCTTGAGTGTGACAGGGGGCGGTGCCCCAACCCTCAATCGGCCCTACCCTGAGCGTGACTGAGGGTGGCATCGTAACCTCCCAATCCGCACTGCTCTGTGCATGACAGGGGGTGGTGCCCCAACTCCCCAATCGGCCCTGCTCTGAGCCCGACCAGGGGCTACACCTAGGGATTAGGCCTGCCCTCTGCCACCCAGGAGCAGGCCTAAGCCAGCAGGTCGTTATCTCCCGAGGGGTCCCAGACTGCGAGAGGGCACAGGCCGGGCTGAGGGGCCTCCCTCCCCCCCGAGTGCACAAATTTTTGTGCACTGGGCCTCTAGTATTATATATTAGATGGTGGTAAATAAATGCCTAAAATAAATTAGAAAAGAAAAATAAGAGGTGGGATGGGGATATGGAGACAATTTTAAATAAAGGGGTCACTAGATAATGATCTGAGAGAAGAGCTATATGCAGAGTGTTATAGACAAATATAACTGAAGTGAGAGCATACTTGACCTGCTTGAAGAACATAAAAAGGCCAATGGCTATAATATCATGACTGATGGACAGAGTTTAAGAAAATTAAGGCACAGAATAAATTGTGGAGATAGTGTATAGAGAGACCTGAACACTATACTTTTTCTTCCCCTGAGTGACAAAGGAAAGCACTAGAAGGATTAGAATAGAGGAATGACTGTTGACTCAAAGTTTTTAAGTGATCATTCTGCCTTTGTATAAAAATAAACTGTAAGGAAGATAAATGTAGAAGCAAGGGGATTAATTAGAAAGCTATTGTAATATGTGAGGCAAGAGATAATGATTGAATCAGGGAAGTAGCAGAGATGGTAAAATATAAGGTCAGGTTAGGGATATATTTTGAAAGCAGATGTAAGAGGGTTTGCTGACAAATTTGATGTGGAGTATGAGAGAAAGAGAGGAGGTAAAGGTAATAACAAGATTTTTGGTCTAAGCAATTGAAAGAATTAATTATAATTAATGAACATGATAGGAGAAGTAGATTGATGGGGGCTTCAACAAGCTAGTGAATAAGGCCACTGGTTCATTTTATTTTTGCACATTTAAGTTAATTTACTAAATATATATCTTATTGGAGGTGTTGAGTAGGCTGTTAGAATCTGGAGTTCAGAAGTATAGTGGAGAGGTCTTAACTCCAAACATTAATGAGAGAGTCACCAGAGTATGCATGACAGAATGGGATCACCAAGGGAGGGAGTAAAAATAGAGAAATAGAGAAGAGCAGAGGTTTAGGGATTGAACCCAAGTCACACAAAAGGCCAGAACTACGAGGAGGCACCAGCAAACTGACTGTAGGCATGACCAATGAGATAAGAAGAAAACAAAAAGACAGGAGTCCAGGAAGCCAACATAATATTGTAGGCTGTGTAGTCATAGAAGGATTAGAGTAGAGGAGGTAAGTGGGGACCTAGGCTTCTCTGTCCCTGGCCTAAGCTGTAATAAAAAGCATAATGCGATTAATCCTGGTGTCTCAAGACAGACACTGAGATTCTGAGTGTTGGGGGTAAAAAGGAAGCGATAAAAGATTTTCTCCTCCCTCTTCCTGAAGTAGGCTTTGGAACCTGTGGGTAGGTCTTACTCTGAGATCAGGACTCCTTTGTGATCCTTGCTGATAAGTGTCGGAATCTTATTTTAATTCTCTTTCTCATTCAGAGTATGCCCCAGAATTTTTTAAAAATTTACATTATATTGAGTTACAATTAGTTTTTAGAATTTATGCTCTAGAATAATACATACCATTTGACTTTGGTTCAATTTTATTTTTACGTCATTTGATTAGTTTATAATCATGGTCATAAATCTATTTCTGCTTTTTCAATCCATAAATATTGCAGAATGATTAGATGAAGTTTAACATGGCACAGACTTCACCCATATTTTGAGTACCGGAAAATATGGAGAAAGAATGCTTCTTATTTACAGTGCTATTTATTTTAGCTATAACTATTGATTAATATAGGCATTAATAAAGAAAAACGTAGTATGAATTTTGACCCAGTGAAGGGACACTCCTAAGGAGTGTTGCAAAGGAGAGATGATCTTGAAATTATTAATTAGAATCTAATGTTTGATTTTAAAGACAGTTCATATTGTACAGCATTGACTAAGATTTGAAACTGAGAAAACTGAGCCGTACTGTCTCACACATTCTGTTAGCATTTCTCTTTTGTGTTTGTTGATGTCAAGTGCACCGTTCTGACAGGTGGCTCCTCGAGGTCCTCTTCCCTGTGCTTCTCCTTCAGTAGAAGTGGCAGCCGGAGATGAGGTAGAAGAACCCGACAAAACAAGAGATAGATACTAAAACTCACCAAGTGTCAATAATGTATCTTGTCAGGATCAAGAAGGGAATTGGGGGACATAATTTGAAAAGTTGTGTTAGGGTTGTATGTGAGGAATCAGTTTTATTGGTCTTTAGTGTGAATTTCAACATAATCAAAAGTCAGAAAACAATGTCCTTAGACATATTAGCAATTCCAAGTTAGTAAGGAATTAAATTCTGACAGGGTTATAAGATCTGGTTGGCATTTGTTTCCTTTGATCCCTTCCTCAGCAAGTTCAGGTCATGCACACACCCCTTTCTTGTTCTTTATTTCCTGGATTTCAATCATTGCCAACAGCAGTACAGTCTGATTTGTATGTGCTCTAACTGCCAGCACCTTATTAATTTATTTGAGAAATATTTATGGAAATTTTTTATGCCCAGGTACTATTCTAGTCACTGGTGATTTAGCAGTTAAACAAGATGGTTAAAGTCCCTGATCTTATAGATCCATCCATTATAGTGTGTTTGCTGACAGGAGGGGAGTAGAAACAATAAATATGTAAGTAAATAATATGCAGACTTGACATATTAACAACAGGAAATCCAAATTTTTTATGAATCACATATAGTCATGCACCTGTGAAAGATATGTGATCACACAGCCAGGAGGAACCTAAAGGATATGTGATATAAATTATTTTTCTCACTTCATTAGAAGAAAATTTGAGACAGAGATGGTGATGATACATTGTGTAAAGTAAAACTGAAGTAGGGAACTTAGCAATTACTACTAAATCAAATCAAGATATATATTCAACTTAAAGGATATGTTAACCCTCACTAATAATCAAAACCTTGGGCAAACCTTTACAATTATCCAACTACCTAAGCTATGTAAAAACTCCAATCATATGTATCAACATTAATCCTTTGTAGTGTAATTGTTGGTAATCCTTTGATGTTTTAAAGCCCTCACATTTTTTGTTCCACTTTTTAATTATTAATGGTTACCTGCCTTTCTTTTATAGACAAGAGTGACAGAAATATGCAGGTTCCTGAAATTAGAAATAGATCTGGGGTATGAGTGACTTCTAATAAGAGTCTATCTTGATGTGGAAGTACATTTTAAGATCAGATCACTGAATCTGAAACAAGAGTCCACTGTTTACTGTACTTTCTTACAAGCTAAGATCCTTTAGTAAACTGACCTCTAAACTGCCCACATCTGAGATTATACTTACTGGACAGTAGATATTTTTAAAATCGCTTCTGTCGACTAATTCTGTCCTCATGTTACCAGAGGAAATAGGATCTTGGGGTAACATGGGGAAGACATTTCAGGTACATCATGAAGGAGGATTTGAGCAATAATGGCGAGATTTATTAGAGGAAAAACAAAGGAACAGCTTAGGGTAGAAGAGGCCAGGTCACAGCAATAAGCGTAAGCCTACACTGGGCTGTCTAGACTCAGGACAGAAGGTTACAGTGGCAAAAGGAGAGTCCTTAAAGCCCACTGCTCCCCTGGTTGTAAGTCTCATGGTGACTCTTAGAGTTTAGGAGAAAAGAAAGCAAAAGTTCAGTATGACAGAAGGAAGGGCCCTCAAGGCACAGATGACCTATGAGGCTTTTCCCCAGTGTGTCCTACAGCAGAGGCTGGTTGACATTGTTGGTCTGTTCCCAGGTACACCATGCCCGATGCCTCATTCATGACCAGGTGGTTCAGCTCCTTCTCTCTGTGGAAAAAGACCAGCTTCCAGGGCTGCAGGCCTGCTCTTGTGCCCACCAGGCCCAGGAGGGTCAGGGCCCAGCACACAGGACTCCAGCGGTCCAATTCTTAGCTGTGTGACTTGGGAAAGTTATTGAACTTTTCTGTGCCTCATTATTCCATCTGCACATCTGCTGCCAAAGCTCGATGACACCTGGACCACATGGCTGCCCCCGGAGATGGGACTTTTCTGGGCCTTTGTTAAGCTTTAAATATATTTCCCTGGATTTGAAAAGGAGCTGCCTTTCTGTCAAATCTCTTTTCCAGCTCTTCCTGGTGCTATGCTGGTGCCCTTCCCACTATCTAACCCCTTTCCTAGATTTTCCAGGGTTTCGTGCCCTTATCCTATCTGATCTTTTCCTGAGATTTTCCCAGGCTAGTCTCTTTTCCATATGGTCGCCGTTTTGGCTCCTCCTGACCATGCCTTATAGTTTTGCTTCTTTGTTTGGCTTCTGTTGTGTATGTGCTTAGTAAAAGGACTTTCCCCTGCTCCATTTTTTCCTTTCCCCTTTAATTGGGTAGATTCCCTCTGTGACTACAAAGCCGCCTCTTCCTACTTAGTCAGGCTGGTTTCCTTTGCTCTCTTCCCTTTGTTAATAAAATTTATTTTTCTTTTAACATTTTTAGAATTAGTTTACTTCTCTGGCTGTAGAGTTTGTACATTTGTACTCTTCTTTTTTAAGTATCCAAACTAAATGTATAGGATATAGGAAGAGAATTATAGCACTTTAGCATATCTTAAAAGAATAAAAAGCACACACACATACACAAATGTACTTTTCTGGTCAGAATCTCAGAAAATCACTTTTAGTATCTTATATCATTTTATACATTATTGAAAAAATAAATCATAAGAAACACTGACTGATCTAGATGTTATTGAATTAATGCTAGATGAAGATTTTTCATATATTCCTAAACAAACAACAATTTTGCTTTCAATGAAGTTTCAAATCTCCTTTGTTTTCTTAGGAGAAACATGCCATTTGCCAAATTCCAACATACAATCATTTACATGGGCGTATATCATCAAATATATAAGATTGTATATAAAATGTTCATAAAATAAAAAAGGTATAACATAAAGCAGGAGATGAAAGAAGAAAAGGAAAACTAACAAAAAATAAGTTGAGGTACATAAAGTAGAGGTAGAAAATAGCTTCATACAGAAATATCCATTGGAGCCCTCTTCACTAAGAGTAGAGCATAAGACTGGCTTTCTTACAGTCCTCCATAAAGAGAAGCCCTCTCTTGTAGATGCAAAGGTAGATCAACCAGGTATTTCTTTTAAAAACCCGCAATGTAAGACAAGGATGTGCATCTCTGTTGGGGCCCAGAATTGTGGTTCCAGGAAGCAGTGTTCACACAATTAAATGAACATTAGACGCAACTGAGTGATTCCTAATATGCATATAGTCAGGCCCCACATACCTAGGAGATTCTTATTCAACAGTCTGGAATGGAACTCTGGGATATGCTTTTAACAAGCATTCCAGGCGATTCTGGTGAGTGGTGAGGGACATATTTAAGAGCTGCTAAATGAGAGTTGTGATTTTTTAAATACTTGACATATGATGCTTCCAAGGACTGACACACACACACACACACACACACACACACACACACGGGCTTCAGAAATCCCCCAACTTTCCCTCCCATTTGAAAAAAAAAATTTCAGAATGCAAATCAGTCAGAATGACGTTGGAGAAATAACCTTACATCTGGTCTAATTATTTGTTTTTAAATAAATAATTTGCAAATTTCACTCTTTGAACTCTCATTACTAATATATTGCTTCCATTATATTCCATAATTGACAGCAGCATACCACAATGTCACCAATGTGTACAAATTACCTAGAGAGAAACAGGTAGACTGCATATCCTTCAGACAATGCTTGACAAATATAATTTCTTCCAGTTTTTAAAAAACAGATATTGGGTGAAGTTAAGACTGAACTACCTGGCAGTCACCTAGAATGTAGCTCGGCTACATTGCCAATTAAATCTAAATAATATGTTTTAAGAGCGGCTAGGTTGGGTGGAAGATTTTTCCGTTATGAAAATGAAGAGACTTAACAAGGATGTGCACTGAGATACAGGGCTTTCCATTTCTATTCCCCATGTCCAATATTTTCCTTAGAATGCATTTTCAATCTCATACATAAATAGGTGTAACCAAAGTTATATCTCAACCCCAGAAGAACAGTATCTATAAGTCTTCCAAAGAACACTTGGGTTTGAGAAATGTTATTTGCTGATGTCCCTTACAAGGCAAACTAGCAGCAGTGGTGGCTGGATGATGGGGCTTGCTCTGAGTCTAAAGCATTGCTTCTCAAAGTGTAATCTCCACACCAGAAGCATCAGCATCACTTGAAAACTAACAAACAGAAGTTCCCAAGCCCACCCTAGACCTACTGAATCAGAACTCTGGCCTTGTTTTGAGCAGTCCATGTTTTAATAGGCTCTCCTGGTGATTCTGATATGTACTATAGTTTGAAAACCACTGCTCTCTAGCATACTGAAATTTAGGGGACCTGGGAGCACCTTAGTTTTAGAAAATTCATTTATAGTTTCTTTCTCTGGTAACAGAGAGGACTGGAGGTTTTATATGTAAATATGTAGACACCAACTGTCATTATAATGAACATTTCTATTTGATTTATTTCAGATTGTACTGATTTTTATTTATATTGTTCATTCTTTAGGGCAGATTGTAAAATGGTTGCCCAGCTGGTGTGGCTCAGTGATTGAGCATGACCTATGAACCGGAAGGTCGTGGTTGGATTCACATCAGGGCACATGCTGGGTTGCAGGCTCCCTCCCCAGTAGGGGGCATGCAGGAAGCAGCTGATAGATGATTCTCTTTCTCCATCTCCCTTTCTTTCTCTGAAATCAATGAAAACATACTAGCATATATATTTTAAAACTTAGAAGTAAAATGGTAGCTGTCAGAAAGACCTACCTTTTTTTTTGGGGGGGGGGTGGTCAATTCAGTACTTAAATATATATATGTATATAACACTGTACTTTCAAAAGGCCCTATCCAATTCCTGGCCGGTTGCTATGCCCTTTTTATTTTTTGTTTGTGGCGTTTTGTGTGTTTATTTGTTATTATTATTATTTTTACTTATTCAGAGGTTTGTGTCCCTACCTGGCTCCTGGAAGCCTTCTACTATAGTGCTTCAAGTCAAAAGAACATTAATTTAAATTGTATTATTTTTTCAGCCTCATCTCTTGTTATGCCTTCTGATGCTCTCTTATTAGAGTGATTATTCTTATATTTTACCAAATGCATCTTGCCCTTGTCCACTTTTGGTCCTTGTTTATTATATTCTCCTTTTCCAGCATGTACTTTCATTCTCCCTTCACATTCTTCAGGGTAGCTGAAATCCTGCCTGACAAACTGAGCCCAACATAATCTCTCCAGCCTTTTGGGGGAAATGCCATTTGGAG
The DNA here is from genome assembly GCF_014108235.1 of Myotis myotis. Lineage (NCBI taxonomy): Eukaryota > Metazoa > Chordata > Mammalia > Chiroptera > Vespertilionidae > Myotis > Myotis myotis. The sequence goes on from NW_023416335.1 coordinate 18,328,779, forward strand.
AGATGACATCTATATAATGAGAGTTTTAAGCTCCTTCAAATGCAGGGGCTGTATCTGCTATTCAAATGCACAGGCTTCAGTGAAGTGTCTTCTACATGGTTGGTACCTCATACCAACCCTGAGATTAATTTTCTGTTGATACAATCTATTGAATAGGTTTGAAACTTCAGTGCATATTAGGTACCAACTGCCTTTTAAATAAGTTGACTCAGCCAAGTTTGTCTGCCACATGGAATCAGTTTTGTTCTTGTTCAGAAGGAGCTTAGCAGGAGAATAGAGTCCACTATCAAATACATTGTAACAGAATCCACAGGGGATTTCTGGAGCAGAGATGTAAACTGTAGATGAGCCACCGCTGAGGGGATTGGCTAGAACCACGCACGGAAAAGGAATTCTCCTATGGTGGTCCCAGCTAATCCAATCACAGGAAGGATGGATTCAGTGTGGGTTAACCTCGCTCTGGTTACCACTGAGCTGGGTTTTTGAAGCCAGCTGTGCCTCCAAAGATCTAGAAACATGAGGTTCAATATGATGTGTGGGGTAATTTCAGCCTGCTGTTCTTTATTTTACTCTCACAATCCTCACGCATGTGTCCAATCAGTACTACGTGTAAGGAATTGTCCAATCCATTGGGGTAGATAGTAAACAGAATTGACAAAGATCTGTGTCTTTCTGAAATGTGTAGTTTACCTGTGTATTCCTACATATACCATACCAACTGAATAATCTGACCAACTGGATCGCACTATTACACCTATTATGAGTAGACCACACACCTTTTCCTAGAGGGGTTTCCAGAAACAGCAACAACTCACATATCCTGGTGAGTAATGACATGCACTTTGATGGGTAATGACACACATTTTAACCTGGGTGGCCAATATTAGGTGTTTTCTTTCTGTCTACAATTGACCCGGTTGTAATAAAATTTGTGATCTCATTAGCCAATACTTCAGTGAATTGTTTAACTGCTAGTAATACATGTACTGTCCAGAGGGGAATTTGTATGTCTCTGTATAGAGGAAAATATCTCCTCTTTGTGCAATACTTTCTCTTTGACAAAATGCTCCCCTATGTCACTTAATTAAAGGAACTACAACATGGGGTGCATATTATCATTTCCATTGCACAACTGAGAAAATGCTCAGAAAGTTTGAGTGGCTTACTCTCCTGTCATTCCCAAGGCCTTCCCTTTCCAGCCTCATATGCTAACTCTGACTTTACTAAGCTAATAGTTTGTCCTGAGTTCACCATCAGAGGCTGCTAGCAAGCAAAGTTTTAGTTCATAAAGCTCAAACATCATTCTATTAAATTATTAAGAAGTTATCTCTTTAATTCTTTGGAATGATTGATTTAGAAAACATAAATCAGACATTACTCTATCTGGCAGGAAAGTAAAAAAGAAAATAAAAAAGTCACCCTAGGAAATGTGCAAATTTTGTCAGTGACTCTATCATAAAGTCAATGAAAACCCCAAGACATCTTTAATTTTTTCACTGTAGAAAAGGTCATCTGATTAAAATGAGTCTTTGATGATAACTAAGTTGTTGTATAGAAGGCAGGAGGGTAGTGATTTATAGAGTTCACAAAGAATGTTCTGGGTAGTGTTAACCATCCCAACCCTCAGAAATAAACCACCCTGAAACTCCAGCAAAGGGATTACTAAACTCATTTTCACATTCTTGTAACCTAATTAGGTCTTCAGAGATGGTCTCCTGAGGCCAAAGACTAACAATATGCCAACCCACAGTAACGCCTTATTCACATTAAAAAAGGGCTCTCAGTCTTTCAGGAATAACAGTTTCATTAAAGCAAGCAAATTCCTGGGAAAACCAATCAGGTTGTACAGAATTTACATCCCCCCTTTTATAAATGATCCTCCTGGCTCTCTCTTTTTTAATCTTCCTAAAAGTTGGTTGGTTTTTTAATCTTCTTTAAACTGTCACTTCCTTTCCTTTCTCCCATTTCATCCAAGTATAGTCATTTTGATATATCTGCAGCAGCCAAGAACCCATTGCTGAAGACGTATGTTCTAAATATTTTCATCGGATTCCATGTAGCTACATGATGTGTAGAGACATTTTTCAGTGGTGCTGGGTACTGTCTTGAGGATTCAAAAGTACCCCTTGAGGCACAAAATCCTCTGTGTTAAACCTAAAACAGTAATGTTCATTTCAATCATCTAGATTATAGCTGTAGAAATGTCCTACGGGTTAGATTTTTATCACCAACGACACTTCTATATCCATGCTTGCTTGAGGTTTCAGCCTTCTTAATGTGTTTTTCTTTAGCAAGCAACCAGTCTAACTCACCTGCTGTTTCTATGAAATAGAGCAAAAATGTGGCTTGATGAAACTTAATAGCTGATCCTTGTTTAGATATAATCTTTTCAATCAAGTTATTCCAGCAGGCACACCTGGTTTGTGCTATAACTGCTTCTCTGGAGTGGAAGGCAGCAGATGAGTAATATGGCCGAACTAGAGGACAGATGAAGCCTTAGGCTGGGGTAAGGCAGGTCCTAATGGATATGGAGTGCCATGTGGTAGAGTAGAGTGATGGATAAACCCCTTGCCACAACACCCCATCCCTAAATTGGTTCACGCTGGGTGATTACACAAAAGGCTCCCAGAAAAAAACGACAAAAACCTAGAGCTCAATTCAAGCAGATTTGAAAATGAAAGAGTGAAGCAGTTGTAAACAATTACCACCAGAATCAAATACTGTGCAAATTACATACTTGTGTGTATATTTCCTCCTTAATGGCACCACCAGTTCATTGTCATATGAAATATATTCTAGCGAGACTCCTGTAGGACTAAGCCTTTTTAATGACTGAATAATTCTTATGATCATCACAGTGAACTATAACTCTAAACCCTTTCTTTTTCTTATGCCTTCATATATTAAATACAGTTTTATGAGTCTTTTTTCACCTTTAATATGTCAATTATTTTACAGCCACACTTAATAAAATAACTGGGTAATTTCTACAGGGCATGGCTAGAGGCCGATAAATTGATACCTCTGTGAAATATATATGAAGGGTCACCTGTAGCTCAGATGACATAAAATGGGGAACACAAAAAGTTTATTCTCTTAAAGTGGACCTCAGGGGGTGCTTCTATATAACTCTGGTATTTCCCTTTGATTGTTTATTCTCAAGGATGCTTTAGGTCTATGAATAGCAGATACTGATCAAAAGCAACTTGTTTATCAAAACACCCATGTAGTCGAGTTTCAAGAAATGTGTACTGTTTTCTCATCAAAACCATGGTCTTGTCATGAAAACCTTCATAAATCATACTCCAAGCACAGCTCCTTAACTGCCTACTGTTTTCTTTTCAAATATCTGTTGTTAATCTTCTTGACAATTCTGACAGTCATGTGCCCGAAGCTTTGAATTTCACATGTTGTAAGCAACTTAAAACTTCAAGCCAAAAAAAAGAATATACATCCATGGTAGAGACCCAAGATTGCCATGAGCTGTGTCATCATAGGCAGGCAGAGCTCAAAGAGGAAATTTTTCTTTATCTAAAAGAAGACACAATATTCATCTCACTATTGCTAATAGTAGCAGATGTGCATTTTTTAGGGCCATACATTTTACATTCATTTATTTTGATATTAAAATTGTTATAGAAGTGAATATTATTATCTAAGGACCTGATATCCGTGATGTTGTAACACCCTCCAGGTATAGGCAAGTGGTGGGAGAACCAGGAACCAAGCTTAGATGTCATTTCAAAGTTTGACTTATTGCCATTTTGCAAAGCTAAATGTGATCCAGTTTGCCCTTTCTAATTTGATAGGAAGCATAATACTTACTTTGCTCTTAATATTTAAATGAGTCAGTCAGCCTTGCAATATCACTTAGAAACTTCTCAGAAAGGCTCTGGCATCAGCCACCATTGACTTTGCTCTTACTCACAGAGATGTCTGGTGCAGGTCTCTATCATCTCTGCCCCACGTTCCTTAGGAAATGAGCTCTGTGTGGTAGGCGAAACTTGCTGCTTCAAACCTAGGGCTTGGGGTGCATCCATCAACTGCCCTCTCTGTCCTCACTCACCTGTAACTAGATACATATAAAAGAAGGAGAGAGGGTCTGAACCTCCACATGGAGCCACAGTGGACAGGCCACTGAGGAGCACCATGTGCTAAGCTTACTGGAAAAATTTTATCTCTAGGTCTTAGTTCTATCAGATGAAAAAAGAGGGCAATATTAGTGCCTAATTTAAATTAGAAAATGTAGCATTTACAGTGGTTGGCAAATAGAATGAGCTAAATAAACGTTAACTATGTTAAAGAGAGCAACAAATAACCATGTTAGCTCATTCTATTTGCCAAGGTCTATGAATGCCATGGTCATTGACGTGAGGATGGATGTAGCCCAGGCTTCCCAACTCTCGGCGCATTGCTTTTCTACCAGTCCACGTGTCCTCTAACACAGCTGAGGCAACTTTGCCCTGGGTCCTTGCATGTTAAAGTGAGCTCATCTTTTCCCAGCTTCTTATGCATCCAGAGTTTTCATAAAGAGAAGATCGCGGCATTTCTGTTGGAGGCAGTCGGCTAACTGCAATGCTTATGTCCTCTCTTTCCTCAGAGCCCCTTAAAATTAAATGGACCTACAAAAAAGTATAAATCCATAATAACAAAGGAAATGAGCAGAAGTTCATCAATAGATAAGAAGGTGCAACACATTTGCAAGAGAAGCCAAATAGGTATGGTTGTTTTTTTTAAAGCACTTCTTAATGTATGTTTCTAGAAAAAATGCTGGCGCACAATCAGCACTTATTTCTAGGATGCATGAGTGGGTGAATGAAAAGAGCAATCAGGACATCTCATTTAGGCACATGTAGGCAAGCATCAGGAAATAAAGAACACGAGAAGCATAAACATGGTTCTCTCTGGGCAGCAGGACTCAGAATGGGGAAAGGCAGTGCCGATGGATTGCTGGTTTTCATTAGGTTTACCTTCATTATTATTTTTCAAACTGTATTCACATATTTGAACAAAAACAGAAAAATTATTTAAAAACAATATTTTAAGATGACAAACTTGAGCAGTAATACCTCTATAAGTTCCTTTTGTTTCTGCTGAAGGAAGCTGATTATATATACTGACCCCAGCGGCAAGTCCCGAGACTCATGTACAATGATTACCTGACAGAATCACAATGTATCTGGTGACCATTCTTGTAGGTAGAGGTGAGGAGGAGATCTGTGAGTAAAACTGTGGAAGATCAAAGGGAAGTATATAGATCCAGTTAATTTGTTTTGAGAAATGGGCTATTTTCAAGCAGCTGTGATTAATTACAAGGACCTTAGGAGGGGGGAAAAGTGATTGTCCATCTGGGAAGAGCTGTGCATTTCATAAATATTTGTAGAATTAAGAAGTCAATGAGCCAAACCAGTTTTTATAAACACTTCTGGTTTGTTAGGTCAGAAAAAATCTCACTTTATTTATGTCAAAGAATTTTTTAGAAGTGCCTAAATATGTTTTTGATCAGATTGGATCAACAGGTTTACTGGGATAATGGGAGATTTATTTACTGAAATCGGTATAGAGTAAGTATTATATCCATACCATATTTGAGAGTTTGAAATTTATTGACTAATAAACCCTGTTCTTTGGCTTAGTGGGGGACCTGGGAAGAAAAGGGTGTAACAGTCTAGTCACCACGTGTGTCCAAGCTGTGGTCAGGCAGGTGGAGTGATGGAGAGTCTAAGGGGGCACAGGGGGAGGGCAGCGCTCACAATAGCAGCAGAGACTCTGCTGTATTTCCCAATCAGAAACCCAACCTGGCAACAGCTAGGGGCCTGGTCATTCCCCAGAGAGAATTCACAAATAAAAAATCTGGGAGCCTCTGCTTGCGAGGTTGGGGGAGGGTCAAAACATACATATTCAAAATTTTCTGTTTTTTATTGAATCTTCCCTGATTTATATCTCTCAGAAACCTATTATTATCATCATTCGCTTACAAAATGCAAATGCACTGTTTTCCCAGCGAACATTTTGAGATAAACACAACCAAATTGCCAGAAGGCTTTATTCCCCAAGGCACCCCTTGCATGCAAAATCTGGCTGTCTCCCAGCTCCATTTGTTAAGGTCTCCTTCAGTTGTGTCACTTTTCTAACCTATAATCTGCCTTCACTGGAAGCAGGAGCTTGACGGGTCTGATGAGTTCAACAATTGAAATAGCATCTCTTCATTTTCTCCTCCCCTGTTCCAGCTTGTGAAATGCTCACTGGCATAGCTGGCAGTCAAACAAAAATAAAGATCCTCTTCAATATTCCTTTCATTGTTGTACATATGCAGTATTGGCATTTTGCATGTTAATATCTGACACTGTTTTTTAATGTGTTCTAAACTGCCAGTTCATTTGCATCATCTCTCAGTGATCTCCCACCTGTGCTGCAATTTTGGGGGAAAACATCACCATTTATGTACCTCCTAAAACTTGACTCTGTAACAGAGCCTGATCCAAGGACAGCTCATTTATTTTCTAAACATTTTTCACGTAGGCTTTGAATTGGGTTCTTAGTGCACATATCCAGAGCCCCTTATGTTGTCTCAGAAAACCAAGTGAAGCTTTGAAATGCTCCCACTCATGGACCATGCGGAGCAGCTTGACGGTGCCCACGCTGTGGTTTGCTGGTGTGTGCACTGTCCGGTCCACACTATCTCTGGGCACATGCTGCTCCAGTATCTGTGGTAAGGTAGCTGCTTGAATTGTGAGCAAAAAGGAATAAGCTCCGAGTATGGGCTAAGCTGATGATAGTCTCAGGAGTAAGAAAAAGGGGAATGTGGATGCTGTAAGTTCAGAGCCTGCAAAACAAGTGCATTTCAACAGTTTTAACAGGTAGGATGTACCTCGGCTATGGAATTGTCAGGATTTAAAAAATCTGTTTATTAGATTTTATAATCTAAGAGCTCATAATCTAAGAAGAAAAATAGTGTTCTATTTCCTCTTCTGTATTATAAAATAAACATCTTGAAGGATTGAGCTTTACCTTATTTGCCTTTATATTAACTGAGACTAGAATGCAGAGTCTGGTTTAGGAAGATGATGATTTCAAAATGAATTGAATTCAAGTACTATAGTCTTCTGTTTAAGACCTGTGTACCTGTACTATACAACCTAATTACTTATCCTACCTAATAAAGAGAGAATATGCTAATTTACCCTCATGCTGTCCCAAAGATGGCAGTGCCCACAGCCAATAAGGAGGGAATATGCTAATTAACTGCCCCACCCTCAAAGATGGAGGCGCCTACAGCCAATAAGGAGGGAATATGCTAATTGACTGCCCCACCCTCAAGATGGTGGTGCCCACAGCCAACAAGATGGCAGCACCCAGTCCCCTCAGCCCTGCTGGGGTGGCAGGTGCATGGCAAGGCCACGGACCTGGCCTTGCCGCACGTGCCTGCCACCAGAGTCCCCCAGTTCCCTTAGCCCCCAAGCCACCCAGAGCTGGCCCGAGGCACAGGCAAGCTTGGATAGCAGCTACCCAGCCGCCCAGGGCCGCCTGAGGCTCAGGTAACCAGGGCTGGCTGAGGCTTGCGCTGCTGGAAGTGGCAGCAGCAGAGGTGTGATGGGGGCATCGCCTTCCCCTGATTGCCGGGTCCCCTTCCGTCCCTGAGGGCTCCTGGACTGTGAGAGGGGGCAGGCTGGGCTGAGGGACCCCCCCTCTCCAGTGCATGAATTTTCATGCACTGGGCCTCTAGTTTATTAGATATTTGCTATTTTTTCATCTGTCTCTTTCCAATGAGATAATCTTATCTCCATGACAACAGGTATTTTTAATCTGATATTTTGTTTACTAATGGATCTCAAATGTCTATAACAGTGCTCGGCACATAGTAAATGCTCAGTAAATATATATTGAATAAATGTATGAATATTTATTAAATGAACATCTCTGCTCCCTTTATGATTCCGAGTAACCAAAGAAATCCTCCTGTGAATTAGCTCCTAATCTTTGAAATTTCACAGAACAAATGCATTATAAAGAAAACAAAAAGACAGGAGGCCATTTTGTTATTGTTAAATATGGACTTTGAAAAATATCTGAGGGTATTCCATAAAAATACTTCTTTTAATGAAAGAATTTTTTAGTGCAAAAATACAAAAAAAAATGAAATAATCTAAAATAATTATTAACCTCTCAGAAAAGACTGAAGCTAACTGAAGTCATAGACCAGCATCCATCTGCTGGAAAAGTTTCAAAAGCTCTTCACTCATATAAACACAGTCATTAGTTCTAAACTGACAAGGCTTCTACAAAGATGGGCCAGGCCTAAGGACATGCTGGATTCCAAACAAGACAACATTGTGTTGTGACTATAGAAGCAAAGCCTTAAAGGAAATTTGAAAGATCATTCAGTCCAATAACTTCAGGCAAGTGAAATTCTAAATCAAGCATTGTTGCGTGGCTTCCAGTTGGTCTGATCCCTCTTGAGTGCCCTGATGTTTCCAGTGCTTAGAGGAAGCTCTCACCAGCCAGCTGGCCTTATGAAAACTTTTTATCTCCATCCCATTTCCCTATGAAATCCTGACAAAAGAACAGAACCCAGAAAATAGCTCCTGATAATCTCTTCCTCTCTCACTGTTGACTTCTTTTCAGCAAATATTTGTTTCTTTGACTTGTATAGGTAATAATGGGAGTAATCCAGTGGTAATTTGTGAGATATATTATTCTCTCTTCCAGCAGGGAATGAGGAGGGTTTGTATCTGTAAATACACTGTATGTGTGTGTATAAAAGACGAGGAACTGTCCAAAGTGCTTGCTAAAATTTCAGGATGGGCCAGGAATCCTTGTGGATTCCTAGCCTCTGCACCATTTCTCCTCTTTTTTAAAAAATATATTTTATTGATTTTTTTACAGAGAGGAAGGGAGAGGGATAGATAGTTAGAAACATCAATGAGAAAGAAACATCGATCAGCTGCCTCCTGCACATCTCCTACTGGGGATGTGCCCGCAACCAAGGTACATGCCCTTGACCAGAATTGAACCTGGGACCCTTGAGTCCATAGGCTGATGCTCTATCCACTGAGCCAAACCAGTTAGGGCACCATTTCTCATCTTCATAGCTGGGGTTTCAGAATCCCTACCAGTAGTTGACTTCATTCTCAATTTCCCAGTTGCCAACTCCTGCTCTGATTGGAGTCTGAACCTGAATTTATTAAAAATTTATGGCTCTTATTTGGCTCTTGAGCTCCAGTTTCCCTCCCTGCCAGCCTTATCACCACCATGTGCTTCAGAAATAGGTAAAAAGCACCAAATCAGTTTAAAGAACTGAGTTTCTCTTCTGGTAACTTGACTATTTCTTCAGTATTTTCCTTGTACTCAAGTCCTGAGTTCTTCTTGTGAGTGCCCATACCATGGACTGGAAACCTTTAATCTTGGGCTTGGTTGGTGGCTGATAGAGGTAGTAACAAGAAAGTCAAAGATTTCCTTCTGCGATGATGATAATAATGAGGATAATAAGACATGATCTATACATTCTAGAGACAAAAAATGTAAAATCATCATCATTATCATCATATTACTTTTTAGGGCTGACTTCTTTTTCTGGATTCTCCATAAGAGTAGATAATTCAGAACAGTGAGAAACTAAGGTTAGAAATATATATATATATACATATATATATATATATATATATGTATATATATATGTATATATATATGTATATATATATATATTAGCAGGAAAGAAATCTTTTAAGTGGTATTGTTAAGCATTCTAGAATAAGAATGTAATTTTTCAAGATTTTGTTTCTTGTGCCTGCGGATTTCTCTCTAGTGATTTTACTAAAGATAAAAATGTGCCCATTATATAATCTATCTTTTTATTTCCCAATCTAACTACCAGACTTTTTCAAAAGAGAGGCAAGTTTACAGGTGGACACATGTAGAAAGAACCATGAGCATTGCCTAGTAGACTTCTACTATTGTCAAGACAGTGCATGACCAAGTCCAATGTCAACAGCACTGCTTGTTATAACTTATTTCCTATAACCAGATCACCAAACATTTTCTTTATTAATATAGGTGAGTAGTAAAGCATGGAAATAGTTTCCCTAAAACAGATATGACAGTTTTCATTTCAATATGTAAAATGCTATTTTATAGATTTTTATTTCGATTTCAATCTTCTTATTCCTTAAAAAAAGTCTGTGAAGTGATTTGAAGTCTCTAAAGACAGTTGCTTTAAAATACAATAGTTTCATTTTTTATTTGGATCTATTATTGATATTCACATGGCAGATGGGAAGGTGAAAAATCACTTACTCATTGTGTAACCTCAAAATGGAGCAAAAATGAATCCTGGCCACAGCATTTTTGCCCACCTGATCTTACATGAAATGTAAAAGCATTCAAATATTCTTAGGGTGTAATGCAGCTTATTGCTGCCTGCTGTTTGACTGAAATTTATTTGAAGAAAATTCTTTTTTTTAACATTTTATAATGAAGAAACACCTATAAAGTTTATTTCTCCCACTAACTTCTTTTTCCCCTTTCATGCAGTATGCAAACCTCATGTAAAGCACCCCCGAGATCTAAAAACAAAACATCCAAACATATTTTTTGCTTTCCCACAATTATTTAATTGTCTTCCTAATTAATTCCACAGCCTGAAATAAATTATTGACTTACCAGACTCGCTTGTTTTCTGTGACAGCTTCAGCAGTAAACAGGCCATTAACAATTCATAATGAGCAGGACATGTTTGTTTTTTTCCATGTGCTAATTTGGTACCCTATTAGAGACTTCCTTTGACTCTTCTCTTTCCTGTCAACTCATTTTTGGAAAAGGGTGACAGACTGCTGGGCCCTATTTTGAATAAGAAGACATTTCAAAAAAAAAAAATAAAATTCTGTTTTGCCAAATCCAATTACTTATGCAGAGATAATTCATGGAACATTTCTTTTGTTCTTTTCTGGTCTATTTTGTTTTTATTATTATACTTTGTAGAAGAACAGCAGTGTTCCATCCATGGACTGAAACTTTCTTTACCTGTGCAATTTGTCAATACTCAATGAATGCTTCTGTTATCGGAGGAAGTGGAGTTCTTGGGGTGCCAGGAGGAAAAGAATTTCCTGAGGCCCCCATGGGAGGATGGGTTTCACAGAGAGCTTTATTGATGATGTAAAATTAAGGGGGGGATTTCCCCTCCAAGGCCCCATCTCTGTCCACGTCACCATGGAAGAAGTCCAATCTTATTTTCAGCAGGGCCAGAATTAAGGCCACTGGCCAGAATTTCTGCTCCACATTAAAGTCCAGTCCAGTCAAATATCCTGTGTGTGAAGTCTGAGTCTTAACAGCCATGGGCCATATGGCTGCTAAAGACCATATGGCTACAGAGAGAGAACAGGTGAGTGCAGGGTCCAGTGCGGGTCATGGAGGAGCAAGAAAGAGAGAGAGCAAGTGAGAACAAGAGCAAGAACAAGAGAGAGGGAACTCTTTGTCTGGGGTTTTTAACCTTCCAAGATTTTTTCACGGTTCTTATGGGGTTCACCCCTTAGCCAATCCATTGTTCCCCAGGCTAGACTGACATGCAAGCACCTCCCCTGCACCACCGTGACTTCTACTGCCCAAGTGCCTATCTCCCCCTTCTTCCCTCAACAGTTTGGTACCAGATGGGGGAAGGGAGGGATACTAACCCCCTTGAAGAGACAATGTTGAGATTCTTTTGGGTGTGATGCTGTAGCTTCCTGGTGGAGCAAACAGGCCTCTGCTTCCCAGCTAAATATGCTCAACAACGTCCGACTCTCCTTTGCTTTCTTCCTTTACTAATATTAGCTAGCACTTGTCTCATGTCAATTTGGGAGTTGTTATATGGGCTGAATTAAAACAGGAAAAGGCAAAATTTCTTGAAAAGGATGACATTACCTAAATCCTAATATGAGGCAATTTGGTGGAGTCAAGAGTAAAAAGAAAGCACACTAATAAGAAGAGGTATTTTGCAATTAGACAGACTTGAGTTCAAACTTAGCTTTAGGTCTCAGTATCTTCATCTTTAACATTGGGATCATAATATATACCTCACCAAATAAGAAAATGTGACAATATAGAGGTTGGCATATAGTAATGATTTAATACTCTCTCCAATCCAAAATCCCTCGGGGGATGTCCGACTCACAATCTGGGATTGCTGGCTTCTAACCGCTCACCTGCCTGATCGCTCCTAACCCCTCTGCCTGCTTGTCTGATCACCCTTAACCACTCTGCCTGTCTGCCTGCCTGACTGATAGCCCTTAACCACTCTGCCTGCCTGCCTGATCTCCCCTACTCCCTCTGTATGCCTGACTGATACCCCCTAACTGCTCTCCCATGCTGGCCTGATCGCCCCTAACCACTCTCCTTTGCTGGCCTGAGCATCCCTAACCACTCTCCCCTGCCAGCTCGATGGCCCCTAACCACTCTCCCTGCCGGCCTGATGGCCCCTAACTGCTCTCCCCTGCCAGCCTGATAGCTCCTAACTGCTCTCGCCTGCCTGCCTGATCTCCCTAACTGCCTCTGCCTTGGCCCCTGCCACCATGGCTTTTTCTATAAGGATGTCCGGTCTATCCAGTCTAATTAGCATATTACCCTTTTATTAGTATAGATAATTATGTATTCTGTAAGAGACATTGGAGTTAAAGAATCTCAAAAGTCTGCTTACTAAATCTTTGGTTTAATTTCTTGGGTAAGAGAGAGAATGATGGTTCCATGATAATAAATAAAAACTTTGGTAGGAAATTTTAAGAAGTTGATCAATAGAATGACAGAGTTGATCAGTAGAATGACACTGTTCTCTTTAAGCTTCTTTTTAATCTGCTCTGTTTGAGCTCAGAAAGAATGTTTGCTCAGGTAAACCACTACATGAAACCTAGGAAACATGTACCCTTCTAGTCAGAAGTTCACTTGTTTAGTCCTAGGGGTAGATGGATTGTTTTAATAACCCAATTCTTCTCTTCTCTTTTCAACCATGCCCTCTGCAATGTGACTTCTATCAAGAGGCAATGTTTTTCTTCACCCCTTTATTGAGAGTTTGGCTATGTGGCTAGCTTTGACCAATGGGATGGTAACAGTTGCAGTGCAAAGGGGGGCATATAAAAGTGCTTGCACATTCCCCTTCTGCTTTGCTCCTCTGCCATAGTCAGGAGAAATATCAATTCAGCTTATGGGACAGTGAGTCAGAAGAAGCAGAGTCATTCCCAGGTGGTGTGGCTCAGTGGTTGAGCAATGACCTATGAACCAGAAGGTCACAGTTTGATTCCCAGTCAGGGCACATGCCCAGGTTGTGGACTTGTTCCCCAGTGTGGGGCATGTCGGAGGCAGTCAGTCAATGATTCTCTCTCATCATTGATGTTTCTATCTTTCTCTCCTCCCTTCTTCTCCGAAATCAATAAAAATATATTAAAAATAAATAAAAGAAAGAGCTGAGCCAAGTGATCCTTGATATCCTAGGTGAGGTCATCCTTTGCCAGCTGACCCTCTGCAAAGTTTTGATCATGTGGGAGAGCCCAGCTGAGTCCACCCTAAGTCACTGACCCAAAAACGTTTGATTTAAGTAACTGCTTTTTACTTTAAGCCTCTAAGTTTTGAAGAGGTTTGTGGCATTAGATAGTTGATAAATTCCCACAAGAGCACAAGTATGAGATGGATAAGTAAAGTACTAAAAAAACATGTAAAGATAAATATTTTTTCATTGTAAGACTAGTGATCTGGAACTGATGAAAAATAAACACCAAAAGCTTAGGGTTAGTTTTAGGTCTGCACCTCATTCCTCAAGCTTTATGCTTTGCTACTTTTCCTCACCATGAGACCACCCCTAGCCCTAATCAAAATAAACTTAACTAGAAAAGATTCAACAAATAACCAGAAAGAGTAAGATCGTAAGTCAGGGAAGAAAGGATGGAGGAGGGTAATCATATGCCATTTAAATTGGGGGGTACCACAAAATCATACGAATGACAATCGTGTTGAGTAATATATTTTTATATTTGGATCCCATTTATGGCATTTATTATGTACAGTATTAGAAAATTTACTTTCATTTCCATGTATAATATGGAGATGATATCTATTGATTAATACATGGGATTCATAACCCAGGAAGCACAATTGGACGGTACAGAATAGTTTGAATTCCATATGGACAGCTACCTTTGCCCTGTGGCCACACAACCCTGCTCTGCCTATTCCTGTATGCTTCTGTCTCACCCTTGATCATTGCTCATGTCTCCTTTACATGACACCTTCATCAGGGAGAACTCAATGTTTTTTATCTCCTCATCCCCAGGAGTTAGCACAGTACCCAGTAAAACATTCTCAGTGTCTAATGAGTAAATAGGTTAGTACACCAAAGCAGTAAACTAGATATTTGCCACTGATGCTTTAGTTCCTGGGTTTCCATTGCTGTTTATAAAAGAAAAGCCTGGAAAAGGCTTCCTGGTTTAGAATTCAACAGTGTTAGTCATCACATTTCCTGCTTAGATGACAGGGCTGGGGCAGGAGGAAATGTTGATTACATGGAGAGCCCGGAGGTAAACATTAGGTGGCAAGCAAAGACTGGGTGTGTTTCCATCCATGTCTTATGAACACTGAGGTGAAGACTCTCAGTGAGAGACTCTTAACTGCGCCAGGGAATGGCTAAGCATTTGACTCCACAGGGTGTCTCAATACCTATTCTTTGGAAATAGGAGCTCTGAGGAGATGACAAATTTTAATTGGAAGGGCCCCTGTTGTTAGTACAGTCAAGTGGAGGAGCAATGAGGAGCTGCATAAAAGAAGTGGACTATCATGTCAATTGATCTGAAAATTACTGGTAGTTACATATCTCCAAAGAAATGATTCATGCTAATTCAAGGAAATGTTTCTTTCCTCTGTTAACAGCCTTACTGTTCAGAGTGGCAGGGAAGTTATGAAAACTGAGGAAGCAGGCTTTGCTCATTCAGACCTGCCACACAGCACTAAAGGCTTGAGTTGACCACTGCAGGGAAGTGAATCCTGTAGAGCTGTGGTTGGCCTTCTGTCTTGGCCCTCTCTCCTCTCCTGGTGTCTAGTGTAACATGTGATGTCTGGATCCTAGTGCTCATGTCCTAGAGATAAATGCATGGCTTTACATCCATTTATTTTCTTAAATGAAGTCAGTAGCTAGTTGGAAGGCTGTATTTATTGTCTGATATATCTTAACTACTCTGCTTTTGTTTTAATGAGTTTGGGGTGTGAGTGCGTGCCTGTTTGCATGTGTGTGTGTATGCATGTATGGTGATACATGCAACAAAGGATTTATTTTTCACTTCTCAGCAGTAGCTAATATCCACTCAAGCATTCTATTACTCCTAAAACTGGCTCAGCTAGGCCACTGGGCTAAGACAAAACTCTATAACCCAGACATATAAATTCTTTTGTAATTTATGTTCATTTAAAAAAATCTGCTTAAGATTTACCCAAGACTGAGTTACAGTGTTTCCACCTTGAACAAATCACTTCTCTCTAAATCATGGTTTTGCTAACTGTATGTAGGGAATCAGATTTATAAAGACATCGAATTTGGCAGAGGTCTGCAAATTCAAAGAGACTCCATGAAAACAGCAAGCAGGATTTGCAGTCTTATTTTTATTCTTATCACTGTATTTGATTTATTCTAGGGATTTTGATAATTATACTCTTAAATCATTTCCAAAACTCTCAGTAATTTGCATCGTGGTTGGGCCAGGAGATCGCAAAATTGAATATTCATACAAGTGCAAATCATTTCATTTCTGCTTCACTACAGACCTGGAGCAAATGAACGTTAGTTTAAATTTTAATCAGCATAGATACTACGTAGTTGCCCTTGCTCATTTGCAGAGCAGCCGCCTACTGTCCTGCATTCCAATTTAGAGTCTGAACTATGTTTAACACCTATTACAAAATATTTCCTAGTGTCCTCTTAATGATCATTTTATATGATTTAAGGTGATTTTCCTAGAAAGTCATATAATCAGTTACTGCACATTTATTAAGCTCCGGTTTTGTGTTCAAAATACTGGGCTTGGTGCTTGCGATGCTAATAAAGAAACAAGAATATCTCTGCTGACCAAGAGCTCAAAATTCCTTTGTGTTAGTTTTGAGATAGCAACCAGACTGCATTTTATTGTATCTATGACAATTGATCTCTGAGAAGAAAAGCATCATATATACACTGGAGTAGTTGGAGAAAAGTCTTTGAAAGTGATGGACTGAGCTGATAAGTGATGATAGAGAGAAACATTTAGAGAGATTATGTGGGTACCATATAAGATTGTGCAGGTTGTGTGCAGCCCCACTTTCTGGAGTATCATTCTCATAGATTATAGTATATAGTGCTCCCTAGAGTTGTGCAGTGTACAATCTGCCCAACACTGCATTGTGTTGCTGGTAAAGAGCTCAACTTCATGAGAGTGGAAGGGAGGGCAGAGGTAAGAACTCAAACAAATTGCACATATGTCATTCTGCAACTATGGGACCTTGAAGAAATTATCTTCTCTCAATCTCAGTTTTTCCACCATAAAATCAGGTTTATAAAACATTTCCTCACCTATATGACTGATATCAGGATCAAAGAAGATAAGGGCAGGGAAATATTCAGCATACTACTGTTCATAGTAGCAAATTTTTAATTTTTAGTTGTTACTGCTTTTATTTTTACTTAAAATTTGGGAGAGCCTCTAAGCCCCTTGTATCATTTAGCTATTTAAATTATTCCAAAAACTTTGAATGGGTAGTGTGTGTGTGTGTGTGTGTGTGTGTGTGTGTGTGTGTGTGTGTGTCAGGAGGGGGGCGGGTAGCATTGTTGCAGAAGATCAGAGAAAAAACAAGCAATGCTTTAGAGAAAAGGAGTTACACTGTTTATTACACCAGTGAACTCAGCGGAATAACTTCCCAAGTCTGAGCACAGTATCATGCAGGGAGCTTCTTTTTTATATCTTTGTGGTGTCTTTGTCCCTCAAATATGGATTTTGCTTCTGGTCATTTTCATGGGCTTTGCAAAAAGGCCCCAGGTGTTGGGGGTCTCCAGGCCATATCTAATGGTTTGGCCTGGCGCCAGCACTAATAACCTTCCCACCTCTGGGGCTGTGCACTGTTCACAGTTTATGGCCTCTGAAATGTGAGCATTTAGGTAACAGGTTCTGCAAGACCAGTTTCTGGGAAGGAGGCAATGACTTAATTATAAGTTATCAAGAATGTACACTGGGCTTGCTGGCACAGATTCAGATTGCTAGCCCCCCCCCAATATCAGGGTTACATTGGAATTAACCTTTTTAGCCTTCTCAGCATAGCATCTTCCCTGCAAAATATTTAAAAGGGCAAATAATTACCTTTCAGGGCATTTGAGGAACATTGGAAACAATGGATAATCTCTATAATTATAGTCGATCTCCTAGTTTTTGAGAGATTATTCAAGATCTGCTGGTAAGAAAATGCCCAGGTTGGTATCATTTTACTATTTAAAGTGTAAACATATATGGACAGTGACACAGTAGATGGTTGTCATGCTGGATTTTGCCCATAAGAGAGATGCTGTGAGGGATGATGGCCTCTGAAGAAAGGCGTATGGGAGAGGGGATTTCCCAACCCCACGTCTACCAGCCAGAAAGGCACCCATTGGCTAGAAAGAGACATGCATGCCTGAAGAACATATCTTCTTATTTGAGGAGAAGGAGTGTGTGTGTGTGTGTGTGTGTGTGTGTGTGTGTGTGTGTGTGTTGGGGATAAGAGCAGTGAGAAGGGAATATAGAGATAGAGATAGAAATTTTTATAGATTTGATATAAAATATATGCCCCTTACTCCACTTCCTCATTGCTTAAAAGGAATTAAACATTTTTAAAAAATGCTTTATTAGACTATCAATGCCTTTACTATAGGCATACTATAAAAATTCAAAAAATAGGATGACAGTGTTTTCTGGGTTCTTTTTCCTCTTAGCATATTATTATATTTCCTCTTGGTCTCTTTCTCATGCATTTTTTGCAGTGCTTTAACCACCCTGTATACACTAATTTGCATCTTCCTTTCTCACTAATGATATGAGTATTTTTCATGTTGTTAAATCTTTTTCATTACCACTCATTTTAATTTCTCTGTAGCACTGTAAAACTGAATATAAACATTTTATGCAATCATCATTCTAATATTGGAGAGTTTAGTGGTTTTCAGTTTTTTAATTATAAATACTGCTTGATGGTCATCATAGTGCATCATGTCTTTCCAGATTTTGTTTTCTTTCCTTTTGAGGAGATTTACAGGATGGAATTACTGGTTAAGGGTATGCCTATTTACATGCTTAAGTATATTGTGTGGGGACCTATTTCTTGAGAAGACGTAGGTGCTTAGGTTCTACCAATGCACACTTCCCCAGTCCCACTTTTCAGTCCCCAGGTCCTATCACTGATACTCCTCCCAGTGACACAGAACATCACTTCTGATGCTGAAGTTGACGTCATCTCTGTCCTCCCTGCAGCCATTGTAATGCCAACAGAGCTCTGAACCATCTCCCTTCCTAAATAGAAGTAAAGCCTACGTTACTGCTAAAACCAAATATGCTCTGAACTTTATCCCCCTTGTTTCCAGATGTAGAGGGTAAATTTTACCTTCTGGATGAGACTACAGTAGCTTAGTGGTTCCACACAGTCTTGGTGTTGGGGAGGGAGTGGGGAGTTGCAAGCCACTCACCTTTTCTAGAGCAGCTCAGGAGACAGCCTGAATTGAACCCAAGGGATGCAAGAGAAATGGCTTAAATATTAAGCAGCTACCTCCTGTCATTCTGGTCTGCATGGGTGAAGAAAATTCATAAATAAAAATTAAATAAAACAAAAGAGCTAAAAATAAAATCATACAAAGTGAATGAAGCTGAAACTTTGAATACAAATACAATTATATGTCTTTGGATGAAATCCATAACCAGTTTTCGGCAATACCCACCTGACTCACTCATTGAATTGCAAAATCAGAGAATATAAATCAGAGTTGACAACGAGGTCTTATTTCCCTCTTTAGAGGTTTTAACTGAATAATAAATCATACAGATCCAGCCTCATGCACCTCTTAGGATTCAGTTCCATTCTCTTTGTTGGTGCCTATGAACAATAATTCCAACGATGTGATACATGCAGAGAGCAAACCTGCCTTCCTCTAGCTGTAGCCTCCCAGATCTAATTGAGCAGAACAGTAAGGCTAGAGATTTGCTTACTCTAGCCAGCAAGTAAAAAATTGGCTAGTCATCTGAAAAATGTCCAGGCTTCAGTTCTCTCTGCCTTTGCTATCAAATTATTTTTTAATATACAATTTTCTTAAATATTCCATGTAATACATGGGTATCAGCCTCTGAAAAATTCAAATACTGTGATAAACACAGAACAATATAGTTTCAGCTCATCCCTCCAGTCACCCTAACTGTCCCAAAATTAATTTTGTTAGTGTAATTAGCCAGATAAGCACCCAATGTCTCTCTCTCCATACTTTTCCTATACATTTACATATATTTATTGTTATAAATTATATACAAATACATATATAATGTTCAAAATTAAATATTTTTCTGTACACATCATACACATTGTTTTGTGACTTCTTTTAATAATATGTTTTGGAATATTTCTCTGTGATATATGTAGAGAGAGCTACCTTATTCTATTGAAATGCTACATTGCATTCCATTTGCAGCTGCACAATAATTTATGCAATGTTTTATTATTGAAGAACATTTGAGTGTTTCCAGATTTTAACTTTAAGAAGCTATGCTGCAGTAAAATATGTGTGTGTGTGTGTGTGTGTGTGTGTGTGTGTGTGTGTGTATGTGTATGTATGTATTTATTTGTAAATGTATCAGGATAGACTTCAAGAAGTAAGATAGTTGCGTCAATTAGGCTTTCCACATTTAAAAAATTTTTTAAATATATTTTATTGTTTTTTTACAGAGAGGAAGGGAGAGGGATAGAGAGTTAGAAACATTGATGAGAGAGAAAGATCCCTCAGCTGCCTCCTGCACACCCCCGACCGGGGATGCGCCTGCAACCAAGATACATGCCCTTGACCGGAATCGAACTTGGGACCCTTCAGTCCGCAGGTTAACACTCTACCCACTGAGCCAAACCGGTTCGGCCACATTTAAAATTTTGGTAAACCTTGATAAATTGCTCTTCCACAGTACAGAAGATTACTATTTTTTCCCCACATACTTGTCAATACTGGATATGATAAATATATTTGATAAATTATAGTTGAAAACTGTTGCCTCTTGTCATTTATGTTATATCACTAATTATGATTGAGATCGAATATCTTTATGAGTGTCTTTTGCCTGAAATGCATTTATTTTGCTGTGAATTCTTTTTCTCTTTGGCCCAAAAGACTTACCTAAGACTTTTGTTGAGTATGATATACTGGGAAGAAGCTGGTAGGAGTGAGGGTTGAGGAGAGGAACATAATTTATATTGTTCTCTTACATTGCTAGTTTATAGAGATAGCTATGTTTACAGTTTAGAAAAATAGCACTGTGTATGATCTAAGAAAGATTATGAAATATAAGTTTTAAGGATTAAATGAGTATGTATGTAAAATTGCCATATCCATATGTTCCCTACACACTTCTCTGTTTTAGTTTATATTTTTATCCAGTATCTAAATGCAGGTTTCTAACTAAGGTCAATGGATAACTTTGGATAACTTTTATGCCAGACAAATTATAAGAGGTTACATTTTAAAGTTAGGTTCTTGGTATAATTACCCATCATCACACTTCTTTGGCTTAAAGGACAGATATCTAATTCTTATGAAAATATAAATGGTAAAATGTACTTTCTTAAATATGAGCTATTCTTACAAAATAATGTCCAGTTACAGAATGAACCTTATTGATTAAATCTCTGTCAACACACAAAAATTTGAAATAAATTCAATTGCTTTCCTTATATATACTTTTAACTCACTTATTTTTCCATGTGAGTAAAATATATTAATTCACAATTCAAATAGCTCTATCACTCTAGTTTCTTTTTCTTTATGCTGCTTGAGGTCACTTTGCTGCCACAAAGAGAATGTTGCTCCTTTAAGACAGATGAGCTAAGATGGACATATTCTAAGGTGGCCCTAATTATTCCCACCTCTTGGCAGCCATGCCTTTGTGTAATCCAGTCTCCTTGTGGGCATGACCTGTGTCTACCAGTAGATATAGCAAAGGTGTTGGGATGTCATTTATGTGATTATATTGCATGAGTTTAACTTCTATCTTGTTAGCAGACTCTCTCTATTGACTCTTTCCCTTGCTGGCTTTGATGACATAGAATGCCATATGGAGGGCCTCACACTGAAAGGAATGGAGGGTGGCCACTGGCTCACAGCTGCCAAGCAGCTGAGGCCCTCAGTCCAACAACCTGCCAGGAACTGAATCCTTCCAAAACCATGTGACCTGGGAGACAGACTCTTCCCACTTGAACCCCAGATGAAATCCCAGCCATGACTGACACCTTGATTGCAGCCTGTGAGAGAGCCTGAAGCTGACTACCCAGTTAAAATGGGTCTGGATTCTTAACCCACAGAAATTGTGAGATGATAAACATGTGTTGTTTTCAGCTGTTAAATTTGTGGTAATTTATTATGCAGCAATAGAAATTATAGGAAGTTTGACAAAAAAGCTAATACCATTGTCTCTCTGAGTCTTATGGGAACACAAAACCTTGCAATACAGATTTAAGAGTGTTCTGTTGAATTACTTTGCAATGGGAGTCTGGTGGGAGCTTTAGAAAAATAGGACCATGAAAATTCTGAGGAGAAAAAACACACACAACAAATTAAACCAATCACAAGACTCTCTGGATTCAGGACATTGATTCTTTACCTTTTCCCCTTCACCTGAAGAGTGCAATCAATCTCAATTCAACCCTATTCTAAGGGTTCTCAGTGGTACTCTTTTCTGACATTAGTGACTGCTTTACATTTTCTGAGGTCCTCAAGCTCTGACTCCTCATTCTTACTTGATTTTTTTTTTTTTGCAGTCAGTCTTGACTCTTACGTGACTTAAATGCAAAGTCTTGCATTTCTTCAACTTTCTTCTCAGCATCAACATCTTTTATTACCTTCACAACATATTTCTTGTTTTCCTCCTACTTTCTCTCTTCAAAGTTAGATATCTTTTCCCAGGCATTGAATTCCATTCCCTCTAGCTTGCTCTCCTGCTGGTCTCAATGCACCAATAATCCACCATTTAAACTGAGCAGTCCTTTTTTTCAAAGACTATCCCTTCCCACCAATAATTCTCACTTCCTTTTAGTCTTCAAAACGAAACAATTCTGCACTCAAACAGCAAAACAAATGAAAGCCAAACAACATCAGGACAAGACACTGTTAATTTTCTAACTATTTGAAGTACCTAGAAGAAAATCTAGGGTCAGGCCATCAGAACTATTCACCAGGGAATCAATATTTGGAGGGCACAAAAACTTAGGAATAAAATTTTAAAAGAAAATGCAAATATATTTTCTCTATCAAAATCCCTCCCCCCCCCCTACTTCTCTAGGGATGTCTAACTACTACCAGACCCTGGGCTCAGCCCCTTGTCAGTGGACTCAGGTGGCATAAAGTCCTGACTCCTTTTCTTCCACTAATATCCAGTGATATGAAAACAAATCTTGTTTTTCCTTTATTTCTCTTTTCCTTCTGCATGTCTTGAGAAAGATACTCAGTCTGCATAGTTTTGGGCTATTTTTCTGTCAATCTTCTATTTTACTAAGGAGCAGTTAGTTTGTCAACCACCTCTGACTCTTTAATCCTTTATAATCTGGCTCCTGTGGTCCTACTGAGTCTGCCTTCCTATAGACCGGTCATTTATGGCTCTGTACTCAGTAAATTAAATTACTTTTTTACTCAAGACTTATATATCTGATTTTTCCATAATATTTGAAAAAGTTGGTCATCTCTTGCGTAAAACACATCTGCTTTCTTTTTGAAAACACTGAACTTTCATGCTTCTCAGTTCTATCACTGGCATCTGTTTTTGCTTTGATTTCTGTTCTTCGCTTATTCTCTCTGCAAGATCTCCCTTGATGATAACATTCTATTTTTATAGCTTAACTGTCATACCCAAATAGCTATCTTCACTTTTAACATCCCTCCTAAATTCTACATCAGCAGTTCCAAATGTCCCATGGAATTCTTGCCTCAAACTCGACAATATCCAGAAGCAAACTCTTCATTTCCACCACTGTATCTACTGTTTTCTGAGATTCCATTGCCTTCCCTATCCCCAACTTGCCTCCCACTTTCTAGATTTCCTCACTTCTCCACACTCACAGATGATTTTCTCTAAACAATCTTAGATTTATTTCCTTTTTCTAATTCCCACTTTCACCAACCTACCTCTCCTAGGCCCTCCTTGAATCTTTCCTGGACTATGTGATCAACTAATCCCTTGTATCTAGGCCACCAATCTTTGCTTTGTGTTAACAATTCCATTGTGACCAGGATCATATTTATTTCCTTGTTCAAAACTTCCAACATTTCAAGATAGATCTAGCAGATAATTTCTCTATGTTCTTATTACACCTTATACTTATGCTCATTACATGACTTTCTCCAGTGGACTATAAATATTTCTATATATGTTTCTTTTTTTTATGTTTCTTTTTTTAAAAGTCTTCATTGATTTTTAGAGAGAGAGAAGGGAAAGGGATACCGAGATAGAAACATTGGTGAGAGAGAAAAAATCTATTGGCTGCCTCCTGTATGCCCCCTACTGGGGGTTGAACCCACAACCCAGGCATGTGGGAATCCAACCAGTAACCTCTTGGCTCATGGGTTGACAGTCAAACACTGAGCCACACCAGCCAGGCTCTATATATGTTTCTTGACTCTTTTATTTTCATCTTGATGGCAAGGATTAAGATATTTTTTTCTCCATGTCTTTATGCCTAAAATAATTTATGAAACATAGTAGGTTACCCAATAAACATTGATTTTGTAAATTTGTAGAATAGCCCTCCTTTGCTCACCAAATAAAGTGAAATGTACACCCATGTCTTGGTCATTACCCATCTTTCTAGACTCACCTTCAGGTCATTCAACTCTCCAAATTGCCCATGAGCTAGAAACCACCAGGCCCTTGGTAATTTGATTTATTCCATCAGAAATTTCCTAATTTTCTTCTGCTTCCTAGTCCTATGTCATCAATGTCCTAGGACAGTGCAGCATATTAAAAGGATAAAGGATTGGGGAGTTCAGCTTTAGTTTGAATCTAACCTCTGTTCTTTTTAGTTTCATGATATTGGTAAAGCCACTCCCTACCTTACAGTTGAAATGTAAAATTCTACTATCCTATCACAGGGTTATAATAAAAATACATTGGGGATAATCATGTAAAGCTGAGCTTTAGAAGTTGCATATTAGAATACAAATATATGGCCTAGTTTTTTAAAGTTTCTAAAGTTCTTTCTTAGATTTCTCCTATTCACCTCTCTCCCTCAAACTTTTCCATAGTGAGTGAGATGAGAGATATAAAGTATTATCTTACAATATAAAAGAACTTAGTTGTATACTATAGTTTTTGTGATTATATAAGTTATTTCAGGACCAACATAATGTTCTGTTTATGTTTGAATAACCACAGCAACTATAAAAATAGTTTACATATAAATGAGTGATGATTGTAGGGATCAGGGAAGATCATTTTTTGCTAGTGTAGCTTTGACTTTAGAATCAACTATGTTCATTCTATAGCAGCAAAGAAGAAGAAAAAGACTTATTTGCTCTTGTAAGTTTAACTGTGATGAGTGTTGATTATATTGGAGGAAAAATTTAAAAAGTAATGAAACATTCCTTTACTCCTCATGGAAAAGTGGAATACCTATTCTGACAAGATTATAGACTACTGCTTTGTTTGTCTTTTTGACTTTTTCTTAAAACAAGAATAGGAGTGGTTTACTTATTTCAAGAGCTCTAGTGATGTCTTGTTTGTGTTAGGAAGCAATGTATGTTTTCTTGTTGTTGTTTTAAGGTCTGGACATTTTGGAATTGGAGAGAATTTCTATCGATTTACATAAAAAGAGAAACTGTGTTTCTCTCAGGAGTCAGAGTGACTGCTGCCTCCAGATATCATCCTGAACGTTGGTAGGTGCTAGTTTCCTGCTTGTTTGCTGAATCACTCCCAGAATCGTCATTTGCCTTCTCAACAGTCTTCTGCATCAAACAGTAACTTGCACATCTCAGATATCCAGACAAGTAGCTGTTTATCTCACCTTTCTTAGGTCTCCTTGAGGTCCTTCCACAATTCCATTTTACCCTTTAATTTACCTCCAAAATAAGTAGCCCTATTGCCCTGGCCAGGTGTCTTAGTTGGTTGGAGCATCATTCCATATGCCAAAAAGTTGTGGGTTTGATTCTGGTCAGAGCACAGACCTAGGTTTTGGATTAGATACCCAATTGGGCACATAAGGGAGGCAACCAGTGTTTCTCTTTCACATCAATGTCTCTTTCACATCAGTCTCTCTCTCTCTTTCTCTCTCTCAAATCAATTAAAAAAATATCCCCAGGTGAGGATTAAAAATAAATAAATAAATAGCCCTATCACCACCAAGTAATATATAGCCATATGAATATAATTGTGAAAAATGTAATCCAAAATTGTGCAATTAAAATATGAATGAAGTCTGACTTTTATGAACATAATGCAAGATTATGCAAATGCCCTGAATTGAAATTTTTTTCAAGAATCCTGAAGTTGGCAGGATGGATGAGCTGTGTTGACACTGTGACTGTCACATGGCAGTGCCACTTTAGCTGGTAAACAGAGATATCTGCCATCATTTGACAAGATTAGTTTAACAAATACATATTTCAAATTAAGTGCAGCCTCCAGTAGTCCATCTCTCAAATAAAATGCAACCATTTTGCATGCAAATGATTAAAAACATGCTACAGGGAAGTTCTGCATAATTGGTAATCCGTAATAAGTAAGAAATATATACAGATGAATAGGAAGAAAGGGTGGAAGAAAAGTCAGAATCCAAGATTAGATGGTGGTGGGAGAAGGAAAAGAAGCCAGTATAAAGGCACTCAGAACAGAGAGAGATAGCGATAGATAATGGTTACAGAGCACTGGTGTGTGCAGTGGAGGCAATTGGGAGCACATGGGGCTCTTGGTAGCCCAAGAGGGACTAAAACTCAGGGCAACGCTGGCGCTCAAGCCCTCCCGTTTGGTCCCCTTGGCTCCCAAATGGAACCAGGGAAGATATACAGGGAAAGAAGAGAGACTCCGCTCATATCTTCAGCTCAGCAGCTGCCACCTCACCACATAGAAGCACAACATGGGACCAGGACATTAAACTGGCTCCTGTGCATATTCAAGTCTTCTTCCTGTATAAGCTAAGACTGTTCCCTGGCTCTGGCCTTGGCTTCTGTTACCTCCTTTGTTGTTCCTTGGATTCTTTCATTCCCACTTGGATAGACATGTGGGTTCATTCATTCTACTTAGTGATGCTAGTTACCACTTAGTGAGTACTTTATATCAGGCTTTGCCTCATGCCCTCTATCCAACCATACGAGCTATCTAGCTTCTCCCCTAAGGAAGCACTACCTTATAAGTTTCACTTTTTACCCAACATGTAACATTACACCCAGTTTTGCTATGTGAACATATTTTCGGTGTGAGTGATTAAGAGCTGATGAGTGGCTACTATCAGGCAATGACGTCAATCCTTCTACTATGCTTCTGATCTAAACATTGGTGCTGTGTATGGACCTCCACTTGTTGTTTTTTTGTGTCCCAAGGTCTTACATGAAAATTTAGTGTTTAACCTAAAACTATACGGTGATTTTATGCACCAATAGCTACCCAGTACTTTGCGTTAACGCCTTTTACATGTTCATTTACACAATCTCTAAACAACTATGAAATGCAAGAGCTGATGTTGCAGCTGCCCCAAGTTCCTGGTTGGTTTGGGAGGTTTATACATTTTATTGGTGTAATAAAATATTTTATAGTTAACAGAAATATGTAATTATAAGTACATATTATCAATAGTACTAGATTGGTGAATGGACTTAGATTTGCATTGATTGAAATAGTGTGGTTTTAAAATTAATTATGAAGAAAGCTAATGGTCATTTAAGTTTCCCACATGAGAGAAAATATTGAAATAAAGTATGCTTGGGTAGTGAGTGATACAACATAATGCAATAAATATTTTAAGAGAGTGTGATAGGGATAGGGTTTTATCAACATGACAGTCGACAATGACCCCTTGAAAAATTCCTGTCTGCAGTAGAAACCTAAACAAACATCAGAAAATCTGCAGGATAAAATGTGAATAATGTAAAATGTGAATAATGATAAAATGTGATGGACAAATAGAGAGAAGAAACCATGTGGTCAGGGGATTGACATTTTCTTTTTTGATTGGGCAATTGAATGAGTGGCCCTGCAGCAACTTGTGGAATAAGAGGTTAAAGTTGCTCAGGATCTAGGCTTTGGAGAATTCTGGATTATTAATTGGATCTGCCTTCTTGCTCTTCAGAAGTCACAAATAAAAAATGGAGTCTTTAATTACTTTTGGTTGCGGGGCTGTATTTTTTAAAAAAATGATACTCCATGCAGAGACTGAATAACTTGAGGCCCTGGGAAGTGTTCAGGTTACACAGATACACAGTGTGATAGGGGAACGTGTTAAAGGTACCAAAATCAGGCAGAAAGGGGGAGGAGGGAAACAGGGATTTTGGAGTTAAAAAAACATTTGAATGAAGGAACTACTGAACTGAGTCCTGAAGGATGAGCAGTGTGTCTCCTTTGGTTGCCTATCCCTCAACCTTCTACCCATAAAAACAGTTTTTAAAAAAAGCCTTAACTCCAGATTGCCTGGGTTCTCATGCTGGCTCCACTACCTTTTTACACTACCTCCTATCCCTGTGGCCTTTGGGAATATATGCTTGATTTCTCTGGGCTTACTGTCCTTCTCTGAAAAATGAGAATACATAGAATTACCTATCTTGCAGTGTTGCTGTAAAAATTATTATATTAACATGTACCAGACACATAGCAGTGTAGTATAAATGCCAGTTATCACTATTCCAGCATGTGACAATGCAAGAGAGCATATGAATCTGCAGGAAAACAGTAGGCAGTTTTGTATCACAGTGTGTGTGTGAGAGATGAGGCTAGAGAGACAGCAAGGAATGAGGGAATTTGGATTTTATCCTAAATGCAGTAGGAGCCATTGAAATGTTTTGGCTCGGGGGAGGCGTTGAGCTATGTAGAAGTTCTAACACCCAATATTTCAGAATTTGACCTTATTTAGAAATAAGGTTGAGTCAATATAGATGTAATTATTTTGATGAGGTTATTAAATTGGAGTAGGGCGAGTCTCTAATCTAGCATGACTAGTGTTTTTAAAAAGAAGACAGTCATATACAGACACAGACATAGGGAGAACATCGTATGAATATGGAGATAGAGCTGGAAGTGATGTGCCCACAAGCCAAGGGATGCCAAGGATTTCTAGCAGCTTGATTTCAGACATTGGGTCTCCAGAACTTTGAGAGGATAAATTTCTTTTGTTTTAAGTCAGTCAGATTTGGTACTTTGTTACTGCAGTCCTAGCAACCTAATCCAGGGGTAAGGAGCATTCTGATTTAGCTGAAAACGAAACAAGTCAAAATACTATCAAATGAAGTAATTAGGGAGTAATCTTTATGTACCTGGAAATATAAATAAAAATATAATACAGAAAAGTAATTGCTTTTCAAGTGGCAGTAGAGTGGAAAGAAAAAGATGGGAAGTTGGGAGACTAATTGTCTTTAGAGAAGAAAATTTTTTGTAAATCATCTTATTATCTTGGGTTCTTTACTGTTAAGTTGCCTTCTGTCAAGTGGACTCCCTCATGCAAAGACAGTTGCTTCCCTAATCCATGTAATTAACAAAAGTCAAATGCCCACGTGCATTAGAATATCTTTTCCAAAGGCTAGCCATGGGGGCCTAGGCTTCAAAACACTTATTTCATATTTGTCTTAGGGAATCATATCTAGAAGGCTCAGTTAAAATGGAGCCAAGACCTGCAAAGATAGTTATAAATCCAGGGATTGGATTTATCAGAGACATTTAGAATTTAGATGACAGAAGGAATCCTAAGAAAAGGGACATAAAGAAGTGGAACAATGCAGACTTCCCAGAAGAGCAGGTTTTTAGTAAAGTTGCAAAGCATCCCCTCCCACACCCTATACTCCCCACTCCCAAAGGTCTCTTTACAGGCAAGGGTCTTTGTAGGTTGGTGAAGGGGGCAGACAGAAAGGTGACAGCAGATAGAGAATGAAGGTAGCCCCTAAATATTTTTTTCTGTGAACACTCCTGCCTCTGACAAGATCAATCCTGACTTTCTGAATCCCTGAGGATAACCATCATCTACAACATGACCATTAGCTGCACGAAATTCACTACAACTCTCCAGGCACATTTAGGCGGAGCAAAGGTGGTGAAAACAACATTTCATTGTGGATTGTATCTTTTTTGGTGCTCGGCCAAATTAGCTGCTCTATATAATTTGCATTCTCGATTTCATGAAGGATTTAGCATCTTTCAATACTACGATGTTTGACAGGTCTTTTCTGTCATTCATTCGCCTTCATGTTTCTCTTTGTATTTTCAGTTCCAACAGGTGCAGGTTTGCCAAAACGAATGTTAATTGCCTATTTACTGTCTCTCAGCTTGTTCAATTTACTCACAGATCATTTCCTATTCAGAGCCCTGCAGCAGTTTCTCTCTCATTTACTCCCTTAATCAGTTCGGGTTCTAAGGAAACCACATTTTTTTAAAAATCTAGTCTTCCAAAAACCTCACCTTTACCTACAAAAGCCTCTGCCACAATCAGAGTCGAGCTATTCCTGCTGGAAGACAGGCAGCAAAAAGCCAAAGGAAGAAACAGATCCCCCGGCTGAATTTTCATTAGAGCAAGCCATTAAGAAACGAGGAAGCGATGCCTCCGCAGACACATCTTTCACTGAGCTTAATTCGACCTTCTTAATTCCTCATCCATTCAAAGGTTTGCCTGAAGTTCATCCCTTCTACTTAGCATCTCAGTAGTACGTTTTAGTTTCATCTCACTGATTTCATCACCCGAATCTTTCATTCCATTTGCTTTGATGGTTAAGCAAAGGAAGAAAGACAAGTAGAAAGCAAATACTGTGGCTCATCATGAGAGACTGCATAAGGGTCTGATGAGCTAGGGCTGAGAGATGAGGAAAACAGTGGTCTGGGGATATGGGTGTACTGAGAATATTTGTTCCCAGGTCACCTATTTGTTTGCTGGTAATAATAACTCAGACCCGATTTAAGACTTACATTTTCCTTTCCAGATATAAAATTTATGTATAATATATATTTAATTTTTCTCTCTCATTAGCTCTGTTGAACAGAGTCAGAGAGCAAATAGTTTGTCCACGTCTATCATACTAGTGAACATATACCACACCTAGTAAAGGAAAATTGGGGAAAGATACTATAGTTCTGGGAATTTTTATTTTCAAACATAAACGCTCTATGCACGGAGTTGGTGCATCCCTGCATTTTGGCATCAGGATGCCTACTTACATCAAGGCACAATCGGTATGCTGCTCACACATGGGAGCCTCATCAGGGGGAGCCGTGGGTTAGATTAGATGAAGGCTGTTACCATGGAACTTTCTTTGACTGAAGCACTATATCTGGAACACTTTGAGATCATTGAAAGCCACAGCTCCAGTGAAAAACACAAAGGCTCTACTTACAGTTAGTTGTGCTATCCACTATGGTAGCTGCTAGCCACATGGGGCCATTTAAATTTAATTTTCAACTGATTAAACCTAAATGAAATTAAAAACTCAGTTGCTGAATCACACTGGCCTCATTTAAAGTGCTCAATAGCCATACATGCCAGTGGCTATTGTATTGGGCAGTGAAGGTATAGAATACTCTCCTTGCAAAAAATCTATTGAACAGCACTGATGGAGTGCTATTGTTTTATGGACATTCAGAGCACCTCAGGTAGCTCTGATAGAATATTCTGGTCTTTATGTTCTTCAAGCAGCCATGTCAAGAGAAATAACTCTCTTACTTCAGATGGAAAGTTCCTTTCTACCATCTGAAGGAGCACCAGGTCTTCACATTGAATCGAGGTTTCTATGGGCCACATAGTCTGACATATGATCTGTAGAACTTCATGGAGGAGAGTAAGGCAAATCAAAGCTCTCAGACCTTGCTAAGAACTAAGGTCAACATGAGGAACATGATCATACTTACCTCCATAAACTGTAAGTGCAAAGTACACTGTGGCAAGGTCAGACGAGCCTGGGCAGCACAACAAACACCACAGTTGGTTCCATTACCTCTCGTTCCAGGAGCTGTCTTTCAGGAATCCTTTCTAAATTTCCTTATTTCATAATGTTACAGAGAACCAGAATAAATCAAGCAATGCTCAGAGAGTTTGGAGTCACACTTTATTCACCACGGTGGGCTTAGAGAAAATGAATTCAAATTCTAAGCAGAGCTACAAGCAGAACTTCCCTTTTTATTAAAGAGCCAGCCCTATGTGTGCTGAGTGGTGATCTCGCTAGTGGCCTTGAAAACAACACAGTTCTATCCAATTAAAAAATACACCTGGCATGGCATTGAGAGTATGGGCGTATCTAGTCTCTGGCCTACAAGGTCAGACAGCTAAGTTTATCTTCCTCATTATTCAAGCAGGCTAGAGCAGGCTAGAAAGCTAAGTTGTTTTTTTTTTTTTTTTTTTGTTTTTTAGAATAAGAAGCCGTCTAAAAAATAGCAGAGAATTCCAAACAGTGGTTGTACAAAATAGGAGTTAGCCTTCTCACTACCTCGCTATTTGTTCTCACTCATTCTGTCTACACATGTGTGCCTGGGAACTTTGATTTGCCTGGCTCTCTTCCTTAGGTCACTTAGGTCAGCCTATTTATGTGGGTTTAGCCATAAGTTGTAAAAAAAAGGAACATTAAAGTGAAAATGTGGGGAAAAGAAGAGTAAAAATTTTTATAGGTGTAACAATCTCAGTAATATACCAAAAAAAGCACGGAAAAGTTTTAAAAGAGTGCCACACTACCAACCGTTATCTCTGGATGGAAAATATATGGATCATACAAATTTTCTTCTTTACAACATTTTACATTAAATAACCCACTCTCTTATAAATAAATTGTTACCCACTTGTGATGTAAGAATTATTTCTTTGTTTCTTTCTAACCTATATCAAATTATTTATATAATTTTATGTAATTATATTTGTGATCCACATGCCATTTTGTTTTCTATTTTTCATGAAGAAATGGATAAATACATTTTGAGTAAGAAAACATGAATTGTCTGTCAAAAATGAAAACACATAAATCTACCTCTCTAGACCTTGAAGCCTAGAGAAGGTAATAATAAATGATTGCCTCTTGATAAATTTTAGAATAGAGGAGCAATGTTCTATTGAAACAGGAGAAAAACCTGAACAAGACAGTAAAGGCTTTATTAAAAAAGTGACATTCATATTGGCTCAGGATTCCACATCATTATACAGATTAATTTTTAACAGCTTTATTATATTCCAACCTATTGGTATATCAGATTTTACTTAATCTAATTGTCTAATTATAAGTATAATAATGTCTATGTCTTATTTTCATGTTTTCACTACCTTCGTTAGTGCCACTTTAATTCAAAAATTCTCCCCCTAGGACTGTTAGTTGAAAGAATTGTTTAAATCAGTGGTTCTCAATCTTCCTAATGCCACGACCCTTTAATACAAGTTCCTCATGTTGTGGTGACTCCCAATTTCATTGTTACATGTTGAACATAATTAAAGCATAGTGATTAATCACAAAAACAATATGTAATTATATATGTGTTTTCCGATGGTCTTAGGCAACCCCTATGAATGGGTTGTTCGACCCCCAAAGGGGTCGCGATTCACAGATTGAGAACCGCTGGTTTAAATGGAGAAAAAACTGCAGTATGTACACTGGTTATAAGTATTTTCATGATTATTGATATATGTTATCTAATAACAATGACAATATCAATTATTATTGTTGCCTTTATTATGATTATATAAATTTATAATTCTGTATTCACTTTGATCCTTACTTCATCTTTTAATACTTTCATCCTTTATGGCCTTGGTCTTTTCTTCTTTCTGTCTTTCTGATCCATCATCTGTCTTTTATAGACATTCTTGGTGAGTACTTTGACTCAGAATCAGATGTTGAATCAGCAGTTCTTATCTGGACTTCTAAGTGAGCCATGCTGAATAGCTAGCTCATGACCTCTGTAGTTACTAATTAGGTTTGACTCATATTTCAATTCAAAGGAAACTAATTTATAATATATTAGCGACTTCTGTGTGATGAAAGCCATCATGAAGAATCAAATAAATCATTAAAAAATGGACAAAGCAAACAGTAATAGTCATAATAGATAAGCTCTCTAGAAAATTTGTATAAAATGGCAAATAACTCTAGTTAAAAATAAACAATGGCCATGTAAACATTTTATAGAAGATTAACTACAGTTGAATAATAAGCATATGATAGAACCTTGTATGAAATCAGAAAAAATACAGGTTAAAATGGTGATATCATTTTTCCCCATAATATAGACAAATGTTGGAAATGATTGCTATGTACTTTGGGCAAGAATGTGGCGGGGGGGGGGCACTTTAAACAATGTCCAGGTATATGTACAGCTCTTTAGAAGGCATTTTGATAGTAATTATGAATACTTTAGATACACCTACTGTACCAGGTAGCTTGGTCTAAGTTATGCTCTTGTGTCTAAGAACCTCCAAAATACCATCATTTTAAACCAAAATGGCTTATTTTTTGGTCTCCCTACAAATCTATCCTGGTCAGCTATCACTCAGGTTGATGAGATTGCTTCTATGTGGTACATCTCATGGAAGGAGTAAAATGAGAGGACATTTTCCCTCTTCCCTGCAGAGTATCTCACTCAGGGGAGATTATGCTTCCTGCTCCATAAACATCAGGCTTGGTCATGTGACTTTCTTTGGCCAATAAGATGGCAGCAGAAGCCAGGTGGGTCCCTTTGAGTGGGGTCTTTAGGAAGAAGCTAAGGTGTTTATGTAGCCCATTCATTCTAGTTTAAGAAAATCCTGCCTTAAAGATGTTTGCAGAAAAGAATGTTGTCTTTCTTAGAAACTAATTGCTGAAAACATAGTTATCTATAATGAGACTGTCCTACTAGGGTCAAGTTCTATTCTGGAGTGTGCTATAGCATGCTAGCTACTAACTACACATCTCTATTGAAATTTCAATTTCAAGTAAATAAAATTAAGCCATTAAAAAATTCAGTTCCTCAGTCAGACTGACTACATTCTGAATTCTCCATTGTTGATGCAGCTGGTGCCTTGCCACATGGGATCAAATATTTCCATCACTGCAGAAAGCCCCAGATTAGGTGCTCCAGGCTTCAAAGTGAATAAAGATGGAATTTAGATTAAATTATTCTAAATAATACATTATTTAGATCAAAGTAATATTTCTTCATCTCTAGGCACTGTCATATAGGCTATTTTATTTATTCCCTACAACAAGTGTGTGAGCGAGTAAAATATTATCTTCATTTTACAAATGAAGATACCAAGGCTCAGACAGATTGAGTTCAGATGGTAAACTTTGGTGTAATCTGTGTTTGCAGACCTTGATCTTGACCATGCCTCCTGGGTTCTCTTAACAACTCTGAGCTGCCTTTCCTAGTCTAATGCTTTAGGCTCACACACTCTGAAAAATAAATTTTAAAGCTCTCCACTATCAAATATTTTACATTCACTTGTTATGCATAGAATAACTACTTCCTGACTATTTTCTAATTTGTGTGTACCTACAGTAATGGGATATCTTGCCTAAAGACTTAACTGAATATAGGTATTGTTCAATGCTTAACAATTGTAAAACTTATTTTTATAAAGTAGAGTTAACACCAGAAACTATATTTCTCTCCTGCCTGCCAGTGATGCCTCATTGCTTCAGCTTTTGGATCAAACCATTGTTTCAAATTTGAAATGATCTCATAGGTAGTTTTTTGGGGGACAATTTGATATACAAGAAAGCTCCTATTATAATCCTCAATTGCACAAAAATAGCTTTCAAATATTACCTATATTTGAAATCTCTGTGGACTTTAAACAGGACCTAGAATAAATTTGAACACATTTTTGTTTCCAATGTATCTCCTGATAGATTAGAGTTGGAACTAAAAGAGAATAACATGTAAATAGGTTTATTGTGAGTTTATTATGTGAGGAGTTTACTAAAATCAAAGGTCCAGCCACAGGGCTAGGTGGGGGCTGAAACCTAACCATTGCTCAGCCCACCAAGTCATGCATAGCTCAGGTCTGGGTTAGTCAAAGAAAGGGCTGGCTTTTTCTTATCTGCATAAGATGCCATTAATTCACTAAACCATGCTATCATGGGGACTTTCCACCTAGCGGAAGTCCATACATAGGGAAAGGCTTTTCTGATTTGCTTGAAAGTATTGTGCATGCATATGTAGTCAAAAACTTTTTTGAATGATCACAATTACTAATTTAAGGAACATAAAGTAGGAGAGATTGAAACTCACCAAAAGATTTAAATGGCACACCTTGCATGTATTAAAGAACGAAGAGAGTTTTGAATGTGGATGCTCAAAAGCACTGATGAAAAGTGAACTTCTAGAGAAGAGAACTCTGGATAAAGATCAATTCTTCTGTTTATTCAATAATTCATTTTGAAGAAAGGCAGCTGTATGATGATACAGTACTTTTCAAGTTGTGATCCACAGAATCCTTTAGGGGTTAGCTGGGTGGGAGTGAGTTTGGGAGGCGTTGGGTGCCTCACTTCTGCTTCAACCCAGAGCAACTCAGAGTTAATCCCTTCCACATAAAGGGGCTTCTAACATCTGAAAAAAAACTTTTATGGTTAAACTACATTTAAAAACAACTACTGTAGAAATTTTATTATAGCTTTACTCGTCAATTATTCAACACATGACAGATATGCACAAGTATTATCAATTTAATTTCTAAAACAGCCTTTTGTAGTCTTATCATCTCTTCATACGTGAAACAGATTTGGAAAGGTTAAGTAACTTGTTAACATCAGCTAGTAAATGGCAAGGCTGAAATTTCAGTGAGATCTCATTTCCTTCAAAACTGTTACTGTCAAGTAATCCTACATACTGCTTTGACTTGATTGCAGTATAAAAAATTGCTATTTTTGGAAAAAAACAACTTCATACTGAAAATACAGTTATTGAGACACTTTTTGAGGTAAATGCAATCTTAATTAATTTGCGTATAGGAGTTTCATTTAGAGAATTATGTGGTGATTAGGGACTCATATCACTTGTCTAGCTGCATCTCCTGCCAGATCACCCACAGATCTGGCCCTTGATCCTGTAGAGAAGCTCAGTAATCTTGAAACAACCATTTCTTTCATAAGTGTCCATTTTTGCAGTCTTTTCCATCTTTCAGCAATAAACTCTCCACTGCCTCTCATCTGGAGTACTCTTATTCATCTTTCAAAGGCTAACTTTCTTACTTTCCTGACACCCTTATCCAGTTTACCCACTTCCTCCTCTGAGTTTCTATAAAATTTTGAATAAAAAAATTCACTGTATTGCTATATATAAAAATACTAGAGGCCCGGTGCATGAAATTCATACATGGGTAGGGTCCCTAGGCCTGGCCAGCAATCAGGGCCAATCTGCGGGGTGATGGGTGGGGCAATCAGGGGGCCCCCTGCTGGCACCTGCCTTCGCTGGCCTGGGGCCTTTGGGCTGGGGGCAGCTCCTGCATTGAGCATCTGCTCCCTGGTGGTCAGTGCACATCATAGTGACTGGTTGTTCCGCCATTCTGTCAATTTGCATATTAGGCTTTTATTATATAGGAAAATAAAATGTGCTGCAGTGATTTCTTTACATATAATCTCTTTACATGTAAGGCAAGAATTACATATGATTTACCTTTATAGATATACTAGAGGCCCAGTGCACAAAAATTTGTGCACTCGGGGGCGTCTCTTAGCCCGGCCTGTGCCCTCTGGCAGTCTGGGACCCCTTGGGGGATGACCACCTGCTGGTTTAGGCCCACTTCCCGGGGGATTGGGCCTAAGCTGGCAGTCAGACATCCCTCTGGCAGCCTGGGAGTCCACAGGGGATGTCCACTTGCCAGCGGGGAGCAGGCTTAAGCTGCAGTTGGACATCCTTAGTGCTGCTGAGGAGGCGGGAGAGGCTCCCACCACCACCGCTGTACTGGAAGCCATCAACCTGGCTTGTGGCTGAGCAGAGCTCCCCCAGTGGGAGTGCACTGACCACCAGGGGGCAGCTCCTGCATTGAGCATCTGCCCCCTGGTGGTCAGTGTGTGTCATAGTGACCAGTGATTCCCAGTCACTCTGCTGTTAGGGTCAATTTGCATATTACCCTTTTATTATATGCCTGGTGCATGGGTGGAGTCCAGCTGGTTTGCCCTGAAGGGTGTCCTGGATCAGGGTGGGGTCCTGCTTTGGTGCCTAGCCAGCCTGGGAGAGGGGCTGAGGGTCATTTGCAGACTGGCCACACCCTCTTCAGGATGGGGGTCCCTGCTGGAGTGCCTGGCCAGCCTGGGTGAGGGGCTGATGGCTGTTTTCAGGCTGCCCACAGCCCCTTCATGGTGGGCGTCCTCACTGGGGTGCCTGGCCAGCCTGCGTGAGGGGCTGAGGGCTGTTTTCAGGCTGGCCACATCCCCTGCAGGGTGGTGGGGTCCTGCTAGGGTGCCTGGCAAGTCTGGATGAGTGGCTGATGGCTGTTTGCAGGCTGGCCAAGCCCCCCAGCAGGGACTCTCACCCCATGAGGGTGTGGCCATCCTGGGTGATGGGCTGATGGCTGTTTTCAGGCTGGCCACAACCCCCAGCCACCCAAGCTCCCAGTGGAGGCTGGCTGGAAGCAGGTATCTGGGATTTATTTATCTTCTATAATTGAAACTTTGTTGCCTTGAGCGGAGGCCACAGCCGGCCAGGGCATGTGGGAAGCTTGGCTTCCTCCATCACTGGGGCAGCCAAGCCTCCTGCTTGCCGCCATCTTGGTTGGGTTAATTTGCATATAGTCTCTATGATTGGCTGGTGGGCGTGGCTTGGGGCATAGTGGAGGTGTGGTCAATTTGCATGTTTCTCTTAATAAAAGATTAGATTGGTCCTGTGATAAAAGTCAGTTGAATGAGTAAATATATAAATGAATGGTGGTCACCGAAAAATTGTGATACCTTAAAAGTGTGATTAGTTTAATGTGGTTTAACAATAGTCTTTCCACCTGGCCCATTCTTCTATTCCCAGACCCTAGAGGACATTTTACCAACAAGGAAAGCCCCAGGAAGACCAGCCCAATGCTCTAATCTGGCCCATTTGGCAGCAGGCTCATTCCCCCACTTGTTAGACCTCAGCATAGGGAATCTTTTTACCCTGGGAATGGCTTTCCGTCTTAGAGTAGTACTTACAGCCTCCACTCCCTCCCCAAGAGGTCCAATTGGAACATTGGTATGAAAGCTTTGGAAGTTGCCAGAGAGCTTTTTGTACTCTCTTTCTGCTCCAATGCTACTTATTTCTTTGTAGTATTAATAATCACATCGTCTTTGTTTCTAACCTACTATGTCATATGATTCTTCTGGAGTGAGGACAAATATCATGACTTATTCCTCATTTTTTTACACCACCTTTCTCACCACCATCTTCTTGCAGTACTCAGCACACTGTTCATCACAAGTCATCCCTGAGATTCTTAAATAAAATGACTATCTTTGGTAAATCTCTATACAAACATTCATTATCGTGTACTAATATATTTCAAGTGTACCAATACATGACGTTCCCCGTGGTATATCACACAGGATTGTGTAAACAATATTTTTAGTCCCTATTCTTAGGCAATTTTTATTTGTTGGTAAAGAGTCTTTTTTTGTGTTTACCAGGTATTTGATTGTGTGAAGTGCTTTGTCATACTCTCATCCTCATTTGAGACCAATGGCCATGGCCACTGTCTTGCACCTAGGGGGTCATGTCTGTTATATGATCCTGTTAGTCTAATCACAGATTTCTGGATGGGAACCTGGGACAAATTGAAAGCTGGATCAGTTACCTGTGAGATGATCTGGCATGAGAATCTTAACCCATAGTATTCCTCCTTACTGAATGGTGACTACTGGATTCAAATAGATATTCTTCTTTATGGAATTTTTTATATAAGAGCCAGAGAAAAACTGAAGTATTGAAAGTAGGAGTGGTAACACTGAAGAAGTGGAGAGGAAATGAGAATAAAGAGAGAACAAGAGATAGGGAGACATATGTAGGAAAGGCCTCTTGATTGAGAATGATTTAGACCAGTAGAATTTGAATGGACAAGATACTCAAGTAGAGCTACTCAAGTCATCGTTTCTGGAGAGTGATGATAATCCCAATTCTCCATCAAGTTTGACCAGTTCACTTTTTAATATATATATATATATATATATATATATATATATATATACACACACACACACACACACACACACACACACACATAGTTTTGTTTTTAGTTCATGTGTTTGTTTCCTCCAAGGTTAGCTAAATGTCTCAGGCTTTTTCAGGTTACCTTGTGAAACATTGTTCTGTCAATGATTTTTCAGTAACAGAAAACATTAAAGGTTATTAACAAGCAAGTTATTTAGAAGCTCACATTCTAGCTCAATATTTTGCATATGTACTGATTTTAACTTTAAGCATTTGGTATATATGTTTGGTTAGTGTTTATGAGCCACTATAACTAAATTAAGATGTGGGCAGAGCTCCTCGTGTCTATTTTTGTCTCCTCATATCTGATTTGTTTCCACTGCTTTTAAATACAAATAACAAAATTTGCATTTAGGAACCAAAGAATTTCCAAAGGGATTAAAATAAGTAATACTATTAATTGTCAGAACAGGTTAAAGCAGTGGAGAAAGTTCAGTCTCAAAAAAAAAGAATTCTGTTACGTGACTTTCATGTAATAAAAAAGTTATAAAATCTTTTTTCAATCCTCATAAAGAAATAAATATAGTCCTATTTATGGATGTGTAATTTGCTCCAACTTTCTCAATTTATAGCAAATTTCAATGACCAAATGGTGATCAAGTAGCAAAAGAATGTTGGGAGGACTTTGTGCCTTGTGACTTTTTAATGGGAATTACAACCGTGTGTCATTTATGGTTTGAGTATTTAACTATTTAAGGCAGTGGAATCGATTAAATTACTTTCTGGAAGTTCTCTTCAAAAGTGTTCATTTATACATTTTGTATAGCAGATTTAAAAATGTGGGTAAATGAAGTTTGAACAACATAAGGATTAAAATATTTTATCAATGGCTTTGTGGATTTTAGTAGCTTTGTAACATGGTAAGTAGTAAACACTCTGGAATATTAGCGTGCAAATGGTACAGTATCATTAGGAGTTATAGCAATAATAGATGTGATTAAGAAAGCTCCATGTCATGGTTAATAATGATGATCTTAATAAATTGTTATTGCTCTAAATACTCCATTCTGCTCAGTCATCCTGCTGCTTCCATCGACTCTGCAGCTTGTTCAGATATTCTGAAACAAGAAGCAGGACAAAGACTATTTGAACGAAGGGCGATACAAGTGCAAAAACTTTACAGAAAAACCCAGAATCACACTGCCTAAGTCATAATGTTATTTCCCACATGTAACAACTCTTCTTCAAAACCCACTAGGGTGTCAACACAGTTTGAATAAGCAATTAGCAATGTAAACACTTAATTACCTCTGAATTTTTTGGAACAAAACAAATTCCCCAGGAGATATTTTTATTCCCTTCCTCAGTTTTCTCTTATAAGGGACAAGGAGCATATATACAAATAGCCAAGATGGTCTGGTAACTTTTGAAGCATTAGGTCCCATGGGAACGTGCACGTACTCATACTTACTTCCCTTTAACTGGGGCACGGGATCTATTTCCATGAATGAGTTGTGTGACCACAATGTTGCCCCACCTTTATAGTTCATCTGACAGTTTACTCATTCAGTGGATCTGGATTATTATTATGCATGTGTCAGACATTGCAACCATTTAAAAATAAGAAGATATTAGAAATATTTTGAAAAGAAAAATATCCTAGTGGTAAAGAACTGAGGGTCTAAAGGGAATTTTTCAAGAAAAAAATTGAAGAAGCTTGTTAAGTGTTTAGACCAGTGATGGCAAACCTTTTGAGCTCGGCGTGTCAGCATTTTGAAAAACCCTAACTTAACTCTGGTGCCGTGTCACATATAGAAATTTTTTGATATTTGCAACCATAGTAAAACAAAGATGTATATCTTTGATATTTATTTTATATATTTAAATGCCATTTAACAAAGAAAAATCAACCAAAAAAATGAGTTCGTGTGTCACCTCTGACACGCGTGTCATAGGTTCGCCATCACTGCTTTAAACCAACAGAATATGTTTATTGAATGAAAGACAAATGATATTTCAAGAAAATTCAGTCAGTGGTCTGATGATCAGAAAACAGAGAGCCAATATAATCTGGATTCTGGAGATGCCTGCTTTTCTAGGTTTCCATAGCATAATGCCCACATTCAGAGAACTGTTTTCTTTAGTTCCTCCATGATGTGATCCCATGGAATAAATCTATATTATTAATAGTATGTCTTTGCTATGGACTGGATTCGTGTTATGGATCACTGGTGCTCACACCACTAAAAGCCACTTTCTATACACTTGTACTCATTTAATAGTTCCCTAGTTTGTAGTTGTAATTCTATGCCACAGGCACTAGCAACCATCCCTGAATCAGGAGCTGACAGATATGAAAAAGGTAGGAACAAAACTGAAAACCTCGTCTAGAGGAAACACAGGCTTCCCAGAGTCATTGTAACAAAGTAATAGTCCTCACCAACAATAAATAACATTTATTAAAAACAAAATCTATACAAGACTCTTTGTTGGATATTTTTCATACATTATTTCACTGAATGCTTTCTCTCACGCTACAAGGCAGAAATTATTTCTTCTGGTTTATAAATGAGGAAACCCACTCAAATGGAATAAATTGTTTTTGGCCACACAGCTAGAAATTGCATTCAAATAAAGATTTGTTTGACCCCAAACCTGTATTCTTACTGACTCGCCT
Source organism: Myotis myotis (assembly GCF_014108235.1). NCBI lineage: Eukaryota > Metazoa > Chordata > Mammalia > Chiroptera > Vespertilionidae > Myotis > Myotis myotis. The sequence goes on from NW_023416335.1 coordinate 18,370,941, forward strand.
GACACTAGACATCTGCTGGTGGCCAAGCCCTGAGCTCCACATTGGGGTTATATATTAGAGGACAGAGATCACAGTGGTGGAGAGAAGCCCAGGCTTTGGGTTGCCATGGAACTAATAATTCAACTCCTGTCCACCAGACTTAAACATCTGTGTTACCTCAAACAGGCCTACTGAGCCGTGGTTTCCTCATTTGTAAACCAGAGCCCACAGTTGTATATACATCTTCCAGAGTTCTTGTAAATTTTGAATGAGCTAATGTATATTGCATAAGTTCCCTATTGGTGCTATAACAAATGACCACAAACTTAGGGGCTTAGAAATAACATAAATTGATTTTCTTATAGTCTTGTGGTTCAAAAGTCTGAAATGGGTCTTGCTGGCTAAAACTGAGGTGTACACAGGGCTGCTTCTAGTCTCTATTGGATAATCTGTCTCCTTGACTTTCTCCCAGCTTGTGGAGGAGATCCACATTTCCTGGCTCATGGCCCCTTCCTCCATCTTTAGGGCGAGCAATGGCCAGTTGAGTTTTTTCACATCACGCCAATCTCACATTGACTCATCTGTCTCCTTGCTTCCTCTTTTATAGACTCTTATGATTACATTGAGCCCACCGGATAATCCACACAAATCTCCCTATTTTAAAGTCAGTTGATTAGCAACCCAATTCCATGCTATACATGTAACAGCATATTTACAGATCATTAGGATGTGGACAGCTTAGAGAGGGAATAGTAAGGGGCACTATTCTGCCTACCACAAATATAAAATGTGCTTTAAAATTCCATATTTAATTTCTAATGCAATGATTAGTATTATTTTAATGTATAGGTAATTCAACTATGAATCTATTCTTCTAAGGAAAAACCCAAACAACTCAGACACTCATACATTTATTTATATATTTTTGTTTATTCATATATAATATCTATATAGATATGCACATATATGTATGTAGCATACATATATATTTACCTAAAATGGGATCATATCATACATTTTTAAAAATAACTTGGGCATTTCTAATAGTTGTTCTCACTCAATATGTGTATTTCTACTTTTTACCTTATTTCTCATTCTATAGTGTTCAATAGCGAGAATACACTATAATTTATAAATCCTTGAAGTGAATTTTAAGCTTTATATCACTTGTTATTATGAACAATTCTACAATGAGCACCTTTGTGAACCCTTGTAAATGTATCTCTATGGGGATTTCTTAGAGTACAAATTGATGTACTAGCTTAAAAACATTATATAATTTTTAAAGAATAGACATGCATGCATACATTTTCCATAAATGCACAAGTGCAATCAAATCACATGTTCTCTATCCTTTCTCCTGTGCTCCATATCCATACCCCACCCACCAATCAACCTTTCCAGGTACCTTGGTAATAGTGATATTAGTAACAGATTTCATCTTCAGTCTATATTATATAGAGAATAATTAATTCACTGTTGCTTTAATTTATGTTTCTTTGCTCATTAAAGATATTAAACAACTTGCTATATATTTAATAGTGATTTAAATTTGCTTTTTGGTAAATTATTCATACTGGTTGCCCATTATTCCATTGGGTTGATTGTCTTTTTATTATCAATATATGTGTTCTTTATTGTAGAGATTAATTCTGTGTCACCTGTGCTACAAACATATTTTTCCAATCTATCAATTTTCTGTTGACCTGGTTTCTGATGAATATTGCAGTTTTTATCACTTTCTTATTTCATAATCTTTCCTGAAAGTTTTTTTTTAAAATTATATCTAAAATAAACATTCAAATATATCTCCTTATATTGTGCATCCAGCGGTAAAAGTACTATTTATTTTATACTATACCCTTAAACCTCTAAATTAAACTTACAATCATTGTCATATAAATTAAAAAATATAGTGGGGCCTATTTCTAAATTTTCTATTCTGTTCTATTGATATACTCATTTATGTCTCTATAGTTATATGATTTTAATGGGTGTACACTACATTCTGATATCTGATAAGATGACTTTCCCCTCACTTGCCTTCCTTTTCAGTAGTTTACTTTGCTTCTTTTGAATACATATCCTTCCATAAAATCTTCAAGATTATTTTTTTTTTCAATTCAAAACAAGTAACACAAGCCAAACCAAATAAATAATATACCAACATCCTGTTGGGAGTCCAGATGTAATTGCATTAAATTAATATGTTTACTTTAAGAAAGATGTATTTTCCCCTCTTTCCTGACAACAAAGCCTTCAAATTTTAGCTAGGTACATGGTTACCTAGAATACATTATTTAATAGCCTTCTTTGCAAATGGGTGGGTAGTGTACTTAAGTTCCCATTATCCTCTGCTAGCTTCTTGCCTGGACAGGGTGAAATGGGGGGGTGGTGGTGAAAAAAGGTAACTGATTATCAACTTAGACTTTATGACTAGCTTTAGAAAGGGACTTTTACAGCTGTGTTTTATGTTTATTATTTTCTCTCCTACTAAGTTATTTAAGAACACAATAGTAGACTGTGTTCAAATTTATATCAACCTTTGATAACACAAACTATTAGCACTTTGTCACCTTATCAGGAAGGCATATCTGCCATTTGGAAAAGGGACAAAGATGCTAAGAGGCACATGTAGGTTTTTCTGGCTGTGTTCTGTCTGTCTCTCCATATCAATTCCACCTTTTCCTTCCCAACAGGAAGGCTGGCATGTATGTAATACACCAATAAGCATCGTTACTCTCTGGCTTCCTACTTGGTTCACTGAAAGAAGAGAAAGAGTTCAGTGTTTATGTTCTCCAGGTTCTTTTCTGGCTAGCTTATCTCAGGTTGACCGTGTGCCTCCACCGTGTGCTCTTGCCAGATTGTCCTCTCTGTACAACTACTCTCCAAGTGTTAGTATCTACTCCCTCCTTGCAGTGCCAGGAGTGGTCATGGTGCCTTGCTGTTCCCAGCCCTGGAATAATGCCCCAACCTTTGTTCATTACTCTAATGTCTACACATTTTATTAAAATTTTCTTAATTACCCAGTTTAGGTGTGCCACTTTTTTATCTCCAGTTTTCTGCCAATACACCCAATTTGCCATACAGTACTTTCACCCTCAGTTGACCTTCGTATCTTCAAATAGAATCCTGAGAGTCTAGCTTTGGTTGATATATTAGACTGCTATTGCTGAGTAATACATTAACACAATCATATCAGCTTAAAGCTCTGTAGGTCAGAAGTCTGGGCACAACATAGCTGGGCTCAGGGGTTCGTAAGGTTGAAATCAAGGTGTCAGCTGACTGTATTCTTATCAGGAACTTGGATTCAAGCTCTTTCAGGTTGTTGGCAGAATTTAACTTCTTGGGAATGTAGGCCAAAGTCCATGTTTCCTTTCTGTGTGTTGGCTGAATGGGGTCACCCTTCGCTTCTAAAGGCTGATATTCTTATGTCTTAGCCACATGGCCCTCTCATTACATCACAGCTACTTCCTCAAGGCCGGCACAGGATCTCTCTCCATTCTGTTATCATGGGGTTTTAAATAATATAATGTAACTATAGAGTAACTGTTTCATCATCTTTGCCATATAAGGAAACTAAATCAAGGGAGCGATATTCTTTTCACCCACAAGACCTTCCCAAACTCAAGGGGACAGGGTTATACAGGTGTATATCCTGGGGGGAGGGGAGGAGGGGGGGGACCAGGGAAGCCATTGCTGGATTCTGACTATCACAAGGTGAAGGAATGCTGGGACATCCAAATGCTTCAAATGTACATCAACTATCTTTCCTATTTTCTCCATTACTGTGCCCTCAATTTCTCACCATTATTAGGGTTCTTTAATATAAAATGACTTGCTGATAGGTTTTCCAAACTGTTGGTTTAGATTCAGCTTTTTGGGTCTAATAAGACTTGGTGATTTAGTTTCTCCAGATGGACTCTCTAATCTTCTGCCTCCAGCAAAGTGGAAGGAGGGGAGTTTTAAACCAGATTGTGGGGCTCCTGGAACTTGTTGGGGAAAGGAAGCTGAAATCCTTACCATCAAAATACAGGATTTCACTTACTCATTCCATCTTCAGGTCAACCTCTCACCCGTAGTGTCTTCTGCCTGTAACTCCAAGTCTGGAGTCTCTCTGGTCTGATTATTTTTCCATAAAACACCACCCTCCATGTTTTTTATGAAGATAGTACAGAAGTGGGTGCCTGTCTACACCAAGTAGTGTTGGGAAGCTGGGCTTTCAACTGCTCTCCTGTAGTCTTTTATACCAGACCCAACTTTTAATGCCCACCCTTCCCGCCTCCTTCGATGATCTCAGTTTCTCTAGCTTCTCAGCCTTTGAGGAATTCTTGTTTATCTTCAGAATTTTATGTTTGATAATCCTCTGGTCTGATAACTCATTGATTAGATCTTACTAACAGCTTTCCATTTTCATTTATTGAGCTTTGGAGTGACAGATATTCCCGAGTTTACTGAATATATTTGCTAAATAGAAAGTTTTTCTTCTGTCTGTTATGATTCTCAAGTAGAAAAAAGGACACACATGTCTTTATTCTACCATGAAAACCAAAAGTCACTGTTACTATAGGGTATGGCATCTGCTCAGGGAGTTGGGTCTTTTTTATGGGAGGAAGGCTTAAGCCCATTGTCACTAAAAGGGGAAGAGATAACAGTGTGACCCACAAGCACAAGTGAAATTGAAAATGTGTACGGATTACCTGTGTTGGTTTTACAGTCTACCTGCTCTTTGCATTGAATAAAATCATCTTTCTAAGTCACTGAAGGCCCTTGGAGTTGACGGAGTGAAGATGAGATGGGTTTCTGCCTCCAGATAATTCATATCAGCAATGGGTCTGCTGGCAGCCTTTTTATTTTCCAAAACCTCTTAAAAAATTAAAGTAGTAAATGTAAGACCCATAGTTTGAATAAAAAACATTAATATGGTACATTTGGGAAATAATTACCATTAAAAATATCAAAATTGAGCAAGGTACACATTTTTATCTAATATAAATCCTTTATTAAAGAGTTACTTGGTCTATTGAAAGAATAATGAAACATTTCTATTTATTGAAAAGATTTTTAAGCTTTGGCTAAGACATTGTGGGAGATATTTTGGTGAAAAAGAAACAGTAGACTTCAAGGAACTCACAGGTGGCAATATTAACCAAGACACAAGTTGTCTATTATTTTTAGTAAAATATAGTATAGTAAAGACTGAGCTAAGCACAATGGATCTCAAATTTGACTGCAGATTTTTAAAAGTGGGGATTCTATATATACCAATGCATGTGTACACACACACACACACACACACACACACACACACACACACACACACGCCTCCTATTATTCCAGGACAATTAAAATAGAACCTCTTGACATGAAGCTAGGCTGTGGAATTTTAAAATGCTTCTCAGATAGTTCTAATGTGTAGCTCCGGTTGGATTAAGATTACAGATAACTTTGGCAAAAGATGTAGATGACAGGAGAAGTAGTTACATTTTTCTTTTTGCATTAATGTCTCATCTTATAATTTCATAAAAAAAATACAACTTTAAACCCTTTCTGCCCTCTCTACCCTTTCTTATGGATGGAAAAGGCAGGTTATTGGTCCTCTGTCATCAAATCTCATTCTCTTCACAGTGAGAATAAAGTGGCCCACTTTAGAGGAAAGCCTCGCTCAATTAGCATTAAAGAATGTTTCTGTTTCTAAAGGGAGAGTTTTTATTCCCCGCCATCACACTTTAATCAAACTACCAATTGCCATTCTATCCATTTAATCACAGGCTTCCTTTTGAAAGGTTTGCTGCTGAGGAATTAGTTTCCAGGGTCACTGAACCCCTATGAGCAGCCTCACCTCAGAGAGGCCTTATTGTGAATTCAAAGTCTTGACTGCTTAGATCTCTGCTGTAAACCTGAAGATGTGGCCAACCTATGAAAACATTGCTCAGAAATAGTTATGAGGGCACAGCCAGCCCCCATGAAGGCATTGAATTCAGCTCTTATTTTTAATCATGTTTAAAGATGGGATCTCTTTATTCCTTTTAATGAAACATGTCTTTCATTATAAAAGGCAAACCTAGGCAAAAATAAAACAGTGCCATCCGTTCTTTCAGCAGTGTATGTGTAATATGGACATATTTCAGAGTCATGAATATAAAAATGAATGTTTTTTAAAATTCTCACATAAGGATATTTTTCCATTGATTTTTAGAGAGAGTGGAAGAGAGAGGGAAAAACAGAGAGAAATATTAATGTGAAAGAACAACATTGATTGGTTGTCCCCCCGGCTGGGCTGGGGAGGAGCCTCCCTTGACCAGAATTGAACCTGGGACTCCAGTTCACAGGCTGATGCTCTATCCACTGAGCCAAACCATCTAGGGTTGAACTTTTATTTTATTTTTTTTATTACTGTGAGTTAATCTCAATGAAAATTTCTACCTTCCATTGTCAAGGAGAAGAAATTTAGTCAAAATGATTCCATCTCACTCAGAGGCAGGGGTGGCGTGTATGTGTGTGTGTGTGTGTGTGTGTGTATGTGTGTGTGTGTGTTTTAAAAAGGCGAAAGATTTATACGATCTGAAGAGAAACCAGAGTATAATGTGTGTGTGTGTTTTAAACAGGACTAAGTAGGTTTTCATATGTTTGTGTTAGCCTCTGAAGATCTAGGTAGTTGGGCATAAACTGATATGGATTCCATTTGATTTCACAAATCAGTGAACAAAGTGGTCTTTCTTAAAAATGATTGCAAACTCTTCATTACAAATGACAATGAAGGAAACTAGAAACCACAGATGGAGCTTCAAATCCCAATAGGGTTTTCAACTATGTTTGACTTGCAAATCTGTTATGGAATAAATATGGAGTGCTTCAATGCCAGTCTTCCCAGTCCCTCTTTTCTGAAATAATATTGCAAATTTATTTAGCTTCTTTCCTCCTGAAAGACTCTCAAACATTCTATAAGTTATGGGTAGAGATACTCCCCAAAGAAATAGAAAAAAAATAGCAGAAAGGAGCAGTGAACATTACCCTTTCTTCAATAATGATGGATACTATTTGAATTCAGGATAGGAACCATCTATATTCCTCCAACATACATATTAGGCAATTTCCAAGGTTTTAATTTAAACATTTGACATTGTATTAGTAAACTACCATATAATAAAGTCTATTTTATAAAACTTCTTCATAAAAATGGAGAGAAAGAAAGCTTTAAAAATATTTATCACAGAAAAACCAATTTATTTAAAAGTGACTACTAATAAATATGTTCTAATTTGAAAAAGAGTTTTGAAACATTTTGATGCATTTAAATATTTCAATAGAGTTGGGGAAGACAGCCTTGAAGGAGTGAGTATATTTATTTTAAATTCTCTCCCAAGAGAAAGATTTGCTACTTTGCTCTCTTGTTCTTTAAAAATCTTAGGGAATAACACATCTTGTTTCCTATAATCTCAGTTGATCCAAATTCACAAACATTCAGTCTCTGGAATTCAGGACTGTGTTTTGTGCCTTGTTCAAGTTGGATTGCAGTGAGCTTTCTTAGAAAAAACACTGTCAACTACAGTGCTCTGGAATGAAATAGTTTTGATATGCTTTCACTTAATAATTTATCAGCTTTTATAATTTGAAGACATAATAATGAGAAAGACACTCTCTGACCCACTGTGTTTACACACTATTAAACAATTTAATAAATGATTTTAGTAGAATTATTTTCAAGAATATCCATAAGATGACCATAAGCAAAGCAACATAGGGAAACCATTCTGTCAAGGTAATTAAGAGTTTACATTTCAGTTAGACATTATTTTTTGGTTGGGTTGTCTAATTACAATCCTAAATTTAGACATGATAGGCCAGGTGCTTCTGGAAATATATAGCTGTGAAGAGCTTGTTTCTTGATCAAGATTAGATAGCTCTGATATTTAAATTTTCTTCCATGAATTCATGTGAGAGTACCACAAAGAGATTACTACATGAAGAGCCTCCCAGCTTTTCATTTTGATATTTAATAATCACAAGTCAGCCAATAATCAAGTACAAAGAAATAAGACACTGAAAAGCCTGTAGGATGGAACCAGGTGCTGCAAAGCATGACTCTAAATGAGCAAGCGGATTCTGGACATACTTCATTCTCTTCACCCCAAAGCTCCATTTCCAGAAGATGCTCTAGAGCAGGCGAGGCCAAGCAGTGCAGCTCCTGCCTTTTCATCCCTGCTGATCCTCAAACCAAAAAGAAGGCTTACACTCCTCAGAGCAGTCCCAGAGTTTGCTGCCACTTTAGCATAAACATTCCAAGACATCTTTGATTCTCTAGTAAATGTAGATAGAATAGATTTTTATCTGCAAGATGTGATTTGTGAAACAAATAACCTTTCTATGCCAAGTTTCCCTTTGCTCACCAAATCCCTTATGATTGAGATCAGATACCTAAAGAAATAATTATTTAATTTTGAGAAATTCATTATAGGTTAACATACATACATCTGAAAACAGATGCCCCATTGTCCTATCAGTCATTTACACGTCAGTGTGAATTGGTTTAATCAGATATTTTACACAGAGCAAATATTTACTAAGAAGGAAAATAGGAAAGAAATAACATTTGTTAGGTGCAGGCAGTTACATACACCATTTCAGGTAACCCAGCAACCTAGTGAAATATTATTATTATTAAAAAGAACTCTAGACTTCAAAGAGGCTGTTACTGGATTAAATTAACCATTTAATTAAAAAAGAGATGTAGTTCCATGTGAATGAAAAGTAAATACACTTGAAGAAGAGACAAGAGGAAGAGAAATACAAGAAGTAGGAAGAGTAGGGGATCAGTGATTGGTATTGGTATTTATATTCTGTATGAATGCAAAACACCCTGTTGTAAGAGTGGCCTTGGACAAAATGATCCAGGTGAAATTTACTTCTGTGCAATAGTATTGAAGAGAAGTGATAATAGGTTCTATGTTGATTTTATGTGATATGTAATACACACTTGTATTGCATATATAAGAAGAAATAAATATACGACAAAGGCAAATCAGAATATAAAATAGCAAACAGCAATAACAAACATTTTCTGTGCTTGCTGTCTTGAGCTCTTCTTACTGATATATGAACAGAAGAAATATTCCTAGGTTTGTGCTCCAGGGACTATCAAGACAGAAGTACTGGTTGAAGTCCACCATTTTGAGTACTTTTTTTTAAGGCTAGATGCGGTATGTATGTATGTATGTACGTACGTATGTATGTATGTATTAAAAAGTCCTTATTGAGAGTATTACAAATATCTTCCCTTTTGCCCCCATTGCCCCCTCCACCTGGTTCCTGCCCCACCCCAGGCCTTCACCACCCTATTTAGAGAAGACGTAGGTTGGCAGTGGCCTTAGTTTACCAAACATCTGCATTAGATTCTATGCAACAGTTCAAATTGAACTGTTCCTCTAATATCACAAAGCTATTGTAAAATGCAAATGCAATAAAGTGAATGAAGTGCTATATAAACTGCTGAATATCATTCAAGTTCAAGGTAACTTTACAATAAATTCCAAATCCCTGTTATAGATTATTAATCTAGGTAAATGAATTATCATATTCCTTCATTTAGGAAACCATATGACTCTGTATGATATGTAACAAAAAAGGAGGTAAAAGTGAAAGAATAAACACAAATACTTAAGAAGTCAAACTGGTGTATTTACTATTAATTTTTTGTGTGTGAAATGGTAACATAACATTTATTGAGTTATATCATTTTCAAAATCCTTGCTTCTTTAGTAACCCAAACGATTTTTTCTTTAACAAGTGTAAAACACTTTCAAGTAAAAAAATGATGCTACTGAGGCATCATTCAAATCAGCTGAAAAGTTACTAACAAATGTAATGCGCTGAACTTTATCACTAAAATTCCTTTATAAGAGACACTCATGAACACTACATAACAGTATTGTCATGTAGTATAGAAATCTAATTTTTACCATGTGTACTCTGCCAATAAAGTAGAAATTTGCCCTTATATTTGGATAAAATCTCTGAAGTCAATGGTGAATCAGCTACAATGTATATATATATGAGAAGCTCAGAAATCTTTTGTTCATTTTATCATTGCAAACCATGGTATAGACTATGAAAGGGCCATCACGTTTGCTTTGATTTTTTTTGCATAGGAAGTGTCAGAAAAAACTTACTAGTTTATAAGAAAAAAAGGAAATAGAGAAGGGGCTTGTAGAATAATAAGAGGCAATTTCTCCCTTTTCCAACAGGCAAAATATTAAGTCTGAGAAGCTCCTTGAGTGACAGAGCTGAAAGGCTAACAAAATTCAGCCTTGCAAGTAAGGATAAAATCAAGACTTTTAGCCATCACAAACATGTGAAAACCTTAAAAAACAGGTTAATGTAGTACGAGGTAAATCCTTCAGTTAGAGAATATGTATCAGGGAATCAAGGCTAACGATGTGGTTCTCACCACAAAGTTTGATGAACTCCAAATGCTTACTCGGAAGTCCAGAGAAAGAGGTATGCTTTTTAGGAAAACTGCAATCGTGGCTATTGGATGTGAATCTTACTACAATCCGATAGAAAGTAAGTCATTTCTTTTTGAGAATTATACTATCTGGTAAAGTATGAAACAATACTAAAAGCTTCTGGTTCTTTGAGTCTTCCTTGGAACCCTAGACCTACCTGAATAAGTTGAAAAGGCTGCTCTGCATTCTAACAGGGTGTATTCTCCAATGTCCTCTTCAGATATGTCAAGGAGGGTCAAAAACAAAGAGGTTTTCAAAAGGCAGTGCCAATTGCCATAGAAATCACTGGGTTGTGGTATCTTTTCCATGGGTCAGAACTGAGGTTTAACCAAGGAATATTACCTTTGTCAGGGGAAGGGATCCACCCAACATCTGCCCTGTGGCTTTAGAGATGCTATAAACAAGCAATGACAGGATGTCTTCTAATCCTCATTTCTACCCTTTTCTGAAGGGGAATGTTATGGTTGTCCTGTTTATGTTCTACCATTTTATGTTGTATACGCAGTGGGAGGAGGTGAGGGCATGGGAAAATAACTCGTCTTTGTACTTCATAACTGTCTGGATCAAGAAGAGTCATATCTGGGCCTGATAGAGAGGTTTGTAACATTATCCTTGATACAGAGACTACTATTTACACATAGATCCTACAAAGACCTTAACTCCTTTCTTTGACTAAGTAAGACTTTGGGCTTTTCTTCCTTGGGAAAGAGGTGAGTCTACTGTGTGTGTGAAATAAGAATAAACCAAATATTTAGAGGCAAGGAGGGAGAACTATGAGAGTTTGTAGAACTATTTACAAATATGCTTCATTTAAATTTTTTTTCATATAATAGGATCAAACTTCCCTGCATCCTTAAGTTTACCTTTGACCATCTGGCTTATTCTTCTCCATATAATGTGAGAGGAACCGATGTGTCATTTCTGGTGAGAAGTTTAACAGCCAGGGTGTGTTTCGCCGCGCTCCCTTCACCATTGCCACGGCTCTCCATGGTGTTCCAGATATTGGCTATTCCATGAGCTTGAGTCCTTGAGTGAGATGCAAGTTAGGCACATCCCTGAGGTTGACCATACTAGAAATGTTGTCTGAACCAGAAATAAATCTAGCTTAGACTGGATCAGGGGTCCTCAAACTACGGCCCGCGGGCCACATGCAAATACAAATATTGTATTTGTTCCCATTTTGTTTTTTTACTTCAAAATAAGATATGTGCAGTGTGCATAAGAATTTGTTCATAGTTCTTTTTTAAACTATAGTCCGGCCCTCCAACGGTCTGAGGGACAGTGAACTGGCCCCCTGTTTAAGGACCCCTGCCCTGCATGATACAATAGCCTGCTCTTTTCTCTTCCCTACTTCTTGGAAGTAATCCCGCCCATAGTGAGTATGTGTTTGCTTCTGCTCTTACATAGCATACTTACAGGTTTAATGATGCCTTGGGAGATGTGTATCAATAAGCTCATTTGTCTACAGATGTTTATTTAAATCTCCCAGTTTTGCCTTTGTAAGTACTAAAATCGACTTTGGTCCTTATCAGTGAAGTCTTTGTCTTATTTTTAATGATAGTATTCTAAGTGCTTTATGTATAGTATCTTAATCTTCAAAACTGCCTTATGAGGGATGTTTTGTTATTACTGTTATACCTTTACAACTTGTACAGCTATTTTTAATATTATCAGTCCTTAGAGAAGAGGGATTGAGATGCAGAGAAATTACTCTTGTCCAACAAATTTGCTTCATTTCCTTTATTTCATGATTACTAATTTTATTAAATAGAAGAAAATACCATCAAAATTGAAAAAAAAACATCATTCTTTTTTATTTGTACAACTCTCTTGGACTTTTGGTTTTGAAAATTCAGCATTATATTTTCAGGAGAGAAAGATTTAGGCTCTTTAGGAATAAGTAATCATTGTTCCACAAATAAATAATTCACTAAAAAGAATTCTAAGTAAGTAAACAAATCTGAGAATTTATTTTTAAAATGTACTTATTAAGATGACATCAGAACAGAAAAATGAGAAACTCTACAATGCTTCATATTGTCTATTATGAGTGGTATATGGTGAAAATTTGATTTCACATTGTAAATAAGGTAGTGTATCATTAGACAGAGTATAATTTTAAAAATAGTTAAATTGCCTTGTTGATATGCATAGATAGAGATAGATAATGGTTGGACAAGAAAATTTTTTTAATATATATATTTTTTATTGATTTCAGAGAAGAAAGGAGAGGGAGAGAAAGACAGAAACATCAATGATGAGAGAGAATCAGTGATTGGCTGCCTCCTGCATGCCCCCTACTAGGGATCCAGCCTTGCAACTTGGGCATGTGCCCTTGACCAGAATCGAACCTGGGACCCTTCAGTCCACAGGCTGATGCTCTATCCGCGAGCCAAACCAGCTAGGGGCAAGGCAATATTTTTAAATGCACCTTAATCAGGGGCTGAGAATTTCAGCACAGTTCCATGGACACTGACACTGATTTCCCTAAGTGTCCACAAGATCCTGGTGTATGCCTATTGCCTTTGCACTCCCAAAGGTGTCCTGGTATGAGCAATAATTTAGTGATCATCCTAACTATAGACCATCTCTTGATTTGCATGCATGAAGTTCATATGTTTTTATACTCAATATACTGTAGAAAAATGAGATAATAATTATCAGCTAAGAAAGATAAAATTTCAAATCACAAACTTTCTATCAAGACAAAATTTAAATGTGCAATATAGATGTGGTTCTTGTAACAAAACTATAGAAAGTATTAGGACTATCTTTGTGCAGTTTCCAAGGTTGATATTATAATGTATTTGATTAACTGAGTGAATGTTGCTAGAAAGATAGTGTGTTGTAAATGGAGTAAGGGGTTCTTTATCCCTGCTGTCCTCTGTATTTTCAGTAAGGAAAGAAAAGCTTAATTACCTTATCAACCAAAGCAATCTCCAATCTAGTTTGGATATATAGTTGATTAAGAATTTTATGAGCACTTAAGCCCTCAAAACAATCATGTATTATCACATTTTCATATAAAATAGTTTTAGCCACCAGTCTCTTCTCCAAATCTGTAACCTTATTTCCCAGTGTAAATTTACCATGAATTGGTCTGGAGCCAGAATTCCTGACAGGTAAAGTCAAGCAACTAATGAAGTTAGTGCTTCCGCTGCACTTGCTCCTCAGGATATAACCCCATTAAGTTATGTTAGATGGAGGAAGAGTCTTCAACATAAAAGGATTATGAAAAGAAATTCAATTAACTAGGTGGACAGATGCTTACTATATTGTAAGAGTTCTCAATGTTGGAAATTCTATTGTTTATACAATTTTGTCCCAGAGCTTTCTAAATCAGTCTTTAAGTAACTTTTTATTGTTAATCAGAATAAAATCAATTGATCTTGACCTCTTTTCAATCAACGTTGGCTTGGTGAATCAGTCATGAAGATAGACCCAATAATTTTACATATTTCATATATTCTCATTATCATTCATATAAATATTTTAAAGGTCAAGAGGTGTCATTTGTATTTCAGCTCTAAAATATTATGTGGTGTATATTGGTAACTTAATCCTTCAAGAATGAAGATATAAATGTTAAAGGATTTCACCATTAAAAAGCATATTCAATAAAAAAATCTTTTTGATAATTCAGAAATAACTAATCTCAGTAAATTTATAATTGTATTTCAGGTTACTTAAGATCACATCATTTAAGGTGATCTGAGGTTAGGTAAAGAAATAGGTCTCAGAGGACCTTAATTAAGAGCAATAGGGATAGGAGGAAAAATGACGGAGGTATAAACGGAAGTGTCCTGTGCCTTGTCCTGGAGCAGATAAGGGTGAGCAGTTGAAACGGGTAACATGCAGCCCGAATAGGCAGAGGATTTTCAGCTGAGAGACTGTCTGCAGCTAGGAAAGACCGAGAACACCCAGGAAAAAAAGGATGGTTGGAGACTGCGGCTGAAGCCTCTCGTGGTGCGCCAGCTAAGCAGCGGAGACTGCGCCATCTTGGGTGGTTGTTGCTGGAATCCACAGACCAGCTACTAACCTGGAAACAAGGGATCTCAAGCAGCATGACTGTGTGAACTCAGACGAGCACTGCTTCTTCTCAAGGAAAGGTTGGACATCCCCTAAAGGTGCGGTTTGCAGTTCGGGTTGGAGGGAGGACCGAGCTCGCGCGCGTGGGGGGCAGAATCTGCGCCCCACAGAGTCCGCAGCCGTTGGGACCAGCGTGACCCGCGAGTGGGGAAGGGGCCCCACAGGGCTGCTGGCAGAAGGGAACGCTAAAAATGAGCCCATAGCTGGACTGGATGTAAAGGAGCAGCCTTGGACTTTGCCAATCTGCTGGCTGCTTGGTGCCAGGGGCGAGTGGGCGCGCGGAGCGCGCACGGAGACTGTGCGCAGACCTGGAAGGTGGAGGCTTGCGAATTCGCACAACTATCAGGCTCTTGTTACAGTTCCCCTTAGATCCGTGCATTTGATTATTAAACCCAATGCATGGGATTCCCCAGTTGGGGTCATTCGCAGAGCCTGTAGGGGAAAGTTCTTTTTGGGGAGCCTGGGAAACAGCGGGCAGCGGCAAGGAACCAGCTCTGGGCAGTGGTCTTTCCCAAATCAGTTCCAAATACCATAGAGAAAAAAAAAACACAAACCCTACTGATCGAGAGGACTTATAGCCTCGGAGGTCAATCCAGACACACTGCCACCCAGAGGCAGAGCCATGACTGTCTCTTCTGTGATCACAAATAAAGGCAGTCTGGTAAATAAATACAACCTGCCTTAAATCAGGTCTGTGGTTTACTGCACGGAGGGACAGTGTATCGCAGGGAAGTTCAACACTCCCCTGAATGCCTGGCAGGACTAAGGCGTGCCAAAAAGAAGAGTGGAAGATCTGAAGCACCTTCACTTCTGAATATTTATATATATATATATATATATTTTTTTTAATTCTTTTTTCACCATTTCATTAAGAACCTATTTTATTATTTTTTTATTTTTTATTTTTTTCATCACTTGATTTTACCTTTTTAATTACTACATTTTTTTAACCAGTATTATTGCTATCCTTTTACCATTTTTTCAAGTGTAATTTTATTTTTTATTTATTTTTTATTTTTCTTTATTTTATTTTGGGATTAGTGTTCTACACTCTATTTTCATCGTTCCTTTAGCATCATTTCTCTCTATCTCACATTTACCCTTAAGCCAAAACTCTCTTCCTCACTTTTCCCCTTTTGTTGTCCTGTTTCTCTTACCCTATTCCTGCTTTGGATTTTCCCTATTCCTTCTTTCTACCCACTGTCTAAATTTCACCCTACTTATATATCTAATTTCCAATCCCTCGCTCTAAATCCATATACACCTCTCTGTTATCTTTCTTCACTATATATTTTTTTTTCTCTCTCTCTGTCGTTTTGCTAGTGTTTGCTTGATTTTGAGTATATTGGGGTTTTTTATGCTTGTGTGGGAAATTGTTTTGTTTTTCATTTTCATTTTTCTGTTTTGCTTACTTTTTTCTTTATCTGGTTATTTTTGTGCTTCTGTTTTCCCTTGCCTTGCTTGATATTGGTGGTTGTTTGTAGTTTGCATTAGTCTCCAGGGATCTGCTGCTGGAGTTCATTGAGATTGGTTGCGGTTCTCTTGGAGTTTTCTCCCCATACAAATAGCGTCTTCCCCACCTCTATTTCATTCTCTTACTTTTTTTTTTTTCTCTCCCTTTTCCCAATCTCATTTTGGCACTCCTTTTTGTTTTTTATTTTTCTCTTTAATCTTTTTTGCTTTTTTCTTCTTTATCCCCTAATTCTCTTCGCTCGGGGGGGGTCACCTTTATTTGGGGTTATTCATATCATGAATGCATTTAGTTTGGTGCCTTGTACGTTGTGCCTTGTTGTGTTGTATTTTGTGCCTTTGAATCAGCGCAGCAGAGAGAGGACTACATAACCAAACACCTTGAGAAGAGAAATCATGGTGAAACAAAGAACCAACTCAAATATGAAAGAAAAACAGGCATCATCAGAAAAGGAAGTAAACGAAATGGAGGCAATGGAGGCAAGCAGCCTGTCAGAGAAAGAATTCAGAGTAATGGCCATAAGATGGATGAAAAGAATGGAAGACCAATTCAACAATATGTGTAGGAACCAAGAGGAAATGAAGAAGAACCAAGAGGAAATGAAGAGAAACCAAGAAGAAATGAAAAACGACATCACTGCCATAAAGAACTCAATAGAAAGCATCAACAGTAGACTAGAAGAAGCAGAGGACCGCATCAGCGAGCTAGAAGACAAGGTAGAAAAAAATACCCAAACAGAACAGCTTCTAGAAAAAAAAATTAAAAAGCAGGAGGAGAGCCTAAGAGAACTCTGGGACAATGCTAAACGAAACAACATCCGAATAATTGAGGTGCCAGAATGAGAGGAAACTGAACAAGGAATAGAAAACCTGTTTGAAAAAATAGTAACAGAAAATTTCCCTGATATAGGGAGGAAAAAACTCACACAAATCCAAGAAGCTCACAGAGTCCCAAACAAAATGAACCCGAAAAGACCGACACCAAGGCACATAATAATTAAATTGGCAAACACCAATGACATAGCAAGAATCTTAAAAGCAGCCAGAGAGAGACAGAAAGTTACCTACAAAGGATCCCCCATTAGACTAGCGACCGATTTCTCAACAGAAACACATCAGGCAAGAAGGGAATGGAATGAAATATACAAAGTCATGCAAAGGAAGGGTCTGAATCCAAGAATACTGTACCCAGCGAGGCTATCAATCAAAATTGAGGGTCAAACCAGGAGCTTCACAGACAAAAACGGTCTACGGGAGTTTATTACAACCAAACCAGCAATGCAAGAAATGCTAAAGGGTCTGCTGTAAATAGAAAAAACAGGAAACAAAGAAGGAACGCAGCGGTAAAGAACAAAAATGGCGACTAACAAGTTTCTATCAATAATAACTTTAAATGTAAATGAATTAAATTCCCCAGTCAAAAGGCATAGGGTAAATGAGTGGATAAGAAAACTTGACCCCTATATCTGCTGTCTGCAGGAAACCCACCTCAGAAAAAAAGACGCACACAGACTGATGGTGAAGGGATGGAAAAAGGTTTTTCAGGCCAATGGAAGTGAAAAAAAAGCTGGGGTAGCAATACTTATATCTGACAAATTAGATCTCAAAGTGAAGGACATAAAAAGAGATCAAGAAGGCCACTTCATAATACTAAAGGGAGCAGTCCAACAAGAAGAAATAACTCTGGTAAATATATATGCACCCAATATAGGAGCACCCAAATACGTAAGAAATCTTCTGGAGGAGATCAAGGGAGAGATTGACAGCAATACAATCATAGTAGGGGACCTTAACACCCCATTATCTCCACTGGACAAATCCTCTAAACAGAAAATCAGCAAAGAAACATCAATCCTAAATGACTCACTAGATCAGATGGAATTAATTGACATCTTCAGAACATTTCACCCCAGAGCCACAGAATATACATTCTCCTCAGGTGCACATTTGTCATCTTCAAAGATAGATTATATATTGGGTCACAGACAAAGTCTCTTCAAATTCAAGAAAATTGAAATCATATCAAGCATCTTCTCAGACAACAAAGGCATAAAACTGGAAATCAACTACAACAAAAACAATCCAAAAAAATCAAACACATGGAGACTAAATAGCATGCTATTAAACAACGACTGGGTTACCAGTGAGATCAAAGAAGAAATAAAAAACATCATGGCAACAAATGACAATGAAAACACAACAATCCAAAACCTATGGGACACAGCAAAAGCAGTCTTGAGAGGGAAGTTCATAGCTCTACAAGCCTACTGCAAGAAACAAGAAACAATGAGAATAAATGACCTAACTCTACAACTCAAAGAATTAGAAAGAGAGCAACAAAAAAAGCCCACTGTAAGCCGAAGGAAGGAAATACAAAGATCAGAGCGGAGATAAACGACATAGAGGCCAAAAAAACAATACAAAAGATCAACAAAACCAAGAGCTGGTTCTTTGAAAGGATAAACAAGATTGATACACCTCTAGCCAGGCTCACCAAGAAACAAAGAGAGAGGACCCAAATAAACAAAATCAGAAATGAAAGAGGAGAAATAACAACAGACCCCATAGAAATACAAAGGATTGTTAGAAAATACTATGAACAACTCTACTCCAACACACTAGACAACCTGGAGGAACTGGACATATTCCTAGGTAAATACAACCTTCCAAAACTTAACCAGGAAGAATCTAAAAATCTCAATAGGCCAATAACTATGGAGGAAATCGAAGCAGTAATCAAAAAGCTTCCAGCAAACAAAAGCCCGGGGCCAGATGTCTTCACAGGGGAGTTTTACCAAACATTCAAGGAAGAACTAAAACCTATCCTCCTCAGACTATGAAAAGATCCAAGAGGAAGGAACACTTCCCAGCTCATTCTATGAAGCCAACATCACCCTAATACCAAAACCAGATAAAGATAATACAAGGAAAGAGAATTATAGGCCAATATCCCTCATGAACATAGATGCCAAAATCCTCAACACAATCCTAGCAAATCGGATCCAGCAATACATCAAAAAGATCATACATCATGACCAAGTAGGATTTATCCCAGGGATGCAAGGATGGTACAATATCCGCAAATCAATAAACGTGATACATCACATAAACAAATTGAGAGAAAAAAAAACACACATAGTCATATCAATTGATGCGGAAAAAGCATTTGACAAAATCCAACACCCTTTCTTGATAAAAACTCTCAGCAAGATAGGAATTGAGGGATCATACCTCAACATAATAAAAGCCATATATGACAAACCCACAGCTAACATCATAATCAATGGGCAAAAACTAAAACCATTCCCCCTAAAAACAAAAACAAGACAGGGATGCCCCCTCTCACCACTCCTATTCAACATAGTACTGGAAGTACTAGCCGTTGCGATCAGACACGAAGAAGAAATAAAAGGCATCCAGATTGGAAAAGAAGAAGTAAAACTGTCCTTATTTGCAGATGACATGATACTGTACATACAGAACCCTAAAGACTCCATCAAAAAATTATTAGACTTAATAAATGAATGCGGCAATGTAACAGGATACAAAATTAATGCTAAGAAATCCATGGCATTTCTTTACACCAATAGTGAACTTACAGAAAGTGAAACTACAGAAGCAATCCCATTTACCATTGCACCAAAAAAATTAAAATACCTAGGAATAAACTTAACTAAGGAAGTAAAAGACTTATATGCTGAAAACTACAGGACACTGAAAAAAGAGATAGAGGAAGACATAAACAGATGGAAGAATATACTGTGTTCATGGATTGGTAGAATCAACATCATCAAAATGTCCATACTACCCAAAGCAATTTATAGATTCAATGCAATCCCCATTAAATTACCAACGGCATATTTCACAAATCTAGAACGAACGTTCCAAAAATTCATCTGGACTAAAAAAAGACCCCGAATAGCTGCAGCAATCCTGAGAAAGAACAAAGTAGGTGGGATCTCAATACCAGATATCAAACTGTATTACAAAGCCACTGTTCTTAAAACAGCTTGGTACTGGCACAAGAACAGAAATATAGATCAATGGAATAGAATAGAGACCCCAGAAATCGACCCAAACCACTATGCCCAATTAATATTCGACAAAGGAGGCAAGAGCATACAATGGAGTCAAGACAGTCTTTTCAATAAATGGTGTTGGGAAAATTGGACAGATACATGCAAAAGGATGAAACTAGATCACCAACTCACACCATACACAAAAATAAGCTCAAAATGGATAAAAGACTTAAACGTAAGACGGGAAACCATAAAAATACTAGAGGAATCCACAGGCAGTGAAATTGCAAACATATGCCGAAGAAATTTCTTCTCTGATAATGCTCCTAGGGCAATGGAAACTAAAGAGAAAATAAACAAATGGGACTACATCAAAATAAAAAGCTTTTGCACAGCAAAGGAAACCATCAACAAAACAACAAGAAGACCCACTACATGGGAGAACATATTTGCCAATGATACCACCGATAAGGGTTTAATTTCCAACATTTACAGGGATCTCATAAAACTTAACAAAAGGAAGATAAACAATCCAATAAAAAAATGGGCTACGGACCTAGATAGACACTTTTCGAAAGAGGACATACAGAAGGCCGAAAGACATATGAAAACATGCTCAAAGTCACTAATTATACGAGAGATGCAAATCAAAACGACAATGCGTTATCATCTCACACCTGTCAGAATGGCTATCATCAACAAATCAACAAACAACAAGTGTTGAAGAGGATGTGGAGAAAAAGGAACCCTTCTGCACTGCTGGGGGGAATGCAGACTGGCGCAGCCACTTTGGAGAACAGTATGGAGCTACCTCAGAAGACTAAAAATGGAACTCCCATTTGACCCAGTGATCCCACTACTAGGAATATATCCCAAGAAACCAGAAACGCCAATCAGAAAGGATATATACACCCCTATGTTCATAGCAGCACAATTCACCATAGCTAAGATTTGGAAACAGCTTAAGTGCCCATCAGCAGATGAGTGGATTAGAAAACTGTGGTACATATACACAATGGAATACTATGCTGCGGTAAAAAAAAGGAACTCTTGCCTTTTGCAACAGCATGGATGCAACTGGAGAGCATTATGCTAAGTGAAATAAGCCAGTCAGAGAAAGATAAATACCACATGATCTCACTCATTTGTGGATTATAGAGAACAACATAGACTGATGAAAAGGGACAGACCCAAAGACTGAGAAACAGCGATCAGGCTATCAATCCCCAGAAGGAAAGTAGGGGAGGGCGGGGGTAAGGGGAAGAAATCAACTGAAGGACTTGTATACATGTATATGGGCCAAACCAGTGGACATGGACAACAGGGGGATGGGAGCATGAGTTTGTGTGTGGGGAGGAGGTTGGGGGTTGATGGGGGCGGGGATGAGGACACATTTGTAATACCTTAACTAATAAAAAAAAAAAAAAAAAGAAATAGGTCTCTAGTTCAGCCATTGCTAATCTCTCACATTTATATGATACTTAATTTTTCCAAACATCTTTCTTAGACATTAATTCATTTGCTTCATGATATAAAACCTGATTGCTGTCTTCACTTTTTATGAGAATATTCAGGCCCAAAATCATAGTCCAAATCACATAGTTATGAAATGACATGGCTCAAATTTTAACTCAAAATCTTCTGCTTCCAAGTAAAATGTTCTTTTCAGAACAGTGATGTGCTGGTTTTGTTGTAATTGGAAAAATCAATGTGTGTTTATGTTTGATTTTTTAACCAGGGGTTTGATTTTTTTTCCTCTATATTCATAGAAGAGATTTGAATAACCACCACAGATAGATTTAAAAGTAATCTATTCGTAGTTCATATGGATTGATTACTAGGATACATTAAAATCAATGTACTTTCACCACATAAAACAAAGGAGATTCCAAACTAAGATTTAAAAAAATCATTGACCTACCTGATATATCCATTCAAGTGGATGACTTCATTATCCATGCATTCAGGTCACAGAATGGGCACTCTTGGAGTCAAGCACTATAGTGTAAGCAACCAATAGAGTCCTCCATGCTCATGCTTGGTGCTCATTGCTGGCATACTAAACTCTTTGCCCTCCCTGACCTACTGCACTTGCAAGTTTCAGACTTGTTTCTGTTCTAGGTTGACCCTTGCCTGCCTTGCCCTCCTTATGGTTGGTGCTATTCTATAGTTTAAAATTCTTACTTTGCTTCTCAACTTTCACTCTTTTGTATCTGATGACATTGCTTCTGGATGTTCTGGGTAAAAAATTCTTGCTGTCTAATCCAGCATTTTTTTAAGTGTCACTTGAGGCCCGAGAAAGGAACCAGAAAAATGGGAAATACCAAACTCAGTGGCTTCACCTTTTATAAATAAAGAAATATTGCTCACAGTGACCTGTTTTAATCTTCACTTAAAAGTGAGAGCAGGTTTCAGAAGCCTAATTCAGTTCATATTAAATACAATGTCCATCTCTGGCCTCTGACAGAGTAGTGGCTACCCGGCTGGTGCATTCCACCTTAGGAATGGCTATCACTGCAGCAGTGGACAGATTCCCACTTCCTGTATATATATATTACTTTAAGACTGAGATGAAAATGCTCTGTCTGAACATAAGTTATTAATAACCATTGGTAGGATTAAAGACTTCCAAAATATAGGCTGATGCCAAATACATTAATAGTTCTGAAGAAGCCATTACAGTTGATGGTGTCAGTGATCTGATGAGAGACTATAATAGGGACATCATCTCTGTGACCCAGCAAAATACCACTTATACCTTCAGTGTGATGAAATGAAAGACATTAAACTTATGCGATTCCTTAGGGCACAAAGAATGGTAGGAGAATGGTAGGTGACCTTGTGAATCAAGTCTCACCGTTTCCAGTGATAGTAATAAAGGCTAAAATGGCATATATACTCACTTATTTATGAAGTCTTTCCAATATATTTTTGAAGCTGCATAGATAATTAAAATATATAACCCTAATCCATAGCATGATAGAAACCAACCACAGCATTAATAACCACAAACAGAACTTCTTCAAATCCCTGAGCTAACTATTCAGCCATGTTATTTTGTTGTTGTTGTTGTAACAAAAAATAGTACTTTACTCCTCCAATTCCCAGTCTCAGCAGATTAGATATAAAAACATCTATTTTGTATAATGTAAGTTTCAAATTTATTTGTATATTAGTTTAATGTATGTTTCTTAAACACCATTGACATGTTTATATTTCCATGTGCTACCCATTCATTGAACAGAATTCATGAAGTTAGGGCTCATGAGGGACAGCTCATTGTTTCCCTACTTCAACTGTGTTTATTTTAGTTATTTTCCTCCCACCAGCTTTCTTTTCACTGCTGTGAATGTTTTGCTGATTTCACTTTTGGGAATCGTTTTTGCATTTCTCTTGATCTGTTTGAGCTGTATCTCAGTAGACACCAGAGGAGAGTCAGAATCAATATACTTAAGCAGCAATACTGGTAGGGAAATTAGGTCTTAGTGTAAGTGAGAAACAATTTAAAAGAAAATAGAAAACAACAAGAAATTTAGGGGGAAAATCCTTCCCATAGCTACATGTTTTCTACTTCATTTATATTTATTTCAACAGAAGCAGGAAATACAGCATGAAATTCCCTGTCAGCAAATACGGTTTTTCAATGGGGGAGGTTCAGATATATCCTAAAGAGTAAGAAGAAATTAGAATCTAAAATCTGTCAAATGGCAATGCCATGCCCAGTCATGTGGTGTTATTGTCATCATCATAATATCTGTGCTCCTTGGTCTATCAAAACTGTATATTTCTGTAGAAGATTACAAATACTTTCTTGCATATAAATGCTTTAGAATCTGAAAATATCTGTGAAAGGTAGACAGAGGTTATTGTTTATATCATACAAATAAGAAGATTAAGACCCAAGTATATTATGTAACTTGTCCATTGTCAAAAATTTATAGGTAGAAAAGCAGAGATTTGAAATCTAGTTATTTTCTAGAGCACAATTTTTTCACTATTCTCTTACTCTGCCTCCAAAGACCTTGCATGATTAAAAGGTGGTAAAGGAGTCACATGCTATTTGAAAAATGCTGTCTCTTACTTAAGGCACCTGAATGAGCCATGCTGGACTTTACCTAAGATTGCTGAGTGCTACAGAAGCTAACACCTTGATCAATAAGAATATTCTAGAGATAGAAAGTTATGATTAGAGAAGATGCAAAAGTAAAAAAACCAAAGAATAGTTCATTGGAAAGGCTTGGATAGTCATTACATGATCACATTCTACTGTTTCCACATAGTTTATGTTAATCCAAATAGCCTCCATGGATGATAGGAGAAGGAATAAATTGCTTTGTTTCTAAGGTTGTTTTCCTATTAGGGGATACTGGTGGAGTTGGGGTGGGAATCTTGGTAGACAGAAAATTAATTGCTACATTGATACATTGGTGCTATAGAATGTTTTTCCATCAGTACACATAGGCTGTACAAGTTTGCATGTGTACATGCATATCTACATATGCATGTGGGTGTTAGGATAGAATTCCCCTGGGATCCCCTCCTGTTTCAGTAACTCTCTTGAAAAGCCATCTCTGCTTCCATGTAAGGGCAAAACTGACTAATAAGAGTCATTACATTTAGTTAGGCAGAGAGAAGCCTGGAAAGTGGCTGAAGGTGGAAGCTTATCAGAGCAAAAGGAGATGATTCTGCCAATTGATATATAAAACAAACCAAATTCTAAATCCACGTGCCTCTTAATTCCCATCTTACTCATACTCTTAATCACCAGAGCAAAGGTAGGGAGCTCTTCTCTTACCCACATTCCCTGTAATTATGATCAGGGCAAGAAGCACACGAATTTCCCTTAGATCAATAGTTCCAAACCTTTTTTTGGCCATGCATCACCTAAGCATCTCTAAAATACTGATGCCTCTCCACCCCATGACATAATTCTCATTCAAAAAGTAAACTCCTATTCACGTGGAGGAAGCCTAAAAGGCCATTAACTTTGTCTAAACCAGCTTCCAAAGAACATGGCATCCATGAAAGAGAAAAATAAAAGAACCAAAGGACAGTTGAAGTGCTGAGGAAGAAATCACTAAGAAATTGTTAAAAAATAATAATAATATGGAGTGATATGACAAAATAGCAAATAAATTTCAAAACATATAATAGAGAACTGAAATGCATCAATATGTCACAATATATATTTATATACTGTATATGAGGCCCCTAGAATCATAATAAGTGCAAAAAATTCACTGTTAATAACTCATTCTCAAGTTGCTCCCCTGTGGGGCATGTGCCCTACATTGGGAACCACTGCCTTAGATTTACAGAAAAGTTGTAAAGATAGTTCAGAGGGTTTGTGTATACTCGTCACCTAGTTTCCCCTGTTGCTAATTTCTTATCTTATTTTGATAACTTTGTTGCTGATAAGAAATCAACATTGATATCCTTCCGTTAATTAACTTTCATCACCTGGCCAAGGTAGTGTTTGCTGGTTTCTTAATACTCCTTTCCATAGTTTACTTTTTGGAGGAAAATCACTTAGCACAACCCACATTCAAACTTGGGAAGGAGTATTAAGCTATTTACTGGATGTTAAGAGCATCTACCTAAATTATTTCAAATTCCTTCAGTTTGAAGAAGTTGTTTTAACATTTCTTATAGTGCAAGGCTACTAGTGACAAAACATCCAATTTTTTGCTTATCAGAAACTGTCTTTGTTTAGCTTTCATTTTTAAAGAATACCTTTATAATTTATATTCCAGGTTAACAAGATTTTACTTACTTTCAGTATTTTAATACTTCATTCCATTTTATTCTAGATTGCATTGGTTTTGATGAGAAGTTAGCAGTTATTATTTTCCTGTATATAATGGCTGCTTTCAAAATTTCTTTTCTAGAAATTTGGATTTTAGCAATTTGACAGTGATGGGCACAGGAGTGGTTTTCTTTGTATTAATTTAGACTGATTTTCCTTGAGCTTTTTGAATTTATGCAGTAATAATTTTCATCAAGTTTAGAACATTTTTGGCTATTATTTTTTCAAGTGCTTTAAAAAAATATTGCTTTCTCTTTCATCTTCTTCTGGTATTTGAATTACAAATATCATCAGACCACTTTTTATGGTTCCATTGGCAATTAGGATGTTATTTTGTTGTTGTGTGTTGTACATTTGTTTTATCTCTATGTATTTCAATTTTAATAGTTTTATTTGACCTGTCTTTTAAGTTTACTGGGGTTTTTTTATTACAGTGTCCAATTTGCTGTGAAGCTGATTTCACTACAGATATTCTACTTTTACCATT
This sequence comes from Myotis myotis, assembly GCF_014108235.1. Classification (NCBI taxonomy): domain Eukaryota; kingdom Metazoa; phylum Chordata; class Mammalia; order Chiroptera; family Vespertilionidae; genus Myotis; species Myotis myotis. The sequence goes on from NW_023416335.1 coordinate 18,397,296, forward strand.
AGAATTTCCTTTTCCCTCTTGTGATTACTTAACAGTTTGCTTAAGGTTATACTTTCCTTTAAGACATTATAGATATTTACGATAGCTCTTTTAACATCTTGATCTCTAATTTCAACATTTGTGTAATCTCTTTGTAATTCTCTATATTAGCTGTTTGTTTTTTCCTCCTGATTAAGAGTCACATTTTCTTCTTCTTATAGTTTTTTTTTTTTTGGCGGGGGAGGGTGTAGGATATTGGGAATGTTACATTATTAAGAATCGGACTGTCAACTTCAGCTTGTTCTGGTCAAAGCTTGGTTTTAGCTCTTGCTGGAGTAGGTCTAGAGTAGCCTTCACCCTCAAATGAGACCTTTCTAGGATCTCAGTCTAAGGCTGATGATGGTCAGTGAGGTCTTCCCACTCTAGATAGTCATAACTCCAATGTCCCCCAGTATTGTGAAACTTCCAGTATCTCTACTTGACTCACAAGCCCCTAGTAGTTTTCCTCAAAAGACCTTGCACAGTACTTCCCTGCATATGTATAGCTCTGTATTTGACCAAAGTATTAGAGAAGTCCTTTTCAGATTTATGGGACTCCTTATTTATGAAGCTCCCTTCTCTCTGGTGTCCTGACCATCTTCTCAGAAAACCTGAAGTTTATTTTTTTTCTCCTGATTAACAAGATTGCTGCTCTCTATTATACTCCACTTCTTTGTGCTGTGATTTGGACATTGGCTCCAGGCAAAATGTCTGGTGAATATGAAGTTCAGATTATATATTTCCTTTATCTCAAGGGTTGTATTCCTATACTGGAATGCATGAGAAATTAGTCTGTGTAACTGGCTTTGTTCACTAAATATTGAACCAAAGAGAAAGAAAAGTAGAAAAGTTATGTTTTAAGAAGAAGGGGTTGAGAAGCACGATGTACCAATGACTTGAGCAGGCCTAGAGTGATGCAGTGGCCTGAGAAGCAAGGAAAAGCATAAGGCAAAGAGGGTCACTGAAAGAAGACAAAAACCTTGGTGCAAGCGCTGCTTCCTACACTTTGATTTAGAATCCACCTGACCTAGAAGTTTTTAACAGGACTCAGCCCATTAATCTTTGCAACACTCCAAACTAAGAGTCAATAGTTGTACAAAAGAAGGGATATCAGAGAGTAGTACAGATAACTTAATTTTAATTTGAAGATTAATATAATACAGTAATCAGCCTTTGGTTTCAATTACCTGAGGTTAACCATGGCCTAAAAATTTAAAGTAAAAAAATTTGCAGAAATAAATAATTCATAAGGTCTTTATTATTTTTTAAAAATTATATTTTTATTAATTTCAGAGAGGAAGGGAGAGGGAGAGAGAGATGGAAATATCAATGAGAGAAAATCATTGATTGGCTGCCTCCTGCACGCCCCCTACTGGGGATTGAGCTGAAACCCAGGCATGTGCCCTTGATTGGAATTGAACCTGGGATTCTTCAGTCTGTAGGCCAATGCTCTATCCACTGACCCAAACCAACTAGGGCTTTATTATTTTTTTTTTAATCCTCACTCAAGGATTTTTTTCCCATTGATTTTTAGAGAGAATGGAAGGGAAGGCTAGAGGGGGAGAGGGAAAGAGAGAGAAAAAAACATTGATTTGAGAGAGACACATTGATTGGTTGCCTCCCACACATGCCCAGACCAGGGACAGGGATCATACCTGCAACCCATGTACATGCCCTTGACAGGGAATCGAACTCACTACTTTGGTGCTCAGGCCTACGCTCTAACAATCAAGCAACACCAGCCAGGGCAATAGTTCATGTTTTCAATTCTCACTGTTCTTAGTAGTGTGATGAAATCTCACATAGTCCCACTTAGTCCCACCCAGGACATAAATCACCCCTTTTCCAGGGTATCCATGCTTTATATGCTCCCCACCAATTAGCCACTTAGTAGCCAGCCATATTGGTTATTAGATGGGCTGTCCTGGTACTTCAGTGCTTGTGTTTAAATCACCCCCCCCTTTTTTTTTTACTTAATAATGGCCCCAAAGTGATTCACATAACTTTTATTATAGTATAGTATTAAGGTTGTTCTATCTTTTATTAGTTATTAATGTTAATCTTTTACTGTGTCTAATTTATAAATTAAAATAACATGAAATGATTTGATCTTCAACATAGAGCTTGTTAGCATTAGATTTGGGATCAGAGCTCAATGTCTCTGGCTCTTGGCCCTGGGTTCTTTCCACACTTCCCCCGAGAACTTTATTTTTCTGGTTATGGACACTCTAAGTGAGGACATAGCCTGCCTACAGCCACAGAACAATCCAAAGAAGCAAGATTAATATCTGCCAAGATTTTTGAATGCATGTTCATACTCTCAGGTGTTTCCAAAACTCTTTAAGCATGCTCTAGTAAAGTTTTGGACAGAAATATATGTGCATATTTCTATCTACAGACACTGATCTATCCTTATAGTATATATCATTTTCCATAAACTTTGTTGGCATTGTTACTACCCAAGAGATTGAAAAGATTGATGCCTAACCTGGAGCTCTTTCCATTTCAAGAATAAATATATGTTGCAAAATTGTTTCTAGTTTTAGTCATTGCCAACCCTGTGATTCCTGAGATTGCATAGACACATCAACAAGAACCCTTAGTAGGTCTTAATTCAACATTCTGTGGCATGAGTAATTGCACGTGTTAATGAGAAACCTAGTACATGGAGTACCAACAATTCAGATTCATCTTCTCCTTGTCTAAAAGGAAGGCTATCCAAGAATTACTCCCAATTCATTAGAGCTCTTCATAAACATAGACTAATGCAATTCTAAAAGTTCAACTCTTCATTTTAAAAAAGAGAAAATATACATACAAAAGACTAAATGGGCCACCCGAGGCCACATAGATAATTTGTAGCAAAGCTTCAATGGAATCTGGGCCTAAGGACTTAATTCAATTGTCAGGGCCCCTATAAAGCTTTGTACCATTGCAATGGAAAAAAAAAACAACAAAAAAAAAACAAAAAAACTAAGTTAGGAAAATATCTTAAATAGCTGAGTTTTTCATATTTAAAAAGAATAAAACAATAGAATATTTCATGATAGGCTGTCATAACATGTGTCTTTTATTGGATCCGACACTCACAATCAGACATACAAACACAGAGACATTCACACACTCAGAAACCTATTCTGCATCAAAATTGTGTGAAATTCCCCCAGATGCTGCTATGTCAACCACTGGTATCATCAAATATTTTTAATCTCTTTTCTGAGTACAACTCAGATAGTCAACAGCTGGGAATAAATAAGCAATATAAATCTCTATTTCTTGAAAACAGGAATGAAGTCTATACCTTTCAGATAACTTAATAACCGCTAGCATCGATTATAAATATCCAGCTTTCTGTATAAATTACATTGCGTTTGGAATATTGTACTCAGCCCTGAGTTATTTGTTTCATATATTGCATTTCTAGGTATACAAATTAAAAAGAAAGGCTTTGGAATGTGATTAAATCACGATTGGGGGGTGTGTGTGTACTATCTACATAACTCTAAAAAGTGTTCCTTTCTATAAGTTCCCTGGTTCTTCATTCTAATTGTATTTAATTAAATAACTGCTGGAGAATTTCAAAATACATCATGAATTTGCAGTATCAAGGGAAACGACCTAGTAACTCTGATGTTGAAACAGTTTAATCTTGCCCTGGACAGTGAGGACTCAACATCTGATGGTCACAGGCCATTAGCTGTTCTTGTCTGATACAAGCAGGGCAAAGTTTTACCAGTTTTATGGATCAGGTTGAGCTGTGGTACTTCATTTAGGTTTGAACAGTGACCAGGCCTGTTGTATAGCCAATCTGACCTTTGCATCTGCCAGCAAGGCTTAATGCTGACCAGCAGAGTCATGCTGAATCAGGACAGATCTTAATCAGGGCCCGTGCACCCATGGCTCTCTGTCAGCACTGAGCAACATGTTACACAGCTAAAGGTGGTAGGTGGGCCTACTTCTCAGAAAGGCTTTGAAAAATTCAAATAGATCTTTATTATGAAGTCAATAAGGTTCGGCCCTGACTAAACGGAAGCCCTCTGTTCTAGGAGACACTGGTGACAGTTATTTGGCTAGTTCATTCATTGTCAGTTCAACACTTCATTTTAATCAAAATGCATTCTCAAAGAAGCTCAGACTCCGTATGCAGAACAATGAATTGATATCTGCCTGTATATAGAGATCCATGCATAAAAGGAAAGTACCCACAGAATAAGATGCATCAGTCCCAATATCTATAAATTAGTCTCCTGAAGTCACAGATTTCATTATGTAAAATTTCATTACAAATGTTCTTGGGTTCCTGAGTTCTTGACCTTTTTGTTGTTTTATAACAAAGCAATATTAAGTTCAACATATTAATATTTTAGACAATATGTAAAATGAGTTTGAAAGAAAATTAAATCCATGTCATATAGATGTATACCCATACAAATAAATTGAATACATTTGTTTTTCCCCACAGGAGATTTTTATCTCTCAAGTTTGGAACAATAATGTGACAATAGCATTGTGTGGCTTAATCTATAATCAACACTGTCTGGAATATAGGTTGCACTGAAGGAGGAGGCATGGCAGAATGCCCTATCCACTGAGCCAAACTAGCTAGGGCTATTCTCAGGTTTTTATATCCCTTACTAGTGTGACTGTGATTTCAGAGGACTAACATGCATATACAGACCTATGAATAATATCACCATAACAATTTATAATGATCTTTCAAGATTCCTATGGTTCCCATAAATATGTCAAAAAGCCTATATTATGTTGTGGTTTAATAAATATTATGTAACATTGATGGTTAATAGTGTACTCTATGAAACCAGACAGCCTTGGATTATAATTAAGCTTTTAAATTTATTAGCTATATAATCTTAGGCAAGTAAAGTAACCCCTCTATGGCAGTTTCATTAACTGTAAAAATGTTTATAAAAATAATTCCATCTTAAGAATTGCTGTGAGGTTTAATGATTAATACATATAAAGCAATTAAATTAATACTTGATGCAGCAAGATCTCAAAAATATTAACTCAATAACATTATATTTTTACAAAAAGAGAAAATATGAAAATAAAATTCTGAACACTCTTTATGTGATCCTTCTTTCCAAGGCCACAGAACCAAGTTAAGTTCCTTAATTATAATGTAAACTCAATAAATATCACTGTGAATATTTTTCCCTTTGGCAATCTGTTAGTACTTGGAGGAAAAGGGTAAAAATTCCCACTAGAAAATAAATGGCTGTGACCTGAGAAGTTTTGTGGGGTTTTTTTTAGTTTGAATAGTGTCAAATATTTCTTGTAATCCCCCAAGAATCACTGAAGATGAAGACATTTAATCCCAGGTTGCCAAATACAAACAAAAATACAGTAAACACTATAGAAGTTTTCACATCTTTATCAGTTCTAAAACATTACACACATGAATTATAAATTAAAATTTGATTCATTCAATATTAAGCTCAAATTGGAGGCAGGACTATATTATTCAATTAAGCAACTTAGTTTGAGATCATTGTACGTTCATGTGCAATTGTAAGAAATAATACAGAGATATATCATGTACCCCCTAAGATGGTTTCTCAATGGGAAGTAACATCATACAAGACTATGGTACAACAGTATCACAAGCACAATATTGATATTGACACAGTCAAGATTCAGAATCTTTCCATCACCACAAGGATCCCCCCTGTTGCCTTTTATTTTTTTTTATTATTTAAAAAAATCCTCACCTGAGGATATTTTTCCATTGATTTTTAGAGAGAGAGGAAGAGAGAGGGAAAGACAGAGAGAAATATCAGTGTGAGGGAAATACATGGATTGGTTGCCTCCTGCATGCTCCTCGACCAGGACCAGGACCAGGACCAGAACCAGAACCAGGGCCAGGGCCCAGGCCAGGGAGGAGCTTGCAACCAAGGTACGTGCTCTTGACCAGAAAATTGATTCTGGGACCCTTCAGGTCACAGGCTGACCCTCTAGACACTGAGCCAAACCAGCTAGGGCTTCCCTATTGCCTTTTATATATATATATATATATATATATATATATATATATATATATATATACATATATATATTGATATCAGAGAGGAAGGAAGGAGAGAGAGATGGAAACATCAATGATGAGAGAGAATAATTGATCAGCTGCCTTCCACACGTCCCCCACTGGGGATCGAGCCTGCAACCCAGGCATGTACCCTTGGCCAGAATCGAACCCAGGACCCCTCAATCCGCAGGCTGAAGCTCCATCCACCGAGCCAAGTCAGCCAGGGCTCCCCTATTGCCTATTAAGGCCACATCCACTTTCCTCCCACCCACACCACCTTAACTCATGTAACCACTGTTTTACACTTCATTTCTATAACTATGTTTTTGTGTGAAATATTATATAATGAAGTCATACACTGTGCAAACTTTTAAGGTTTTTTTCAACTCAGTGTTATCCTCTAGAGTTTCATCCACTTTGTATGTATCAACAGCTTGCTCTTTTTGTAAATTAGTGAGTAGTATTTCATAGTTTGAATGTAATACTGTCTATTTAAACATTTACCCTTCAAAGGATTTCTGAGTTCTTTCCAGTTTGGGGGATTTTCATGTACAATTTTTGTATATGTATGAACATTCATTTTTATCTGAAAAAAAACCCCACCTAGGTGTACAATTACTGGATCATATCATAGTCACATTTTTAAGAAACTGCCAAACTATTTTCCAGACTGTACTATATTACATTCCCAATAGCAATGTATTGAGTGATCCAGTTTCTCCAATTCTCACCATAATTTGTGTCAGCACCATTTTCTACTTTAACTATTTTGATAAGTGCAGTGATGTCTTTCTATAGTTTTAATTTGTATTTCCCTCAAGAATAATGAAAACGAGCATCTTTTCAGGTGTTTATTTGCCATGGGTATCTGTGTACCCTCTTTAGTGCAATGTCTGTTTATATCTTTTCCATGTAGTCAAATTGGATTGCTTGAGTTTTACTGTTATTTTTTGATAGTTCTTTATGTATTTTAGATGCTGGTCTGTGTTGGATATGTAGTTTGCAAATACTTTCTTCCAGAAAGTATCTGTCTCCACCAACAACATATACTTTTTATTACTGTAGCCATGTAGTAAGTCTTGAAATTAGACTAATTGATTCCTCCAACTTTATCCTTCCTTTTACAATTGTTTTAGAAATTCTATTTTCTTTGCTTTTTCATATAAACTTTAAAATAATCTCTATATTTACCAAAAATCATTCTAAGATTTTGACAGGATTTTTGTTAAACTTGCATATCAATTTGGAAAAAAAAATGGAATTTTTATTATGTTAAATCTTCTAATCCATGAATACATTATACCTCTATTTATTTTGATGTTCTTAATTTATTTTATCAGCATTTTGTAGTTTTAGCATACAAGTGCTGTACATGTTTTACTATAATTATATTGAAGTATTTTTAAGTGGTTGTAAATGATGTATTTTTCAGTGTACAAGTACATATGCTAATATAAAAAGTATAAGTTGTTTTTGCATATTTATCTTGTATCCTGCAACCTTCTCTTAATAGTTCTAGGGTTCTACTTGGCCTTTCTGATAGCATATGGGGGGGGGGGGGCGGGGCGGGCACATGGGTTGCTTCATTGCTGTTTGGCAAGGGTGGATGTTTAGACTCTTTACTGGCCTTTCTTGGTGTGGTTGGAAGTAAGATCACAGTTATGTTTCCTGTGATATTTGACTAGAGAAGTTATTGTATCAAAGTTTCTTGTCTTGTTTGACAGTCCATCTCCTGATCCTCTGGCTTAGGAATTAGCCTCTGTTTTGTCTCTTTGGTCTGTGCCTGTTGACATTTCTAGCTGCTGACTTATTTAGCGTCAAGCTGGGATATATGAGGCAAAAATAAAACCCAAGAATTCACCACTGTGTTTTTTTTCAGGTCCAGAGTCCCCTATCCGATCTTCCTTATCCTCTTTACCATTCAGAGTATTCTCTAAATAAAGATTTTAGTTGTACTTAGAGAGAGGAATAAGGAAAAGTACATCTATTCCATCTTCCTGGAAGTGGATGTTGGATATGTTTTAAGGATTGTGAGCTGTTTCATTGTTAATGCAATTAATTAAGAAATATCAAACTCAATTTTATTACCATGACTTGGTTATTCAAATTCCCATTACCACCTGGTTGTGTCGTTCAGTGGTTGAGCATCAACCCATGAACCAGGAGGTCATGGTTCAATTCCAGGGTTGCAGGCTCAATCCCCAGTAGGGGGCATGCAAGTCAGCAAATCAATGATTCTCTCTCATCATTGATTTGTTTTATCTCTCTCTCCCTCTCCCTTTCTCTCTGAAATCAATAAAAAAATTTCCTCTTACCTTCTACAATTAGATAATATGTCTGATTTGTGTGTGGGAGTAAGAAGCACTATTGACTTTTGCTTTTTTTCTAAAGGTAATTTGATTTTTTTTGCATTAAGAATTATTGCATATGAAATTACTGTAAAGGTAATCAAAGCCTCAATTCACTGAACTCCAACTAGTCAGCAGTCTTCTGAGACCACAGTTTGTCAATAAAAACAAACATCAAGGGTGTTTAGTCTGGAAGTACCTGTTAGAAGCTAGAGATAGGCTTAGAGAGTCATAACTGATAGCTAAACAAACTGACATGGAATAATTTAAAAGAGATGGAGCATGACTATTAATGCAAACAGAATTAGGCATTAGAGGACCTGGGAAGCTACCTGATGATGATAGAGTGGAAACAGAACTAATTAAAAAATGTGAAGAACTGCACTTAAGTCCCAGCTTGACTTCTAGTCAACTATGAAATCTTCCTCAAATCAGTTAAACTTCCTAAACCATAGATACTGTTGTTATTTGGAGAGTTAAATGAGCTTATTCACTACACAAATAAAAACTACTACTATTATTATTATGCATATTGATAAATACATTTATTTATATGATAATTATTTTGGAGATTTGTTTGGTTTTGAAATGCCATCAGTCATAGATTTACAGATTAAAAAAAGAACATTTAAGGTTATCTAGCTAAGATTCTACAGATCATTGGTTCTCGAGTGTGGCTGCACATTAGAATTACCTGGGGAGCATTTTAGAAGCCTCAATGCCCTGGCCCATTTCCCAGAAATTTTGATTTAACTGATCTGGGGTGAGGCCCAATCATTAGTAGTTTTGAATAGCTCCCCAGGTGACTTTAATGTGTACAGGACTGAGACTCACCAATCTTGACAAACGTCTTAAGTCCTGACTCAAGATGTCAGTCAGCCTGACTAATTCAAAATTATTATTGGACTAGTAATTTTCAAAACAGGGTTGGAGGAGAGGGTTAGTTTGTCTTCCAACTCCTTCTCCCTGTCCCCCAAGAAGAGGCTTCACATGTTCATTTTGAAAATAGTCCCTAGTGATTCTGATACCTGTCTTGCATTTTCAAACTGCACACCCTACCTCCATTTTTCTTATCTCCTTCTACCCTCCCAGTTGGGAGTTGACCTGTTTGAAAATCTTCTGTGATTGGAACCTCACCATCTGCTGGGCATCTAATTTTGTTTCAATAAGGAGAGTCTTCAATAAAGTCAGATGGAAAGATGACAAGGAGACAGACTCAGATAATTATAAAGAAGATTCTGTGTGGTAATTTAAAAACAAATCACAACGTAAGTTATAATATCTCCTGGAAATTGCAAACTCTTTTAATATTTACTATTCTGTATTTACTAAGCCTTTTACCTCAAAACTGTCCTGTGGAGATGGTATGATCATCTCTAATTTTCTAATAAAAAGGCTAGTTTCCTAATTTTCACAGAGGACATAGCTGAGGCATATGGAAGATAAATAAATTGACTAAGGTAGTCAGCAAGTGGGATTGGAACTATAGCAGTCACTCTTACAGCTAGCTACATTCTGACACAAGATTTCTATCCTTGCCAAGGTGCTTTAAAAAAAAAATGAAGTGGTGTTCTTTCAATATGTTCACAATATGTTTTCAACACCACTACTTGTCTGTGAAGAAAGGTTTGATATACAAAAGAGGCAAAGGGTTGCTGCTTTGGCCAACATCAAAAACGGATTGGAGGCAGGAACTGAAGAATCAGTCTAGAAGTCATTTTATGGAAGACAGCATGAGTGAGGGCAAGGTGGACTAGCTCAGCTGACTTTTCCACTAGCTGCTGATCCCAGCTAAGTGTGAACTTGGCACTCCTTGCATTTAAAGCTCTCTGTAGTGGCTAGCTCACTATTTCACTGCTGACTGGGCTTATGTAAGAGAACACATTAAATATTTAAACCTTGTCCTTTCTCAGATGCAGAGCAGCGAAGATGATTTTCCATGGAATTTAGCATTAAACTCAGGCAATTTGTACAGCTGTGCATATAGATGGGTTTTCACATAATCTCTAGAGGCCAGGGTCAATGTTCTCGTACATTTTAATACTGTAGATGACACAGTGAGATCCTTCCAATTTATATTTTTTCATAATTGGACAGGGCAGTATGTACACAGAAACATCGATTTCTGCTGACAGTTGAGCGGAAGTTAATTGTAATTTTAATGTAATTTGTTCTATGGGTGATGTTGAGCCCTGGAACATAACTAAATCCATTTTAAAAGAAATAGGTGTGTGTGTGTGTGTGTGTGTGTGTGTGTGTGTTATAATATTAGAATGACCCAATTATACAGTTGTCATGAAGATACCAAATATAACTTCCCCAAATGAATACTTTAATTATTTTCCCACAGATATATTTGTTTAAATGAATAGAAACCTGACCATTATTATCAACACAGAGTTTTACCCAGTCAGGTTTTGGGGTGACACAGATGTCACATTGCTGGAAATAAATGCAAACATTATTTACCAAAGTACGGTGTAATGCCGTCTAATTATTAAAGTTAAGCTTATATGCAAGAAGTGTAGTTAATATTTAGTCTGGGTGAAGCAGTTCTTTATTAAGATTTTTTTCAGTTAGTAGAGCAAGAACATGCTAATAGTTGTGTTGGTAATTCAAATATTTCCTGCTGTGGTAGAAACAAATGTAAAACTGAAGAAGGATAGTGTTCTCTGGCTCTGAAATTTGCTAATTGCAGAGCTATTCAATTATAGGTAATATCCTTTTATTGCTAATAAGATTACCGTGTGTCAACACAACTGCAATTCTGAAATGGAATTTGCTCAATTTGCCTTGTATGGAATTTAAACTGTTTTGTGTAAAAGATTTTAGAAAATTAGCACTGAAATATGAATGACAAGAAAAGGAAATCAGCAAAACCTAAAATCTCTTCCCATCCAGATGCTTTTCTTTTGGGACAGTTTCAAAATGGATTTTGCCACCAACACAATAACAGCAAACCCAACGACACACAAAAAAAGGCACGTGATTGAATCTACTGCTATCTAGGTGAAAATTTTCTATAACTATTTTGCAATCTGCTTTGATAAAGTTTGGTATTATCCAAACCCTCCACTCCAGCCAGTGTGTAGTATCATGCTAGGTACAGAACAAGCAAAGAATAAATTTAAGGTTATAGTTTAGATTAGGCAATCAACAAAGCTATGGAATCAACTAGTTGAGAGGAAGGGGCACATAAAATGTATATTGCTGAATGTATTAATCAAGGTTCTCTGGTGAATCAGAACCAATAGGATAGATAGATAGATAGATGGATGATAGATAGATAGGTAGGTAGATATACATATAGATGTATATATTGAATAATTAATAAAGAAAACATATTGTATATAATATAATTTATATATAGAGAGAATGAGATTTATTATAAGGAATAGGTTCATGTTATTATGAAGTCTGAGAAATCCCCTGATCTGCCATGTACAAGCTGGAGAACCAGGAAAGCCAACAGTGTCAACTACAGTCCCTGTCCCAGGAGCACTGACAGTGTAAATCCCAGTTCAAGGGCAGAAGTCTGATGTCTCAGGCCATGTGGTCAGGCTGAGAGAGTGAATTCTTTCCTCTGCCTTTTGGTTCTACTCAGGTCCTCAGTGGAGGGGATGAGGCTCAACCCCATGGGGAAGGGCTGTCCACTTTGCTCAGTCTACAGATTCAAATCCTAGTCTCATCCAGAGACACTCTCACAGAAACACCCAGCACCCTGGGGCCCAGTCAGGTGGCACATACAAGAAACCATCACACTGGGCCTTACCTCAGATCAATGAAATCAGACTCTCAGAATGTAGAGCACAAGAATGCGCGTGCTGTATTTGATACCCCGTACACTTATATGCATGGCATTTGAGAACTAGTGGCTTGGAGTGATCATTCAGATACTTGGTTAATGGCTTTTGTGCATATCCGGTGTCCCTCAATCTTGGCTGCAAAGACCATAGAACAACTTTTCATCTTTTCCCAAGAAGACTGAATTTATACACTACTGCCACACGTGGCTGGAACAGAGGCTTCCATGACGATGATTTTTAAATCAAGTGTTTCTAATGATGCCAGCAAATACAGGTGTCTGGCTCCTCTGGACATGGTAGGATCCGAGAGGAGTATAAAAGGCAGATTGCTTGGGAAGTCTGATTTTTACTCCTAAAATGTTATTTCTAAAAATGTGATCTATGGATCTATGGATCAGAATAATTGAGGATTACAGGCTCATTCAATCAAAATCACAGATAATGAGTTCAGAAATCTGTATGTTTTGACATGCAACATTACAACATCCATTTGTCCCACCCTTCCCCCAACTGAGTCACTGGCATTTGGTGATCTTGGGAAAGAACATTCTTCTCCTTCCCCAGGATTTTGGCTCAGTAGGGAGAGCAAGCATCTCAGTTTGCATGTAAATTCTTCAGCTTCAGCACTGAATGCCCCATGTTCTGGGACACTCCCCAGTACTGAGCAAATTGGAATAGTCTGTCCCTCTAACTAAGACCTAATTTCAAACCTTGTTCTACCATATATTACCTACAGGGCATTTAACATGGCAGTAAACTATTTTGATACAATTTCCTCATCTGTAAAATGGCTATAACAGTTATGAATCATAATAGAATCATAATAGAATAAACAGGGTTTATGATTCTATTCTAGATAAATTATGGTTTTGCTTCTATATGAATTATCTTTGTAAGAGAAGCTGGCTAAACTATTTTGAGATACAATTTCCTCATCTGTAAAATGGCTATAACAGTTATTTCACAGAGATATTGTGTGGATTAAATAAAATTTGATGTGATTACATATGTGAAGCACCTACCAAGCAGACGTTGCACAAATGTTACTTTATTTCTGTGCCATTGAAAAAAATTGTATTCTCAGGCCCAAGGGGAGGATACTGTCATACACAACAAGAGGGTGGTTGCCATTTAATTTGTTTCACCTGCCAAAAATGAGAGATGCTTCTTTGTCAGTAAATAACGGGTTGTCATAAACTGTTTTCAGGCAGATTTGTTTTTTGTGTGTGTGTTTTTTTTCCAATTGGCTGATATGCAAATTGAATCATGATTCATTTCATTTCCATGTAAAATTAATTAACTATAAAATTCTGAATATAAACAAAAATAGGAAAAGGATGAGTTCAAAATATGGAGTTATTAGTCTTGGAATTTACAGAAGACATTTAACTCATATAACTAAAGCAAGGAACAATTCTGTAATTTAAGGAGATACTTAAGGAGCACAAAGCCCTTAGGTCAGATTATGTTCTTACTGCTGGCTTTAATAAGCTATATAGACTTAGGCAGATCTCAATTTTTCTAGAACGCAGATTCCACACTTATAAAAGGACGAGGTTGGAATAGTGTATTAAATTGATCTCTAAAGTTCCTTCAGGGTTTATGATTCTATTGTAGATAAATTATTGTTTTGCTTCTATAGGAATTATCTTAGCAAGAGAAGCTGGCTACTTTTAGAAGTTAAATGTTGATGGTGTAATAGGGAGATTAATTTTAGATTGCTCTTCTTCATTTTGAATCAAAATCTTTCTTTTATAAATTATTCTCATTAGTCTTAAATCAGTCCTTAACAAACTTAGAATAACTCTATTTTCCTTCTTAGGAGTTAATTCTTTAATGATTTGAAGTGAAACACCCCCCATGAAGCCTTGGCAAATTTTATTTCCACTTTTGCTAGAAGTGACCATGACATGGTCATGTTTAACTGTGGCAGGTTTGATTAAAGTCCTGAGGATTTCTTAGGTCAGGTGAGACTGTCCTGATCAATTTATGACTGAATAGTTAAAATCCAGCCTGGTTATTTGGATAGGCATGTATAAGCATCTAGTTTGGATATCTGAATCAAAGAACTGACCCTTTCTTAGTCAGGTTAGAATAAGATTTAGAAATCAAAGAGTAGATTGAGGGAAGGTTAAGTTGGCTGAAGCTTGGAAAGAAATCTCTGTAGAGATTGAGAAAAAGGTATTTAATCAATAGTTATATTCCAAATTGGAGTTGAGAGGGCTTCAATCCAGATTAGAGACAATAATCATTCCTTCATTCATTAATTCACCAAATATTTATTGCATAACCACTCAGTGCCAAGCACTGCTTGGGCCATGGGATATATTAGTGAGTCAAGGTAAGCCCAGCTCTTATCCGGTGCAGCATAGGTTCCAAACCTACCAACTGTCAAGCATCTCCTTTTAGCACATTAATGATCTAAGTGAATCTTTCTGTGATTAAGTTTGGGGAGTGAATGTGATCTATAGCATTGTAAAACAAAGTTCTGAATTTATTCTGTGATTCAATAGGTCTGGCATAAGTCCCAGGAACATATGCTTTTAATGACCTTCCTAGGTTATTCTGAAATTCAAGGCCCATAGGTTATATTTTTAGAACTGTTATTTTAGAAGGAAAGATCATATTTTCCAAGGATTCTGTCCTTTATATTCTTAAGGGATCTTATTAACTCCAGAGGAGCCTAGACACCTGTATCTGCTGAGGTAGTGTTTTCTATTTATTGATATATGGCTTGTTCTAAGCTCTGACAATATCTGTACCATTCATCTTCACCACCACTTCCTGCTTTCCACCATACCTGTACCATTCATCTTCACCACCACTTCCTGCTTTCCACCACACCTTAGGGATCTGGGGATACATTTTCATTTGCCAATGTTATTCTTTAAGGACAAGGCCCAGAATTACTTGTGTTGCTCTGTATACATTTTATTTCCAGTGGGAATATTCACTTTTTCTGGATAGTAAATTTTTACTGATGTAGTCAAATAATATCTTTTCAAAAATCCCCACCCAAGGATATGTTTTTATTTATATTTAGAGAGAGGTAGGGAGAGGGAAAGAGATAAATGTTAATGTGAGAGAGAAGCATCGATCATTGCCTCCCGTATGTGCCCTAACCAGGAATCCAACCTTCAATCTAAGTATGTGCCCTAACCAGGGTTCGAACCCTCAACTTTTCGATGTATGGTCCGATGCTCCAACTAACCAAGCCCACTGGCCCAGGAAAATAATACATTTTTTTTCTCTTTAGTGAAGTTATGTTTTCAGTTTTTATTGAACTGGTAGTCAATTAAAACCTTTACATCTTTTGCATATTTCTCAAATAAAATTGTATTATCTATTGTAATCTGCTTTGAGCATCCATAAATCAGCCCCTTTACACAGGGGCAAAGCCGGATTCTCAGTGTGTAGTTATCTCGTGTTTTACTGAATTGATCTCCCCCATCCTCACCCCACAACCAGGGCCATGAGCAGCTCTTCAAAGTCTTCAATTCCTTTCCTGATTTTCAGGATTAATCCACTGTATCTATAATCTTGGATGTCAGCAGAAATCCAACTTTCTGTACCACACATCATAATATACATGGTTATTACCTTGAAATTGTTTATACTCAGTGATCTGATCCTAACTCCCAAACTTCTCAAATGCTCAAATTCTTCAGTACCTTTTAGAACCGTAATACAAGCATACGACATTCTTTCTCAACCCCTGTTTTGATGTCTTTTTATCCTCTTGCTTAACTGAAATGTGGCTGCACTGAAGATATCACATCTCTTTGACCCTTTGAATGAAGACTGTTTTTACTTCTATACTTCACATAACTCAAGTGTTTTTCTTATTCCCTATCGCTACTTGAATTCCACTTCTTTCTCCTCCTTAAAAAGAATAGCCTTGCCGGAACCGGTTTGGCTCAGTGGGTAGAGCGTCGGCCTGCGGACTGAGGGGTCCCAGGTTCGATTCCGGTCAAGGGCATGTACCTGGGTTGCGGGCACATCCCCAGTGGGAGATGTGCAGGAGGCAGTTGATCGATGTTTCTCTCTCTCATCGATGTTTCTAACTCTCTATCTCTCTCCCTTCCTCTCTGTAAAAAATCAATAAAACATATTTAAAAAAAAAAAGAATAGCCTTTTTCAAGTTCAACACATTAGCCATTTTTAGTTCTCACTTCCATGACTGTCATCTATTGACACTTGTTTACTTCCCCCATTCATAGAGCACCTAGGTCTTGTCTCCTTCTCCATAGCCATGGTTGTTCGAGATTTCCTCATGCAAATGGATAAGACATCTAACCACTAGATTCTTAGAACCTTCATCTACATGTTTCTCACATTTCCTTCAATCTCATTTGGCCAAATATCACTGCCTATAACTACACTACTTCCAAAATATTAGTTTCAAACATTTCTATAATCTGATTATTAACTTCCCTTTTTTCCAATTCACTCTAATATTTGTATTCTAACAATTTTCCAAACTCATGAAAACCTGCAATCTATTTATTCAAACAATTTTTCACTATCCATCAATCACTCCAGGTTATCACGCTCCCTAGAAACCTAGATATTTTTTTTTTTTATTTCAGTCCTGTGTGCTTTTACAAACCTTATAAGTTTTCTATCCTCTCTTGCTGAATATTTTACTCACCTGAAATATCTCCAACCCTGATTAGTTCAACTATCCTCTTACTTTGCACCTATAAATAAGTAGCTCAATAATCAGAGAAAATTCATTAATTGAACTTCTTTTAAATTTATGTCCACAGTATCAAAAGTAATCTGAACATTGACAGTCCTGCAAAATTTACCTATTCAATTTACTTAGCTACTCTTGGAAGTGACAGTTTTATGCTTTCTTCTCAAATATTTAATACCCACACCCTATATACTGTCTTAGCTAATGACCTTGCACACAACTAATGGAATTAGATAAAAATTAATTCATCTTGAGCAAAAATTCCATTGTTTTACTGTGTTGTTTCCCTGATAGTTTTCCTGATTGTATTTTTCCTTGTTATAGTAAAAATGATGTCCTTACTTAAGACCAAGTTAATTTGTGCCACAAAATACCATCTACCATCTTAAGGTTTTAATTTCTACAATTAAAATTTTTTTCTCCTGAAACATCAAATTTCCACTCTTTACTGGTTCTTTTAAAACATCTTTAAAAATATTGTATTTTACCGTATATAGCTTTATAGTTATGATGCTATTTGCTTCTATTCAAAGGGAAAATTAATGAAAGTAGTTCCTCATATTTGTGTTCTCCATTTACTCACCTCACATTTTGTTTCCCATCCACTCCAATTGGACTTTGGACTTCATAACTCTATGTAAGGGGTTCTTAGCAAGGTTAAAATTAATCCATATCTTCCCATGGCTAATAGTTAGTTTTTCATCATATTACTTATTACTGGTGCCCTCTATAGTATTTAACATGATTGATTATTACTAGTACATCCATGCTGAGAAATGTTTTTGTTTGTTTCTAGGACACCATGCTCTTCTAGTTTTCCTCTTGCTTCACTAACTGTACTTTTTCAATCTTCTTTCGTAGCTTCATGTTATCTATGAAAATCTCTAATTATAGAATGACCCAGGACTCTGACCTCAGCTATCAGCCATCTGATCCTCTTTACTATACTTCCTCATTATGTGATTGCAGTGAATTCCATTGTCTTAAATACTATTTGTATTTCACTGAATTTTTAAAACATCTCCATTCAAACATCTTGTTAGCACTCAAGTATAATATAGCCAATGAATATAGCCAAATAATTATGACTAGACTATTTAATAGGCATCTCAAATTGAATATAGCCAAAGCAGAACTGTAAATTGCAATTCTCCCCCTCAGTCCACACTATCATAGTCTATTAGTTACGTTCTGCTAGCTCTTCTGCCAAAATATAACTAAAATTCAACAACTCCTCATCTCTACTGCTATATATAGTCTCAGAAACCATCATCCATGTGGAACTCTCTCTACATATGTTCCTGTTTCCACTCTTGTCTCCCTATGGACCAAACGACCACAGTGATATTTTCAAAAGTAAACCAATGCATGTCCTTACTCAGCACAAAACCTTGCAATAGATTTTCATTCTGTCTAGAATAAAAACTTACTGTGACCTACAAGGCCCTACATGATCTGTCCTCTGTATGAGTGTCCAAATTCATTCTCTCAGTTGTTTATGATGCAATATCCACACTGACATACTTTCTGTCCTTTGTGCTTACCAAGGTCCTTTCCATTTCAGAGCCACTATCCTTGCTGTTTCTTGTGCTTTGATCATCATTTTCCTTGCATATTCTTGCATAGATGCCTGCATCTGATTCAGGACTCTATAAAGATACTATCTCCTCATCAAAGGTCTTCCCTGATCACTCTAGCTAAAGGGATTCTCTCGGTCACTTGTTACCATATTATCCTATTTTATCTATATATTGACCTCATCAGTTCCTGAAATTAGTTTGTTGTTTTGTTCCAGCTGTTGATCATATTTTTCACTCCCACACTCCCCATTGACATGTAAGTTTCTATAAATATTAGGTGCTATAATCCCAGGGCCTGTAAATGCATCTGACAAGTCATAAGCACCCAATACTTTTTGAATGATCAACAGTCATGGTAGCACTTCTAGTATTTTTCATCTGCTGTGCAGCTACCTGAATGTAGACTTCTTACAGTAGGTCAACATTTCACTCTGTTGTTTCTGGTCACTGTTCTGTTCCATTGAGCTGTCTTTAATATGCATCTCTTACCCTTTATGAAAGACCTTTCCTATTAGTTCTAAGCTTTCTGCACATATATCTGTTTCAATTTTTTAAAAAGCATTTATACAAGCAGAGCTGTAAGGTGACAATTACTTGAAAGGGGCCTAAGGGGTGTATTCTGGAATGTTAACAAAAATCTAAATGTGAGTTTTTTTCTCCAGCCTATTCTTGTTTTTGCAAAATATAACAGGCATTTAACCTGTGAATCAGTTTTCTCATAAATCAACTGGAAATTGCAGTATTTAGTTTGCAAGGTTGTTTTGAGGTTCAGTAAAATATAATTTATATAAAATGCTCAGTGCAAACCTTGGCATGGAGAAGTTGTACAAATATGAGACTATATTACTTCCTGGTCTACGTGGGCTAGGTAAAGGGGAGTCCAGATTAGGCAAGAGGCAAAGAAAGGCATTATATCCTCAAACATATTACTTTACACATATGAGTTTCACAATTTTTTAAAATTTATTTTATTATTTTTTGCAGAGAGGAAGGGAGAGGGATAGAGAGTTGGAAACATCGATGGGAGAGAAACATCAATCAGCTGCCTCTTGCACACCTCCCACTGGGGATGTGCCCACAACCAAGGTACATGCCCTTGACCGGAATCAAACCTGGAACCCTTTAGTCTGCAGGCTGATGCTCTATCCACTGAGCCAAACCAGTCAGGGCAAAGTTTCACAATTTTATTTTAAATACTGCATTACCTTTTAGCATTTGAGTTTCCTTTCTCATGAAATGAGGAGCTTGATCAGATGATTTAAGTTCTTTTAGCTATAGAATCTCTGATCATAATAGAAGTAATATACATGAAAGATGCAATGATATGAAACATTTTGCCTTATCCCACCACAAGTCCAAGTTTCTAGCTCCAGAATGTGGGGTGAAAGCAGGCTTACAGTTGTAAATGTGAAAAACAGAGTTTATTCTTGCATTATTATTAATTAACTAGAGGCCCGGTGCACAAAAATTTGTGCACTCGGTGGGGAGGGGGGGTCCCTCAGCCCGGCCTGTGCCCTCTAGCAGTCTGGGACCCCTCAGGAGATAACGACCTGCTGGCAGAGGGCAGGCCCAATCCCTAGGTGCAGCCCCTGGTCGGGCTCAGAGCAGGGCAGATTGGGGAGTTGGGGCGCCGCCCCCTGTCATGCAGAGAGCAGGGCGGATTGGGAGGTTGCGATGCCACCCTCAGTCACGCTCAGGGTAGGGCCGATTGGGGGGTTGGGGCACCGCCCCCTGTCACACTCAAGGCAAGGTCAATGGGGAGGTTGCGGCGCCACCCCCTGTCACGCACAGAGCGGGGCCCATCAGGGAGTTGAGGAGCTCCCCCCTGTCACGCAAAGAGTAGGGCCGATAAGGGAGTTGGGGCACCACCCCCTGTCACGCACAGAGCAGGGCCCATCAGGGGGTTGGGTAGCTCCCCCCTGTCATGCACAGAGCAGGGCAGATCAGGGGGTTGGGGCATCACCCTCTATCACCCACAGAGCAGGGCCGATCAAGGGTTTGGGGCGATGCCACTGTCACACTCAGGGCAGGGCCGATGGGGAGGTTATGGCTCTACCCCGTCACACACAGAGCAGGACCCATAGGGGGGTGGGGGGTTGTGGCCCCGCCCCCTGTCACACACAGAGCCGCAGGGTGATCACGGGGTTTGGGCGCTGCCCCCTGTCACACTGATCCCGGTGCCGGTAGGCCTCTCAGCTCTGCTGATGCCGGTGCTGGGAGGCCTCGCGGCTCCGATGATCCCAGTGCTGGGAGGCATATTACCCTTTTACTATATAGGAAAGAGGTCTGGTGCACGGGTGGGGGCCGGCTGGTTTGCCCTGAAGGGTGTCCTGGATCAGGGTGGGGGTCCCCACTGGGGTGCCTGGCCAGCCTGGGTGAGGGGATGATGGCTGTTTGCAGCTGGTCACACCCCCTTCAGGGTGGGCGTCCCCACTGGGGTGCCTGGCCAGTCTGGGTGAGGGGCTGAGGGCTGTTTTCAGGCTGGCAGGTGACTGATGCTCTGAACTACTCCTTTTTTTCTTTTTTTTTTTATTCTGGGCCAGCTTTAGCTCTGGCTCCAGCTCTGAGGCCTCTGCTGCTGAAAGCAGGTATCTTGTTTGTTTGGGTGCTATAATCGAAAGACTGTATCAACTCCAGCTCTGAGATCCCGGCTGGCTGAAAGCAGGTTTCTGGGGTTTTGTTTAGCTTCTATATTTGTAAGAATGTTTCAAACTGCAAGCTCAGAGGCTGGCAAGGCAGGCGGGGAACGTTGCAGTCCTCCATCACTGAAGCAAACAAGCCTCATGTTAACTTTAAGCTGCCTGGCTGCCGGCGCCATCTTGGCTGGCAGTTAATTTGCATATCGCTCTGATTAGCCAATGGGAAGGGTAGTGGACGTACGGCTAATTACCATGTTTCTCTTTTATTAGATAGGATGACTAGAGGCCCAGTGCATGAAATTCATGCACGGTTGGGGTCCCTAGGCCTATCCAGCAATCAGGGCCTATTAGGGCCATCTCACCCAGTCCCAATTGGTGCCGGGTCAGCCCGGGCCTGCCGTCTACCAGCCAGGGCCTGGGGGCCTTTGGGCTGGGCCTGCTGGGACCATGGGAGATTTGCCAGCCTGGGTGGGAGGGACCGGGGGAAGTTGGCTGGCCGTGAGAGGTTGTCTGTGGGAGCACACTGACCACTAGGGGGCATCACCTGCATTGAGCATCTGCCCCGCTGGTGGTCAGTGCACATAATGGCAACTGGTTGGCTGGTCATTCCAGTTGTTCAGCCCTAACGGTTGTTTAGACATATATATATATATATATATATATATATATATATATATAATTATCATTATTATTATTATTATTTTCTATATGCAGAACTATAAACCTGATTTTACCCCACACTCTAGTTCCATTAAATATTCAGGGATTTTTACATTGTATATTTCAGCCTTAGATTACTAGCTTGCTGTCCATCTGGAGACACTGACCATAGTTGCAGGTGGAATGGGTGGTGGGGAGAGAGAAGACTGGGCAAGTAAAGAGAATATTTAATATCCTGGGCCTTTCAAGAAAGAGGCAAGGGAGTTACAGTAGGAGATTGTTGAGGAAGGCTTCTGAGAGCCAGGGGTCTCAAGAAATCTGTGCAGGGAATTGAGTGGTATACCAGCAGGCAACAGAGAATCCCAGTCAGTTATAAGAGAAGGTTATATTTTACTTTTCAGTTTTGAGAGTTTTTATCTTGGTTAGCAATCATGTGGCCAGCAGTATAGGGAGCAATTGGACACTTGGTGAAGTTTTTTTTTTTTGTTTTTTTTTTAAATTTGAGCCAGAATATGTGGGTTTAAGACACATACCTTCCATGTTTTAGCTGTGTGGCCTTCACTGAATCATTTAATGTCTGTGTCCATTTTATCAGTTGTTCACTATTTTATAATTCCTACTTCAGATAGTTTCTCAGATAAATATTAAATAAAATTAAACCATCAACACTTCTCATTATTTTCTGATAAGAATTACCTGGGATTTCTGTCAAATATGCAGATTATAAAGATTTATCCTGAAAAGGTCTGATTCAGTAGATCCTGTTTGGTGTGAGGGAGAGAGTAGTATCTAAATGTCCAAAGTTATTCCTATTATGGGATAGAGATGGAGGAAGTTATTTGCTTGTTTTTGTCTGTTTATTTAGCTGTCTACCTACCAACCTACCTACCTACCTATCATCTGCTTCTTTATTTTTAGTGTGCATTGGGAGCTAATGCAAACTTGGTTTAGAATAATAATCCTGCTAATTATAAACTGATCTATTATTATCATCTATCCTATCTAATAAAGAGGGGGTATGCTAATTGACCCTCACACCATCGCACAGATGGCAGCTCCCACAGCCAATAAGGAGGGAATATGCTAATTGACTGCCCTGCCCTCAAAGA
Source organism: Myotis myotis (assembly GCF_014108235.1). Lineage (NCBI taxonomy): Eukaryota > Metazoa > Chordata > Mammalia > Chiroptera > Vespertilionidae > Myotis > Myotis myotis. The sequence continues at coordinate 18,420,201 of NW_023416335.1, forward strand.
TGGTGGTGCCCACAGCCACAAGATGGTGGTGCCCATTCCCCTTAGCCCTGCTGGGGCACCTGACTCTGGAGTCCCCCAGTCTTCCCAGCCCCCCAGCTGTCCAGGGCCAGCCTGAGGTGCAGTCAAGCCTCAGATGGCAGTTGCCCAGCCACCCAGGGCCGGCCTGAGGTGCAGGTAACCAGGGCTGGCTGAGGTTTGCACTGCTGGCAGTGGCATTAGCAGAGATGTGATGGGGGCGTTGCTTGCCCCTGAGGGCTCCCAGACTGTAAGAGGGGGCAGGACAGGCTGAGGGACCCCCTCCAGTGCATGAATTTTCATGCACCAGGCCTCTAGTGTGTATGTATGTGTGTGTGTGCATATATATATATATATCTATCTATCTATCTATCTATCTATCTATCTATATATATATATAAGCAACTGAACGACCGAATGACTGAATAACCAGTTGACTGGTCGCTATGATGCACACTGACCGCCAGGGGGCAGATGCTCAATGCAGGAGCTGCCCCCTGGTGGTCAGTGCACTCCCACAGCAGGAGTGCTGCTCAGCTGACCAGCCCATCCCAGTGGCCCATTAGCCAGGCTGCAGCCACTCACTTCTTCAGTAGTCCTGCAGGTCCAATCTCCTGAGAATTGGCCAGGCACCAATGGACCGGTACTGTCGGCATGATCCTGACAGCGCCACCAGCCTCCTGGAAGTCAGCCTCGGGCATCATGGCAGCTTGAACACTCCACAAAGAAGAAAAGATATAAAAGCAGCCGCCAGGTAGCTCCTGACAACCAGCGTGAATGTCAGCAGGATGGATCCAGATCCTGGGCTGACAAGGGCATCCCACCACCTGCCTGGAGGGCCGATCGCATCCTGGGCCCCACCCACAACCCTCAGGACAGGTGCCAGATACAGGGCTCATGGCTGGTGAGCGCCGCTGTGGTGGCATGATCTCTCTCGAAGAGGACTGACTGAGTGCGAGCCAGGCAGGTGCAGCAAGGCCAAGATGAGTGGGAGCAGCAGGCGGCATTGGACTGCCAGTTTCAGCCCAATCCCTGCAGGTCACGCCAACGTACCCCACCCGTGCACAAATTTGTGCACCGAGCATGTAAATAATAAACCTCAATATGGTGGAGAGAGAGAAAAATGGAGAGAAAGAGAGAAGAGGCAAGGAGAAAGTCACAGTATATAGTGTTATGAAGTTAGGAGCATGTCAACATCATAAATATTTAAAATAAATGCAACACTTTCTCATATACTGTGTTTACAAAGATATAACTGCAAAAATACCACTTTAATAATGTCGCATATGCCAGATATTTAAGCCTTGTGGTCCATTAAATTTATTGTCTTTTATTTGGTTAAAACTGAATTAATAAAAAAATGAGATATTTTTCTTTTAAATTGCAAGTTAGTAGGCAAATTGCTTTTGTGTCTCCAAAGTTCCAAGAGCCACAGAATACTTTTGCTCATTCATTTTCTAGTTAGTTGCTTTGAGTTACAAAGTAGTACATATGTGACTTATTACCAGCAAGAGGCCTGGTGAAATTTAGTGAACTACACTGAAGTATTAAGAATATTTTACTGTTCCCCTCATGCACTGAACTTTCCTTTAAGTAATCACCTAAAAAGTGCTAAAAAGAACTTGCAAGGGCATTTCTAATTGTATGTAGCATCAATGGTCCTCAAGTCTACTTCCTTTTGGTTGCCATTCTGAATTTGGTTTTTCTAAGTCTTCTGTATATGAAAGGGTATAGTTCCTTCAGCAATCATCTATGCATGAATTATTAGCATGAAGCATTAATAGATAACTTCATATGTCAGACCTAGCACTTTTCACATCTTGCATATAAAATGCCTAAATAACTATATATGCCTAATTGATTGTTTCATTCACCCATAATTCAATAGCCCAACATTTTATCAGAAGGAGTAAGCCTACTAGGAATAACAAAATATAAACATCATATTCTTTAGGTACTTGTAAGAAATAATCTATCTACACTAATAAAAGAGAAACATGGTAATTGGCGTACGACCGCTACCCTTTTCATTGGCTAATCAGTGAGATATGCAAATTAACTGTCAGCCAAGATGGCAGCCGGCAGCCAGGCAGCTTGAAACTAACATGAGGCTTGCTTGCCTCAGTGACGGAGGATCGTTGGAGGAAACCAACGTTCCCCGCCTGCGGCTGCAGGCCTCTGAGCGGGCAGTTTAAGAAACATTGTAACAAATACCGCCGGACTTCAGCCAGTAGATTCGCAACTTCAGCCAGCAGATTCGCAACGTTGTAAGCAAAGGCCAGAAACCTACTTTCAGCCGCAGAGGCCTAAGAGCTGGAGCCAAGCCTCAAGGTAAAGCTGGCCCAGAATAAAAAAAAAAAAGAAAAAAAGGAGCGGTTGGGAACTTCAGTCACTCCCAGCCTGAAAACAGCCCTCAGCCCTTCACCCAGACTGGCCAGGCACCCCAGTGGGGACCCCCACCCTGATCCAGGACACCCTTCAGGGCAAACCAGCCGGCCCCACCCATGCACCAGGCCTCTACCCTATATAGTAAAAGGGTAATATGCCTCCCAGCACTGGGATCAGCATGACAGGGGGTAGCGCCCAAACCCCTGATTGCCCTGCAGCTCTGTGTGTGACAGAGGGCAGGGCCCCAACCCCCTGAGCAGCCCTGCTCTGTGCCTGATAGGGGGGAGCTCCCCAACCCCCCCCCCCCCACGGGCCCTGCTCTGTGTGTGATAGGGTAGAGCCATAACCTCCCCATCGGCCCTGCCCTGAGTGTGAGAGTGGCGGTGCCCCAACCCCCTGACGGGCCCTGCTCTGTGTGTGACGGGGGCAGCGCCCCAACCCCCTGATTGGCCCTGCTCTGTGCATGACAGGGGGTGGCACCGCAACCTCCCCATCGACCCTGCCTTGAGTGTGACAGGGGACGGTGCCCCAAACCCCCAATTGGCCCTACCCTGAGCGTGACTGAGGGTGGCATCACAACCTCCCAATCTGCCCTGCTCTGTGCATGATGGGGCGGCGCCCCAACTCCCCAATCGGCCCTGCTCTGAGCCCGACCAGGGGCTGCACCTAAGTATTGGGCCTGCCCTCTGCCACCCGGGAGCAGGCCTAAGCCAGCAGGTCATTATCTCCCAAGGGGTCCCAGACTGCGAGAGGGCACAGGCCCGGCTGAGGGACCCCCCTTCCCCCTGAGTGCACAAATTTTTGTGCACCGGGCCTCTAGTATATATATATAAAAGACTAATATGCAAAGTGTCCCCTCAGGATTTTGACCAACTGGGAGTTCAATTGCTCACTGTGACCTGTGCTGACCACCAGAGGGTGGCGCAGAATAAAGGAAGGCTCCAGCTGGCAGCCAGCAGCCAGCAGCTAGAAGCCAGCAGCCAGCAGCCAACAGCTGCTAGAGACACTACCCGTGCACAAATTTTGTGCACTGGGACTCTAGTTATCATATAAAAGGTTCTAGTAATACGTTATGGGATTCTAAGGCCTGTGACACCACTTCTAGATATGTATATGTATGCGCATGAATTTACATATTAGTGCAAATTTGCAAAAAAGACAAATTATCTTCCAATATCTCCTACTATAAGGCATTAGCAGTTTTCAAAACTATTTTCCCTCCTTCTCTTCCTCTCTCTTCTTGAGTAATCCATTCCTCCTATGAAGAGTGCAGCATTAATAAATAAATAAATAAATAATAAAAATACTAGTGAAATAATTTTTTTGTCCTTTTAGAAGTTTAGATGTTTTAAAAAACCATCACAGTAAGAGGAAAACTTAAGAATGACTTAACAGAGGTAGAATTTTCAACCTCATTGTAATTGAGTAGAGAACATTTTGAAGTGAGAGGGTGAGTAGTCTTTCTGGCTTTTCTTGAAACATGACAGAGCATTTGACAACTGTTCCTTGGTAGATATAACCATGGTCCTTTGAAACAGACTGTGTAGGACAGGAGAGGGGCATTGAGGCAGACAGACTATATTTATAGAATTATTTGTGGAACTAGCCCTGTACTTGTATTAACCCTGAACACTCTTACACTCTTTTTCTAACCCTCTGTTTATTCTGCTGCTCAACTATATACTGTTGCAGCACTCCTAGAGCACTGAAGACATTAGTTTTCCTTTCTTGGAAGATTTTCTGCATATTTTCTCTACCCAATGGTGACTTGGTAGTGATTTTCCTTTGGAATGACCCCAGGACCACTCAAAACTTAGTGTTCATTCTTAGAAACTTATGTCCTGGCAAAGCTCAGCTCTTGGTTTGTATTCTCTACTTGGTTCCATAATAAAGATTTTAGAAGACATTTATGAACCTTGGTTATTCACTATTTGCTTTTGATGCACCTGAAATCTTTCTTTCTTACTAACTGATTTCTGAAGGGTTATAAATTCTCACAAGTAGAGAATACCAATTATGGGCCCTGTGTAGAATGATGGCTTTATTGAGAAGCGTTGTAAATGAAGTCTCTACTGGGTGTGCCACCTTCCTCCACAATTCAACTCAAAACTCTTCAGAGCTTCAGATTTTTAGTCCACCATGTAAGGAACTTAGAAAGTATCACTCCAATACTTATAACAACAATTATGACAATAACAAACTGAACAAACCAAAAATAATCAACAACTCTTCTTTGATCCATCAAAAATTTGAAATCATGGGCAAACTGTGATTGAAGAGACAAACAGGTAGATATAGGTAATCATAGCTTGTTGTAGAAGAAACCACCACTACAATCAGTATTAGGGCAGGAATTATAACTGTAATTGATGAATTGCTTAAAGTTCACTGTGGACAGGCTTAAGAGTTAAAAAAAATTCACGGAAGCACAGTCTTAGTGAAACCCACATACTTTCATGAGTTTTACCTCAAAGAGTCCTTTCAGCTACTCATGGGGAAGATTGGAAAAAAAGTTCCTTGTGCTTCTGGCAGGGGAAGAAAAAAAGTAGCCATTTTGAAATATGCCCAGAACATTCTGTTTCTATTAACAAGAACAGCCCTTGAAGAAAAGTATTTTGCAGAGCCTACTAACCAAATGGGGTTTATCAGAATATTGTCAAAATGTCAGTTCCTTCCAACTTGATCAATAGATTCAATTTAATCTCAATCAAAATCTCCAAAAAGTTATATTTATTTTTAATTTGTTTGTTATTGAATTTATCGGGGTCATATTTGTTTATAAAATTATATAGGTTTCAGGTGTACACTTCTACAATATATCATCTGCATATTGTATTGTGTGTTTACCACCCCAAGTCAAGTCTCCAATAAACTATTTTGACAAACTGATTGCAAAGTTGATATGGAAAGGCAGAATAGCTAATACAACATTGAATAAACTAAGTTGAAGGACTGACACTACCCAAATTCAAGACTTACTAGAGTAATAAAGCTAGAGTAATCAGGATAGTGTGCTATTGGCAAAAGAACTGACAAATAGATAAATGAAACAGTGGAGAGCCAAGAAACAGATCCACATAAATATAGTCAACTGAAATTTGACAAAGAAGCATGAGCAATACAATGGAGCAAAGATAGACTCCTTAATAAATTGTACTGGAACAACTGGACATTCACATGTGAAAGAAGAAGAAAAAGAAGGAGGAGGAGGAGGAGGAGGAGGAGGAGGAGGAGGAGGAGGAGGAGGAGGAAGAGGAGGAAAGAACAAGAAGAGGATCTAGACACAAACCTTATACCCATGAAAAATTTAACTCAAAATGGGTCATAGAGCTAAACACAAAATGCAAATCTCCTAGAAGATAACATAAGAGAAAACCTAGATGATCTTGGGTCTTATAATGATTTTTAGATATAATACTAAAGACACAATCTATGAAATAATTGATAATCTAATCTTCATTAAGATGAAAAACTTTGCAAAAAACAATGTCAAGAAAATGAAAAGATGAGCCACAGCCTTAGAGAAAATATTTGCAAGAAAATCACCTGATTAAAAACAAAACAAAACAAAAACTGTTATTGAAAACTAGAGGCCCAGTGCACAGATTCGTGTGGAGATCCAGCTGAAACTGGCTCTCCAACATTCCCAGAGGAGTCCTAGATTGTGAGAGGGCAGTTCTCGGGTGACGTGCCCTGAAATCAGGCTCCCTCCTCTCTGGTTCTGGGTGTGTCATCTGAGAGCCACAGCTGCCAAGTTACCACAGCTTGGCAGCTCCTGCATGGAGCGTCTGCCCCCTGGTGGTCTTTGTATGTCATAGCTAATGGACGGACGGTCGAACAAATGGTCACTTAGGCTTTTATATAGATACTAGAGGCCCGGTGCACAAAAATTTGTGCACTTGGGGGGGAAGGGGGGGGGTTCCTCAGCCTTTACTTACATTTATTTAATTGATACTCATGATCACTCTTTTGTAGATTCCTAATTTTAAAAATGAAGCTGAGATTTTTAAAAAGTTTTAATAACTTATTCAATATTATACAACTAGTAAGCTGTACGACTAGATTTGAACACAATTAAAGCAATGCTGATCCTCTTTGAATTTCTATAGTATAACATACTTTTTTTTCATCTTGACTTTCCTGATGGAACAATGTGCATAAGAACATGCATCTTCATCATAATGGTTATTCATTCCTCTTGGCTTCTGCACTAAGTCAGGTTGCAAACTATGTTAAATATGCTGCCATGTAGATATATTAACTCCTCCCACAATTTCTTTCTTACTGATACCTTAGTAGATAAGGTAACTCTGTGGTCAAGAACCACTACTGTGGAGCATTTCATTTTCAAAGGGAAAAATATATCCTATTTGCCATTAGTAAACCCTAAGCTTTAATGTCACCATCACATATGCTTATCATCCTTAGTTACTGTGATTAGCATACATCTTGAAAATTTTTAGTCTGAACATCAACTTTCATCTTGTAGATGAAAAAGGACATTTTTATCTTCTAATCATGAGTCTTGGTCACAGCTTTTGCTCTTCCAGATACAGATTCCCTTGAGGAATAAATGTGTATAATAACTGCAATTTTCATTCCCATCACATGTCTTCAAACACAGAGCCCTGAAGATAGGCTCTGCCTTAACATTGATTCATGACTGCTGTTAATACCTACAGTTACGATTTGGCACACGAGGTTTCAACTTCCGTTAAAATACTGAAACTACTGCCAAACAGGTAGAATGGTAGAGTTGCTGCTTTAACAAGAGAGACTGCTAGACTCATTTTGACAAAAAAAAAAAAAAAAAAAAAAAATCTAAGGTTTGTATTGTGCTTTATTTAAGCAGCTGAATTATAAAGCTTAGAATTTCATGTGCAAGTGTCAGTTTCACAGATGGTCAATGTTTTAGCTTTCTTCCTGCTTCACAAGCTTGCTCACAACATATGTCTTTGTCTTGCTTCGTTTCTTAGTCTCTGGAATGCCAATGGTGATGCTGAATTCTGATGATTCCTCACCGCACAATAAAATTAGGGATTCTTCTTTAAAGCTTTCAAGATATTGAATGACAATGAAAAAGGAGGCTGCTCAAGGTTACTATTACACCAAACTATTACTGGGAAAGAACATAGCATAGCATTATAAGAATCATTCTCAGAAGGAGCACTCTATGTGGCTGAGGAAAACTTTGAAATGTTGGAGTTGATGTCACAGTTAGAGTAACATTCCAAAATGCAGGTTTGAGAAATAACATATGACCCATCTCTCAGCCACCATTTAGAAAAGCTGGTTAAGTGTAGGCTGTTAGATGTTATTTAAACATATTTTTAATCATCTCATCTGTGATAATGATTTTATGCTCACAAAGGAAAATTTTCTTATTTTCCAAAGACATTTTGAAATACATAGGACTAAAATGACCTATTGTCTGTGTAATTTTCTTTAAAATACATCAGCAAATAAAATAAATGATGCAAATATGATAAAATATTAACAGTTGTTAAATGTAAAGCATTTATATCTAGACATTTGATGGATCTTTTTATATCATAAAAAAGTGAGAGAAAAAATTTGCCGAATGAGGTACAAAAATTAGGGAAAGAATGGAATAGTTCAGGGTAACAGAAGAAAGGGCTAACGGTCATGATCTTTCTCTTTCCTTCCCTAGAATATGAGTCAGATTGCTGTCTAAATAAATATTGAACAAATACTTAAGGAATATATTTTAAGAGATATTAAATTATGTACCTGTCTGAGAACTTGGTCTATACAATAATTCTTCATATGTCTATAGGTCAGAGACTCAACCCCTGGCAGAGGACCAAGACCTATGAAGTAAAGTAGATGGGAGAACATCTACCATATAATTTAAAAGAACTTCCCCTAGAATGAGTTTAAATGGAAAGATACTATCTCTATATATTTCAAGTTTGATAAACTCAAAATACAGCAGTGTGGATCCATTTTTAAATTTTCCCAAAAGGTAGTACTACTGTTTCACTGACTGTTTACAGTGACCACTTACTTTTTTTTAAACGTCATTATTCACAGAATAATTTGTTTAAAAGATAGGAGAGTACATTTTTGTAAGGATTTTATGCAAAATGATTGATTTTTTTTAAAGTGTGGTAATCGGAAGTACTCATCAGTTATCTGAAAAATGTTCATAATCCTATTACATCATATTGTAAAATAAATTATGTAAAGTGATACCATAAACCAAGAAGACACTGTTTGGGGAATATTGTTGAGGCGTTGACCAGATCTTTTAAATGTCTATGTGTTTTTTTTTCAGTGATGTGGAGTGTGTTTCTATCCTTGAGAATTTTATTTTGGTTTCTCTTATTACTCTTATTCCTAGTCCTCCTTATCCCCCACAACCCCACCACACTTTTTCCTCTACCACCTTCTCCTTCATTGTTAGGTAATTCAGCATAGCATTTTTTTTTTGAAAAGCTAACTGGAAATATACAGTATTTCCTTGCAGATTAATCTGTATGTGCTAAGGAAAGCAACAAAACTGAAAAATACTTCTCTCTCCCTCTTTCTCTCTCTTTTACACAATTTCAAGGGAGCAATGATGACAAAATACATTCATTAAGTATTTGTTCAATATTTATTTAGACAGCAGTCTAACTCAGTAGAAAATGAGCTAATCAACTATACAACTGAGAGTCAGAAGAGAATTCAAATAGAGGTTGGGAAAACTGAGACCAGCTGGATATTTGATATTATCATTAGTGATGATAAATACTTCCTGTTTATCAAAATTGTCTTAAGTGAAATAAAAAAGAAAGTTCATGATCTTGGTTAGTATTGGTTCAGATTAGCATTTCCTTGAGTAGCTTCAAAGTTGATGCAATTTAAAAATTAGAAGGCAGGTGGCTCCGTGGCGCGATGGATAGCGCATTGGACTTCTAAAAATTAGAAGGTAAAACTTGGAATAATCCTTCAAATACAGATTATTTAAAACAGAATATTAAACTTGAATCCTGGTAAAAACAAGTTTAATAAATATTCTTTCTTTATTAATTATAATTTTGAGTTTCTTCTTCAAGCTCTCCTTTACTATTTCAAATGGAATTCGAGCTGTGAGCATTTGACTCTATAAAGAAAAAAATAATAATCAAGACAAGTATATATTTTCTCATCAATAAAAACATGTTTTTTCATTGTGTTGGGAGGAAGAAAACAAAGAATCTAGCTACCACACTCTCCTGATCCAATATAAATTTCAGCATGACCTGATAGCAAGTTCTGTTTTGTTATTAATTTGATAATATTGAATTGAAAAATAATTTTTCTAACCCTTCGTAGAATTGGCTCAAAACATTTAACATCATTTTTGGTTGAAATACTTCTAGATAAAGAAAAAGCTTAGATTTCAGTTCTCACAAGATTAGGAAAAGAAAGAAATAAAAAGAACAATATTCTTGAGCTAGCATTCTGACCTTACAGCGTTGTATCAGAGTATCATTAACGAAATTGTTTAAACTGTTTTATCACATACAACCAGCAAAGGAAAGAAATAACAAAGGCAATAGTGTCCTCTATCTTTCTACCTACCTGCCTATCTCTTTATATCTATCTTCAGATATGCTTATAAGTACACATTTTTTAAAAAGTGAGGCAAGATTTGAACAATGTAGGAAATTATAGGAAACTGTACCAGATGGCAAGAGCTATAGAGGAGAGAAGTTCTCTCACCTTCGATGGTGAGATTATATGTATCAACAAATCCCTAACACATATGCTTTTTTCAAAATGTAAGACCATAAATAGACTTTTGAATTTAGGAAATAAAATTTCACGGTAATTAAGATGAGAAATAGTCATTATCCATTTGGATTCATTCCAGTTCTCACAAGGGCAAATTCCTAAACTGCCATTTTCTTTTCACATTATAGATTCTGGCACCAGGGCAAGATATTAGGATTTTAATGCCTTAATATATTCTATGAAATATACTAGTGTGCTTTACTATTTTGACCTTTTGGCACATCATATTTTGATTCGAATGGCCATTTCACTCTTTGCTCTCCAGCTCAGGGAGGCCATAAAAGAGCCAAATGAATGGATTGACTATAGCTAGTCACAATACAGAATACTGAAAAGGTCATTGGATCTCATCGGCTGTGCTATTATTCATGGAACATACAGGAACTTAAATATTTGATACCATAGTCTTGTGACAAAGAAATCCAAGAAAAAAACTGAACCAAGAATCACTTCCCATGGCAAAATTGCACCATAATTCAAGAATGAGAACTAGCAGAAGCCTAGTACAAGGAAAAGAAATAATTTTTGCTTTGTTCATCCCCCCCCCTTTTATTTTGTAAGATATACCTATGAGCACATATTCTCAAAAGGAAAAGAAGTTATAGAGGCAATCCTAAAAATTTTAAGGGAGCAGCCTGAAATTAACATAACTCAGGGATTGAGATTTCAGCAGTATTTTCCAAGTTTCTAGGTCATGTTCACTTATTTTCTAGAGAAGAGATTAGAGGGCTACACTCCAATAGAAATATTAAAAAAAATGTTCAATTTAAGGTAATATGGTGAAATTCCCAAGAGGATACTTTCTCTAATAGAAACTTAAAACATTTTTCCACCTATATATCATACTAAGTAGCCAGAGAAGTTCCAAATCCCTTACTCACAAGGTAAATTCTTAGGTGGTTCACTAACTACCATGTCTGATAAAGCAACATTTATTGCTGCCAATATTTTGTTATTTTAGTTAAGTAAAATCAACCATTGAAAATAAAGGAACTGTGCATCAAGTTGAAGAGACATGAAGAAGCAATTCATCAAAGCAGAAATACAAATCAACAATGAAATCTTTGACAAAAAGCTCAATCTCACTAGCAATTCTTTAAATGCATTTTAATAGCAATTATATTAATTTTCCACTATCAATTATTCAAGAACTAAAAAGGAAGACATTGCCTTGTATTTGTGAGAGTGAGAAAAATGGCATTGTAATCTTTGTTAGGAACATATTTTAATAAATCTTTGTTCAAAAACATTCAAAATATGCACAGCTTTAATCAGCAATCCAGCCTCTGAATTTCATCCTAAGGAATAAGTTAGATATGTGCAGTGACTTCCTATATAATAAAAGCCTAATATGCTAAGAGTTCAACTGTTCGACTGTTTGACCAGTCACTATGACACACATTGACCACCAGGGGGTAGACGCTCCGACCAGTAGGTTAGCTTGCTGCTGGGATTCGGCCTATCTGGACTGGGCAAGAGGGGCAGAAATGCCCTGGATCCCTCCTGCGGTCCCTCCCCACCTGTGATCATGTACCAGTCGGGTCCCTCGGCCTGGCCTGCACCCTCTTGAAACCCAGGACCCCTTGGGTGATGTCAGAGAGCTGGTTTCAGCCCAATCCCCGCAGGCCAGGCCATGGGACCCCACTAGTGCATGACTCCGTGCACCGGGCCTCTAGTATTTAATAATGTTAATCTCAATATTATTAATAAGTAAAAAACTGAAGACAAGAAGAGATGAAGTAAATTGTATTCTGTTTACATTATTTAGCTTAAGGAAATTCTTAAGGCCTTTACAACCTGTTCATGATATGTTGGTTATGGGGGGAAAATAAGTAGCAACTTAATATCTTGAGTACGTTTCAAATTTTGTAAAGTGTTTATGTATGCATGTAGGGTTGTATTATTGTATGAAAATCTAATTTTAACAGTGGCTAAGTAGGTGATTACATGATGATATACTGGGTGATTTTGTGTGCATGTGTTCATATGTAGGAAAAAGTCTTGTAGAATAAATACCAAAATGTTCACAGCAGTTAATTTTGAGAGATAAAATTATAATTAGGGATAATTTGTGTATGTATATGTGTGAGTGCCTGCTTTTCTGAATTTTCTCAATACTCTATAATTAATGTATTACTTCTTTGAAAACTGAAGAAAACACCATTTTTTCAAAAAACAGCAGCAACCAGGAGAGATTTATTCAAACAGTGATAAAAATCAGAAAAGAAGAAGGGGATCACAGTGATTCTTTAGAGAAACATCAGATTTCCTTGGGAAATGTGCCACTCCCTTTACTGAATTGTCCTGTTTCCACCCAGGGCTAGTTTTCTAGGGTGTGTGGGAGAAGGATGGGAAGATACAGATAGAAAAAAACACCCACATTTTTAAAAGTTAAGGAAAATTTGCTGGTCATTCTAAAACTAAATTTAGTAAAAATATGTATCCCTTTTAAAATTTCTAAAGAGGACCAGGAAATATGAAGCAGCCTGAATGTGAAGATTTAGTGCTTAGCAAGTCTTATGATCTGTGTCTAATGGCATGAATCTCCCTTTCACAAAACTTCACACATGGCAGACTTTTCTTCCAAAAGCAAACCTTCTGTATCTTGCCAAGAGTTTCTTTAACAAAAAATAAGCCTGTATCCCCAAAGTATGGTGTAGTTTCTGTTGGTGTCAGGAGAAAACTCAGTTAGCTCATTTCCTGGGATGTTTTAGCTTATAGTGCCTTAAAGGTGGTTTGAGTTGGGTTAGAGTAATTCGGTTGTGGGGTTCTTACCAGTGCAACATCTTTATTTATTACAGAGCCATGAACCAATAGAGGAAACTTTCTATCTCACAGACTCTTCTTTGAATTTTGAAAATAACAGTCCTTTGGAATATGTGGCCCTATCTTGACTTCATTTTGGGCAATACCATTATGCACTTGGAATATCAAAAAGAACTCAGTTCCACTGATCCTGGTCTAGAAAATATGACTGCATTCATTTGTATTTTGTTCTCTGTATTTTTTCCTCCCATCTTTTTCTGAAGCTAGACATCACAGAAGCTACTCACAGTTACCTCCTCTCTGTATTTGAAATTACATAGGGTGATCCAGAGAGGAGGGAGTATTTTGAAAGGAAGCTAGAGAGAGGAAATTCTTCTTTAGATTTGCATGAGATAGAAGTTAACACACCCCTAGATCAGAAGAAACATACATCCTACTTTCTGGCAATTCCCTTGTATCTGAGGGAGACTGATGCTACGCGCTGGGGTTCCCAGTCTTAGCAAGGATGTTTCTCCTCTATGGAGCATAGAAACCAGAAAATCATCAGAATTAAAAGAAAGAAACTGGACTTGGTTTCTTTTAGAATACTCAGTGTGTCCCAATATTGCTTGAATCTTTGCCCATCCTTGGGGGAAGGAGATAGGTACACATATGAGCAAGTTTAATGAAACTCTTGCCAGTCTAGCAGAGTGGAAGGTTGGAGTCAAGAATGGCTTGCTTTAAAGAGGTAAAAATGTAATATTTCCCATGTATCCAAATTTGCTGTGGCAAATTTATACTGGCTGCAGAAGTCTAGGAAATATACACAGTGTTCCTTAACAAAATTCTGAGTGGACATTACTTTTTTGGTTGGTTTGGTTTTTTGGTTTTTTTTTGCCTAACTATATACTCTTCCCATACCTCCAAAGAAAATGCTTTTCTATACCTAATTGCTTTGTATTTTCTGTATTCTTTAGCATTCTCCAACTCTCCAATGAACGTACTCTTAAGAGCCATGTGAAATGTACTTTCCTTCATAACACTTTCCTGGTCTTCCCAGGCAAAGTGACTTACTTTTGTTTCTAAGTAGAATTCTACTTGGTAGTTCTAATTCATATAAACAAATTATTTCAGGACCTCTAAATGTGCTCAAGTATTTCCCTATTAAGCCATGAGTTTTTTTAGATCAGGAAAGAGATCATTTTATAAACCATCTTATTTCATGAACACCTACTATGTGCCAAGCATCATGCTGCTCAGAGATACAGACCAATAAAGATGCTTTTTCAAGTTTAAACTGGGAGAAAATCAATATGTATTAGAGTAAGGTACATCTAAACTATGATCTAGATAAATTCCCTCATTCACAGATTAGGAACCAGAATCACAGCAGTTTTCATACTTCAGGTTTCAGCAGATTTTAAATTGTTAGACCCACGTTGTTGGACCAGACCCCTGGAGTCTCTGCTGACTGGGGACCATGTCATGCTGATAGTCATCCAGTGGCTCAGCGAAGCTAGGATCCCAGTCTCCTGATGGCCCTGAGGTAATTTCCCATAGTTCTTTGTGACACCATTAGTCACTCATGACATGAACATATATAAATAATGAAAAGACCATGCAAATGAATGGCTGGGTTTTAGAACTGCATTTAAAAAGTGAAAAATCCAAGACAAAAATGAGGGTAAAAGGTACCCTCACCACTTTTAAGGATATCCTTTGGGTCAGGGAAGCTGACCAGCTTACTTGTCTGGCCAGTATAAACAGACCTCTCCCACTTCTCTCTGATATTAATTCAGCACATTTTTTTCTTAGATTTCCCCAGAAGCCTTTGCAACGCCCCCATGTTTCTGGTCCTGACCTGCTGCATCAGGGCTTGGAGTGAGGATTCGGTGGCTGCCGGCTTCCTGTCTGCCTTTCTCCCAGGCACAGGATTTAGGAAAACTCTCTGTGTACTTCCTCCTCGCTGGTGTTCTGGAACAGAACAGCTATCAGAAGGGAGCACGTTTCTAACATTTAAAGACACCTATACTGATTTCATTTCCCATGTACAGCAGGGCTGAATGTTAACATACTCCCTGCCAGGCCGTACAGCACAAGCTGGCATTTGATGGATCCAGGGAGTCAAAAAGCAATAATGTTTTAACACTTACATAAAACCACCTTTTGTTTAATAGGAATAAATAATGTTCCAATCATAATAATGCTAACTCTCTGCACACCGAGCTGTAGCATCTAATGAGATGGGCCCTCCGGACGTGAGGCGGATACATCAGTGAGGAGAATGCAACAGAGCAGCAGGAAAAAATAGTTCTCATCCTATGTACTGCTAAAACAAACTGCTGAAAAAACACCATGTAATTAAACTAATTTTCTCATGCTTCTTAAAGAAACAGATTGGCAGTGCTCTGCAATTAGGGACAGGTGATATGGATTTTTAAAATAGAATTTCAATAGAGTCACTCAGAGCTGCTGAAATTAAAACAAAACCATACAACAAGCCCAGAACAGAGAAAAGAAAAACAGGGGAAAATATATCACCTCCTGTCTCCATATTTCTGCATTTTTTTCCACACTCCCAACATGGCCACTTAGCTCCCAGATTATGGAGTCAAATGTGATTATTTATAGCTCGTTTGTCTTCTTTATAATTGCTTCCCTAGCACTGAGAGCACTGTGTCTACCAAAAGGTATAATCTCAATAAATGCATGTAGAGTTTATATGTTAAATGTTGGTTCTTCACCTGACTTTATCCTCCTGGGCTGCCTCACTGTCCCCTTTCCATGGGCACTCCATCCAGGCTTCTATCACAGGGACACCCTCCATGTTGACTCTGGGCTGCCAACAGTCCCACCTGGACACACCCCATCAGAATGGCCTTGTGCTCTCTACTTCTCACCAATACTTTCCCTCCCCACACTGTGTTGCCCTGGTCCTAGCAAGCGTGACTATGTAAGAAACAGCTATTTTCTGAATTTTTCATGACTTTTCGTGGATGTTAAAACTCTGAAGGATTTTTCCAGTAAGGGAAATCCAAAATAAATCCAACATAAATAAACAACTGCCGGGGTTCTTGTCCCAGCATCAAGAAGGGTTCAGGAATTTGGAGAAACCTGTGCGTAGATGACATAGGAATCCAGAGACTAAGAGTCCGGAGACAAGATATAATTTTAAAAGGCATTGGGGGGTCAGAGAAGCTTAGCTAAAGGAGCTAAGATCCAAGATCTTAAGTCTAAGGTCTTAGGTTCTCTCCATCCCCAGGACCCCATGCTTTTTATTAACACAACTTGTCCTGAGGCGAGGCAGAGATATACACTTCAAAGTGTCAGGGTTTGGTACAGAGTCCATTGTCAGAATGAGGGAATTGGCCTACTGCTGTTCAGGTGTTTGGCCAGTAGGAGGCAATAACATGTAGATTAAGATGCCCTTTAGCTGTCCGGCAGCCACAATCAATTTAATGTATCCTATTCAGGTTTGGAGAAATGCCTTTAGCCATTCCCAACAGGTGACTGCATGTGTGACTCAACCCTGTTGAGTCCCCCAGTCTCATCAACCTTTTGATGAAACTCTTGAAATTATGACATGCTGGAATTGGTCTCCAGCAATAACCATAGGAGTTAAGGTCTGTGGTACAGGCAAAAGAGAAAGAGAAAGCAATGTTAGGGTCAAACTGAGCCCAATGACATCGCAAATGACTGCTCATACCATCTAAAAAGTGACCATGGGAGCTCCCTTAAAGCTCACTCAGTGAGGTGTACTACGTTCAATCTTCTACTTTCCCTCAAACATGTTATTTTTTTTTCTTTTTGATGGATTACCTGAAATCTCAATCTGCTTCATCCTTTGCATCTCTGCCTACATACAATTTTTAGTGAAATGACAGAAGGCCCTTCCTAACCAACACCTTTACTAGCATTGATGCTAAGAGCGTATCTGGCCCCCAATCCTTAGAGTTGGGGTGCTACAAAAGATCAGGAAACTGATGAGCATGGAATGACATCAATCACAGAAATATAGTATCTGGAAGCAGTGCAGTTTAGAGAGCTTCATGGGTTACTATGTGAGCCAGGCAAGCCATTTACCTCCATTCATAGGTGAGAAAACCAAAGCCAGGGAGGTTAAAACTCTCTGTAATCCTCAGAGATTTGTAATAAGAAAAACTGAGATGATATATATGAATATTGGATAAATTTTAAAATAGCATAATTGGTTATTGGCTAAAATATACAATGTCCTCCCCTTCTATAAACAGTGGAGAAAGGGTCCAGTGTTACCTTTCTAAATCATTGATAACATTTTTTTATTTGACACCAAATTTCATCAAAGCAAGTTGGCCACAGTTGACTTATTACTTGATCTGTTTAGATTTGCGTAATGCTTGAATCTCAGTTGTTTC
Organism: Myotis myotis; assembly: GCF_014108235.1. Classification (NCBI taxonomy): domain Eukaryota; kingdom Metazoa; phylum Chordata; class Mammalia; order Chiroptera; family Vespertilionidae; genus Myotis; species Myotis myotis. The sequence goes on from NW_023416335.1 coordinate 18,437,528, forward strand.
CAAAATTGCTAATTGGTCCATCTAGTAACTACAAGAATATACTACATATTTCGATGTGAATGCAAATAGTAATGACCCTAAAGAATGTTTTTCTTCATGTTATCATTGGATGAAAGGAGTGGAGAACTCCATAAAAGGAGTTGGATCTGTTCCAGGGAGGTTTTTCTTTACCTTGTAGGTTAAATTTGGCCTAAGTGTTGTTTAAGCTTACTGAGAAGGTGGTGCTTGCATCTGATGATTGTGCAAGCCGGTATGTTCACAAAAGACCATCTGACTACTACCCTCTGGTAAGCTTGGCCACCTGAGGAAACACTGACTGCTCTTTTCTGAAGCCCATGCCACTTGCCATTTCTCATATACCTAACAGATCTTCTCACACTCGTTTTCCTCATCTCCGATTCACAGCCTGTTTTTGTCTCATTGTCTTAAACCGAAAATAAACACAGCCGCTCACAAGGCTGTCTGTACAATATGCTCTCCCACTGCAAGCCTCCCACAGAGCAGATGAATGTTTATATGTGAAAGTTCACTTTTCCACAGGGTGGTATGAATAATATTATCTGTGGGTCTCACTACTCCAGAGCTTCTTCAAATTGATCACTCATTTTTTTCCTTCATATTTATTTATCTACTAGAGGCCCAATGCACGAAATTCATGCAAGGGGCTCGGCCCTTGCAGCCCTGGCTTCATCCAGAAGGTCATCCACTGTTCAGCCATCCAGTCTAATTATCATATTATGCTTTTATGATTATAGATTTGTATTTGTTGAGGTATAATTCCCCTATAATAAAATGCACAGATAATAAACATTAAGTTTCACAATTTTGACAACTGTATACAATAAGTATACATACACCCATGAAGTGACTACACCAAATAAGCTATAGAATATTTCCATTATCCCAAAAATATGTTTTGTGCTTTTTTCAGTTAATTTGCCTAACATTTGTCTCTCCTTACTCTCGTCCAGCCCAGAGGAAACCACTTTCTGGTTTTGCCATAAATTGGTTTCTCTGCTTTGGGTCATTATATAAATGGATTCATACAGGTATCTGCTCTTTTGTGTTTGGGTTGTGCTGCTCAACATAATATTTGCAGATTCATCAATGCTGTGTGAACAAGCAGTTATGTTCCCTGTTTTTGCTGAGCAGTACTTCACTCTGATTATACAGCAATTTTTCAATCCATTTCTTCATCAGTAGACATATATTAGGTTGTTTATAGTTTGGAACTCTTACAAATGAAGTTTATATACAAGATGATTGTATATAAAACACATTTCACTTCTCTTATATTTACCTCCTAAGAGTCAAATTGCTGGGTCATATAGTAGCTATTTGTTTATGAGAAACTGCTGAACAGTTTTCACGAGGTTGAAAGATTTTGCACTCTCACTAGCAATGAGAGTTGAGATTTCCTTCCCACCCTGCCCCGCTATTGGAAAAGGTCATTAGAAGAATGTGACTGCTGGTTGACTCAAGAGCTGACACAGGCAATTAGAGGCTCCTCACCTCCTCCTTTGTCTTTGGAATGTGTGTTCTTCCCACTGTTTCCTCAGTGTAGACCATTTTCAAGGACACAGCCTTGAGAGGCCAATGTGCTATTAAGACCGTCTGAACCCCTTTAAGGTCTCTATATAAACATTTAAGATTCTAGTGGGCAGGTATGAAGATCTATGCATCTTGTGGTCCCCCAAGAAAAGCTTTGTAGGTAAATTCCCTTGCTTATTAAACCTGCCACATTCCAGTCTGGAGTGACCTCTTTTTGGGGGGGAGTAGTATGTGAACCAACATTTAAATTTAAGCCAAAGTTTGGTATTGTCATTATCTATAATAATAAAAGCGTAATATGCTAATTAGACCAGACATCCTTCTGGACAAAGCCAGGGCTGCGAGGGAAGCCCAGGTCCTGGGTTCTGGAGTGAAGCCTGGGTCCTGGGTTCTGGAGGGAAGCCGGTGCCAGCAGTCAGGGGAAGGAAGGCCTACTCTTACATAAATTTTGTGCATCGGGCCTCTAGTTTTTTTTTTTTTATAATAGACATTATTATAGTTTTAGATTGCATTTCTTTCATGATTAATGATTTTGAGCACTTTTTCATGTGCTTATTAGCCATCCCTATATCTTCTTTTGTAAAGTGTCTGTTGAAATTGTTGCCCTTTTTTAACTATGTCTTTTTTGTTGTTGATTTATGGAGTTCTTTATATATTCTGGATACAAGTTCTTTGTCTGATACATGTATTGTCAATAAATTCTCCCATTCTAGGGCTTATTTATTTTCTAAACAATGTCTTTTGATGAGCAGAATTTTTAAATTTGGAGAAGTCCAAATTATTATTTGTGTGTGTGTGGTTAGTATTTTGTGACTTACCTACAGAATATTTTCCCAGCTGAAGGTTGCAAAGGTATTCTATGTCTTTTTTTTTTTTTTTGGAAGGTTTGTGATTATAGTTGTTATTTTAGGTCTATAATCCTATATAATAAAAACCTAATATGCAAATTGTTTGGCTGGGAGTTCGACTGCTCGCTATCACGTGCACTGACTACCAGGGGGCGGCGTGGAATATGGCAGGCATCAGTGATGTGGTGCTGGCAGCAGGTGGCAGTGGAGGTGCTGCTGGCCACAGTGGGCCCCAACAAGAGGAAGGTACCACAGTGAGATGGTGGAGCAGGTGAGCAGGTGGTGCCAGGCCATGGCGGGGTGCCAGGCGGAACTGTGGGGTTATGAGGCTGGGGGCTTGAGCTGGGGCTGTGAGTTTGGGGGTGCAGGCTGGGGCCCGATCCCCGCAGGCCATTCCAAGGGACCCCACCAGTGAACATATTCATGCACCAGGCCTCAAGTCTTTCATAAATTAACTAGAGGCCCGGTGCACAAAATCCGTGCACTGAGGGAGGTGTCTCTCAGCCCAGCCTGCATCCTCTCCAATCTGGAACCCCTCAGGGGATGTCCGACTGCCGGTTTAGGCCCGATCCCACAGGACTTAATGGGGGTGGCCATCTTGTGTGAGAGCATGATGGCCAATTTGCATATTGCCTCCTTATTTTATAGGATTGTACTTAGTGAGTTGAAATATGTTTCAAGTCTATATTTACATATGAATGTTCCATTGTTCTAACACTATTTGTTGAAGACTATCCTGTTCCCACGAAACTGATTTGATACTTTGGTTGTAATAAAGTAATAATATCACTGCACCTATCTGATTTCTCTATTGTCTTCTTTAGGTTAATCTGTCTAAAACATGCTGATATAACACTATTTTGATTACTGTAGCGTTACAGAAAGTCATGAAATTGAATATTAAACTTCCTCTAACCCTATACTTCAGTGACATTGTGTAGGATAATACAGAATTTTGATTGGAATTGCATTGAATCTAAAGATCATTTTGAGAAGAATGAACATTTTGATAATACGGAGTCTTCTAAAATATGACAAATCTCTTTATTCATGTAAGATTTCTTTATTTCCTGGTAGCCATGTTTGAGAGTTTAAGTCTAGAGGTAATAAACATTTTTATTATATTTATTCAAAAGTGTTTAATGTTCTTTTATGATATTATAAGCAGTATTATTTTTAAAATTTTACTTCCAGCTGTGTTTTTCCAACATATAGAAATATTAACTTTATTTAATACTAGAGGCCCAGTGCACAAAAATTTGTGCACTCGGGGGAGGGGGGGTAGGGGGGTCCCTCAGCCCGGCCTGTGCCCTCTGGCAGTCTGGGACCCCTAAGGGGATGATCACCTGCTGGCTTAGGCCCGCTCCCCGGGGGATTGGGCCTAAGATGGCAATGAGACATCCCTCTGGCAGCCCGGCAGCCCTTGGGAAATGTCCACTTGCCAGCGGGGAGCAGGCCTAAACTGCAGTCGGACATCCTTAGCGCTGCTGAGGAGGCAGGAGAGGCTCCCACCACCACTGCTGTACTGGCAGCCATCAGCCTGGCTTGTGGCTGAGCAGAGCTCCCACTGTGGGAGTGCACTGACCACCAGGGGGCAGCTCCTGCATTGAGCATCTGCCCCCTGGTGGTCAGTGTGTGTCATAGTGACCAGTCATTCCCAGTCTTTCTGCTGTTAGGGTCAGTTTGCATATTACCCTTTCACTATATAGGATAGAGGCCTGATGCACGGGTGGGGGCCGGCTGGTTTGCCCTGGAGGGTGTCCCGGATCAGGTTGGGGGTCCCCACTGGGGTGCCTGGCAAGCCTGGATGAGGGGATGATGGCTGTTTGCAGCTGTTCACACCCCCTTCAGGGTGGGGGTCCCCACTGGGGTGCCTGGCCAGTCTGGGTGAGGGGCTGAGGGCCGTTTTCAGGATGGCACGTGACTAAAGCTCCCAAACTCTCCTTTTCTTCTTCTTTTTTTTTTATTCTGGGATTTATTTACCTTGTATGGCTGTCACTTGAACTGAGAGCTGGCTTTAGCTCTGAAGCTCGGCTCCAGGTCTGAGACCTTGGCTGCTGAAAGCAGGTATCTGGGTTTGTTTGGCTTCTATAATTGAAACACTGTTGCAGCTCCAGCTCTGAGGCCCGGCCAGCTGAGAGCAGGTTTCTGGGGTTTGTTTAGCTTCTATAATTTCAACATTGTTTCTTAGAATGCAGCTCAGAGGCCGACAGCGGCAGGTGGGGAACCTTGGCTTCCTCCATCACTGGAGCAAGCAAGCCTCCTGTTCGCTTCAGCTGCCTGGCTGCCGGCCGCCATCTTGGTTGGCAGTTAATTTGCATATCGCCCTGATTAGCCAATGGGAAGCATGTTGGATGTACGGTTAATTACCATGTTTGTCTATTATTAGATAAGATGGCCTTTGTATCCCATTTACTTGCTAAATTTTTTTTATAGTACTAGGTAAAGTTTTTGTAATTAAATTCCATAATGGTATTCATGTATGCAACAATTTAATCTGAGGTTAAAGATAATTTCACTTCTTTTCTATCTTTATGACCTTTATTCCCTAACTTGTCATATTATACTTGTTAGGACCTAGCAGCAGAGTATACATCTTCATCTTATTCTCAATCTTAAAGAAAAATTGTTGATTGTTTCACTATTAACAATGGTATTAACTGTAAGTTTTTCATCATTAGACTATATAAGATTAAATAAATTCTCTTCTATCTTTAGTTGGCTGGGCTTTTATCATGGATGGTAATTGAATTTAGCTGAAGGTTTTTTGCTTCATCACTTCTGAAGATCACAATCTCCTTTATTCTTTTAGAGTGGTAATTTACATTGATTAATTTTCAAGTGTTAAACAAAATAAACATCCCAGTGGTACATCTCATTGATCATGATGTATTAGCTTTTCAATAATTGTTGGAATTTATTTTCTAATATTTAATTAGGGATATTTATCAGCATTTTTTCTTCTAATAGTATTAGAGCTATGCTTGCCTTGTTAAATAAGTCAGAAATTGTATCCTCAATGTCTCTTCTCTAAGTTTGAAAGATTATTTCTCACCTAATTATTTTCCAGAGCTTAACCAGTTAAGATATCTAGAATTTTTCTTACTATAAAGTTAATTTTTTTTATAAATATACTGTTAAGATTTTTATTTTGCTTTGTTTTAATTTGGATTAGTAAAAATGTCTAAGGTATTTGTTCATTTTATATTTAAGTTGTTAAAGTTATTGAAAAAAAGTTGTTTATAAATATCCGTATCATAAATTTAATATCTGTGGTACTTTGTGTGATGAACCCTCTTTCATTCCTGATAAACTCAAGTTTATTTTCTCTCATTTTTATTGATCAGTGTTATTAGAGGTTTGTCAATGTTATTAATCTGCTTAAAAAGCCAAAGTTTAAATTGTTGATTTTCTCTATTGTTTGCACATTTTCTACTTCAATTATTTCCACCAACATTTCATTTTTATTTTTCTCTGTGATTTAATTTGTGGTTCATTTCCAGGTGTATCTTTTTTAGAGTAAAGGCACATTTCAATGATTTTCTACCATCCTTTAATAATATACTAGAGACCTGGGGCACGAAATTCATGCATGGGGGGAGGAGTGTCCTCAGCCAAGCCTATACCCTCTCCAATCTGGGACTGATGGCTCCTAACCGTTTGCCTGCCTGCCTGCCTGATTGCCCCTAACTGCTTCTGCCTGCCAGCCTGATTGCCCCCTAACTACTCCCCCACTGGCCTGATTGATGCCTAACTGCTCCCTTGCTGGCCCAATCACCCCCAACTTCCCTCCCCTCATGGCCCGATTGCCCCCAATGCCCTCCCCTGCCAGCCTGATTGCCCCCAACTGCCCTCCCCTGCTGGCCCAATCACCTCCAACTGCCCTCCCCTGCCGTCCTGATCTCACTCTCAACTGCCCTCCCCTGCTGCCCGATCACCCCCAACTGCCCTCCTCTACCAGCTCAATTGCCCACAACTGTCCTCCCCTGCTGGCCATCTTGTGGAGGCCATCTTGTGGTGACCACCTTGTGGCAGCCATCTTGTGATGACGTTGTGACAGCCATCTTGTGATGGCATTGTACGAGGGCATCGCGTGATGCCACCCAGGTTTTTATTATATAGGATGCTCTTAAAGATAAAAATTTCTTCTAGGACCTATTTTAGCTACTATGTAAAATTATCTTGATACCTTCTGCTTTTATTTTCATTCAGTTCAAAATATATTTTAATTTTTGTTGTGACATTTTGATCAATGAAATATTTATGTGTTTTTAAATTAATTTTCAAGTATTTGGGAATTATCTGATAATTTTCTGTTAATAATTTCAAATTTAATTTTATTACCACCTGAAAACATTTCTTTGTATACACATGATTCTTTGAAAAATACTGAGACTTCTTTAAGGTCTATCCAATCATGGTGAATGTTCCACATATACTTAACAATTATTCTGACATTAATGGAAGTGGTCTTCTATGATTATCAACCAACTGGATCTATCTCTAGTTTTAGTTTTGTCATTTTTGCTTTATTGAGTTTAAAACTCTATTATTTGGTTCATTAAAAATTATGACTTCTCGGAATTCTCACCATTTGCAACAGCGTGGATGGAACTAGAGAGTGAAATAAGCCAGTCAGCGAAAGATAAATACCACATGATCTCCCTCATTTGTGGAATATAACGAACAACATAAACTGATGAACAAAAACAGATCCAGAGACAGAGAAGCATTGATCAAACCATGAAGCCTCAGAGAGAAAGTAGGGGAGGGCGGGGGTATGGGGGAAAGATCAACCAAAGGACTTGTATGCATGCATATAAGCCTAACCAATGGACACAGACATGAAGGCATGAGTGGGGGAGGGGGGAAGGGGAAATGGGGAGATGAGGACACATATGCAATACTTTAGTTAATAAAGAAAAGAAAATAAATTATGACTTCTCCCATTTGTTTATCTTTTCCTGAGTTTCCCTTGCCCTTGGAGACATATAAGCAAGCTAAAAAGCTTCTGCATAGCAAAAGTAATCATCAACAAAATGAAAAGAGAACCCACTGTATGGGAGAACATATTCGCCAATGATATATCTAATAAGGAGTTAATTTTCAATATATATAAAGAACTTTTACAAATCAACACCAGGAAGACAAACAACCCAATTAAAAGTGGGCAAAGAGCTCGGCTGGCATGGCTCAGTGGTTGAGTATGGACCTATGAACCAAGAGGTCATGGTTTGATTCCCTGCCTGGGTTACATGCTGGGTTACATGACTGGGTTACATGCTTGATCCCCAGTGGGAGGCATGCAGGAGGCAGCTGATCAATGATTCTCTCTCATCATTGATGTTTCTATCTCTCTCTTCCTCTCCCTTCCTCTCTGAAATCAATAAAATATATTTTTTAAATGGGCAAAGGACCTGAATAGACACTTCTCCAAAGAGGACATACAAATGTCCGAGAGACATATGGGAAAATGTTCAAGGTCACTAATCATCACTAAAACTACAATGAGGTATCACCTCACATGTGTCAGAAAGGCTACTATGAATAAACCAACAAACAACAAGTGCTGGTGAGGATGTGGAGAAAAGGGAACTCTTGTGCACTGTTGGGAATGCAGACTGGTACAACCACTGTGGAAAACAGTGGAGTTTCCTCAAAAAATTAAAAATGGAACTGCCTTTTGACCCAGTGATCCCGCTTCTCAGAATATATCCTAAGAATCCCAAAACAAAATATATATATTCTTTCTGATAGCTTGCTTATATGTTTCATATCCATTTATGTTTATAGCAGAATTATTTACAATAGCCTAGATCTAGAAACAGCTTATGTGCCCATCAGTAGATGAGTGAATAAAAAGCTTTGGTACATTTACACAATGGAATACTGCTCAGCTGTAAAAGGAAGGAACTTTTATCCTTTGCAACAGCATAGATAGACCTGGAGATTATTATGCTAAGCAAAATAAGCCAGTCAGAGAAAGACAAATATCATATGATCTCACTAGTATATGGAATCTAAGGACCAAAATAAGCTAACCACCAAAATGTAATCAGAAACACAGATGCATGGAACAGACTGGCCAGTGCCCAAGAAGAGTGGAAGAGAGTGACTGGATAAAGAAGGTGAAAGAAATAGCTAAAGAACATATATCTCGATGGTCATGGATAAAAGTTTGGTGAAGGCCAAGTGAGGGGGAGGCGGGAGTGGGTGGATGAGCAAATGGTGGAGGAAAGGGAGACACCTGCAATTATGGGAACATTAAAAATTGTTCAAAAAGCAAAACAAAAAAAAATTAAAAATTATCACTTCTATGTCTTCTGAATATTCCCATTTACTATTGGAGAAAGTCCCTTTTTATTTCTGGTAGTATTTTCTGTCTTGATTTGTTTTTGCTAGTTCTTACATTGTACATACTTTTCCACCCTGTTATTTTTCTATCTATATCTTTATATGTAAAGAGTACTTACTGTAAATAGTATAGAATTGGTTATTATTTTTTATTTTCTGTCAATCTATGACTTTTAATGACATTGATTAGTGCTTTAATATTAATATAGTTTTTAATACAGTTAAATTTTAGCCTACCATCTTAATATTTATTTTATATTCGTCTCATCTGTTTTTTGTTTCTCTGAAATACCTTTCCTTTTTATCTTTTTTGGCAAAATAAAGTTTCTTATTCTATTTACTCCTCTATAATAAATTTCTTATCCATTTATACTTTTGTTACCCTAGATGTTTTTTCTACATATCTACAAATGACATTTTATGTTATTATTTTAGCTTTAAACAGTAAATGGATTTTTAAATAAATTTAAGAGTGTAGCTTTACATATTTATCTGTGTAACTATTAATGTATCAAAGTGTCTATCTATGTAACTATCAGTCTAGTATCTGCCTATTTATGCATCTGCTGTCTGTCTATCTATCTATCTCTCTATCTCTCTATCCATCATCTGTCATCATCTATATATCATCCATCTCTATCCATACTAGAGAGGATGAGAAAAGTGTTTTCTATTTACCACATATAAACTAGTTCTCCCCACAGATTCAGACTTCTACCTGTTTTTACTCCCTTTGTTCTTGGAGATCTTCTCTTAACATTTCTTATAGTACAGGTCTACTGGAGATAAATTTGTCCATAATTGGCTTTCTGAATATGTTTTTATTTAGCTTTAATTTATGAAATATATATTTTACTAGAGGCCCAGTGCATGACATTCGTGCACTGGGAGGTAGGGGCCCTGTCCCTCTGCCAGGCCTGCGCCCTCTTGCAGTCCCGAACCCCCAAGAGTTCCTTAGTGCTGCTGAGGAGGTGGGAGAGGCTCCCACCACCACCACCTCTGTGCTTGCCAGCCACGAGCCCGACTTCTGGCTGAGCGACACTCCCCCTGTGGGAGCGTACTGACCACCAGGTTGCAACTCCTGCATTGAGCATGTGCCCTCTGGTGGTCAGTATGTGTCACAGCAACCAGTGGTTCTGCTGTTTGGTCAATTTGTATATTAGGGTTTTATTATATAGGATTGCTCATAAAATTTTGGATTAGAAAGTTTTTCTACTACCTTAGAGATGTCATTTATTTTTCTTCTATCTTCCACTACATCTGAATGTCAGCAATCATACATATCTTGTTCACTGTATATATTGGTTTTATTTTTTGTCTTGCTGCTTTTTTTCCAAAACTTTATTTTACCTTTTTTTTCCTTTTAGTTTGACTATGATATTCCTAAATGTCCTTTTCTTTTTATTCATCCTGCTTCATTCACTTTGTGGCTTGATGTCTTACTTTGTAGATTGATGTCTTTCAACAATTTTGGAAAATTCTGAGCTATTATCTCCTCAATTATTGCTAGTGTTACATTCTCTCTTTTTTCTATTTCTGATACCACAATTATACATATATTAGACCACTTATTATTGTTCCATTAATTTGTGATGCTGTCTTCTGATTGTTTTATTCTTTTCTCTTTTTACGTATCAGTTTTATTAATTTCTATTGACCTTTCTTTAAGGTCATTAAAATGTTCCTCTGTGTGTCAAGTGTGTTTTAAACACATTAAAAATATTTTAATTTCTGATATGTTTTTCATTTATAACATCTTAAAAATTTTTCAGCTTTCTTGAGATATAATTGACACCTAATATTATGTTAAGTTTAGGTGTACAACATGATTTATACACATATGTATTGCAAAATGATTACCACAATAAGGTTATTTAACACATCCATCACACACATAAGTATAGTGTTTTGGAAGGTTTTTGGTGTGGGTTTTTATTTGTTTGTTTGTTTGTTTTGGTGGTAGAACAATTAAGGTCTACTCTCTTAGCAACTTTCAAGTATATAATGCAGTATTTTTAACTATAGTCATCATGCTTTATAGTAGAGCCCTTGAAATTATTCATCTTGTAACTGAAACTTTATATCCTTTGACCAACATCTCCCTATTTCAACCACCCACTTCCAGCTCCTGACAACCACCATTTTACTCTGTCTCTATGAGTTTGGCTTTTATAGATTTCTACTTCTAAGTGAAATCATATAGATAATCTCTTTGAAATCCTGATTTCATTTCCTTTGGATCATATGATGCTGTTTTTTGTTTTGTTTTTTTTTTGTTTTGTTTCCTATTTTCCAAATCCTTGCCGACACTTATTAATTCTTGTATTTTTAATAGTCATTCTAACAGCTGTGAGGTGATAGCTCATTGTGATTTTGAGTCACATTTCCCTGATGATTGCATGTTCAACTTTCTAGTGGGGTTCAAAAATTTTGCATCTTATCTGGCTTGTGGTGCGTTTTCTTGTGATTTTCCCCCTCCATTCTGTAGAGAAGCAGAAGTTTGATAAGTAGTTTTCATTTAGGACACACTAAGCCAGTTCTTTTTCTCTTATGAGACCATTTTCATTATTTCTAGTTCAATGAATAAGCACATCTGACTTATAAGAATATTTTACAAAACTGAAATATTTTATGACCCTGAATGTATACACATCCTATATAATAAAGAGGTAATATGCAAATTAGCCCTCACGCCCTCACAATATGGTTGCCCATGACCCGGCCAACAGGGGGGTTAGTGAGGGATGACCAAACAACTGAACAGCAGGCTGTGTGGAGCAACCAGGCTCTCGGGGGTGCCTTGAGGGGCGACCAGGCTGGCAGGGGGGGACAGTAAGAGGTGACCAGACAAGCAGGGGTGGCAGTAAGGGGTGACCAGGCTGGCAGGGGGCATGCAGTTGGGGGTAACCAGGCCAGCAGGGAGGTGCAGTAAGGGGTGACCAGGCTAGCGGGGGGGGGGGCAGTTAGGGGTGACCAGGCAGGCAGGCAGGTGAGTGATTAGGAGCCAGCTGTCCAGGATTGTGAGAGGGATGTCCGACTGCAGGTTTAGGCCCAGTCCTGGGGATCGGGCCTAAACTGGCAGTTGGACATCCCCCAAGGAGTCCAAGATTGGAGAGGGTGCAGACTGGGCTGAGGGGACCCCCCCCCCCCGCCTCGTGCATGAATTTCATGCACCGGGCCTCTAGTTACTTAATATTTGTCATCAAGGCAAGATATAAACTTGCAAATTTAAAATATATTTTTATTGATTTCTTACGGAGAGGAAGGGAGGATAGAGAGTTAGAAACATAGATGAGAGAAAAACACCAATCAGCTGCCTCCTGCATGCTCCCTACTGGGGATCAAGCCTGCAACCAAAGTACATGCCCTTGACTGGCATTGAACTCAAGGACCCTTCAGTCTGCAGGCCAACGTTCTCCACTGAGCCAAACCAGTTAGAGCATAAACTTGTAAAATGAAAGAAATTGCTGTGATATTTTTTTAAAATTAAGAGAAAAGCTTTTACATGTCTGTGGGGTAGTTGGCTGTTTTAGTGCCACACACTAAGTTTTAAATAACAGTAGCCAGAACCCCATGATTCCATGTCAACATTTAATTTGCATTGCATGACAAGGTTGCTGACAAAATACCCATCTCCAGAGGGCTCTAGGGACTCTCATGAAGTCATTTCATGTTTTATCTTCTGTCTCATAATTCCTATAGATTAGAAATGAGAGGAAATTATTATTCCTTCTTTACTGTTGAGAAGCAAGATGAAGTCACAGAGGTGTCAGAGGTTTTTGTCCAAGACTGTATAGTAGTCAATCAAAATCAGCAAAAGGAAGAAAACACAGGAGGGCAACCAAGATCTGTCCTGGTCAGTCAACACCTAAAGCCTACAAGACAAAATTGTCTGTTACACTTTTAAAGGTCTCTCGAGACAGTGATGACCTACTATGGTATTTAATAACCTTTTAGATCAAGGATATTAGTTATGTTTGACTAAACTCTGACAATCTTCCCATGGCCTCAAGACCAAGCATAGGAAACAGACTTAAGTTGAAGTAAATTGTCAGTTTCATACATATTTTGGTACCTAAAAATGATACATCTAAGTTATTTTTTTCTTTTATGCTTCTATCTCCCTAAAATTAGAGTTTAGTAATATTTATATGAAATATTCCTTATGTAAGCCAGATAAGTTCTCTACTTATTATTAATATCTACCTTTAATCAAGCATTTATCTGAAAGCTTAAATATCTTATTTCATTTACTTTTCATTAAAACTATATAAAATATCTCATTTAATTTTTATAAAAATTATTTGGATGATCTTGTTCACAAATCCGTGTATGGAAAAACAAGTATATGGTATGTGTTTGTATGATTCTATTGCCTGTACTTTTCATTCTTTCTGTAATCACTTTCTATTTTTTCTGTAATAAATCAAATTTGGAAATAATTCTTTATAAGACAAAATGATTTTATATATATATATAATATATATTATATATATTACATATATATATATATATATATATATATATATATATATATATGGTCTACACCAGTGGATCTCAACCTGTGGGTTGCGACCCTTTTGTCAGTCGAATGACCCTTTCACAGGGGTCACCTAAGACCATCATGCATATCAGATATTTACATTATGATTCATAACAGTAGCAACATTACAGTTATGAAGTAGCAACAAAAATAATTTTATGGTTGGGTCACAACATGAGGAACTGTATTTAAAGGGCCAGAAGGTTGAGAACCACTGGTCTACACACTCTTTTTTAGGCAAACACACATTGTGCAAAGCACTACTGCACCTTAAATCATCATTTTTGGTTTTAGTCCTTATTTTAAATAAATAAATTTTAGAACAGAGGTCAGATTTTTGTTTTCATAGGAATTAAAAAAATACTAAGCAGTTGTCATGTTTTCAAATTGGTAGATTTCACCAAAAATGAGGAATTTCCAGTTCCTCTTGAGAAATCAAAAGAATGGACACTTGACTCCCATTCTCATAGAGCACAAAATAACAAAATACTTTAGAAAGGGCATGCATTCTTTTGCTTTACTTGCTTTGTCCTTGGATGTATTAAATTTCCAATCCTTTTAACATGAAGACACAATGCTTTAATCAAAGAACTGACATGCTAGTTGCAAGCTAACAAACGGGAAAATTAGAGCCTTCACTGGCAAAGTGGGCACAACCCTCATTTAAAAGGATGTTAGCACCAAGCATCTATGAAGCATTGTATATTTTTGCAGTTGGCATTTTGTTGTTCTTATAGTTGAGGCTACTTGATTGCCCTGTGAAGCAGCTTTCTGATTCAGTCTAGAAAAGTGGGGATTGTGTAATTTATCTGGCTGTTTTAGGGAAATCTCATTTCAGCTTTCTGGATATCAAGTAGATGGACTCATGCTTTTTTAATATATAGAAATTTTAATAAACATCATTAATCCCACTATATAAAATAAAGACAAAAGCAATGACAATGTCCAAAAGCATAGTAAGAAGAAGCATTAGGATGCAACTATTTAAGGCTATTTTTTAAACCCCTACATATATTTAAAAATATCTATCATCTATCTATCTATCTACCTATCTATCTATCTATCTATCATCTATCTATCTATATCTATCATCTACCTACCAATATGATGTTATATTATTATATTCCACACCAGTGCACAACTTAAAAAATATAAATTCCATATTACATATATTTTGATGTTAGATATCTATCTATCTTGTATAATTTCAATTTGGATATACAAAGAAATATACTTGACAGTCATCTACCAAATCCTAGCCTGTTTGCTAACAAAGATGCTCCTTGAGTTAGTTATCAGAGGTGCGCAGAAACAAGGTGGTAAGTGAAGATTTGGGTATAGAGGCAGCAGAAAACTGAATCAAGCAAAAGCTTATCTATAGAGAATTACTCACAACTTACCCTTTAGGTGATGAGGAGTCGTTTATAGCTATAAGCAGGGAGTTAACCTGGTAAACATTTTTATATTCAGAAATTAGTTTTTATGACAAAGTCATTGAAAAAATTTTTTTACAGGGACAAGGGATAAGAGAGCAACAACCTGAAGGCCATTGTAGACCTTAGCTAATGCTTTGTTGACAAAAGGAGGGTGAGACTCAAGAAAAAATTCAGAGACATGATCAATTAGATTGTGGAAGAAAGGGGAGAGAGAGAGAGAGAGAGAGAGGGAGAGAGAGAGAGAGAGAGAGAGAGAGAGAGAGAGAGAGAGAGAGAAACTGTGGGGAATCCCAATCTAGACATCAGAATGAGGTGTTCATATTTAAAATGACAAGATGAATCCAGGAGGAAGTGGAAGCACAATGGTGTTTACATATCTGGGCAACTAAGAAATTATTTTAAAAATAAATTGTGACATATTTTCTCAATCAGAAACATTTTTTTTCTAGATTATTTGGGGAAATATGCCTTTCACCCGCACCCCACCCCCTTTGTGTGCATTTCTTTACCCTCCCTGCCTGGAATTCAACCACACCATGCTCATTCAAGAAACGTTGGTTAAGCAAGTTCTTCTTTCTCCCTTCTTCAGCTGCCTGTGCTGAGATTAAGCTTCATTATGGAAAGAATAATCAATATTTTATAGTACCTTTCACCAGAGGCTATCAAATGTAATGGCAATCAAATATTTTTGCTCTTTTTAAAATTGGGAATCAGTCAATATTACCCATTTTCCCCCACTGCCATTTATCTGAGGCTCATCAACTATGTATGCAGATGATTTAATCGCAGCAAGGAACATTTCAATGCCATTGACATTCTCCTCTTGGGTGCTTAGTTTTCTAGCAGACTGAATTGGCACATGTGATAGATGAAGTTTATAGTAAAATGGAGCCCTTTCCCCCAGATCTTTACTAAATAACTACACTATTTTACAATATCTAAGCAAATGTATTTTATAGCTGAAAAATAATTTTATAGACTCGATTTTAGGTAGTACAGCCATACCTATTTACATGGGGAAACTGAAAATCAACTCTCAGAGCTGCTTACTAGTAGTGACCTGCCTAAGTTTGCTTGCTAGTTAGCAGTCAGGTTCAAATGAGAAAGTTAAATCTTCTGTTTCATTCTGACTTTTGATTCTGTATTTTCCTTTACATACACAAATGATGCTGGAGCCTCATCCTGAAGCTGAGCATCCATTGGGAGGTCTTTGTTCACAGTGACGACTGGCAGATGTATAAAACTTTTCTTTAGCTATTGAGATCCATCCAAGTTCTCAGGATGCAGATAGGTGGTTGGGCTTGTGAGTTCTTCTTCTTATTTTACATATTCTAATGCCATGATAAGCTGGACAGGTCAACTAAATCTTAGATTTTCTGTTGTGATTGAAACAATTATTTTAACTTTATTTTATTCAGAATCCTTTGGCAGATTTACATCTCTAATACCTAAAATATGGAAAGTCAATGCATATAACAAGTCCATTTGCTATGTAAACTGAAATCTTTCATAATATGGAGCAGCCGTGGGCAAACTACGGCCCGTGGGCCAGATCCAGCCCGTTTGAAATGAATAAAACTAAAAAACAAAAAATACCGTACCCTTTTATGTAATGATGTTTACTTTGACTTTATATTAGTTCACACAAACACTCCATTCACGCTTTTGTTCCGGACCTCCGGTCCAGTTTAAGAACCCATTGTGGCCCTCGAGTCAAAAAGTTTGCCCACTTCTGATATGGAGTCTATGAAATATATACAGAGAACAGACTGATGGTTGCCAGAGGGATGGGGGTTGGGGGAGCTAGGTGAAAAAGGTGAAGTGACTAAGAAGCACAATCGGTAGTGACAAAATAGTCATGGGGATGTAAAGTAGAGCATAGGAAATATAGTGAATAATACTGTAATAACTATATACAGTGCAAAGTGGGTACTTAAAATATTGGGGGAGATACTTTGTAAAGTATATTATTGTCACATCACTATACTGTACACCTAAACAATATTGAATGTAAACTGTAATTGAAAAAGAAATAGTGTATGATATAGGTTGGGTGAGATGGAAATGCTCAGATCTGTGTTTTTTCAGGAAGAAAAAAAATATTTATATTTATTCAATAAATATTGATTGGATTCTTTCTAATTGCCAGAATATGAGCACTAAAAAGTGGCCGAGAAGAGCTTTTTCATATGAATATTGTGATTTCCAATAGTGTGTAAACTCATTGGCCCTGTACCATAGCTTGTTGAGCAGCTAACTCAGAGGAGGCCTAGGATCTGCCCTTTACAAGCCCACTTTCTGAACTCATCTTTTCCTTCAACTCATCTTCGCAGCTCCATAATTGTGGCCACAGCAGAGCCCAGCATACTGCAGAAAGGATTCACATGATGGTGCATTTCAGTGAGTCACCAGGGGGACTGGGGCAGGCTGGTTAGAACCCAGACAGCTCTGTTCACACAAAAGTATCCTGCTAATCGGTGATGACAAGGGAGGAAATATAGGCAAATGCCTATTAAAATGGAATTAGAAGTTTGTTTGTTTTTGTAAAATACATTTGGTAAAGCTTGCCAGAGTGTGGCAGCGGTTCTTTAATTATGCAGAAAGAAATCTTTAGAAATGAAATGGCTGCAGGCTATGTTAAAGGGAATACTTTGTAACATGTTGTCAGAGGAAGTCTCAAAAAGTAAACCTTCTCTTTCATTATTTCTAAAAAGATAGCCTTTAAACAAGTATATTTTTATCTGTGTTTATGTGTGTGTTGTGTTTGTGTGTATGGAGAGAGAGAGAGAAGTGGGGGGGGGGAGAGAAAGAAAACAGATAGAGGAAAAAAGGAGGCCTATGATTAACTGCGAAGAAAATATCTTTATTTAATGGAGTAATTGTAGGCTCAGTCTCAGATATGCTCATTTAGTGCCATTTAGCATCTGGCAAGTTTTAACATGCCCTCGCATTGTGGGTGCCATTTCAGGCCCTGGCATTTATAAGGTATATTTGATATTTATGCATGCTGTGGTGTATCTTTCTCCCTGTCAAATGGACTATTGAGTCCATGAGAGGAACTCCCTTAAGGAAAGTGACCCTAAAGCATTTTATCTTTTAGAATCTAGCTTTGTTAATATTTTGGAATAAAACTATAAGATTCTACACAGGCAAACTCTGTAGTACCTGCTAAGTGGAAGGGATAGCATATCATATGTGTTTATTTTTCAGTTTCAAGGGGGGATGTGGATGATTTAGAATTAACAAAATTCCATGAAGCCTAAGAGAGGTTTTTCTTTAACTCATAGATTATTTTCTGCTAGGTTCCCAAGATTGCCCTTATGTTAAAAAACAAATAAAAAGGCCAAAGTCATATTGGGGGTCTACATGCTTTCCTTTTGGTGTCTTCCTTCCAGCTCAATTACTAGCCAAAAGTACCCAGTGAACTTCTGCTTTGCCCACGTGGATTAGATTTCTGCCCTGGTAATTCTTACACCCAACTATACATGCATTCTATTGAATATTCCTTAACATTTGCCTTGCAACCCAATGTTTCATCCTTTGGATAAATCTTCACTCAGGAAGCCAGCCCTGCTTTCATTAAGAAGTTGATGGGGGCAGTGTCTGGTCTTGAATATGGAAGGCAGTGGGGCAGGTGGGGTTGCATCCTCAAGAATGGAGCAGGGAGCTGGGCCTACAGATGTCAATGTGGGCTCCTTGTTCTCACCTCTCCTGTACTTGGAATCTGGCCTAGCTGGTAGCAGGTGTGCCCAGACCACCCGGTGCTGTGGTACTTGCCACCACCTCTTCAGGGAGCTTTGAACCCACTGTCAAGAGAGGATGAACATAGCTCAGACTCAACTCTGCTTCCTGCTAGTCAGTGTCTTGCCTCCCAAACACCTACCATTTCCACTTGATGCCATCATGCAGAACAGGGTAAAAGGGATTTCGTGACAGATTCAGACTGTGAGTGAAGAATGTTTCATATGGAACCTTGCCTGGAATATTGGGAATCTGGTTGGAAGGCTCATCTGATCTGGCTGCTAACTCATCAACCCCTAGACATGCTGTGGGCTAGCCTGCCTTCCCCTACTTGCTTTCTTTGGGATGCCTGCCTCTCTTTCTTCCTTTCTTCCTCTGTCCTTCTATTCAAATCATAACTCTTCCTTTAATACCCACTCAAATCCTCTCTGTGAATCCCACATGATTACAGTTGAGTGGCCTTGGCTGCCTCTTACATCTTAGAGGTCTTAGTGTGTGTCCTGGGGATGGCCAACTGCTGACCCTTTGAGGGCTGTGGCCACATTATGCATTTTTGCATCCAAGAAGTAGTTATTGTAGAAGCAGAGGCAGAGGCAGAGGCAGAGGCAGAGAAAGAAGAAGGAGAAGGAGAAGGAGAAGGAGAAGGAGAAGGAGAAGGAGAAGGAGAAGGAGAAGGAGAAGGAGAAGGAGAAGGAGAAGGAGAAGGAGAAGGAGAAGGAGAAGGAGAAGGAGAAGGAGAAGGAGAGGAGAAGGAGAAGGAGAAGAAGAAGAGAAGAAGAAGAAGAAGAAGAAGAAGAAGAAGAAGAAGAAGAAGAAGAAGAAGAAGAAGAAGAAGAAGAAGAAGCCATCAGAAACAAAATATACTAACAATAAATGTTTTATAGTAATTAATTTCTGGATACAAAGATGAACATGACATTAAAAAGGAAAAAAGATAGTTGATTATTCCCTAACAATAGATTACAGTACATAGCATTAACCATCACAAGCCAAATTGCCCATATTTATGGGAGCCTTCATGATGGCATGTGACTCAGTCAAGAGAGTGAGACTAATACTTTAATTGTAGGCACTATAATAGTCCTTGTAAAAAAAATTTTTTTTAAATGAGACAGACTTTTGGATGATATTCCTCAAATCACTACACAAAGGAGAGAGTCTTATTAATGACTCACAGTCTGCTCTCTCCTTATACCGTTGTCTTTATCATAGAAACCTAAAATCATATTGTTACCATTTCTTTCAAACTGGTCATCCATATTCATGAATTTCATTATCAAAAAAACAACAACTCTACACAACAGCTCCAAACCCCACCTTTCTAGTAGCTACAGCTCTGATAAGGATGCCATAGAAATCTGTCCTTTGCTTTACCACTTACAAGGCATTTTCACAGATTAACTCGATTGAGCCTCACAGTGGACTTGCAGAATGGCAGAACGTGCATAAGGATTTCCATTTTTGCAGATGTGGGAATGAAAGTCCAACAATGTTAAGCCACTATCTCATACCCGTATATTCCTAGATGGCTGAGCTGTTATTTAAGTTCACGCATCCTGGCTCTAAAATAGCTAGGATTTCCACAAACCATATCACCTCTTCTGAAGCACTAAAATTCTTACCCAAGGGGTGCTATCCTCATTGTGATCTCAAATCATAAACCTCAGAGAAAGTCTTTTTTCTTCCCAATAGTTCTTTTTCTTTAATGTTATCCTCTCATCACCCCTAGATTTTTTTTAAATATATTTTTTATTGATATTTTACAGAGAGGAAGGGAGAGGGATAGTAAGTTAGAAACATCAATGAGAGAGAAATATCGATCAGCTGCCTCCTGCACACCCCCAACTGGGGATGTTCCCACAACCAAGGTATATGCCCTTGACCGGAATCGAACCTGGGACCCTTCAGTCTGCAGGTCGATGCTCTATCCTGGTTTGGCCGACTGAGCCAAACCAGCCAGGGCGACCTTTTCCTTTTTGCTGTAGCATGACTCACCTTTTAATATCTTTTTAATGATATGTTTCCCCTCCTCCATGTGTCTTAAGGGCAGGGCTATTTTTTTGCTGTTTTATTTTGGCCATGGAGTTTTGGTCAAGTGCCTGGTAAAAGGATCACCAACCTATTGTTTGCGGTCAATAGTTTTTGCATGACCTCCCAAACTATGAATTAGTTTTTACATTTTAAAGGGTTGTTAAAATATAAAAAGAGTTGTTGGAAACACTGAAGAAGAATATGTGACAGAGACCGTATGTAGCCCACAAAGCCTAAAATATTTATTATCTGGCCCCTTATAGAAAAAGTGTGCTGAGCCCTGGCCTAGAAATTTGCGCACACATGGTAGGGACTCCACATGTTCACTGAATGAATATATGCATGCACACGTGTGTTGAAGTGGGTCTAGGTCCTTGGAGTTAATTGCTGGCAATAAGAAACATGCAAAGAGAGAACCTGGGCTCCTTGTCCTCCCACTGTGAGCCATTGGCATCTGGCAAATATGACAGTGTTTTCTGTCCCGTTGTCATTTCCATCTCCATAGCACAGATGTAGGGTAGGCATCTCAAAATCAGGAGCTATTCATCAGCTAGTGGAGAACAGTCATTGTTATTTGGGCTGTCAGTGTAATTAGCTCATCTTTTAGAAGCCTTTGCACTAAGGCTTACTTGTTATTGGAAACTTTGCCTCATCACCACCATTCACATGCATATTAGTGTTTCAAAGAGCATGTTGCTATTTTGATTTTTTAAAGGAGTTAAGATAAATTATCAAGTATCTTTCTCGCCCCTGCCCCTCCCCCCATAGCCCTTGAAGATAAAGCCCTTTGGTCTACATGGAGCTAATGGCCAATATTCCACGGAGCCTTTGATAATGGCCCAGATAAGAGTGAAGAGCAGCCAAGCACAAAGTACACTGTAATAAGGTCACTAAAGCTGTAAATTACTGGTTTTCATCCTTAGATATGTCTTGCAGTGGCCTGGAAGAGTTTCGCTTCATTAAATGTAAGAAGTCGCAACTCAAGCTAAATCTCCCTAGAGATATTAAATGCTGAACATATGCAATTACACCAAATGATGCTCCCAACTTGAACAGCGCAAGCTTGTTTTTAATACCATTATCTCAATTTCTAACCCATGTTCCCTCTGTCCTCCCTGTCCTCTCCCCCCAGCCCTCCATGTCCCCCCTTACAAACAGCATATGAAATACCAGCCAGGGCTCTGGTGCAGGACTGCTGGCTGCTTCTCAGATCTCACTGTAGATTCCCACAGGTTTTTAGAATCAAATCCTGCCTCTGTAGTTCACAGCAGCCTTTCCTGTCCACATTTTATTTATGGTACAACAATAATAAATGGGCCTAAAATAAAAGTGAGCTTGAGTTAATGCTGTTATCATTAGAAATATTTAATGTATAGAGGCAATTAGGACATTCTCCTGGAAGTATTGTGGAGCCTGAAGGGGAAAAAGATGGAAATGGTGCCATAATCTCATTTATCATATTAACAAACAAGCGAGCATAAGGCCCTAGGTGGGTTCTCCCCCGAGTCTCTTCCTTGACTGCATCTGCCAGTAAGTTCTGTTGAACACCAGCACAACCTATGTTTTAATTATTACAGATTTCTACTGACACCAGACACACAATCCAGGGGCAGAGATGGAACACCTTTTCCATGTCATTTTGGAGATCTGCCTTGATTGAACTGGACGCCTTTTCCCAGTGATGCCCTCTTCCATTGCAATATATTTTTCTTATAGTTTTTCTTCAAAGTGGGATGATTAAAAGCCAACGTTGTGGTGCCATTTATGTTTAGAAGTGTTCTTGCTCATTTTTTTGTTGTTGTTCTATCTCTGGTTGCTAGCCCACAGATCTTTCTCTCATTCTGTTATCAGAGAAGTGTGTGGATGGTCTTACTCTGTTGCTAGTGGGAGTGGTGTTCGTGGGGTACCACTGGAACACACATTTCCAGAGATCCCTACAGGGAGATGCAATATGGTAGAAAGTTTTATTTTCGTGGAGTTACATCCTGCGTTTCTAAAGTCTTATTTCCCTGAATTGAGTTCTGGAAGATGTGCAGCTGGGGATTCAATAGAGCTGAATGTATGTAGAATTAAAATGTATTTTAACAATAATATAAAAAGATGGAGAATCATAAATGAATATTCCAAGGTGCTAGCATTGTCTAGAAAGTGATAAAAATCCTAATTTATGTTAGTTTCTAATAAATCAAATATGAATGTTTTAAACTCTTATAGGTAAAATATAAATAATTAACAAGCTGATATATAAGAAAAATTGAAAAACAAAATAACTAACCCAAAACAAGGCAAAAAAGGAGAGCAAAGGGAAACAGAAAGCAAAAGGGAAGATAATAGTTACATACCCACATATATCACTAATTTTAGTACATGCAAATGAACTAAGCTGTAGTAGATGACAAAAACATTATACTGCAAAAAGAACACCCCAGCTAGAGTGTAAATTGGTACAATCGCTTTGGAAAACTGTTTGTCAGTGTCTGCTAAAGCTAAATATATGCAAAAACACACAAGCAAACAAAAAACACACCCAACAATTCCACTCCTAAGTATATACCATTAGAAACACAGAAAAATATATACCAGAAGACATGACATAAAGTTTATAACCATACTGCTATTCATTTCCTCAACCTGGCAAAACCCCAAGTATTTGCCATGAGTAGAATAGTTAAATATTATTATTGTACATTCACACAATGGAATATATGGCAATAAGAATGAATGAGCTACAACTACATCCATCAATATGAATGAATTTTACAAATATAACAGAAAAAAACTGTAGATACAAAAGAACATTTATAATATGGTTCAATTTATGCAAAATTAAAAAGTAGGCAAAACTAATTCATGATGATTGAAGTCAAAATATTATCTTAAGATGTTTAGTGACTGGGAAAAGGGCATGGATTTCTCTTTTGGAATTTGGGTTCTGAATACATCATTGTGTTTACTCAGGGAAAATTTATGACTTAGAGTGTTATATTTCAATAAAACATTTCTTAAACAAATAACAAACTTTGTTTAATAAGCCTAACTATGCCTACAAATTTTGGGGTTGGGTTAGAGCCTAGGGTGAGGGGATATAGGCAAAAAGGCAATATCATGTTTGAGGGACAAACTTAATTCCAGCAGCTCTGCCGAAAATGTCAAATTTCTAGAAACATTAAGTGCATTTATGTGGATTGAGGATATAGATTGAGAATCTGCTAATTAGTCACTGAGTTGGACATTTTAAGTAAATCCTTTTGGGAAATGTGCAAGCAATTCTTGATATTGTTTGCAAAGTACTGTGAGAAGAAAATGTGAGACACATACAAAATAATACTCTTTTTATTAAACAATGCACTAACAATGCACTAACAATGCTTCCTGGTTTGTAGCTAACTAAACTGATGGAACTGTGGAGATTACTTCATGCCCATTGTTTGGTCTTAGAAAAGTGGATCTTAGGTCTCAATGATCTGAGAAAATAAACTCCACGTTTCAAGGAAGCCTTTGGGATAAAGTGCCTTCCCGGCTTTTTTTTTTTTTTTTTTTTTTCCCCCAAACAACCAGTTAATACTATTTAAAAGCTAAAATCCTCTTAGTTTGGGAAAGCTATTCTGGTCACCATGGATCACAAAATATTGTGGCTTCTTTAAAAGTCTGACTTAATAATTTAATTCTGGCCAATAAGTGTAATAAGTTCCTTCAGCCCAACCCTGACCTTACTTGTGGGACAGATTAATAAAGGTGAAAAGTGAGTCACATAAGTGGTGCATTGATTCTTTTGGAAGCCATTGAAATACCTGGCCACTAGGGAAATCATAGGGACAGAATTTGGCTGCACTATACAGCCCATCAGGGATAGACTTGTGAATATACTGCCGGGGGTTGTCTTCTCCAGATTCCAGCTGAATGCCTCCACTTTTAATTTTTTTTTGAATGAATTATTTCAGTATCCAACCCTAAAAATGATTTTTGGTTGGGAAGGGTGATCAGGTCATGGAGGAGTGGTGGGACATGGGGAGAAATGAAGGGCATAGAGTTTATCAAACAGCTTAACATGTGGTTTCATACCAAGCAAATGCTTTGTATTGTTTTTTAAGGACCCTAAAGGTAAGAGTTGAAACACTAATACAAGTCAACATTATTCATCACATAAAACAATATTCCTCAGAAATGGACACTCAATAAAGATAGAGGATAAGATCAAATGAATTTTGCCTGATTTCTCCAGAAAAGAAGTGATTTTGACATTTCCAATTCATACTTTATAAAACTTATATTCTCCTATGTTTCTTTTATTACTTATACTCAATACTTTTGACAGTTCTGTGTGTGTGGGGGTGGGTGTGTGTTTCCACAAACAAAGTAATTCTGTGACACCAGCTGAGTGTCCTACAATTTAATGCAGTTCTGACATTATTTATCTAGTGGTAGCATCAGATTCCACAGACTAAGGGCTCAGTCCTACAATACTGAACCCCTCATCTCCCCACTCCACACACACATTCAGATGCCAGTCCCAATTCCAGGTTGTCACCTGTGCTTATGATCACAGGCAAGGTATAAATCAACGTTTCCCTGGACCTCATCCTTGGGTTCAATTAATTTGCTAGAGCTGCTCATACAACTCAGGAAAACAGCTTGCGTACTAGATTACCAGTTTATTATTAAAGGGTAGAACTCAGCAACAGCCAGATGGAAGAGATTATAGGGTGAGGTATAGGGAAAGGGTATGGAACTTCCATGTTGTGCTCCACTCTCCAAACCATGTTATGCTTTTTTATGGGGGGGGGGGGGGTCAGGGGAGGGCGCTGATGAGGCTTCATTGCATAGTCATGGTTGACTAACTCATTGGCCATTGGTGACGGAATTAAATCTCTGCCCCTCTGTCCTCCCAGGAGGTCTGGGTCTTAGAACTGACCCTTCAGTCCCCTGGTTGGTGCCCCTGGCATCCAGCACCCATACTTACGGGCTTCCAAATGTCTCCTTACCAACATAAACTCAGGAGTGGTTGAAAGGGGCTTGTCATGCCTAACAATAAGACACCTTTATAGCTCTTATCACTTAAGAAATTTCAAGGGCTTTAGAGACTCTGTTCCAGAAATGGGACTAAGACCAAGTATTTATTTCTTATTATAAGCCACAAAATCACATACCCCTATTTCCCACCCCCATTAATATGGACAGAAGCACAGACATATAAAACCAAAACAAAACACCAGAATTCCTTCAATTATCAAGAATTCTGATCAAAGGGAACTGTAAAGTACTCTAGTATATTCAATCCAAAAAGTATCTATGACATCTGATTATGCCTTTCATTCTATGAGACCCATTCAATGTATATGAGTATTTTACAAACCACTGATTTATCTTCCTAAGAACTTGAAAGACTAATTAGTTGTTAATTACCAACTATTTTATGCTTACATTGAAGGTCTAAAATAATAATTACCATTAACATATTGCATTCAATTTCTGAGGAGCCCCCTGTGCATGCACATTTTATTAACAGAACTGACATGATTGCTTCTTAGCTTGTATGTTTTATTTATTTCCACATAGGTTTGATTTCATTGCCTTTTCTCATTTTTGCCTGTTGTATAATTCATGCAATATTGTTCCAGGTGCATGACACCGTCGCTTTATTAGCCACACTATAATTTCTATAATCAGGTAAAAATGATGTTTATTTATTTTTTTACTAGAGACCCAATGCATGAAATTCATGCAAGGGACTTGGCCCTCGCAGCCATGGCAGCTGCCTCGGCCCTTGCAGCAGCTCCAGTTTCATCCAGAAGGTCGTCCGGAAAAACGTCTGGTCTAATTAGCTTATCATGCTTTTATTATTATAGATTACTGTTTATCATAAAACATATTTCTAAACCACTTTCTCTAGACACTTTGAATTTGCAGCCATGTTTTAATTTAAATAAAGTTCCTGTTATTTTCCTTGGATATCAAAGGATATTTTTAAAGGCACAACAGCTGGAATAATTGCTGGAACTCCTAAGTCATAATGGTACCTAACAAGGAAGTAGAAAATAATAACCCTACAGCAGCAAAAGCTGACACAGTAATCAGATCATTCAGTGGGAATCTGATGTGTTGGAAAGAGAAATGCAGTCACCCTTTGTGAATTTATTTATGACATTTAACCAGAATTAGCATTTTTTGACAATTCTATCAATTAGGATGCAAATAAATTTATGTATCCAATACTAACTACAGTACCTAGCTCATTGAGATCAATTTTCAAAGGTTAAACCTAGGGATTAAATTATCAAATAATTTTAACTTTTAGGAAAAGGATTCTAGAAAGACTTGGCAAAAATTTAAATTAAGATGCTACTTTGGCTGTAAAATATCTGAAACCAATTTTTAAAAGTATCTGCTCTTCTTTTATGAATCTTCTCCTTTTGTAGCGAATATCCACTATAGTGTGCTAGGCCATAAAAGGCTGTATGATCCAGGGTCTGGAGTTAGGAACACAGAATATGAGAGTAATGCTTATAACATAGCCAGATAGTTTTTGATGGAAGAATAGTCTGTTGGAAAGAGGGTACTGGACAAAAGGTTGGGAAGGTAGGTTAGAGCCAGAATGTGAGGTGTGTTGAATGTTAGGCTAAGGAATTCATGGGAAGCAATGATTATTAGTTTCTACCTGGACTATTCTTGTAACCTCCTGATAACCTTGTTTCCAGGCTCATCTAACACCTATCCATCAGAGTGAGAGCGGTTTCCTGAATTTCATATTACTCTGTTATATGCCTTTCTATGGTTTCTTATTTATTTCAGGATAAAATCCAAACCCCTGAGCTAAACCCACAGGCTGTCACCTGATTTTTTCCACAGCTCAATTTATTTATCCCTACCTAATCTGTCAGTTTCTTCAAACCATAGTGCTTTCTCTCTTTGCAACAAATTCCCTCTGCCAAAAAGTCTCCCTGCTACTGTTTTCACCGAACCTTCCTATCTTTCTAAATGGGGTCATAGAACATCTTTATTGGGGTTGTCCACCCTTACAATGACAGTGTAGTTAAGATGCTTCTCCTCTGTGCTGCCACCCAATCTCTAATTTGACAATGATACTGTTTTAAATTGCCCTCTTACTTAAATGTTTTCCCTGAATAGACTGTGATCTCCTTAAGGGTGGGTATTTTGACTTTTCCCTTTTATCTAGAAAGCCTACAATACATGTTTAAATATCTATTGAATAAATGGGTGCTGAAGCCAGTGTATGGCACGGCTGGGCTGTGCTTTAAAAAAATTAACCTAGTATTAGTGAGAATGGATTAGGAGAGAAGGAATAACACTGAAATATGGGGGACCAGGAAAAGGCAAGGATGGCTATACCACAAACATTTCATTCTTATCTGTAACTAATAGTTATTAGTGTCACTCACTATACAGACTCTCTGCATGAACTCTTTTGACTCTTATGAACCCAACTACTACTTATAACTGGATTACTCCCAAATCAATATTTTCAGTCTTCATCTGTCTTCTAAATTTCAGTGAGGTGCTGGAAAGGAGTACAAATATCAGGTGTAGACTCCGGTAGATCTCAGTTCTTCTTGTGACTTTGACATTCAAAATTACTTTTGCTCTGGTCTTAACTAAAATGTTTAAAAACTCAGAACCTTGGCCTTGAGAGAATAATTCTTATCATGATTAATTATAAGATATAAATTAGATAAGGTTTACACTAGGGTAATCCTTGGTGTTTGGTTAGGTTTTCATTAAAGGTAGTCATTTTCATTTGTTCATTGGAGTGTAACACCTACATACCACACAGGTATATACTTGAGGTTCAGTTTACCATATATACCCTATATATGATGCTTCTTATCTATTTTTTTTAGAATAATGGTAAACGTAGCCTCCAGTCTTATATGCCATAAATCTAGTGGTCATCCAAGACTTTCCCTCATCCCTCAATTATTTACATGCAAATGGTAACTAAATTTTTTGTACTGACTCCTTAATATCTTTTGTAAACCTCTAATATTCCACTAAGGCTATCTTTAGTCAGGCTTATATTTTATGTCCTAAGAGTCTCCCTATGTCCAGTTTCAGTTTGTCCTTCCAATCTTATAGTCCCAAGAGTGATCTTTCTAAAGTGCAAGTGTAATCATGGTAGCCGCTAGCTTAAAATACTTTAACTGTCTCCCTTTTATAAAATAGAGGTCAGACTTTCTAGTCTGACCCAAATACTTAAATTCTTGCTTGTCTTCCCAGTCTCATCTTCGGGCTTTGCTGGGGTCCAACCCCAGCAGGTCCAGGGGTCCCCAAAGGTGTGGACGGAGTCGGCGAAGAAGGAATGACATGGAGACAGCGTTCAGTTGATCAGCAGCCTAGCCAGGATCTCTAGCCAGGTTCTGGTCAGGATCTCCAGCAAAGTTCTGGTTAGGATCTCCAGCCAGGTTCTGTGTCCATGTTCTCTTGCTAGGTTCTGTCTCTAGGTTCTGTCCAGGTTCTCCAGCCAGGTTCAGTCACCAGGCTCTAGTCAGGTTCTCTTGCCATGTTCTATCCAGGTTCTGTAGCCAGGTTCTGTCTCTAGGTTCTGTGGCTAGTTTTTGTCCAGGATCTTTTGCCATGTTCTCTCCAGCGAAGTTCTTCTGTCTCTAGGTTCTGTGTCTAGGTTCTGTGTCCTGTTGTCTTGTTACGTCTGTATTTATACCAGTTGATTCCAATCCTATCAATCTCTATTCCAAAGGTTAGGGCGTTTCTTATCTCCATTCCAGGTAGTAAAGATTATGTAGCTTAAGCATGATTGTTCATAGTTAAAGTGATTAATTACCCGCCTGGCACTTAGTTAAGGGGTTTTATTCCCTCCCTAACTTCGGGGGAAAATCCCTACCTGGGGAAACAACCTTTCTCAGAGAGGTGACCTTGGTTAAAACACATAGTGCCAAGAAGGTGAGCAAACATATTAAGAACAGTATGCCATGTATGCCAGGTCCCTTGAAACAGGAAGGATGGATGGGCTCCCGGCAGGGCTTTTTCTTACTACACACTGTGCTCAAGACATGATCTCTTCCATAGTCCACATTGTGTCACTGTTTTCTTGAATTCATGCTTTTATATACCTGTATTCTTCTTCTCTTGATGAACTCATATTTTTCAAGATTGACCTAAGTATGTTTTTTGGATGAAATTTCTTAATCTGTTATTAAAAGGGCATTCATTTCCTCAAAGCATACAATAAAATGTATGTTACACTGATTCCATGTTTAAGTAAATACTCAACTGAAATCTATGTGGAAGCTTCTCTATGGCTTATAAATTGCTGGGTACTGAGGGCTACAGTGATGAGCAAGACACATGTTATCCCCTCTTCAAAACATGTCATGCAGAATGAGTTGAAATACATTCATTTATTGTGTGTAACCTCCCCCATGTTTAAGTAGACATTCAACTGTAATGTATGAGGAAAATTCTATATGGCTCATGAAGTACTGGGTATTGAGGTTACATTGGTGATCAAGACACACATGATCCCTTCATCAAAGCAGTTGGTTGATCAAAGACATTTCAGCTAAATAAGCTGAACTAAATTTCTATTTAAATGAGGGCAGAGAAGATCTTACCTTCCAGATGTTTAAAACTCTCCCTTGCAGTGGATTAGAATAGTGATGATCCTTACTGTGCTCCAAGATTTCAAGCTAGATAAAAGGTATTTTCTATCCCCATTTCAGACCCTTAGGGGAGACAGATGAAGCAGCATTGCCTTCTGGGTAATATCAGTATAAATGTAGAACATGCAATGCAGATACATGATAGCATTCCAATCAGAAGTCAACTGCAAGCCTATTTTAGAGTTGCAGGATCTCATTTTTAATGCCTGAGGATTTCAGAGCCATTAAGTTATTGGTTAAGGTTCTGCTTCTTTAATTCAATTTAAATAATGGTTCAGTTAAGATTATTAGGCAATCCAGGCAAAAGTAAATTTAAAAAAGAAAAAAAAAAAAGAAACAAGAAAAGCAGGTAGGTCCTAAATGACAACAGGTCACTTGAAATTAGTTTCAGATTCAGGATGGTTTGTCCATTCTCTCACCAATTTAGAGAATAGGTATCTTGCCTTACACTATTTGGAGAAAAATAAAACCTTACAAAGCTAATAAATAATGAAAATACTCCCCAGGAGATTAAGCCTATTCTTAAACTTATCTGTTTTCAAATATAAGTTCCTTTAAGGCAAATAGTATATTATATATAATACCAAAGAATGATATCTATACTAATAAAAGCCTAGGTGGTCCTTGCGCATGACGTCATCACAAGATGGCCACATGCACAGCGGAGGCAGGGCCCAGCAGCCACCTCGTGTGGAGGAGGCCGATCAGGCCAGCAGGGAAGGGCAGTTGGGGGCCATCGGGCTGGCAGGGGAGGGCAGTTGGGAGTGATCAGGAGAGCAGGAGAGGGCAGTTGGGGGCGATCAGGCTGGCAGGGGAGCAGTTAGGCATCAATCAGGCTGGCAGGGGAGCAGTCAGGGGCGATCACGCTGGCAGGCAAAAGCGGTTAGGGGCAATCAGGCAGGCAGGAAGGCAAGCAGTTAGGAGCCAGTGGTCCCAGATTGTGAGACGGATTCTGACTGCTGGTTTAGGCCCATTCCCTGTGGGATCGAGCCTAAACCGGCAGTCAGACATCCCCCAAGGGTTCCCAAATTGGAGAGGGTGCAGGCCAGGCTGAGGATCACTCCCCCTCTGTGCATGGATTTCATGCACCAGACCTCTAGTATGCTTATAAATATTTTTGAGACTCAAGGAACTAATTTCCAGGGATTGGGGCTCATAAGTTATGATTTCAACATGAACCAGCCACAGTACGGTAGTGCCCATGTGTAAGTGATTGAACCACAGTCTTAGAGATAAACTGAGTCAAGTTGTTAGTGTCTAGGTCAGAATGGAAATCGGGAGCTGTTCTTTCTTTGGCAAAGCTATTCTTCAGTTAGTATATCCTATTTTAACTATGGAAATGTTTCTCAACTGTGGCTGCATATTAAAATTACCTGCAGAGCTTATAAAAGATATACTAATGGTCAGGCCTGAGTCCTAGAGATTCTAGAGTGTGGGGCTCAGACATTCTGAAGAGTGT
The DNA here is from genome assembly GCF_014108235.1 of Myotis myotis. Lineage (NCBI taxonomy): Eukaryota > Metazoa > Chordata > Mammalia > Chiroptera > Vespertilionidae > Myotis > Myotis myotis. The sequence goes on from NW_023416335.1 coordinate 18,469,123, forward strand.
AACCACCACCCTAGGGGGGTATTACTTAAATGTGTTTTTTAGGTAAAACATTTTATATATGAAGAACTCATAGTGACACAGTCAAAGATCATCTTTCCATACCTGTGCTACTCTGACTCAGCTTCCCACCTCCTCATGGCATTGAATCCCTGCTCAAGTCCATGTATCAATTTTCACTCAATAAATATTAGCAAGCCCTAAAGTTAGGATTATGCAGGGAACAAATCTGCTGCTGCTATTAAAACCCATAGATTGATTCCTGTCCTCTATTAACCCAGATTTTCTTTTTAAACTTAGGATCTAAGTTGAAAGCTTCTTTTTTATGTTGAAAAAATAACAACAAACGATTTAATGTGAGGATTAAATGAGGTAATGCATGTGAAGCACTTTGCACAATGTTGGCCACAGTAACACTCAATACATGTTAGTGGTTACACACATAACATCTTCTTGAATCTATTTATAGGTGTTCCTGCACTAGCCACAAAAGAAAAATATCTTCTTTTAGTGTTATTTGCTGAATTGTGCCCTCTCCCAAATTCACTGTTGAAGTCCAATTCCCAGTGTCTCAGAATGCAACTACATTTGGAGAAAAGGGTTTTAAGTAAGTAATTAAGTTGAAGTGAGGACATTAGGGTGGGCTCTAACCTAATATGACTGTCATCCTTAGAGGAAGAGGAAATTTGGGCACATACATGTACAGAGGGAAGATGATATGAAGACACAGGGAGAAGACATCCATCTGTGAGTCAGAGAGAGAGGCCCCAGAAGAAACTGACCCTGCTAGCAATTTTGATTTGAGACTTTTTGTTTCTGAAACTGTGAGAAAATAAATTTCTGTTGTTTAAGTCACCCAGTATGAGGTACTTGGTTATGGCAGCCAGAGCAAACAAATACAATTTGTTACTCCAAAAATTATTCTGGTAGGCATTTGCTGGTATCCTCCACAATGTTCTTTTTTGAGACTCTCTTTTGCCAATAAGGATATACTAATTTACTGTTTGAGAATCAACCATTTCTCCATCCTTAGCCAAATAGTTGTGTCTGACTCAACAACCTGCTCCAAGAATAGACTATGGTTATTGCAATGATAGTCCATCCTTCTATATATTGGGATGGGCCTTTAAAATTACCAGAGCCAGGGATATGCAATGACATTTAGAAATCTCCTAGGTTAGGAATGTTTCCTTGAGGGTTATACAAAAAAGACTTTTTAGAATTTTTTATTTTATTTATTTTTATTGCTGACATTATTAAAGCAATAAAATGGTTCCCCCCTTTGCCACCTGCCACCCAGATCCTTCCCTCCCTCCCCTCTGGCCCTCACCATATTGTTGTCTGTGTCCATGGGCTATGCATATATTCTTTGGCTATTCTCTTCACCTTCTTTCATCCTGTCCAGCCCCACCCACCTTCCCTCTGACATGTGTTAGTCTGTCTCATTTATCCATAGATCTCTGGTTCTATATTGTTTGTCAGTTTATTTGGTTCTTTAGTTTCCACATATAGAAACTATATGAGATCATGCTATATGGTATCTGTCTTTCTCTGACTCGCTTATTTTGCTTAGCATAATAATATCCAGGTCCATCCAAGTTGTCACAAAAGTTACATTTCCTTCATTCTTATAGCTGTGTAGTAATTCATTGTGTAAATGTACCACAGCTTTTTTATCCACTGATTGGCACTTGGGCTGTTTTGAAACACCAATCAGAAAGAATATATGCACCCCTATATTCATAGCAGCATTGTTTACAATAGTCAAGATCTGGAAACAGCCCAAGACATTGTCTTTCTATTGGACATGCCTAGGAAATCGTGGCTCTCTGGATGCTCCAGGAAGATCTTGCATTAACAAGAGAGAAAAGCTTGACTGAGGATGTAGCCACAGGCAATCAGTACAGAAACATATGCAAGGAAACTGGATCTCATGTACATATTTTGAACCCTCGATCATGCTCTACCTGATTGGACAACCTCTGGACTCTTCTGTTTTGTGAACAAATAAATACCCTTTGATGGTTAGGCCAGGTTGAATTATGTTTTCTTTTATTTATATCCAAATAAAGTGTCCCGTATCATGCAGTATGTTAATTATGAGGTTCTGGACTACACTCTCAGATAATCAATGGTCATGTTGTCACATTATGATTGCACACAATCCAAAGTCTTTACTATGGTCCCCAAAGTCCTGCATTGCTTGGCGTCTTCTCCGATTCCATCTCCTATGACTTGCAGCCAGGTCTATTCTACTGCAGACACATTGGCCTTCTTAATAGGGAAAAATTAAATTCCACCTCAGGACTTTTGTAAATGCTACCTCACCTTCCAAGAGACCTTTTTCATATGGTCTGCTTATTGCATATTTCCTCACTTCATTCAAAGTCTCCACGGTGAGATCATGGATTGTGTTGATCTCATTTACTACTCTATGCCAAGTATTTAGAATGTTGGCACATAGTAAGCACTCAGTAATGTGTCTCAGATGAATGAGTGACTTAAAAATAAAAAAAAAAATGCCCAAAAGAGTTTCTACTCGATGTTAGCTGTTTTCTCCCCATTATGATTATGAAGATCTAGCAGACATTTTCTAACTAGAGACATGAATTTAGTTATATATAGCTATGTCAGATTCCAGTTGCAAGAAACTGGACCCACTTTAGATTTTTTAATCAGAATGGATTTAATATGAGGAATTAGGAGCAGGTGCTCATGGCATCATTGGAGGGTTGAAGGAGTAGAAGAGTCGGGTCAGCTTCTCCCAGGAATACCTCCTAAGCACAACCACTGAGCTAGGTCAACATTGGAGTGGTTGCTTCTGCCATAACTTATTTTCCACATTTAAACCCAGAGTGGCGTTTTTCAAATGTAGCATAATCTCTCTATGACAAAGTCCAAAGAATTCAATTGATTTCCTTTGCTCTTTGTCTGAAGAACAAAATTCCTAATACAGATGTAAAGGCCCTGTGTAAGTGTGAGTCCCACATTTTCCTGGGAACTTACTTTGTACTGTTTCCCCTGGTTTCCTGCACCTGAGCCTCACTGTGTTCTCTTAATCCTTTTTTTCTTTTCCTCATCCCATAGCCCTTGGGAAATTTTGGTAAATAAGATGAATTGGATTGGACATCATCCATCATACTCACTTTTTATTTGCTTATTTATTTTTGTTACAGATTCTAGAAAAGGCAAACATTTCCTTTTACTGGTATGCTTGTAACTAGGCTTTATAATATGACTTTAGGTCACAGCAATTAGATAAAGTTATATAAGAACAGCATATGTATGTGCTATGTGGTAGATAATGCCAAATAGTTTCCTAAGAGATTGTGTAAAATCCATTCCCACCAGCAGTGCATGAGAGGTTCAGTTCCCCATATCCTCAGCAACACTTGGTATTAGAGTTTGTGTAGTATTATCTCATTTTGTTTTAATTTAGCATTTCTGTAAATATTAATTGAGTTGAGCATTTATTCAAAATGTAATGGTAACTCTAATATCCCATTTTGTGACTGCCTGTTTTTGTCCTCTGCTCATTTTACTATTGTATTGACTGTTTTAATTATTTTTCCTGATTGGTTTGTAGATGCTCTTTTTATATTCTGGAGAGAAGTCAAATGCTTTTATATGCATTTCCATACAGATTTTAAAATCAGCTTTTTCCGGGTGAATAACAGAAAAAAACAAAGCCTGTTTTATCTTGATTGTGATTGCATTAAACCTATAGATAAAATGGAGAAAAGTGACATTGGTATGAGTGAGTTACCTACGGTCTCTGACCCCTACAGTTTCACAGGAGATGCACCTCTGAAGAAAGACATAACAAATAACACACCATAGTACTGCTTCATGCTCCAAGACTAAATGGGGGCAGAGGGTGCTGGCAGAAGAGCATTGGATGTGTTTTGGTTTTGTCTTCCCATGTGTTAATCAATCTCTAAGAATAGAGCCCATTGTTGACGGGAATTGCTTCACCTTCTCTTCAAAGAAGAGGATAAATGTCATTGCCCCTTCTTTTTATTTAACCAAGATACAAAGAAATCACTGTAACAATATGCTCCACAGATCTAATGAGAAAACCAGAAATCGTTTAGTCATCTGAACTAGATGTAATCTATTAAGAAAAAGGTTACCTTCTATTCTTTTTACTGCCAACTGCTCTTTCATCATTCTGCTTTGACATCTCTCAATATGAAGAGCCAACATGATCTACTTTTATAGTCAGAAAATTTTGTTTATTTTCCATATTTGTAAATTTTTTTTTTGACCATCTGTTCCATTTCTGTTTCCCAGGATACAGAGTAGAGTTCAAGCCCAGATCCTCTATTTTTTTTCCTCTTTCCTCTTATTCAAGCAAATTCTATTAATTTTTTTTTCTTAACTCCTGAAAGACTCCAGGACCTAATAGCATTCCATCTGAAGTGATAGCCACTTATTTCTCTTGCATACTGTTAAGGTTTTCTTCCCTATCTTCCCATGTCCCAGTTCTCATTAACACGGCATCAGATTTCACTCATGCTGGTGTAACAATTTCTGTCAATCTTCCTTCAGTAATTATCTTAATTCCCCCAGAAAGCTCTTTTTATCCTAAAGGTTCAGAGACCCATTCTGTGAAAATAATTGTGATTTCTTTTTAAGCTTTCATGTTGCTTTGTTCACAGTTTTCCAGGTGACCATTAGAAGGATAGTACAACCAGACCATCATAAGATTAAGACAGGGGATGGTCAGACACTGTCAAAGCATTCTCTCTTCTTTCATTTATAAGACATAGTGTTCAAATATTCCACTATTTTATTCTACTCACAAAGTCCCTGGAACAGGCGCCTCTCAGCTCTTCTTAAAAACCTGTGGTTCTCAAGCAACGAATCAGTTATTGTATCTTTATCCAAAGCATAAATGCCAAGCACTTACATAGGGGGTTGCATAGTGTAGCCATTAAACTTGAATGTTTTGAAGTTAGAAAATGTGGGTTTTAATCCCATTCTACCAAATGATTTTATATAAATGTTTTCATTATGAGTCGGGTTGTTTTTCTTTAAAGTTTGTGGGCCGAAATTATCCCAATTCTTAAGGATGCACCCTAGGGGGCTGTCTATACAGTGTGGATGACATGCTTCCCATCTGTAAGAAAACACACAAAAGGAGTCCAGGATCCTTCCCAGCATCCTTTGTGACTCTCCCTTTGCTGGTGGGAGCGTCCCTCCTCCTAGCTAAGGGTGCATGGACCTCTCACACCCAAGCAGTGAGAGATTGCCTCCCTGCGTAAGGTTGCAGATAAGGGTCAGGTGGGAGATTGCCTCACTGTGGAAGGTCAAGGTCGCAGGCAAGGGTCAGGTGGACTTAACCTTACTCAGAGGTCCTCGCTCTTTATCCTGGTGCTCTGGTCCGTCAACAATGAGGGAATCAAATGGGAAAGGTAGAATCCATTCCCAGCCAAGATTAGCACTTTAAATTTCCTGGAGTTGTAATCTCCTGTACACTGGCTTAACTTTTTGCTTTTACTGAACCTCAATCCTTGCTCTCTTTACTCCCAAATATTGAAATGTTACCTTAAAGAGTTTTACTTTCTTTAAAACAGGGAAATCAACTTGGTTGCCTCCCACAAAAGCAGCTGGGAGAGACATACTAGTTGACCTTCAAGGCATATCTCAGGTAAAAACAACCTCCTTTTTACTTATAGTGTCTCATGAATGATAAGATTCAATGCTTGAATAAAAACTTTCAGGTTACTCTGTAAATAGTAGTGGAAGAAAATTTTAAATTTCTCCCTTTTTAAGCTTAAATATCACTCTTTTTTTGGATAGTGCTTATTTGCATATGTATGCAAATTTTACTCAGATATGCTAGGAAAGGTCTGAAGTACCACTTTCCCTCATTTGCTCCACCTAAATTTTCTTAAAACATTTCTCTTCTCCTTTCAATCACTTAAGCAACCTCCACAATTCCTAAACTTTTAGATTAGCCTTTGAACCTTTGTGCTATGTCCTTCAAAAATGCATAACCATGCCTTATGCCTTCTATATTCCTAATTTATTATTTCCAATCAATAGCTCTTCTAATAATCAAGAAAAGTGAGTCACTGTGATTTCTTCAATTTACCCTTCTGAACACATTTTAAACACTTTCCTTTCAAAATAACAGAGCAAAATGATATCTCACAGTTCTAAATTCATTTCACAAAGATTGCAATAAAGGCAAGAGGCAGGCAACCCACAACAGGGGAGGGGCAGGGTCAAGCCTTGACTCAGAAATTCCTGCCCGCCCTCCTTGTAACCTAGCTGGTTCAGATTGTGACATCACAGGCTCCTTGGAGGCAAGGGCACCCTGGAGGCAGAGGCAAGGGCTTGGGACTGCCCTGTCCGCCACTGCCAAGTCCTAGGTGCTGTGCCCAAAATTGAGGCCTCAACAAGGGGCGGGGGGGCCCTGTGGGACCTGGTCTCTCTGTCTTCTCAGTCTCATCCCTGGAGGGCGCTGAGCTTGAAGGCAGTGGTACATCCGGCAACCCTAGTGGGTCAGCCATGCTGATCGCTGCAAGAGGCCATATTGTCCCAGATTATGGGGTGTTGCTGGGGTGCAAGGGGCAGAGAGTCTGGGAACGCATGTCCTGTCCCCTCACCACTGACTAGAGCAGAGGTGGTTGTAGAGTCCATTGGACAGTCTCTCTCTCTCTCTCTCTCTCTCTCTCTCTCTCTCTCTCTCTCTCTGTCTCTCTCTCTCTCCCCCCCTCCCTGCAGGAAGTCTGTGCCTCAGGGGGAACGAAAGCACTTGGAAGTGATGGCATGCTCTGCTCCTCCACCCCTGGGACAGTTTCTGTTCTCATTCTGCCTCTGCTGACAAGAAAGCGCTCTTACACAGGATATGGGTCTGGACCACAGACACGGTGGTCTGTGAGGGGCCGACTGAGATAGGAAGAAGAAAAAGGCAGATGGCTCTCTGATTAAACCTGAGTGGGATCTGGGCCAGGGAATGGACTTGCGTTGTGGGTCAAAGTGTGCTGATGGAGGGAGTTCCTGTCCTTTTACATGCCTCAATTTCTCTCCCTGGCTGTCTAAAACAGCCATGAAGACCTGGAGTGCTGGCTGACCCACTCTTATTTGCACTCCCTGGATGGGTCAGAGTTTAATTACATTTTTGTTAGAGCCCTGCAAGGCCACCTCCACCCCTTAGGTTAACCTATGCACCTCCATGAGGGCCCTTACATGAGGACATCCAAGAGTCTTGGACCAGAGGGAGGAATTGCCTCTTTGATATTCGGAGCTGGGCAGGGACTCAAGCACTCATTTTGTCATTGGTCAAGCTTTGTCTTCTGGCTGGCGGGGAGCCTAGTTGCTCTCTCCAACCGGGTCTGACTACCAGCTTATCCTTGCATGGGAAATTTTTTATGTGGCAGTCGCCCTGGTACTGCCCATGTATGCTTTAGTTTTGGCCCTTGTGGTGGAGAGTACCTCTGGGATGGGATAGTGAAGGAGAAAGGAGAAATGCCCACATAAGATGGCAGCCTGGTTTAAGTGGCTGGTGGGTGTCTGTTAATGTCTCCAAAATTATAAAAGGATAGCAGAGGAAGGGATAGAGTCCATGAGTCCCTCATCATTCAACGTGTAGAGGTTGACTTCTAAAGTTTCCTAGCCAGTGCATCAACTGAGTGCTTAGATGCCCTTTCCCGGCCAATGCACCAACTCAGAGGGGTTGTTGTCCTGAGCAGGAAGCAAGAGTGATTTCTTTCTGGATCCTTGTCCAGACGGATTCAAAGAATGAAGCCATGGACAAAAGGTGGTAGATCAGTGGTTCTCAACCTTCCTAATGCCATGACGCTTTAATACAGTTCCTTATGTTGTGGTGACCCTCAATTTCATTGTTACAAATTGAACATAATTAAAACATAGTGATTAATCACAAAAACAATATGTAATTATATATGTGTTTTCCGATGGTCTTAGGCGACCCCTGTGAAAGGATCGTTCGACCCCCAAAGGGGTCACAACCCACAGGTTGAGAACCGCTGTGGTAGATGAAAAGAGTGGAAGTTTATTGAAAACAAGTACAGACTCCCATGTAGGGAGAGGGTTCCAAGAGGGTAGTCCACTAAGCTCTTTTTTGCTAAAGTTTAAAAAGGCTTCAGTTCTTTGTCTCTTCACACTGCCCTCCAATTTTTAGAATTTCAGCTTTAAAGCCCAAACTCCACATGGTTTCCCCCTTTTTCCCTCTCCCTTCAGTGGTAGAATTCTCTATCTCCTGTGAAAATCAGTTTTCCTTCTTCTCCCATTTGTCGGCATTTCTCTATCCTCTGTGAAAATCTGTTTTCCTCTTTCTCCCCATACCCTATGGCTTTTCCCTATCTTCTGTGAATGGATGTCTTCCTCTTCCCTTATCTTGTGGCACCCTTATTTTTCTCTGTGAATGTATGCCTTCTGGCAGCTCCAAGCCCTCACCTATGCCTTCCTCCACTATGGAACCTCTTTATTCCTAAAAATCCCTAAACCTGCCTATTTTACCACTAAAACTCCTTTCAATCAGGGCTGTTAATACACACTGCTAGAGCAAACCACATTACAATTTCAGTGGCTTAACACAAGAGAAGTGTGTTTATTTATAGCTCTCATCAAATCCAGCTCAGATGTTCCTGATTCGGTGGCTTTCCTCGTTGGCTGAATTCCAGGTGGCAACTAAGGGACTCATGTCTTTTCCATTTAGTGACTTCTCGCATCTCTTAGGGACTCTGCTGAATATCTAGCTGATGAGTATGTAGCAAACCACAAAAAAATCACAGAAGCATTTTGGGGGCGAGAGGGAGAACATTATTTCCATTCACATTTCATTGAACATAACCAGAAATAGGGCCCAAGCTACTTGCAAGGATTGTAGGAATTGAAGTCTTTCATGTTATGAGGAAAAGATTTAATTGTTAACACTAGAAAGTTCCTTTTTCTTTAATGTTTCTTCAAATGTAAGGTGGAGCTAATAGCAATGCTTACGTCATAGGTTGTTGTGAGTACGCCTGACCATAGGAGGTGTGTGATAAATGCTAGTTATCATTACACTTGAAAGGATAGCATCAGGCTTCTTAGACCAAACTTCATTTTCAGTAACACCACAAGCTCTTGAAATATTGGGAGGCCCAGAGACTGAACGGTGCCTGAGAAAACAATTTTCTAGTTACAGACGTGGAGGATGAGAAAAGGACTCTGCCGCTGCCAACTCCACAAAGGACATCTACAGACTGCTACTAGACCCAGATTTTTATTATTGGATCACGTCCATTTAAGCTAAAACAAAAGGAGGTCTTCATCTGATAGCCTAGATTCCAATGAGATCAGTTTGGGGGAGGGGAAGGAATGCTGTGACTATCCTGCAATTGTATGTAAATGAATGTATGCAATTTCAAATACATTTTTCCTGAGGAGGGAGTCCCTAGTTTCAGTACCTTTTAAAAAGGTTTGGTGTCATAAAAATCAAGAAGAATCAGTCTTGAAGGAGAAATGAGTGTCTAACCTTTATGTCATGGCTGGAATTCAGTTAATTACCTGTGACCTCTGTTTTGACTGGACAGGGTGTGATAACCTTAGGAAAGGGAAGGTAGAATCCTTGCAAACCATGCCTGTTGAGCTGGGGATGTCTTTATTTTGCACTTTTCAAGGGGGCTTTTTTTGACATTTCTTACAAGGGACACTGCATTTCTAGAGGTCTAGTTTAGTCATTAATTTTATCTTTTAAAAATTTGCGCCAGTGATCTTTATGTGCTGTTACCCTGTTAGAGCCCTTTTTCTTTAATTGAATTATATTGACTATATTCTATCACAGCCTCTGTTCATCTCACAGACATTTTGGACTTTTTTGATGCTACACGTTTTGACCAGCTAGAGTTTACTTCTCTACCCCACTGCTAAATGGACATTAAAAAAAAAATGAGTAGAGGACACTTCCAGTCCTTTACCCTGACAGCTTTCCACTCTTCACTCCAGTGGGCCTCTTAGTGATGTTGTCTTCTGTGGATGTTTGAAGACTTAGGATAGACACTGGCCTCATAGGTTGTAAGAATTTTGCTGAATCCAGTGTTCATATCAGTTTTAGACTGTATTGATTATATAGTCAACTTTATTGAGAAAGATAATATCCCACTTTTCAGTGATCATTATTAGATAAAGACCTGTAATTTTAACTGGATGATAAAAATGCATAGTCACAGCTTTGTAGAGATGTCTTTGAACAGAAAAGCAAAATGTCTTGACCGAAAAAGGCCGATACCCAAATTTCCACTCTCATCTATCTTGCTTGTTTCTCTTATCTACCATCTTCTCTCCCACAAGCTTTCCATATTGGCAAATGCCAACATAATCTATCCAGGTGTTGAAACTGGACACCTGGAGTCATTCTTAATTGTTTTGTCTTTTCCCTCAACAATCATAGCTATTATACAGCTCTTTTATTTCTGCCTTCAAAATATATTTCAATCTGCCCACATTCATCTATGCTACAACCTCCTTTACCACACCATGATATTTCTGCAAGTGCTTTGTTCTCCTGTTTCTTTCTGTTATTGATTTGAATCAATTCTTCATGCCAAAGCAATAGTAGTCTTGCTCAATGTAAATAAGAGGATGGTACTTATTCTTTAAAAGCTGACAATAGCCATCACTGCATTTTAAATGCAATCTAAACTTCTTATGTTGGTTTGCAGAACCCTGCCCATTTTCTCTCTCATCCCTTGCCACTCTATACTTAGCTCATGAAACTGTTTTCTATTTCTGGAACATGCCAGGTCAATTCTTACCTTAGGGCCATTGAATGTGCTATTCTTTCTACCTGAGATGTTCTTCCTCTTCAATTTCTGTACAGCTAATTTCTTTTCCTTCTGGGTGTCTCATCTTGCTCTTCTCAGAGATGCTTTCCCTGACCACCCCAAGAATATTCCTGGTCTTCTTTATTGCATCCTTTTATGTATTTCCCTTTTAGCATTTATTACAAGCTATAATTTTATTTATTTTATGTTTTTTCCTTTGCCTATTATCACATTAGAACATGAATTCTTTGAGTATAGTGATCATGACATCTTGTTAACCTCTTTTTGGAAAAGTCATATTTATATATAAATGTGTGTGTGTGTGTGTGTGTGTGTGTGTATAATGAATTATTAGCTAATATTTTGCATCCTGAGCTTAAAAGTTCATTCCTTAAAGTTCCTTGCACTTAGTAAACAGTAGTTGAGTAAGAGTCCAGAAGAAGCATGGCAAAAAATAATGCTTTTTTATTTATTCATGGAATATAATTTTATTACCTGTTTAGTAAGTGCCAAGTGGAGTGCTAAATACTGGAGTTTCATAGTAAAGAGAAATACATTTTTCTCATGTCTTCAGGATGTGTACAATGTAGTTCAAAAAAACAAGTTTCTTCAATAATCAAAGAATTAGCACAAATTTAAAATTGCAGTAAATGCTACAACTGAGAAGTAAAAGGTACCATGAGAGCCCCTTGTCAGGAAGAAAGAAGGAAGAACATTCAGAAAATGTGTAGCATGTGTGCAGGTGGAAGGGACCATGACAAATACAAGAGAATAAAGGAGGGCTAGTGCGACTGGAGTGCCCAGAAAGAGGACTCCAGCCCTAGCTGGTTTGTTTAGTGGATAGAGCACCAGCCTGCAGAGCCAAGGGGCCCAGGTTCGATCCCAGTCAAGGGGATGTACCTCAGTTGCAGGCTTGATCCCTGGCCCTAGTCCAGGGCTAGTATGGGAGGCAACCAATCCATGTGTCTCTCACATTGATGTTTCTTTCTCTCTCTCTCTCTCTCCCTCTTCCTTCCACTCTCTCTAAAAGTAGATGAAAAAATATCCTCAGGTGAGGATTAATAGAAGGAGGACTCCAGTGAGGTGAGCTGGACCAGAGGCAGGAATCATAAGACATGAGCATTTAAGAACTTCGTTAGCTCCTGGAGAGAGAGGATAGTAGAAGGCAGGAGCCAGTAAGAATTGGCAGGGTCAGATTGATGTTCCCAAGGAATCAATCTGTTTGCCAAAGTGGACATTATGGAGTTTAGTAAGGGGGAGGTCATTGATAGCTTTAGGGTGAGTTTTAGTGAAGTGCGGTAGATAGAAAACTGAATGTATGAAGTCAAGAATAGAATTAATAGTTAATAAAAGGATATAGCACATGAAGGATAGTAATTAAGAATCTATTAAATATAAATCTATTGTTTATTAGTCAATTCCAGGAGTGGTAAACTGTGAAATAATTTGTGTTATGTTTAAACAACTGACCAAGTAATGGTAGGAAGAGACAAATTAATTCTGATTATAGTTAGGCTTGTATTTACTACAATGCATATGCTTCAATCTAAAGTTGTTTAGGTGTTTTACAACCAGCATACATAATAAGGTCAAATAATAACCAACAGGATAGCCTGATGGGATGCACCAAATATAATGGGTTGTAGTATAGCTGATCTGGCTTTGAAGACAGTTCCTGATACCAAACTGAACATGCTTCCTCTCATGGGGAAGGCTACTGTGACCCTACATATGAATCTTGCAGTTTACCTCTCTATTATAAAAGAAAAACCCCTCAAAATCTATAGCTTACCATTTTTTATATATGTCCCCTAAGGGAAGGACATATTATATCTGTAATTTGAATTAAACATAAAAATAAGGATTACGGTCTGTTTTTAAAAATAGACTTTCCAAGATTTTCCTTTGACCACTTCCCCCCCCCCCTCCCCACTACATGACTTTAAAAGCACTTCCAACTATGCATGTAGAATTCAACTCATATCCAAAATGGACAAGAGCATGCAGCAGCTCCAAAACCTCCCCATCACATGTCTTTTTATTTATTTTTATTTTATTGCTTAAGGTATTACAAATAGTAGTACATATGTCTCCTTTCTTTTCGCCCATTGACTTCCCCCTGGTCTCCCCTACCCCCCGGCACTTGCCCTCACCACTCCCCTGCCCAGTGTCTTGCATCCATTGGTTATGCTTATATGCATGCATACAAGTCCTTCAGTTGATCTCTTACCCCCAACCCTCCCTGCCTTCCCACTGTAGTTTGACAGTCTGTTTGATGCTTCTTTGCCTCTGTATCTATTTTTGTTCAACAGTTTATAATGTTCTTTATATTCCACAAATGCGTAAGATCATGTGGTATTTATCTTTCATTAACTGGCTTATTTCACTTAGCATAATGCTCTCCAGTAAAATCCATGCTGTTGCAAATGGTAAGAATTCCTTCTTTTCACAGCAGCGTAGTATTCCATTGTGTAGATGTACTACAGTTTTCTAATCCATTCATCTACTGATGGGCATTTAGGCTGTTTCCAAATCTTAGCTATTGTAAATTGTGCTGCTATGAACATAGGGGTGCATATATCCTTTCTGATTGGTGTTTCTGTTTTCTTGGGATATATTCCTAGAAATTGTATTATTGGGTTAAATGGCAGTTCTATTTTTAATTTTTTGAGGAAACACAATATTATTTTTCACAGTGGCTGCACCAGTCTGCATTCCCACCAGCAGTGCATGAGGGTTCCTTTTTCTCTGCATCCTCACCAGCACTTGTCATTTGTTGATGATAGCCATTCTGGCAGATGTGAGATGGTACCTCATTGTTGTTTTGATTTGCATCTCTCAGATGATTAGCATGTTTTCATATGTCTCTTGGCTTTCTGTATCTCCTCTTTAGAAAAGTGTCTATTTAGGTCCTTTGCCCATTTTTTTATTAGATTGTTTATCTTCCTTTTATTAAGTTGTATGAGTTCACTATAAATTTTGGAGATTAAACCCTTATTGGAGATAACATTAGCAAATATGTTCTCCTATGCAGTGGGCTTTCTTGTTGTTTTGTTGATGGTTTCTTTTGCTGTCAGAAGCTTTTTATTTTGATGTAGTCCCATTTATTTATTTTCTCCTTAGTTTCCATTGCCCTAGGATCTGTATTGGTAAAGATATTGCTATGACAAATGTCTGCTATTTTGCTGCCTATGGATTCTTGTAAGATTTTTATGGTTTCCAGCCTTACGTTTGAGTCCTATATCCTTTTTGAATTTATTTTTGTGTATGGTGTAATTTGGTGGTCTAGTTTCATTTTTTTGCAAGTATCTGTCCAGTTTTCCCAACACTTTTTTTGAAGAGACTGTCTTGACTCCATTGTATGCTCTTTCCTCCTTTGTCAAATACTAATTGAGCATAATGACTTGTGCCGATTTCTGGGTTCTCTATTCTGTTCCACTGGTCTATATGTCTGTTCTTGTGCCAGTACCAGGCAGTTTTGAGAATAGTGGCTTTGTAGTATATCTTGATATCTGGTATTGTGATCCTTCCAACATTGTTCTTCTTTCTCAAGATTGCTGCAGCTATTCGGGATCTTATTTTATTCCAGATGAATTTTTAGAGAATTTGTTCTAGGTCTTTGAAGTATGCCATTGGTATTTTAATGGGGATTGTGTTGAATTTATAGATTGCTTTGGGTAGTATGGACATTTTAATGATGTTGATTTTACCAATCCATGAACATGGTATATTCTTCCATTTGTTAATGTCTTCCTCTATCACTTTTTTCAGCATCCTGAAATTTTCTGAGTTACAGGTCCTTTGTCTCCTTGATTAACTTTATTCCTAGGTATCTTAATTTTCTTGTTGCAATGGCAAATTAGATTGCTTTTTAATTTCTCTTTCTGTGAGTTCATTATTGGTGTTTAAAAAAGCCATAGTCTTCTGGTTGTTAATTTTGTATCCTGCTACACTGTCAAATTCATTTATTAAGTCTCTAGTAGTTTTTTGATGGAGCCTTTGAGGTTTTCTATGTACAATATCATGTCATCTGCAAATAAGGACAGTTTTACTTCTTCTTTTCCAATTTGGATGCCTTTTATTTCTTCTTCGTGTCTGATTGCAATGGCTAGCACTTCCAGTACTATGTCAAACAGGAGTGGTGGAGTGGGCATCCCTGTCTTGTTCCTGTTCTTAGGGGAAATGGTGGTAGTTTTTGCCCATTGAGTATGATGTTGGTTGTGGGTTTGTCATATATGACTTTTATTATGTTGAGGTATGATCCTTCTATTCCCACCTTGCTGAACGTTTTTATCAAGAAAGGATGTTGGATTTTCTCAAATGCTTTTTCTGCATCAATGGATATGATTATATAGTTTTTTTCTCTCAGTTTGTTTATGTGGTGTATCACATTTATTGATTTGCAGATATTATATCATCCTTGCATCCCCTGAATAAATCCCACTTGGTCATGGTGTATGATCTTTCTAATGTAATGCTGGATTCAATTTGCTAGAATTTTATTGAGAATTTTGGCATCTATGTTCATGAGGGATATTGGTCTGTAATTCTTTCTTTGTATTGTCTTTATCTGGTTTTGGGATTAGGGTAATCCTGGATTTGTAGAAAGAGCTTGGAAGTGCTCCTTTCTCTTGGATTTTTTGGAATAGTCTGAGGAAGATAGGTTTTATTTCTTCTTTGAATGTTTGGCATAACTGCCCTGTGAAGCCATCTGATCCAGGGTTTTTGTTTGTTGGAAGTTTTTTATTTTTTTATTTTTACTACTGCTTCAATTTCCTCCATAGATACCAGCCCATTCAAACTTATTGATTCATCCTGGTTGAGTTTTGGGAGGTCGTATTTTTCTAGGAATATGTCCATTTCTTCTAGCTTGACCAGTTTGTTGGAATAGAGTTGCTCATAGTGTTTTTTTACAATTCTTCATATTTCTGTTATTTCACCTCTTTCGTTTCTATTTTGTTTACTTGGGTTCTCTCTCTTTGCTTCTCGGTGAGTCTAGATAGAGGTTCATCAATCTTGTTTATCCTTTCAAAAAACCAGCTCTTGGTTTCATTGATTTTTTTTGTTTTGTTTTGTCTTTTTTTGTTTGTTTGTTTTTGTTTTTTGGTCTCTATGTCATTTATTTCCGTTCTGATCTTTATTAGTTCCTTCCTTCTGCTCACACTGGGATTTTCTTGTTGCTTTCTTTCTAATTCTTCAAGTTGCAGAGCTAGATGGTTTATTACCAGTTTTTGTTGTTTTTTGAAGTAGGCCTGTAATGCTATGAACTTCCCTATCAGGATTGCTTTCACTGTGTCCCAAAGATTTTGGATTGTTGTGTTTTCATTGTCATTTGTTTCCAGGATGCTTTTTATTTCTTCTTTGATCTCTTTGGTAACCCACTCATTGTTTAATAGTATGATATTCAGCCTCCAAGTGTTTGAATTTTTGGATTGTTTTTACTGTAGTTGATTTCTAATTTTATGCCATTGTGATCTGAGAAGAGCTTGATTTGGTTTCAATCCTCTTGAATTTGGAGAGATTTTGCCTGTGTCCCAATATGTGCTCTATCTTTGAAAATGCCCATGTGCACTTGATAGGAATGTATATTCTGTAGTCTTGGGGTGGAATGTTCTAAAGATGTGAGTTAAGTCCATCTGATCTAGTGAGTCATTTAGGATTGATATTTCTTTGCTAATTTTTTTTGTCTAGAGGATTTATCCAGTGATGTTAATGGGGTATTAAAGTTTTCTACTATGATTGTGTTGCTATAAATCTCTCCCCTGATATCTTCCAGAAGTTATTTTATGTATTTTGGTTTTCCTGCATTGCATAAATGTTTACAAGAGTTATATCCTCTTGTTGTATCAATCCCTTTAGAATTATGAAATGGCCTTTCTTGTCTCATTATGGTCTTCACTTTGAGGTCTATTTTGTCAGATATAAGTATTGCTACCCCAGCTTTTTTTCATTTCCATTTGCCTGATAGATATTTTTCCACTCCTTCACTTTCAGTCCGTGTGAGTCCCTTATTCTGAGGTGGATCTCCTGTAGATAGCACATATATGGGTCATATTTTCTTATCCATTCAGTCACTTGATGTTTTTTGATTGGAGCATTTAATCCATTTACATTTAATGTTATTATTGATAGGTACTTGTTTGTAGCCATTTCTGTACTTTATGCCTGTGTTTCTTCCTCCCTTTATATTTATTTTTTTACAGCATTCCCTTTAGCATTTCTTGAATTACTGTCTTGGTAGTGATAAATTCCCTTAACCCTTTTTTGTCTGCAAAGCTCCTGATTTCCCCTTCAAGTTTGATTGATAGTCTGGCTGGATAGAGTATTCTTTGATTCAGTCCTTTGCTTTGCATCACTTTGTATACTTCATTCCATTCCCTTATAGCTTGATGTGTTTCTGTTGAGAAATCATTCAATAATCTGATGGGGGATCCTTTGTAGGTAACTTTATGTATCTCTCTTGTAGCCTTTAAGAGCCTCTCTTTGTCTTTAACATTTGCCATTATAATTATGATGTGTCTTGGTGTGGGTGTTTTGGCATTCATCTTGCTTGGGATTCTCTGTACTTGTGTAACTTTTTTCTTCACCATAGCAGGGAAGTTTTCTGTCATTATTTCTTCAAGTAGATTCTAATCCTTGCTGCTCTTTTTATCTTTCTGGCACCCCTATTATACATATATTACTTCATTTTGTGTTGTTCCAAAGCTCTCTTAGGCTCTCCTGCTGCTTTTTAATTTTTTTCTACAATTGCTGTTCAGATTGGGCTTGTTTCTCAACCTTATCTTCTAACTCACTAATTTGGTCCTCTGCTTCTTCTAGTCTACTGTTGAAATCTTCCATAGCATTTTTGACTGGAGCTATATCACTTTTGATGTCTTCCTGATTTTTGCTTAGGTTGCTAATTTTCTCGTCCATCTGGTTTATGAACTGTACGACCATTACTCTGAATTCTTTTTCTGTCATGTTGCATGCCTCTATTTCACTTATTTCCTTTCTTGGCAATTCCTCTTTTTCTTTCCTCTGGGGATTTTGTTATCTCCCCATTCTAACTATAACCAGAAGGTCCAAACGCCAAATTGCAGGGGCCTGGGCCATGTGCAGTGGGAGCTTTGTGCCACCCAAGTGTCCCTGCAGAGCTCAGACACCAAGACGTGTGACTGCCATGGGTTAATGGGAGCCATGCTCACCCAGGATCAGTATCACTGGCGCTCAGTGCGGCCTTGTGCATGCACCTAGAATCAGGGACCCCGCCTGTATTGTGCTGAAAAAGAGACCCTGCCGACATGTGCCAAAAATCAGAGTCCCTTAATATACGCCAGGAATCAGAGTCCTCCTGTGCCCGTGCTGAGAATCAAGTATCAGAGTCTCTGTCACTTGGTGCGACCTTGCTCTGAAAATCAGGGTCCCTGTGAGTGCGTGCACCAAGAATTGGAGCCACTGGCTCTTAGTGTGTGTGCACTGGGAATCAGGGATCCCATGCATGCACGATGAGAAACAGAGTCAAGTCACTGGTGCTCAGTGCTGCCTCTCACTCAGAGAATCAGGGTCCCTGATCTCCTTGGGGTACCAGGTTGCACAGCTCTCCTGTTTTGATGGGAGGTCCACTCCTGCACTGCAGGAAACAGACTTCCATGTGCGCTCGCCCAGAATCAAAGTTAGGTGGCACAGCTGCCCTGTGTGCATGGGGTCTGGTCATGCAAGTGTGTGCTGCAGGAAACAGACTCCCCATGTCTGCATGCCCAGGCTCAAAGTCAGGTAGTGCAGCCACACTGTGTGGGCAAGAGGCCTGCTTGCGCAGAGAAGGTCTAGCAGTTCCTATGCTGCTGCAGTGGACCTGCAGGGAGGGGTATAGGCTCTGTGACTCACAGAAATCTGAAGCTGGGATGGTGTCTTGGTGTCCGTGGGTCTGCAGCTGTGGTCACAGGTCTTTGTCCCAAGTGACTGTGGAATCCTGGTTTGTGTCTGAGACTACATTGGGTGGTGGTGACGCTAGGATCCTAGTCTCAAACAGTTCTGTTCTTCAAGATGGCATGGTTTCTGTGCCGGTGCTGACAGCCCCGGAGTGTTTGTGGTGGCAGCAGGGTTTCACCATCTAAGATTGCCCACTTTGGCAGTCCCCTGGAAGACCTGCATGATCTAACTGTCCCTAGCTCACACACATATACCCCACACATGTCCACACACTCCTCTATCCCTCCCTCACTCTCTCACACACTCTCCCTCCCTAGCTTCTTGCCGGTTGCCATCTTTTTCTCCCACGTGTCCTTTTAGATCAAATACATCAGATCTAAATTTTTCTGCCATCATTTGCCACTGATAATACCATGTTCCCATGCAAAAGTCAGTGTAAAAGTTTATGGTGTTACTGACTTCACACAGCTCCATCAAATCTTGGCATTATTGACTTAAAGATTCTTTGCTCAGCCTTTAAATATTTTTTAAATTTAACTCCACAGTTACCCTTTGGTTTATTAGTACCAGTGCTCAGAGCTTCTTATTACATATCTACAGACTTATTTCTAAGACTGTCTGCCTGTAAATTACACTCCCACCGTCCAAATGCAGAGTCAGAATGTAAGAAATTTCAAAAAATTGGAAAAATAGGCCTAGGTAGAGCTCAAATTTCTTCTTGCTCTCTGCCTGTTGAGTATATTTCCTAGTAAATATTTTTTTTAAAAGAATTTAAAGGAAAATGTCACTGGCATGTGGACTATCTGTCTCAAAGCAGATGGCACAGTTTTGCATGGGGAGAAGGATGAAATGTCACATGCATGGCTGCAATAGAAGGATTTTGAGCAAGTGGTGTTCCTGGGAAGCTAGCCGGCAGGCTCTGACATTAACAGTTTTATTAAGTTCAGCTGTGTGCTGGAGCAGCCCTGGCTTCCAATGTGTAGTAGTGTTTTAATAGCTGTCCCTCGGGTTCATGCAGGGTGGTGTGAAATGTAATTGTAGGGGGTGGCAAGATTGATAGGGTTGAGGTGGACGGGAAGATAATGTGCTTTATTTCCAATATTTTCATTTACTAGAAAAAGAAACATGGATGAATTACTCAAAGATTAGAAGTTGCTTTTTAAAAAAGAAATTATCTACAAAGATGACAGTCTGTCCCATTTTGAAAATTTTCTAAATTATAGCTCCAATGAATCCTACATTGTATACAAAAATTGCACAGCCTACAGGGAAGTCAGAATCTGGAAGAAAGTGAGTTTGCAAACACATTGTCCTCTAAAGAAACCCAGCACGGGTTGAGCAGCGTGACATTTGTGACTATTGGGGTGTAGTCTGCAAACACCAGGAGTGGGTTATTCTCTTGCTTCTATTTCCAATGACCTGACAAGGGCAAGAGACGAAACCATGTGATTAGTTTATTGTGCTGTGTTTATCTGTGGACCACATTATGCGGTAATACCTGTTTCCTTTCTGAAGAGGTTGTTCTGATGTTTTTGAATTTTGTCATTTTAAGAGAGCCTTGGGAGATAATGAGTTGTGCTTTCAGCAGAATATAGCCTGTTTGTTCCACTAATCATTTCCCCAAAGGACTGTAAACAGTACACGCGGACTTCGGGCTAGTCCTCTGGATAGTATAAATAAATGTTGTGGGTCCCTGGTTATAGTATCCTCATGCCCTATTACGCTAGAACAAAACAGATTCTGCCATGATGGGCTGATAATTGTGTGTATATATAATGGCAAGTTTTTGAAATTTTTATCCTCTGCCACTTGATATCAAACATCACTAATACCAGTTGAAAATCATGTCTACATTTCTATGTCATGAAGCTTTTGTCTACACAAGACGAAAGTAACTAGATAATTCAATCAAGACAATCAAACTAGCTATATGTACAGAGAAATATTTCAATAATGTTTACTATTGAGCCAGAGGTATTAGTGTTCTGTCAGCATAGATTAAGGTAAGTTCATTTTATTATGTATAATGAAGAAATATAATACAAAAGGCTGTGGAAAGCTATATTTAGGTATGTAAGTTCAGATTCTTTTCTCCACTCCTCACAATTATTTTAATCTCTTTTCTGCTTTCTTATTCCTTTTAGAAGCACAGCTTTTCACATTAATATCTTTAAAATTGTGACAAAAGACACAGTTTCCAAAATGTTTATGTTGTTTTTCTTCTAAAGTAGAGTAATAATTATTTCTAGAGCAATGATAGTTAGGTGTAAATAAACTTTAATGAGTCTGGATGAACTGCGGTGCACACATTATGGCTGGCATCCAAGATGCCCCTGGTATATTGCATACCGAATTACATTTTAAGTGACCTATTTTCTTAGTTATGAGAAATGTGCATTTTCCCATGTTACCACAATATATTTTTCTATATTTTCCCCCATTCTTTAATGAAGCAAAGATGTCATGTGGTTAAACATGTTAAAATGAGAAATGGAAATTGGAAACATAAATAACCAGAACAAAAACAGGAGCTTTAGAAAAATACAATAAAATCATCGGACTATCTGCAAAATGTTTTTGTTTAATTTACTTCTATCTATCAAGAAAAATTGCCTAAAAATTTACGTCAGACAATTTCCTTTATGATTCCTGAGGAGAGATAACCCTCCTCAAAACCAAATGCATTGACTGAAATTATAAAACCGATTCTGTCTTGGTCTCTAAAAATGAGAGTAGTTTGCTCCCTATACCTCCCCACCCCACCCCACCCCTTGACATTTACACATTATTTCTAACTGGAAGCTCCGCCCCACCGCCTTCATCCTTCTTTTTCAGGCAGGTATTTGTTTGTTGCAGTCACTAGGCTGCCCTTTGCTGGATACTTTGGCTGGAAATGAAATTGAGTAAGATAGATAGTTGATAGATACATGATAGATAATATTGACAAGAATGGTAAAGTGATACTTTTATTCTCAGTTTACTTCAAGTTCATTGATAATTTTTGATGATCTCTAAAAATAACCTAACTGGCATTGTAATGTAAAGATTAGGAGTTCACAGGAGGATGCCCTCCAGGGAGATTCAGACTTATGTCAGTGGGAATGTGGCTCTGTGACTAGAATAGCTCGAGAGCTCATCTTTATATCCAGCACCTTCTAGTTTAACATTGCTACCCTAAACATAACTGCCTTTGATTCTCATAATATTCCTGTGGGGTCTTAAGTGTTCTGCAATGATTTTTTAAATATTAAAGACAGAAACTACACTTGCATCAGATAGTCAGCACAGAGGAGGCAGCAAACAGCATCTGAAGGCTCCTGTGGTAGGCATTAATTATTTAGTTGCTAAATGTGAAAAGTTCAGAGGTTCCAGAGGAAAGAACTAGATTAGCACAGACATTTGTGGGTGGCAGGGTTAGGAGAGGGCACCTGAAGGGCTTAGAGCAGTAGACTATTCATCAACAAGTATGAAAGTATTTCATTATTTCATCTCTGGGTCTGGCACACTGATACATGGCAGTGAATATGTACCTTGATAGTATTTTCTGAATATGTTATCTTTCCATTAATCCTGTTCTCTGTACTATTTTTTTACATCAATAGTAAAGACACTATCACTTCATAAATATTACTGGTTTAGGAATGTGAAAGTTTGTATTCTAATCCCAGCACCATCACAAAATAAGTATTGCAATTTTAATCAAATCACTTAGTCTCTCTAAAGTCAGTTTCTTTTTCTACAAATGAGAATTATAGTATTTGTCTTAGTATTTAAAATAATTAAGTCAATAATAGCTAATTCAATATATGCTGGGCTTTTTGTGGATGCTTTATAAGGAATAAATGATTTAAGTTTCATATCATTCTGATGATATAGATACTAATATTTTTCTTTATTTTTAGATGAAAGAACTGGGACACAAAGTGGTGAAGGAATTGCCTAAGATCCCATACATTAAACACTGTAGGGCTTAGATTTGAACCCAGATGCTTGGTCTACAGTCTTCACTATTAACCACTATACCCAAGGCTTACTTTTCTTTATGAGAAAACCTTTTAAAAAACAGCAACAATCTATATACATGAAAAACACTGTCACCTTCAATAATGTATTTTCATCATTATTTTTGGTGGTTTTATAACCAGAAACAGAAACTAAGAAGGTTTCTTGTGCCTCTAAGAATAATTATCAGCCCAATTTAGGTGTTTGGCTTTGAGAAGTATTTTTTATTTTAAGATCTGTAGGAGTGCCGTTGCTACACTCAGTTTTTATTTGTGGGTTGTTGCCATGGCTGTGTGTTTCCTTCATTTATATTAGAATCAATACTTGGCATAAGATATAAGCAATCATGTTGAACCAGCATAGACTTTTGTCATCAAGGATCTCTGATTAGGTATTGCTGCATAATGAACAGGCTGCACAGTGATATTAGCAGTGAAACCTTTGGCATTTGAATGTTTATCATGTATCAAGAACTGCACTAAGCACTTTGAATACCTTATTTCATTTAGTCTCCCTGGTTGTTGACCAGTGAAAAACCTAAGATGTAAATAATTGAAATAACATTCAAGGTAGGGCTTGACTCTAGTTGCGCCAACAAAAATGCCAGTTCCTAGTTACAAAGCTTAATGTGAGACAAGGTATCGACTGCCTAGGAGCTAAGAGTAGACAACATATTTTAATGTCTTCAGTGAATATGTGTAATCTTTACATGGAGCTATCAGCAGAGTATCCCCAGCATTAGTTGAAATACGCTCAGAAAAAAATAGTATTCAAAAGTCAGGTATTCCCAGAAACTGAGAATATTTTTCTGGAAAAATAACCCATTCTAAAATTAACCTGTGCAGGTAAAAATGCTTAGGGGGAAAATACGTTTAATTAAGGAAAACATGATTAGCAGAAGGTTGTAATCAGGAAAAAGAAAACCTGAAGAACTATTCAGTTAAAGTTTGCTAATAGACTATAATAGGGCCAGCATGGCATGTAGAAAAGAGAAGAATTTGTCAGTATCTCTCTGCTCTTCTAAGGAGAGGGCGCTTTGAGTTTTCATTGTTTATTCCATACTTATCCTGTGAAAGCTACAGTTAACGAGCTGTTAACAAAACAGACAGAATCCCTGTCCTCATGGAACTTACATGTTAGGGAAGGTAACTGAATATATAGTATTAAATAGTGAAAAGTGCTTTGAAGAAAAAAACATGGTAAAGAGATAGTGATAGAGGATGGTTATTTTGATGGGTTGGCGTGGGAAGGTGGTATCTAAGGATAGGTAAGAATAAATTGAGAGCACAGGTCAGGGGTCCTTGGGAAAAGATCATAGCTGAAAAGGTAGAGGAAATTTCTTCACCTCTTTGTCTCCCAGTTCTTTCATCTATAAGCTGGAGAAAATATTAGTATACATATCATCTGAGGCAGACATGCACGTGCATGTTTGGAGACTGACAGATAAGTCTGTGTGGCTAGAACAGAATGACTAGGGGGAGAATGGTGGGAGAGGAAGGCATAGAGGTAGAAGACAAAAAAATAGGATGTTTAGGTCATGGTACAGTTTTAAATTTTACTGTGTCAGGGCAAGCCACTGTTGTTGTTTTTTTATTGTTAGTTTGTTTTAAGCACTCTTTTTTTTCTGTTTAAAAATTGTATTGTATTTTATTTAATCTTCATTGGAGGACATGCTTAGATAAGGAAAGGTAGAGAAAAGGAGAGAGAAAGAGAGAGAGAGAAACATTGATCTGAGAGAGATGCGTCTATCAGTTGCCTTCTGTACATGCCCCAACAGGGGATCAAACACACACACAGGGATGTGCCCTTAACAGGAATCACACCTGCAACCTTCCAGAACACAGGATGATGCTCAACAAACTGAGCCACTCTGGCCAGGTTGTTTTTAGCACTCTTATAAACATCTTTTTTTCCCCATTTTTATTTTTTTACATGCAAAAAGCTCTTTAAATTTAATGCATACAACATGATGAGTTTGGAGGGAAGTATACACCCATGAAACTATCACTACAATCAATGCCATAAACATATTCATCACCTCTAACAGTTTTATGTATGTGAGTGATGTGATCAGAGTTCAGTTTTGAAAGAATCACTCTAGCTGCTCTGTGTACAATAAACAATTCAAGGTAAAGGGTATAACGTGTGAGGCCAGTCAGGTGAAGAATGGTGGTGCCCCAATCCATGATATAGGTAATGAAACTTGGGAGAGTGATTGGACTCAGAATATACTTAAAAGCAAAAATTAACAGTATAAAGAAGAGAATTAACCCTACATAGTTATGTGTCATTACATATAGGCTATAGATAAAAAAGTACAATCTATGTAACCCATAATGCACCTTCCTCTTGATATTTACAAAGTATGTTAATTTAGGAAAGGGTCTTAGAAGTCTTGCAGTGACAGCACTTTAAAGTATTTAACCTGGGATTGATTAAATCAGTTTGACTTCTAGACCCCTTTTTCATATAATAGTTATTAATATCTACCAGAACTTGCATTATATAAGTATACTTCAGAAAATCTTTTATTAGAGTCATAGAAATAATTGTTTTATTCCAAATTCAATTTCACCATCTATACTCGTAGATAAAATTTAGCTTCTCATGTAGATTTTGGACAGGGACAAAATGTAATTACCAAAGAAACAAAAACCGTTTGACAATTTATTATTGGGAAAATAATTAAGTGCGATTCTAGATAAAAGTTTGTTTTCTTTTGTTAATTTACTCAGCATGAGTTATTCTCCAAGAATTTAATCATTTCTAGGTATAAGAATTAAACCAAGTTCTAGACATACCAAGAGACAGATCTTGGACTGTGGTGACCCAAGTGTGAGTAATGATACTTTGGCAAGAATTAAGAAATAAATCTCAGACTGATTTAAAAAATAAAAAATAATTTTGGAGTCACATATCAAAAAAATTGAAGAGTTAGGTCTGACATTACGGGAAGCTTGATGTGGCTTCTTCACAAATTGACCAAAATTTATGTTTTTTTCTTTCTCTATTTTTAGTTCTGATCCCAGGGGTTGATACCATTCTCATCAACCTTCCCCCATGTTTACCTTAAAGTCACTTATAGGAACCTTCTCCCTCTCTGTATCCTGCAGGAAAAGAAAATATTTCTATAGAAGACCTGAATTTCCATTGCATTGAACCAACTTAGTTTATATGCACAGCTCTGAACCAGGAACTAGAAATGTTAAAGTTTCTTAGTATATGGGCTACATGAGGAAAGGATGGGTAATGAAATTAAGAGGAGGTGCTCTATTTTTTTTAAGGATAAGTAAATCTTAGATGGCTCAAAACAACAAAGTTTACACCCAGTTTCTATTGTTTTCACTACCACAATAAGCCAATAATACTTGTTCAAATTTTAATAGTAAGATATTCTGAGGGTTTCATTTATAATCTGATGTTTTTACTTTAAAAATAAATGTTCTAAGGCTTGTATTTTTCCATTTTTTAGTAAGTATGCTATTTTTATTACCAATTTGTACTTCCTGAAAACTAGCTCTTTTGTGGTGAATATCCTGACAAATTCTTTAAGCTGTAATTGTCTTATTTACAGGAAATAAAATAATTTATTATACTTTTATAAAACTCTGATGCAAAAGTGTCTTAAAAGTTAAATGAAATTTTTATCTATCAACTTATCCACATTCCTGTTCTAGATAATTTCTGATTATCTTTGGCCAATTGTTTTTGCTACATTTTAACATTCCATAACTACACATATATATAAAGCCCTATAAATGTTTATAATAAGGAGTCTAAAAATCTCTTTTTATCAACCAGAGTCATGAATTATAACCTGTGGGCCAAGAAAATAGTGCTCCTCAAGTATTATTTTCTGTTGTTATGGCTTAAAAAGCAATGCAAATCAATAGTTAGGTTCTCAGTTGGTTAAAAGTTACAGGACAGACCAAGATCAAGCAAGTTTGAGAAGACTGTTCTTTATTGGCCTATAATGACTCAATTCTAACCTTTCCATTGAACCCAAATAATTGAACCATGAAATCACTTGGAACCGCAGACAAATCTTTCATAATTATATATTTTCTCCATGCTTACTGCTGCCATGCACACAACTCCATCAACGAAGATAATGGTGTGCCTATACCCAGAGGAAACATACATGGATTTAATAAGAAATATAAGTTTGTGCCATGTTCAAGGCACTCCACTAGCCAGTGGTGGACACAAGGATGAATAAGAATGAGGTAATGATAATTCAGCAGGAACATGAGGGGAGATGGAGTTGGGTGAGAAAATACACATTCATGAAGGAAGATGAGAGCTATGTAATATGAGGAATCAGGGTATCTCATAGCACTAATTTTAACTTAACTTCTCTGGCTGTTATTTATTCAACAGAATGGAAACTGTGTTTTTCATATGTACATTCTCATCACCTACTACATTGCCTAGCAGATCATTCTCCTCCTACCTCCCCAACACCAAACAGACACACACGCACACACAAGCACACACACACACAGGTTCTTAAGTCCTATTTGTTATTGAAATGAATAACTTGGGTACCTGATGACCTGTATATGCTTTTTAAGCACTAGCATCCAATGAGTCTAAGAGAATTTGTCATGGCCCTGTATTACTACGTTATCTCCAGTGTTTATAAGGATAGCAGGCCCAGAAGCTAGTAGCAGAATGATAATTCATGATTAACAGGAACACCACTTGTCTAAAGATGTCCTTCTTGAGAAAGGTCAGCAGTTGCTGTGAGTAAGTAGACTTCACTGGTAGAAGGAAAATGCTAGATTACACTTATTCTATTCCCTCCTCATTCTTTCCTTTTGTACTGTTGCCTTTTGCAAATGTTGACTTCTTGTGAAAACGTGAAAGGTCAGGAGACAGCATGCTAAGGAGAGGTGGATGCATTTCTTTTTCATTTGTATTTATCTAGGCAAAGAAGATTGAGCTGGAATAGAAGTTGATCCACATATTGAACTGTGGGCTGACACTGAATGCTGACGCTGCTATCTTCTAGGATGAGACTAAAATAGGAGAAGAAAGGTATACCAAAGGTTGCTCAGAATAATGATTTAGAAGCAGCAGAGAAAAATAAGTGAATATCAGGAGGTCCTGTGATATGATAACAAGGTCAGTCTTACTTCGACAAGTAAAAGTAAGTCCACTAGAATTTTCTACCTGGGAAAGTAAGTAGAGACCAGAGAGGAAAAAATGGGGAGAATTATATACAAGAAACGATTAAGCAAAAACTGTTTCAGGTGCAGGAAACATTTAAGTTCATCTTGAACAAGATGAAGGAACATTTAAATCTGAACAGGCAAATAAATAAATAAATAAATAAATAAATCTGAACAGGCACTCATAGAAATAAAAAGAGTAAAATATAGGGAATTGCCTGCACTCATATTAAATTACTCCTAAGGGGTTAAGGGTTATCAGCCAGGTTGGTACCCAGATTTGTAGATGTTAGAGAATCTGAGGTGATGATGACTCTTTTTGATGCTTTATATTCTTTATTCTTTACCTTTTCAAGGTAGAGCTTGCTTTGTTTCTGCTTCATTCAGCCACTTTAAATAAAGACAACAGTAACCACTAACTAAACTTGCTGATTTAGACAAAGTTAAAAAATTTAGACAGTAGTTGTCATAATTTAGAATTTTTCAGAGTAAATCCTATATAATAAAAGGCTAATATGCAAATAGACCAAATGGCAGAACACCCGGAACAACCAAACAACCGAACAAAGGGTCGCTATGATATGCGCTGACCACCAGGGGGCATGTGCAGAACATGGCGGGCATTGGCCATGGCAGGATAGTGGAGCAGGTGAGCGGAGGCTCCAGACCAAGGCAGGTCACTGCTCACTGTCATTGGGCGGGCCTCTGGTGGTTTCTGAAAATTTTTTGTGGCGCTCACACCTTGAGGGCTTCTCCCCCTCCCCCGCTCCTAAGGGGCGATTGGGGCAGCAGCTGCTGCTCCCACCCACTGATGGCACTGGCCCCAATTGCCATCAGCGCATGGGAACAGCGGCAGCAGGAGCAGGGCTGCCAGCAGACAGGGGATTGGGGGCCAAGGTGGGAGGGGCCGGGTGGAGGCCAAGACGATGAGCCGAGACCTGCCCCTGTACCTACTGCAGCCTCTCAGCCCACAGTTCCTTTCAAAGTGCACGAATTTGTACACTGGGCCCCTAGTAATATATAAATGATACATATTTATACACAAAAGCACATAAGTATATACCTAGTTGTCCACTTTTAATTTTGTCAGGAATAAAAATAAGCAAACAATATCATTTGGTTTCATCATTTTTAATAAAGCATGGTAACAGAAAACATGGGAAAGATATATTCTAAGAAAAAATGACAGAGCTTTAAATTGAACAAATTTGAATGATAAAAAATTCATTAAATTGAAATTATTACTCATGCTACAGACATCTGAAAAATTAATTATGGATTGCACCAGTGCATGGAGTGGCATGTGGAATATTATGAACTATGCCACAAGTATCCAGACCAGGATAAATGTACTGTTTCTTTCTCCTTCTGTGTTTTATTTCTTTTTCTCTCCCCTTCCTCTTCTACTCCTTTTCTTATCTGCCCATGTCTTGAAATATAGTGGCATAACTGGTCTGTTCTTGCACCTTGAGGCTGTCAAGGTTGCTGACAGCTTGGTTAGAAGCTTTTCTTGAATTGTTTAAATACTGCTATCTTCTATTTTAGTACTGGGATGGGAAACACTAAGTGAAAAGCAGTTGGGGTAGAATGAGGGAGATGGTCGGTATTGAAAATAGCTTATCGGATGGAAGGGTAAGTGTAAGATTGTGGAACCTGTCAGAAAGTCAGGCATCAGAAAACTAAGAATTGACACCAAGTCTGGGGAAAACGGTATTAATGGTTGAGGAGAACTAAAGGCCAGGTGTAAACGTTTGGACTGAGGTGAAGACAATTAGGAGTAATATACTTGCCCAGTGATTATTTGTGATTATTTATACCTACTATCTGAGAATTCTCAAGGTTTCAGGTTTCATCGCTCTTTTTTGACTATGGCTTTTCCATATCTCAGACACCTTAAAACTAGCTGTATCTATTGGGATTAAAATGTCAAGGCATACATTTTTTATGTTTCCAATTATTGCATTTTGCTTTTTAAACAATAATCTAGCTTGCTAATAAAATACTATTTTATTTTTGTAGAATAACTTACTAGCTTGCCTAGACAGTATTAAAAGATTCTGGCATGAATGTTTGCTCATGCTCATTATACAGTGCCTTCAAAATCACATTAAAGGGAAATGAACCCCAAAGTATTGTCTATACTTTTATTTTTATTTGGTTTACTAACATTTTATGATTTTTAATCACTCAGAAGAGCCCAAGAGTTTTCTTACCTTAATTCTCTTCAACATTGATTATTTTCCACTGCCTGTCAGAACGTTCCATATCTGTATCCTGGGAACACAGTAACATTTGCCTGTCTCAATCAGTTAACCTGATCTACACCCCACAATTTCTGCAGTTTCCTATTTCAAGAATACTACCATTGTTCTCTTCGTCAACCACAAGAGAACGCTTACACTTCACTTGGCCTTCTCACTCTCCCCTCCCAACCCACATTATTTGTTGTTTATGCCAGTTGCTATTTTCTTAACATTATTTCAACCACCTTCCCTCTCTGTATTCCTTCTCCTTTGACCCTAATTTAGGCCATGGCTCCCACTAGCCTGCACTTTTAACAAGACTAATATTATGCCAAGTTTGAACATAGTATATCTATTGAGATCAGTGTGTCATCACCGCCTAGGAGACAAGACTCAAAGTTATCAGCCTAATTATTAATATCTTCTGGCCCTTGTTTTATCTTCTTCCAATCTTACTTTGACTAACTGATTCTCATCACCACACAAATATGCTTATATTTTTTTCATCTTAAAGAAATATAAAATAAAGAAAAATTATATCTGGTTCCTATTTCCTCCTCCAGCAACTGCCTCATTTCTTCTCTTTCTTCTAGATGAGCGGTTCTCAACCTGTGGGTCGCACCCCCTTTGGGGGTGGAATGACTCTTTCACAGGGGTCGCCTAAGACCATCAGAAAACACATATATAATTACACATTGTTTTTGTGATTAATTACTATGCTTTAGTTATGTTCAATTTGTAGCAATGAAAATACATCCTGCATATCAGATATTTACATTACGATCCATAACAGTAGCAAAATTACAGTTATGAAGTAGCAACGAAAATAATTTTATGGTTGGGGGTCCCCACAACATGAGGAACTGTATTAAAGGGTCGCGGCATTAGGAAGGTTGAGAACCACTGTTCTAGACCCTATTAAAAAAGTCTGCACTCTCATCTCCATTTTTCTCTTCACACACACACTCTTGGAAACAGTCCAATCAGATTTTGCCTTAGTCATATCACCTTGCCCTCCTCAAGGTCCTAGCTTCTGTGTTGCTAGACGCCATGGTCATTTTTCATTATTCATTTAATTTGATCTGTCCAACACATTTGACTTAGTTGATTCCTTTCTCTTCCTTGGGATATTTTCTTCTCTTGGCTTCTACAACTCTCCTGATTTCTCTTCCACTTTACTGGTTTCCCTTTCTTAGTTTTTTTTCACTGATGTTTCTTTATGTCTCCAGCTTCCAATGTTGGAGAGTTCCAGGGCTGAGTCTTTGTTCAACTTTTCTTTTGTACCTACTCTTATTTTTAAGATGATCTTATATGGTTTTTCATGTCATTTATAATAATTTTATATCTCAAGTCCAGACTTCTCCCCTAAACTTCAACCTGACATGTCTGTTACCAGAAAGGGGACCTGGCCCAGGGTGGGTCGGCCTAGGGCTGACCACTAGTGTGTGGGTTCTGGATTTTGTGCAGGAAAGATTCACAGTATGAGTCCAGGTGATTTTTAGAAAACATTTGTTAAAGCTGGGAATGGTGAACCGAGGAAGGGCCTAGGATAAAAGAAGCAACAGGAGAGGGACTAAGTGGGGAAATGAGCCTAGGCTGGGCTGCTTTGGCTCACTAAGAAGTCAGAGAAAAAGAGGCGTGGAGACAGAGTCAGAGGGTAAGCCTGGGATGAGCTGCTGCTACCCATTGAGCTTTATGGGGTGCCTTAGAGTTTAGAAGATGCATGCCTGTGGGGGAAGTAGAGGGGAAAGGGAAGTCATGGGCATGCTCCTGGGAGGGACCATTGATTTGAGGGTTTTTAAAAGCTAAGAGTTTAGGGGAGGATCAATAGAATATTCATGAGTTTTTAAGCTGATGTGCCACAGTGAGATTTAGTCCCTTTATCTGTCCTTGGGTATGGTTGGCACAAATGGCACTAATTGGATTTCTGATATCCATCTCCCTGAGTAGGGTGATTTAAGTTATTTATGTTCTGATTGGGGTGGAGAAGTGTAAACCATTTACTCTCAAGTGTCCTTGGTTTAAGGAAGATAGGGTATACAAGATGGCTGCAATTGCTTTACCATTTAGCTATCTATCTTAGGTTCCCTATTCTTCTTGTTCTGGCTTACTAGCCTGCTCCACAAATGCCCAATTAACACTACACCTGATGTCTCATAACCATATACCAATTAAGATGCCCCCAAATTGAGTTCCTGTTATTTCCCACCAAAAAGCAATTTCTCTCTGTCTTCCCATGTCAGTCGTTTGTCTTTCTTTTAGTTGCTGAGGCTGAAAACCTAGTTGTAACATTTGATACCTCTCTTTCACACATGGTACCTTCACCATCTATCAGAATCTGAGCACTAATTCCTTCACCACCATATTGGTCCATTTGCCTTCTTCTCTCTTTTGGATTATTGGTCTAGCTTTCCAACTTATCTCCCTGTTTCTGTTCTTGCCTCCTACTATCTCCTCTCAACATAGCAGATAGATTAAGTATTTAAAAATGCAGATTGCATCAAACTCTTCTCGTGGTTAAAACCCTTCAATGGCTTTTTAATTGTCTCAGTGTAAAAATCAATATATTTACTATCTTCTATGTATCCTACATGAACAGGTCCCGGTAATCTTGCTCTGCTTATCTCTTACTGAATTTCCTTTTGCTGATTGTCCTATCACATTACCCTCCAATTCCCAGCTTGCTTCCATTTCAGGACCTTGGGGCAGATAGATTTTTCTCTGATGAGGATGATTTTCACTCACACATCCATATGACTAGTTCAGGTTTTGATTCAAAATTTACCTTCTCACTGAGGTATCCCATTCAACTCTCACCCCACTAGTTCATGTTTCTATATTTTGAGTTCTTTTTCTTTTTATATTTTTTATTTAATATGCATTATTATATTATGTACTATTTTGCGTGGTATCTGTCATCTCATAGAATGTCAAGGATTTTGTCTATTTTGTCAACAACTGTACCTCCGGCATCAAGAACAAATAGAAGGTGTTCAGTAATTAATTGTTGAGTAAATGAATGTACTTTCCACTCCGTTTCAGCCTTTGCTCCTAAAAAACATCCCAGATGTACATTGTGTTATTTTTCTCCCCTTCTTTGGTTGGGCAGCCTTTCCCTTTGCTTGGAACATCTTTCATCCTTTTCCTAAATTGCTGCAAGGCCAAATCTCATAAATTCTTCCCATTTTTAAAAAGATTACCTTGTTTCTTGCTACTTTTCAATGCCTTTTCAACCAGAGTTCTTGGTTTTTTTCTGATTCTTCACACAGATTTGCCACGGTTAGAAGTATTCTCTCTCCTTCTGAATAACCTTAGCATTGTTCCCAAGTGCCCATCCTCAATTAGCAGAGAGTTCTCCCTTTCCATTCTCAGACTCGGCACTGTGTACAAAATCAGTTATGTTGTCTTTAGTCTTGATGCACCTTAGGTTTGTCTCTGTTGTTACAGTATTATACCTATTGTCTCTATTTTTCCTTGATTTCTTTTTAATGACTCTTTTCATATGTCTTTTATTTGTTTGTAAACTAAATTTAGAGAGCTCCTTGAGTAATTTCATATATTTCTATTTCTTTAGAAGCTTCCTTTCTTTCTCTTTGTCTCATTGGAATAATTTGCCATTGAAGTGATCTTTAAGCTGTGGTCTGCAGAGGCCTGGATTCTGTAGAGTTTTTTTAGAGATAAAGGAAAAAATTGAGAGAATGGAATTCCTAGAACCTTTCCACATTCACAGCCCTAGCCCTACACTTATTTCTGCTGTACCTATTTAATATATCACAATTATACATTCAGACATGAGTGCTGGCACAGTTGCACACACATACACGAACAACTTTTCTTTGACAAAAAAAATTCTGTTTTTAAAGATATTTTTTTAAAACTGAATACATGACCAATGGTACAGGAATTTTCCATTTCTAATTTCCTTTTGAAATACTCCAGAGCACATTTATGATTCGTTTTTCAACTTTATGAGCCCCAAGTTGTGATCATTGTCGAGGCCCAAGTTCTTCTAAATTAAATCATAGGTAATAAAGCTGCAAGGATGCTTTTTGAACTTCCTATATAGCATCCTGTTTTTATAGATGATGCAGAAAATAGGCCCTAAGATGGACTGAATTGTTCACATTCACACTGCTCATACAAAGGTCAAAGATCAAAAGTCAGAAATGGGTTTCAAGAAAAATGCATATTTTGTACTCCATCTTGCCAAAATAACCAGTATTTTCTTTTACCTTAAGCTAGTCTTAAATATTCCTCAGTCCATTGACTTGTCTTAAGGAAATTCAAGGATTTACCAAATATTCTGAATTTAATAGGTTTAGTTAGTTCCTAGCAGCTATTTACATAGTAGGAGAGTTCTACTCATGTTTGCTCTATTCAAGGTGCCAGTTTTATTCTATATATATATATATATATATAATTTCAGAAGGGAGAGAGAGATAGAAACATCAACGATGAGAGAGAATCATTCATTGGCTGCCTCTTGCACGCCCCACATGGGGGATCGAGTCCACAATCTAGACATGTGCCCTGACCGGGAATTGAACTGTGACCTCTTGGTTCATAGGTCAACACTCAACCACTGAGCCACACCAGCTGGGCAAGGTGCCAGTTTTAGATCTGCATTATGATGATGTGGTAGTAAAATATAATAAAAAACAACAACTAAAGAACAAAGGCTGTGAAGGTGACTTGTGTAAGAGATGTGACCTTAGTCAAGTTACTTTATATTTCTGAACTTTGGTTCCTTATCAATCATTAAAATGGCAGGAATAAAAGTATTGTTATATAGATTAAATTAGATAAATTATGTAAGAGACACTACTTCAGACTAGTCACTAGATATTGATAATTGAGTAACAACATAAGTAGACTAATTATATAGCATATTACGTTATTAATATGACTTCTAATGTCAGACACATAGACTGATTCTTTTATCTGGCTCTGCTATCAATGATCATATCAATTGTATGTTTTTGATAGAACTCTGAAGATCCCTAATACCACACCAGTACATCTGCCTCTTGTAGTCTTAGTGGGGACATGCCTGGCACACAGCATACAACAGATTTTTGTTTTTCTCTATTTAGGAGTTGATATAAATGTGGCATTTATCATGTAATATTCCTTGCTTGAAATCTTGTACAGATCTCCTGATGATGCGTGACTGTGTTTTATTTATTTAGTTTAAGCAGAAGAAATAAAACAGATGGGCCTACCTATACCATCAGTCCTCCTGAGCCAATATAAAAAACCCCAGTGAGATGAATGTGATTTATATGCAGATCCTGGGAGGAAGGGGAACTACTGACCTCCTGTTCCACTGTCTGGAATTTCCCCGGACTCTGAAACGGGGAGTTTAAAATATTAATGCTTTGAATAATAAATTATAGTACATAGTAAATGAGGCATGAGCATAACAATTTTAATTAGTTTTAGGCACATTTTAATGATTGTTTGGCTATTAACTCCAGTAAACATAAAAATGCAGGGGAAAAAGATGTATGAATTCCTTATTACTTAGCTTTGTTTTAACTGAAGCCTTTGCAAAGATGTATATCATTTTAATTTTGGTTCCAGAGGCTTTTATGTAAATTAATTGCATTGGAGAATTGGCAAGAACATGATTATAAGCTTTACATTAATATAACAACAATTTAACAATGGCTGATAGATGGGCCACAGCCATGCAATTATCAAAAGTGAGCCACTCTCTTGATCTCTAATTAGGTCTGTAAGCAAATAGAGATTTGCCAGCACTAATTGCCGTATTAAAGCTGGCAGTGAGGAAGCAAGCGAGCTCACGTTAAGGTAGTCATCACAGGGTGCTGTATAGCCAAAGATTTTCCCATTTTCTGATTTAATCAGATATGTGATTCAATTATATATGTTGTGGAAATAGACATTTAACTGAATTGGAAAGCTTTCTCCTCCATGCTCAATACAACCATATGTCTTGTTAACTGCAGACTTCAGTGCTTCAAGTCTAAACAATAAGCATTAGGTTAAATGTTTTGCCACCCTCTTTACTGTCTGCTCAGATGGCTGTCCTCCTCTAATAGCCTTGACTCTAACAGTACCTACGATGTCTAGTGCTTTGTGCCGGAAAAGCACGTAGATGAGACAAGATGTGCATTTTCTTCCTTTGCTGCTCCATGTTTGCAGGGATTAAAAAGCACTCAAAGGGGATTTAGAAGGCATTTGAGCACCAGGCTCACTATTGTGAAACCCATTTTAAAGAAGCCTGGAAATCCCTTA
Organism: Myotis myotis; assembly: GCF_014108235.1. Taxonomy (NCBI): domain Eukaryota; kingdom Metazoa; phylum Chordata; class Mammalia; order Chiroptera; family Vespertilionidae; genus Myotis; species Myotis myotis. The sequence goes on from NW_023416335.1 coordinate 18,505,489, forward strand.
TTTCCTTCAGTCTTTGACTAAAAGCTTGGTCCATTATGCAACAAAACCTGTTTTATTTTTTGCTCCAGCTTATTCCAATGTGCACATCAATAACATTTAAAGGGACTTTCGTTTAGGCATAGGTTGAGTTTAAACTAGGTCTGGAATGGGTGATTTTTTCTATGGAAGATCCTGTAAGAAGTCAACCTAGAGAGAAAAGGCCATGTAACCAGGGAAACCGCATAGGTTTATGTTGGCATGCATTTGCATTTGACTTAACAGCTACTCATTAAACAATTAGGAACATGAATAGGTGTGCCTATAACTGACACAGGTGAAGAGATCTCAAGGGAGGACATGACTCAGTGTTTGGGTGTCAGGCATAGAGGGTGCTAAGCCAGCTAACAGGGCAAAGCCCTCCTGAGCTCTTCCTTCGGTGTGAGGTGTCAGCCACCAGCTATGGCAAAACACGAAGTCTGACCTTCTCCCTCTTCATTACCTTCACTTACTTACCCAAACCTGTGGAATCCACGCTAGCCTCAGGATAAGAGGTAGAATTCCCCCAATGTGACTGTCAACATGCAATTAGAAGAGAGAAATGCTCTCAGAGCAGGGGAAGCTTTGGAGCAGGGGAGCAAGGTCAGGAGATAACATCCCAGCAAGGGATCGGCTTGGCCAGGTGCTTCCCCAGACTGTGGGAAAGCAATAGTTAGCACAGAATTTGAATTTTCCTCCTTCATTACAGTTTATTCAAATTACCTAATCCTTCATTAAAATCATTAATCCCCATATGGCCTCGTATGATTATGTTTGGGGGAATAAAACCACAGAAACCGCAAAAGAGAACACAGCCTTTCCTACCTCAACCTTTTCCCTGGCACTCCTGAAAGGAACACCATATTGTACTGAGAGAATGTGTCCAGAGAACCTTCCAGATGATAACTGGCAGCAAAGTAATCAAATGGCTATGCATCTGGTAGATGAAGGGCGAGCAGCTCTTGGGAGTATCATTCTGGAGGGTTCCCTGGAGTAAGGTCAGCGAGGCAGGTGGTTCAGGAGGAGGGAGATCTTGTGTTTCTCTCCACTTTACATAATCTCAGTATGAAAATAAACTTTTTCACTGTGTGTGTGTGTGTGTGTGTGTGTGTGTGTGTGTGTGTGGTTCTAGTAGCAGTAGTAGCAGAAAGGGCACCCATTTTGGGACAGGTGCCATTCAAAGTGTTAGTAACTTTTTTGGCAGGTCTAAATTTGATAACTTTGACATGGTAGAAGTATGTGACTAGGCAAAGGATGCCATTTGTAGTTTGGTGGCTACTCGGGCAATTCACCCTTCTCAATAACTAAGAAAGCACTCCATTTGTACTTTAATAATAATAATAATAATAATAATATAATAATAATAATAATAATAATAATCTACACTAATAAAAGACAAAGATGCTAATTGACCATACCTTTGCTACATCCATCAGCCAATCAGAAGAGTATGCAAATTAACCCAACAAAGATGGCCATTAAATTTGCATCCTGCAGGCGGGGCGGGGCAGTGCCATCCACCACCTGCCCCAACCCTGGGGATTGGGCCTGCCGTGTGCGACCTGGGGAGGCGGGGCAGGCACCGCCGGATCGGGCCTGCCATCTGCCACCCGGGGAGCGGGCCTAAGTCAGCAGGTGGTTATCTCCTGAGGGGTCCCAGACTGTGAGAGGCACAGGTCGGGGTGAGGGACCACCCCCCACCCCCACCACCAGTGCACAAATTTTTGTGCACTGGGCCTCTAGTAATAATAATAATAGCTACTCTTTTGACTACCTGCTCTATGCTAGAATTTTTGCCAAATATGTGGGTACATATGCAAGCACATGTACCTATAATATTTTTATTTTTAACAATATCCTTAAAATGTAGGTATCATTATCTCTATAAATAAAGATGCTGGGGTGAAATGACAGTAAACAGCTGTTCAAGAAAATGATGAAGCTAAATGTAAAGTCAGAGCTAGGTGACCCCCTTAGCCACACTTCCCAGCAAGCTTGTGTTCCTATTAGCTATCTGATATGACTTGAGTCATTTTAAGTCCTTAAGAAGACTATGCTTGTAACGATGTATAAATGTTGCCAGTATCTTATGCTTCTCTCTGCTAGCAATAGAGTTGTTCTTACCTATAAGTAAACAGAAGTATTGGGGGTGAACTAACACCAAAATACTGGTCCTTCCTCCAGTCCTTCCAGGAAGTCTATAAAGCTAATATTCTATATGTCTAATATTCTAACATTATGACTTATTAAGATGTCATAATGTTAGAATATTAGACGTATAGAATATTAGGAAGAGCACCATGTCACAACAAATCAAAATAGCCAGATTCTTGGGCTTAAGGCTCATTATGGGTTAAAAGGAAGGTTCTAAAATAAATCTTCAAATTTTCCTCTTGCTATAAAATTCAGTATGCATTTGATGTTATTTGTATTAAGGCATTGTGGTTTTGTGGAAAGATAACATATCAGCCTTTCATAAATTAGCAGAACTAATATCTACATATTAGTCTCTTTCCATGACATAACAAAGAGCTGCCTCTTGAACAAACAGAATAGAATGGACAAGCACTCATGGTGAGGTTACAGTAGGGAGATAAGAAAGAAGAGTCGGTTATTTGGGAGGGTAGTAAGATGCTAGAGAGTACCACCTAAAGAACTTTTGATCTCTGAATGCCAAGAAGATGAAATACAAAAGAGCATAACAATATGTATGAGTAACAGATTCTCACAGATAAAAAAGATGGGCAACAGAGACAGCCATATTTAGAAATTATACCTTGATGTGGTTCTTCCAACTAATAATACCCAGGTAGCCTAAAAAATACAGAGTTTTTGCTCCGAGTCCTGATTCTAGTTTTTATTTAATTCTGCCTTGCTTGATGTCTGCTGTTTTTCAACTCCTTGACCTAGAGGCCAGTGGCAACTTGCACAGTAAAAAAATCCCTGATTCTGAGAGTCAACCAGGAAGTCAAGAAGCCACTGGAAGCTGGACTCCTTGGCTTCATGCTTCCTGCTCTTGCCTCCTGTTAGTACTTCAGGGTTCTAGCAAGGTCTTCTTCCCAAGTCTCTATTACCAATTTACTTGGCAAGAGACATGCTTCATTGAACTAATGCTAAATGGTCACCTTCTTAATTTTAATGTTCCTGCCCTTAATTAGTAGTTTAGTCTTTCAGACCTACATTTGTTACACTTAAATGGATTTTGTAATTGGCTTTGTATCTCAGTTAGCTTTGTAGCCCCATTCCAGTTCAGAAAAGCAACCAATTAGTTCAGGTTTTCCATTCCTCCTTACTTCCTTGGAACAATTGCCTTATTTCTAATTGTTTTTAATGCAACTAATATAATCCAACAAGATCATAGCTGGGCACTGCTAATGCACTTTGTGAAAGATTATTGAATTTATTAAGCCTTTGGCCCAAAATAGCTCCTAACAAATGCATTTTGAGGATATGACAGTCTTGGTGAGTGAGTTAAAGACTCATTAGTTGGTCTGCTAGTGTCCTTGCATGGAAACTGTGATTCTTGTCAAGTCCATTAACTGCTTTACAAAACAAGAGCTGTCATTTCATTAAACTGCTCCACACATATCAACAGCTCCATGGTGAATGCTGGTCACTTCTTGTCTATGTCACAATATTTTTCTGAAAGCTGACTTCCTCCAGTGTATGCCAGCAGCCTACAAGTCTTCATGGTATAGAGTGATACCATGCACCTAACTGAAGAAGCAGCAATTGCTTTAAAAATAATAGAAAGTTAGAGTTTAAAACTGTTGTATTTTTATCTAATATTCTCTGTTTGCTAAAGAAATAAATTTTAAAAAATATTGAAATTAGAGCATTCACTCAGTTCGCTTTCTAGTTAAGGAGAGAATAGGGACTAGAATTGAAATCTATCTTCCACTCTAGTTTCTTTTTGAAAAATCACACTATCTCTCTGGTGATCTGAATATGTTAATTTCTTTAATTTTTCCATTTACTTAATAAATAAATAAATATGGATGGATTTTTTTTTTTTTAATGGCAGATGCTATTCTAGTGTGGAGATATGTCAGTAAACAAGACTAAGTCCTTGCCTTCATGGAGCTTAAATTCCAGCTAGGTTGGCCAATAAATCAATTTAAACATATGATAGAATAGAAGGTTAAGTGAAAATAAGTCAGGATAATGGGGATGGAGATTAATGGGTGTTCTTTAAGATAAGGTGTTTATAAAAAAGCAGTGATTTGTCTAAACTCAGGGTGAAAAACAAGCCACACAAGAAGGAAAATTGCAAAGGCCCTGAGGCAAAAATAAATATGTGTTTCTGTTCATGGAATAGCAATGAGGCTAGTGTGTCCAGAAGAGTGAGAGTAGCTAAAAATAGTAGGAGATGAGTACATATTTATAGATAATGATTATTTCTAGCTGCTATATGAGTGGAACTGCAATTCAAGTGAACGTAGAAAGAGAACATTTATCCTATCAGGAAGACTGAAAGTGGCTGCATAATCTGGAAATATTAAGTTTTCTCAATGATAAAAGAATAAAAAAATTCAATCCCATAAAATATCCATCCAGGCCAATAGTATGTCTTAATTTCAACCTAAATTGACCGAGAATCGATTGAATACAAGGCTTTGGAAGACGTACAGTGAAGCAGGGAATAATTTTGAAATGAATTGAAAAGGAAAAAGAAAAGAAAACCAATGAATGAAAAAATGCCAAGTAAAAGAAAAGATTAATAGAACAGAATATGAGATTCCATTGAAAGTGTAGAGTGCTGGGGAGGACAGCGTGGCCTGCTGGAAGACAGGCATGTGTGATGCAGAAGTAACCTGCAAACTGGGAGGCAAGGAGTAACATACAAACAAGATGTTGACAAGCAAAGGCATCTGGCTGGGAGCCATTGCAAACTGAGAAAATAACATGAGTAAAGACAGGAAAAGGAAGGTGGATTAGTGAGGGATGTGTAGCAAGAGGTCCAGGTTGGTTGGAACACAAGGGTAAGAGAATTTTGATAAATTTTGACAAAATAGATAAGTTAAAAAGATAATGAAGAGTTTTGAATGGTTTAATCAGGAACTTGAACCTAATTAATTAGGAAATATGGGGCTATTAAAGCTTTTGTATCAGAAAGTGATGATGACAAAGAAAAAAAGCAGGTTCCCTTTAGGTCATTGTGAAGCTATGGTGGAAGAGCTTAGAGCTACACTAATTTTTAATTTTTAACTATTAAATTTTTAGGAAAGATTAACTTTTCACTTGAAAAAAAAATGCATTATCTCTTCCTTGTCCTAAAAGACATTTCTTTACAACATAAATGCTTTGTCAGAACACAGCCTTATACCCCATCCACTTTAATGTCCGAGATTGGGTCTAAGCTCACTGTTGTCTGGATAACTCAGAGACCAAAGACTGAGTCATTCAGAGTAGCTAGAATACAAGACTTCAGAATCTTAGAATAGTGCCATTCAATTTTTAAAAGAAATTTCACAAATTCTGGAAAACATAAAGAAACTTCAGCCAAAAGCTAATATTATTAATTATTTAAAAAAGTTGTTTTCCAGCATGAGCTCACTTGTATTTATAAAAATCTTCTGAGTATCTGAACATGGAAGTGAGAGTGAGATCAGTAGTGATCTTCTTTGGCCAATGAGGATATCAAAAAGAGCAGAAATGAATTCAGACTTACCTACTTCCCCACTATACGCATCTCAACTTAGAGTCTGGGTGTGAACTAACGGTGCAGAATTGATTCATGCTCCAATCTGTTCAAATTCCCCACTCTGGCTCAAAAACAGAAGAATTAAAGAATTTCTGACAAATTTTATCCTTTTCATATCCCCCAGTTCCTTCTGTATGTTAACCAACTGCTCTGACTCTCCCCCGACCCCTGAATTCAGGCACCTCAAAAAAGGCGCATGTGTGGTTGCTAAGAAGCCTTAGTGCCTCGCAAGATACCCTCATGTATTCAAACTTCCTCCATGGGGTTGGTGTAAGCCTGGAGAGCTGCCCTCAGGAAAAGCCATGGATTCATGCTCCTGTAGGGAGAGTGGGCTTCCATCTACTCTGCCCCACTCAGCAGTTGTTTCTTCACATGGACAGACAGGTTCTATACTGAGCCCTGTGGTTGACTCTCCAAAATCTATCACACTAGTTTCCAGTGTTGAAATAGATGCCTTGAGGAATTGACTCCAGCTAAAGTGAATCCCATTGGTCTCAGTCTCAGCCTTTCCCATGCCAGTGTTGGTCCAACCCACCCAGAAGGGTGGGCTTTATGGTTTATACAGTTTTGAGTTATTTATTCCAAGGTTTGGGAATCCATTCTTTCCAAACTTGGCTATGGCAACTAAAAGGAGAGTGAGGTACCTCAAGGAAGAACATGTGAGTTAGAGACTGTGTTTAGCTTTGCTTCATAATATAGTATTAATAGATAATGTGAAGAAATCTGATCTCAGGCCCCTGCATAATTATTCATTAATTCCAAGATATGTTAAGTAACTTAAGTGTCCTGATCCTCCAAATCAGTGGTTCTTAACCTTCCTAATGCCACAACTCTTGAATACAGTTCCTCATGTTGTGGTAACCCCCAACCATAAAATTATTTTCGTTGCTACTTCATAACTGTAATTTTGCTACTGTTATGAGTCATAATGTAAATATCTGATATGCAGGATATATTTTCATTGTTACAAATTGAACAGAATTAAAGCATAGTGATTAATCACAAAAACAATATGTAATTATATATGTGTTTTCCAATGGTCTTAGGCGAGCCCTGTGAAAGGGTCATTCGACCCCCAAAGGGGTCTCGACCCACAGGTTGAGAACCGTTGCTCCAAATCTTTATTAGAAGATTGGGGGGGGGGGGGGCGGGAAATCCCTAACTCACAGGATTATTGTATATATTAAATGATTAAGCTATATGAGCTAGAACTTTTACTTGGATCATCCATACCTCCTCTTGTCTCACCTCGAATTGGGGAAGTGGCCAGAGGAGTATCTGACAAAGGTAAAACAATAAATAGATTCTGATCATATCTGTGTGTACATGACAGGAAGCAGGAAACTCAGCACTTGAGCCACAGATGAGGCAAGACAAGATGGAAAGAAAGAGAACATGACCAGTTGTTGAGCCACAAAAAAAAAAAAAAGACTGACCATAAGCTACACCGGTGGTCTTTAAATTGCCCTTGGCAGAGTGCTCTGAGAATCCTCACTGGTGTGTGGGCATCTGAGAAATGGGGTGGGGGAGATATGGAAGTTAAACAGCAGAGCTCTGGGAGCCCTCCGGCTTCAGCGTGTAGGTTCTTCCAAATCAAAATAGCACAAGCTTTAACAGAGGCATCAGCTACCTAAGTTTGGAGCTAAATGGTAAAAATGAAAAACAAAATTGCAAGAAGGAAATGAGGGTATGTGGTTTTGATGCTGAACAGGAAGAGGACACAGAGGAGAAAAGGAAAAGGGGCTCAAGCAGGAGGAAAAGAGGCTGCAGGTCTTTGGGAAATTACCAAGGGGTATGCTTATTTTTAAAATTTTTAAATTACTTTAAAAATATTTTAAGAAATTTACACTGTAAATCTCTCCCACCCACTCAAATCATCAACAAAGTGAAGTTTCTGATAAAGTGGTTGTCCTAGTTTTTATCTATGGAAGGAGTTGATTTTCTGATACATACTTATTAAAGTAGCCTGAGTGCGCATCATACAGTTTTACGGTTATTTCCACTTAGTATCTCTAGGACAGCGGTTCTCAACCTGTGGGTCGTGACCCCTTTGGCGGTCGAACGACCCTGATAAGACCATCCTGCATATCAGATATTTACATTACGATTCATAACAGTAGCAACATTACAGTTATGAAGTAGCAACGAAAATAATGTTATGGTTGGGTCACAACATGAGGAACTGTATTTAAAGGGCCAGAAGGCTGCGAACCACTGCTCCAGTAGCTAAGTTAAGCATATAATGTAGCACAGAGCTTTGCACATATTGGGACTGTCCTGACATTAGACAAGCCCAGGGGATGTGAAGCAGTCACGTTGGCTGATTAGGATTTTATTGCCCAGCCCTGGCCACATGGTGGTGAAAGGATTCAAGGTAAGTGACATTACAGACTCAACAGGAGAGAAAAGTAATCATGAGATCGGATAATTTTTTTTTAAATATATTTTATTGATTTTTTACAGAGAGAAGGGAGAGAGAGAGAAACATCGATGAGAGAGAAACATCGATCAGCTGCCTCCTGCACATCCCCCACTGGGGAAGTGCCCGCAACCCAGGTACATGCCCTTGACCAGAATCGAACCTGAGACCCTTCAGTCCGCAGGCCGACGCTCTATCCACTGAGCCAAACCGGTTTTGGCCGGATAATTTTTAAAACTGGATAATTCAGGCGTAAAATAACCGATTCCAGCACCCCGCCTCCAGAGTCTCCAAGGAGCTGTAGAAAAGCTATTCACAGCAGTTTTTTTGTTTGTTTTGTTTTGTGTTTTTTTTGTGTGTGTGTTTTTTTTCCACAGCAGTTCTTCCGGATCTGCTGCAGCAGCTGCTCGGATGTTCAGCAGGGAAACCCAGGCAGATGTTGCACACCTTCCTTTTTATCACCTCCTACAGGGGTGCAATATGGATTAATCGGGTGTTTATACGGTTCAGTCCACCAAAAAGGAAACACAGCCCCCGATCCTCATGATACAGAAGTACTGAGGCTAAGAAAAACTTGCTTTTCCAAGGGAAGGGACTCTCAGTGTCTGCATGGTTGTTTAGGCAGGAAGAAATAAAGAGGAGGAACATAGATCATCTAGGAGGCACAGTGCACTCGGGAAAGGAAGCACATACAGAGAATAACCGTCATATTTCTAAACGAACATACCCGACATTAACTGAAAGGATGTCTTTCTTAGAGTCATGTTGGCTGACTCCCAGTTTTAGCCATGCTCCCTGCTTAAAACTGTAAGCTGTGTTGAAACAGTCCTGCCTGTGGTCTTCACGCTTAGTGCAGTCACCCAGGGCCATGCTTGATGGTCCATGGTGACGGAGGGAAACACAACTTCTTTTTCGACATAGCTTTAGTTCATTCTTTTAAATTTCTTCTCTAGAGATTATTTTTAATGTATATATTCAATAGCACATTCATATCACTTATGAATAAGCAAATGCGTATGTATATGTGTGTGTGTGTGTGTGTGTGTGTATATGCCTTAAAGTATTTCTTGCCATTAGCCATTTATAATTAAAAAATTGGATACCACTGTTCTAAAATACTTAAAGAATCATCAGAGATCTGTTTACAAGAAGGATCCAGAAAACTAGGGAAAAGCTCAATCTCTCTTTGACTGTGACAGTACTATATAATTTGGATGGCCTTAAGACCTGGCCTGGGTTTCTTCTTAAGGAATTGTATACCTGGCTAAGAAAGACCCTTTTGTAACAGCTTGAAAATATGGTTTCCTGGGGTTACCCAGGGAATGGAAATGCTACAGAGAAGGGAGGCTAAGAGCTGGGTAAGCTCTTTTCAAATTATAAATAAGCAGCCAATTTCAGTGATTTTTCTCTGCCTTGTTAGGTTGTCACCTCTCAACTCACATATGGAACTGACCCTGAGAATTAGTAATCCCGTATTCCAAGGCTCTGTAGGATCTCTTTCTAGCCCTGTATGTGATGGAAAGCCAGGTACATCTGGGCCAGTACAGAGGCAAGCATCTTTTTTACTAACCAGTTCTCACTAAAGAAGCTAAATGTGTCTAGAGGTAAAGCATGCTGGAATGACATTCAATTTTTAATTTTAAAATTATTCATAGGTGAGACATCAAAATCTGTTGTAATTGATAATGTATTTCTTCAAAGGTAATCAAGTAATGGATCATTTTATTATGAGTTTCAGTAATAGGCTTTTATCACTAAGTGATAAAAGTAAAATGTTTTGTTTTACTTTTTGGGGGGCAAAAGTATTTGGGTAGAAATTTATTAATCCAGCCCCCTGCAAACAAAAATAAATTAAAGAAAATTCTGGTGACTATAGAAATCCAGCAAACATATTGGCTTAAGATTAGTCTTAGAGTGGAAGTTGGTCTTTGCTTTGAGATTTTAGCATTCTTTAAACTGGATTCTTCTAAAGTGAAGCAGTCATGAGGCAAGACGCAGGCAAACTTGGGCTTTGTGATATTTTTACTCCCACACTGGGAAAATCAACGGAAATTCAAAATTGCTTTTCTGTGCCATGAAATAACAAGGGGTTTGAGTTTATCCACCCTGATCACCATACAATCAAATAAACTAAAAATAGCTTGGTTGGGACACAGATGGGGAACTCCCCTGAGCAGGATATCTTTTGGGCATGAATGATGGGACTGTCACCAATTTATAACCATTTCTTACTGAGAAGAGCAAGGGCAGACCATGTCTACCAGTAAGAAGTCAAAATATTTAATCATATTCCCCTCCTTTTGGCTTATTTTCAATTACCCTCACTGCTTGCTTTGCATGGAGAATTTTTTTGTTTTTATTTGTGTGGGGTTTTGTTTGTTTGTTTGTTTTTGAGTGCTAGCATTCCCTCGTGACTTAGGTTAAAGGGGAGACACAAAAGCAAAACCGGGGGAGGTTTACAGGAGTTGGACATGGAGTAGTTCTCCCCCAGGGTGCCAGTGGTGAGTGAAGTCCACATGAATCAGGAATACACTGACAGCCAATGGGCAGACCTCAAATTGGCCCCGAGTCGTTCTATCATCATTTTATAATTACATCTTCACGAACAGCAGATTTACATGTGTTACGATTCATTTAGAAATGGCACACGAGCACCTGCAATTTGGCATTCCAGTTAGTGCCCCAGTGTATCAAACTCTTGATTAATAAACTCTGAAGTGTTGAAATGATTCTCTGTCATTAATCATATTCTCTTCTACTTCTATATTACCTGAAATCATTAGAGGAGAAGAAAGCCTGAAGTGCAATCAGCTACCAGCATGTTAATGCAATGACTTAGGCTCTTAGCTCCAAATAAGCAAGAGAAATTAAGTAAGTGGTAAATTACACTAGATGTGGTTTTTACTTTGGAGGAATTGTGGCAGCAATTCTTTTTTAAAGCAGGGGCATTTTATGAAAATCACCTTTTGATAGCATCTAAGAAAATGTGTGATTATAGACAGACGGAGTTTTCCCTGCTCATGCAAAAGTGTTAGGCAGAAGGAAGCCCCCAGTAGCAATTCAGGAACTCATCCCAGTTTTGTGTGGAGCTATTGAAATGGGCCGTGCAAAAGCGGCAGGAAGCGCTTTTACATTATCAGTTATCTCATTCTTATTCAACCACATTTAATTCACTCATCAATCAGTGCTTACTCAGAATGCAGACTTTTTGAGGAATGGATCCATGTATCTATATTTCATCAGGATCCAGTAGCTCCTAGTCTGGGAAAAGATTACAGCAAAATCCAGGACATATGAGGTACAGAGCCATACAATGTACACTGGCTGGTCCATGTAGACTTTTTCCCTATCAGGAATGCACTGAATTATTGTGCACCTAAGAATTAATGTCTATGTGCAAAATTGTGAAGGATAAAAGAGCTTTACAAGGCAAAGGCAAAGAAAAATTTCTTGAATCAGACAAGCTGACTTATTATGAGTGTTAAATCCTAATATTGAAAGAGATTTTAATATTCAGACTGGAGTTGTGAAGAGATATTTACCTTGAATCAAATAATTATTATGTGTCCTTTGATTCTTGTAACTTAAATATTAAATCTTTTTAGTGTCAAGGATCCTGGAAAAGCAACCGAACTCTCTAACTCTGAGAAGCTGTGTTAGAGGTTATTCTTAAATGTTCATAGATAAATAGGTCACCCTGACTGTAATGTGTTGGGTTGCTATTTCTGGTTTATATGTTGAACAGTATGCTTGCCTATGCTATTTTCCCCTAATTATTTTATGTTATTGAGTTGGCCCTGGACGTTACTGAGGCTAAGAATGGAAAAATACTATGTTGGATATATATACTACTTACACACTCTAGGCCCACACTCATGTGCATTAAACTCAGATGTTTTATTCAGTGTCTTCTCTCATTGTTTGTTAGGTGAGGGCCTTGGGCCAGCTGATCTCTGGGTGGCCCCCAGCTCACCCACTCCAGGAATCTTCACTGGATGCACAGAGATGTAAGCTCCCTCAGGGCAAGGACTTTGGCTTTCCTGTCCGCTAACATTTTTCAAGGAACATTTACACCCATTATTTTACTTGTTTCCCCACAGCAATCAAATCAGACAGGACTATACAGCTAATACCTCACTTTATAGAAGAGAAACATGAAGTCAAGAAGTTAAGTGATTTTGCAAATTTCATAAACCAGTGGTTGAGTCAGGATCTGATCCCAAGATTTTTATATATATATATATATATATATATATATATATATATATATATCTCCTATCTAATAAAAGAGAAACATGGTAATTAACGTACGGCCGCTACCCTTCCCATTGGATAATCAGGGCAATATGCAAATTAACTGCCAGCCAAGATGGCAGCTGGCAGCCAGGCATCTTGAAACTAACATGAGGCTTGTTTGCTTCAGTGATGGAGGACTCCAAAGTTCCCCACCTGCCTTGCTGGCCTCTGAGCCTGCAGTTTGAAACATTGTAACAAATATAGAAGCTAAACAAAACCCCAGGAACCTGCTTTCAGTGACCTGGGATCTCAGAGCTGGAGTTATACATTGTTTCGATTATAGAACCCAAACAAACCAGATACCTGCTTTCAGCATCAGAGGCCTCAGAGCTGGAGCCAGAGCTAAAGCTGGCCCAGAATAAAAAAAAAAAAGAAAAAAAGGAGCAGTTGGGAGCTTCAGTCACCCACCAGCCTGAAAACAGCCCTAAGCCCCTCACCCAGACCGGCCAGGCACCCCAGTGGGCACCCCCACCCTGAAGGGTGTGTGACCAGCTGCAAACAGCCATCATCCCCTCACCCAGGCTGGCCAGACACCCCAGTGGGGACCCCCACCCTGATCCAGGACACCCTTCAGGGCAAACCAGCCAGCCCCACCCATGCACCAGGCCTCTATCCTATATAGTAAAAGGGTAATATGCCTCCAGGCACCGGGTTCAGCAGAGCCGAGAGGCCTCCCAGCACCAGGATCAGTGTGACAGGGGGCAGAGCCCAAACCCCCAGATCGCCCTGCGGCTCTGTGTGTGACAGGGGGCGGGGCCACAACCTCCCTATCCGCCCTGCTCTGTTCATGACAGGGGAAGGTGCCCCAACCTCCTGATCAGCCCTGCTCTGTGCCTGATAGGGGGGAGCTCCCCAACCCCCTGATCGCCCTGCGGCTCTTTGAGTGACAGGGTGCGATGCCCCAACCCCCTTTCTCCCCCCACGGGCCCTGCTCTGTGTGTGACAGGGTAGAGCCATAACCTCCCCATCGGCCCTGCTGTGTGTGTGACAGGGGGTGGTGCCCCAACTCCCTTATCGGCCCTACTCTTTGCGTTACAGGGGGCAGCTCCTCAACCCCCTGATGGGCCCTGCTCTGTGCGTGACAGGGGGGAGCTCCCCAACCCCCTGATGGTCCCTGCTCTGTGCGTGACAGGGGGTGGCACCGCAACCTTCCCATTGACCCTGCCTTGAGTGTGACAGGGGGCAGTGCCCCAACCCCCCAATCGGCCCTACCCTGAGCGTGACTGAGGGTGGCATCCCAACCTCCCGATCCGCCCTGCTCTGTGCATGACAGGGGGCGGCGCCCCAACTCCCCAATCTGCCCTGCTCTGAGCCCGACCAGGGGCTGCACCTAGGGATTGGGCCTCCCTCTGCCACCCGGTAGCAGGCCTCAGCCAGCAGGGCGTTATCTCCCGAGGGTTCCCAGACTGCGAGAGGGCACAGGCCGGGCTGAGGGTCCCCCCCTTCCCCCCCGAGTGCACAAATTTTTGTGCACCGGGCCTCTAGTGTGTGTGTGTGTGTGTGTGTGTGTGTATATATATATTGCTTTCAGAGATGAAGGAAGAGGGAGAGAGAGATAGAAATATCAATGATGAGAAAGAATCATCCATCAGTGGCCTCTTGCATGCCCCCTACTGGAGATGGAGCTCAAAACCTGGGCATGTGCCCTGACCTCCTGGTTCATAGGTTGATGCTCAACCACTGAACACACTGACCAGGCTGATTCCCAGATTTTTTTATGCAGAGTTACATTTTTGAGAGCTAGTGACCGGTGGTGTGCTGGTGAATATTTAACACTGTGAAATATATATATATTTGATTAAATATAATAAAATTTACTGATATAAAGAATGTTTAAGGTACAATTTATAAAAAATTATATGAATATACATTACTCTCTATTGAAAACCTGTAGTTGAGTGATTCCCACAGAATGCTTTTGTTGATCTCCACCAGATTTTTGTATTTGAAGTCAACCTACATTTGCAATTCAAACATGATTTGACAAATAGGGCTTTCCCCTAATTTTATTCCCCTTTTTTAATAAATTTATTGTCATTAAATCTGATATGTGATGTACTGTAAAACTATTTGTCACCCTTATTTAAAATTATATTAATTAAATCCAAACTTTTTCAACTTCAGCACTAAATGAATCCCTGGCTTATTGTGTTTTCTTATTTGGGTGGTTAAATCCTAAGTCAAGCCACCAATATGACTTTACTGAGCATAGAGTCGGGGAGAGATGTGCAGAGATCCACCATGATACAGTATCTTCACTCTACAGATACAATAGATATGAAACCGAACACCATAGGTAACAGTAAGATGTAATAATTAAGAAGTAATGAGTTTCAAGTTTTATTACTTTTGCCTTTAATATAAGTATTTACTTGTAAGTTTTTATAATTTAAGTTTTAATAATGACTGTGCTTAACATCCAGGCTTCAAAAATTGCTGAAAATTCAACAATTAGCTCTTACAGACAAGTCCACAAAGGCCTGAGAGATTTTTTCTTCTTAAGTAATTATATTTTCCAGGTCTTACTATTTTAGAGTTCAAGTAGGAAAAGTACTTTGCCTAACTTGACATAGGTATATTTGGCTTTAAGATGCTTATAATATTTTTGTTTGGTGGTGGTAGTTTTGAGATATGAAAATGGTAAACTCTCTACTTGAGGTTCTATGATCCCATGATGAAGAATAGCTGCACTGACTTCCTCCCTCCTACCATCATTCTGGCTGGAGATGCTCTCTGATGACCATCTGGTAGACTTCCTCATTTCTCATTCACTCTCTGGGCATCATTGGCTTTCCTGCTGCCTGCCCCTACACTACTCTACACACCAATCGTTCTGACCCATCTTTCAGAGACCTTGCACATTGCTCACATCAATGCAAGCTTATAAAATGTCTAATTCTATAGCCATGCAAAAGTACAAACTAAACCAACAAATACTAAAATGAAATATTATTTTGACTGCTTCTCAGTGTTGTAGTTGATTATACACATAAAGAAGGTGAGGTCAATGAAAGTCTGAGAATTGAATACAAAAGAGTGGCACTACTCCTTTCACATGAGTGCAGGCCATCTTCAGACAATTTGGCCTCTCCCTACAACTGGGGGCTTGTTCATCATGTAATACACTTCCCAAAGCTCTTCCTCATTCCCCTTCTCATTCAGATAAAGCCAAAAATAGCAAAGATGGTGAGGGGTGTTCATGTGTGTTTCCACTGAAAAATTTACTGCCTGTGGTAGACAGAATTCTAAGATGCTTCCTCCCCCATCAAATGTCTACCCACTGGTTCTCTGGTGTACATACCCTGTGTAGTCCCCTCCCCTTGAGTGGGTGAGGGGTGATCTGTGAATATGAGGGATAATGCTCCTATGATTAACTGATGATGGCTTAATTTAGGCAAAAGAGAGATCATTCTTGGTGGGCCTGCCTGACCTGATCAGAGGACCCTTTAAAAGAAGGTGAAGTGTCATAAAGCTGTGTCCTTGCTGTCTGGAAAGAAAGCCATGCTTTGAACTACCAATCAGGGTCACGTGGCATGGAACTGCAGTGGCCTCGAGGAACTGAGGGAAGCCTCCAGCTGACAGCTCACAGAAAACTGGAATATCAGGGGAGAACCAAGATGGCGGCATAGGTTAACGCCGGAGTTTGCTGCTTTGAACAACTACTTCAAAAGTGAAACCAAAAAACGGAAATGACATAACCCAGAACCACAGGAATGCTGGCTGAGTGGAAGTCCTACAACTAGGAGGAAAGAGAAACGCATACGGACACTCAGAGGAGGTGCAGTGCTGAAGTCAAATTCTGAGGTGCGGAGTGTGCGGAGCGGGCTGGCGGCGGAGGGCGCGGTTGGCGTTTTCAATCGGGAGGGAGTCGCAGACTCTGAGCTCCAGATCCGGGCGAGTCTTTAGGGACCCAGACTCAAACGGGAGAAGCGGGACTGTCTGGCTTCGGTCAGAGTGAGTGCAGCTTTCTCTCTGAGCTTTGCAGCGGGTGCTGGGACTCAGAGAGGCAGAGCCCCTGGGGACAGGACTGAGAGCCACCATAACTGCTCTCTCCGGCCCACCCTGTTGATCCTGTGCTACCCGCCCCGCCCAAGCCCTGCACACAGGCATTTGCCGGATAGCCTCAGGCAAATGCCAGATTAGCACCTCCCTAGAGGACAGAAGTTCTCTCACTGCTGACACAGCTGATCCTCATAGCCACTTGGCCTGGAGGTCAAACCCTCCCTGGAATTAGCTACAACAATCAAGATTTAACTATAAGACTGCGAACAAAGACCACTAGGGGGTGCACCAAGGAAGCATAAAAAATGCGGAGACAAAGAAACAGGACAAAATTGTCAATGGAAGATATAGAGTTCAGAACCACACTTTTAAGGTCTCTCAAGAACTGTTTAGAAGCCGCCGATAAACTTAATGAGATCTACAAGAAAACTAATAAGACCCTCGATCTTATACTGGGGAACCAACTAGAAATTAAGAATACACGGACTGAAATAACGAATATTATACAGACTCCCGACAGCAGACCAGAGGAGCGCAAGAATCAAGTCAATGATTTGAAATGCGAGGAAGCAAAAAACACCCAACCGGAAAAGCAAAATGAAAAAAGAATCCAAAAATGCGAGGATAGTGTAAGGAGCCTCTGGGACAGCTTCAAGCGTACCAACATCTGAATTATAGGGGTGCCAGAAGATGAGAGAGAGCAAGATATTGAAAACCTATTTGAAGAAATAATGACAGAAAACTTCCCCCACCTGGTGAAAGAAATGGACTTACAGGTCCAAGAAGCGCGGAGAACCCCAAACAAAAGGAATCCAAAGAGGACCACACCAAGACACATCATAATTAAAATGCCAAGAGCAAAAGATAAAGAGAGAATCTTAAAAACAGCAAGAGAAAGAAACTCAGTTACCTACAAGGGAATACCCATACGACTGTCAGCTGATTTCTCAACAGAAACTTTGCAGGCCAGAAGGGAGTGGCAAGAAATATTCAAAGTGATGAATACCAAGAACCTACAACCAAGATTACTTTATCCAGCAAAGCTATCATTCAGAATTGAAGGTCAGATAAAGAGCTTCACAGATAAGGAAAAGCTAAAGGAGTTCATCACCACCAAACCAGGATTATATGAAATGCTGAAAGGTATCCTTTAAGAAGAGGAAGAGGAAGAAAAAGGTAAAGATACAAATTATGAACAACAAATATGCATCTATCAACAAGTGAATCTAAGAATCAAGTGAATAAATAATCTGATGAGCAGAATGAACTGTTGATTATAATAGAATCAGGGACATAGAAAGGGAATGGACTGACTATTCCTGGGGGGAAGGGGGTGTGGGAGATGCGGGAAGAGACTGGACAAAAATCCTGCACCTATGGACGAGGACAGTGGGTGGGGAGTGAGGGCGAAGGGTGGGGTGGTAACTGGAAGGAGGGGAGTTATGGGGGGAAAAAAGAGGAACAAATGTAATAATCTGAACAATAAAGATTTAATTAAAAAAAAAAATGGGCAGAGAAAAAAAAAAAAAAAAAAAGAAAACTGGAATATCAGTCACACTGCTTCAGGGAAATGACTTCCCTCCATATCCAGTGTTAGGAGGAGGACCCTGAAACTCAGATGAAAATCACAGTTCCAGCAAACCTCTTGATTTCCATCTGGTGAGACCCTGAAGAGAAGACCCAGCTAACCCATATCTAGACCCTTGAACCATGGAAACTGTAAGGTAATATATTTGCATTTTTTAGCCTCTATGTTTGCTTACGTGGCAATACTATATAATAAAGAGCTAATATGCTAAATAAACTGAACAGCAG
This sequence comes from Myotis myotis, assembly GCF_014108235.1. Taxonomy (NCBI): domain Eukaryota; kingdom Metazoa; phylum Chordata; class Mammalia; order Chiroptera; family Vespertilionidae; genus Myotis; species Myotis myotis. The sequence goes on from NW_023416335.1 coordinate 18,523,740, forward strand.
AACGACTGTCCGGATGACCTTCCGGACGAAGCCAGGGCTGCAAGAGCCAAGCCCCTTGCATGAATGTCATGTATTGGGCCTCTAGTAAAAAAATAATACACTGTTTGTGGCTCCCACAGTCTATAACTCCACTAATATATCCATTAGTTTCTGAAGCTCCAATTGGTCTTCTTCTTGACTCTCTCTTTAAGTGGACCAAGTATCCCTTCATGTGTTTTAAATTATATCATTCTTAATACAATAATAAAATGAATTTTAACACAATCTAAAAATAATTTTATGAATGTATAATGCACTATAATCTTGTGCAATCACACACATTAATGCATTTTTTAGGATGAAACTAAGTTTTTGAGTGGATAAAATATATTACAATATCTATTATTCATCTGTGAATGGCCTATACACATTGAATACAAAGATACTTATCCGATACTATTTCCTAATCTCATTCTGGTATCTCTCAATGACTCATTTGGTAGCTATTCACATTCAGAACAGAATAAGTATGCATTAAATGCCATACCATCTCTTTAGCTAAAGGACATTGGCACTGTGCCTGCGATTCTGTCCTCTCTTTTTTTTTCTTTCCTTAATCTTTTACTCCTGTCCTCTGTATCTTTTTCATTGATGCACAAGCATACTGCCTTTCTATCATCTTAAAAAAAACAAAAATATTATCTTGACACTTCCCCCTTCAGCTACTGCCCCTTACAGGGAAACTGCTCACAAGAGTTGTCTAAACTCACCATCTGCAAATCTTCCTCTTCCATTCTCCAGTCAGACTTGCAATGCCAGTACTCTCCCCATCTGCCCTTATCAAACTATTTGCAATATTTGACAAACTGCACTGTTCCCTCCCACTGAGAAACCTTTCATTATTTGGCTTCCAGTACCCAGCTCTCTTTCAATTTCTTCCTCCTGCCACTGACCTATTTCTTAGTCTCTTTTGTAGATTCCCTTCATTTCTCTAACTTTCTACACTCTAACTTGCTTCTCCTTTCTTTCTACACTGGTGGTCTTATCCCATCTATACTCTGATGACTCCTAATTTTTTTTATCTCTATGGATCTCTCCTCTGAATTATAGGCTTGCATATATTATCTATACTAATAAAAGGGTAATATGCTAATTAGACTGGACATCTTCTGGACAAAGCCATGGTGGCCGGGGCCGAGGCAAAGGCAGTTAAGGGTGAACAGGCCAGCAGAGGGCCAGTTAGGGGGCAACCAGGCTGGCAGGGGGGTAGTTAGGGGGAAATCAGTCCAGCAGGGGGCCAGTTAGGGGGCAACCAGGCTGGCAGGAGGGTAGTTAGGGGGCAATCAGGCCAGCAGGGGGCCAGTTAGGGGGCGATCAGGCTGGAAAACAGAGGCTGTTAGGGGCGATGAGGCAGGCAGGCAAGTGGTTAGGAGCCAGTGGTCCTAGATTGCGAGAGGGATGTCTGACTGCGGGTCCTGCAGGATTGGGCCTAAACTGGCAGTTGGACATCCCCCAAGGGGTCCCAGATTGGAGAGGGTGCAGGCTGGGCTGAGGGACACACACCCCCACCCCATGCACAAATTTCGTGCACTGGGCCTCTAGTATTTCTTATAAATACCTCAATTTTAACATCTAATAAATATCTCACACTTACTGTGCCTAAAGCCAAACTTTTGCCTTTCATTCTAAACTTACATTTGCTGTATTCTTAATTTCTTTCTTTCTTTCTCTTTCTTTCTTTCTTTCTTTCTTTCTTTTCTTTCTTTCTTTCTTTCTTTCTTTCTTTCTTTCTTTCCTTTCTTTTCTTTCTTTCTTTTTCTTTCTTTCTTCTTTCTTCTATCTTTCTTCCTTTTTTTTCTTCTCCTCTTCTTCTTCTCATCTCCTCCTCCTCCTCCTCCTCCTCCTCCTCCTCCTCCTCCTCCTCCTCCTCCTCTCTTCTTCTTCTTCTTCTTCTTCTTCTTCTTCTTCTTCTTCTTCTTTTACTTCTTCTATTTTGTTAATTCTCACCCAAGGATATTTTTCCATTGATTTTTAGGGAGAGTGGAAGAGAGAGAGAAAGACAGAGAAAAACATCAATGTGAGAGAAACATTAGTTGGTTGCCTCCTGCACGCGCCCTGACCAGGGCCTGCGACAGGGAGGAGCCTGTAACCAAGGTATGTACCCTTGACAAGAATCAAACCCAGGACCCTTTAGACCACAGGTTGATGCTCTATCCAATGAACTAAAGCACTTAGGGCCTATATTCTTTCTCATTTTGGCAAATAGAATCTCAATCGTTCTAAGTGTGCAGGCCAAAAAAGTTAGTCACCCTTGACTTCCTTTTCCCCTCACATTCATATAGAATTTGTCAGCAAATTCTATGATTGCTACCTCCAGTATGTACTCAGAATCTAACCTTGTATCAACACATACATCACCATCCTGTTTCTACCATCATTTCTCACCTGAGTTATCACAATGGTCTTTCAAGTGATTTCTGCCTTCTTCCTTCATCCTTGTAAAATTTACCATAAAAGAAAGTAGCTAGAAAATTATTATTTTTAAAAATAAATATAGTTTTATTGATTTTGGAGAGGAAAGAAGAGAGAGAAAGAGGTAAAACATCAATGATGAGAATTGTTGATTGGCTGCCTCCTGCACACATCCCACTGGGGATCCAGCCCAAAATCTGGGCATGTGTCCTAACTGGGAATCAATCAAACTGTGACCTCCTGGTTTATAGGCTGATGCTCAACCACTGACTGGCTAGGCTAGACAATAATTCTTAATGATATAATTTAAATTGTCACTTTACAACCTAAGATTTCCCAATGCTTCTTATCTATCTATAATAATAAAAGGGTAATATGCTAATTCAACCTGATGGCCGAACGACCTTCCAGATGACATTCCAGATGAACTTCCAGGTGAAGCTGGGGCTGCAAGGGCTGAGGCCGAGGCTGCCTCAGCCCTCTTAGCCCCTTGCACAAATTTTGTGCATCAGGCCTCTAGTATCAGAATAAAAGCCAAATCATTACAATGACCCATATTATCATAGCCCACATTAGTTTACCTCTCCCTTTTCACTGTTTCCCACATCCTCCTCTGTCATGTTCCCTTGGCTCCACTCTCATGGATCCCCTTTCTGTGTTCTGAGCTCTTTCTCCTGCTTTATTTTCTCTATGTGGAATGTTCTTTTCTCACATATCTTTATGCCCTATTCCCTTATTGCCTTCAGATCTTTGCTTCCTTCTCACTGAGGTTTTTAAAAATTCTATTTTAATCATCCCACCACACCCTAATACCTCCTCTTCTCCTTTCTTGATTAAAAAAAATAATTTATTACAAACTGATATGCTAAGAACTTAACTCACTATTTTTATATTTACTGTCTTTCCTCTCTGCCAACATTAAAATAAAGCTTTATGAGAACTGTCTTGTTAGCCTATTCAGTTCACTATATATTCCCAGGATCTAGAAAAGTAGTAAACACATAGTAGAGACTCAGTAAATATTTAGACTTTCCTTATTAGCAACAAATTATAAGAGATCTCACAACTTATTGCACTTTATAAATACTGGGTCCTAATGAATTAATAATTTATAAGTGATTTTAAAATTTACACTTAACCTATTGATTAACAAATAAATATCCCTGAATTTCACGTTATCAACAATTTCATTAAAAAATTGGATAAGGACGTAATCCAAAAAGTATCAAACACACCATACTGAAAGGGTTATTGTGATTTAACATCTTTTTGCCTCTTCTTTCTTCCAAATATAAGCACAACTTAATTTAAAGGAAGATGACTCTGCTCTCACCTACATGTGAGGACATGATTAGTCTAAGGAAGATCCTATTTCGTTGCCACAGATAGTTCAGAATGAGCACATCATCCTAATATGATCAATGAAAAGAGATTTGCTGGAGACTTCTAGAAAAATCTTTAACTCTTAAAGGAGAGCCATGAAAGCTATTCTTGCCCTCTTATCTGTGACCAAGAAAGTGGTGGCAATGATTGTGCCTGGCAGCCACTCTGTGACCATGAGGACAGATCATTTCAGGAGGAAGGTGTGGCAAGCATAATGGGGAGAAAAAGTGAATCTTAACCACTGATGCCACTGTTCAAGGTCTGAGTCAATGATATTTGAAGTCACTCTACCTCTACTTTAATGATATATGAACCAATAATTTTTCTTGTTCAAGTAACTTGGAGCTAGAGGCATTTTAATTGTGAAATTTTAAAAAATAGGCTATCAGAGAAAATAAAAGTTTCTCGACATGCTCTCATTATGGGACAAAATTTACAGTAGCAAATTTCTCAGTCAGTTACCTAAGTAAAGGAACAAGTGACGAGACTTAATAGCATTTCACGTTGAAAGCATTTAGCAGGTTTTATCAACTACAAACTCAATATGAACCAGCAAAAAGATGTGACGGCAATAAATCCAACAATATAGTAAGGCCAGATTAATAGGAATATAATACATAGAGAATAAATTCTGGGCCTCAATAATTTAGGCACAGAGCAATATTTCATTAAAAAGCAAATTTAAAAAATGAAAACTGGTTAAATAATTTAAAGTAATTTAAAGTAAGCTCAGTCCTTACTTACATCTTTAGATGAATATTAAGTGGGGTTTATTTCATAAAGCAAAAAACACTTCTGAAAGTCATCTTTCCCTCATTCCTCTCTCCAACCTTCTTAGTCTTCAGCTACTTATAGGTCTCTCTTCCTTTCACCCCTCACCTTTGCTCTCCTCTCCACTTTTCTTTCCTGTACTCTTTAATATTTCTCTTAATTCTCTCTCTGCTTTCTTACTCCTATATTATTATATTATATTTTGTATATGAGTAAATGCTTTTTAAATATGTTTTTATTGATTCTTAGAGAGAGAGGAAGGGAGAGGGAGAGAGAGACACATCAATGATGACAGAGAATCATAGATTGGCTGCCTCCTTCATGCTCCCTACTGGGGATTGAGCCCACGACTCAAGCATGTGCCTGATAGGGAATTGAACCAGTGACCTCTTGGCTCATGGGTCAGTGCTCAACCACTGAGTCACACCGGCTGGGCTATGAATAAATCTTAATCTGTATAATGCAGCTGTTTAGGTTAGGTTTTTCTCTCCTTTATCTCCTCTCTATTAATTTGTTTTATTTGCACAATAAAATTCTTTACCGGTAATCAAGAGGGATATGTGGGAAGAAATTCCATGGTAGATGAAAAAACAAGCATGACTATTCAGATACAGATAGCTTTGGGAACCATTTCAATAATATCCATTTTAAGAGATAGTTATCCCCCATATTCTGAGCTGATCAGGTTTTATTTGGAGTATATAATGTTCAATTGCTGGTATAATATTTTAACAGCGATATTAAAGTATTCGTGAATCTGTAAGATAATGTGGTGCAATGTTAAGTCAGCATGTTACATAAAATATGCTGAGGGGACTGGAAAAGCTTGGTGTAGAAAAGTGCTGTGTATTAGAGTTTTTTTCCAAAATGTACATGTTCTGTGCTGTCCAGTATAGTAGCCATGAGCCTCAAATGGCTATTGAACAGTCTAAATGTAAAATATGGCCACTATGATTGACTAAATTTTATTTCATTTTAATTCATTTAAATTATAATTTAAATAGCCACTGTATCAATCAGGGTTCCATCAGAGAAATAGATTCATTCATAGATAGATAGATAATTAGATAGATAGGGATATGGAGAGAGAGGAAAGAGAGAGAAGAGACATTTATTGCAAAGAGCTGGTTTATATGATAATGGGGGGCTGGCTAGTACAAAAACTATAGAGAAGGGCTGGCTGGAAACTCTTGGGCAAGAGAGCTGCAATATAAAGACAGAACCTCTTCTTTTTCAGGGAAACCACCAATCAAAACCTTTCCACTAATTAGATAAGACCCATCTACATCACCAAGGATAATCTCTTTAATTAGAGTCAACTCATTGTAGATGTTACCTGCATCTGCAAAATACCTTCTTAGCAACACCTAAATTAGTGTCCAACTGGAAAACTGGATAAAGCCTAACGAAGATGACACATAAAACAAAACAAACCAGTAGCCACATGGAATGGTGACTACCATTTTGGATAGTAGAGGTTTAGAAAAAAATTAAGTTAGATATGATAGGTAATGTCACATATTGGAATAACAGTGATGGGAATAGGATTCATCTTTATGTTCTTATAAGGGATAAGAGATATACAAGCCTAGAGTTTGAACCTTCCTCTTTCACCGAATGAAGAAGAAGACTTAACATTTTTAAAATATTCAAAATGGTAATAGACTACTTGCAAAATAATGGGCCCCTAATTCCCAGGACTCTAAAGGAGTGATACAGTGTGAATTTTTTACCTAGCATGTGCCAGGGCTGACCAGCAGACCCTGAGCAACGGATGAATGATTACGCTGACACATGTTTCTGTGAAAGAGAGGGCTAAAGGGACTGCCTGCCTAGAGAAATCAAACAGCCCCATTCACCTGCCTCCTCGGGCTTTTATTGTAACAACAGGGTAAGCATCCTTGAGAAGATACATGTGCCTGCAGTGTCCTTTAAGCAAGGATGTCTAAAGACTAAGCATAAAGATTCCAGTAAACATCTGGGGGCTCAGACTTGTTTGGAAAAGTCAAGGCAGAGGCAGTTGACTTCAGCCAGCTCCTATCTCATGTTTCTCTCCCCCAACTCCTCCAACAAGCATGGAATGGTTGCCTGGCATGGATGTAGCAGAAGAGATTCTTTTATTGGGTTGGGCTTGGTATAAATCAGCTTAAGATTCCATAACTTTGGCCCTGACTGGTTTGGCTCAGTGGATAGAGCGTTGGCCTGCAGACTGAAGGGTCCCAGGTTCGATTCTGGTCAAGGGCATGTACCTTGGTTGTGGGCATATCCCTGGTGGGAGGTGTGCAGTAGGTAGCTGATCGATGTTTCTCTCTCATCGATGTTTCTGACTCTCTATCCCTCTTCCTTCCTCTCTGTAAAAAAATCAATAAAATATATATTTTTTAAAAAAGATTCCATAACTTTGAGAGTCATAGCAACAAAAACTTAAATATTATAGTTAGACTTACACCCCAAAATTCTATTTTAGAAAGAGAAGAAATGTGAATTTGGATGTTCCTTTAGGTACCGGACTTGGAGAAACATTAGCAATGCAAGGCAAGACATACAATAAAGCCATGATATGTGTGTGTGTGTGTGTGTACGTTTTTATTTAGATCTTGATAATAAATTTCTTCTATTCCCCTGTCAAAGCATGGAACCAAATAGAAGATTGGTCAGTGTGGCAAATAACTAAGATTTTACAATCAAACTTAGACTTAAAATTTTTAATTTTTTTCTAAAAGTTGGATCGTTAGCACAAAAAATATTATGTTGTAATGTCCTCAATAATGTCACTTGTATCTTTGTCACCATTCTTCACATGCAACATACATAATGCTAATTCTTCCCACCTTGATCTATCTTTTCTCAAGAATGAACCTGAAACTCATTCATACACCAAAGCATAAGTGACTAATAATAGCTTAAGATTTAAAATCTTCTCTGAAATTTCAAGGTTTGAAGTCATGAAATCTAGTCCTTAAAATTCATAGATAAGAAGGTAGTGAGATTCAGTAAAAAAGCGATGTATTTAAGATTACAGTTCTTTACTGGTGGAGCCAGGGGTGGAACACCTGTCCCCACTCACTGAGCAGTGTGCCTTTCAACTACGTTAGCTTTTAAGGTAACCATGTTGCAGCAGGGATTAAAAAATTAAATCGAAGGAATCAGTCTCAACACTATAGTTTATCAGGGGTCCTCAAACTTTTTAAACAGGGCGCCAGTTCAATGTCCCTCAGACTGTTGGAGGGCCAGACTATAGTTTTAAAAAACAACAACTATGAACAAATTCCTATGCCTACTGCACATATCTTATTTTGAAGTAAAAAAACAAAATGGGAACAAATACAATATTTGTATTTGCATGTGGCCCGAGGGCCATAGTTTGAGGACCCCTGGTTAGGTCTTCAGCAAACTGATGAGTGCTACATTTTGGGCGGGAAGAGTCTAAGCCACTTGCCTCTGACTTTTCAGTATGCTAGGTAGTTACTTCTTCCTGTAAGATACTCCTACAAATCAAAAATAGACCCCCAAAAAGTTCAGGGTTTTTGTTGCTGTTGTTGTTGTTTTACCAATTTTCTGTATTGCTTTTGCTGGTACTTGGTGACAGACTGGTTTGGGTCAGTAGGGGAGATCCTCATAGTGAGATGGAGGCATCTGCAGAGAAGAAACAGCAATAAAAGGATGGACTTGGCAACACTCTTGATCAACTTTACAAAAAGCCAAATTAGGGTACTCAGGGGATGGAGACTAAGTGGTTTGTTTGTTCTTACTCCAAATATAGAGGTAAATCCAGATGCACAAAAAACATCAGCAGGGGCAGGCTTGTTTCCAGAACCCCCTGTTCAGGCTTATTTAGACTCAAAGCTAAAGAAATCTTGGGGAGCAGGTAAAAGTCTATTAATTTGGCAGTGTTCACAAGAGTCTGTAAGTGGGCCAAAATGGGCCAATTTACACTTCATCAAGGATTTTTTTTTCCTGTTTTACCAACTATATCATGCTTTTCTTTTTCTCTTTCTTTTTTTTCTCTCCTCCATTTTTTTCTCATTTCTTTAGTTTTAAGAGTTTTTGTAACTACTATGGTATTATGTGTTGCTCTTCTGTAAAATATATATATATTTAAAATTGAATATATATGTAAAATAAAAAATACAAGTAGATATTTATTTAGCTAAAGAAAATTTTTTTGAAAAGTATCTTACTTTATATCATTTTTGCTTCTTACCCTAATTTTTAATACTTTTAGTAAAGCTTTGAGGTTCTATTTCCATAGATATGCTTTACCTATGAAACTGGATCACTTCCAATAGCTAGAAGTTATCAGGTTTTATCTGGTGACTTGGAGTTGAAACCTCTGCAATCCTGAGACAATTCTCTTGAGATACTTGCTTTACCCTCTTGAGGAGACAGTCAGAAAGAGGTATGAAAAAAGTTAAGGCACTCAGCAGGTACGTTTATTTAACAAAATACTTATTTATAACAACAGATGGCAGTTTAGCTTTGAAGAGGAACCACTTATATAAAGAATAATCTTTTCTCTCTTGGATTGGCAGATTAAATGAATAAAACACACACACATGCACACACACACACAGAGAGAGTAGACAGCAACAAAGAGAATCACAGCATCATTTTTACCATTTGCCCCCATGCCTGTCCTGCTCTGTGGATCATATATCTATACCAGTGGCCTGGTGCACAAAATTCGTGCACATTAAAAGGGGATTAATTAGAGGAAATATTTTAATATTGCTATTTGCCCTTTCTCTATAATAGAAGTGTCAAAGATGAGAGAAAATTAGTAAAATATAATATGAAAATCTTCCTCCTGTCAGAGTCTGGGGCATGCCGCAGGACCCAGAGTCAAGTCCCCGCCAACCTGTGTTGCTGCAAAATCGCAGGAGACCCAGACCCAGCCAGCCCCACCCACATTGGGCTAGATCCAGACCCAGCCGACTCCACCCCCTGTCAAGCCCTGCCAGGGCAAGGAGTGCTGCCTGAGGTACCCCATCCTGGGCCAGGCGGCATGCCTTGAGGTCCCCCTCAAGCCCTGCTGGGGGGGCGGGGGCATAGCCTCAAGTCCCCCGGCCCAGGCCAGGGCAGGAGGCATGCCTTGAGGTTCCCCATCAAGCCACATGGGTGAGGGGTACGGCCTGAGGTCCGCTGTCAGGCCCTGTGGGGCAGGGGGCATGGCCTGAGGTCCCCCAGCCTGGCACTGGGGCAGGGGGCATGGCCTGAGGTCCCCTGTCAAGCCACACCAGGCAGGGGGGCACAGCCACAGATTCCTGATGATTGCTTGTTAAGGTTTGTTACGGGAACTCGGCCTCCACTGTGGGTGCAGCCATCTTGTGTTACGGAATCCCTGCCTCCGCTGTGGGCACAGCCATCTTGACTGTTATGGTGTGATGGGCAATTTGCATATTCCCTCTTTATTAGATAAGATGATCAAACAGGTTTGGGGAAAAGAATATATATGTATTCCCCAAGCCTATTTGATTTACCTCTGGGAAATTATAAAACATATTAACAAATTAAGGATATGTTTTATTTGTGCCTAACATAGTATTTTCTAAACATATTTATCTACTTAAATTTTTTGCTAAGGTGCCTATTAACCCATAATGCTTACTTAGATTCCACAGGATACTAAATTCATGCTAAAGTCACTTCTGGAAATTCTGACCTTGAATAAAGATTAAGAAAATCATCATCAGTGTTGAAAGGTAGGGATTTGGGCTAATATTATTTTTGTTTTTGTATGTTATAAATAATCCACATTGAATACAAACCATTTTTACATGAGAAAATGATTATTTAACAAACGAATGTAATAGGGATCTGATATACACTTGAGAGCAGTCCCATTGGTCCTCCAGCACAGCACTGACACCCTCACTGGGCTGTTAGCATTTGATTTCCCCACATCCCCTCACTCTTTTGAGAAAAGATGCTAAGGACACACATTAAAAGAAAATGGTGTCATCTGCATGACAGGGCACATCAAACCTTCAGCAACCATTAATGTCAGGGGATGGACTTTTAGATTAACATGTTTTCCTTTAGCTGACTTTGAAAATAATTTTTTTTTTAAATGTGACAATGCGGGGAGAATGACATAATATTTTCACTGATTGGCACTCTTATTTAAGCCATAACTTCTCTGTTCAGAATGCTTTCCCCCATAAGTAAACGTTTTGTAGGAGTTTAGGGCATTCTGTAGTCCAGCTATCAAAAACCCCACACTAGCCCTGGCTGGGTGGCTCAGGTGGTTTAAGTGTCATCCCATACACCAAAAGGTTTTGGTTTCAATCCCCAGTCAGGCACATAGGGAAGGCAACTGAGTAATGTTTCTCTCTCACATCCATGTCTCTCTCTCTCCCTCCCTCCCTCGTCCTTCCTTCTTTTCTCTCTAAAACCAATAAACATATCCTCCAGTGAAGATGTTAAAAAGACCCATGCTCCTTAATGATTATTCCAGTCCAGCTTTGTACATTCTAGCACCGAAAATTCAGTCTCTTCGCCATCCTCTCCTTTCATCTTTTCTTCTAACCTTTCCTTTTCTTTTTCACCTGAATAATTCCTATTTATCTTACAAGATCAAATTCAAGTCCCAAACTTATAAAATCTCCGCAATATATCCAGATGTCCAGTTGTATGAGTAAGAAAAGTCGACCTATAATGAATAATTTCCTTAGGTTCTCTGGTTCTCTCTCTCTCTCTCTCTCTCTCTCTCTCTCTCTCTCTCTCTCTCTCTCTCACACACACACACACACACACACACACATACACACACACACACTCACCCAAGATGGTCAGGCTTTGCTCTTCCTATCAAATACACTGGCTTGCTCATAATCCTAAGTGAGGGTATAGGCACCCCTCAGATGACTCTGTTAAGTATGTGTTTACTGTATGACATTAGCTCGTATATATATGCTATACAACATTCTTTCATGTGATTCTGTGTAATGTAATTTCAACTGCTGGAGTTTTGTCTACTCATCCCCACCTATAGCCCATTGAGATACCTCAGTGAAAGTCCTAGTGATATCACTATAAGCTAATCAAAGAACAAAGCACAGTAAATTTGTGAATAGGACACTATGCATACTATAGAGGCCAAAGAAGCCAATTCTTACAAACACCCCACGGAATGCATCAACTGGCAGGCACTACTTCATAATCAAGAGTTGACTTCACTTAACTGACTGCAACCCTGAAGCCAGCAGAGACGTTGGGCCAGGGTATTTGTCCAAAGAGAGTCAGAGTAACTGGTTGGAATAGAGAAGTCCTCGCATTCTTCTTGACACAAATATCCCATTCCCATTGTTTAACCTAGCTAACCTCTATGAATCCCAATTTGAAAAATGGGGCTAAGAGGAAAAACTGCTGTTTCTTGAGTGTCTGTATTCTGGAAACATAACTCAGCAACACAAGCATAAGAGCTGAGTACCTGCGCAGCTTCTAAAAAGCACCTTTAGTCTCCCATCTAGAATGCATGGATTGGGAAGGGAACTCCAGACCTTTGGTGTCCCTTGAACAACTATCCTGCATGTATTGAAAACCTAAGTTGGATATCAATGGAACTTGGCATACTGGCAACCCCTGACCAGTCTGAATTCCACCATGAAAGGACAGTGAGAAGAACCCATGGTCTTTAGATAAGGATTCAGGCCCCGTAATTTCTAACTCCTTTGGTCAGTTCATTTATGTTGTATATTCAGTTTCCTCAAATACATTGTCCGTTTGTCTTTTGGGGTAAACTCACCTTGCAATTCCCAAACCTAGGTAACCCAACCCCCATGGACTTCCTCATATCTGTAAATATTATGTCCAAATGCAATGGGTCACATAGGCCCCTTTTGCTCATCTCCTAGACGTCTCATGATTGTAAGTGGTGCTACCATTCCTTCTCTGACTCCGTGCACCTCAGCCTCCTGCCTAACCCCTCTCCTTTATCCAGGAAAACACACAGAATACAAGTGCCTGTCTCAGCATCAGGGTATTAAACTAACCCTTTGCACGAGGGACCTTCCATAGCTTCAGGTCGGAAAGCTGATAGGACTTTAGTGGCATGAGGGTCTCGTGCTTTCATGCTTTTACCACTCCTTAGCCATTGCTTAAACTTCCAAGCTTTCAGGTGGGAATAAAAGGGAATCACTTTCAAAAGACATACTGACACACGAGTAAATCAAAATATTTAGACCTTTCTGCTTCACAATGATGGCAGGGGCTGAGGCAGGTGCAAGGGAGAGCAATTATCTTCCCTTGCAGCCTCCCTGACAATCATGAAATGCGTTGATTCTTTTGTATGACAAGCTACAAAGAGGAGAGCTGTCCTGAATATTTGCCCCCTGCGAAAGTGCAATGCTGAGTCTGGAAATGAAGCTCTGGCGGAAGCATGGCCCGGTATCTTGCACATTAATCAAACAGAGCAGCTTCATTGTTGTGCCTCGCTCTCTGCTGTTCTCACAGAAACTCAAAGAGCAAGCTGCCGCAAAGCTACAGCCATCCTGCCAACTTGACAAGAGTCAATTCATTTCAGTTACAAGGCAGCAGGGGCCATCTTCCTCACAAGCCAGAGGTGGGGGAGCTGTTGGGACCTGCTGATTGTAGAGTCTGTGCCAGGGAGGACCCTTGGCCAGAGTCATTCCCAGTGCAGTTGTTTACCTTCCTGTGTGTTTATGCAAACACAGGTGGGCTCAACTTGTGCACCACTTGCAATTAGCCTGGAAAAAGGGACAAAATCAAATTTCAGGTTATGCAGCTGGTTGCAGAATCTCTTTTAGCCCTTAGTCAACAACCTTCCTTCCTTCCTTCCTTCCTTCCTTCCTTCCTTCCTTCCTTCCTTCCTTCCTTCCTTCCTTCCTTCCTTCCTCCTCCTTCCCACAGTCTCTCCCTCCCTTCCCTTTTTTTTTCCTTTCCCTAAGTTATCTGTTCTAAGCTGAAGATAAGGTGCAAAGCACCCAATCTAAGGGATTCCTGAATGACATCACTAAAGCCTAAAGGCTGAAAGAATCTCTAGAAATTGAATAGCCAACCCCAGACTTCCAAATGCTCCCCAGAATGGCACATGACCCCTAACCTACTACAATGATGTAGAATACTGAAAAGCAAAAAATATTTCCAAAGTATTTCTTTTTGAAGAAAGAATGTGGAGGTGTTCATACCCTTCCCTCAATGCTCTCAACCTGTAATGATTTACATGAAGCCCCTGACCAGTCTGCAGAAAAAGCATCTGGTAGAGTTTCTTGCCCATAAATTTTCAACTTCTCACACAGTGGCTGGAGAAGTAAGTAGCCCACTAGCAGAGGTAAAATTTATGAACCGCCTAGAGCTCACCCAAGTACCAGAGAGAAGGGAAGTGATTCACCGAAGAGCATACCTAGTCTCAAAATTCTCCCTCGGGCTGGAAATTGTTCTGGGTAAAGGGACACGGGTCCCCTTTGGGACCTGAGCCAAGAAGATGGAGCTATTACCTAGGGAGCCTGCATGTAAATTTCCAACACAAAAATGAGTGTCTCATTGCTCATGCAGAAAAGTGCTGTGCGTTATACTGTTTACCCTAATGACCTTCACAATGAAGGACTGTTAGTGTGCAAATGCAACTCTCTCTTTATCCAAAATGCAGCAAAATCCTGGTGTGGAGTAAGAACTGGAATTCATTCTCCTATGAAAAGTGACTGAATTTACAACATCCTTTAAAACAAATTCACAGAAGAAACTAAATTTTAAATAGGCATATGTTTGCCTAGAAGCAAAATAAAGCATCTGAGTTTTCCCTTACTCTGTGCCTAATTCAAATTTTGTTTGGCAATCTGTAGATGCCAGGGAGGCAACTCCCGGGGACTTTGATGGGCTAGAAAAGAAGCTCTAAGAGTAATGATCCAGTTTCTCGGCTGGCAAATATTTTCTGACTCTGGACAGCTCTCTTCCCATTCAGCTCCTTCTGCTCACTGAAATGGAATCATGATCAGTTCCAGATCTTGCTTTTTGGTCCAGGGAGGTGGCAGCCACACTGTTGCTCCAAGGCAGCTGCCATCTCTTGAGTTTACTTGGCAAGGGGCAGCCGACACAAGGTGCTGGATGGCTTTCAGAGCGGTCGTCACCACTTTATTCAGTGCACAACCAATAAAGCTGATACATGTGGAGTCTCTTTAGAATGAGGCTTGTCAAATAAACCCCATGTGTCTTTGGTTCTTGGCAGAGAGCTGATTGATTTTAAAACTGTTTGCTTTCCCCCCATTTGGTTCCTGACTCTGGGATATCTCCCCAGGGAACTGCCTGCAGTGGAAATTCCTAGAAATATTCCTATCATATGCATCATATTTGGCACAATTTGGAGAGTTGATAATGGCCCCTCTTTCCCAGGAATCTCCCATCCTACCTAATAAAGAGGGAATATGCTAATTAACTATCATGCCCTCAAAGATGGCGTCGCCCACAGCCACAAGATGGTTTTCCCCTCAGCCCTGCTTGGGCAGCAGGCGCGGCATGCTCCATGCACCTGCCTCCAGATTCCCCCATTCCCCTCAGCCCCCAAGCCACCCAGGGCCAGCCCGAAGCGCAGGCTAGCCTCAGATGTCAGCTGCCCAGCGGTCCAGGGCTGGCCGAGGCTTGCACTGCCGGCAGTAGCAGAAGCAGAGGTGTGATGGGGGCATCACCTTCCCCTGATCGCTGGGTCACCTCCCGCCCCTGAGGGCTCCTGGACTGTGAGAGGGGGCAGGCCCAGCTGAGGGACCACCCCTCCAGTGCATGAATTTTCATGCACCAGGCCTCTAGTTCTTTATAAGCTCTCTCTCCACCCCCATCCCACACACACAAATGCACACACAGACAGATACACACAGACAGATACACACACTCCTTCAGGAACAGTTACAGTGTCTTTCATAGGCAGCCACACTCATTGAGCTTTGCTTAGTGATACCAATGCAGTACCAGTATGAAGTGCCAGGCAGGATATATTTTATAAAAGATTCCATCCTGCCCTAACCGGTTTGGCTCAGTGGCTAGAGCGTCGGCCTGTGGACTGAAAGGTCCCAGGTTCAATTCTAGTCAAGGGCATGTACCTTGGTTGTGGGCACATCCCCAGTGAAGAGTGTGCAGGAGGCAACTGATGGATGTTTCTTTCTCATCGATGTTTCTAACTCTCTATCCCTCTCCCTTCCTCTCTGTAAAAAATCAATAAAATATATTTTTAAAAAAAGATTCCATCCTAAAGAAGAGTACTTTGGAAGGTAAAAAATTAAAAATATTTCCTAAAAATTCATTATTACTTCAGATCTTAATTTTATAGATATTTTCATGTGTGTTTGTGTGTGTACATAAAAAAAATTACTATTTGTCTTTCACTTGAGATATATATGTAATTATGTGGAGAAAATGTTATTCACCAAAATGTCTTTTAGAAATGCCTTTCAACATAAACAAATATAAAACCTGACAAAGCATTTGAGGCAAGGGTTTCCATATAATGATAGGCAGTGCAGAACCGTGACCCTTGAGAGGAGGAGCACACACATTCTGAGCCCCCTGTTTCTCCAGGCTTTCTTCCTTGGGTGTGTGTGTGTGTGTGTGTGTGTTGTTATGGAACGGTGAAGCCAAACAAGGGTTAAAGTCTCACCAAGCTGAAGAGGCAGAGTTTGAAGCTCTGAGTGTCAGGTGAAGTAGCTGGAACCTTTAAGGCAGAGTGTTGAAGAAGGACATTGCACTATTAGAGAGGGGTAGCCACGGTCTCTGCATGAAGATTCACCATGGGTGCTGGGCTAACTGCTGACTGTTAATAAGCAGAAAGGACCTATTGAAAATCAGCTGTTGCATGGCTGAGAGGTAAAATGACATACCAGAAAGGGTACTGAGCTTGGAGATGGTGTTGGACAGGAAGAGTGAAGAGACAGTGCTAAACCTTTAAGGTATTTAGTAGAGACAACAGAATGACCATGCCTGGAAAAAAAATAAAGTAAGAGCCATGACTTAGGACTAAGGGAAAAAATTAGACACTCTGCAGCAAAAATTAAACTGACAAAGAATTACTACTAATTTAACTGCCTATTAAAACAAAACTTATAACCCTTTGATAGAAGTCAATAGAATCATCAGTCCTTACAGCATATCATTTACAATGTCCACTTACAATGCAAAATTAATACACATGTCAAGAAACAGGGAAATAACACCCCACAAAGAAGTTAATAAGAAAAAAAAAATTACCCTAATGTTAAAATTAATAGCTAAGGATCATAAAAGCAGCTATTAAAAATATTTTCAAAGACATAAAGAAAAACATGGTCATAATAATAAACATAGATAGAAAATTTTGGTAGAGAAAGTATAAACATGGGAAAATTCTATGACCAAAATTAAAATTTGTAAAATAAAAAAATTCATGTATGTTCTTAACAGCAGATTGAAGACAGAAAAATTTAAAGTCAGATCAATAGCAATAATCCCCTCTGACATTTATAAAACTCCACATTCAACAACTAAACAAGTCACATTCATTTTATTTTCATTGTTGACAGTATTACCGATGTCTCTCATCCTAATCCCTTTGCCCTCATCCACCCAGCCCCTGCCCAACCTCAGGCCTTTTCCACACTATTGTCTGTGTCCATGGACTATGTATATACTAGTATGTATATGTGTACTTTGGTTAATATCTTCCTGTCCCACCTCCCTCCTCCTGAGATCTGTCAGTATGTTCCATGCATCCTTGCCTCTAGACCTATTTTGTTCATTAGTTTATTTTGTTCATTAATTCTACATGTAAGTGAGGTCATGTAATATTTGTATCTTGGACTGGTTTATTTCGCTTAGCATAATAACCTCCAGGTCCATCCCTGCTGCTGCAAAGGGTAAGAGTCTCTCTCTCTCTTTTATAGCGGCGTTGTGTTCCATGGTATAAATGTACCACAGCTTTTTTTTATCTATTCATCTACTGATGGGCACTTGTGGTGTTTCCAGATCTCAGCTATTGTAAATTATGCTGATATGAACATAGAGGTGCATATATTTTTTTCTGATTGATGTTTAAGGCTTCCTGGGATATATTCTCAGAAATATCATCTCTGGGTCAAAACGCAGTTCCATTTTTAAGTTTTGAGGAAACTCCATACTGTTTCCGCAGTGGCTGTGCAAGTCTGCATTCCCACCAGCAGTGCACTAGGGTTCCCCTTTCTTCCCATCCTCTCCAGCACTTGTTGTATGTTTGTTTATTGATCGTAGCCATTCTGGCAGGTGTGAGGTGATACATCATTGCAGTTTTCATTTGCATCTCTCTGATGATTAATAATACTGAGCATTTTTTTCATATGTCTTTTGGCCATCTGTGTGTCCTCTTTAAATAAATGTCTATTTAGGTGCTTTGCCCATTTTTCAATTGGATTGTTTGTTTTTCTGGTGTTGAGATGTATACGTTCTTTATATATTTTGGACATTAACCCCTTATCAGCTGTGTCATTGGTGACTATGTTCACACATACAGTGCATTCCCTTTTCATTTGGCTGAGGTTTCTTTTGCTGTGCAGAAGCTTTTAGTTTGATGTAGTTCCATTTGTTTATATATTTTTTTCTTTGTTTCTCTTGCCATAGGAAATGCATCGACAAAAATTCTTTTTAATTATAAATGAAACACATACTTGCTCAAAAAATACATCTCAATAAATTTCAAAATGAAGTCTTGCAGAGTATGTTTACAAACTAGAGTGGTGTTAATTTAGAAATCAAGATCGCTAAGATATTTAGAAAATCCCACACACATTTTTGAGGTAATTGATACACTTCTACAAGAGCCTATGGATTTATGATAACTATAATGATGGAAAATATTTCAAGCCAAATGATATTGAAAATATGACATATAAAATGTGTGGAATGCAACTGAAGCAATGCTTAGATAGTAAGTTAAAGCTTCGAGCTTAAATGTCACATTAGAAATGAAGTAAGGTTTAAAACTATCTCATAGTAAGGTAATAGTAGTCACCTAGTTCCAAATTCTCCACTCCTTCTCCAACAAACTAAGTGAAAAAGATCAACAAATAGCACACAAATCCACAGCTTAGACATTAGTTAAAGATGGAACACTTTAACTAAAAATTAATTGTAAATAAAATAAATGCAACACAAATTCCAACGGAACTCCTCTTGCAAGCTTTCGTTGAAAATGGAGGGTACAGGAGAAAGGCATGGGAGATAAAAGAAAGCACCTGTAAAAGGACACTGGCTTGTCCTCTCAGAGTGACCATAGTAGGTTCACAGGACTGAGCAATGGCAGTATTTGAAAAGCAATGTTATTGGGAAAGGAGAGTAAAAGAAAATTGAGTCTGCCTTTAGCAAATAAGAGATAAACATGAACTTAAAGAAATAAATTAAATAGGAGACAAAGCAAGAGGGTAAAATTTAGGATCCTATGAGATCAAAGAAAATCAAAATAGTTGAAGACTGTAACACCTTCCTCACCTACAAAAGAAGCCATTCATGAATCAAAATTAATTTTGCTACACAACAAAAGGACTTCAAAACCTTAACCCTGTTTACAGAAATGACTAGAAACAAAACAAAATGTCAATCATTCAGCTGATAAACTGTAAATGTTTCCTCCAAATAATCCAGAAGATAATGCATTTCTGCTTCTCTCAAGAAAACAGAGGAGCATTTGCCTGGACATCTAACATATGGAACCTTTCCTCTAAAGGAGGTGGAACTAGATGCTCATAACTGGTTACATTTCCATGTGGTCAATTCCTTCTCTTGTAACTGTCTTCATTTCCTGACCTCACATTCTCTCCTCAAACTACTGCAATCAGACCTCTGCTTACAGCCTCAGCAAAGTTAAGTGAAGGCCATCGCGTTGCAATCATGAGAGTGTTTCAGTCTTTCTCTTCTTCACTTCTCGCAGCATTTGCTGACGTTATTATGCTCTCCTTCAGGGCTCTCACATAGATGCTGTGCAGAGCCAGTGTTACCTACTCCAACTCACCCTCCTTATTGCAATCTATCATCTCGCACCTCAACTCCATAATATCAGAACAAGTCTTTCTTCGAGATTTCCTGTCTTTACAAATTGAAACCAGTTATGTTTTGCAAACTTGAGAAGCATCTTGAGTTGCAGAAGCTCCCTTTTCAAACCTACTCTGTTTCTAAATCTCAATAATTTTATTTCTAGTTTCAAACTCATCTTCTCTTCTGCATCTGCAGGGACTACCACCTTGACTTCATCACCTCTTCCCTGGACCAGTCTCCTCAATGATCTCATTACCATTTCTTTCCCTCTATACTCTGTCCTTCACTCCGCCATCAGTGTGACTTTTATACCACATATATCTGACCATTTCCCTCTTCTGCTCAAAATGTTTCCTGGGCATTTTTTTTGTCTATCAGTTTATATCTGAACTCTTCTGCAAGTTTCACAGTAACTTTAAAACCTGCTTATTTCCTGCTTAGTCATTTTACTTGTCTTAAACTCTCTCTGCTGTTCCTGATGTTCACTCTGTGAATTTGTTTTCTAACTACTCTTGTTTTTTCTTATATAACCAAATAAATTATTTTCACTTTGGGGCATTTTCCTCTCTGGTTTGTACCAATCACCTGCACACCATGTACCTACATTTACATATATTATCCTAAATCTGCATTTGGTGATGTTTGTATATTCTGAATGCCTAAAAGTAACAGAAATTAGGGAAGAGATTTCTGCCATGAAAGAGAATAACCCTTTCAGCAAACAAGGAAACAAAACCAACAATTGGTTCTCAATCCTTTGATATGGGTGCCAAAGAGAGATTATGGGAGGACGTTAAAGTCTGAGGGGAGAATCAAGTTGATTTTGAAAAATTTGATGCAATTTAACGTGTCATTCATTTTAAATTCTGAACAACGTTAAATGAAGTGATGAGAGAATCTTGAAGACAGGGATCTTAATCACCATTGGCTCTTTCTGTCTCTTAGGCTTTGCACAAAAAGTCTTCATGATCCTCCTTCATGTCCGGCAGGATCTGTGGTTCAGCACCATACTCTCTATTACCAATGAACAGCACCTGCCTACTTCCTGGCATAGCACCAAGCACCCCTGCATTTGTGGTCATTTACATGTCCTTAGGCTGTTCCATGGTTTTGCAGTGTTTCCCTTGAATGTATTTCCTCAGAGAGAGTGTCTGGTTAAAATAAAATTTACGACAGTCTAATCAAGATTAAAGCAAACTTCAGATATTATGATAAAAGTATGGATTGGGGAGTGGGGAGGAGAGAAGTGCTATGCCATGTAGCCAGTCTCAGTATGGCCTGGAAATACATACAAAGGCATTTTACAACAAGGTCTGTGGCATATAAACAGCCTTCTCCATGACTCCAGCTGCCCGTTCTCCAAAGAGCTCCAGTCGGCATCCCTGAGGGGCAATTTTACATGTGGGGAATTTAGCATCAGTGAAAGGAGGCAACCCACAGTGGTCCGGGCTGTGGGGGGAAAGTAGGAAGCATTGAGAACTGAAGTTGGGACAGAAGCAGTAACCTGGGGATTGAAAACTGCCCCAAACTCTTTCCCACACACATAATTTGGCCAGGTCCAAGGAGACAGCTGTGCTGTTAAAAGAGTAAATGCATGCTGTTGTGGTGCTTTTAATTGAAGAAGGCATAATATTAGACCAGACTAGGGTCCCACCATAATTAGAAGACAATTTAATGGCCAATAGTCATGGCCAGGAATGGTGGGAAATCAGCTACTTGGCATTTCCCTCACTATAGTCCATAATGGATTAATTAAAATTGTATAAGGATAAAGCGATGCCCAAGGTAAACATAAAACCACATGCAACTGTACTGAACAGCATTCAGAGCACTATAGCTCGGGGCTTGCTACATACACTTGAATCTAAAAATGCTAAAATGAGGGCTTCAGGGAGCTCTCCCAGCTCTGCCCTAGACTTCCACTCAACCTCTGCTTCAAAGGGTGCAGCTTTACAGCCTGATCACTTTCAGCCCCTACAGGAAGAGGCTGTAGAACAAATTCCTTCTCTTCAATGCTCATCTCAAAAATGGGCTTTTTCTCTCCCCACACTTCCTGCCACCTCATTTCCTGGGTTGGTTCCACCTCATGAGGTAGCTGAGTTTTCCATGTTGCCCACCCACAAACGTTGATGGTTTGCAGATATTTTTTCAGAAGAAAACACAACCATTGTTTGCAAGCATCTCATTTAGTCTCAGATGTAGCAAAAATCACATGATAGACAGAGTGTGGTCTGGGAACTAGATAGCCTTAGACTTTTTTCAAACTGCCACTTGCCAGCCTATATCATCGATGATTTATGTTCTGATAAAATGAGGCTAGGCATACCCACTGGGAGTCATAAGATTGTGTCCATACTGAAGTCAAAACGTAATGTAAACCCTTTCTCTTAGCATACCCTCAACTGTATCTGTGGCAATTGCCCTCCATGAGCTCAACTGAATAATGTTAGTAGCTTCTCCGTGTTGTTGCTACTGAACCAAGAGAGAGGAGAGGGTAAAGGACACGGTATGCCTGGAAAGCAAGGACAGTGAATTGATTGGCACCTTTGATCATTAATTTTTCAGTGGGTGGTAGATTAGTATCAGGTTCACTTCTACTCTGTAGCGATTTGAATGGCCGCCTCTGGAAGTCTGGGACATTTGCCCCACTAATGGCACGCAGAGAGGCCAAATGGGCTCTTGGAGGGTGTTGTAAAATAAGATGCATGTAGATTAAACCTAATGTATAATCTACATGTGGACCTATAAGGTTTCTTGAGACATGGAAAAGTGGTGCTTCTGTAACTCGGGTCAAGCATATTCTGAGGAAAGGAGAACCAGAAAGCACTCTGGCTACAATAGTCCCCCCCGCCCCCCCCCCCCCTTATCCATGGGACATATGTTCCACCGCCACCCATGAATGCCTGAAGCTATAAATAATACTGAACCCTAGATACACTACATTTTCTCCTATACATACATACACACCTATGATAAAATTTAATTTATAAATTAGGCAATAACATGGATAGAAGATTTATTTACTGTAGATCTTAGCAATGTCAGCATATGATGTTTTTCTTTCCTTATTGAGAGTTTTACCTTTTCATTTAAAGGAATCACTTTCTGATTTCTCTTTGCCATATATGAATTGCCAGAATCACTATTTTTTGTTTTGGGCCCATTATGAAGTAAAATAAGGGTGACTTGAACACAAGCACTGCGATAACCCAACCATTAATCTGATAACCAAGTTGGCTACTAAGTGATATTATGGGCAGGGAGTGTAGACAGGATGGATAAGCTGGACAAAAGGATGATTCATGTCCCTGGGCAAGACAGAGCAAGACTAAGCATAATTTCATCATGCTACTCAGAGTGGCATCCAGTTTAAAAATTATGAATTATTTCTGGAATTTTCCATTTAATATTTTTGGACTGCAGTTGACTACAGATAACAAAAAGATGAAAAGCAAAACTGCAGATAATGGGGGAATACTGTATTTGGGTATTCTGTATGTGAGGCAAAGAGTGGAGGAAACAGCCCAAGTTGACTTTGACGTGCCAGGCTGTATAAGTTATCTACGGTGGAGAGAGTTCAAATCACCAAGATCTCTAATTCCAGTGCCTCCACCAACTGGGGAAAGATCCTTTTCTGGCTTCCAAATGCCTTAGAAACACCAGGGTCAGCAGTAGGAACCATAAAGATGAAGACTCTTTCAAAGGTATGTCTTCATTTACACTCTTGGTGGGGCTGGTCTGCCCCTTTGCATAATCAGAACGGGTGTCACCTTACCTGGAACACTTGACAAAATGTGAAATGCTAAAACTTGGAGCAAGAAATTTGAACCCTGTGAGTTTTTCATTTGTGTTACTGGAATTTGTCTCCAGAGGGGCCTTGTTAAGTTGAAAGATGATAATTGGCAAGGGGAGAAATGAATATCTAGACATTCCCTTTTTAATATAGACATTTTTTAGATAAGAGGACACATCTTGATTCAAATGATTATATGGGAATTTAATCCATTTGGAGCAGGCTAGAAAATTCCAATGTGCTGAGATTGGGCTCATTTCCTTAGAAAAAGTCAAAGTCAAGTCATATCACTGATATTTCTTTGGAGTATTTATTTTAGATTGACTTCCTGTTTTGACAGATAGGTGCTATTTTATTTATTTGTTTATTTGGAAGAACAATTCTTATCTGAAAAGAAGCTGGAAGGACCAAGTTAACTCAGATCTATGTAGCAAGTATCAATAACAGCTTACACTAGCAATCTGATAAGGTACAAGAACACTCTTCTTCATTTTATGAATATATGTATGTTTTCTGTAATACAATCTGGAATCAAATTGAAATTCACATGGCAGGTTTTAAGCATTGAGTCAGCATTCTTCAAAATTCGTGTGTGCTAATTAAAAAAAAATTGTCCTAAAGCAATAGATAAGAAGTTCCAATGAGAAAATAGGAGTGAAATATATACAAGCACTGAATAATTTTAGAATCCAGGACCTTCCAGGAGTGAATATTCAGAATATTATTTCCTAAGTCAGGGTGCAAGTTTTAAGAAACCAGAGATAATATGCATATTCTAGTCTGGAATATTCCTAGGGTGGGGAAGGAAAGATAGGACGTCTAGGTGCAGGAGGAGGGATAGAAAAGAGGTGATGGAAAGGCATAGAAAACACATTTTAACTATTTCCAATTTTTTTAAAATATGTTTTATTGATATTACAGAGAGGAAAGGAGAGGGATAGAAAGTTAGAAACATCAATGAGAGAGAAACATCCATCAGCTGCCTCCTGCATGCCCCCTACTGGGGATTTGCCCACAACCAAGGTACATGCCCTTGACAGGAATCGAATCTGGGACCCATCATTCCACAGGCAGACGCTCTATCCACTGAGCCAAACTGGTTAGGGCAACTATTTCCAAATTTTTACCTTGACTCTGGAAAGTTCCATTAAGATCCTTCTTTCTCTTCTCTGGGTTTTCAGACAGAGACAATTTTTGATTACAGGTTTTTTGAGGAGTGTGATGGTTCCAAGGAGGTACTTGAATGTTTTGTTTCCAGGGAGTTGTGCATGGCCCACTGCCCACTCCTACTCTGAGCTCTTAATGCTCCATCAGAGGCTCTCAAACACGTGCACAGTCCTTACTATTCAGAGATGGAGGATGACTCCCTTTAAAGCTGCTTTACATATTGTATTTATACAGGTGGAAAGAGCAGTTAAAAATATGCAAGCTTCATAATCCTTAAAATTCCTCCCTCTTTTTCCCTCCCATTGTGCTCTGTGTGTTGTACAGTGACAACTTTCCATAGAAAATAACTAGGCTGTCCTTTTTGGTGTTTTTATTCCACAATACCCCTAGGCACTAGTCCACCTTCTGGAAAAAATAACCTAATAAAACCTCAGGAAGTTATTTAATTGAGGCAGAGTAAAACAGTGAGATGGGGCCAAGGCGAAATACCAGTGGGAGGTGCAAGGAGCTCAGAGAGGCAGTGAAAGACAAATAAACTGGCTCATTTAGAAGATGTAATGAGAGAAGAAAATCTCGAGACTGTGAGGGGAGCAAAGATGATACCAGAAAGTGAGGAAGAAGCATTATCAACACTGATACAGAAGGTTCCCCAAGTGGCATTATACCTCTGATTCCAGACATCTGTTCTTCTTTCCTTCCCAAAAAAAGCCACCATAATTTACTATGTGTGATTTTTCTTATTCCAAGAAAAGAGTCATCAGTAATTAGTCTCAGACCTATGCTGGAGAGTTTTTTTTTATTTTTTTACTTTTTAAAGGCACAGACCCAATCTACTGAGACCAGAATCTCAGTATTTTCCACCATTGTGATCCATGCAAATGCTGTCTGCTGGGTTAAACTATCTGGTTTGTGGCACATTGATATTCAAGCATTCATTCATGTGATGAAATTTATGTGCATCTACTGTGTGTCAAATCCATGATTCCTGCCTTTAAGGAACTCACAGTCTGTTGTGAGTAGTAGAAATGTAACTACAATAAAAAGATGGGTACCCTAGTCAGTGTGGCTAAATTGGTTGAAGCATTATCCTGTAAACCTAAAGGTTGAAAGTTCAATGCCCAGTCAGGGCATATACCTTGGTTGTGGTTTCTATCCCTGGTCAGACACATAAGGGAGGCAACTGGTCGATGTTTCTCTTTCACAATTATCTCTCTCTCTCTCTCTCTCTCTCTCTCTCTCTCTCTCTCTCTCAATAAACAAGTCCTCGGGTGAGGTTTTTTTTGTTTGTTTGTGTGTTTTTTTTGTGTTTTTTTTTTAAATGATGGCAATTGCAATACTGACTACATACACAAATCACTATAGACACAGAGGAGGGACCACATTCATTGGTTCTGCCTGAAAACAGGGAGGAGTTCACAAAATCCATCTCAGAACAGGTGACTCATGAACTGGGTTCCAATGAGCACAAATAATTTTTCTAGGAAGAAAAAAGGCATTCCTGGGGACACTAATAGCATGAAAAATGAAGTGGGTATCTTTGAGAGAAATGAGTGAATTGGTGTGACCAAGCATAGGATAGGATGTAAAAAGGGTGGAATTGCCATGAAATGTGGCTTGAATGGTAGATTGAGCCAAGATTGTAAATAAACCCATGACTACACAGTGTAACTCTGTCCTTTAGCAATGGGCCATCAATGAAAGGGTGGGAGCAGGAAGAGCATCATCGGAATTTTGTGTTAGAAAACTCATTGGGAGTGGGTAGAGGATAAGGAGGGTACTGCCGGAAGCAGGGGGAACCACTTAGGCAGCCATGGTGCTTCAGAGAAGAGGCTGAACACCGAAACAAGAAAGATGGCCAAGAGGCAGTTGGGATAAACCCCTGAAACTGTGTCTAATTCCACTTGGAAGTTTTGAGGTCCTGTTGGAATACCCTGA